>NC_143399.1:171791618-173041618 GCF_052110815.1 Crocodylus siamensis
AACTGATTGTCATTGCACTCATCAGTTAAATGATTGTTTAAACTTTCACATCCCTAATAAGTAATGCAAAACTAGTCCAAACTGAAAAGATTATTTTTCTAGCACTGAATACACTTTTTTCCATAATGAATTACAGCACTCATTTCTTCTGTTTCACTCCTGGACACATTGTTTGAGTTGATATGCAGTCTGTTATAAAACATATGGTATCTCAGTGGAGTGCCCCATTGTGTGCAATGAAAAGGGAAAAATTATTATGCATCTAACTCTACCTGAAGTCAAAAATATATTTTAAAACTTTTATAGCAGCTTATTTCACATTTAAATTACAATGACCATTCCAAAATGGTTACTGGAGAAAGAAGCCTTAATGAAATACTGTTATGCTATATTTCAAATTATACAAATTGCACAGCAACATCTTTGAATGCAAATCTCCTAGTGATGTAGTCCAAAAATAGTAGGTAGTTGATCTAAATATGCTGGAATGTGTTTGTTAATTTCAGTCTGCGATGATTCTACACAGAAATTATAAATCTAACCCGCAAAACAGAGAATGAAAAGAAAACTTGAAATGTACAGTAAATGACTTGAATTATTCGAGGAGACTGTGTAGTTAGGTAAACTCAGACTTCTCAGCGAACTTACTGTAATACAAATAATCCTAAAGTTTTCCAGTCAATATGTAAGACTCCCTATTGGATGGGGATATATTCTAGGAAAATGGGACTCATTCTAAATGGACAGATTACAAGCCTGTAATACTCAAAACAGAGATACTTACAATCATTGGTGCTTCAAGGTTTTCAGCTATGAGGGTGGCTATCACTAAGAGGTCATTTCTTAGTTGTCGATCATAATGGCGGAAACCATGCATAAGTAGATTCATAAATGCTTCCTTTAAAGCACTTTGAAGAAAATGAAAGTCAGAGCTTTACCCTTTTTTCACAGCACCAGTGTTGAAGAATCCAATTTCCACATCATACTTTTCCAAGTCTTGATAACAGTCCAGATACAAACAAAATAACTATTAATTTTTAAAAATTATTTAAAATGGTATATTTTAAAATATATTTTATTTAAAAAAAAATGTATACAAACTAATGAATATCCAATTCAGGAATTCACCAAATAATAATGATTTGTGTTTAGTTGTACCTAATTTAAGTTAAAATTGAATAGTTTTGTGTTGCACTGAATTTATTTAAAAAATCTTTTTAATCAAGCAGGGGAATGCTTAATTGTACCTTGCTCCCTCATTAAAATGCATTCTAAGTGAACCAGAAATGCTTATGCTTTCATAAGCAACAATTCACCTCATCTGAAGCTTTGAAAAGACATGCAGAGAGCAAGCTATCACATAGGAGTGATATCTACTTGTGAGCCTGCTTTCTGCATTTCCTTTCATAGCATCTTATTAAGTGAGCTCTTGCTCCTGAAAGCTCAGTCTCTACCCTGCCTTTTGCCTGACTAACATGGCTAACCATCTCTCTCTGCTTGTTGATGACTGAAACCACCTATTTATCCCAGGCAAGGATCTGAGACTAAGCCTTGTATTTTATAACATACTTTATTACCAATTTTATAATACTTTAGGCGTTTAACAATGCATTAATATACTGCATTTATTTAAGGCCTGATTCTTCAGTGATTCCATAATGCAAGATCAGGACAGCAATAATTATTGGTAAGAGCATGACTTCCACTACCCTTTTGTCCCTTCTTTCAAGATACTTGAAACAACTCCCACCCCAACCCAAAATACCCAATTCTGCCATCCCCTGAGACACATTACCTTAAATTATTTCAAAATTGCAATGCTTATTTACATAATATTTCCTTAGACTTACTATATGCATTCCAAGTTACTGAGCTGATTAACAATTTCTTCCTTGGGGGTGTTTTCTAATAAATTCCATAAGATTTCTGATGAACGAAACAGTAGTTGTCCAGAGGGATCAACATCATTTAGATGAGAACAGATTCTACTGGCTGCTTGGGCTTTCATCATAAGTTTGCAATTTACTCCTGGAATTAGAAAAGTCTGAATAATTAACTCCCTGTAGTTTGGTAATTGTTTTAGGTGTATATAAAGAACAGAATGTTTGATGATCTGAAATAATGAGATTGTTAAAAGAACATCTTGTACTAACCAGAGCTGGAAAGATGCTGTAAGGCTTTAAGTACCCATAACTTTTCAGCGAGTTGATTCTCAACTAATGCCAGTGACAAAATTAGAGTTTCTGCTAATCCTCCTAATTCAGCCATTTGTATCTTATAGTTTGCAACTGTTCGCTGATAACCTGTACAAACAAATGTTGAAAATTTAAGTATTTAGACATGCATGGTTTATCTTATTAACATAATATTTATCCCGCCTTCAAAAGGAAGATAATCTTCAATGTTCTAAAATTACTGAAAAAGTGAAACTTCCAATAACTAAAAAGTGGTGATGATGTATTGTAGTACATTTGTATTGTAGCATGCATTTGTGCTACAATAATGCCTAGAAGCACTGTCTAAGATCATAGCTCTATCTTGTTCAATGTGCTGTTCAAACACATCTACGTTATGTGTAAGCACGGGGAAAATCATGGAGAAATTCTACCAGGACTTTAACAAGTTCTATCCCTCCCCCAGATTAACCCTTTGAGCACTCTACCCCGCAAATTCATTTCTTGCACGCCACTGTGAAACTTTGCAATGGCCGCATCAATACCACATTGTACCAAAAACAAGCCAACTGCTACATTACCAGCTCTCATCCCAAGCACACCACTAAATCCACTGTCTCCAGCCAAACTCTACATTACAAATCTAATCTTATTTGCTATGCTCACAACATAGCCCCAAAACCACAGCCACTCAAATTTCAATAGATTCAGGCTCAGACTGCATTCCAGCTTGCTACAATACCAACCCCATGACAAGGGCAACTGAATTCCTCTGATCATCATGTGGAGTCCCCAGCTGAAACACTTGAGACCAGAGGTGATCAGTCAATGCCCACAGGGGAACGCTTCTCTGCCACCAAATTTCTGAGCCTGTGTGGAGCCCCAAAGGCCAGATGACACGGCACCAATCTGGTTATTGAGTTTGTGTCAGTTTGTAGGCAGATCTGGTGTTGTGGGGTTGGTCTGTGGCTGGATCTGGTGTGTTGGGATGACTCTGAACATCTGATGGTGCCTGCAGACCAGCCCTGATGTCAGATCTTTGAACCAACCCTGTGGGCTGGACCTGGCCCAGGGGGGGCTGATGGATTAAGCACTACTGTTTTAGATACATCATTAATGACTTCCACCCTCTCCGAGAAAACGATGACCATTTCAAGCTGGGCTTGGAGGCCAGGACATCTCCTCAACCCCAAACGTAACATTTCAGCAGCAAACTACCTAACTCTGATTCATACCAAGTCACCATGCCTTGCTACATATGCAGATGTCAGTTGTGCCCCCTCATCAACTCTGATCGCAATATCACTGACTTGAACAATACAATTTATAACATCCAGGGTTCACTCACATGCTCCTCCACCAACATCATATATACCATCACTTGCTTCTCGTTCCCTTTACTTCAGGGGCTGGCAATTATTTTGGGTGGAGGGCTACTTCTTGAGTATACTGACTAGCACAGTTCCTACATAAAACAATAAACGGACACAGATTTGACATCAAATCCAGAACCACACAAAAGCCCATAGCAGAACACTTTAATCTCCCTAGAGATGAACTGACCTCAGGGTTGCTGTCCTTTAAAAAAAAATAAAATCAACCCCCCCAAGAAACAAATCAACAGACAAAAACTTTAAAAACAACTTGAATGTGGAATTGCAGAACAAAAAACATCTACAGATGACATCCTATTAACCTTAGTCTCACCAGGGACCATGGAGTCTTATCCCATTACCCAGACTATTTGTTACTCCAAGGACTCTCCAGGTGTTAAATAACTTGTTTCTCTTAATTGAACTAATTAGTCCTCCTGATTACCTCTCTTAGCAGCCTCGCCTCCCCTTGTGCCACTGCCTTCTATAAAACATTTTTCTTTCTATCCATCGATTCCTAGTATCTGATAGTTTCATGCCTCTCTGAACCAGTTAGTTCCTAAGGTGCTACTCTTCCCTATAATCTGCCTAGCTTCAGAGTAACACACCACCTCTTTCTTCAAACACAAAGAAACAGTTTCTGCTTGGAAATACTGAGAAAGGGCAGTAAGGGAAACAGGCACAGAGAGGTGAAGTGATTTGTCCCAGGTTGAGCAGCAGGGGTCCTGATAGATATGGAAAACAAACAAACAAAAAATGTGTTCAACCGCAAGCAGCAGTGCATTACTTCAACCCAGCTCTGAGTTGAGGTAGTTAGCCATGTTAGTCTGAAGTTAGGCAGAAGGTAGGACAGGCTGACTTCTCGGCCTCTCTGAACCAGTTAGTCTGTAAGGTGCCACCTCGGCCTACCTTATCAAACAATATAAAATTGCTTGAAGGTTTTTCTTAAAAGAATGGATATTTTTAGAATAAAAAAAAAATAATACGTTATCCTTTAAAAAAAAAAAAAAAAAAAAAAAAGATTCTGTTTTAGGCAAATATATCCCATTACTTCCTCTTTGCAAACAGTTCCAATTCCCAATGCCTTCAACAGCTTCAACAATATGAATCACCCAGGATTCATGCTTGACACATGTTTAACGCTCTGGTTCTGATGCAGCTAAGTAACAGAAGCTTAACTTTCAGCATGTGAACAATTTCATTGATCTTAATACAAATACCCAAGTGACTAAAGTAAAAATGTATGCAGGTGCTTTTCTGGATCTGGGCCAGCATGCCTAGCACCTTGTAGGATAACACCTCAACTTAAACTGTGTTTCTACAAATATTTATATGCATGGTTAACTTTTAGCACATGAACAATCCCACTGGGGGAAAGATAAGGGGAAAGACACATGCGCATTAGGGAATAGTGTTTACCAAGGGAAAATCCAGTTCCTTATTTCTGAGATAACTTGCCTTATTTTCTAAAGATAGATGCACAAAAAAGTCACCCAGTATTTCAATACTCAGTCAAAGTCAGGGAAACGACTCACCCGTGTAAATATAAAGCATGCATGGATGTATTTGCAAAACAGGAAGCTTACTTTTTAACAATAAAAACTGGGTCATGTGCTTTGACAATTCTAGATACCTCTGACTGGATAAAAGGGTGCCAAAAGATTTTTTGCAAGCCACAAAAGCTAGCTCTGTCTGCAACCAGGAGGAGATCACACTCTCTCTCGAAACAATACATGTCCAAAATCGAAACCCTCAACCTTTTTCTATTTGGGAGCTCAAACCTATCTACTCCTTCCTTTGGTATCACCCATGTTTCAGAGTGTTTGTGGTCCTCCCCAGAATTTCATCCTAAACCCGAAGCATTGTTATAAATAATGCAGGACCAAATTAAACATGAATATACTCTCCTAGCAGTCAGATACTGTCACTGGATACATATTTGATAATGTAATATTTGAAAGATATTTTAAGTTACATTTTATATGTTTCTACTGAAATTATATTATTTTCCAAACTATATAGTTAATAAATGTAATTGCTGCAGTTATTTTATGGGGAAAAATCACAGACATTTGATTGTATCATTCTTGTGAGATTTTTGAAATGGTGTATTTTACCTGAAAGCTGTTTCCTTGGTGGTTTTGCATCATAAAAGCTAATGATACATTTACAAATTTGTATCCTGACTTGAGAACTTGGCACCCTCATTAAGTAACCTGTCAGAAATAAAATGAAATTGTAATTTACAATGATTTTGACAAAGAGATTAGAGTGCACACTTGGCAAATCTGTGGATGACACCAAGTTTGGTGGAGCCCCAGACACTGGAGGGTAGGGCCATGGTCTAGAATAGCCTGGGTAACTGGAGAGAGAGCTCAGAATCAATCACATGAAATTCAACAAAAAAGTGCAAGTCCTGCACTGGGGACAGGTTAACTGCATGCACAAATATAGACTGGGGAATGACCAGCTTGGCTGTAGACTGCAGAGAAGGATGTGGGGCTTATAGCAGACCATAAGATTTGTAGTAAGTTTCATAGTTGTTAAGTGCTGGAAGGGACCTTACAGATCATTGGGTCTAGCCACCCGATGAAAGTGTGCTCTCTTTTTTTTTTTTTTTTTTGCAACAAAAGTCAATAGCATGCTTGGTTGCCTTAAGAGGAATGTTACTTGCAAATTGTGGGAAATAATTCTTCTGCTGTATTCAGCACCGGTGAGGCCTTACTTGGAGCACTGTATCCAGTTCTGGGCCCCAAACTTCAAGAATGATATGGACAGATTGAAGAATCCAATGGAGAGTAACAAAAATGGTTAGAGAAGCATGGTTTATGAGGAAAGACTGAAAGAACTAGGGTTCTTTAGTCTGGAGAAGAGAAGACTAAAGGGGAGTGGGGAGGAAGATTTGATGAGTCTTCAAATACCTGCAAAGTGATTATAAAGAGGATGGAAATAGGCTTTTTTCTGTGGCCACAGGAGACAGGACTAGACGCAATGGCCTCAAACTGCAGCAGAGGAAATTCAGGTTAGAGATTAGGAGGAACTTTGTGACCATGGGGGTAGCCAAGCATTGGAACAGGCTATGTAGAGAAGCTGTAGAATCTCCATCTGTGGAAATTTTCAAGAGCAGCTTAGACACTTGCATGGGCTGGTTTAGTCACGCACGTTCCTGCCTTGGGTGGGAGGCTGGACATAGATGACTTCATGAGGTCCCTACCAGCCCTACTTTCCTACAATCCTGATTTTCTCAAAGTAGAATGAATTTAATCATCTGATTAAGCTACAGGAGTAGGCATATGTAGATAACCCTCACGGGTAGCCTCACCTACTGGGAAGAAGATACTCAGCTAGTGAGGGTTTTGAGATTTTTGCAAAGCTTCACAGATAATGTTGCTCACAAAAAAAAATCTAAATACTAAGCAATTCCATATATTGGCTTATTAGGCTGCAGTGACATAAATTGGACAACAAAATTATACTAAGACTAAATTAAAAGAGAGATAACAACTGTAGTTATTTTTATTATACTGGGTGCTTTTGAAGCATAGCAATCTTAACTTACCAAGTTGTGCAATTGATTCTGAGACTGTCTTGGTATAGTTTATTTCGTCAGATAATTTATTTTTTAAAAATGGTAACCTGCAAAAAATGGTGAAAACAGATTATTAGGACTGCACTTAGAGCACAGCAGAAAACAAGTCTACAAATGTTAATGCCAGCAATTCAATGAAAATATATATCTTAATTTTTATTTAATGGAATTCTTTTGGAATTAAAACATTTTTTCCTAGTGTTCTTTATAACACTAATTCTGCTTTCATGATCTGACAATTATGTTTTTGGATGTGGAACTACATGGCTGTAGACATATGAGCTAAGAACACACGTTCAGGGGCATTCGGGGGAGGTTAAATCAGATCAAAATGACTGCCCAATATCATGTAAATCAGGATGGGAGGAGTAGAGGTAGGGCTGGCAGTCCAGCAGGCTGGACAGGATAGAGGGCCTGCCAGGGGATGGCGGGGAGGTGTGACCCATGAGGGGTGGAGGGGGCGGGGGAGGCATGGGTGGGGTGGGTGGGGCCACTGCAACCTGAAGGTGGAGCAGAGGGCAGGCACAACCCATGGGTGGGGTGGGTGGGGCGGTTGCAACCTGCAGGTGGGGGGCCTGCATTAGCTGCGGATGGGAGGATGTCCCTCCACCGCAGTAAACCACATCCTCATCTCTCCTGCCCTCCCCATGCTGGAACTTAAGTGCTCAGCTCGACAGCAAATACTGATAAAAGAAGCTGCATTTAGAGCAGCTTGCAGGACAAGGATTGAGAGGGCTGGTTGGGAGGAAGCAAGGGGCCATGGGGGCAAAAAATAGCTCAGCTGGGAGGTGGGGTAAAAAGAACAGCCCCAGGGCTAGGGCCAGTGGATTGATTTTCCCAATCCTGGGGCTGCACAAGGAAAGTATACAGAAATTCCATGCACCACTTGGACCTAAATCAAGTAAGTCTGATACTACATAGATCCAGGTTCATCTTAAACTGGGTTCTGCAATTTTTAGACTGGTTTGTGTGTGCATGGACCTTCTATATAGTTATAGGTTTAGATGGATTGCCAATCACTGACACCAGGTCTGTAAGAGTAAGGCTGGCACCGAGATCAGCTAAGTTTAAATCAGGTGGCCATTTTGAATCCAATTTAAAATCACTGAATGTCTGTACTTAGCCATAAACATGGTACACACCAGTGTTTCTTGTATAAATTAATATTATTTCAAAACTGCTAAAAAAAGTTGAAAAAAAGGTCTCACTTGAACTTGCTCTCTCTCTACTGCATGCCTTTATGGTAAATTATTCCATTGTTACCTGACATTATGGGTGACAGTTTCACTAAAGCAATTTCACTTGCATGTAACATTTCCACAGGGAATACTAAACCTTGTAATTTACCTGCTACAAGTCCCAGGCTAGAGCCAAGCATGTGCATCAGAGATAGAAAAAGGAACCTTTATTTGGGTAGGACTTCCAGCAGTATGGAAACTTAGAACAATTAATTTGATTCCACCTAACTTGAACACTATCCTTTCTTTAAAACAGGATATTGTTAGAACAAATGCATTACCATTTAGGTGACATTAAAGGCTGTCATACATGGGCAAGGAGGTTTGCTCCGATGTGCTGTAATTAATTGAGTCTGCTGGAGCGTGGTAGTCTCTAATCACTGTGGTCTGGCAGACTCCAACGTCACATGTATCAGTGCCCCCATGCTGAAAAGTGGAAGCGGGATGCTTTAAACTAAACCTTGTGCAATGAGATTGAGTTCAAAGCGCCCTGCCACCTTTTTCCAGCACGGGAATGCTGATACATGTGATGCTCTGGGTACTTTCAAACAGTGTGGCTCTCGGAGCTGTGCTATTTAAAGTGCCCCTCTCCCTACCCCCACCTCCCAGAGCATGTCTATAAGTGCCCTAAGATTCCATGGGCTGGAAGGCTGCATAAATACATAAATGCTCACAATTGCCATAATACTCAGATAAATATTCCAACATTATGCTAAGCTCTCTGCATATCAGAGTGCAGACAGTTGTGCTGTAAGATTTTCTAGAGAAAGATTGGGAATGGGAAGGAAGGAAAGGAGAGAAAAATGGAACAAATGGGGAGACAGAAGAGGGGAAAAAGAAAGAAGCACGGACAAGACAGAAGACAAATAAGGGCAGTCGAATACTAAAAGAGTAGTAAAGTTTATCAGTAATGGGACCAGCTGCTCAAAGAAATTTTCAAGTAATATCTTTTCCTTTTAGCTATGGGTTTTATCTCCCTATCTGGAAGAAGCACTGAAGTCTGGGAAAAGTTCAAACAGACAAAAATTAAGGCAAAGTCTGGGTTAAAAAAAGATTACCATTTTCTTCTCACATGAATTAATACTACTTTTTCTGTATTATGCATCTTTTTCATGACTTTTTCTGAGGTTGCTATTATACACAGAAGGAAATTAAAACTTTATGATGTACTTTCATTAACCACTGTGTGGCAGCAAAGCAAAACAGCACAACGGATTACGCATTAAGTAAGAAATTTAGTTGCAATGTTGTATAACTGTTACATTTAGCAGCTGAAATGCACAAAGATATTTACAAATCAGGATTTAAATGTCACTTGTTTCATAATTGTCAGTACTTTCTTTCTGCTTCTTCTTTGCAATTTAATAATTGAGAGTTTAATAATAATGGCACTTTAATTCTGGACCTGCAAACACAATATGAAGTACTATATGAAACTGCAGATGTTACAAAACTTCTGTAATTAAAACTCAGATGTCTAAAGTAGATTTTAAATGCAAAAACCTCAAACTGCTTCAGCATTTTCCCTCTGCAATAAACCAACCTAAGATTTGTCATTTCATAAAGCTTACCTAAAGCTATTAAGATCCCTCTGCTTTATCTAAGGCTTTTAAGTCACCTGGGGAGCGTTTTGAAACAACAAAACACACCTTAACAAGACTTATTGTTTAATCTCTTGTGGGCAATAGTCCCAAACTAACCCATTGCAGGCAGTGAGAGGCTTGTGGGAACCCTGCTTCCTGGCACCCAGAGGTTAATTATAATACAGTGCAAAGTGCTACAGTACAGAGCTCCATAGTTACTGAACTACTAAAATTGGTCTTTTTGCACCTAAAGAAATCAGACCCCAGGAAAAATCATTTTATGAGAAGGAAAGATTGGGGACAAGGGGGATGGGCTTGCTTATCTCAGGAATGTTGGGTAAATCATTTAAAATTATTTCTGTAACATACGATATAAAATATTGGTGCTCTTTATTAAAGGGAAGTTGAGGTACTTACCCACATATTTTAAGAATTTCACATGTAGGCTCAATGAAAGCTTCCTGGTCTTGAATTTTTTCTGCACATAGGTTAAGAATTTTAAATATCTCTGCTAAGTCCTTAAGAAGCTTTTAATATTTAATAGTTAAGGAAAATTAAATTGTTTGAACTCTGGAGCATTAGAAATAAAAATGGAAATATATTTATGGTAACATTCTCCAGCATTACAAAGAAACAACTCAGGCCCACATTTCAGAGTTAGATAGCTAAAATGAGGCATGTAAATTCTTATTGAGGCAGCTAATGATTTTAAGAGTTATGAAGCATTTATAGTTCTGATTTAAATTTCTTACCAATTCACTTGGAGTTGTCAGCACTGAGCAACTCTGATTGGGCCACTTCTAAATGTGGGTTTATTGGCCAAATGCAACAAAGGACTTAGGTGCCCAAGTATTCAGCAAATTCAAGATTCATTGGGCCAGAGAAAGAGAACAAGCAGCACCATTCTGTACCCTAATGGTTAGGGCACAAAGCTGAAATGTTCTCTCTGGTTTGCTCTTTTTCCAGCTCCATATATCTTCAGTTAGTTTCTGTTGAAACTAACCCCCAGATTACTCAGTGGGTTAGTTTCAACAGAAGAGGTAGAGGGTACTCTTGGCCCTGTCTAGCTCAGGGCCTAGTAAATAGGACATTTTGCTGGGAAGTTGAAGATACAGATTCAAACCCTCTCTGGCTGTTAGGGGCCTAGAACCTATGTCTGGCAAGTGTCTTAGCCCCTAGACTAAAAGGTAGGAGGGTCTGTGTCCTCCACTTTTGCAATTCACGTGGAGTTACACTTCCTCCCAGAAGGAGTAATATATAAAATCTGTGTATAAAGACCTAACTGCTACTTATACAGCTAAAGTTAGCCACATACATAGTACTTACCACTTTATAGATGGAGTTGGATTTTGGTCTAGCAGTCTATAGAACTTAAAAAAACAATTAAACATGGAAGCACCCACTAAATTAAGATGCTTCCAGATTTATTCCACAACTAAGGAGAAAAGGGAGAGATGGATTCTAATTTTGGACTCAGATACCTAAATTCTGCTTAGTTTGCTTTAGGTGCCTAAATTCTTGATTTGTTCTAGCCCTCTGAGTACCTAATTTCCAAAACCAATCTGGTTTAGGCACCTAATTCTTAAAAGTGATCCAAATCAGTCAGCATCCCCTTAGACAATCCAGATTTGTCCCCTACATACCCAGGAGTGGACTGGCCAAGTTTGCCGATGACACCAAACTTTGGGGCAAAGCATCCACGCCAGAGGACAGGCGGGTGATCCAGGCTGACCTGGACAAGCTCAACAAATGGGCAGACGAGAACCTCATGGTGTTTAACACCGAAAAATGCAAGGTTCTCCACCTTGGGAGGAAAAACCTGCAGCACTCTTATAGGCTCGGCAGTGCTACGTTGGTTAGCACTACAGAAGAAAGAGACTTGGGGGTCATCATTGACCACAAGATGAACATGAGCCTGCAATGCGATGTTGCGGCTAGTAAAGGGACCAAAACGCTGGCTTGCATCCATAGATGCTTCTCGGGCAAATCCCGGGACGTCATTCTTCCCTTGTACTCGGCCTTGGTGAGGCCGCAGCTGGAGTACTGCATCCACAGTTCAAAAAGGATGTGGAGAAGCTTGAGAGTCCAGAGGAGAGCCACGCGCATGATCAGAGGTCAGGAAAACAGATCTTACGATGACAGGCTGAGAGCCATGGGACTCTTTAGCCTGGAAAAGCACAGGCTCAGGGGTGATCTGATGGCCACCTATAAATTTATCAAGGGTGACCACCAGGATCTGGGGGAACGTTTGTTCACCAGAGCGCCCCAAGGGATGACGAGGTCGAACGGTCACAAACTCCTGCAAGACCGTTTCAGGCTGGACATAAGGAAGAATTTCTTTACTGTCCGAGCCCCCAAGGTCTGGAACAGTGTGCCAGCGGAGGTGGTTCAAGCACCTACATTGAACACCTTCAAGAGTAAATTGGATGCTTATCTTGCTGGGATCCTATGACCCCAGCTGACTTCCTGCCCTTTGGGCAGGGGGCTGGACTCAATGATCTCCCGAGGTCCCTTCCAGCCCTAATGTCTATGAAATCTATGAAATCTATGAAATTTCCATCTACTTTCTGTTGTAATCCAGACTGGTGCTAGGGACACTTAAGTCCCTGATTCCTTAGATGGCCACAGAGCGAGTGTTTGATGCTGATACGATGCATGCAGCTCATTACAAAGCAACATGAGTAAAGGAAAGGTGCTATGTTTTATCCTGTAGACAGTCTTGCTGTCTGTTAGACGTACAGATTCAAGTAAGCTTCCCACTTGGGATGGTTTGGATCCTGAAACAACATATGCACTTAATATGTAGCTTTGAGTCAGATATCTATGTTCAAAGGAAGAGTAGAGTTCAGACACATCCTTGTGCCTACTGCTGGATTGCAGATGGAAGGTGTCTAGGTTTCCCCACTCACTCTATAGGGATCCTAAATGCCTTAGTCTCTTGGAACATGGTTCCTAGATTTGAGGCACTGCAACAATTACCTGGAGGTAGATTTAGAACTGTGTCTAATTTTAAGCATCCAACTTTGAAAACTTGGTCCCAAACACAAATAATCTTTGCACTGCAGTATCACCTGCAATTCCTAGAAATCTGTTACTTGTGATTACCTTCGTTAATTTTCATAATGTATCTTAGCTAGCTATTCTGGATTTGTTTTTCTTTAAAATATCACCTTATGCCCAGCAGTCACTGTTGCTGATATCTGCACTTCCATAACATTAATCACTCTCGCACTAGACTACCTGTCTGTGCTGAGTTTGATGTGCAGTCATCATATTTTACATCATGCTGACTGAGCTTTTGAAGCTTTGTGGCAGGTACTTCTGAGCATCCAAGAATCTTTTTTCACCCTAAACAACCTTAGGGATGCTGTGTCCATCTGAAAGCCTTTTCTGTGCCAATAATTAAAGCAGAGGTGAACACAGCTGCTATTAGAGAAGACTTTCTACATGAAATCCAGCTAAACTTAAATCACTTTGCTGAAAAATTAAAATATTAACAAGCACAAAACACCACATCCTATTTGAACTTTACTTTTCCAAAGAGTAGAAAAAAGGATACAAGCCCATTCTCGAAGTGCGTCACTACCTTCTGGAGAATTTGCAGCTGTTTTTCTTCCAAATTATTCTGGGGGGGGGAAAAAGGAGCTATGATTGCATTCATCCTCTACACCTTAAATAAGCTTGTGTATTCTCTTCTACATTGAAATGCAAGTGGAAAAAGATTAAGCAGTCACTAGATATGAAATCTGGAAAGTATTCTGCAGCAGGATCAGTTTCCTGATCAAACAACATTTTTCAGATGAACATTTCTTCAACCTAGCAGACTTGTTTATTGAACGTGTGGGTGCCACCGTATTAAATCCTTGGACAGTACTGTAGGTTAACAACACTATCAGATGAGTGAAGCAGAGCATCAGCATTATCAATACAGTGACTGGATAAAATTATGGGATGGCATTTCAATTTTATAGTTAGTCATATTTATATTAATTAAAGATGCACTGATATAGCAAAGATTTATTCAGAAATTTTATACTTCATAGGAAGAAGGACTGGCAGGCCCTCCCAAGTCATCAAGTTCAGTCTCCTGATATGGCAGGCAACTATGTGACATATTCTCATTCATTTCTGGCAGGTTATTGCTCTAAATATGTCTTCTGTCACTGTAACTGTTATACCATGACCCTTTGTTGCTTCTTTTCTGCCTTCACTGACAATTTTTCAATCACAGACTAGTAATATTACAATATAACCCTGCACCTTTCAATAAAAAGCATATTGTCAAGTCTTGGACCAGCACTAAAGCAAATGGGAATTGAAGGAGGGATCGGAAGAGGGACAATGGGATAGTTTTCTGAATGTTTACAGGCAACTAACCCCAAGAAGGAGAGGCAACATGAAAAAAGCATGAAGCTTGTTCGAACATTTAGCTTGTGAGACATGGGTGTTGGCATCACTGGCTCATTAGAGGCAAGAGTCTCATATCATTTCAACATTTCAGTAACATAAGCCAGGTATAGATAGTTTGTCAAAGATCTTGAATATGAAAACTAGCAACAAAGAGAGTAGCTAAGCATTGGAGGCTGAGTAATCTTCATTCCTGTACGTTTTTAGGAACAGATCAGACAAATACTTGAGTGAAGTGGCTTAAACAGGGATGATCCTGGGGTTGGACTAGACTTCCTGAGATCCCTTCCAGGCTAACTTTTTTGTAATTCTATGACCTTATGTTTGATTAGCAGGGATCTTGGTTTTCCCTGATAAAAAAAAATTGCAAATTCTCTGATAAACTGCCCAAAATTCATGATTAAAATGAAAGGTTCCTCACTACCCCCCAGCCCTTCTGGTGTCCCTCGCTCCCCCCCCCCAACCTCCCTCAGCCACCAAGGCTACAGGGCCAGCAGGAGGTGGTGGCTGCTGCAGCAGAATGGAGCCCGGCTCCCTCCCCCACCCCCCCACTCCTGCGGTTGCCTGCTGCAGGCTTGGGCAGGGTGGGGCCAGCTCCCTGCTGCTGGGTGCACTCCAGGGGGGCAAGGGGGACCCATGCCCCTCAGATCTGTGCATGGGGCAGGGACGAGCTGCCCGCTGCGGACTCAGGCTCCCCGCCTTGCTGCCCTCCCTCGGGGCCTCCACAGTTGAAGGGCAGGGCGGAGCAGGGCTGTGTGGGGAAGCTTATTGATGCTGTGAGTTCCACGCTACCCTAGTGAGGCATCTCCTGCCCACATGGCAGCAGGGGGGCAGCGATGCAAGATTGTGCCCCTCACTGGTGCTACGCAGGCAGGGGATATGTAGCCAGGGCAGTGCAGAGCTTGCAGCAGCAACAAACTTCCCCGTGAAGCCCCACTGCTCCCTGCAATGCCAAGTCACACTTGCTGGGCTGAGGCAGCCCGGGGGGAGGGCGGCAGGGTGGGGAGCTCAAGCCTGCAAGAGGCAGCCTGCCTCCACCCTGTACACAGATATGAGGAGCACAGGTCCCCCCTCATCCCTTTGGGAGTACGTCCAGCGGAAGAGAGATGGCCCCAGCCCCCTTCACTCCCCAGACAAACTACCCATGGGCCCATCTTGCTCTCCACTGGGGCACTGCAGCTGTGCATTGCAGCTCCAGGCCCCAAGGCTCATGCACCACCTGGCTGGGCAGCAGCCCCAGCCCTGACCAACTCCCTCCTTCCCTCCCTATGGTAACCTCAATTCCCACCCCAGCACACTTACCTGCAGGAGCTGCTTTTGAGGCTGCCCAGTGCTCATGTGCATGTCTATGTGCACACATGCACACGGCACCCCCTGCCTGACTGCCCTCCTCCTGCTCCGCTTAGCAGGCTGGAGCTCTGCCAGCCTGCAGAGAGCTCTTTGCAAAACTGAAAAATCCACAGGTTTCTCCACTTAAATGAGAAATCTGCATTTCCCTCTAGTAAAGGGGAAAATCCCCTTTTTCCTCCTTTTTTCCATGGGAAACAGAAAACCCGCCTTGTTGATGAGAAGGAGAAAGGGAAACCAGTGGAGAAGGAGAAAGGGAAACCAGTGGGGGAATGCAATCAAAGGGGCAGGATAGTAAAAAAAGAAAAACTAAAAAATGACTTTTGCAACTGCATTCTGATGAAGTATCAGCGCAGTCAGACTGCATTTGTCAAAGCCTAACAGGATGTAATAATTAGGCCTGTACAAAGTGGCTAGTATTTGCTTCGGATTCGGCCAGTTTGGGGAATCCTGATTCAATTCAGTGATTCAAATCACTGTCTTGAATTGATTCAGCTGAATCTGATTCAGAGATTTGGCTGCTGCTGAACTCGCCGAATCTCCAAATCAAACAGGCCCCATCCCCTACCCCCATCAATGGCTGCCGCACCCAGGCCTGTGTCCCAGCTCTTTGAAGAAAAAAAAAAAGGCCCACACTCACCAGCTGCTGCCAGGCAAGGGGGTGATCCCCACTGCAGCCCACTGCCCTGTGCTACATGGGGGGGGGCCTCTGCCATGAGCCCCCAGAAGCCCTGATGGCCACTGCAGCATCCGGTGAGTGCGAGGCTTTTTTGTTTGTTTGTTTTTTTAAAGAGCTGGGATGCTGGGGTCAGGCCAGCCAGCTATTGATGGGGCTGGGACAGCTTCGGAGAGAATCAGGCAGTCCCCTCTTGCTGCCACAGGGAGCTGGACCCAGACTCCACGCTGGTAAGTAGGGGACAGGGTGGGGGCCTAGAGGAGGGGGGAGGGGACCATGGGGAGACCCCCACCAGGCCACATCCCCTGCCTGCTCCCCAGCTCCCCTGAGTGACTCCTGACCCCTGCCCACTCTCCCTCCCAGCACCATCAATGGGCTGAAGCAGCCCCTCCCCCGCAACCACCTACTTACGGGCAGAATCCAGGTCCTTCCTGCAGTGGCGGACAGGGACTGCCTGAATCTCCTAATCTCTCCAAAGCTCTCCGAATCTTTTCTGAATTGATTCAGACTTTCAGATCAATTACGACCTTTTTACTGGTCTCCCAATTCCATTCGGATTCAGAGATTCAGCCACTGAATCGCGCTGAATCTCCTCCAAATTGAATCAGCACCCAAAGCTTTGCGCAGCCTTAGTAATAATTAAGACGCAAGATGAATGGCTGAATAGGAAACACTGGGTGCATCTACATGAGATATTTACTGTAGAGCTGACTAATTAGCTCCACAGTAAAAATCTCAGTATCTACATGTGCACCATTATTAGGGTTCAGAAAACTAATAAACTCCACAGCAGGGTAGTACTTGTAAATAGTACCCTGCTCTAGAGTTTTCTGTGCACAGCAGCACACATATAGATGCTAACCTGGCTGGCTAGAGCATGAGGATGCTTCAGTGGGGGAAGCTGCCTCATGTCCCGCACAATCCCTCCGTAGCACACTGAGCCCAATCAGAGCAGCCCTAGGCTGACCCCCGGGGCCCACCACCAGCTGGGGCTGCTTTGATCAGGTTCCACATGCTGTACATAAAAAAACTGTGGAGTTGATTGTTCTGGAGTTAATTGCTCCTGGGCGCATGTTCAAACGGTGCACCTGGGAGCAAAAAACTCCAAATAATAAGCTCTAGAGTTTATTCGTGTGCACTAATGGCAAGCGTAGACGTACCCACTGAATATTAAGAAGGTTATGCACAAAGTCTCAATATTTAGGTATATCCTTAATGTTTGGAAATAATGCTTTGTGGGACACAAAGTTACAGAACTCAATATCTCAAAAGATAATTTAGATATTGTATAGCTGGACTAAGAATACCGAATAGCCTAATAATGAGCAATATTTGTAGCTCTGCAATGTACAGTAATTAAGTTCCATCAATTTGACTATGCACACACTTAAAGTTAAGGACGTGTTTAAGTAGCTTGATGAATAAAGTCCTATATAGGTAATTAAATTTCATGTCTCATGAAACAGGCTAGCAGCCTGAATGGTTCAAGAAGGAATTAGTTTAATATAAAAATGAACAACTGAACAGGAATATTTTTTAACTTTCTTCTGCCTTAAACCATTACTACTGGGAGGATAGAGGGTTGAATGGCCTCATCCTCTGATTTGCCATTGCAGTTCCCATTAGCTGTAATCCTGTGGAAGTTATTCCTCCCACACCAAGACACCTAATTCTCAAATTTCCTCACAAGTCTTTTTTCAAGAAGCAAGTTTCCATCAGAGTTGTCAACATTTTGGGAGAGATTTTCTTCGTTGCTATAGCCTTCCAGCTCCTTTTTGTTGTTGAGAATTTCCCAAGACATGCTCTGTGTAACCATCTTATGCAGAGCCCCTCACAAATCCTAGTAAACAGGTTGTGCTGGGTTAGGAATTAAGGCAGAGCTGGGCAAAACATGGCCCATGTGCTGAATTCAGCATGCCAACTGATTGTATCCAGCTGTGAGCAGCTACCAACTCACGGGATCTGGCCTGCAGGTGGTCACTGGCTCTGGCTCTAGGCAAGATGGCTTCTGCTGCATAGGGCAGGTGGGCAGGACTGCTTCCTCCAGCACAGACACATGGCATCAACTGTGGAACCAGGCGGATGCCACAATCCCCATCCAGAACCTGCTGGGTGCATCCACGGTTGATGCTGGTGCCCACCCTGGACTGCATCCACTGCGTTGGACAGATGGGGCTGACAGGATCTGGGTGGAGATGGAGATTGGGGCATGCTACAGCAATGCTGTGGGGGGCAATGGGGAAGAAAGAGAGAGAGAGATGGGACTGGGGTATGGTAGAGCTCCAGGAAGTGGGGGGAAGAGAGAGGGTATGAAGGTATGCTACTGCTTGGGGGGGCAGTTGGGAAGAAAGGTGGGAAGGGAGAGAGGTTCAGGGAGGGAAAGAGGTGAGGGGTTGGGAGAGAGATGGAGAGAAAGAAGGGGGAAGAAGGAAAGAGAGAGAGACAGAATGGAGAACAGGCATGCTACAGCTTGAGGGAGGGAGAGGGGGGAGAAAAAAGAATCGGGGCATGCTACAGCTCAGGGGTGGAGGGGGCAGATGCAGTCCATAAGAGGACACCAAAATTATTGCCCACTCCTGGATTAAGGGTAAAGCAGTTGCAGAATCATAGTGTGTTCCTCTCACCATTCTGGATACCTCTGGCTCCACATGAAGCTCCTGTAAAATTTAGATTGCCTTAGAGAGCTGCACTATCAGGGCTGTTTGGTAAGTCAGAATTCTGCAAGCTTTCTTCCTCCTGCATCATGGCATGCTGCACTTCTAAAAGGTGTATCACACAATTTTACTCAAGGTATCTTATGTAAATCATGTACAGCTTACTCCTGATGTATATCAAAAGGGAAAAAGAGAGTGGTTTTCCTTTGAGTATCAGTCCAAAACCTAGTATTTTGATGAATTAAGCTCCTGCTTAAAAGTTATAAATGATTCAGTTTTTGCAACTTTTTACTCTTGTACCTAGTCATAAACACGTCCAACTTTCTCACAGTCTGCAAAAGAGTCTATTGAGTCCATGACATAATTGCTGGTGCTTTTCTGTGCCTCTGTTTGAATGCATTTGTTTTCGACTCCAGAGCTTTATTCTCTCCTTCAGTTCAAACAAACCCTAGAGAACTGTTAGCAGTTAATATGGGCAATTATATTCTAGATGTAATTGTTCCTTAGTGGTGGGTTTCAGGTAGCCAGCCAGGATAGCCATTTCTCAATTCTTTATAAATGTATAGTTACAGTAACTTTTTGCAAAAGGTACATATTTATTGATATAGTATTTAATCATAAATTCTTATGGGCACATTTACTTCCTTACAGCAAAAAGATGTTTAAAGAAAGTCTTATTCTGTAATTGTACCAGGGTAATTCTTCCAGTTCCATAGCTTGTAGTCCTAATCACTGAAGCTCAAGGTTGACTAGCTTACTTTTGCCTGTATAACGAAGCAGAGCAAGTGTTTTATTTAACCTTATTAATTATCAAATGCAATAAAAATGTATTATAAATATATTCCCCCAGGCTGTACTTACTGAGTTTGGATCTTCAAGCAGCTTGATGATGCGATTAAGGTCCAGAGACTGCAGCTGAATATCCTACAAAAAACACATAGTTCTTAATTTCTTCCAGTATTTATACATTTTAAAATCTTAAATTATAATTTCCCATTCATATTAAACATGTTTAATCTCACTGAAAATTTCTACTGATGTCGTACATAGTAATTGAGGCCCAAATCCAGAAAAGGGCTTAGGCACCTGAATTGGGAGTTAATAGGTGCCTAAATCCAAGACTACAGTTCTGAAAAAGCCCCATTGTTAGGCTCCTTAGGCACCTATGTTTTCAGTAAGAAGGCACCTTACCAAAAGGCATCTATAGCAGGACATTGGCCACTGCTGTCCCCTTGATTTACCTACAGCAGGTTCAGGTGCTAAAACTTGTGGTTGTGTAACTGGGCTTGAAGGCTCAGATCAAGCGTAGTTTATGCTTACCTAGGGGAAATACTAGTACCAGTGTAGGTAATGCATAGTTAACCTTGGCTTAATGGCCACTTAATGGAATTTGGGAGACTCCTCCCTAGCTTGCTCCTGGGGCCTTAGGGCTAAGGGCAAACGAAACTCAGGGGCATCCGAACCCCAATCTTCAAGGCTTAGGCCTGCAAATAGGATGCCCGCCAAAGGATTTGGGAATATCTGTTGCCCCAGGTGGGGGTGGAGGTGGAGGATGTTTGCCAGTAGCCCAGAACCATAAGTGGCTCTACTAAGTCATGGATTTGGAATTGTTTTGGCCATTTTGGCTTGAAATATGGAAAATTCAAACAAACAAAAACAGGGCTGATTGTGTAGCTTTGCTAGCAGGTTAGAAAAAGATTTGTGTAGGGTGGTTTGGATAGGGATGACCCTGGTTCAAGCAGGTGGTTGGACTAGAAGACTTCCAGAAGTCCCTCCCAGTCCTACTTTTCTATGATTCTATTATTCTAAAGGTCTGTTTCTGTGCATACCTTGAAGTGCCTCTGTCTTGGTATGTCAGGCACTTATAGACATGCTAAAGGAATGGGGGGCAGGGGATGCTTTAATTAGAGAGGCTCTGAGATCCACT
The DNA here is from genome assembly GCF_052110815.1 of Crocodylus siamensis. Taxonomy (NCBI): domain Eukaryota; kingdom Metazoa; phylum Chordata; order Crocodylia; family Crocodylidae; genus Crocodylus; species Crocodylus siamensis. The sequence goes on from NC_143399.1 coordinate 171,812,587, forward strand.
CGAATTAAAGTGCCCAGAGCATCATATGAATCAGTGCCCCTACACTGAAAAATGGTAGCGGGGGGCGTTTTAACTGAAGCTCATTTGACGAGCTTTAGTTAAAGCACTCCAACCATTTTTCAGTGTGTGGATGCCGATACATGTGATGCTGGAGTCTGCTGGAGCATGATAATTACCACGCTTCAGAAGACTTGATTAATCGAGTCTACTCATAGCAGCCTCCCTGCATGTGTATAGGTGCCCTAACCTCATGCCTATACTTGGTTGGAATCCTTAAATAGGCATTCCTTTGCCTATGTTACTTGAGAAGTGGAGTAGGTATACTCTGAAGAGTGAGAGCTGATTTACATGTAAAACACAGTGGCTCTGGCCACCTCTTTTAAACACGCCTGCAGGAGGAAGAGTTTATGATGATATACCTTTTTTACACACAAGTTCAGTAACTAGCTACAGTACTTCAGTAATAGCTGAAATAGTTTAGCAGATGGGTTTCCTTGTGCTCCTTTGTCTTTTCCCACCTTCAAAACCAACTTCCCACCTACCAGGCCTGTAGGTGAAGGCACTCTCTATCTCACTCCCCCTGCTGAAGCTATGCCAAATGTGCGGCAAAAAATGTAAGATTTTTTTAGGCCAAAGAGAAGGAGAATGATTATCTAATTTAATGATTAGTCACACTCTGGAAAAGAATACTGGATTCCAGTATTTCCTGTAAGGACTGTTTCTATATTTTGTACAATCTAGAGTCCTGGGAGAGGACAGCATGTTGGGTGTAGTGAACTCTATTCTGAAGTGCCAAATGCAGGGTTGCATAATCTACTGCTGGAGCTGCATGATTTTAAATGTCACAACAAAGTCCCTTTGTGGCTCTAACCCCAAGTCTTTAGGGGTCTTGTAGAATCATAGCCTTATTATGCAAAAATATGGCTTTTCTCTAACATTATTTAGATGGAATTCCAGATCTATGCATCCCCTAATTTACCACTTCCCCAGCTCATCTAGAAAAGCTATACTTTTCTGTCATTCATTTGTAGCCTTCATCAACATCCCCTAGATAATTGTTTTTATGGCTTTACAACTTGATTCATGCTTCCTGAAATTAATGGAATCTTTCCATGGATTTTACTGGCCTTTGAATTAATTCCTTGGTGAGAATATCTGTAATTAGTACAGTTTTCTACAGTACATCTTCAGCCATTTCAGACTTTAGCAACTAAAAATAAGACTGGGATGGTAGCACTTCTGAAGGCCAATGGAAGCACTGCACTAACTACAGCTGAGCTGAGAAGTCATTTCCTTTATAAAGCCCAAATTACAAGAGAGTTTTCTCATGTTTCTAGTGTTGAATGTTTTTGGAATTTGTGGGTTTTCTATTTTTGGCTGCTGTTGAGGCTTCTGATAACAAAATACTTACTTTATATTAGATCAGTGTTTCTCAACCCATGGGTTGCAAGAATATATGAAAGGGTCACAAACGAACTTTAAAAATGGAGAAAAACATGGGAAACCATGGCTTGTCTCTTGCAGGCTGTCAGAGGTCCAGCCTGCAAGGGGCTGTTTGGGGCCACCCATGCGTTACACACCCACCCCCTACCCCACATACTGCAGGGCTGGGGAAGTGGATTGGGAGCAAGGGGCACGGGGTTGGGACTGGCCTTCAATGTTTACAAATGGGTCCTGGTATAAAAAACATTCAGAACCACTGTATTAGATATTTTAGAGATTTCTGTACTGATACTTGGATAACTAAACGTTGTTTTAAATAATACAGTTTTGGTCCTTACTGGGGACAAATGGAGTTGGCTTAAGTTTTTGTTTTGCCATGACTGAACTTAAATACATTTAAAATGATCACACTACACATTTACAATGCTGATCTATCCCACGTTATAACAAGGAACTGTAATACAGAACCTCATATTGGCCCAAGCATGTCCATGTATATGAAACATCACTCATTGAAATAAACACCTGCAATTATCTTAAGTACTTTATCCTTGCATAAAGGGAAAAGAAATTAATAGGAAAACTGGTGGGTTTCAACTTTAGATCATGTTACAAGTGTAGACTAAGACCTTGGTGGCTGCAGCCCTTTACTACTTCATCCATTTTTGGAGCTGTAGAGGTCCCGGTGCTAGGGTCGGGTTTTTGCAGCAAAATCCTGCCTGCGCATGTCTGAAGCATCATCCCTCCAGTTCCTGAAAGAGAGGGCTTACTCTCTCTCCTTCCCCCTCAAAAGCTTTCTGGTCCATATGAAGAGCAGGGAATCTACTATACCATGTTCTATCCCCCCCTGTTGGCTGCTACAAGGGAGATTCCCCACTTCTGTCCTCTGGCCCAGCCCCTGCCCCTCTGCTCAAAGCAGGGAGTGCCCTCATCTGTTGCAGCCTGAGCTCGAGCCCCAGAGAAGCAGGCTCCCTGGGGCTCCCCCATGCAGCTGCAGAACCTGGAGCTTGTCCAGCCCCAGGGTCTCCCCACCTGGCCAGGACGACTCCCCTCTCCCAGGCAGCACAACCCCTGCTGCCCCCAACCCCACTCCTACTCATGCCCAATCCCAGTGCACTGACACACAGCGAAGATTGTAGTCCTTTTCTATTTAAATCTTTTCCCCTCCACTTCCTTCTCCATCCCTCCCACCCCACCATCAACAGTTTTGCCAGACCCATCCCGCCACGGTTCTCTCTGGACTGGAGTGTGGGAAACTACAGCCCCAGGGCGGTGCCTCTGCCTCCCTCCCCCACCACGGGGTGGGGAGGAGTCCGGGTCCGGGTCCTGCCAAGCGTCAGCCCTGCAGCTCTGAGGCCGCTCTAAAACGGGCGAGGACACCGCCGGGCCCCGCAGACCCCCCAGTCACACGGGTGACCTGCGCCAGAGCCTCCCAACAGCGCCCGCCCGCGCTCACCTGGCCGGCGCCGAGCTCCGCGCCGGCCCGCCGGGACGGGGAGCGGGACGCGGCCCAGGACGGGGAGCGGGACGGAGCCAGGCCCGGGGCCAGGGCGAGGGGCCGGGCGGGCTCGGGCCGCGCCAGCGAGGACATGGCTGCGGCGCGCTGGAGCCCCGGCTGCACCAACACAAGCCGGGCGCCGTCGCCATGGTAGCAGGGGAAGCCGCCTACGGAAGCACTGAGGAGCCGCTGCCCCGGCGGGAAACAAGCATTCCCGGGCGGCGGAAAGGGCCCCGCCCCGGCCAGGGCGCCCCCGGAAAGCGCGGGTACTCCCCGCCCGGCGCCCTGGACCGCGCAGTGGGCGATGAATCCCGCTCTTCTTCTGTAGCAGCTGCCCCTGGGCCCCGGCTTCCTCCGAGCTGGGCCAGGCATTGGCCCTGAAGGATCTCTCGTGCGCGTGAGTGCATGTGTGCGCACACATCCATAGCACACACACTTAGTTAAAAGCCACCGCCACGAACCTCTATTCCTAGGTTCCCCCCAACCCCTCCCCCCCATTTGACCTAATAAAGGTGGACAACACCCGCCACCAAAGTTATTCTCTTTTTATTGCTGCCTCTGGGAGTCTTGAGAGTGAGGTTACACTTAGACTGCACTAAAAGGCATTTAAAATGTGAGCTTCTGCATGTGTACAGTGACCTCTGAGTCTCAACGTTAGGCCACTTCAGGTGAGGTTGCAAACTCTGGGCCACGTCACTTGGCTCCTGTTAAGGAAACTTCAGACGGCTCCACAGAGACTTATGAGTCCTCCAGCATCCCAGGATGCATCACCCCTCCCCCTCCAAGCATAGCCACACCTCTGCTCCTCAGCCCTCTAGTGGCACATCAGAGCTGGGTAGGCAAAAAAAAAATAAAAAATTAACCCATAACAATTAACCCCAACAAGACCGCTGGCAGCATGTTTTAACTTTAATGCCACTTCATTTTTTAGTTTTGTTAAGGAAAACTTTTGTGTCCCAAGTCATATCAGCCAAATGAAGTCCAAATTAGTGAGTCATTCAAGAACCATATGTGGCCCTCAGATTTAGTATGATTTAAGTACATGGTGTAACTTCACTTTGATAGATCTCCTCCACTCACCACATCTCCCTCCTTCCTGCCTATGCAGCCAGAACCAGTAGCCTTATTTGTTGCAAATCAGCTACCCAAAGAACACAGCTCTCTTTTCAGTGCATTACTATTTCACTCTCTAATCCAGCTTCCTGCTTATCTTTCCCCTCTTCCTAATATTTGGCAAACAATTTGGGCAATCTTCAGTCTATTAAGTACCTGCCATCCGCTGATGTCTACTGCTAACCATATGCCTAGTTCATTGCAGTTGCTTGATTCAGTCCCTGACTGGCTGACTGCTGCAGAAGCCCATGTAGGAAATTGTGAATACCTTATTTCCATGCAAATGGTAGTATTTGTATGGAGAGTAGTCATTCTTTAAATATTAGCGTGAACGAATCCATCTGTGTTCAGTATTGTGCACTGTATTAAGCCAAATATAATTAAACTGAACTGCATCTTTGTAGCTTTCAGCCAGCTCTGCACATGTCCCCTTACACAGGATGTGTCCTCCCTCACCACAGCACTCCTCCACACCTCCAAATTTACATATAATTTCCCGCCACATAAATTATTAAACACTCCCTTACATTCTCCTGCCCCCATACAACAGTACTCTCCCCAGCAGTTCTTAAACAGATGTTTTTAGAGACCTATCTACAATGACTCCAAGCTCTCTTTTATGAGTTACAACAGTGAATCCAGACCTCGGCATTGTGTACCTAGAGTTGAAGTTATATTTCCTGATGTGCATTACCTTGCACTTGTCAACACTGAACTTCAGCTGCCATTTTTTTGCCTACTCAGGCTGCATACACATATTCAAATAATCTGGGAGAATTCTCCCAGGTTTGTTCTCCTGGTAAAGAAACCTACCCAGAGCAACATATACAAGCATTCAAGTGCTGATCCCTGAAAATTGGACAGCTTGCAGTGCTGCCACTGTACAGCCAGGGGTAGGGGCATCTCAATGTGCCATACAGGCTTCCTCAGTCTGCCTGGCAACAGTCCTGATTGGCTGACCCAGACTTCCCATGGTTAGCCCCTGTCTCCCTGCAGCACAATGTGGAGATTGTGAAGGGGGTGGTGGGGGCATGGGGTGTTCTGCTCCCTGCTGGAGCTACAGAATCCAGGAAGGGCCATTATCTCCCTGGGACAGAGGGGGAAATGCTGGGGGACTATATTCTCTTTTGAGATAAGCCACAGCATGGACAAATGTTTGTTATCCCAGGACAAACTCTCCCAGGAGAGATTTAACTCTGGTTGTTCCCCAGTCATTTTTCTCCTGAAGTGGCTAGTGTGAAGTGTGTTACTCAGGATCATGTCTTCTCTTGTGGGTTCTAAGATGACTTGTTCTATAAAGCAGTCATTTATAACATTCAGAAATTTTATCTTCATATCTTCCCCTGATGAGGTGTATACCTAGCCTACGTGAGGGTATCTCCCATTATTATTGCTTGTCCCATTTCAGCAGGTTTTCTAATCCCTTGTGTATTCACATAGTACCAAGTAGGTGGCTGCTAGTACAATCCTAATTCTATATTCCTTTTATTTGAGTATGGCATCTCTACCTGCAGGGATTCTATGGTAGCTTTCCTTTCAGATAAGATTTTTATGCTGTTACTGTCTATACTATCTGTAACATCACTATACTATACTATACAGGCATACCTCGTTTTATTGCGCTTCGCTTTATTGCGTTTAGCAGATATTGCGTTTTTTACAAATTGAAGGTTTGTGGCAACCCTGCGTCGAGCAAGTCTATCAGCGTCATTTTTCCAACAGCATTTGCTCACTTCGCATTTTTTAGCAATAAAGTATTCTTTAATTAAGGTATATACATTGGTTTTTTAGACATAATGCTATTGCACACTTAATAGACTACAGTATAGTGTAAACATAACTTTTATATGCACTGGGAAACCAAAAAATTCATGTGACTCGCTTTATTGCGATATTCGCTTTATTGCGGTGGTCTAGAACCGAACCTGCAATATCTCCGAGGTATGCCTGTACTATCACTTCTCTACTTGCATGTCCAACTCTCATTCCTATATAATTTGTAACCTGTTATAACACTATGCTATTGATTACTTCCTTCTACCAAGTCTCTGAGATTCCAATTATGTCATAGTCACCATTCAATATCAGGTATTCTAGTTCACCCTTTTATTTTTAGGCCTCTGACACTTGCGTAGAAGCACACATATTTTGTCCTTGCTCAGCTGCCCATTACTGTTTATGCTATTTGACTGGAACTCTAGATGTGCTGACTTACCCTTGATATTATCTACAGTTATACTGCTTACTCCCCTATCTTCCTCAAGACAGTGTAGAATCTGAATTGCATCCCTTTTTGGGGTTGCATCAACCTGACCTGTATGCTCTTCTATCTTTTGCCTTCCACCTAAGTTCCATGTCTGCCACCACAAGACACTACTCACAGCAGATTATGGAGCTCTTCAAAATGATGTTGCATGTAGTCTGTTGGGCTCCTCAGATTTAGTAATTCCTCAGTGGGATTGATATACTCTTGGGCAGGGGTCAGAATAAGACATCCTATCTCTGTGCCCACAATATATACCAGACTGCACATGCCACACTACGTTTTATACACATCTTCCAACCCACGCCTGGTAAGAGAAATAGATGGACCTCATAGGGTGCACCTACTTGTGTGCTTTAGCCATTAGCCAATTTGAATGCACTATAAAGCATCGCCAAAAACCCATGCTCTTTAGCTAATGCACATTTTTCTAGTACCTCACAATGGAGGCACTAGATTTAATGCGCATTACCTAAAGCACATTAATTGAATGTGTAGACGCACCCATCTGGCCTAAATTTTCAGAATCACGCAAAGATATTGGTCTCAGCACTCATTAGAAATATTGTTGCTTATGGTTGCAAAGGCAAAATCTAAAAATATGAATTGAATGTAACTGATATAGTAGTAACTACTTGGGTCTTCAAACAGTTTCCAGCAGCAGGAGAATCCACAGTCACTAAGGTAGCTGGAACACTGCCCAGCTTCACCCATCACTAGAACAGTTTTGACCCCTTTTCTGTACACATCTCCCTGTCTCATTCATACACATCCTGTACACTTCCCACAGAACACCTATATCTTACTTTTTTCATATGTTCAGATATCCGCTACACATCTCACAGAAAGCATATGCTTCATGTATTCTATCTCTGTGCACAAAATATATGCCAGACTGTATGTACCACTCTATACTTTGTACATATTTTCCAACCCACACCAGATATTCACACAACTCTCCACGTAAACACATGCTCTCTGCCACTTCCTCCTGACTTTCTCTCACAAACATATGCTCAACTCCTCCACAAACACACTCTCTACCAACTTAGTTCCCAGTTTCAATAGCTGTATTGGCATGAGTAGGCATACAGAGATGTTGCCAAAATCAAGACAGGAAGCATCTTTTTTACCCCCCTGAGCTGCCACTGTCATTCTAGTAATGGGCAGAAGAATACACAGGACCAAATTCTATATTGGCTGCACCCAGTGCAATCTCACTGAATGCAACTAACTGTGGTTGTTCATTTACATTACAACTGAATCAATGGAAGCAGCTGTCATATATTGTGAAGCTGTTTTTACTATATTTCTGTAATCTTTTAAAGATGTAGAGTTGGGATTTGTTTAGTCCACAGACTTTTTTACAATGTCACCAGAAGGATGAATTCACTGTTACATATTTACAACCACATAGGTTTTTAGCTGCTTGATAAACCCAGCTATTGAAGGATAAACTCTGGCATGACTAAGTTGCACATCATATTCTGTAAGAGAGGGGCTCTGAATTAAGGTATGAATTATTAAAGATTATACAGTGAGAACTGCATTAGTATCAAGCTTAGTTCTGCAGCTGTTAAAATGATGTTACCATCTTTTTGCCTGGGTGGAAAAATAGTGTTTTAGAAAACAATGATTTCACATCACAATAATAATCATCACAGTGAACACCCCTTGCTAGTATTCTTAGCAGACACGCCAAGACTGAACAGGCCTGATGACTGCAATATTCTGGGGGTATACCCTGGCATCAAATGGACTCTGGTTGGAGGAACACAAAAGCCAATGTAGCACCCTTTATCTTCTGAGATGCACTGTGCATTCACACGAACATGTGACTGGGCTATTGAGTTCAGTCCCTTGCTATTGTAGACAACTATGTCATATATTATTCATAAATATTTCAAACCCATCTCAAAATAATTTTTGTCCTCTTATCATACGGTTGATACAAAACTTGTTCTTCTGATGGTTACAAACTGTCTTTCAATGATCAAGCTAAATTTATTGATGGCCAATCAATTTCTATTTTTCCCAATGCTAATGTTGCCCTTCAGCTTAAATAACATTTTTTTTTCACCCTGAATTTTACTCAGTAATATACTTATAAAGAACAACCAGGCCTCCTTTCAGCCTTCATTTTGCTAGACTAAAGCTAGAGTCCTTTAGTCTTCTCTCATGAAACAGGCTCTCCATTTCCTGAACAATCCTTGTAACCTTTCCTTGCACTTGTGGAAGTCTGAATTTATCTTTTTGAAAATGGATAACCACACTCTCATGTACAGTCTAAAATTCAAGTGATGCTTAGTTATTGAACAAGGACATTTCCTTTTAACTATGTCTTCCATAGGCAATGTATAGGGGTACATGGGTGGGGCTTGTGCTCCCCCTGAGAGCGCTGGTGTCCTGACAGTGAGCGCTCCAGCTGCTAGAGGGGCACAGAGAGTGCTTGTGCCCCCTAAAATTGGCTCCACCAGTGGCACGTAGGTGGTGGGAGTGCCGGTGGTGGAAATGCCGGCACTTCTGCCGCCGTTGCTGCCGTGCCACTGGAACACTCGGCAACCAGCTGCTGAGGACCCCGCTGCCCCCTGGTTGGGGCCTGCTGGTGCCCCCCCAGACTCGGGAGGCACCAGTTGCCCATGATGTCTTCCCAATATAAATTATTTTAAGTGTTTATAGAAACGCAACCAATTTAACCTTGAATGAATCAGATTATATAGACACTTTTTGGACTGTTGCCTCGGTGTTTACTCATGTCTTGTGTATGTTTCTGTAAACTTTCTGAGCTTAAGAAATAACCCCCAAAAACGCCAGTATATTATAGCTTTATCAGTGTACAGTTTACTGACACACGTATGACCGTTGGGCAATACATCCTGTAAATTATAAGCTTAGGCCATGTGACAATTGTTGGCTGTGTGTTCCAAAGATCATATTGCAAAGGTTCTTTTGCTCACACTGTACTTCCTTCATGAACCAAACTTTTTTTTAAGTGGGATGAAAGCAACATTGTACAACCTAACTCCAGAAGCTCTGCTGCCTTAGGAAAACTGGAAAACGTCCATCCCAAGAATCCAGTAGTCAACCACACAAATATTTAATGAATGATTTACTGCTCCAAATAACCAACTTGTTTTGTATTGCACACCCACATTTCTCAATTAACAAATAGTAATTATACTTTCTATAGTGTACTGCATTTGAAAAGATTAATGCACTTCACAAATATTAACTGATGAACATTTGTGTTATGGCTGTACACAAACTCTCTTTTGAGTGTGAAGATATGTGCCTGAGTTAAATTTCATTAAATTAAATTATAAAAAAACCCAATGGGTATGAAAAGATTATCTAATGGGTAAGTCATGACACTTGGATTCATACTTCCTACTCTGCCACTAATCAACTGTTGACCTTGCTAAGCAAGTGATTTATTCTCTGTCTTTATTTTCTTTCCAACTCTTGGTTTGTACTTAGCTGATAAGATCTTCAGGGCGGGACTTTTTTACATGCTGTAGTTTTGCAACACCTAGTACAAAAGGTTTTAATATCAGTTGGGACATTTGAATGCATACGTGATGCATAGTGGAGCATGTGCCCCTGACAGGGCTGTCCCCACTGCCCCACTGGTAGCATCAGCTGGTGCTTGACATGCCCCTCCCAGCAGTGGCATACCCATGCTGGCGGTGGAGGGTCAGTCTCCCGGTGGCACTTCCGCTGGTGTTTCCAGGCTTGGTGATCAGCCGCTGGGGGGACCACCCCTCCCCATGATTGGCCACTGAAGGATCCCCCCATTAAGCAATAGGGTGCCCCACCAGATTCAGGAGGCACCAATTGCCCATGTCTGGATGCTATTGAGAAGAAAATCATAATAGCAAACTTCATCATGTACAAGGAAATGATGTGCAAATTAAAAAAAACAACAACTGGGAAAAGACAGACATCAAGGAAGAAACTGTTTTGAGTATGACAGGCATGACCCAAGAAAAGAACTTTATTTCAGACATGGAAATTATCAGACAGCTGTGTTCCATTGTTTGTGAGAGATAGTTTTGTATTACTGGTCTATACTCTTGCAGAGAGAAGCATTATGGGAAGGCTACATCAATTAGTGTGAACCCTGGCAAGTTTACTAATTTGTGCACTGATCAACTCCTAGCTCCAATGACCCTGGTGGGAGTCATTTTACTGCGTTCACAGGGGAGGGATTTCTCTTTAAATGTATTTCTTCCCATATTCTGGAGTAAGGCTCTCTGAATGAAGGATATATAATATTTTCAGAGAGGAGGAGTGTGGGAGCTGAGAAGCTATTAATTTGTTTTCCTATATAAGCACTACTCCTTTCTTACCCCTACAACCAAACAGGAAGAAAAACACAGCTTGGCAAACAAACTTATACTAAGCAATCTCTCTCTACCTCAGATTTAGGTGCATTGATCCTGGAAAGTGAACTGAATGTGTATTGATAGCACTGCAACATTCATTTTTGTGCTCTCTAAAAACAAAGGAACTGAATCCTTTAGTATGATGTGGGGAATTTTTCCCAGCTGTATTTGTTTAATACCTGTCATTGAGCTCGTCTTAAAGAAAAACTCTCTTCAGAAGTACTTTGTGCCTTCAGAGTCAATTCCTATCAAAGGACACGTTAACCAGAGAACAAATTTATTTTAAAGAAAAGAAAAACAAGAACTTATGTTAACATGCAGAAGAAAGGCAAATATTCAACGTTAACTTTTTATTCATCTTTGTGTAAAACAGATTTCTATGGAAAAATATGCAAAAGCACTACCAGTAATTTATAATAGCCCTGTTTGGACAGATAACACAAACATATCAACAAAGTCTGAGTGAATACACAACAACAGATAGAGAGAACTACTAAGCTGCACAGAGGAGACTTATATTTTTTCCACTGTAAGACATTGTCAGCTAGGCATGATAAATAATTTGCAAAGGTTACAGAGGCCACTGTTTAATCAGGTTCAATTTGTTACCCATTTTAAAGGTTTCAATCTAGTTAATTCAAGCAGTACACAGTGGTACGATATCAGAACTGCAAATGATTTAATACATTTATTGGAAATACTATAAGATCTAGGATAAACACCCAATAATGGCAAAACTTCTCTATTCAGAGATACATTGTTTGCAAAGAACTATGCATATGCATCTATTACCACTGGGCATATTCATCTGAACTGCTGAAAATATCATACTGAAGTAGCTAATCTTTATGTGCTTGACAATTTCTGACCTTTGATTTTATCAGATTTAGAAGAACTCAGGTTCCTACCTATATTAATATTTGTGAAATGTGGAAACAAAAATAGCTTCCCTAACTTATTTGTTTTTATTAACGCTATTAGGGCAGCATTTATAGCTAATTACACACTGAACATGTACAAGATATTTTATAACCTATTTATCAATAAAGGTAAATGTACATTCTCAAGTGGTCACATCACATACTGTACAATTTTAGAACAAAAATTCAGACATGGCACCAGTATACAAGTAAATGCAACATTTTCACCCACTAAGTAGGCAATGAATTTACAACAAAATACAAAAGAATCTCATAATCACTTAGCTATTAAAATTCAAGTTTGACAAGGTGATTTAATCAAAATTTGTACATTATAGAATTACACTGTGAAATTCATAACAAATATGAAATATATTTATGAGACTATATTTTACACATTGTGGATAAGAAAATATACCTTAATATTCACAAACAACAAAGAACATATTCTCAAATGTCTTTCCAATGATTTATTGCATAGAAATGTGCATTTTCTAATAAAATGTGAATGGTATTGCATTGTATATTAATCAGTATTTTGTTATAGTGTCATGCTCTAATGAAGAGAAGTCAAGATTATTTTCTTATTTTGTATATAGCATCTCTCTACAACCAAAAAACAGTTAACACAATGCTGCATAAAAATACATAATTCCCACAGATAGTTGTAAAGGCATCCAAACACAGATCTAGCACCTAAATAGTTGAGATATCTAAAAATGGATTTAGCTATCTAATTTAGGGTACATAGTGAACATTTTGATTTTCGGACCTGATCTTCAAATCCTGACTCATCTGAGAAGTGCTTATCTAAATCATTTAAAGAAATCAACATGAAATAAGGATTTTTTTACATGAGTAAAAGTTTGTATGCTGTGATCCATACTGTGGTACTGCTGCTAATGGTAAATTAAAACTTTGTCACTTTACTCCTAGAATTAATTTATAGCTTCTTTTGCTGAATAGGTTCAGTCTTTAAAAGAAAGCACACTACAAAATATTTAAGAGCAAGTCTACTTATTTCAATTCCGTATGTTTTTCCATATGTTACACAACTGTTTCACAAAATGTCTTCATTTATTTGAACAAAAATATAATCTACTTATTCATACTTTAGTATTTAAATTTTCAAATAGTTGAAACATATTTGGAATCTCCTGTACATATGGTAAAAACGTATAGCAAAAAATGACATTTTCTTTAAGAAGCATGTTGTGATCCAAAATTAACGAGTTTAAATATTCTTGAGAGAACACAATCATGAGATAGTTTAATTACTTCTTAAATATGTTAAAATTGAGCTGCATTGCATGGTATTTTGCTTTAAGAATTACATATTCCTTTTGCATAGGAATTATTTCAAATATATTTCTAAATGTACCGCAAGTGGACGCATGGCCTACCACAGACTAAAGAAACTATGGTAGTAATGTATAATTGTTGCTCCAGCATCATCATATTTGCATTGAACAAGATATGGAAATTAGTGGCTTATTAGTAGTGGAATTACTATGAAACAATTTGTGTGCATTAAATATTGACCTAGTAATTTTAGTTCTACAATTATTTGGAGATATATGGCCATGTTCTGAGCTACACTGCTAACAGTCTTGATTTCAAAAGAGTTGCCTACATGTAGCTAGAAGCATACATTCCAATATAAGTTAGAATTTATTGTAATTTACTTAGGATAAACATTCATATCTTTTCACACTAGCTTCAGGTATGGAATTCAATGGAATAATGGTGATGAAATCTTTCTTCACCATCTTACAGGCAAGTAAGCATAGCCCTCTTCCCAGCTTAGCAGAATGGCTCCTCACCATCTTCACGCTGGAAGAAACCCACTACCATGCAGGGAGAAAGTACAAGACCTATGCATCACACAGGTTCAGAAAAAAATGGTTTATGGGACCCACTGCAAACACCAATGTACATGAGCAAATTTAAGCAAGTGAATAGCTCTAAGCAGTTAAACTGTTTTTATATCTAAAGATTTTCATATATAAACAAAAGTTAAGATGGGAACCTAAATGCACCTGCCTTGTGCTGGCCCTCTGCACAGCAATAAATTTCATTGCCTATAAAGGAAAACTAGGCCATTTTAAACAAAACTTATGCAATTTAGAAACTTAATTTCTGTCTTTATTAGTAATAACACCACCATGAACTTCCCGACTACCCATGAATAAAGGATTAGATGATCCAGTTAAAAAAATTAAAATGCATGAATGATTAAGTCATATAATAGTTTTAATTTCAATTTTTAATTAAAAAAATGAAAAATTCAATTGAGAATTTATTTTAAACTTTTTGTCTTTTACTTTTTTTTTTACTTCTCCCCTTTTCTCAAGTGAAAATGAAGAGGACTTTTTAGCAAATCAGAAAAACTGCTTCCTCTCCTTTTGAATTCTTCCAGTGGAAGTTTAAAGTCACCTTCATGACATGAAAGGTAGGGAAGTAAAAAAGTGATAGAAAGTGGGCTTTCTCCATTTTTCTTACTTTTCTATTTCTTTCTTTTTTTTTCTGGCGAAGAAAAAGGATGATGATGAAAATCAGAAAAAAAAAAAACAGGAATTCCTAAAATTAATGTTTTTGAATATTTTGGAAAAAATTACCCCCCTCCTCCCCTTTTTTCATTTTTCTTTTTTTGAAAAAAATTGAAAAGAAATTAACAGGAAAAAAATTACAAAACCATATTTTTCAGTGAAAAACTCTAACTGGGCTGTCACTGGATAAGAAAGATGACTAAAGATGTTCAAAACTAGTTTAACAGAGTAGAGCAGGAGTTGGCAATATACGGCCTGTGGAGCCGCTGCATCTGGCTTGTGGGGCTGGAAGATTTTGCCTCCACCTATGCCTTTGCTAGCACTGAGCAGTGAGGAGCTGCATTAGGGCTGGGCATCTGGAAGCTGTGCTTGCAACATTGCCACTTGTCTCTGGCCCCCGACTCTTTGGCTGCAGTGCAGAGAGGAAATGAGCTGGAGCTGCGAAGCTTCCAGCTACAGCACAAGGAGGGCATAAGGGAGGGAGGGGAAGAGAAGAAAGAAGTGGCAGCAGTGTTAGAAATATTATTAAAAATGCATTATCAATAAGTCTTGTTAAAACAGCGCAGCTGTCAGCCCTCCCTGGTGAGAGAACTAGGAGAGCTACTGAGAGCTCTTTGTATTAAGGTATCACTCTCTCTTTGTTTTGCAAAGTTACTATCTCTTTGTTACAGTAAAGCATATACTCCTCAGCTTTTCTCATGCAGATAAGAGTAAATTGCAATTCTAGCCTTGAAGCAAGGAAAATTCAAACTTTTGTAACCTCAGGTACTTTCTACCCATGCGCAATGAATTAATACATATAAGCCTATCCGCCCCGCATACTTAAGTAGTTAATTATAATACACATGCAACGTATGATTTGACGTATTCACATACATGTTTGTATGAATCGGAAATGAGTTGTAAAAGTTCCTCCTTCTGCACACGTGGTCAGGAGAGAGGGGATAAAGCCAGCTGGGCAGCTTCCCTCGGGGGCAGCAGAGTGTTTGATCTTTTGTCTCTCTCTCTGACCCTATTTGCAAATATATACCTTTTGTGTTGCTAATAGAGTGTGTCTGTGGCTGAAGGTTTTTTTCGCCTCCCGAGAAACGAACCGCGATTTTTACATCAGCAGCATGGATGTAGCTTATAGCTGCCCAGTCCTAGCTCAGGTCCCAATTAACTGGATGCTATGTCTGCACTGCAGCCAGGGAGTAGGGGGCAGGGAAAAGTGGCAATGGCATGGGCGCAGCTCCCAGCTGCCTGGCCTTGGCACAGGCACAGGCATCCTGCCCCCCCCCAACACACACACACAGTCTCCACTGAAGCCAGCCCACCTGTGCTGACCCGAATTGTTCTGGCCCACAGTTTATAAAGGTTGCCAGCCCCTGGAGTAGAGTAATGCAAACAGATTACCCAGCATCCATGTGTCTCTACCCTGAGTTTCATTTTGTGTTTGAGTTTGCATTTTGACCAAACAAAACATGAAAGTGGTCCACAACTGAAATAGATTTTTCAGGATTCCGAAAAATCCTAAAGAAACTCTATGATTCTAACCTTCATTTGTTTGACAAGTTTAGAAATTACACTGAATATTGATAAATCTGGTTTTTGGGTTCTCTTTCTAAACATAATTGACATTTAATTGTTATTTCACAGTTACATTGATGTAACTGGGAGCAAAATCTGGCCCCAGATGCATACATTTTGTGGGGCTGCTGATTTCACTGCAAACAAAGACAAATAAAACCTGTGAGACTACTTGCATTTGAAAGTTAAACATACATACTATGCTGTCCTAGATCATAGTTATATAACAGACAGTATAAATGAAGACAAGCAATTGAAAATAGTACAGCTGAAAGAGAAAATGCTAAGAGATAAGGCTAAAGCATAGAAAAAAGAACAATTTACATAAAACCAGGACCAAATATAGACTTAAATGCATTAAGAACTTCTACTTACTTCAGTACGAGTAGCAGAAGTGCAAGGGAGAAGAGTTTGGACAATTGTTTAGAGAAGAATAAAACATGATATGACAGCAATGGTTAAATCATTCCAAATGTTCCTTAGAATTCCCAGGACAACCAGAATTCCAAGGATTAAAAAGTCACATTAGCACATGCTCCATAAATGCTGGTTGTAAAAATGAAAATTTTATATAGAAACTGAAGATTATTTTTGCAAAAATAATTTTTAAAAAGATACTAAGGTTATAAGATATAGTCAGGAAAATTCATGTGAAGTGAAACTCCAACAGAGAAACACAGAAATCACAGCAATGTTATGTTAGTTCCATACTCGGTTAGATATTGAAAATGTTACCAAGGAGATTGGGAATTTTTTTGTTGTGGCAGATTTCTCAGAACTCTATTTTTAAAATAATTTTTGGCATTTGAAATTCTTTTTTTTCAGTGACCATTAGCTAACTCTAAAAATTTATACAGGTAACTCAACACTTTCTAAGTATTGTATTGAATTTTCACTAGATGCTTTAGGTTAAAGTCACCTGCAGTTAAATGTCTGAAATCCTATATATGATGTGCTATTCCATTTAGTTACAATATGCATCATTAGAACATAATTTTAATTTTTTATTACATATTCAAGTAATGTAAAGATGAAAAATCCTTGTCAAGCTACACAAATAAATGTACTGTACATGTCCAATAAGACTTTACAAATCAATCTGCATTATTTCACATCATGTGTTTATTTTCTAAATGAATGAAATCTATTAGTCTACATTCTGGATTCACTAACTAAAAGTGCAGTTTTAATAAAAGAAGCTCTGTCTGGAAAATGTCCTATTAAAAAAACCACTGTCTGGAACATAACACTCTTAGTTAAAGAAACGCTGTCTGGAAAGCAAGATTTTAATAAAAAATAAACTTTTTTGTGACAATGTGCAAAACAGCATTAAAAATACTGACTTCATATCATTTGCCCTCTTGCAATTTAGAACTAAAATATTTTTTGTAATTGTCTGAGGAAAAATAAATTGTTCGTACCTTACTTAAGGGCTTGCATCATATGCCAAGCCATAGCAAGTTTTACACTTCAGTTATACAAAGTCATGAAAATACAAGTTTTAAAACAGAAACAGCAACATCTATAATAGTATTAATAAGTTCTATGTTGTCATCACATCACTGTTACCCTTTCTGGTGAGACATGTGGAACAGTCCCACTTGTTTCTTCCATAACCTGGCTTTTTTCCCATCCTCTTCTAATTCTTCTCAGTTTCCTGCTTATACATGGGAGGAATAAAATGATCTTACCTAAAATTACAATGCAAGGCAAAACAAGGGCAAGAACAAAGTTTGGTGGTGTATAAAACCTGTAGTATTCCTCTTCAAAGGCTCTTTTCCACCCATAAATTAATACATGGAAAGTACTTATGAGCAGAGCGACATATCCAAGTGTAGACTTTTGGGAGGAAAAAAGACAGGAAAAAGAAACAGAAATTAAAATCTGATCAATTATTAGAAAACTAGAGCATACCACTTTGAAATTTCTTCCAGGCTCAACTTGTTTTAAAAACCAAAAATCTTATAACATTATTTAAAAATTGTGATATGGCTGGTCTTGGGTTCAATTGTGCTGAAAACTAAACCACCCCTGACTTGACTGTACTTTGCAAATCTAAAATTTGAGGATAAGAAGTAATCAAATTCTCCTCATTTAACAGAAGTCAATTGAATCATATGCATGTAAACAAGGGGTGATACCTGTGAATTTAATGGAAGAATATCAGTGTAAGACGTATGCTGCAATATCAGATTTGAGTTCTGATTTTTTTTTTTAAACAGAGAACATAGGACTAGATTGCTCTATGTAGTCCCAAGTACCAAGCAGTGCAGTGGTGTAGGAGGCCTGAGGACTCCTCCTAACCCTCATTATCTGGAAAGAAAGGGGTGAGTTAACCATGACAATCTTAAGGGTGCATCTTGCATTAATAACCGTCAGCTCATCAGGTAAATAGAAGGATCAGTCAAAGCGGAGACCACTACTCACCTCTCTCCATGCCCTTCCTGCCCAGAGGCTAATGGGAACATGTGGAGGAAAGGGGTGGTGCTCCCTACCTGATCCAGACTCAAATTCTGGGAGGCCATGAAACACTAGAGTTCAATCAACCCATCATGAATTCTGTAGACTCCAGTCTAAATGCATTTCCCCACATTCTAAGCTTTTGAAACTATCTTAAAAATGACTGTGGTCCTTTTAACCATGAAGTGTATTATATGAAGAGAAACTTTTCATCACCAAAACTGATGGTATGTCTAACTCCATTAGGAAAAAAATATTAGAATCATCATTCATTTAGGACAGAGCACATGAAGTCTAGATACAGACATTCAAAAAGCCCAATCCTGAATTGATTCAATCCTTTCAGGTTAGTCTAAGCTGCGTAGATTGAACCAATTTGCAAGTGAATAGGCATTCACTTTTGAATCTGGAAATACAGCCACATGCCTGCAGTGGTTCAGGCCAGAAGCTAGGGGCAGGGGTGCTACAGCAAGCCCTTGGCAGGAGGGATACTAAGATGAGGGGGAGGTGTGGCCAGGCTCCAGCAGGCCTGAGTATGATTGGGAAGGGGTTTAAACACCACACCGGCTTGCACAGGCCCCAGACAGGGTGTGCCTGGAGGGAGAGGGGGAAGCAGCACCTGGTGCTGCTGTGATCAATCAATGGGCGACAGGTGCCTCACTTGCACCTGCCAAGATGGTTTGCTCCACCGCTGCTGCCAGGAGAGGGAGGGGGTGGGGAGTCATGCTCCAGGTTCAGTTTGCCTACAAACTGCAGCCCCTGTGTGGGGCTGGAGGTGGTGGTGCTAACCCCACTCCCTAGGGCTGTGCTGCCACAGTGGGAGGCAGCAGTGAGTCAGGTTCTGTAATTTGCCCTCCATGATCCACCCCCACTTTGCACCTGCAGCTGAGTTGCATCCCTCCTCCCGTCCCCTCCCCATGGCCGGACACGCATTGGCTTCGGGCACTGCTCACCGCTCCTCTGAGGGACTTGGCTCAGGTACTGTAGCGTGGGTCCTGCCTGAGGGGATCTTCAGCATGGGACACAGCCAGCGCTGTGTCGGTACCCACGCCACTGCTGCCTGCAATGGGGGGATTAAACCCCCCTTTCCCACAGGTTACCAGCATCTGGCCACATCCCCACTCCTGCCCTGGAGCAGTGAGGGGGCAGGGAGCAGTGGGGGGGGCTGGGGACACCTGGCAAAGTCTGCTGCCCCCTGCCAGGCAGACCTAGCTGCACTCTAGAGCAGGGTTTCATACTCCCACCCCCTTCTCAGCCAGCCAGAGCAGTGATAGCACTCTGGCTAGGGAGAAGAGGGGTGTGGGGTCTAACCCTGCTTAGCTGGAACAGATAGCCCAACCCAGCCAAGGGTTGCAGAGCATGTTGAGATGCTGATTTAACTTGAACCAGAAAGGGGTCTGGGACAGAAGTTCCACAAACTGGTTTGACCTCAATTAGTGAGGTCTGATATTACATTCAACCAGGTTCATCTCAAACTGGTTTCAGCCATTTTGAAACTGGTTTATATGCACTGAACTTCTGTTCTGTTACAAGTTTAAAGCAGTTTCTGATCACTTAAACCAGTTTGTGTATAACTTCTGTCCCTAGTCCAGAAGTAACTGGCTACCAAGGTTTTTTTAACTCTAGTGAAAACAAAGAGGCAGAGACCTACTCTCTCTCTTCTTCATTAAAGAAAAGAACAACCTGAAGAATGAATTAACATAAACACATTTAATTTTAGTCCACCTGAGGTTCATGTAATTTCATGAAGGAGGCTAAACTTATGAGAGAGCGCGATTCAGTGACATAAGAAGAGAATGGTGGGACCAGATTTTTCAGTGTTTGCAAGCTGCCATTTTCTATGCGTGATTCTGTACAAAACAACTTCCAGGGATACATCAACATTTTAGATGTGCTAAATCATTTATTTAAGGAAAACAAAATCAAAAAGACCCAAAGAAACTAGACAAAATGGAAGAGTTCCTCTAGCAATTGGGAAGGAGAGTCAACTGGGACACCAGCCTTGGGCACCAAGTTTTAGGTAGGGGGAGCAGAAATCAGACCACATACTGCTGCTCCAGCTGCTGCAGCTTCCACCCCATGTTTTGCTGCAACTTGGAGCATAGAACCACACAATTTTGCCTCTGAGTTGCTCTGTTGGTATATCTAGGTGCACACAGGGTGGCCATATATTCTGAAAAGAAATTTGGCCTGGCTCACTATTGCAATACACCAGTTTCATGCTGGTGAGACTCCACCTCAAATCAATACAATAAACACAGAATACCATGCTAAGTAGTGAATCAGACCTCTGAGTTCTTTAGCAGACTCAGCTGTAGGAGATATAATAATCACTGGAGAAAGTCAGCAATGATGAAATGCTTTACATACTTTTTCTAGCTTTAAATAACACTGTAGTTTGAAAAACATTAGACGACTAAGATTTTGGCAGATTATGTTACTATTATATCTGAAAGTCTGACAATTAAACTCCAAATCATAATAGGGGCAGAGTATATGTTTTTGTCAGATAAATTTATTTTCTTTTCTGAGGTTCATTTCCTCTGGATTGCACTTTCTACACTAGTTACCTGCTTAGCTAAGGTTGGGGAGGGGGAAGATGGAAGCATTCCATACAGTGTCGGTCTATGCCTACACCGTAAAAGAAATTTTACCACTAGTGTTTATGCTGGCATACAGCTGCTGACACTGTAATTTCACTAGAATGCCTTGCATCAGCAAAAATATGTATTGTCCCCTATGCAACCCTTTGGCATGATTTTGCAGCAGTATGTGGGATACTAGCACTTCTCAGTGAATTGCAGAAACTTGGAGTTCAGTTCAGTTCCCTCCATTCCATGTAAAAAAATCTTCTGTTGTTTTTCAAAATTCTCATAGGTACCTTGTGCCAGTTCTCAGACTCAGTGCCATCTTGCTGATAGAAACATGGATATGAACAGAAGAAGGGTTCTTATGTCTGATAAGATAGCTGATTCTCTTGCAGACTTTAAACAACTTCATAATGACTGGTTGTGCAGCAGTGAAAATAGGAAAACTAAAGAGTATGAATGAACTGATGCAGCAGATAGCAGCTGACTCACTACACAGAAATAAGAGGTACTTTTAGTCCTCTGAAAGAAGCACTGAGTAGTTTGACTGGATAACAATCAAATTTAAGATTATCATCAATAGTTGCACAACAGCTGCAGATGTTGAAGGTGGAAATCCATCTTTCCAGAATTGTGCATTAAGCTCATTCCAAAATGAGGGCTGTTTTGCCAGTGGAAAAAAAGGTGGCAATTATATTATGGAAGCCTGTAAACCTTAGATTGGTATTAATAGGCAAATAACCAGTTTAATGCTGAAAAGTCTTTAAGGTGGGATAGCCATCATCCAGATACAGCAGAAAGGAAAGGCTGAACTGTGGAGTATGTATTTGGTAGACTGAAAGGATGCTAGAGGAAAGCACACGACTAGGCTGCATCTCAATAAGCCAATATCCTTATTCTTATGCTCCATGTTGCATTTCCTACAACATTTATAAAGACAAAGGAGAAATTCACTAACAAGATAGAGAGGAAAGTAGAAAGACCGTTTGCCAGATGTAGGAAAACGTAAGAACACATTGAGGCACTGTACAGCTTAAAGAGGCCTTAAAGGCAGCTTTGGACATAGTACACTGCTTGACTAGACAGCACAAAGTTTACATTAATTTGTGCACCTCTGTGCATGTTTTGTATTTGACTTGTACGTAATTTATAGGTGAACTGTTGACCTATTTTATGAGTCTGTTTTGTGAGCTGCATGGTAAGTTTATAAAGACAAAGTAAAGAAATCATACATGTCACAAAAGTAAAACTTTAATGAGCAGTGCTATACATCAAAATACTTCTAAAATATTGAAAATGGAAACAAAGTGTCACATACAGATCATTTGTAAATGAATCACAGATCAGTGTACATACATTCACATCTATTCATCTTATGTTCCACTGGGATTGAGTGGAAGGAATACCATTCACTTGGTCAGAAGGGTTTATATACCTAAGGTTCCAAAAAGAATTATCCATGCAATGCAATGGCTGCTGGATGCAAGTCTGGTTGTTTCGCTCCTTCACGCTTTGTACCATCTGTTTTAGGAGTTGCATGGGGTCTTGGTTCCCAATGTACCTCTTGTTCTTTCTGGTGTCTTGGTTCCCAGTGTACCTCTTGTTCTTTCGGCTTTTCCTCCAGCACGCATTCCCTTCATCCTTTGTTGTGTACTCCCTAAACAAGATGTTCTTGAAACCCCCGCCCCCAAAGAAAAATGTCTTTCCTGGTCCATTTCTTCTTCCTTTTAATTACAGTCACTGTTTCAATTGGTGTGGATGGAGCATCTCTCGTGGACAGCCTAGCCATGGTCACTGACAAATAAAACATACCAAACAGATAGTTAGATTTAAGGCTTAGCGCATAAGAAAAAACATCCCCATTGCCTCAGGCTATGAGCAAATTACAAATGAAGTCCCCAAACCAGGAACAAAATGCATCTACTAGGGCTGTGCAAAATTTTGCCATCAGTTTTGTTTCAATGTCAAAACAGAAAAATTGAAATGGAACAGATATGGTTGAAACAGCCTCGAAACATTTCGCTGTTTCAATATTTCCCCCATAGGCTATAATGGGGAAGGATGAAACAGCCTATAACTTTGTCATTTCTGGTCAGACTTGGATGAAACTTGCAGAAATGGTAGCCGCTTTTGAGGGCATGAAGCATACCAAGTTTCAAAAAGATAAGTGCAGGGGGGCTGGAGAAACTGCAATCCAAAGTCTTGAGCCAAATGTGTGTCAGTGCTAAGCCACAGTGGGGTCAAAACTGCAGGCATGCTAGCCCCCGTGGAGGCCACAAGCCTGCTAAGTTTCAAGGAGATAGGTGTAGGGAGGTCGGGGAAACTGCACCTGAAGCTGCGGACAAGCAAAACTCGTGACATGGGTGACACTGTGTGTGTTAAGGCACAGCAGACTGAAAGCTGTAGGCCTGATAGCCCCTGCTGAGGCCACAAAGCCTGCCAGCTGTCAAGGAGATAGGTGCTGGGGGGCTCTGGGGCCCTGGACCTCTGGCTGCTGACAGGCAAAACTTGTGACTTGGGTGCTTGTGCAACTGCTGCCTCATCAGGCAGCAGGACTGAAGATCCCCCATCACTTGCCACCACAGACCTGGGGGTAATAATTGATCACAGTATGAACATGAGCTGGCAATGTGATGCAGCCAGCAGCGCCAACAGTATGCTGGCATGCATCAATTGATGCATCTCCAGCAAAACCATTGCAAAGAAGTGATTCTCTTGCTCTACTCAGCTCTACTCAGCACTCATGAGACTGCAGCTGGAGTACTACATCCAGTTCTGGGCTCCACACCTTAACATGGACATGGTAAAGCTTGAGAGAGAGTCCAGAGAAGGGCTACCCATATAAAATCAGACTTGCACGGAAAGCCATATGAGGAAAGGCTGAGGGACCTGGGACTCTTCAGCCTGAAAAAGTAAAGGCTGAAAGGGGACTTGGTAGCAGCTTACCGCTACATCAGAAGCATACATCTAGGGCTCGGTGAACAACTGCTCACCAGGGCACCCCTGGGGAAAACTAGGAGTAATGGTCACAGTCTGGACACCCTAGTTGAGAAGCAGTTTTTCTTAATGCTGAGGCTGAAATGAGCCTGAAACGATCTTCCAGGAGTTTGTGATCATTATTCCTAGTTTCAGTCCTGCTGCCTAACGAGAGGCAGCAGTTGCACAAGCACCCATGTCATGAGTTTTGCCTGTCAGCACCTAGGGGTGCAGGGCCCAAAACATTGACAGAACAGAAAAGAACAGCCATTTTGAATAGAAACAGAAGTTGAAATGGAACACTTCCATTTCGCACAGCCCTAATGTCTACCTATTCCTACTCCTAGAATCTGAACACAACATGCAAGTAATGCCACCGGAACTTAGACTCAAACTGGAAATAACAAAGCACAGTGGTTTTTTATGTTCATATGATGCATTTACTGTATAGTTCCATTCATAAATATCACCTAGTCTAAGCAAAGAGCTACTAGACTGCTTGCAAGCATTATTTTAAATTTTCGACATACTTTGTTTGTGTGATCAGGTATTGGTTTCAGTGGATTTCTTTTCCTGTTTGCAATGTATTAATTTAGGTTCCTAGAAATTCTGCCTGCCCTTGCAAAAGGAAACATTTCAAAATGTTTAGGGGCGATTCAAGTAGTTTCTGTCTTATTTTGCTTATTACTGCCAATTCAAGTTCTTGAAATACAACTAGCAACTTCAAAAGGCAATGCCTGGCCCGTGTGTATCCAACCACATTTTCAGAAGGGAATGAATGGTAATCAGGGGAAGTTTTGGAGCCAGTTAATGAAGTAAAAGAAAAAAAAGTGTTACTACACCTACCTGATTTCCATTTCTCTCAGCCTGAGTCTGGTTCAGCAGCTCTTCATGAGTTACTGGTTCTCCACACAGTCTTCGTCATCTTTCTCTTCTCCTGTACAGTTCTGGGGTTCCTTTCCCTGCACACTGTGATCTGCCTGCTGCCATTCACAGTGCAGTAGTAGGGTCCCTGCTCAGTATGTCATCCAGCACTGCTGAGTAGGAGCTAGAATGCTGAGCAGCTCCAAGTTATCTGTTGGCCTTTTTTGCCCTTTGGTACAATTGCTGCAGATCTTTCACCTTTGCCCTTCATTGTTGCACACCCAGTTTTTGCATGTCTCTTGCAATGTCCACCTAAGCACCGCAATTCTTAAGGCCACTCTACAGCCTGCTTTGCACTGCTCCTCCTTATTAGGAAAGGAAATACAAGACTTACTTCTTAGGCTGGGCTACAGCATGAGACTTGCCTGAACTTTTTTGCATCACAGCTTTATCTGGTGCCATAGCTGTGTGCTATGATAGCAAAAGTGTGTTCACAGCAGTGGGTCAACCAGAAGTAAGATACTTACAAAGCATACTAGGAATTTTAAAATTCTACATTGTGACCCCTCCCTGGGAAGCAAAGTTCACAACTGGGACCAGAACTGTCTTTAGTTATGGGATTTAGGCTGAAGGACTTTTTGCACTGGTAGATACAAGACAGTTTAGGTTCATCATCACTATAGTGGAAGAACAGTAATATTACAGAATTTATGCTATTCACGGAGGCAGCTTAATTTGACCAAGGTAAGTTAAGTCTTTTACAGAATGATTCTGAATCCATGCAAAGGAAGTCGACATAAGGCATGGTTTACTGGTACAATACTGCAGTGTAGACTAGGCCTCAACTAGAAGAAAGCCACACTCAGTATAACTAGTAAGTAATGGGGTCTTCCCTGTTGTATGGCTCCCAGGGTGGGGAACACTGAGGTCAGAGACTGGCTATACCTATTGTAATAATGGTTATCCATAACATGGAGGGGAGGTATTCAGCAGTCTTTGCTTTGGAAAGCTCCAGGAGTAAAGTTACTGCCATGCTGCTCAACCACCACCTCCAGAAAAACCACATTTAGATAACTGGTACTTGCTCATGCCTCGGACTTCAGCCAGGATTAACATAATTTTCTTTATAGTACTGTACTACAGTGGTAAAGAAAAAGCTCTACTAGGCACTGCTTTTTTAAAATCACACTCTGCTTATGCACTCTGCATGATACTGGAACTTAATCATGATGCAACTGATTTTGAAACGAAAACTCCATTTTTTGGGCAAACTGATCGTTATAAAATCAGTTATTATGAAATAAAGATTGAAGCACATGGCTTTTCTTAAGCATTAATGGGTAGTTGGGAGGTTGGTTGCAACTGTGTTGGTCTGGCTAGTTGGGAAGCATCTAAAGTCCTAAGTAGTAGCTTAGATCCTTAAAATTTAGTTGGTTATTAATCCCAAAGAAATGCCCCCATGTTTAAATCACTATTGCCATTACCGGCTAAACAATGGTGATAAAAATAATCACTAAAAATAGAATTGTCTAAATCCTCTTTAGTACGTGATGCAATGTCAAAGGGCACACAGCTATTCTATGAACGCTTGCTTCACCCATCAGTCAGAGCTTTGTGTGTGAAGGCTGGATTTTTATTACAGTGTAAATAACTACAGTATTAGTATGCCACACCATAAAACCGCAGAACAGTTATGTAATTATTTGTCTGCATGTACTTTTCTATTCTGTGACTTGAGGTCCAAATTTGGAAATTTTGGTACAGGGTAAAAAAGAAGATATAAACTGCATAGTTTACTGATGGAATTCATACCTACATATGGCATGACAGCTCTACAACTGTCCCAGACTGAGAGCTCCTGAAGAAGACAATCTAAGAGGGCAGTCACAGCAATATGAAATAACCATATAATTCCTTCCTCAGTCAGGGTCCAAAAAAAATGGAGTACCATTTTTCTGGGAGAGGAACAGCCAGGTCAGCCATGAGAAACACTACTTGGATACTTTATCCATGCAATGCAATGGCTGCTTCAGCAATCTTTCCTAATAGGTTTCATTTGCAATCCTCAAATGGTCAAAATATAAAAAGGAGAGAGTGGGAGGTGTTCCCCTACAGGCAGAATACCTGCATTCAGTGAAGTGTTCCTCCCCTTAAAATGTCTCTAATTTGTAAAGCAAATATTAAAGCAGTATATTATGTGAGTAGGAATCAGCCAATAGTGACAGGACTAAGAAAAAGGCAATATAACTATGATGGGTATATCCAGGAGATCTTAAATCAGACAAGACTTCTACTGGGCACAAAACCTTAATAAAATACACACTTTTTGTACATACATTATCAGGATGTCTCCTAGAAAAGACATGTCTAATAAGCAAGAGCAAACAAAGACTAGCAGACTCTCCCTATGTCTGAAGAAGGGTGCTTGCGCCTGAAAGTTTGTAAAAAACAAATTTTCCCAACTATTCAGTTTGTCTAATAAAAGATATCATATTTACCCAAATAACCTTGTCTGCCTTAAGCCTAGTACTTTGTATCAATGACCACAGTGATGAACGACCAGAAGTAAAAAACCAAATAATTTCATTAATGGCAACACCTTTCAGGAATTTAATGGAGGTTATATGTCTTGTGTATGTCTTACTGTCTCAGGCTGGTTAGGTCTCCCTGCAGATGCACCTCTGTTCAAGGAAGGAAGAGGGAAAAGGGAAATGTGTCAAGGCAGAAAGAAGGTTCAAATGGCTTTTCTGAAACCATCAAAAGCACAACTCAGACTGGATGTATTGGCTCTCTCAGGCAAACGAGAATGAAAAAAGTGCTAAATACTTGTTTGGCAGCCAAGGTTCTTTGGGTGAATCTGGTATGTTTTATTAGAACAACTCGAAATACTTGGAAAAATTCTTCTTTGCAAGCTTTTGGGTACAAATGCTTCCTCAGCCTGACAAAGGGTATTTGTACCCAAAAGCTTGCAAAGAAGAATTTTTCCAAGTATTTTGAGTTGTTCTAATAAAAGATATCAGATTTATCCAAATAACCTTGTCTGCCTATGTCCTTAGACCAACATGGCTACAACCTATACCCTTGAAATACTTATTTTTGTCACAGAGGTAAAGGCAAATATAAGTGTCCTATCATATTCAATAATCTGTACCTATTAAGAAGGTGCCATTTTTAGTTATTTTCAGAGGGAAAACACACTGTTCAGTGTACAGCAAATTGTGGTTTGAAACAAATATTAAAATATATTCTTATTAACAATGAAATTCTTTTTTGAACACAGTAACACACCTGAATAAAATTGAATTCCCTCCAGTTTAAGGCACTGTTCACTGAAGGGATGGATGTTACTGCCAGCAAAGAAAGCAACCCGAGGCTCATTATTCCAAAGGAGATATACATTTCGATTCGCCACACTTCTTCCTCATTCCAAGAATTTTCAACATTTGCATGAACCTGATGAGAGAGCATAAGGGATTCCTTTTTTATTTTCTAGAATATTCAACACTACTAAAGTTGCTTTGCTCAGAAAAAACTTCCAGTCTTAGTTTCATAAGAAAACAGAATAGAAACAGGATAAACAAAATTTGGTCAAATATTTTAGAACTTTCCTCATGTCTTGGTGAAAAAGCTCTCTGTTTCATCACTGCTCATCCCAAAACTGTATTAAATTTAAAAAACACGTTAAGAAAGAAACAGGGGAAGGAAACTGAAGCATGATATATTGGATATTTATAGCAATCATCCCCTGAAGTAATGTGTAATTCTACACTTTTCTAAAGAAAAATGTCCATGTTTCAGATCTCAGCAATTTAAGTTCTATAATGCAAGCTGGATGGATCTTCATTCTTTCTGTATTCTGTTGATTTAAAAATAAATAATCATTTCCCGGTATTGCTTCAGCTCTCTGTGTATATTGCCAATTTACCCTCTGTCTTCTCTTGCTAATGTCAAACATAAGGAAGATGGATAAGCTTGAAGGTCTCCAGATGAGGGGAAAAACAATTCAGTTCTTTAGCTGTCAAGGCATTTGTATACTTAATTAGATTTTATAGATTTCTAGTTTCAAGCGGACTACAATCTGTAACTATCTATCAATTTCTGCAAGAGGCTGCTACAGATGTTGACATGTGATATTTTCATGGTTTTATGAAGTTGTTAAACTTTCTATAAGTCCACTGAAAAGTGCATGCCTGAGCAGTTAAGGTTCCTTGCTGAATTCTGTTCATGTATTTTATAGCTCCAATTCTCCTTACTTCTCTCTCTACTTCACTTGTTCATAGTAAACTGTAACAGTCTCCTACATTTTCACAGGCAAGCTAAGGAAGTATGGGCTGGATGAATGGACTGTAAGGTGAATACAAAACTGGCTGGACCAGGGAGAGGGGAGTTCAAGAAGAGTGGTTGCTCCTCAAGGGAGCGATCCTCAATGCACAAGCTAAGTCTATTCCATCTCAGAGGAAAGGCAGCAAGAGCACAGCAGCCCCCCTGGCTCTCCAGGGATCTAGCAGACCTCCTGAGGCTAAAAAGAAAGGCCTACAAAGGATGGAGAATGGGATTCACCTCCAAGGAGGATTATTCTGCACTGGTCCAGTCCTGCAGGGAGCAAGCCAGGAAAGCCAAGGCTGCAACTGAACTCCAACTAGCTTTGAGCATCAAGGACAGTAAAAAGTCCTTTTTCAGATATGTGGGGAGCCAGAGGAAAAGCAAGGGCACCTTTGGTTCAGCAAGTGTCCAGATGGGACAACTGACAACTGATGCCCAGGAAAAAACTAATGTATTAAATGGGTATTTTGCGTCAGTCTTTCATCAGTCCCATGGACGCCCATGCCCACCACGGGACAGGGAGGTCTGGGTGAGGGAGATCCCCTGCTCACCATTAATGCTGACTTTGTGAAGGAACGCCATGAGAAGCTGGATACCTTCAAGTCAGCCGGCCCTGACATTTACACCCCAGGGGACTCAAGGAGCTGGCGAGCATCATAGCCCATCCTCTGGAATGGATCTTTGAGAACTCCTGGTGCTCTGGTGTAGTGCCCAAAGACTGGAAGAAGGCCAATGTGGTACCTATCTTCAAGAAAGGAAGGAAAGTGGATCCAGATAACTATAGGCCTATCAGCCTGACTTCCATCTTGGGGAAAATCTTAGAAAAGTTTATTAAAGAGGCCATCCTTAACGGATTGGCCGATGCCAACATCCTGCAGGATAGCCAGCACGGGTTTGTTAGGGGTAGGTCTTGCTTGACCAATCTCAATTCCTTCTACGACCAGGTGACTATCCCCTGGATAAGGGAAAAGAGATTGATGTCATATATCTTGACTTCAGAAAAGCCTTCGATCTGGTATCCCATGATCACCTCTTGGCAAAACTGGCCAATTGTGGCTTTGGGTCCACCACGATCCACTGGCTGGAAAATTGGCTCCGTGGTCGGACCCAGAGGGTGGTGATTGATGAAGTCACTTATCATGGTGTCCTGTGGCCAGTGGGGTCCCTCAAGGCTCTGTGCTTGGACCCATATTGTTCAACATCTTCATTAATGATGTGGACGTTGGGAGTCAGGAGCAGACCGGCCAAGTTCGCTGATGGCACCAAACTTTGGGGCAAAGCATCCACACCAGAAGACAGGTGGGTGATCCAGGCTGACCTGGACAGCCTCAGCAAATGGGTGGACAAGAACCTGATGGTGTTTAACACCAAAATGCAAGGTTCTCCACCTTGGGAAGAAAAACCTGTAAGTACCCTTATAGGCTCGGCAGTGCTACGCTGGCTAGCACTACAGAATAAAGAGACTTGGGGGTTATCATTGCCCATAAGATGAACATGAGCCTGCAATGTGATGCTGCGACTACTAAAGCGACCAAAACGCTGGCTTGCATCCATAGATGCTTCTCAAGCAGATCCCGGGACATCATTCTCCCCTTGTACTCGGCCTTGGTGAGGCCACAGCTGGAGTACTGCGTCCAGTTTTGGGCTCCACAATTCAAAAAGGATGTGGAGAAGCTTGAGAGAGAGTCCAGAAAGCTGATGACATACTGGGATGCATTGGTAGGTGTGTTGCCGGTAGGTCAAGGGAAGCAATTATTCCCCTCTATTCAGCACTGGTGAGGCCATATCTAGAGTACTGTGTTCAGTTTTGAGCATCCCACCACAGAAAAGATGTGGACAAATTGAAGAGTCCAACAGAGAGCTACAAAAATGATGAGGGGACTGGGGGAAGTGACCTTATGAGGAAAGGCTGAGGGAACTGGGCTTATTTAGTCTAGAGAAGATGTAGGGGGATTTAATAGAAGCCTTCAACTACCTGAAGTGGGGTTTGAAAGAAGATGGAGTTAGACCGGGGTGAGCAAAATGCGGCCCGGGGGCCAGATGTGGCCCACCAGGCCATTCTATCCAGCCCACAGGGCCCCTAAAAAAATTTAGAAAGTTAATATTAATCTGCCCTGGGCTGACTGTCACACGGCCCTCAATGGCTTGCCAAAACTCAGTAAGCGGCCCTCTGCCCAAAATAATTGCCCACCCCTGAGTTAGACTGTTCTCAGTGATGGCAGATGACAGAACAAGGAGCAGTGGTCTCAAGTTACAGCAAGAGAAGTTTAGGTTAGATATTAGGAAGACTTTTCTCACGATGAGGGTAACAAAGCACTTGAACAGGTCACCCAGAGAGGTGTTGGAAGCTCCATCCTTAGAGGTTTTCAAAACCTGGCTAGACAATGCTTTGGCTGGGATGATCTAGTTGGGGATTGTCCGACTTTGTGCAGGGGGCTGGACTAAGTGACCTCCTGAGATCCCTTCTAACTCTAACTTTCTATGACTCTAACCCAGGGGCAGGCAATTATTTTGGGCAGAGAGCCGCTTACCAAGTTTTGGCAAGCTGTCGAGGGCCAGATGAGTAGCCCCGTCTTTTGACAGGTGCCCTGGACCTAGTTGCCATCTTGGGACCAGAAGTTCTGCCCCTTAACCCCCAACCTTTGCCACAAGAAGTCCCTCTCCTTGCCCCTGGAAATACTCGTTTCAACAAGGGGTTTTGCAATCTCAGAACCAGAAAAATACCAAATTATATTCTAAAAAAACAAAAAACCCAAAGATCTACAATATTCATTAATTTGATTTAAAAAAAAATCTTTTT
The DNA here is from genome assembly GCF_052110815.1 of Crocodylus siamensis. Lineage (NCBI taxonomy): Eukaryota > Metazoa > Chordata > Crocodylia > Crocodylidae > Crocodylus > Crocodylus siamensis. The sequence goes on from NC_143399.1 coordinate 171,844,338, forward strand.
TGTCCCAATTTACTTGTGTTTGTACACAGAAGTGATTGCACAATAGCTTAAAATTAAGTCTTCTTCTTGTAAATTGTGGGGGTATGGGGGGGCTGTGGCAGGGTATGTGTGGATATTTGGGCTGTGGGTAGGCAGATACTTCTGGGTGGGGGTGGGGGCTGGTCTGGCTTTTCCCCTGACTCCTGCTGGCTTCCCCTGGATCCTACTGCCCCTGGGTCTTGTCAGCTCTGGCCCACAGGCCATATTTTGCCCACCCCTATTCTAACCTTTCTTTCCACGTGTGCATCCAACCCTTTATTTTGTTCCATTATTTTGCTTTCATTGCCTTAGTTTCTTTTAATTCTGCCCTATTACATCGGTCTGCTGTACAAATTCTATTTGCTGAAAGGAAATGCTACTTTATGAAACCTCAGTTTTAACTGGAAAAGCAGACCTTTGTCTGCTAGATGACTATTTGGCCAGAGATTGTTTTGGGCATAATTAAACCAACTGCTGCTGGGTATGGCGAGTCAGTAACTGTTGCCAGTAACTGGAGTACACAGATCATAGCAACTTTTTTTTTTTTTTTTAAACTTATAGCATGAAAATTTTGACCCTCTAAGTTTTCATCTCTCAAGCAAACCTAGTAGGAACTAGAGATGGAAACAGCTAATCAACAATTATATTTATACCGTTTACCATTTAGCAACTCCTGGCAGGAATGGCCCCGGTCCTGGCCCCTTGTGTCTTTACTGCACGCCTAGGGCTGCGTGGGCCTCAGGCAGGAGAGTCACAGGCAGGGAGCTATGGGTGCAGCTGAGCTGCAGAGCCCCCACGGACAAGGGCTGGGGCTGTGGACAGAGCCAGGGCTGCAGACCTCTTCTGTGCCCAGATCCTATCACCATGAGGAAGAAGGGAGGGAGGGAGTTGCCAGGCCCCCCACAGGAGTCAGGCGGGGCCTTCCAACCACAGCAGCAAGACTTCTGGCTCTGCAGTGAGTCTGCCCAGCTCCCCTGCAGTGGCGGGTCCCAGGCAGTGTAACAGGCTCCCTGAGCTTCCCAGTGCGCTTGTGCCACTGTGGCCTGGAAGGCCTCTTTGCATTGCCGGGCCAGGCCCTCCCCAGCTCACCCTGGTGGAAGGGGAGGTCCAGTCCCAGCAGTGTAGCCTCTGCTGGGCACACTGCATCCTTCCCCCACCTGCCCGTGGTGCTGGGGCCAACACAGTGTCTGGCCTAGCCCTAAGGTGGGGCTGAGCAAGCAGCTGGCTCAGCCCGAGGAGGCGCTGCAACAGCTGGGAGCAGGCGACACTGGGATTGAGCAGTTGCTGCTGGCCAATCCTGCAGTGAGTGCAGCTCCAGGGTGTTCCTGAGGGCCGGCAGCACAGCAGCTGCAACCTGGGAAATGGTTGTTGCAGCCCTTTTATTCCCCCCAGGATCTCTGCTGGGCTACCCTGCTGCATTGCTGCTCCTCAGGAAAGTACAGTGAGCATGACCCCACAGTGAGGGGTCAGCAGCAGCCTCAGACCCGATGCCACCTGCTCCAGCTTTCATGGGTGCCTTTTTAGGCTGAGCCAGCCATGCACTCAACCCCACCTCAGGGCTGGATCAGGCCACGCACAGCCCCAGCGCCACAGGCGGGAGGAGGAAAAACACAGTGTGCCTAGCAGAGGCTGTCTCAGTGGTACTGGACCCTCCCCTTGCCATGAGGCAAGGTGGGAAGGACCCAGCCTGAGAGCATGGAGGAGCCTTCCAGGTCTGGGCTGTTGTAGCACAGGCACGGCAGGAGGTGCAGGAAGCCTGTTGCCCTGCCACGTGGGGGGGGGGGGGGCACGAGGGGGGGGGCAGGACAGACCCACTGTGGGGCTAAGAGTCTCACTGCTGTGGTGGGGAAGGCCCCGCCCAACCCCTCTGGGGGGCCCTGGCACTTCCCTCCCTCCCCATGGCAGTAAGTTCCAGGCACAAGAGAGGTATGCAGCCCTGGCTCCATCTGCAGCCCCTGCCCATGGGGGCAAGGGGTAGCTGTGACTCTACAGCAGGGTAGTGCCCCTAGTGGCTTGGCTACTCCCGCCACCCTCCGCCCATGGCTCCCCACCAGTGGCCTAGGACCCGTGCAGCACTGGGTGTACAGTGAAGAAGGGGCTGGGGCTATTTTAGCCATAGGTCACTAAAATAGGCATGTGCTAGCAGTTAACTGTTTAACTGCTATGATTAGGAGGTTAAATGGAGAATTTTTTAAAATGGTATTTACACTCCTAGTAGGAACACACATTTTCTTGGGATAATCCTGTTTTACATTGCTATGTAGTGCAGTTATGAACCATTAAATAACCGGCATGTAGCAAAAGTGGCCACAATTCAGTAGAGGATTTAAGTAATCACTTTATAGAGCTTTTGTATGTGTATACAGGATCCATGCTTAAAGCTTCTACATATAAATAAGGACATGCGCACCATGAAAATGGTAGGGAAACAACTTAATGTTTTTGTTTGCTTTTTAAATACTGTTGGGTTCTTAGATACCAAGATGACAAATTTTAGCTACTAAGAGAGCTCCTTTGATTTTGTCTTTTCTCTCAACCCCTTTTGGAATGGGTGATGTGCATCCCCTATGGGAAAAAGGAACAGATCTTTAACTTTTCCTGCTGTGGGGACCTAGTTGTGACTGGTATCACATGAGACATTCATCAGGATGGCTACTTGTATCCTCCTTCCCCACTGGGCAACAATCAGTCAAAACACAGACCTACAAATTTGTCCTTCTATAAAATGCATTCAAACATACTGGTATAGGTCAGAAACACAACCAACTAACACCACTTTAATTATATAAAAAAATGGGTCTGTCTTACCTGCTGATAAGCCATATTGAGAAACAAATATCGTTCTGACCTCCTCATAGGTAAGCAGAGGCTGTAAGCCACATGTACCGTAGCAAAGAAAAAACTGAGTAGACCAAGCTGCTTTCTACATTGCAACCAACTCTCCAGCCAAGCAGGAAATCGCCTATATTTTGTGCCATAGTAAAGCTGATAAGCAGCTGCCAGGAGTCCTGATAAATACACCAGAGACAACAACGTGATAGCAACAACTGGTAAAGTCTTGTTCACAATCTCAATGGGAATCTTGTAAAAGTCACTCTGCTGATTTCTCACATATGGATGTATCACATCTCTGATGAAGGAGTAGATGAAGAAAAAAGTAGCCAGGCTAATAGACAACACTACTGGCCCTTTCCACAGTGTGAACAGTCGTAGAGGTAAGTTTTCAATCCCCCTTGATGCTGACAATGCTCCCAAATCAATGGGAATAAAATTCAACTGACGAGCAAGTTCAATGACTTGATGGCGAGCCTGTACATTGTTACTGCATATATAGACCTGTTGGAAAAGTCAAGTTAATTATCTGTAGTCATAGAGATGCCTTTAAAAATGAAAATCAACAATTTCCAGGCATGCAAGCTCAAATCAGAGTACTAACATTCAAACTACTCATCACCATCACAAGACACAACTTCAGAGGAAAACTGGAACAAAAAAAATCCCTAAACAATTCAAGTCAAAGTAAAGCAAACTGATTTAGTGACAAAATTACCTGAACAAAAATGATATTTCCCCTCAGTTAATATAAGCTAACTGCAAGATGCCTACTATTTACCACACTAAAATGTCTGCCAGATTAGAAGAAACCTAAAGGGTTATATTTAAAATTATCACTCAAATAAGTGACTCCCTTCTTTACCTTAATATAAGAAGCTTACCTGATGGCCCCAGTACAAACACAACAGCAACAAAAAACAGTGCAGAAGACATATCTGACCTCTCTTTTTTAATTAATCATATTTTAAACAATGATTTGATTTGACAGCCAACTCCCAGAAGAGTATGTTTGAATCACTGGGACTTTAAAAGCAAAAGACTATCCCCCTCCCCAACCATCTATGCAGAACCTAAGAGTTAGTTCATTATGTAGAGAAAGAAAGGTGCTGTTTTAAAGCTCTGTATTTTTGTCTTTTATCATCTACATTTGTATACTTTGCCCAGCACTGTTTTTCTCTGATCACCTTTTATGACCATTTATTATCAGCGCTGAACCCACCTTCAACGGAATCCCGATGAGAAGAAAAAAAAGTTACCTACTGACAGTTCTAGTCTGGAAACTGGCTTCTAAAAAAAGGCATACATGGGGGTCTATTTTTATATTATCAGACTAAATTCCACATAAGATGTTCTCAGTTTAATAAAAGGATGCTTGTTTTCTAAGTGCCAAACTTGAAGAATCAACCTGGGCACTGAGAGTCATGCTAAGTTTCATAGTTTGTAGGGTCGGAAGGGACCTGAGCAGATCACCTAGTCCGACCCCCTGCCATGGCGGGAAAGAATACTGGGGTCAAATGACCCCAGCAAGATGTTCATCTAACCTCCTCTTAAACACCCCCAGGGTAGAAGCCTGCACCACTTCTCTTGGAAGCTGGTTCCAGACCCTAGCTGCCCTGACTGTGAAGTAGTGCCTCCTGATATCTAACCTAAATCTACCCTCTGCCAGCTTGTGACCGTTATTTCTGGTCACTCCTGGCAGTGCTTGGGGGAACAGTGACTCCCCCAATGCCTGCTGATCCCCCCTGACTAGTTTATAACAGGCCACAAGATCCCCCCTCAGCCTTCTCTTTTGGAGGCTGAACAGGTTCAAGTCCCGCAGCCTGTCCTCATAGTTACTTCTCCTGCATCACAGAGTGTAAAGGCAGCAAGGGTCAGGCTCTTGAGCTTGTATACAGAACTCCAGAAAAGTGGAGGTGTACCAATACATTGGTGTCATATCAGATCGGCACCGATATAAAGAAAACTGTCTGTACTGGAAATTGGCCTGAGATGGCCGATAATTTGGCCAATAAGTGACTTGTCCATGCATAGCACGTAGGCGGTGAGGAACATTGCTGGGCAACTTGGAGAGCTGCATGCAGCTGGTAAGTCTGGTGTGGTAGAAGGGGAGGGGGCAGGGAGCAGATCAAGGTGGTGAGGGGAAAGCAAATCGAACAAAAAAGAAAAATGACAAGTTAATTAGACACACTGCCCCACGAGGCAAGTGCTGCCCAGATGGGCTGGGGTGGGTGGCTCCCACTGTTGCATGCCACTTGTGCAAGAGCTACTTGTCCAGTGGCTTGTCCAGGAGGGTACTGGGGAGGAGGGGCCATGTGACCCCCATCTGCATGGGGTGGGCTGGGACCAGGGCTGTGCCAAGGTCTTCCCAGAGGGGTCGGCCTGAGCATGGGGTGGGTGGCAGCGGTGCTGGGAAGAGGCCTGGGGGCGCTACAGCAAATTTTGGGGTGGCTGTAGCCTCCCCCCACCATAGCCCCCTCACAGTGCTGCCACTACCAGCCCTGCATGCAGCCCTGCCCCACCAGAAAAAGCCTGCCTCGTCCAACCTGGCGCAGATCCAGGGGCACACCACCCACCCCACCCTCTCCTGGACAAGCATCAGATGAGCTGCCAGACCAGCGGCTCCTGCATGAGTGGCACACAGCGGTGGGAGCTGCTCTCCCCTCCCCAAAGCTAAAGCTTTATCCTGTGCCCACCCCACCCTGGCTGGGCAGCGCTTGCCGCAGGCCCTGTCCCACTCCTCCCTCACTGTGGGGGCCTTGATCTGTGACCCCACACCCATTCCCTCTCCCTTCTCTTTCCACCCCAGACTTAACAGCTGCAGGCAGCTCTTCAAGCTGCCAGGCTGATATCAGCTGATATGCCTCCTTAAAAGTTGGCTATCAGTATTGGCCCCAAAAATCTGTACCAATTCACCCCCAAGAAAAGCAAAGCAAATTTAAAGCTGCTCCACTTTATGGAGGAGTGTTTTGAGGTTTGTTGGAGGCACATAAAGTATATATTGAGCAAGAAGTGCTCAAGCCATCTCGGATCAGAAAATAGTCACATATAGCTGTATTTGCCTCCTTCCTTTCCATTAACTGGGTGGACTTGGAGCAGCCCAGAAGGCTTCAGTAATTTCTAATTTTAAACAATTTGTTTCCAATTACATTTCCACTTATATCCCAAGACCTGGAGTCAAGCTTTCAAATTTCTGCACCTTTTTTGCAAAAGTTGATGGCATCACTAAAATTTAAACAAAAGTATTTGGGAAATACAGCTTTTATCCTTGTTTAAGTGTTAGGAAACACAAAGAAAAGAAATGTTTGGGAAGAGGACATTAAGTGCTAGTTCTGCTTCTTGGCATCAGGGAGCTATGATCTTATCCTGCATACACATCATACGAAGGCAAAACACAAACTGTACCTGTCTGCTGGCATCCTTGGGTCCTAACTGTAGTGCCCAGGCTGACACTACATTAAATCCTTTGACAATGAAGGAATCTGGAAAAAGTGATGCCAAATACTCTGCATTGGATTCTGGATACTGATCTACCCTTGTATTGTTGCTAACATCAACAAGAATTTTACCAACAAGTAGATGCTTCAGGTCCCATAAAGAGGCATAATGCTCTCTGTGTATGGCAAGAAAAATTATGTTAGTTTTGGCTACTGCATCTTCATGGTGAGTGACATCAACCACATGTGGAAAGAACTCAGCAGCAAATTTGGGGTTTCTGCTTCCTATGACCACATGGTATCCACATCTGATAAGCCGAATTGTCAGGGACTTGGAAAAGTCTCCACTTCCAATTATGCCTACAGGGATCTTACTGGCATCCTTGATACCATTGACACCATTAGGTAAGAAGGTTTCATTGCGGTTCTTGGGGCTTCCCATCATTGAGATCGATTCCATATTTCCAAGACACCAAGCCTACAATGATTTCCTTTGAAAGAAAACAAAAACACACAGCATTATACATTTTTGCAACATGCTACGATTATTAAAACAGCCCTCAAAGCAAAATTCAGTGGGTCTAATTAACTTTTCATTTTCTTTTTTGTTCAATTTGCTTTCCTTTATACAGAATGTACTAATTAAACTTATTCTGTATTATGTCAGTAATACAACCCAAAACACAACATGCTGTAGTTGCTTAACTAATATAACTGCAGACAAAAATATCAGAGGAGGGAAAATTAAAACAGAAGGCAAGAAAGTAAATATGTATTTCCAAATATATTTGAAATGCAATAGGAGTCAATGAGGCAGAGAGATATGGATGCTATTTCAGGTGCTGTTTTGCTAACAGCTATGAAATTTTGTAGAGAATTGGAGGAAGCTGATGCTTAATGATCAGAGGGGAGAGGAGAAGTGTAAGGTAATGAGCTAGACCCTGCTCTTGTTTATACAATATAGTCTCAGTTTCATTGGGATAAATTTTAGGTCACTTCATTAGCTTTGCCTTTGAAACTGCTTTAAGGGCCCAGTTAAGGGGATCCATATTTAAAACTATGAATGTAACCATTATGTACTTCAGTTACCCTATTTGTAAAATTGAGGTAATAATTCTTTCCCAACCTTGTGGGATCAGTGTCATAAGAACTATGGTCAAAGCTCCATATAGAGTATTTTATTTGCTATTATTTGGATTATAATGTTTGTTCAGAAACCTTCCAACAGCCCAAATCTTGAATGCTATCTCCAGAGATCTAGTGTTAAAGTGAAACAGCTAGTTTGGAAGGCCCAGTTGTTGTGTCATTGGGCACTTATACATAATGGACTTCTACTCCAATGTGTTCTAATTAGCACATGCTGCAGCAGATTTGATTAGTTGCCTCTGCTGGAGTATACTAATTAGCACGCTCCAGCAGCCTCCACATCATATGTATTCAGCATCCCCACATTTCAAATTGACACCGGGGGTGTGCTTTAACTAAAGCTTGTTGAATGAGCTTTAGTTAAAGCACCCCTGCTGCCATTTTGAAGCACGGGATGCTGAATATACATGATGCTGTGGGCACTTACAAAACACAAAGATTGCTACAAGACAAATAAGCTCCCTCCCTTCCCTGTTTTGTGTATTCAAGTCACTCTCTTATTTGGTAGCCTGCATTGTTCATGTTGTTTCCTAGCATTTGGCAAAGTGAACTTTTGCTCACAAAAGCTTATGTATCCCTGAATCAGCTGGTCTATAAGGTATACCTCTCCCATGCCTTCCACTTCATTTCAGGCTAACACCGGGAATCCTTTCTCTGTAAATAAGATTCATTACTCATTGTACAAACACAGAAAAAAAGGTCTTTGCCCCCACAGAGCTTACAAAAACCAAGTAATGCTACAATTTGTAAGTGCAGAATATATGACTTATCAGACTGTCATAGCTTTCTAACAAAGAGTGAAATCCAACTAGTCCTCTAGCAGCTTAGCTGTGTAAAGAATCCTATCACATGAATACTGAAGAGGTTAAACAGTCCTTTATCAGAAAGGCAGAGATAATTTCTCTCTTGTACCATGTACAAGCTATTCTTTATAGCTCAGACTCTGCTGTGATAAGTATATATTCAAAAATAGTACTAGACTCATTGATCTAAACAGAACAGCTCAGTTGTGGTAAGTTTTACTGTCTGAAGTCAGAGTCTTCAAACTGTAAAACCAGATAGAGAACTCCAAAACTGGTCTTGGTCCTGGATGCATGCCAAGTTAAGAACTTAACAGCAGTACCTGTAGGTCAAATGCATCCACATGACTGACTGTTAATAAGTCTGGGAACAATACTTCATCACTTAATACTTTCAAGCCTAGCCAAAAATAAATAAATAAATAAATAAAATGACCTTTTACTAATGATGTTTAACTTGCCCTAAGCAAGTAGACGAGCAGTATTTGCAAAGGTTGCCCAAAGAATTAGAAAATTGCAGCTCACTGCATTACTTTTTCACTCAACACTGCAAAAAATGAAAGATTCTTTCAGCTGAAGCAAATCTATATTGACTCTGAACATTATTTTTGGTCAAATTTTTTTTCAGTAGTGCTAAATATCATGTGAGAATTACCAAAAAGTAATCAAGAAGAGTCACTGTTTGTAACACTGACCAAGAAATTCTAGCAGAACAACAAAAACCGAATTACCCCATAGCTCAGCGGTTCTCAAGCATTGTCACTGTGGCAGAATCCAGGTAAAACTGCCCTGCACACACTCCTGCTGTTTCAGGGCTCCTCTGATCTACCTCAGATAGCTGGAGCTGGCTCAGCTGTAGCTCTTCCCAGTCTAGCTCCTCTTATGTTCTCCCAGAAACAGAGGCATGAAGGACAGTTTCAGCTACGTACCTCTTTCTGGATGAAGGATAGCGTGAGCCAGACTGGGAGCACCTGCCTACTTCAGGCTGATCAGAGTGGGGATGTGAAAGGTTAAATGATTGTTTAACCGATAAACCCAGTTACTGTTTAGCACAGGGTGGAATACAATCTGGCAGGGAAGGTAAGCCAGGCAGTGCCCCAGCATGTGACAAGGCTGGCAAGAGGGAGGAAGGAACAAAGAGAAGGGAAAGGGGAAGGGATGGACTAATACTCATAACCTATGAGATTAAAGAAGGAAACAGTAGGCAGCTTAATGACTTGTTAATTAAGCCATTAGCCACTCTTCACAGGTGCTCCCTTTCAGGGTGGGCTGAGTCTGGCTGGGTTGCCACAGCCTCCTCCCGCACCTCACATCTATAAGACTTGGAAGGAGGCTCTGGCCTGGAGGAGCCCAGGTGGGTGTGGAGCTGTTTTCCTGGTACTATTTTGTTCATGTATCCAGACAGAGTTTTGCTGGTTGGCATCCACAGGCTTCCTTGACTCTTTCAGGGGGCATTGGGTGCTGGCTGGTGTGCTCTGTTCAGTGTCCCCTTCTAATGATGTAGGTCTTAACCCATGACCTCACTCCCAGTCCTTTTTTCTGTTGTCCCATGTATTTAGTTGATGTGTCCTCACTGGGCTCCCTTAGTAAGGGAGGCTTATAGTTTCTGTGATGGACCTAGTCCCATGACCTTCCCATGGCACATCAAATAGGCCTCCCCCTACCCCACCAAAAGGGCCCAGGGACTGGCTCCCAGCAGTAGCTGTGTTATTAGTTAACCATTTAACCAATATAATTAAAGGAGGTTAAACAGGTAATTTTTTAAAATAATAATTTACAGCCCTAGATCACAGCCCTAAAGCAGGAGGAACATGCACATGTGCCACAGCCCTTCCTGACCTGGGTGTGCAGCAGGACTGGGGCAGTTTTATTTGCAGGCAGGAACCTCCCAGTTGAGAAGCACCAAAGTAAACTGAGGCAGCACCAGCGGTGTTTCTCCTCTGGGGATGCTGCCACATTAAAGATGTGGTGGGAGGGTGCCATGACTCTAAAAAGGTTGAGAGCAACTGCCCTTGCTCTTCAGCCCTTCCCTCTCTCACTTTTCCTTCCTCTTTCAATAAAAAATATCTCGCTAGAATAGGGGTTGGCAACATTTTTGGGCAGGGTGCCAAAAGCACCTGCAACCTCAGCTTGTAGGATGTTGTGCAGGGGTGGAAAGCAGAAGAGCTTCAAGGGGCCCAATCCTTATCGTGGCAGTGCAGCCCTAGCCCTTTCCCTGAGGCATGCATGCCAAGCAAAACACCTCTGCATGCCATGTTCTGGCACATGTGCCAGGGGTTACCTACCCCGGCCTAGAAGCTTCTTAAGCTTTCCTCTGCCAGGCGGTTACAAATTTAAAGAAAAAGAAAGCACTTCATGAAGACTCCAGTGTTGTCTACTGCTGAGACTCAGCTCTTATCTGCCTGCCTGCCCAAAATCCTGGCAGCTTAGCTTTCCTCACCTGCATCAGTTTTTATGTTATTAATTGTTAAGGAGTAGATAACAATTTAAATGGAGAGCAACCTTTGGATGCCTCTTTCATTTTTTATATATCATACAACTATCTGTGCTCAGTCCCATGCAATACTTGGTCCTGGTGAACCTTGTTTCTGTCCTCCCCCCACAGGAGTTCACAGGGCCAGACAACTCTCCCCCTTACTCCCCCCACCAAGCAGTTGTTGCAGGGCCAGATCTTCCCTCTCAATGGTTTCCCCAGGCTTGCTAGCCCAAATGATCCCCAAAATCACAAGTGGTCTGTGCACCAGAACACTCGATCCATTTCTTCATGGGAGCACCTCTCCCTAGCTCTGCATAAGCCGGTCTACCAAGTTCTCCCTCAAGATAGGCTTATGTGGCCCTAGAGCCCACCCCTTCTGGCCAGCGTGGCCTGGCCTTAAAAGGCACAGTTCCTATCTTCCTCATACTCTGTAACTTCTTCCATTACAAATTTATACCTTTTTTCCATTTAAATAAGCAACTTTTAACAAGAATAGCAAATAATTATAAATCCAGACAAATGACCAGCTTTACCACTCGTCCAGAACAGGACATTTACTTAGTAAGACAAATCTTTCCAGTTCAATTATTATATTTAAAAAATGTAAACTTAAGTCCCTATGCATTAGGACACCATTCAATGGATTGTTTCTTTTCTCTAAGGCTGCACTGAGAGAAAATCATTGCTTTGACAGCTATGTGACATTTAAACTCTGTTAGAACAAGCTGGGTAGGCCAACCATTTCTTCTATGCTGTTTACCTAGGCAGGATCAACCACAGAATCTCAAAGAGCAATGACATTTAAAGACAAAAAACCCCAGTGTTGTCCTTTTTTTTTTTTATTCCAGTGTTATCGGAGGCGATTAAAAGGTTTAAGTTTTGGCAAGCTATAATATACATATTGAAAATTTAAAAAAAAAAGTGTGGGGCCTCTTAGATTTGACATCTTTTAAGTGGGCCACTCAGGACAAAGATTTTCTTACAAAGTCAATCATGTTGCTCCAATTCACTAAATTACTCAAGTGGCTGACATGAGGACTGCCCTAGGATCAGCAGAACTAATAAGTATGGTGATTTTTGTTGTAGAACACTCTCAGTAATTTACTGTTCTCATTTCCAGCCTATTTTCTGGTGGATGATGGTGGCTCAGTTTTACTGTCTCTGTTAACCTTGGAATTCAGCACTGACAAGTTGTAGCCCATTGTGAAGAACCAATATTTTTAGAACTTCAAAAAAGATAATATCCTTATAGGAGTATTTTACTTGAGAATATATTTTCTGCAATTGGAAAAATATACCTCTCCTTCCTTATTGCTTTCAGAAAAGGAACCAAGAGAACACACCACTCTGTTGGCCTCGCTGTTATACCATTCTTCCTTAGCTTGCCCAGTTTTCTCACCGCATCAGGAAACATGAGCAGTGGCAAAATCTAGGCCAGGGGTCAGCAACCTCTTTGGGTGGAGTGCCAAAAACACCTGCAATTTCAACGTGTAAGATGTTGGTGTGCCAGAGGTGGATGGTAGGGGAGTTGCGAGGGGTCCAATCCTTGTTGCGCCAGCACAGCTCCGGCCCCTTTTCCAAGGTGTGCATTCCAAGCAAAATGCCTTTGCATTCCACGTGTGCCGGGGGTTGCCTACCCCTAGTCTAGGCCATCCTGTTTACAGAAGCTCAACCCTCCTCTTTCAATCAACTCTGCATCCCTTCATGCTCCATTTTTTAAAATCAGTTCTTACTCCCAGTTTGTTCAAATCTTTCCTGGATATGTTTTTCGACCTTGAGCTCAGTCTCTCTCTTTTCTTCTTCTTCATCCCACTTTTTTCTGTATTTCCATCTTTACTATGAAGGATATACCTTAGGAATTTTCATTGGACCTTCCTGGCTTTCTCAATGTTTTTCACACCCAGCAGGTCACTGGTCTCTTATTTTCTGTGTCTAAGTGAAATGCCCAACATTTTTAGCATCTTCATTCACTCATATGCCTTCTCATACTTCCTTAGCAAAATCACCCAAGTTTCCATTCCATCTCACCACTATGAGAAGGGAAGGAAGATTTTTATCTTCAGCTACTTTGGAATCTTTTTTGCAATGTCACACACACTTCTTTCCACTTCCATCCTATTTTAAGCCTCTCTCTTTCTACCACAGTTGTCTTTGTCAGTTAATGTAGATCCCAAGTACATGATGTCTGTACCTGACATAGGTCCTATCCTTTACTACTATGTCTTTCCATCTATCTCCACAAGCCACAATAACTTCTATTTTTCTGATGATTATTTTTAGGCCACTTTTCTCTAGATGCCTCCATCAATCTATATATCTTATCTATAATGCCGTCAAGTTCCACACTGGTTAGTCAACTGATACCTGAAAGCTTGTCCAACAGCTCTCCCAAATATACAGTTAGTCCAATAAAAGATAACACCGAAATGCCTTACCTCTTGATATTTCCTAGACCATTGTTGCTTCAACTTTCAACTCTTACTATTCCAAGGTAAAGAAAGTGATTTTTTATGGGAATATCCAGTTAAAATACAGGCAGTCCTCTACTTACAACATTTCGAGTTATAATGTTTCACACTTACAACGTTTATAAATTGACACCCTGTTTCAACTTTATGACATCAGTTTTGACTTTATAATGCTTGATCCAATGCGATACCAAGTTCACTGCATTGTTCCTTTCCCTGGAGAACATCTGTCGAAAACTCCTTGGACGCTTTCTTTAAGAAAGCAGGCAAGACTCCAGAAAAACCTGCAGCCAAGACTCCTGAGAAGACTCCAGCCAAGAACCCTTCAAAAAGTCCAACCAGGAACCTTTCAAAAAGTCCAAAGTCACCTCAAAGAAGTCCTTCCAAATCAATATGATTGCTATTTACAATATAAATGAGTTAATGGAGCTATATTACTCATCTATAATTGATCAAGTACAGAATTCTCGGGTATTTTTGGTGAAAATAGGGTATTGGGCCTTTGTTCAGGAACCAATCCCCCATTTATAACATTGTTTCTTATGAGAAAATTGGTTCTGAGTTACAATGTTTTGACTTAAGATGCAGTTTTTAGGAACCAATTGTGTTGTAAGTTCGAGGACTGCCTGTATCAACAATGGCTCATTAAATTTTATGACCAGCATTCTCTGCTCTGGGAATGAAATATGGTACTTTAGGCCAGAGTATGAGACAGATCATGTATGCAACTGTAACAAGAGGGGCATCCTAGGGTCCCAGTGCTCTCCCCTAATTGTCCTCTGTACCATGCCAAGCTGCCTACAAGCACCCTCGAATCTCGCCTGCCACGTCTTGGTCTTATATATATTAAAGGGAGGTTGCCTTTCATCCTCTTGGCCACGGTTCTCCTGTTATCCCTTGTCCTGTTTCTATAATGGGTGTTCTGTGTACCCCGGCCTTATGGGTTATGCGTGGCTCCAACCACCCCTGTACCATGCCCCGAGCCTCGCTGATGTACCGGACATTCTTCGGTCTCTCTCGTTGCGCCTCACTGGGCGCTCGGGCTCTCTGGAGCCCCTGTCTCTCTTGCTGCCTTACTAGACACTCGGAGTTGGCACACCCCGATACTACGCCTGCTCTGGCGCTCGGAGTTGGCATGCTCCTGATAGCGCCTTTGGCGCTCAGGGTCGGCACACTCAAATACTGCGCCCTTCCTTGCACTTGGGGTCAGCACCCTCCCAATGTTGCCTTTCCAGCTTTCGGCGGTCGCTGCCCTCCTTCTCTGGGGCTGGGTTTCCCACTCTGCTGCATAGGTCCCCTATGAGGCCTCCTCCAACCCCTAATAGCCTCACCCAAACCTCCAGTGAAATAGCAAACAAAATGCAAGCCCCTGGGCTACAACATAAATCTAAGCCATCTGGCTCCAACCTTCTTCTTGCCACACCAGAGTTGCTCCATCCGTTCCCAATCCCAGGCTGTTCCTGCAGTTTGGCTTCTACTCATTACACACTTAGGCTGAGCTCCTTCTCCCTTGGCAGCCCACAGCGAACTACTTGCCCGGCCTCTGCCCTGGGGTTTAAATGAGAGCCAGCCCTGTCCCTTCCGGTCAGCTGACCACTGGTAGGTGTGGGTCACTGGCTCCCTCTAGTTGCCCCAGCAACCAGCACCTGAGGAGTTATTCCAACTCTCCTTAGTTATCCCAACTCACCTTAGTGCCCGGCTACAGCAACAGATGTGATATTAACACTGTGGGCTTCAGAGGCTGTGTACAGATGTTTATTTCTACCAGGAGAAATTTCTTCCACTAAAAAAATGGCCTGGAAGCTGGGCCGTATAAATGTTTCTCCACCCCTATGACTGGAGAGCTTCACAGGTAAGCTCTCCAGCCAGAGACATGAAGGCTGCTCCTTGGGCCACCTCCACCCTGTCCTCTCCCCTGCTTGAGAAGGGGACAGGCTGTCAAGTGGCACTTGGCCACTGCTGAAAAGAAGCAGCTACCATAGACATCTGGGAAGGGTTCCCACCCTGAGTAAATAAACCCCCATTTGCCAATTAGTTGATTGGCTGGGGGAGCGGGGAAATTCTTCCATGGTGATAACCTTCCTGACTCTATCCCTGCAGAAGAACCCTACTCCTTGCACTCCTATGAGATGACTCAGAAGAGCACAGGGAGAGACCGGGACCACTCAGCTGCTGTGACAATGTATTTACAATGTTGCTCTTATGCCTTCTTTTTCTGAGGACTTCAAAAACAGAAGACTACAACAAGCCCAGGAAAACTAGTATGCAGGGTATTTTGGGAAGATAATCTAACGGATAAGGAGTGCAGGAGAGCTGGCAGTTACTAAAAGAAATTATATTAAATACACAATAGCCAAATACTCCATGCAAGGAAAAGATAGGAAACATAATAAAAGACCATTATATTATGGTCCATCAGGAGCTATTTAATAACCTGAAAAATCAAAAAGAAATTGTACTAAAAAGGGGGAACAAGGGCACATAAGTAATGATGAGTATAAAAAGATGAAAAGCACATAGGGATAAAATCAGAAAGCCTATGCACAAAAAAAGTTTCAAGTAGAAAGAGACATAAAAGGCCATTAGAAGAGGTTTCACATGCCTGTATTAAAAGGACAATAATAAAGGAAAGTAGCTCCATTATTTAACAGAGGAGTGCAAATTATAAGTGATGCAGACATGACTGAAGTATTCAATGCCTTCTCTGCTTTGCTTTTTCCAAAAATGTTTATTTGGACCAGATATTTAAAGAAAATAATTTTTACAAGGAGATAGCAGTTCAGGCCAGAGTATGGAAGAATAAGCTAAGGAATATTTAATAAGATAATATGTTCAAATCTGCAGGAATTGCTGAAATTCATCCTAGGATGCTCAATGAACTAGCCAATGAAATCTCATAACCACTGATGGAAGGGGAAGTCCCTCAAGACTGAAAAATGACAAAAATATTACCTATCATTTAAAGAAAGAAAAAGGAGGGTTTAGGGAATTACAGATCAGGCAGCTCAACTTAAATCCCTGGAGAGTCTGGAAAAAAATATTAAATAATCAACTGTTAAGTATCTAAAAGATAGTAAGGTGATAAAAATGTCAGCATAAAATTATTACAACAAATCGTGTCAAACCCATCTAATGTTTGTTTGATAGTGTAACTGGCTTACTGGGTAAAGGGAAAGAAGTAGATACAATACATCTTGATTTCCATAAGGGTTCTGATATTCACACAAGCAAGGTAAAGAAATATGGTCTAGATATAATTACCAGAAGGTTGTTGCATAAGTAGTTGAAAAATCATTCCTACAGAGTAATGGTTTACTATTCAAGGAAGAGACAGAATAATAGGAAAAGGAAAAAAATGAATGCTGAACATCAAAAATTAAAGGGGTAAAACAGAGAAAAAAAGAACCTGGCCTGCGGTCCCTGATTTGCCTCTCTGCTTTCGGCTCCCTGCCCTATCTGCCACTGCGCTGCCTGCCCCTCCCCTGTCTGCTCTGTGCCAAGCACATAAACTACCCGTGCCACCTGTGGCATACCTACATAGGTTAGCTACCCCTGATCTAAAAGATGCCAGAGAAATTTCCCCTTTTACAAGCAATTGGCCCAAAGTTTCTCAGTGATACTGGTATAACTTGTGATCTACAGTCTTTTGACCAGAACAGCAGTGGTCAACCTTTTTACACTCCCAGTCCCTCCATGGGATGGATCTGACCTGTGGACCCAATCCAGAGCCTGGGGCAGGTGCGACAGGGCCCTATCCAGCATTGCAAGAAGGATGGGGGCAGTCCAAACCCAATCCATCCCTGCAGTGAGCAGGAAAAGGGGCATGACCCAGCTCTGATCCAGCCCCAGGCGGGGAAGGGTCATAGCCTGACCCTGTGGGAGGAAGGCAGCATGACTTGGCTCCAACCTAACCAGGCAGGAGGAAAAGGGGCATAGCCCAGACCCGTGGTGGGGATGGGGGCATGGCCCAACCGCATCTTGGCTGGGCAGAGGGAAGGGAGCATGGTTTGGACCTGTGGGAGTGAGAGACTAAGGGGAGAAGAGGGCACAGGCTTGCCCCAAACCCGCTGCACAGAGGGAAGGGAGGCGTGTGGCCTGGCTGCGACCCACCACATGGGGCTTAGGATTTTGGCAGCAGGGTGGGTGGCAGTATTAACCGTGATACCAAGTATTATCTTGGGATACCAAGGCTCTGTGGGCCACATTCGGCCTGTGAGCTGGACAGTAAGCACCCCTGGACTAGGGCACTAGGTATGTAACAGATGACCTAGGCTTTATTTCCAATTCTGCCACTGATCACTGAATAATCTTGGACAAGCCACTTCTTGTCTCTCTCTCCCCACCAGCCTTTGTTTGGCTTTTTACAAGTTTTGCCAGGTAAGGAGCCCAAGATTGTCACTGAGAAGCATGCTTCATCCACTCGGCATATACTAAAGCCCAAAAAAAGAGGTAGCTTAGTATAGAGCTGTTGCGTGCACACCAAGAAGCACATTCAAGATAGAGACCATCAGAGTGCTGGGTTGCACGCTCAGGGCCACTTTAATAACTAATTTCTGGAATTTTGATGGGGACTGAAGAGAGACAAGTGGGCAGGAGGCCCTTCTTGGTGGCAGTCCTGGGCTTGGCATGGAGGCAGTACAAACAAGCTTTTAGTCTGAGACATAGTTGACACATAGGGTTAATGTGGGCTTGATACCCACTGAGCGACTGGTAGCCTCTTCTGTTATTATGGGAGCTACTAGGTATGTCAATTGATTTTGGGGGATAACTAAAGAGAAAACAGGGATGGGACTGAAGGTCACAGGTTCAAAACCAGTGCAGCAAGCAGATCTCTCTGGACAGTGACCACTGGCCTTCAAACATGTCCAAGGAGCCAGTGGATACTGCCTGGTAAAACTCTGCTTGGAGACATGAACAGATGAGCAACAGAAAAATGGCTCTGCAGTCCCTGGGGGCCTTCCCAGCCAGAGCCTCCTTCCTGGCCAGACACAAGACTAGCGTGGCTAAGGCCAGGAGGAGGGTGGCCAGGAGGTCCCGGGCCTTGGTGGGGCTGCGGATGGGGAGCGCAGGACCACAGCTGTCCCGGAGTCGTGCAGCCGGGACCTCCGCAGGAAGTGCTGGAGGAGGCGGCGGCGAAGGGGCTGCAGCCCCACCTGTGCCAGGGTGTCTCCACTCACAGAAGGGGCAGGGGTCAGAGGAGCCTGCGTGAAGTGCGCCAGGTACCTTCCGCGGTGACAGCTCTGCGGAGGAGCCACCAGCTGAAGTCCCGGGTGGCTCCCAGGAGCAGGGTACAAAGCAGCCCCACCGGGCTGAGCGCGCCCCGCCACTAGGTATCCCGGCGGGAGGCGAGGATGGGCCGGTGCGGCCCACACGCCTGCGGAGCTAGCGGCGATGGGTGCTGGAGGCGGACCGGCGCCACAGCCCGCAGCCCACTGAGATGGCGCGGGGGCGCAGCGCCACGGGCGCCCGAGCAGGGCCCCTCGCCAGCTCCGGGGCGGCGGGACACAGGGCAGGGGCTCCATCGGCCGGGTGCTGGGCGGGGACAGGTACGCCCTGGAGCCCCGCAGAGGAACCGCCGCCGCCGCCCCTGCCCCCGCCCTGACATTGCGCCTGACTTTGGGGCGGCCGCGGCCCCCAGGCTCCGCCGCACCAGGCCTGCGGGGCCGGGCGGCGCGGGGGAGGCCCGGCGCCGGGCCCGGACCACGGCGAGGAGGAGGAGGATGCTGGAGATGGGGCCGCGAGGGGCGACGCGCTCACCTCCTCGGTCCTCACCCCGCAGGACGAGCCTCCCGCAGCCTCCGCCGGCTCCGGCCACGCCGCACCTGGGGGGAGGAGCCGCCTCTCCCCCGCCCCGCCCCGCGCCGCCTGTCGCCCGGGCCCTGAAGAGCCGCCGCCGCCGCCGCCGCCGCCTCCTGCCCCGCGGCAGCGTGACGGGGCGGCTGCGCCCCTGCGGCCCCCCGCCGCCTCTGCCATCTGCTTCGGGGCGCGCGGCCCCAGCCCCGCAAACCAGGGGCTTCAGGCTGATGTCAGCAGCTCCCAGAGTCAGCTCCAAACCTGCTGGCCTGGATTTAAGCGCCCCCCCACCACCCCAAATGCCCCTGCCCTGCCCTGCCCTGCTGCAGATCAGAACCATCCTTTTTATTTGATTGTTTCAAACCTTAGGGCATTTCCTAAGCTGGTGCCTGCCCAGCAGAAGATAAATAGGATGCCCGTGCAGCAAGGGGAACCTGGGGTACAAGTGATCTGGATTGTACCTGCACTTGTACCGCGCACAGCTTGTTTCCCTTAAATTGGTTGAAAAGGTATCTGGGGAATTCAGTTCTCCCTGTTTCATTTATATGCCAGCCTGGTTTATTGGGGGGATTTGTGTAGTTCCTGATTTATTGGGAGTAGCACAAAAGATCTCCAGTAAACCTTGAAACCCTTTCAGTTCTTGTCTTTTACGATTCCCACATCAGGATGTGTTTGGCTTGTTACCAGAGCAAAAGCTAAATGCTAAGATGCAGATTTTGGGGCTCTTTTCCAAATCTCCCTTTGCAGACAATGGGTTTCTCCATGAAAGGAGCAGATTTGGGCTTCAATATTTACTCGTTTGCAGGCCAAATTCTTTCATCTGCTATTTCTGTACAACACGGATTGTACGGGTGTAACGGAGGACAAGGTTTATCCCTTTGTGTTGACCGCAGGGAGGGATTAAACAACAAGTGGTACAGCTGGGTCCAATATTGCATTTGAAAGTAAAAAATGAACATGTGCACAAGTGATTAGAAAAACGGGGTTACCCATTTTATAGCTTTAAAATGTTTAAAGTGCATGTTTTCATCCATTACCTGTATATGTTATTTTGCGATTGTACAGTAGCTTATGAATAGAGGTTTTCTTGTACAAAATCAGAAATAAACATATTCTTGATTCAAACATCTCCAGTGAATAGCTATTAGCAAACATGAAATGGAATTTCAAAGGGATCCAGGAAACTCTTTCATCACAAAATCTCAGAAGCATTTTTCAAACACTAAATAATTTTACTCCATAGTAACCGTGCGAGGGAGATACCTTTCTAACCATTTTGTAGATGGGAAAACAGATGTACTGAGAAATTAAAAACTGATCCCCAAGTGGCACTCTCAACTCCTGAACCTACTCAACTCAAGGGAAAGATGAGTTTGGAGTCAGGCCCTAAATGACTTGCCCTTTTCAGTTCAAAGACCCTTCAGTTCCCTACCAAGACACCCTTGCTTTGCAATTGTTTCAGAATGTTTCAGATCCCTGATTTGAGTTCTTCACTACTCAGTTCAGCTATGGTAGTTCAGAGTCTTTAAAATTTCAGTTTAAGATATTTAACGCATCTATTCTTAATTAAATGCAAAGTACATACATTTACAGACTTGGCATTTTTCATACTGCAGATGATATTTTGTGCTAGTTTTTTTGACCCTAGGTTCTTAGGTTAAAAACACCCACCTAAAAATAGGCATAGTTAGTCCTGGCTCATAGACCCCTCTGAAAATGACAGGAAGGGCAGTCATAATAACGCAGGGAAGAAATGTATTTGAAATGAAAATGTAGAATGTCAGCATCTGCAGGAAGAGTCTAAATCTGAACATTTTTGATTCTGGGGCAGGGGAAAGTTGTTTTTACACTGTGCAATTTTAGATTCTGTGTCTATACTATCATGCTAATCTATTGGGTTAGAAAATGTGATGGACGCATTTTGGACTACTGACACTTTAATGGGATTTTCTTCTACAGAAGGCAGTTCAGTTATCATTTTCTCAATCTGATTTGTACTGGTTGGCTTGTGATTGTTCAGTTGTTAAGTCTGCCTTTTTTAAGCCTCAGCAATTCTCTCTTCCACTGTGTTGTCTGGACAGGGCCAGTTCAGGTCTTGATCCATGATGCCATGGGCCACTCCTGCCACTGTAACCATTAACTGTTGTCTCAGCTACATTGTTGTATTTTTCTCATTTTTAAAATATTCAGGTTATTAGAATGAATTGGATATGCCAAAAACACATATAAAAAGGTAATTGGCACAGCCGTGAATTCGGTTGCTTTGTTTTTTTATATTGATATTCACCCCTGATTTCATTTCCTGGCTTCTGGCAATAAAACAAGTGTTAAATGACCTTCACATGATCATTTATTAACAAGGAAAACAAAAGTGGGCCTCAAAATCCTTGGACCACTGGACTTTTATCTCTTGGAATTCTTGAACTGCTAACCTTTACAAGTACCCTTTGCCTTAACCCATTTTAATGTATGCCTTTTACTCTCCTTGTACAATATTAGCTGTCTGTGAGACAGTCTTCTGTGCAGTAGACTGTATTTTCTGAAATGTAGTTAAGTTGGGGTAACTTTTCAAGCAGGCCTGTAAATGAGCCATTGTTGTTTACTGACATAATAAACAGACACCATTAACTTGATGGTTAGTCAAGTAAAAGAAAAAAGTAAAAGATAGTTTTAAGTATTATGCTTGATCCTATGTCTACCTGCCATTTTTTGAGGTTCTACAATTTCAATTTCCTTTAAAAAAATAGAACTATCTTCTCAGTTGCTGGGTGAAACATCTTTAAAACGAACAAAGCAAAATTATTCAGACTTGCTTTGTACATTATAAAAGAAGGTAAGAAGGCACACATCCTATTCTTTTAACAAACTCTTTACAAGTCTCTCTCAATAGCTGAGAAGTCTTTATTTTAGGCCTGCCATCTAATGCAGATTCCTGAGGAAACAGAACACCTTTCATCTCAGCAGGGATCTAAAATGAAAACCAGAAGGCTCTTCAGAAAAAAACAGGATGGAGCATATTCAGAGGCCTGTTTCAAATGTAAAAACTGAACACAAAATTAAAGGGGAGATGCTTCTGATCTGTAAACTAGTCAGATTTATTTTATTCACTATAAACAGACAGAGGAAAGGAAATTCCCCTTTGCTTTCTGTGACTTGTCTCCCTACAGCTCATATTTCCCCTGGGCTCCTCTTCTAGATGTGAACAGCTCTTCTTGTTTCTATCTACTTTAACCACTGTTTCATAGACATTAGGGCTGGAAGGGACCTTGAAGATCATCAAGTCCAGCCCCCTGCCCCAGGGGCAGGAAGTCAGCTAGGGTCAAAGGATCCCAGCAAGATAAGCATCCAATCATTTCTTGAATGAGTCCAGAGTAGGTGCCTGCACCACTTCTGGAGGGAGTCTATTCCAGGTCTTGGGGGCTCGGACAGTAAAGAAATTTTTTCTTATGTCCAGCCTAAAATGGTCTTGGAGGAGTTTATGACTGTTGGTCCTTGTTTTTCCTTGGGGCACTCTGGTGAACAGATGTTCTCCCAGATCCTGATGTACACCCCTTATGTACTTATAAGCAGCCACCAGGTCCCCCTGAGCCTGTGCTTTTCCAGGCTGAAGAGTCCCATGGCTCTCAGCCTCTCTTCATAAGGCCTATTCTCTTGCCCTCTGATCATGTGCATGGCTCTCCTCTGGACTCTCTCAAGCTTCTCAACATCCTTCTTGAATTGTGGAGCCCAGAATTGGATGCAGTACTCCAGCTGCGGCCTCACCAAGGCCAAGTACAGCGGGAGGATGACATCCTGAGATTTACTTGAGAAGCATCTATAGATGCAAGCCAGAGTTTTGTTTGCTTTACCAGCTGCAACATCGCATTGGTGGCTCATGTTCATCTTGTGGTCAATCATGACCCCCAAGTCTCTTTCAGCAGTGGTGCTAGCAAGCATAGCACTGCTGAGCCTATAAGTATGCTGTGGGTTTTTTCCCCCTCAAGGTGGAGTACCTTACATTTATCAGTATTGAATGTCATCAGGTTTGTATCCACCCACTTACTAAGTTTATCCAAGTCAGCCTGGATCACTAGCCTGTCCTCAGGTGTGGATGCTATGCCCCAAAGTTTAGTGTCATCAGTGAACTTAGCCAGTGCGCTTCTGACACCAATGTCCACATCATTGATAAAGATGTTAAAGAGAACCAGTCCAAGGACAGAGCCTTGGGGGACGCCACTGGTCACGGAGCACCATAATGATTCGCTACCATCGACCACTACTCTCTGGGTCCGACCTCAGAGCCAATTTCCCAGCCATCAGACTGTGGTGTAGCCAAGGCCACAGTTGGCCAATTTTTCCATGAGGAGGTCATGGGACACCAGATCAAAGGCTTTTTTAAAGTCCAGATATATGATGTCAATCTCTTCTCCCTTGTCCAGGTGATATGTCACCTGGTCATAGAAGGAGATGAGATTGGTCAGGCAAGACCTACCCATGACAAACCCATGCTGGCTATCCCTCAGGATGTTGCCCTCAGCCAGCTTATCCAGAAGGGTCTCCTTGATAATTTTCTCCAGAATCTTACCAGGGATTGAGGTCAAGCTGATTGGCCTGTAATTCCTGGGATCTACTTTCTGCCCTTTCTTGAAGATGGGTACCACATTGGCCTTCTTCCAGTCTTCAGGTACTTCACCTGAGCACCACAAGTTTTCAAATATTTTTGCCAATGGTTGGGCTATGACACCTGCCAGCTCCTTGAGTACTCTAGGGTGTAATCTGTCAGGACCAGCTGACTTGAAGGTGTCCAGCCTCTCAAGGTGATCCTTTACTAGATCAACACCAATGCTGGGTATAAATACACCCTCACCCTGGCCATCCCACATCTTGCTAGGCAGGGCAGTCCCATTGGACTGATGAAAGATCGATGCAAAGTACCCATTAAGCAGATTGGCCTTTTCCTGGGTGTCAGTTATCAGCTGTCCCATTTGGTTCAGCAGGGGTCCAATGTTACCCTTGCTTTTTTTCCGACTTCCTACATATCTGAAAAAGGACTTTTTGTTATCCTTGATATGTGAAGCCAGATGGAGCTCAGTTGCAGCCTTGGCTTTCCTGATCCACTCCCTGCAGGTACAGACCAGTGCTGAGTACTCCTCCTTGGTGGTAATTCCAGCCTTCCATCCTTTATAAGTCTCTCTTTTGAGGCATAGGAGGTCCTCAAGTTCCTGCTGAGCCAAGGGGGTTGCTGTGCCCTTTTGCTACCCTTCCTCCAGATGGGATGGCCATCCCTTGTGCTGTCAGGATCACTCCCTTGAGGAGCAACCACTCCTCTTGGACTCCTCTTCCTGTTGAGTCATGGTCCCTTAGGGCCTCAACAATGAGCCTCCTGAGCTTGTCAAAGTCAGCTTTCCTGAAGTCGAGGACTTCTGTATTGCTGACTGACTTGCCAGCTTTGCAATGGATAGTAAAGGTGATCAGCTCATGGTCACTATCACCCAGCTTTCCATTGATTCTTAGGTCACTGACTAGGTCATCCCCTTTGGCCAGTACCAGGTCCAGCAATGCTTTACCTCTCATCAGCCCATAGACTTCTTGAGTCAGGTAGAGCTCATCCACGCATGTGAGGAAGCTTTGCAACTGATCGGGGAGGGATGTGTAGCTGTCCTGTACAAGGTATAGTCATCTATACTTGTGGCCCAGTCATAGGTGGAGTCCCACCAGGTCTCTGTTATCCCTATGAGGTCACAGTCATTCTTGTTTAGCAGGAGGACCAGTACCTCCTGTTTATTCTCCAAACTCCTCCCATTGGGGGCCCCTGCCTTCCCTACACATCATTCTGGGGCTAGGGTAGGGGTGGGCTCCCTTAAGTGCCTTAGCCTGCTGGATTTACATAGGTTTCCCAGTGGGCTTGCAGTGGCGATAATCCTGCCAATCCCCAGCGTGCTTAGTTTAAAGCCTGGTCAACCAGGTCAGTCAGTCTGGCTAAGTACAGCCTCCTTCCCAGAGGAGTGAGGTGGAGGCCGTCTCTCCCCAGCAGACCACTGGCTCTCTCACCAAAGAGCAGACTGTGATTGTGGAAGCTGAAGGCTTCACAATGACACCAGGGCCGCAGTCTTTGGTTGACTACCTCAACCTATCTCTTCGTCCTCAGCTCTGTCCTCAACTGAGAGGAGCACGGAAAGCATAAGCCCAGTTCCCTCAGGCTGGCTTAGAAGTCATGTATCCCAGCCCCCTCACCATATTTGTTACCCTCTGCCAGACTCTCTCTAATTTGTCCACATCCTTTTTGTAGTGGGGGGCCCAAAATTGGATACAGTACTCCAGATATGACCTCACCAGTGTTGAATATGGGGAAATAATCACTTCCCTTGATCTGCTAGCAGCACTCCTACTAATGCAACTCATTATGCCATTAGCTTTCTTGGCAACAAGAGCAAAATGTTGGCTCGTATTGTCCACTGTAACCACCAGGTCCTGGGGCTGGGGCATGCTGCATGCAGTGCACAAGGCTGGTCCAGAGCATATACATGTAGTGCTTCAGGGACGTGTAAGGGGTGCATGCAGGTGCACGTGCACCCCCTGCAAAAAGAGGTTGCATTCTGTTGGCAGTGGTTGCAGGTGGTTGCCAACCCTTGGTCAGCGCTGCCAGCAGCATCTGCGGGAGCTCCACTGCTTACCACCACTGCGCTCTCACCGCTTCTGCTGCCACACTCCTGCTGCCGCCATGCCCCTCCAGCTGCCAGGGGCACGTGCCATTCATGTGGTGCTTGCACTGGGCCAGCCCTGCACACTGGCTCTTGTGTCTGGGACTGGTTTGTGGGTCTAATATGCTCTGCAGGCTGGCCTTATACTTTTTATATATAACCTCTGCTCTACATCTACACCTACAGTTTTTGCATGTACAATTGGTTTTTGATACAAATTATAGAACATCAATGAAGGTTTGATTTATGGGTGCAAGCACTGTTTGTATCCAGATGTCAAGAAGTTCAGTGCTAAATCTGTAATACTGTGCTCCCAAAACTACGGAAAACTTGAAGGGTTATTTTCAAGATTTAACCCATTCAACCCAGAGAAAAGGTTTTATTCCAGTGAGTGAATGTAGAGTCTTCCTGGTGAAGTTTGTGGATGCTTGCTCCATTCTGAAACATAAGTTATAAAAAAGAGCAAATGGACTGTGGAGGGGACAAAGAGTAGATCAGTGTCAGTCTTCCAGCAGTCATCAGAGAGCAGGGCTAGTTATCTTGATGTCAACTTCATTTTCCAACTTCAAAGTTCCTTCACAAAGCTGTAGACCTCAAACTATGTATGTAACAAGTATATCTTTTGATAATTTCTTTATTCTATTTCTTTGGGAAGAAAGTGGATTTTCTTGCAGTTTCTGTGAGCTGAGAATAACAATCCTTCAAAAAGTGCAGATACAGGTGGAAAGGGAACATGTGAAATAGACTGTTACACTGAGCACATGGACATATTGATTTATGTGACTTAATATGTAGAGTATCCAGGACCTGCATGTTACACCCTATCCTAATAGAGGTCCTCATCTCACTACTTTATATATTTCATTTAATCTAAACACAGCAGTGGACCATCAGCTAAGTGAAACATCTCTTGAACCACCCACCATTCCCTTATTCTCCAAATAAATAGTATTCATCTCTATCCCCAGTCCAACCACATGGTTGTACCATAAGAGGAAAACATACACATGAGGAATGAAAAGGATTTACCAATAGGATTTACCAATTCGGGTCCCAGTTCTGGCTCTGGTGCAAACATTTAGGTAGACATTTAATTTTTAACTCTATTTGTATGTTCTCAAGCTAAGCACCTCTCTAACTCTGCACAATTGAGGCCTTAGTTTATTATTCAGTAAGATTTAGGCTTCGATCCTGCAAGCAATTTTGCATGCTTGGTTTCCTGTGTCCATACAAAGTCTTGTCAACTTAAGTGGAACTCTGCATAGATATAAAAACTCATGTGCATGGAACAGTTTGTAGTGTCAGGAAATTTAGCAAGATTAAGAGCAAGCAGAAGCATTTTATAGTTCACAAAACATAATGCTGTCTAGCAAAAGTATAGATTCATTCATCTATGGGTAGACAAATGCATTCAGGAAAAACAGAATAGTGGCAGTTATCTTGAAAGGAAATAATTGCCACAAATAGGTCTAGTTTTACAGTCCCTCCAATTTTTGACAAAATTCCCACTGACTTTACTGGGAGTTTTGCCTGTGCAAAGTCTTAAGGATAAAAGGGCCAAAGGCAGACAATAAAACACTGAAAATAAATCTGAGGTATTAGTCATTTTTTTTTTAATATAACTTATTTAGTTTTCACACTCATTTCATATGGAGGGCCACTTAAAATAGTTCAGCATTAGCATCTTTACAAATGTATATTTTTCATTTTGAACAATGCATTGTACAATTTACTCAGGAACAAAATAGCAACATTTGCTCTGTTATAAGAACAACCTCTTTTAAAATAAATCAGCTTATGTTTAGAGGCTTGTGAATTGTAAGCAATATTCAGAAATACGAATCTGTTTACCCTGGAAGTGAATTGCTCATTTTCCCTGTAAGTAACTTATTCTTTATTCATCTCAGAATTTGAGGAACTTGTCTGCATGAGAGGAACATTTCTGTTGAGTCACAGAAATATTTTAGTGAACCACTGAGTCATTTAAAACATTTCTGATGTTCGAACATTTCAGTGGAACATGAAATGATTTCACCATTCCTCATCTGTCACATTTTTCATCTGCAGGATGGGTGTGGGCTTGCTACAAAGCCTCTGTATGTAGGTCAAGCTTATTGCACACACCAGAGCCTCCTTACATCCTTTTCACCCCACAAGATCTCTCTGTGCCACCTTCCTAGCCCCCTTTATTTCAGGGATTCCCTGCAATTCCCCCCAACCAACCCCAAATATCATCTCTCTGCTTGCCAGTGGTTCTCATTCACCCTTCCTGCTCTACAAGAGTCCCTCCCCTTTTACCTCTTTGTCAGTGTTTCTGTGTTCATCCCTCACCCTCTTCTCTTCATTATCTACATTCTCCCCTTGCCCACATACAAGTTGCACCCACTCACCTCTTTCTAGGCATTCTGTCTCTCTCTCATTCCCTTTCCCCCCTATTTTAGGGTCTCACATTCTCTCTGTATGCAGTAGCTAAGTCACATGTCTTCATTTCCCATCCATTGTCAGGTGTGGAGGATGTGCAGAGATGATTTAGGGACATTGTTTTCTTGGAAGGTGTTAATAAATGTTAATGTTGATTTTAATAAAATGTCAACCTTTTTTTTTTCTGTGGACAATTGCAAAGATTTTTGAAGATGCGGCTGTGCTAAATCTGCCCCCCATTTTCTCTTTGTTAGTTTTTTGATTTTCCTAAGAATTGAATTCTTCCTGTGGATGTCTGGAACATTCCTGGAAATGTAGGAATTGGTTGAAAGCAAGTCTGAAAAAAATACCCTTCTGCAGATAAACAGATAAAGAAATGCCAACCAGTTGAGCAGACAGCCTCACAAGTTTGGCTGAAAATAAATTTCCTGCAGAGAGGAAATGATTGCAACACTTGTTACCCCACTTTTCTTGCTCAAGTTCCAGCACACAGAGTTTTTGCTCTTTTATTCCAGCATTTCAAAGTTTAGACACAGCCTCTTTCCCATCTGCATTCCTTTGAAAAATGCATATTTCCCACTGCAACCGAAGTCTGCCTGTGATTAAGAGCTGCAAGAGCTGACCCGAACAAGGTAAATGAGAGGAAGAAGAAAGTCTTCCTTTTTTCTTTTCTATTTCTGTTTTCCACGTTCTTTTTTATGTATCGACCAGAAAAAGAAAGCTAAGAAAAAAATTCTTTAGTAGCAATGATGAAACCCCAGTGCTGAAACTCTCCGTGGGTGTGTCTACATGTGCATTTACTCCAGCTTAATTTTACTGCACAGTAAATTACTTTCCAACAAGTGGGAATAGGCTGGTGTCTGCATGTGCAGGTGTAGTAAGGCATCTACACGTGCGTTACTGCACAGTAACTAATCGGGTATAAATTTAATACCTGCATATTTACTGTGTAGTACTGGTGTGCATTAGGGCTATGTAAAACAGCACCATTTCATTTTGACTTCTACTTCACTGTTTCAAAGGAACAGCGTTTCGTTTCATCATTTCGTTTTGTTTCGAAACACTGTTCCATTTCATTTAATTGAAACTGTTTTGCTGTTTCAATGTGTTTCAACATTTCACCCATAGGTTATAATGGGGAATCATGAAAATGCCTATAACTTTTTCATTTCTTGGCTGATTCAGATGAAAATTGCAGGGTTAGGAGCCCCTTTTGAGGGCATGAATCATACAAAGTTTCAAGGAGATAGGTTCAGGGGTTTCTAGGAAACTGCACCTCAAACTGCTAAAAGCAAAACTTGTGTTACTTGCCAGCAACGGCAGCCTCCTGCGACCCTGCAAACAGATCTGGTGGCCCACGCCCCCAGGAGGGCTGTGGGGTTCTGCTGGACTCCTCCTGGGGGTGTGGGCTCCTGGATCTGCATGTGGGATGACACGAGGCTGCTGCTGCTGCCGCCTGGGACCAATGCTGGGCGCAGCCTGTGCCCAGTGCCAGGAAGATTGCTGCTGCTGGCCCCAAGCAGCAGTCACTGCCTCCTGTCATCCTGCATGCAGATCTGGGGGCCTACACCCCTGGGAGGGCTGTGGGGCTACACTGGACTCCTCCTGGATCTGCACGCGGGATGCAGTCCCTGGATCTGTATGCAGGATGATGAAGCAGGCAGCCAGGAGCAGGGAGGAGAGGAGGGATCCAGGTACATGTGTGTCTGGCACGCACGTGTGCCCCCTTACCTGACCCGAAGCGGATGCAGATGCAACAGCAGCGGAGTCAGCCGCGAGGGCAGCAGCAGCTGATCCCCCTAAGGTAAGGGGTAGAGGGACCGGATGCAGCTGAGCCGGATCTGGAGGGGAAGTCCCCCCGGATCCCTCTTAGCTGAGCCGGTAGGGAGGTGCACTCCTGAGCCGCACCATGCGAACAGAGCCTGTGCCGGCGTTTGTGTTGGTGGGCGAGCAGCAAGGGCCAGGAGGGAGACTCCTGCTAGGACAGGGCAAAGGCACTGCACTAAGCCATAAATAAGCAGCAACTCCTATGATGGTATCGACACCGAGTGCTGCCAGGGCCCCTGCCTGGGGGGAGCAGTCTACCCAGAACGTCTGAGGCCTCCACTCAGACAGATCCCATGGGGTGGCTGGCGTCTCCCCCACCCCCTGGCCTGCAGGAGTTGCCCAGCAAGGCCCGGGGGGGCAAGGATTGGGGACCCCCATAGCTGTCCTGCAGGTGCCCACCTTAGGGCCCTGGAGGTGCAGGTGAGGGAGCTCCAGGAGGAGGTTAGCAGGCTGAGGGGAATCAGGGAGGCGAAGGATGAAATTGACAGCTATTTCCTTTCCCTGCAGGGCCACACACCCAAGGAAGAAGCACCTCAGGAAGTTCCCTCCACTGCAGAGTGGCAGATGGTCACCTCCAGAACCAGGGCTGCTCGTAACACAGCAGTACCAGCTGGAGAACAGGTATGAGGCCCTGGCACCTCTGGAGGAGAAGGAAGGAGAGGAGGCAACTGGAGAGGAGGCCAGACTCTCCACGATCTGAGCAGGCCAAATGAGCCAAGCAGTCCCAGAGGAAAAAGCATCAAGTGATCGTCATAGGTGACTCCATCCTGAGAGGTACAGAGGGCCCCATCTGTCGCCAGGACCCCTTGACACGCGAGGTCTACTGCCTACCCAGAGCAAAGATTCAGGACATGAAGGGGATGAGCCAGGCTGTGATCCAGCCCACCGATTACAACCCCATGGTCCTAATCCATGTGGGTACTAATGATGCAGCCAGGAGATGCCCTGATCACCTGATGGTGGCCTACCACACTCTGGGGGGCATGCTGAAGGAGATAGGCACACAGGTGGTTTTCTCTTTTGTCCTACCAGTGAGCGGACGTGGAAGACAGCATGTGACGTGTATCACAGAGACCAACTGGCGGCTTCGGGAATGGTGTTTCGAGGTGGGCTTTGGCTTCCTTGACAACGACCCAAACATCACGACAAGAGACATGCTCGGGTGGGATGGGCTCCACCTTTCCCCTAAAGGTAAGCGTGTGTTTTCTTCCAGGTTGGCGGATCTCCTCTGGTGGGCTTTAAACTAGGCTTGTTGGGGGAAGGGGAAGACGAGGGCAGAGGAAGCCTTGGACCACTAAACGAAGCAATACCCACAAATACAGCCTATCCTGGACCGATGAGCTGAACATATACACAGGTAAGCAACAGGGGCCAGGGCAATGCTGAAATTAGGGGCCAGAGCACACATCCTCAGGAGGCCTCAAATGCCTCTACACAAATGCTCGTAGTA
Source organism: Crocodylus siamensis (assembly GCF_052110815.1). Lineage (NCBI taxonomy): Eukaryota > Metazoa > Chordata > Crocodylia > Crocodylidae > Crocodylus > Crocodylus siamensis. The sequence goes on from NC_143399.1 coordinate 171,875,686, forward strand.
TGAGAAACAAGCAACAGAAACTTACCCTCCTGCTTGCTGACACCAACCCAGACATAGTGGGGCTCACTGAAACATGGTGGGACCCAACACATGACTGGGCGGTGAATATCAAGGGCTATAGGTTGTACAGGAGGGATAGGACAGGGAGGAAAGGTGGGGGCGTGGCACTCTACGTTAAGGAGGAATATACATCCTTATCAATTAGCAAAGAATCAGAGGAGGGGCACACTGAAGTGCTCTGGGTTAGAATACAAGGCAGTTGACGGGAAAGAGACTTAACCGTGGGGGTCTACTACAGACCACCCAACCAAGGGGAAGAGCTAGACCAGGAATTCTTAAGTCAGCTCACGGAGGTAGTTAGGTCAAAGGACGTGGTCATCATGGGTGACCTGAACTTTCCAGACATCTGCTGGGAAGAGCAGTCAGCCAGGTCTGACCTCTCATGTAGGTTCCTAGCCAAAATGCAGGACCTCCATCTAACCCAGGAGGTGCACAGCCTTGATGGACCTGGTGCTGGCCACTGGCGATGACCTGGTGAGGGGGCTGCGGGTGCTCGATCACCTGGGCAACAGTGATCATTGCCTGCTGGAATTCACCATCCAGCGCAAGGTGGCAAAGGCCTGTAGCAAGGCAGCAGCCCTAGATTTCAGGAGGGAGGACTTCAATGAGCTAAGGAGAATAGTCGGGGAAGCACTGAGGTCCCGGAGGGGAGCGGAGCCAGGTGTCCAAGAAGAGTGGTCGCTCCTTAAGGAGACGATCCTCCAAGCCCAAAGGGAGGTAATCCCAACATGGATCAAAGGGAGCAGCAGGGCGCAAAAGCCCCTATGGCTCACCAAAAGCATCTGGGAATGTCTTCTAGCTGAAAGGGAGGCGTACACCCAATGGAAGGGAGGGGCCATCACCAGGGAGGATTATACTATGGTTACTCGGGGATGCAGGGGGGGCAGTCAGGGAGGCCAAGGTGGAGATAGAACTGGGACTAACTTCCTGGATCAAGGACAACAAGAAGTCCTTTTTTAAATACATAGGGGGCAAAAAGAAGGTACCGGGTAACGTGGGGCCCCTGCAGGACACACTAGGAAATTTGGTTGTCGCACCAGACGACAAAGGTAACCTATTTAATGACTCCTTTGGCTCCATTTTCCTGAGCAGGGACCAGATCAGCCCCCACACCGGGCTCCCCTCAGGCCCCAGGGGAGGCACACCTAGGCCAAGGGTGACTGCGGATCTAGTCACGGAACTTCTGGAGGGACCAGAAGTATTTAAAGCAGCTGGTCCGGACAATCTCCACCCCGGAGTGCTGAGGGAATTAGCTTAGGTCATTGTGGGACCCCTGGCACGGCTGTACGAGCACTTGTGGTGCTCTGGTGTGGTCCCAGAGGACTGGAAGAGGGCCAATGTGGTTCTCATCTTCAAAAAGGGGAGGAAGGAGGACCTGGGAAACTATAGGCCAGTTAGTCTTACCTTGATCCTGGGCAAGCTTTTTGAGAGAATTATTCTGGCACATGTCCACGAGGGACCAGCAGGGGAAATTATGCTTAGGGGCAACCAACACAGGTTCATTAGAGGCAGGTCCTGTCAGACCAACCTGGTGGCCTTCTACGACCAGGTCACCAAATCCTTAAATGCAGGGGTAGCAGTGGATATAGTCTTCCTGGACTTTCGGAAGGCCTTCGACACTGTCTCTCACCTTGTTCTCATTAAGAAACTGGGAGACTGTGGTGTCGACACCTGCACAGTCAAATGGTTCAGCAACTAGCTGGAGGGTTGGACCCAGAGAGTGGTGGTGGATGGGTCATTTTTGACCTGGAGGGATGTGGGCAGTGGGGTCCCCCAGGGCTCGGTCCTCGGGCTCGCACCGTTCAACATCTTCATCAGTGACTTGGACAAGGGGGCAGAAAGCCTCCTGTTCAAATTTGCTGATGATACTAAGATTTGGGGGGATGTGGGTACGCTAGAAGGGAGGAATAGGTTGCAATCAGACCTAGACAGGTTACAGGGGTAGATTGATGAGAATAGGATGGGATTCAACACTGACAAGTGCAAGGTGATGCACCTGGGGAGGAACAACCGGCACCATACCTACAGGTTGGGGAACTCCCTTCTTGTCAGTGCAGAGGCAGACAAGGATCTTGGAGTCATCATTGATGCCAAGAGGAACATGGGCTGGCAGTGTGGGGATACAGTCAGGAAGGCCAACCGTACCTTGTCATGCATCCACAGATGCATCTCAAGCAGATCCAAGGAGGTGATCCTCCCCCTCTATGCGGCACTGGTCAGGCCGCAGCTGGAGTACTGCATCCCATTTTGGGAACTGCACTTCAGGAGGGATGTGGACAACATGGAGAGGGTCCAGAGGAGGGCCACTCACATGATTGGGGGCAGCAGGGCAGGCCCTATGAGGAGAGGCTACGGGACCTGAACCTATTCAGCCTCCACAAGAGAAGGCTGAGGGGGGATCTAGTGGCCCATTACTAACTAGTCAGAGGGGACCAGCAGGTATTGGGGTCCCCACTGTTCCCCCAAGCACTACCAGGAGTGACTAGGAATAACGGTCACAAGCTGGCAGAGGGTAGATTTAGGCTAGATATCAGGAGGCGTTACTTCATGGTCAGGGCGGCTAGGATCTGGTACCAACTTCCAAGAGAAGTGGTGCTGGCTCCTACCCTGAGAGTCTTTAAGAGGAGGCTGGATAAACACCTTGCTGGGGTCATTTGACCCCAGTACTCTTTCCTGCCATGGCAGGGGGTCAGACTTGATGATCTGCTCAGGTCCCTTCTGACCCTAGAAACTATGAAACTATGAGGCTGCCACTGCTGCCTGAGATGGGTGCTGGGCACAGCCTGCGTGCAGTGCTGGGAAGACTGCTGCTGGCCCCAGGCTCAGCCCTGGCTCTCTGCGTCACCTGCCACTGGGCTGCACTCCGAGTGGCTCCACCAGCCCCATGGAGCTCAGCCCAGTGGTGGGAGGTGGTGGGACAGCCAGTGGCAGAGGCACTCCAAGTGTAGTCCTGGTGAGCACAGCCTGGTGGTCGAAGGCTCCGCAGCCCCATGGACCTGAGCCTGGTGGCAGGAGGTGGGGGAGAGCCACTGGCCAGGGCTGTGCTTAGAACCACGGCTGTGCTTGAAGCAGCTCCACCACTGGCTCTCTCACCACCTCCTGCCACCGGGCTGAGCTCCATGGGGCTGGTAGAGCCACTTGGAGTGCCGCCCTGGCTCTCCCCCACCTCCCACCACTGGGATGTTTCAAAACTCAAAATGTTTCAAAAGTTTTGAAACATTTCGAGTGCTCTCATTTTGTTTCAGAGGTGTTTCGAAGCCTTTTGTTTCATTTCAATTTTGTTGTTTTGAACTCAAAATGTATTGAAACAGCTTCAAACCAAAACACCTGTCAAAATTTCACACAGCCCTAGCGTGCATGTGTAGATGCTCACCTGTACTGTGCAGGTAATTTCAGTTACTGTGCAGAAAAAGTGTGCATGTAGAATCACCCAGTGTGTAACTGAAAAAGGGATTTGGCATCTTGGCTTATCTCTTGAGAAGTACCTCTCTGTCCTTGCTACAAAGAAAGAATATGTAGAAGTAAAACTGTCACAACCTCTTTTTGCATCAGGTTCACTAAAATCAGGTATAATATTTCTGCTTCTGGAAATTTACACAACTGCGCTCTCACTGTACATAACAACTTTCATTTGAGGATCTGCAAGCATTAATATTGCTCTCATAGATTCATAAATTCATAGATGTAGGGTCAGAAGGGACCTAAGTAGATCATCAAGTCTGACCCCCTGCCATGGGCAGGAGAGAATACTGGGCTCCTATGGCCCCAGCTAGGTAATTGTCAAGCCTCCTGGTAAAGACCCCCAAGGTAGGAGCCAGCATCACTTCCCTTGGAAGTTGGGTCCAGATCCTAGCCGCCCTGACTGTGAAATAGTGTCTTCTAATGTCCGGCCTGAACCTACTCTCAAACAACTTATGGCCATTATCCCTTGTTACTCTGGGAGGTGCTCAGGTGAACAGGGCTTCTCCCATTTCCCACTGGTCCCCCCTGGTAGGTTTGTAGATGGACACCATGTCCCCTCTCAGCCTTCTCTTGTGGAGGCTGAACAGATTCAGGTCCCGTAGCCTCTCCTCATTGGGTCTGCCCTGCTGCCCCCTGATCATGTGAGTGGCCCTCCTCTGGACCCTCTCGATGCTGGCCACATCTCTCCTAAAGTGCAGAGCCCAGAACTGGACACAGTACTCCAACTGTGGCCTGACCAGTGTCGTATAGAGGGGGAAGATCACCTCCTTGGCCCTGCTTGTGATGCATCTCTGGATGAATGACAAGGTGCGGTTGGCCTTCCTGACCACGTCCTCACATTGGCGGCCCATGTTTATTTTGGAATCGATAATGACTCCAAGATCTTTCTGCCTCTGTGCTTTCGAGAAGGGCATTCCCCAGCCTGTAGGTATGCTGCTGGCTCTTACTGCCCAAGTGCTGTACCCTACACTTGTCAGTATCGAATCCCATCCTATTCTCATTTGCCCAACCCTGTAACCTGTCCAGGTCCAGCTTTATCCTGTCCCTCCCTTCTAGCATGCCCACCTCACCCCAGATCTTGGTGTCTTCAGCAAATCTGAACAGGGTGCTTTTCACCCCCTTGTCCAATTCGTTAATAAAGAGATTACACAGTGTGGGCCCAAGGACTGAGCCCTGGGGGACCCCACTGCCCACATCCCTCCAGGTCGAATATGACCCGTCCACCACACTGTCTGGGTGCCGCCCCTCAGCCAATTTGTGACCCATCTGACTGTATAAGCATCAATGTCGCAGTCACCTAGCTTTTTAATGAGAATGGGGTGGGAGACAGTGTCAAAGGCCTTCCTGAAGTCCAGAAAGACTACATCTACCGCAACACCTGTGTCCAAAAATACCCTTGTAATTATTATTGTATTGTAAACATTTTTATAGATGCTAAACAGAAGCAGAGGAGGTGAATCTTGCTTGCTAATTAAAGTGTTATTCCCCCCCATAGCACATGTAAAACTGCCCTCAGTCACTACTATCCTAATAGCAGACCACATTCCTTAGCTTTGGAATTGGTTCAACATGGTTTCAAAACTCTGTTTAGTTCTCCATCTCAACCAGTTTACCCAGTTTTGCCTTTGAAATTTCAGCTTCAACAAATCTATAATTAAATGCAAAGACAGTTAACTCAAAGTCCAAAATAGTAAAAAAAATTAAAATGAGTTTCTGCCTCTTGTGCCTTAAATCTGCCACTCACTGGCTTTACTGAGTCGGTCACAAGACACACAACCTCCTTTCCCTCATTTTAAAAAACAAACAAACAAACAACTGCCTAGAGAAGGCTAATTCACCAGATTGGTAGTTTAAGTATCAGTGACAAATGAAATATGTAAATACACATGGGGATGAGAAAGAAAGGGTCTGAGGAAACAAAAAAAACTGCAGAAATGAGACTTGGGTATAATAAATAAGGGGGAATGAGGAGAGTATAATAGAAAGAGGAGGAAAGATAAAGGATCATAGTGAAAAAGCTAGATAATATAGACCGAATAGAAGAAAAAGAAGAGGTGAGGTCATTGGCTATACAAACCATCTTAAAAGAGTTTTCAAGCTAACCATTCCCAGAGTTATGTTGAGTTTGGTCCTTTTTGTCTATCTTGTGGGTAGCTTAGTCTGAGGACTGCCACAGAATAAACTTTTGATTTGGACCTGGAATAAAAAACAAAATAATAAACCCATAATATCTTTGCTATCAAAATGGGGTAAGCAGCAATTCCAGTGTTGGCTTTAAAGAGCTGTAACAAACTTAACACTAAACGATCATTCAAGCTATTGCTACATGAGAAGCAACAGAAGCAAAGGGTTTGATCTTACTCTCACTGATATTAATGGAAAAGCTTTCATAGACTCTTCAGGTAGATGATCAAGCTGTAAATACAGGAAACAAGAATGTTATAAAAAATCTCTCCAAAATTCTCACCTAATGGATGTAAAATATCTGGTGAGAAGGTCTAAACACTCTGATTTTGGAAGTGTCCTCAACTTGCTATCCAATGTTGCCCCTGTCAGTTATGGTAAGGCAGCAGCAGCTGTGGGGTCTTTGAGGGTCCACAACATACATTTCTGTCTAGAGTGTAACATTTGCTAACTAAGCTTCTGGTTCCTAGCTAATTGCAGGCCCAGTGACATCTGTAATTCAGGTAATTAAATATTTTTAGAATATGAATTGTGCTCATGATTCCTTGCATCAGTAGTGCTATTCAAGTAAAATAATAGGCTGCTTTAGTCCTGGGTGAACTTCCCCTGCTAGACATACATCAGGCTGTTGTGTTTGATGCACTCACTTGATCCATGGGCTCCTAAACTTCTCTGGATCTGGGCAGGCTCCAACAATGGTCTTTGGCTCTGGCTTCTCGGATGTGTGTCTGGAACCCAGGGCCATCCCTACGTGGGCGCGAATTGGGGCAACTACCCTGGGCCCCGCACTTTGTCAGGCCTTGTGGACAGTGCCATATAGGCCCCACCACGGCCGCTGGCTGTGCTCCAGCTGCTCCCCCCTACTCTGGCCCCTCACCATCCCCTGGCTCAGCACAGGCTGATATGCTCTGGGCCCCACACACCCGTAGAGACGGCTCTGCTGGTACCACTTCTAAGGAATGGGACCCCGGAATTCAGCTGCTCCAGCTTCTAGGATCAATGCTGAAGACTTTATATCTTCTCACACCTAAGAACCGAACATCTTTGCCAGGCTCCACCCTCACAGATACTCTAACTAATTTTAGTTTAACCTTCAGGGATGCATGATGGTTAAAACAAGCAATACACAAATTTTACAGTGGGATTTCTAAACCAGTTGCAATTTACTCACAAAGAAATACACAGATCTATGAAAAATATATATCTGTCAATGGTATTCACATATTCATCTGCACAATGGCAGAAGAAAGTTATTTTAAAATCTTATATTAAGGGTATCTTACTTAAAAATAAACATATTTAAGGTATAGGAACAGGCAAATGCTGAAGGGAGTGCAGACAGAAGGATTCTACCACGTATGGTGCACATGTCCCAGAATTAAACCTTTCTGCAAGAAGGTTGGTGACAGGGTGAGAGTAATAACTATCACAACACCCCTTAATGTTCTTATTGAACCTCCTGAGAACTCTGCAACTTACGAGCCGTAAAGATTTGATCATTCATCTTTTAGTGGCTGCAAGAATTACAACTGCAAAAGCCTGGAAGAGAAGTGACACCCCTAAAATCACTGGTTTAAAGAAGTTTGAGAAGTTTTAATAGTAGAAAAGATCAAGTCCATGTTCTAGAAAGGAGAAAGAAAAAAGATGCTTACTTGGAAATTTGGTGGAAATGCTTGACATTTGCTAAAAAAAGATTCTCCTGTCTCCACATCAGAAAGTTTTAGAAAGTTTTTTGAATATTGAAGGGAAGTCCAGTTCTAGGAGCTAATACTTATGACTAAATTTAAAAGCAAAGATGAGTAGAAGATAGTGAGATTTGTATTATGCAGAGTTTAGACAAAAAAAAGCGTGAATTATTATATAGAGATGAAAAAATAAGAAAGCTCGACATTGACAGAAACATCAAGAAACTTGTCAGAGACTGAAAGGAAGTCCCCCTCCTCCCCCCTCAAAAAACCCCAACAGCAAACAAACCCCAAAACAATGAACTTCTGGGGACAGTGACTTGGGTTAAGGGAGCACTGTACATTTTAAGGCAGGGATTCCCAACTTCTAAGTGGCTGGGAACCACACCAGCAGGGGCCACATGCCATGTGGGCCACACCAGCATAAACCTCCCCCCACATTCCACATGGCTATACCCCCCCATTGCACTGTGTGTGCAGATGCCACCCCGCAACACTGCACCATGCACACAAGTGCAATCCTGCCACTGCATTGTGTGCATGGGTGCTCTGGCCTAACCCTCAGCTCCCCAGCCATGGGCTCCCCCAGTATCATGGCCTATCCTGTACCATTCTTTCCCTCTGGGGCAGGGGCAGGAAATGGAAGCTGGAGGAAGGAGGGGAAGGCCAGAGATCTCAGCTACTGCTTCAGCTGGAGAAATGGGGGAAGTAGCAGACAGCTCGGAGCATGGAGGCATATTAACTCTTGGGCCACATGCAACCTGTAGACTTCCAGTTGGACAGCCCTGTTTTAGGAGACTGGATGTATCTTCTAAATGCTAAATTTGTTATTTGATCAGTTGGATTTGTTAATAATTAAAAAAAAAATCTCTACCAGGGATTGGCAACATTACAAACTATGGGCCAGATTCAGATTCAGCCCATGGAGGCACTGGATGTGGCCCACTGAGTAAGGAGGCTTTTGCAGTATTTTGGCACCAAAGGGGCTTTACTCATGCTGCGATAAATGGTAGGGAGAAGTTACAGCAATAGCAGCAGCCAGGTCCTAGCATTGGCCCACCTTGGACCTGATTTGGGTCATTCTGGCCACTGCTAGAAAGCATTGCCAACTTCTGCTATATGCTATCCATTGCCTTTATGTTCACAACTGCCTTGATTATTCTTCAGGTTTCATCTAGCACTTTCAGGGATCCCTCTAGGCCCCATGCCTCTGACTTAGTCTTCCTGGTCATGGATTCCCTTTTGACTCCTGAACTAACTCTCTTTAGTTTCTTCAAGTCTGGTACTGAAAATGTCCCCTCTCACTCAGCATGGCCCTTTTTAACATTAGCGTCTAACAGTTTAATTTTTTTCTGTTGAAGAATTTCCCATGCTCCAACCCACTCACCCACATAGTTTCATAGTTTCTAGGGTCGGAAGGGACCTGAGCAGATCATCTAGTCCGACCCCCTGCCATGGCAGGAAAGAATACTGTGGTCAAACCACCCCAGCAAGATGTTCATCTAACCTCCTCTTAAAAGCCCTCAGGGTAGGAGCCTGCACCACTTCTCTTGGAAGTTGGTTCCAGACTTAGATAGGTAACTCTAGGCTGTAGCTATCATATTGTTCAAGTTAATGACATAATTTTTCCAGTTACACCATTCAAGTCCAGGTTTGGGACACCTGCAACCGCTAATTCAGTATACACCAGTGTGCCCAAAATAATAGAAATTTCACAGAATTAATCAGAATGTACAAGTTTTTTAAATACTCCAAAAGATATTGTATTAGTAGCTAAATGCATTCTGAGATGCCATTACCCCAAATTATCATTATCTCTTTATTTTCTTCAGCTGCTGTACTTATATAAACTCAGTGTGGCTTATGAAAATAATTGCCCTACTGTTTTAAATTGGATGAATATAAACTCTGGGGTATTAAGTAAAATATAGCTAGATAAATAGGGATCTAGGTATGTAGACATTTTATTTATTGCTTTCTGAAGCAGTTGTAGTGCTTATGATGTTTCACTCTGACGTGGCCTACAGTTCCCTAACAGTGGGCGTGTCTACAGAAGACACTTTGCTCGAGATTAGAACAAATTACTGTAAATACAAGTAGCAAAATTATGCAGGAGTAATTACTGTGCAGTACGACATGTGTAGACAGCCAATCGAGAGCAAATGTGCTCCTTGTCAGTCAGGCAGTATGGGAAGGAGATTATTCCCAGCCTTTGGGAGCTGCCTGCTGCTGGGGCAGGCTCTGCCATGGGAGTTTGGGTGGGGACTATGTCCCCCTGCCTGGCACAGGGAGCTCCCTGCTCCGCAATCACAGGGCCACAGGGCCAGGAGATCCTGATTTCCCAGTGCCAGGTCCATGGTCATGGGGCCGGGGCTGGGAGGTGACTAGAACTCCCTCTGACTGCTGCAGGGGGCTGATGCAGGGCTGGAAGGGGCAGGAGTAGACTGCTGTCATGAACAGCAAATCTGCTCCTGCTTCCCCGCACATTTAGGCACCTGCCTGCAGTAGGTTTACTCTAGAGTCAGTCCACCCTGGAGCACTTGCACATGCAGATGTACCTACAGTCTACTTAATATGCCTGAAATCAGAGTTGAGAGATTGAAGCTAATAGAGTGGAGAGAATGCAGTTTAGTTTCCAAGTTCTTGGTTTCTCTGCTAACAATTAATGCCAAGTGCTATAGGGTTCATTGTACGGTTGATATAGACATAAGAAACTGGCCTGAGATGATGCCATGTGAATTACTGCCATTCAGATAAGTTTTAGCTTTAACTTTTTCAAAGTGTGGTGGTGATTAGAACCCTATGGTCCTTCTCCAGAATTGTTAGGGGCTTTAACCCCAATAATTTGCAATGAGATTTAGGCACCTAAGGTCCTCAAAGACATTTAGGTACTGAACTCCCATTGATTTCAAAGTGGCTTTGAAAAGGTTACCCCTGGTCTACATTAATATCTTTGAAAGACATTTTCAAGGAGTGTTTAATCCACCTCCACCGTGCGCTTTTCAAATACTAAGGATCAGATTCAGCTGTGTCACAATGAAACTGTAAACAATTATTACAATGACTTGACCAGAATTCAAGAAAGTTGGTAAGTTAGTGGAGCTCTCCAAAATCCTCAAATAAGAAGCAAATCAGGGCTGCCTTTACAGGTAGAACAAAAGATTACACAAAGCCACATCCTTTGTCAAATGAATGGAGGGGCTTGCACTGTGCAAATAAAAGCTGAACTTGGATGTGTGTGTTAAACCTAGGCACATCTTTTAATTAAACTTTAGATAATATATAATGAAATCTGAACTTTTTTTAGCACCACAGTTGGACTGGAAATGGGAGATGAGCACTTTTTATATTGCTATGTGCAAAGGCAAAGATGGAATTAGGACTAGCTTCTCAGATTAAGGACAATAAGAAGTCCTTTTTTAAATACATAGGGGACAAAAAGAAGGTCCTGGGTAACGTGGGGCCCTTGCAGGACGCGTTGGGGAATTTGGTCATCACACCAGATGACAAAGCTAACATGTTTAACGATTTCTTTGCCTCTGTCTTCCTAAGTAGGGACCAGAACGGCCACCTCCCTGCTGGGCCCCCCTCGGGCCCCAGGGGAGGCACACCTGGGCCAAAGGTTAGCATGGAACTAGTTAGGAGGCTTCTGGAGGGGCTGGACGTGTTCAAGTCAGCCGGCCCAGACGATCTCCACCCTAGAGTCCTTAAGGAATTGGCTGAGGTCATTGCAGGACCCCTGGCACGGCTCTATGAGCACTCGTGGTGCTCTGGTGTGGTCCCAGAGGCCTGGAAGAGGGCCAACGTGGTTCCAATCTTCAAAAAGGGGAGGAAGGAGGACCCAGGAAACTATAGGCCAGTCAGTCTTACCTTGATCCTGGGCAAGCTGTTTGAGAAAATTATGCTGGCACACATCCATGAGGGGCCAGCTGGGGACTGCATGCTTAGGGTCAACCAACATGGGTTCATCAGTGGCAGGTCCTGTCAGACCAACCTGGTGGCCTTCTATGATCAGGTTATGTTATGTGTGCTAGTTCTGGTAATATATATTAGAGTAATTTTCATGATCCACATCCATGTCAAATGATTCTTTACATAATTTCAGTTTTCATGTGTTCCTGATTTTTAGAATGCAGTGTGCGCATGTATGTTCCCATGAAATGAGTGCAACTCTTATCTGAATGGTCCCAGCAGCAGTTGGCCATCATTTATTCCTACCCCTGCCAAGGGTCCCATAGTCAAACCAGCAGGGAAAATGAAAGTGATATATCTAAAGCTGGGTGAATAATGAAAAAGGCGTTTACTGCATAATTTATTTAAAATTATTCCAATAAGAATTATTCAACCAGAATCATTCAGCAAGGCTTAGCTATCACAGAGAAAGTGAGTTTTCATTAGTTTCTCATTCAAATCTAAGTGGAAGTTTGATTTCATAATTACAAAACTGATTTTATAATTACTTTTTAAAAACCTCACCCAAAATAGGAAAACTTTTTACAATCTTAACTACCAGAAGGAGTAAAGCCATTACAATATAAGACTCAGATCTGGTTTTTTAAGATTGTTTTCTCATTTACTTTCTGTGGTCAATTTATGAGGTGGTGATTTAACACCATTTTCTCTTTGCTGAGTCAGTTTGCAGGGATGAGGAAGTTGGATTTTAAAATAACAGACTCAATAAAGAAACAAGTGAATTCCTGAAGGCAAATTTAAATTTAAACTTCACTCTCTCACCCACGGTCCAAATTTGAATGTGGGTTTCATACCCCACAACAGAAGTAGAAATGAAAAGTACAAAAGAAACATTTAACCAAATAAGGCAAATCCAGCATGTAAACATTTCACAGATATATGTATATCTTTTCATGGCAACAGGATAAACATCCATATTCAGTCTACAACCTGGAAGTCATCTGTGTTTTATCTGTTTCTGTGTTAACATCCCAGCCACATCTGATCTTCTGTATCCTCTTTCTAAGGCATGGCAGAAGCAGTGCACTTTTACAAAGCAAAACTACAATAGGAAGAAAAACTGCTATCATAAATGTAGGGGGTGTATACCAGACAAATTGATTAATGTCGATCCATTTATTCCAGGCAAATACCAGGGCATGAATTGTGCATAGCATTAGGGCTAAATATCCCATGTTGGTCTGAAAAGATACAAAAACACGAGTTATTTATCTTCTTTCAATAGTAATAAAAAGGATTACTTTGCTAACTATATAGTGGGCGTGTCTACACATGCAAATACTCCTAGGTCAGTTTACTTTAGAGTAAATTACTCTAAACTGACCCAGGCAGGTGTCTACACATGAAGGGATGTGGGAACCCTGCACCAGCCCCCTGCAGCAGCCAGGTGGAGCTCTAGACTCCCTCTGGGTGCTGGCCCAGGGGCAGGGAGCACAGGGCCAGGAGACAGCTGGCATGGGCTAGGACATTGGTCCCTGCCCCTGGGAGCTGCCTGCTGCTGGGGTGGGCTCTGCCACCAGAGCTGACCCCAGTATGGCTGCGCAGAGAAGAGGAAGGGGGTAATGGCTGGCCCTGATCTGGCCACAGCACGGCACAGGGAGCTGGTAGGAGGTTGCCTTAGTATCAATCTGGCTGCAGGGGGGAGGGGAAGCAGGTGTAGGGCCTGGCTCCAGTCTGGCTCTGTGGGGCTTGGGAATTTGGCAGCAGGGGAGGGGTGTCAGTATTGTTTGCCATTGGTTCCCAACCACCAAACTTGCCAACTCATGGGGAGCCCTGTGGGCTGGATGCCATGGCTCCATGGGCTACCTTTAGCCCACGGGCTACAGGTAGGGTACCTCTGTACTAAGGTATATAAGATTCTACATCACAAAACTGGTAAGAGAGAAACATTTCTTGCTAAGTTTTCAAGTACAAGGTGCTTACTAGATCAAACTTCCAAACTTAGGTCCTCAGAGCCTGTTTCAACACTTGTGTAACTACACTAACTTCAGTGGAGTCATTCTTGATTTATGTAACATAAGTGGCAGGAGAACCAGAGCCTCAGACATTAGACTTTAACTTGAGTAAGGCAAGTACATGTGTATAATCTTAGCATCCAAAAATGGGTTTGTTGCTGTAACTAAGGGTAGAAGCTGACTTTTTTTCAAATAGATTTCCTTTTCTTGAACACAGCTTTTTGAAGGGTATGACAGGGCTAGAACTACTGAAGACTGAAGTTCTCTGTAGACGTTAAGGCTGAAGTTTTGCCCCTGAACTCTGGTTTCTTTGTGATGCTCAGGTATCTCAAAACAGCTAAGAAGTGGGGGTCAAGGAGTGAAAGGCAAACAACAGACAATCCTGCTTGTATAATGGGATCCCATGTAGTACAAAATTGACATAGCCATCTCTAGACTACGCACTCCTAATGCTACAAGGCAAAGGGGCATGTTGAAGTGAACAGGGATTATCTAAGGCTGTGCACACCACTGAACTTTGGTAAATGAAAAGAGACTGTTATTGACAGCTCACAGCCCCCAGACCAGGGGAGTGGGAAGTGGCCTAGAAGTATCTTTCTCCTCATTGCATCCTGCACAAATGTAGGTCAGTTTGTACCCAACAATTAGACCTTAAAAATCTGACTCTGGAAATGTCAATAAAACGTCTATGCTGACCTGCTAGCATACATGGATCCTGCTCTAGGACTACAGGTCTTCTACTTTAATACTCCTTGAATACTTGGCTTTTTCCTCAGGCCTTCAACAAAGGCGCAACCATTTTTGATAGTTTGTACTGAAACCACTAATTCATTTCTCATACGCTAGACCATGAAACAATCATTTTATTTTGGTCATCAGCTATCATTCTGGATTATATCTAAACTGGTATCCTGCAGGTGAGAGAGGTTTTATTTCATGATGACAATCGCTAATATCCAACAACCTTTCATGGCAACCATTTTTTTGCCATGTAAGAGAGAAAGTCAATATTTTATTTGCTGAGCAATTGCCAGAGAACAATGACTAAACTTCTGGACTGATTTCTAGGAACCCCACTGCATATTGATATTTTTAATTGAGGATCTTAACTGACCCGCAAAATCCTCCAAAGGAAGACAGATCACCCATAATGTGGATTTATTCATACCTGAATAAAATGGAACTCTCTCCAGGTCAAAGAGTGACTGATAGATGGAACTGATGTTACTGCTAGTATGGCCAGCATAGCAAGTCCCAGAATTCCTAGAGAGATATAAATCTCCATCCTCCAAACATCATGCTCAATCCAGGCATTTTCCTTGTTTTGCTTGACCTGTGAAAGAAAATAATATTTAAGTGAGATGGACATGGGACCTAATATTTCCAAAAAATATTTTTTTTTCTTTACAATCATTAGGAAATAGGCCCAGAGACCTGTTTCTCCTCCTCCCCCCTTCATTTGGTTTTCACTTCCATTTTATTGCTTTTGACCATCCAATGGAACGTACACTAGTCTCTAAATGCAACTGTTATTACTTCTGACAACAGTTGCAGTAACCTATGCTGAACTAAATTAGGCTCCAGTTAGAAGTATTTACTGATTTCAGCCCTGCCTTGGCCCAGCACAGACCTGTTCTGCAGCCTTCTTAATGTGACTTCACAGTAGGAGAAACTTTATTCTTTGACAAACAAAATTCCATTTATGGCTAAATACCATATCTGGCAGATTCTAACAACAAGAAATATATTAACAAGGACTATTTTAAAAGGGCTAATTCAGCAGGCATTCCTGATTACTTTGTTATCTTGCCAAGATATCTGATTAACATCCCCAACAAAAAACACGATATACTGAGCTGTACTGAAAACAATGGTTTACAAAGGCTGGGATTCAGGGGCCCTGATCTTTAAAGTTACAAATGCAAGAGGCTGTTTAATCCTAGTGCAGCGTGCTCTAGAGTCATTTTCCCCACCTTGGACGCATGCTCTGCACCAGGGGCTGGGAATGGTTTAGTGACACTATACTTACTGCCTAGAGATTCCTGAATATCAGGGAAATGCCTAACAAGCCACATAGGTTAGCTTTAAAGATTCTTATTTTGCATATTATGTAGTAACGAGCTGGCCTATATGCAGAATTCTTAAGAATTCTTGAAAACATCCTACCCTCTGAATAAACTAATTATGTACTATTAGCTGAAATCTGATGTATAACTTTAATGAAAACTTTACCACTCTTTCAAATCTTCCAGCCATGATTTGGAAAATATTCATATGGAGAATCTCATGTGCTTTGCAAACAACTAATTACTGCAAAGCATATATAATTATAGCCATTTTACAGACAGCTTAACTGTAGTACAAATAAAGGAAATGACTTGCTCAGCAATATATAATAACCTAGGATTTTTCACTCTGTTCTACTCTCTAGATCTAGCTTTCTCACTTCAAAGCACCGTGGCATATTAATGGAAATAAACTGGCCCACAGCTTTTTAACAGAAAGCTTTGTGGAGTTGCTTCAGATTCAAATGAAAGTATTTCCCCCAGGCCTGTGGATGTGAACAAGATGAAGACACTATCTGGATGCAAGTGTTTGACATCTGTGACCTGACCATACCTGTTGGTATGACCAATTCAGCAGCTTGTATCTGTAAGATCTTCTCATTGGATAACACAAGCTATAGCATGCATGCATTGTGGCAAAGAAGAAACTGAGAAGTCCAAACTGTTTCCTTGATAACATCCACTTATCTAACCACTGTGGAAATTGTTTATACTTTGTGCCATAATAGAGCTGGAACCCAGCAGCTAATGTTCCTGGTAAATAAACCAGTGCCAAAAGTGTGATTGAAACCACTGGTAAAACTTTGTTTATCACTAGAATTGGAATTTTATAGAAAGCATTTTCTTTACTAGTTACAAAAGGGTAGATAACATCTCTCAGAAAAGTATAGATAAATGTTAACAATGCCAATGCAAGAGCTATTTTCACTGGCAAACGCCACTTAGGAAAGAGATCCTGCTTGCAGTATTGATCTGAAGAGCACTCAAACTCATCAAAATGATGTTTATTCTGTAAATGGAAAAGTGCAGCCACTTCTGGTGTCCTGGTAAATTGTAAATCCATATTCTGAAAAGATTGGAAAAAAGAAAAAAATACATCAAATTTATGGAGAGATTAAAGAATTCATCAACCATCTTAGACTTCTGCATTACTGCCCTTTCACTTTATCTCTCCCATATGTTATATAAATGATAAAATAATCACTATTAACGGTGAAGCCACTTAGACATGTGAGGTTGCAGGTAGTATGTACCTGAGCTGAGGATATTTAGATTTAGATTTCTGGCTTAGATTATATTCTTTTGAGGTGATTTTAAAATAGATGTTCACTGTAGGAAGTTAACTGCCATAAGAGAAGTTTTCATTACAAGGTCTTAAGAAATTATTTCCAAAGCAGAGATATGCACTAATAACATAAGCAAAATAATGCATGAGGAAATGAAATCCAGAAACTTTAGAATACAATAGTCTATTCACTCAGCACATTTTAACTACGTTTGTAGGACAACCTGAAAATCTTTCTATTTATGATGCCCAGGCAGTGGACTACAGTGTAAGGGACACATCAACCAATTATATTTTCATTCTCCTTAACCCCAGTCTCAAACATACACAGCCTTAGCATTTCCTACTTCATTTACCATTTTACAAATTATGCAAAATTAGGTCATCTCAATTAAAAATGGAATTTTCTGTTGCCAGGTAGGCACTGCTTGATCACACATCTAGTGAAGTGGGTGACAAAATTATCATTGATTTCAGTGAAAGTAGAATTAAGTCAAACTTTTAGCATAAAAACACAGCATGCATTATTATTGGATAGTACATTTAAAAACTATCCTATGCTCAGTACCTCATTCAGAGGGAAACAGATTGTATAGGTATAAAAAGAAAATATAGATGCTAATGTTGAAATGCTCATACATCTCATGCAACAAAGGTATGTCTGGGGGTAAGCTATTATTATATTTATTGCTCACAAGGTGCATCACCTTTAATAATCCAAATCAAAATAATATAGCCTCAAAGAGCCTAGAAATAGCTGAGCTCTAAAACTGCTAACTTGGCAAATATCCAGTCATCAGCAAAGAGTATTAGATTTGGAGAAACTAATTGGTGTTTGTTATTTGGAAGTGATAAATCTGCTTCAAGTTAGGAGGTTGGAGGAGTCCCAAAGCACATTCAGTTCTATCGCCCAGAATCATTCTCAAGAACCAAACTACTCTACGTGACAATGGGGCTGACATAAATCAGAGCCAAACTCCGAGAGGCTGCATAAGGGAAAAGAGGCAGCAGGCAAGTAACATAAGGTTAAGTATGTGTTGGCTGAAGTCTTTATCTTCACTAAAACAAAGCTATTTTCTTGTCTTGTGTTTTGTATTTTTCTGGCAAGATAAAAAGGTGCATCGTTATCTCACTGTAAAATCTGAAGTGGAGACAAGGCACTACATGTAGGTAAGCAAGACTGGCACCATGCCCCCATCCATGGCTGATAACATTTCCCTCACAGTAAAACTAAGCAGCCTTATCTCCACAAGTACTTTTTGGTGGGAGAGCTAGTGCATGCTTTTTCTGTAGTTAAAATATACCTTTTTGTCAGTGAAGTAAGTCTAAGGGGATCAAAAAACTTCACAAAATTTGAGTAGGGACAGTTGAACACATTTACAAAGGGAGGAGGTCTCAAGGGGCTGAAGGCGTAAACTGTATCCATTGAAATTCACCTTGGAGCTTGGTCCAGAGATGCTGACCTTTCAAAGAGCTAGTCTGAAAGGCCTAATTCAATATTCTACAGGCTCTAGTGATAGAGCCCACTGCTCTCAGAATAAGCAGGAGCAGCTTGAATTGTTTCTGTGCATCAACAGAGGCTTTTTTTTTTTTTTTTACTGTAACAAATGTTGTTTACTGGACTCTTCTTTCTCATCATGATATGGCAATTTTGAAAAAAGACACTTTTAAAGGGAAATTTTAAGCATATCTTTGCTAGAATACAGTGATAACGATTGGGCTTTTTGCAGCTGGTAGAGAACAGCCTTCACAAGGCTCTGAATTGTGCTCACTCAACCACTTAGCTGGCCCAAGCTTCGTGTGGTTTTTTTAGTCTGGTCTTTGATTAAACACAATGAAATGTGACAGTTCTTCTTTATCTCCTTGTGCCAATATTGTTACAAGATTTACAATGCTCTGATATTTTAGTCTTACAGGAAAAGCAGGAATCAGATCCTATTCATCCTCCAATGCACTTCATACTTAGTTGTTGCAATGTCTTTAGTGTTTTGACCCAAAATGTGATCCAAATCTACAGGCCTGGATTCCTGTACACTGAGTGAGGAGACCTAGGTACCTCCTAGGACTGATCCTGAATGTCCGGTCACTCAGCAGGCAGGTACCTACATGTACTCCATAGGAATCCTAGCCACACCAGGTATACATGTCTGAATTCCTGCTCCTTCCTTGAATTCTGGGGAGTTACCTTACAGGATCTGACCCAGGACTGTAAGGGAGGCACTTCTCTTATGCTGCAATCCAGTAAGACCTACCTAAGACCAGCACCAAGTTCAGTATAAAGCACAACAACCCCTAGGACACAGCAACCCAATGAATTCTGCCTGGTTAAAAGTGCACGTGCAAAAAAAAGTGAGGGACAGGCCTAGCTAACCCAGAGACAGCAAACTCAGGACTCCTTTGGAAATCCTTTTGGCCCTGTGAATTTTGCACTCTTAGCAAACTAACTTCCAGAGGAACTGGGGACAGTGCTCCCACCAAGCTTAGCCTACAACTTAGCAATTAGGGGTCTCTTATGGGAAATGGTCGATGTGGGTTTTAATACTCTCAGGGTAAGGTAGTCTTAGAACCAAGAGCTCTGATTTCTTGGGCAAGTGCTCTGTCACTCCTAGAGTAACTGGCAAAAGATGGCACCATCATTCCCCCTGCTCTGTTTTGTGCATTGAACTGCATTTATTACTGGAGCATCAAACAAATGCTAGGTAAGGCTGGAGCCCACCTAAGGAACTGCAGATGTACAGAGTCAAGTGCCTCCTCACACCAATCTGAAACATGACACGAGTATATGTGGAGGTTAGATGCTAAGGTGGCTGATCTAGATTGCCTCTGAGCACGTACAGGAGCCCATGCCTGAGCACCTAGGCTTTTTTTAAGCATCTAAATGGAGGCAAGATGCTTAGGTAATTTGCCAGCTGCTGAGGGAAACCAATTTTGGTTGCTCTTTGGCTGCCTATATACCTGGATGGGGGTGGGGCGCTTTAGTTAGAGCAGTTCCCGGACAGCTACTCTATTTAAAATGGCTCACTGTCACATGTATTAAGCCCCCACACATTAAAAGGGCTGTGGGACGCTTCATCTAAACCTCATTGAATGTCCCGTGGCCATTTTAAAACGGGCAGGGGCTGAATACACATGATGATGAGATGATGCTGGAGCATTCCAATTAGAACATGAACAAACACATGTATAGCCTTAATGTCTTACGCATCTAAATTTCACCTTAGTCCTATTTAGGTGCCTGAAGCTGATTAGGATCTGGTCCCATGTCTCTGGATCAACTTTGGTTCAAGAAGCAAACATTGTCATGAAGCACAAGAACCCTTTTTTATTTAAATGAATATTACCAAATTGCATTGATTTCCCATATTCTTTCCAGTCTCCCTTTTCTGAACTTCATCATAATCCACAGTATGGTTATCTCCTGTCATACCTTCCACTGTAGAGGAACCCTAAAAAATAAGTGCTGGATTTAAGACAAATGTTAAAGTATACTGTTGCAGTTTTTTCTTAACATTCTGAAATGATATTTTCATTCACAAGAGGTTTTTAGGATTCTTGATGTCCTATACAAATGACACCATCTTTAGAATAGTGTATGTACTTCTCTGGAAAATGGATAGCTTAGAATGGAGCTTCTTCATTCCTCTTCACTCTAGGTACAGTGAGGATCCTAAAAGCACCTGTTGCTGTCTCGCTAGAGGTAGCACATTTATATTCATAGAAGCCAAGAAGAAGGCAAGGGGAAGTGATAAAATGGAGATGGAAAGATACTTCTCTTTCTCTTAACTCTCAAACATGTGAGAAAAGATTGGCAGTTACATGGAAAGGACTTAGGAGCTGTAAGATGACTGCACTGGAATGCCCTGATACTGCATTGTGATACAGACATCATGGTGTTGGATCAGTATATATACTAATGCTAAGCTACAACAATGCTATTATTGTGTTTCAGTGTCAGGATGCAATATTAAGATGCATATTTCTGTGACTGCATTTACAGTGTGCTTCTCATCTTTTCAAAACTCTGTACCAGTTGCTTACAGTACAGGCTGTAAGAACTGTTAAATATAATATTTAAATCTTGCATATGTTTACCAATAACATCAGAATCTGGTTCACGATTTTTCACTATATGCAACTCTTTCAGAGCATGGCTCTAAGAATCTAGTGAGGGAAAGAAAGAGACTATTGTGCCTCTGACGGCCACCTCCTCCTCTAAGTTTCATGTTTCTTTTCTGATTATTTCCCCTAGATAGCATTCCCTCTGGGCATAACATCATAGATCCTGTTACACAGCAGGATCAACTAGAGCCTTAGGCTGGAGCCAAGCAGGTTAACACTTTTCTTCCCTGGCTCAGGTTTGTTCACCTCACCACAACTAGTCTTTGTGGAGAAAAGGCATTGTGTCATTGTGGAGAAAAAAATGTTAATGTTCGTGAGTTACTCAATCACACTATTGTGAAAAGTGTCACAGAAAACTCAATAAATAAAATTAATGATTCCACATTTCCCCTTCTCGAAGACAAAAAATGTGTCTCTTCCAACCTATTGTTGGCTTCTGACTCTTATCAATCATGCTACTGCCATTATCATTTGTAGGGAAGAGTCAATCCTCTAGATCGGTTCTCAACCCATGGCCCGCATGCAGCCCAGTCAGCACACTGCGGTGGTTCATGTTTCATCCTGTTAAATGGATACGCAGGAAGTACATTGTGTGGGTATGGCCCACATACCACATTGAGAGCTGCAAGTGTGGCCTACGATAGTAAATAGGATGAGAACCACTATTCTAGATCATGGTGTACACGTAAAAGGTCTAGTTAGATGCCTGATGATTCCATCTGTGGTTGACAAGTCTAATCTGAGAACGACAGCTTGTTACAAGTTTCACAGATCCATATGTTGTCTAAGTTGGAGTCCAAATTTACAGTACAGCTGCTTCCTTCTTTCTCACTTTGCTTCCATCCTCTAGATCAATGCCACTTCTTGCTGAGCTGCCAGATGTTCCCTCCAGACTACTGTGCATTCCTCCCAGCTTTCTACGTTGATGTTGAACAACTTAATATAATTTTTGTACACATTGTGGTACCACCATACATGGCAAACCCACTTTCTAAAGCCATCTCAAATCTCACTATACAAAATATTCTTAGGGATACGGTCTTCTCCCATTCTTCTGACATGGCCAATCTATCGCAACTTCCTCTTCTTGATAATGGTTTCTAAGTGTCTCAGTCCTGCACATTCCAGTACCTCTGTGTTTAGTATTCTGTCTTCCCACTTTATTGTCTGTGTAAGATCCTGAAATCTCATGTGGAAGTTGTTCAGGCTCTTAATATGCCTCGTATATGTAGTCCACATTTCTGAATCATAAAGCTGGGATGACAATACACAAGCCACGTAGATTCGCACCTGCACCTTAGCTGATGGTCTCCTATTATTCCATGCATATTTTTGTAATAGCCCAAAATTCTTAGCTGCTTTTTTAATTCTGGTAGTCAGTTCAGTCTGAAACTCGAGATTCCTGCTAATTGTAGAACCCAAATAGCAAAAACTGTCAATGACACCAAGAGATTTATCCTCCAGAGTGATGTTCTTTCATCCCTTGGTACATGATTATAGTCTTCTACAGAATAATTGCCATCCTGAAGCTCTTGCATGATTCACACAATCTACCCAAGAGATTTTGCAGGGAAAATTCATTGTAGGCAACCAAGGCTGCATCATCCACAAACAGGAAATTTCTCAGAACTAGTTCTTTCAGCTTGGTTTCTGCTCTAAACCTGGTGGTGTTGAACAAGCCTCATCTAGTCTGGTTTGAAGATAAATACTATCATTACTGTCTCTGAATGCATGAAGAAGTAGAAATGAAAAGCATGGGGGCTAAAACACACCTGATCTTGTTGTTGATGTCAAAGGCACTTGTTTCAATACACCACAGTTGCCTACATACCTTGAGGCAATGAGCGAATTATGTTTGGAGGGACAACCCAGTTTCTTCACAACAGTAAAAAGTCCTTGTTTGTTGACTGTATGGAAGGTCTTCGTCATACTGATGAAGGCTATGTACAGTAGTATTCATTTTTCTCTACACTTCTCTTGCAGATGCTTGACTGAAAAGATTGCATCAATGCTGGAGTGTCCTGAGCAAAAACTGCAATGAATTTCAGGATAGATTCTTTCACCTAGAGATTGCAGCCTAGGCAGCAAGATGCAAGTGACAATTTTTCCGATGATGCTCAGCAGGGAGATACCTCTATGGTTGTCAAGTCACTTCTGTTCCCTTTGTTTGACATTTCCATTTAAGTGTTTTAGTGGAGCTGTTTTCTTCTTGACTGGACCAATTGCTCATTTGATGCCTTTGTACATTCCATGGTGAGCACCTGCGTGAGCTGCTTTCTAAATATCATCACAGAATTTCAGCCAAAACTCTTGGGCACACCTCTTAGCCTCCTTTTGTATTTCTCTTTCAGCCTGTCTCAGATTTTTTGGGTTATGATGTTGGGAAATTTCTTATAGATGGCTAGCGCTATCCTTTTGTTCTCAACAAGCAGAAAGGTTTCAGGGTGCTCTTCAAACCACTACAACCCCTCTCTCTAAAAATCCTAATATTATTACAAGTCATGGGATACCTGATGTTTCCTTAAAGCTCCAGATTCTGAAATCATGTGATTAGGTAAGTTTCTCAATTTATATTTTTAAACAAAATAAATTTCTAGCCCACCTGGTTGTGGAGAAAACTTGAAACACGAACCAAGTGCTGGCATCAGACTAAGGAAATAGCAGACAAATAAAATAAGCCCAAAAATTGTTATTTTTAAAATAATGGGGTTTTTGAGACCTCATGCATGATTATGAAAGGCTGGGGGAGAAGCAATACTGCTTTCTACAACAAAAATATGTGACAAAATTTTGATTACTTCTCTGAGCAAAACATCATGGAGAACCTTACGTTTCACTTTAACTTTTTTGCACCAAGGCAACTTTTTGGATGTTAAATAACTTTTGTGAGTGATGTTAGTTGCTTCTGTTCCCCATACTTATTCATTTATTAGATTTATATGCTACCCTCCCAATGAAGGCTCAGGGCAGCTTACACTTGAAGAAAATAACATAACACAAGAGAAAAAAATTAACATATAAAGTCTAGTAGAGAATTAAAATAAAATATGAAACAATCCCATTAAACATTATCCTAGAAACCCCCAGAATATTTCAATACACCTCTCAGTGGGAACGTCTACACATGTGCTTTAATGTACAGTAGTTTATTTTACTGCGCATTAAAGCAGTGCACAAAAAAAATACTATTATGTTAATGCACAGTAAAATAGGTTACTGTGCATTAAGCATCATCTAAAAAGTGTGCACTTGTGCTACTGTAAACTAAGACAGCCTAATGCATATTAATTTAGTACCTCACATTGGAAGTACTAAATTTAATCTGCATTAGGAAAAGCGCATTAACAGATGTGTAAATGTGCCCAGTATTAACGTATTTTCCAGACCAGTTGAGCCATATAGACCAAAATGAGTGCCTGAAGCACTGTCCTCTGGTACAGACATGTTATCTTTCTAACCTTTCTTTCTGGGAGGAACTTCACCCAAATCATAATCTGGAAAGCTAGATGTGCAATTATTGTTCATTTATTAAAGCATCAGAGACCCATTTTAATAGGAGACTGGGTAGATCTGCACTTTACAGGCTAGCTAAATCTAGTTCATAAAGTGAAAATCTAGCCTACCTTCTGCCTGACTGCAGACTAATACAGCCAACTGCTTCTTCTGTTCCAATACCATATTTATCCTGTGCATGAGGATTCCCACAATACCTTCCAGCTACTAAAGGCTTGTGGTACTGGGAGGCCAGATATAGTGAAATATATCACAAAGGCAATCAGCTGGGATGACAGCTGTTGATACTAAAAGTTGATTTGATGGCTTTTTCAGGAAATGCAAATAAGCAACATCATAAAAAGAAACACAGTATGTGAGTGAATGCACTCAGGGAAGCACAGGTTTCAGCTGTGTACAAGGAATCAGACGTGCTTAATTATCAAAGTCCACTGGGCTTCTGAAGACATAATTAACAGAAAATATTTAATCTGTCCAATAACAGCAGAGTCCTAAATATGAGACTTTAGAGTAATTCCACTATACAGTGTCTTATGAACTGGCAAAGTAGCAGCCATCTCTACTGCCTCCATGAAAACGACCCCCCCCCCGAACCATTAAATTTAACATCTAGTTTTGAAGATTCAACTAAATAGAATTATTTGGCTAAGGAGACTGCAATTGTTATACAGGCATACCTCGGAGATATTGCGGGTTCGGTTCCAGACCACCGCAATAAAGCGAATATCGCAATAAAGCGAGTCACACGAATTTTTTGGTTTCCCAGTGCATATAAAAGTTATGTTTACACTATACTGTAGTCTATTAAGTGTGCACTAGCATTATGTCTAAAAAAAAATGTACATAGCTTTAAAAAAATTAAATTAAAAAATACTTTATTGCTAAAAAATGCGAAGTGAGCAAATGCTGTTGGAAAAATGGCGCCAATAGACTTGCTAGATGCAGGGTTGCCACAAACCTTCAATTTGTAAAAAACGCAATATCTGCGAAGCGCAATAAAACGAGGTATGCCTGTATAACAAAACGTTCCAGTAGTTACTATGCTCACTGCATATCAATGAAGCAGTAAAAAAACCTCCTGAAAATGTAAACCTGCGATTCAGAAGGGGCAAGCCATTGCCATTCACTTCATGCTCTGTTTTATAAACAGGATTTCTCTTTATACATGTGCCCATTCCATTTTGTAAGGTGAGAGCTAGCTCATTACCCTGCTGAATAAACTAGGATCCAAACTCAGCGGACCTCACCCACAGAGAGCTTCCTCCGAAGTTAATGGCAGCGAAGACTTCAGGAGTTGGTCCTAAAGGAGAAAGAGGAAAGAAAAAACTATCCTGACATTTGGCAAGATTATTTGGGTAGCTGTGATATCTTTTACTAGACCAGCTGAGTAGTTGGAAAAAAGACACCACAACGACTCAGCTGGTCTAATAAAAGCTCTTGCCTGCCTATGTCCTTAGACAAACATGGCTACAACCAACAACCCAGTATCATAAAGTTGTCTTTTGAGTTTCAGCTCTTTCAAAACTTCAGCTGTGGCTGCTCAATTGCACCATACACCTTTCAAGAGCACCAGCTCTTCTTGCAAAGCGTGCCTTGCATTTTGGCACGTGTCAGCAATTCTTCTCAAACCTTTTCTTGCATCTCCACTTTTTAAAAAGCCTTTTCTTTTTCCTTTTTTTCACACTTGCCCGAGCTTTGCGGAAGATGCCGTGATACACAAGGGGCTAGCTGGAGTAGTTCAAATCCTGCCCAGAGTTGTTCCCTCCGGCCGGAATGCCTTTGGGGGCGGGGAAGCCTGTCCTTTAAAGGCAGAGCCACGTGGGACCCGCCTCAACAAACATTTGGCTTTGCTCCCCACGTCGGAAATCTCCGGTTTGCGGCTTCCCCCGTGCTCCGGCGCAGGGGCGGGGAGCAGCGCTCGCGCGGTGCCCTGGCCGGCCGGCACCATCCCCCTCTGCAAACCCCGGAGCCGCTTCCTCCTGTGCCGCCGGCTGCAGCTCTCGGCCCCCGCGCCGCCCCTCCGCCGGGAAACGTCGGGATCCCGAGTTTACTTACAGCCTCTCTGCACCTCGCCGCAGCGGCGGGAGGGAGCGGGAGATGCCCGGCCTGGAGCCCGCAGCTGCCCGCCCCTCCAGCCCCGCCTCAGCATCCACCGCTCTGCCCTGCAGCCCCGCCTTCTGCCCGCCCCGGGGGACGAGGAGCCGGTCGGCCCCGCGCCACGAGTCCGGCTCCTCCTGCGGCGCCGGCGGCCGCCCGGGCACAGGCAGACGTTACGTTCCCTGCGGGGTCGCCCCCGCCCCGAAAGCACGCCACAGCCCTGCCCTAGGGCACTTCAAACGTGGTCAAGCAACAAATACACCCTCATCAAGTGAGGGATCAGGTGGCGATGCTCCACTTGAGAGCGGGGTAGGAACTTCTTAGGGCCCAGGCCTGCAGCCCCGCGGCAGGGGGAGGCCCAAATCCGAGCAGGCCGAAGGAGAACTAGGGTGCCCCATTCCTCTTACACCCAAGAAACCCAACCCCCAATGAAACCTGGCCCAATAATACCACTCATGGCTGGATCCTGTGCCAGACGCAGGTAACTGTTGGCCCCCACTCTCTGTCTAGATGACCTGTTCTTATTCCAGGCCGAAGGAAACCACCGATGCACCCTAAAAGTGGTGGTACCAGACCCCGGCATACCAGACCCCAGCTTCCTGTTGTATCTTGCCAGTTTTTGTCCCTAATCACTCCTGCTTCATGCCTCAGCAGAAAACTAGTGTAACTATTCCTTTGGCACCTTGAAAATCTAGTGTCAGTGTACTGGGAATTTCACTGCCCCTTGGCTTGCTTGTTTCTCTTCACTAGCTGTCCTGTTAGTGCCCTCCCTTGTGGTCTTTTCTAATATTCCCTTCCTCTTGAAAAGGCCACTTGCCACGTAATTCTTCCCTAGCCGTCCTGAGTCAAGTGCAGACTCTTCTCCTACACCCCATATCCTGTGCAGTGTGGCACAAGGGTGTCACACACAGCTGAGCCAACCTGCGTCCAGTGACATTCTTCTGCCTTCACCTCCCTTTTACCAAATACCCTTCTCAAATCCACACTGAACCAGACAGCCTTTCTTTAGGTGCCTGCTGTATTGCTCAATTCCACTCCCAAATATCCCCCCTGACTTCCTCCTGAGGAGCAGCCTTCGTGTAGTTGTGCTTCTAAAAAATAACCCTCAGTTTGAAAAACCTTTCTTCATACAAATATTCCTGATCATGCCCCTTTTACAGCCGGCAAGTTTGACAAGGCAGTCCCTTGTCTGTATTTTGTGAGTTAACAACATTGAAAAATGTAGCCAGCTTGATACAGAGAAAGATTCAGTTCATAGCTTGTGCCTCTGAATCCTCTTAGCCAGGTCATAATGCAGGATCTTTTATTTATGGTATTTGGAAGGACTTGATTTTTCCCTGTTGTTTGGTGTGGGATGCTCTAATACAATGCCAACTGTTTTGACCTGCAGGCAGGATAGGCCGTGCTAGATCTGTCTGCAGGCCAGATCTAGTGCATGGTGAGGGTGTAGCTAGCGTGGGTGTAGCTCCACCAATTTTTTCAACTTGTAGGGAGTCCCATGGGCCATATGCCATGGCTCTCTGGGCCAGATTGAGCTCTAGTAGCTCGCTCTTCCAAACTAAACCTGAGGCCTGGTAGAAGTCAAGAGGCTGCCTTATTAGCATTAAAAGAAAGAAAGAATTGTTCCTAATATTTGAGACAACACAATCTTATCCTTTGTGTTTTTTCAATTACATTTTTAAATGTTTCTCCTGTGTTGTAATTTTACACTGATGATTGTCCACATACTTCCTCTTCAGCAGTCTTCTTGTTTTGCAGTAAGTTTTAAGCTTTTGCATGTTCCCCCCGTTTCATCCTGTTTTCTTCTCTGTTCTTTCCTTACTTGCTATCAGGTTTTAAATTCAAAGTAGACTCTTCCATGACTAACTTTATCAGGGTGACATCTAGTGGTGGGAACCTGATGGCAGCACTGTACTAACTATGCCTTCGGTCTACTGCCACTAGAGAAAGAATAACCATTAACAGTTATGAGCTTTATATTAATGACCAAAGGTGAAATCAGGTCCTGTTAAAGTCCATGGCAAAACTCTCAGAAATTCTGGGATAAATGTATTGAGCAAAGGCTCAATAAATACAATGAAGGGGTTTTAAACCTGAAAGCTTGCTAAAATTTTTTCCCCCCAGCTATTTCAGTTGTTCTAATAAAAGATATCAGATTCACCCAAAGAACCTTGTCTGCCTTGAGCAAAGGCTAGAATTTCAAAGGCAATTATGTGTGGCATCACCAAAGTCCTAGGGATCTAGGCACTCAGATTCTGTATGAAATGTACAGGGAGGGCTGCATATGGAAAGAGAAGATCTTTAGAAATTAGATGATCAGGGAGCTGCCTAAACTAGCCAACAATGGAATGGAAAGGCGCCTAAGAAGTGGATACCTCAGGAAATAAGATGACATGGCTAGCAATCAGTACAGGGGCAGGCAATTATTTCAGGTGGAGGGCCGCTTACCCAGTTTTGGAAAGCTGTCGAGGGCCATGGTAGCCCTGCCCCTTGACAGGTGCCCTCCCCCCTGGTCACCATCTTGGGACCAGTATTCCAATGTCTTGGGACTAATGTCTCAGGGCCAGCACCAGTGGGGCCCAGAGCATGGTTCAGGTTGGCAGGGGTCTGTGGAGCCGGGCTGGGCTGCACCAGCAGGGAGAGAGGGAGATGGCCTGGCTCCATAGAGCCCCTGGCAGCCAGGACCCTGTACTCTTGCCACTCTGCTCTGGGCCCTGCTGGTGCTGGCCCTGTGCTCCCATGCCTGCTCACTCCCAGTGCCTCCACAGCCCTGCAGTACAGGCAGGGGTGGTGCACAGCCCTGACTCCCTGCTTGCTGGCAGGGAAGGGGCTGGTGCAGAGCACGGGGAAAAGTAACCACTTGCCTCCCCCACTTTCCAGCCAAGCAGTGTTTGCTGCTGCTGCCCACCCGGGTTCGCACGCTGGGCAGCCCAAAGGCAGCGGTGGCAGCTGCACCACAGCATACTGTGACACGAGCTTTGGGCAGGCAGCAGCAGCAAACACTGCCTGGTGCGGCAAGAGGAGGGGCTGCAGCTGCTGCCACAGCGCAGCCCTGACGGGCGAGCCTGGAGCCGTTTAGGGCCCAGGCTGGCAGCAGGGGTGGGTTACAAGCTGGTGCTGAGAATGGTGGGGGGGAAAGCGGTCACTCGGCCACCCCATGTCTGCTGCCCCGTGCTGCAGCCGCTCAGAGCCTGCGTGGGGCTGCTTGTGCCTGTGCAGGCTGAGTGGCTGCAGCAGGGAGTACCGGCCACGGGGCGGGGAAGGGCCGCTTTTTGCCATGGTCAAGCACAGCTCCTTCCCTGCCCTTCCCCCCACACCTTACCTGAGCTTCCTGCATGGTGCAGCCAGGTGGTCCCAGGCCAGAAGCCTCTGCTGGGGCTTCCAGCTGGGGGGTGTGGGGCCGGGAAGGACCTGCTGTTGTGGGAGCCCACTGGGCTTCCTCTGGGTCTTACTGCCCCTGGTTCCTGTCATCTTTGACAGGAACCAAGGACACATACATTTTAATTTTCAAAAATATTTTAGGGGCCCCGTGGGCCAGACAGAATGGCCTTGTGGGCCAGATCTGGCCTGCGGGCTGTATTTTGCCCACCCCTGAGTTAGTACTAGGCCTGTGTGAAGTGGCAAGTATTCACTTCAGATTTGGATCTGGCCGATTTGGAGGGACAGTGATTTGATTCAGAGATTCAGATCACTGTCCTGATTCAACTCGGCCGAATCAGATCTGAAGCAAATTGGATCCGAAGCTGCCCAGCTGCAGTGGGGGGGAGCACAGGACTTGAGCAGTGGGGCAGAGGGGTGCAGGATACAGGTGCTGCTGCCCAGCTGGGGCGGGGGGCTGTGGGATGTGGGTATGGCAGCGCTGTGAGCAGGGCCTATGCCCTGCTGCTGCTTGTCCCCTTCCACCTGGAGTGAGCCATGCCTGCATCATGCTCCCCCTTGCCCCAGCTGGGCAAGTGCCAGCAGGACATAGCCCCCACTCCCAGTGCTGCTGCATCTGCATCCCGCGCCCCTCCGCCCCCCTCCCTGAGTCCCATGCCTCCCTGCTCTGGCTAGGCAGCCTGTTCCAGCTCCAATACCTCCCTTGCTGTGGGGGTGTTGATCTGCCCCCCACCACACCTCTTCCCTTCCCCCTCCACCCACCACAACAGACTTGGATGCAGCTGTGTCCAGCGTGGTGAAGACTGCTGTCTGTTTAGTCTATGGTCGAATCTCCAAAGCAGCGCTGAATCTTTTCTGAGTTGATTCAGAGACTTCTGATTCAATTTGGACCTTTTAATTGGTCTCCTGATTTGATTCAGATTCGGAGATTTGGACACTGAATCAGGCCAAACCTCCGAATCAAATCATCTATTGAAGTTTCGCGCAGGCCTAATTAGTGCCTGTTTCTGGCCAGACAAGGGATTCCTTGCAGTTGGCATTATGAGCTATTAACCCTCTCTAAGGGCTGGTCTGTGAAAAATGAGAGAGATGGAGAGAGGGAGGAGTGAATAGTTCTCCTTCCTTTTTCCTACTGGCTACCTTTTGGAACACTGACTTAGGGCATTTTTGTGGGGAGATCTGGATTTAAATCTGTCTTCTGCTTGATTCACAGCAGGGACTTGAAGCTACCTCCCAACAACCTGAGTGCCATGATCATTCAGATAGAATCATTTTAAATTAGTTATACAAAATGGAAAAGCTCCAGCAGAAGTTGCAATCCTAAAATACTGAATACTCCTAATATTTTATGAGATTAACCTGGGATGCAGAAGACTGAAGTTTAAGACCCTGATTTGGCCCTTGGCTGTGGCAACTGCCTGTCACTTTTTCAGGCTCTGGGGTCTGGGAGCATGGCCACCTCCCCTTGTGATGTCTGCTCCCTTTTGGGGTCTCTGGTGTGCCAGTTGGAGGAGCTCCAGGCCACAGTGCAGAGATTGCGTGCCATCAGGAATGGTGAGCGAGAGATAGACTCCTACTGCCAGGCCCTTCTCCCCCTGGAGGCGGATGGTAGACCACAGTTGCCTTCCAGGACAAGGGAGGACTTGAGTATCTCCCATGCTGTCCAGCCAAGGGGTTGGACCAAGGTGGTCAAGGGCCCCAAGGCCTGCTGCACCAAGGTCCCTGCCCTGCTGGAGCTTTGCTTGCAGCCCCAACAGAGCCTGCCAAGCTGCCAGCTCCTGCAGGCAACACAGGCTGAACTGTAGCTACTGCCCCCACTCCACCTAAGACAAAACACAAAGTGTTTGTCATGGGAGACTCCATCCTGAGGGGGACTCAGGAGGCAGTCTGCCACCCTGGCCTCTTAGCCCAGGAAGTCTGCTGCTTCCTGAGATCCCGAATCTGAGACATTGCAGAGAAGATCCCTGAACTCCTTCAGCCCACTGACCACTACCCTGTGCTCCTTATTCATGTGGGCACAAATGACACAGCTTGGAGCACTCCCAGCCAGGTCATGAAGTGCTACAGGGATTTGGGAGCGGAGCTTAAGGGGTTGGGGATGCAGGTGGTGTTTTCATTGATCCTCCCAGTTTCGGGCTATGGGCTAAGGAGGGAGAGGAGGATCGAGGTAGTGAACCAAAGACTGCAGAGCTGGTGTCATCGGGAAGGCTTTGGTTTCCATGACTACAGTCCACTCTTTGGTGAGAGTGGCAGTGAGCTGCTGGGAAGGGATGGCCTCCACCTCTCTCTGCTGGGGAGGAGGCTCTTCTCAGCCAGACTGGCTGACCTGCTCCACTGGGCTTTAAACTAAGCCTGCCAAGGGATGGGGGGACTACTGCCGCTGCTGGCCCGCTGAGCAACCCTGGTAAAGCCAGCAGGGAGCCCATTCCTGCCCCATTTAAGGGAGCCCAGCCCTGCCCCAGCCCTGGAAAGATCTGTAGGCAAGGCCAGGGCCCCCGAAGGGACAATTGCATGCCTGTACACTAATGCCAGGAGCTTGGGGAATAACCAGGAGGAACTTGTCCTCCTGCTAAACACAAATAATTACGATGTAATAGAGATAATGGAGATCTGGTGGGACCCCACCCATGACTAAGTCACAGGTAGAGATGGCTATACCTTGTACAGGAGAGATTAACTGGACAAAAAGGGCGGGGGTGTAGCTACCTATGTCAAGGAAAGCTACGCGTCCCTGGAAGCCAACACTGGCGCCCAGGATGGACGACTGGAGACCCTCTGGGTTAAAATCCGTGGGGAACACAGCACAGGGGACACAATAGTGGGAGTCTACTACAGACCTCCTACCCAGGATCAAGAGCTTGACCAGGAGTTTGCCAGGGAATTGGCTGAGGCTGCATTGTCCCGGTGCATGGTTGTCATGGGAGACTTCAACTACCCAGACATCTTGTGGGAAGAGTGCTTGGCCAATCTTATTTCCTTTTATGACCAAGTGACCTATCACCTGGATAAGGAAGAAGAGATTGATATCATATACCTTGACTTTAAAAAAGCCTTCAATCTAGTATCCCATGATCACCCCTTAGCAAAACTGGCTAACTGCAGCCTCAGCCTCACCATGATCTGTTGGCTGGGGAAATGGCTCCACCATAGGACCCAGAGGGTGACGGTCAATGGGAGCCAATTGTCGTGGTGCACTGTGACCAGTGGGGTCCCTCAAGGCTTTGTCCTAGGGCCTATACTATTTAACATCTTCATTAATGATGTAGACATTGGTGTCAGAAGTGGACTGGCCAAGTTCGCTGACAACACCAAACTCTGGGATAAAGCATCCACACCTGAGGACAGGAGGGTGATCCAGGCAGACCTTGACAGGCTCAGGAAATGGGTGGACAAGAACCTGATGGTGTTTAACACCAAAAAATGCAAGGTTCTCCACCTTGGCAAGAAAAGCCTGAAGCATCCTTATAGGCTGTCAGTGCTATGCTGGTTACCACTACGGATGAAAGGGACTTGGCTCACATGACTGACCACAAGATGAACATGAGCCTTCAATGTGATGCTGCAGCTAGTAAAGTGAGCAAAATGCTGACTTGCATCCATAGATGCTTCTCAAGCAAATCCCAGGATGTCATTCTCCCATTGTATTCAGTCTTGGTCAGGCCACAGCTGGAGTACTGCATCCAGTTTTGGGCTCCGCAATTCAAAAAAGATATAGAGAAGCTCAAGAGAGTCCAGAGAAGAGCCACGCGCATGATCAAAGGTCAGGAAAACAGACCTTATGATGACAGGCTGAGAGCTATGTGGCTGTTTAACCTGGAAAAGTGCAGGCTCAGGGGTGATCTGATGGCCACCTACAAGTTTCTCAGGGGTGCTCACCAGGATCTGGGGGGACATCTGTTCACCAGAGCGCCCCAAGGGATGACAAGGTCGAACGGTCACAAACTCCTCCATGACCATTTCAGGGTGGACATAATGAAGAACTTCTTTACTGTCTAAGCCCCACAAGGTTTGGAATAGACTGCCAACCAAGGTGGTTCAAGCACCTACTTTGAACACCTTCAAGAGACATTTGGATGTTTATCTTGCTGGGATCCTATGATCCTTGCTGACTTCCTGCCTCTGGGGCGGGGGGCTGGACTTGATAATCTTCTGAGGTCCCTTCCAGCCCTGGCATCTATGAATCCATGAAGCTATGAAACAGGCAAAGCTAGGTTTTAAACCAAGTATCCCTCATGCTAGACTTTTTTGGTGTGGTCAAATATGTTTACACATTCCCAGATGCCATAAACATCCTCTGAGCATGCTTTAGGAATCAGTTTTTCCAAACAAAAACACCCTGAAAGACCCTCAAAACACACCGTGTGGGGAAAAGAGGTGTTAATGCTGGTTTTCCATTCTCCCAGGAGAAAAAACCTAGGAGCTAGCATCTAAGTTGAATCAAGATGGAAAGAATAATGGAGGTATTTAACGAAATCAAACCTGGACAAAAGGAAGTAAATGAGACCTGAAACTTCTGGAGGCTTCACAGCAGAAATTAAAACAATATTTAAAACAAGAGTTGGATGCTTCATGATTAGAGGAAGGACAGTGTTGTCTGAAAGTTTTCCTGAAAGGGCTACGAGGTGAGGTATGGACAGAGATGAAAGCTTTGTTGGAGCAGAAACCCCAAAGTATAAACAAACTTCAAATATAAAGTATCAGGGAAGCCCTGCTACAACACTCCCAGTGTGGAATGGCAGCATGGATCCTTAAGGAGAGAAACAAACTGGAATAGCCTGGGCCTGAAAGTATTCCACAAAATAGAGGATTCAGGGCAGGTTTGGCCAGCTGGGACTTGTTAATAGAGAAGAGTTGCAGCAAGGGTCTAATGAGGCGAGAATTCACCTTGGGAAGAAAATCAAAAGATCATAGACTGTAGTGTATAAGTCAGCTGTCTAGTTGCACAATAAAGCAGACAACTTGCATGTTTACAGTAGTTCTCTACCCCATCTCTCACAGTCAAATGTCATTGTCCACTTGTTAATTTTTCACACAAGCATCTTTTTGCTTTCTCAAATGCTGTCCTAATCCATAAACACCCACAAAACCTCCTTTTGATAGAGGGATTTTCCTTCTTCAAAACTATCCTTACAACTCTCTTTGGCATGATGCCTACAAAAAGCTTAATGACGTTAAGGCTGCTGATGTGTTGATAGCATTGCCTATCACGCAAACTACTATTTCCTTGTACTCGTCCATCTGGGTGCACATGTTGTCTCTTGCCAAAGGAAATGGCAATAACGTAAAAATTAAGGCAGGCAGTTCAAATGACAATTAAAAGAAGAATTTTTAAAAGTATGAGGTAGACTAGGAAAGAGTATTTTGAGGGTCCACAGAGAATATCTCAGCTTGGCCACAGTCTGTGCTAAAGTCTGAGGACTTAAATAAAAGTAAGGGGAGTATTGTTATTAATGTGTACTAGAATTTTTGTGGAATATGCAGAAAAAATGCCAGCACCAGCATAGGTTGTCAGAGCTAGCATCACTTTGAAGGATTCTTTTTTATTACCGACAATAGCTGACACCTTGGTAGCTGTTGCAAGTTCACTTTGGTTTTCAGCCTACTGGATCTTCAAAGTGGGTATTGACAACTGAAAGTTGATCCAAACGATGGGAAAATGATTGCCTTTATGGTAATAAAGCAGCAGTTGGCAATTTAAAGGGATGACTTTTGCTTTTGCAAAGGATATGCTACATTTGAGCTGTTAATGGAGTGGGTATTGCCTGTTTGTGACACCTAGAAAGTATCTTGGAGTACCTGAAAACCTTTGCACATGAACATTTGTAAATATTACATGATAAGCTTAAACCTTCATGTTCAATCTGAAATTGAACAGGGAGAAATGTGAAGTGTTTCCAAGACAGGTAATTTATTTTGGGTACATAGTCAAGGAGGAAAGGATTTCCACTGACAAAAAGGAAATTGCCACAGTACAGAATAGGCCAGTTCCCCCAGCACTCAAAGTCATAGACCTGTGGTGTTGTGGAGGGCACTGCTTCTATTTCAGAAAGTTTATTTGCAGACTTGCCAATGCTGTAAAACCATGCTGTACACTTATGAAATGGGAAATCTTTTTAGTAGCAGGTAGAATGTGATTTAACATTTCAGCAATTGAAAAATAGCTCTTACAACTACTGCTACCATGTTTCAAAACTCTTCTTTTACTGGACCCTGGTGCCAGTTCTTACAGATTAGGGCCAGAATTGACGCAAGGGCACAAAGGACTTGTGAGGGTGCTGGCCCGTTACTGCAAGTTCTCAGAAGAGAGATTGCTGTATCATGCAAAGGACTGTTGAATGTTTTCACCATAACTAGTGTGGGAAGACATTTGTGGTCAGGATCGTGCACACTTATAAGAGCTCATTGCATAACAAGTGGTGTCTTGCCAGTGGTTGTAAAAAAAGCAAAAAAAAGCAGTAGTGCTATGATTTCACTGTCACATACAAGTTTAGGCACAGTCCTAGAAATACTGGTGTTTTGTCAAGCCATTGTTTGGGGGCTAAACAAGTTAACAAGGAGCTGGTTACTGAAGGGACAGAGTATACTCAGACAGACATGGCTGTCTCATCTTGTTTCATAATTTACAAAAAGTGAAAGTGTTCTTATTTTAAGGAACAAGAGGGTTCTTGTAGGAAGGGACTGCAAAGTAGCTAAACATTGTACTTTGCAAAGAGAGGATTCTAGTATCAGAATTGTGTGTTAGGAACAGCAATTAGCAAGTGCAGCCACCCCATCCCTTCAGAATATCACATTAAAAGCTTTCTGCTCATGGTGAAAAAGCGAGGAATTTAAAGATGGTGCTATTGTCTTGTATAGAATGATACTGATCTTTTATAAGAAGGGATGGGAACAATACCAGGTGACAGATCCAGACATCAGTTAGCTGAGCTACAAATCTGTAGGAACTGACATACAGATGTTACATTTAGATTGACCTAACTAGGGTTACATTGAGATAAATGTCCATCTGTACAAACATTTTGAGGGAGGAGGGATTTAAAATTGGGACAAAAAATGGGGGGCCTGATCTATGTTACTTCACCTGAGTAGGTAAACTAACTTATATTGGGAATGAGTTAACCTGATCCAGCAAACATCTGCATGGGTTCAAAGTAGGGGTGGGCAAAATGCGGCCCGCGGGCCTGATGCAGCCCACCAGGCCATTTTGTCCGGCCTGTGGGGCCCCCCCAAAATTTAGAAAATTAATATTTATCTGCCCCTGGCTGCCTGTCATGCAGCCCTTGATGGCTGGCCAAAATTTGGTAAGCAGCCCTCCACCTGAAATAATTGCCCACCCCTGGTTCAGAGCGTAGCCCCAGGTCTGGGAAAGCCCAATGGCTCACCCCAGCTGCACTCTTCCTACCTCCCTGACTTTGAATGAGCTATTTTTAGCTCCACTCTCTCCTCCCCTCTCCCATCTTCCCATTCAATGGAAACACCCCTGAACCCCGGCAGGATGGGCAACTCTTCCTGCAAACCTATCAATATGCCTGCAGACCCATCAGTCCCCTCCCCTAACCTCCCCACCCTAAGTTACTTACATTGGGTTTCCCACTTAGTTCCTGGCACCAGTAAATGTTTTTACATGGTGCTCCTTGTTTACAATCATGTGCCTTAATATAATCCATATGAACATAAACTGGGTATGGCAAATATTTGCACATACCCATTATTTTAAATCTTCTGGATATTTTAGGGTGCCAAACCCTTAGCCAAGCTATGAGAATGTTTCAGCTGGCTAAATGCAAGCAGCATATAGAAACGTGGTACAATAAATGAGATGCTTACGTTGCTAAGTAAGGTCCTGCTGTTGAGGGTCTTTGAGGCTCAGGAATGGAGAACATTGTTATGCATGTGCTCATGTCTTGCATGTTCATACCTACCTAGGAATGAAAAATTCCTGCTAGATATGGATTATTTAATAGACCCCCAGAGCCAATAGCAATAACATTTGCAAACTCATGTATGGCATGCAAGGCCCAAGTGGACTGGGGATAGTGACCCTCTTCACAACAGAAAATTATAGATGAATCACCTGATTTCAATACCTGAGACGTTGCCAGAACAAATTATGATGAATTAAATTTGTAAACATTTGGAAAATTTAGTGATCTTTAGGAACCAGCTTGGATTTTTAAGTTTAATGTCAAACCACTTGGATTTCCTTCTTTGACAGCGCAACTGGTTTTGTAGATACAGAAAACAAAACCAGAGATGGACACACCACATCTGGACTTTAGTATGGCTTTTAACACAGTCCTACATGTCATAAGCAAGCTGGAGAAATGTGGGCTAGACAGAATTACCATTAGGTGGATACAGACTTGCTTGAAGCAGAAAGTAACTATTAGTAGCTTGATTATTGGTTGTAGGAAGTCTCATACAGATTCCCCAGGGGTCTGTTCTGGGTCCAGTGTTGTTTAATATTTTTATTAGTGACTTGGATACAGGCGTGTATGCTGGTTAAACTCACAGACAACACAAAACTGGGAGGGTTTGCAAGCACTTCGAAGGATAAGAATTATCAAGATCCCTTCGATTTTAATTGGAGATCAGCGCTATAGATAACAACATGAAATTCAGCAATATTGAAGGCACTCTGGGGTGCTGTAAGATGCTTTTAAGGTGCTGGAGGGTGCCATACAATATTAGCACTCTTTAGGTGTGCAAGCACCATCACAAGTCACAAGATAAATCCAGGGATTACCAATAGGATTCCATAATGTCAAAAAGATGATGATGTCTGATGTATTGTGGTCTTTCTGAGTTCTTTGAAACAAAAGGATTGTTTTATTGTTTTCATTCAAAAGAATGATTGGACTGCACTTGTAAAGGAATACTCGGTGACTGAATTGTCAGGGATGGGTGCCCAGGTGACTGTTTATGTGAGTTCTGTTGGATCTGACCATTTCCCCCAACTAATTCAAGCACAGGTTGCATTGCATGAAGTATTCCAGTCCTGGAGAAGAGCAAATATACTCTACTAATATACGTCTTGTATAAATATAATGTATACAAGAACCATAAGCATTACCAATTAATATAACAGCGAACTTCAAGACATTGGGAAGAGAAAATAACCCTGATGCCAGATCCTGCTTCCATTAAGTTTAGTTGGAACTTTGGTGAAAAACATTGCAATTTACTAAGGAGCCAGAGGAGCCAAAGGGATTTAGGTGTGTAATTCTGCATGCCAGTGAGATTTGGGGATCTAATGCCTGTGAAGATCCCAGCCTAAGAAACTGAAAGATGACAGCTCCTGAGTAGGATGGAGCCAAGTTAGGCACAGAAAGGCTGAGTGCCTTCAACTTCCACTGGAGTCAGTGGGAACTTCTGGTGCTCAATGCAGGCAGGGATGGCTCAGCCCCCACTGAATAAGGCCATCTGAGGATAGTAATATTTTACCATCAGCCAGCCTTTCTGATTTACTGTGATTTAATAAATCTCTACAAGGTAACCTGATAGAAAGGCATCAAAGAACCATATCAACTGCTGCATTCACTGTTGACTAGATGTATGGAAAAAGATCAGCTGTAAATAATATTATTAAAAAACAACAATCAAATGATCTTTTGCTTCACTTGTATTTATCAGCCAAAAGTGAAGGAGCTATAAAAATATTCAAAACACTTGAATTGCATGAGAGGATTTTTAAAACAGTTTAACAGGAAATAAACTGAGGAACCTGAAATACACTGGAAAACCACAGTATTTTGGGCTAAACAAAATGTACTGCTGGAAGTTTTCCAATGTCCCAGGAAGAAACATGTAATTAATTATACAGTACTGGAGAGAACATATATTGGAAACAATTAACTTGAACTAAGGGAAACCAAGAGAACTGTAGGTCACCCAACTCCTTTTTAATAAAGATCCCTTTAGAAGTTGTTGTTGATAATACAACAAATAGAAGCCAAGTTGCCCAAAGCTCAAACAATAAAGTGCAACAGAGAAAAAGAAGTCCATGCAGATGGTAATGGCAATATCTTATTTTCATGTCCCTTGTAAAATGAATGGAGTTCTAGATTTCAAGTATTTAACTTACAGATATACATAGAAAACCCTTTGAATTCCACCTCGCCAAGCTGTCATGCCTTTAATTAAATGCCTCCTGAAAATCCATGTCCAATTTGTTTACAAGAAATGAATTATATAAATTAATTAGTCATTAAAAAACCCTTTCAACCAAACTTCAGTGGAATAATCAAGCACTCAGAGCCTGCCACTGTCATCCTCTTCTGGGTAAGGCAGCAGGTTGAGTTGGAGGGGAGCAGCTCCGGGCTGGCAGGTTAATTCCCTGCCCCCCTTGCCAGCCAGGGCTGTACCACCCTGGCTCAATATGCTGTGGTCCTGGGTGCATGTGTAAATGCTGTGCCTGGGAGCACTAAACTCCATTGTGAACTTCACCTGAGTTTATTGTCACACTAATTTCACATGCAGATGTGCCCTGAGTGTATGCATATGTGTGTGTGAATGTGCATGTGTGTGTATCTGTATATACCTGTATGTGTGTGTCTGCATATCTGTGAAACTGTTCCAGATCCAGGCTGCTGTTTTGCACATGCACTTGTGCCTTGTGCAGCTGCTTGAAACATCATATCAACAAGAGCCTAAACTAGGGCAGCCTCCTCTTCACTCTATCAGACCCCCTCTCCATGCCCCCACTCCTACTCACTTCCTCCCCTTTGGCTCCTTGTACCTGTGTCCTCATGCCCCACAATCTTTCCTCCCTCCCTCACCACTCTCCTCCCACTGTTCCTCCCCACTGCTTCCCTGTTCCCCAGACCTCCTCCCTTGATCTCTCTGTGACCCTTGGTTCACTCCTCTCTCTCACCCCTCCCTCCCCCCGTCCCCCTCTCCAGCTTGTCCCTACCCTCTCCAACATGCGCACACACACTTGGTGGTAGCTGGGAGAGCACTGAGCAGAGTCCCAGGCTCCAGCCCATGGCTTCCAGGACTAGGTGGGATGGAGCTGGCCAGGGCTACAGTCACAGGGCAGAGCCCAGAGCTGCCCCCCAAACATGGGTCCCTGGCAGCTGGGTGGGTGGGAGGGGCAGGCAGCCTCCTGCACCCCTCTGGGCAGGGGAGGGCTGTCCCACCCTCACTGCCCTCAAAAGCCCTGCCTCAGGGACCACTCCCTGGTCCTGACTTGGCTAGGCTGCGAACAAGCGAACATATGTAAGCAGTCTCTGCTCACAGAAGTGTTCTCCCCCTGCCCTGCTTCACCCCAGCTGATCCCTACCCCAGGCAGGAGAAGCGGTGTCCAGCCCAGCTTACCGCTCACATCCAACCACTGCTCAGGAGGAGCAGGCTGGGTAATAAGGGCAGGGTGGTGCCAATCTGAGACTTTGTTTGAATTTTCACAAACTGGCTGGGACAGCCTATGAAATCCAGAACTGTCCTGGCCAAATTGGCATGTATGGTCACCCTAGGTAAGAATCAAGGAGGAAGGAATATTTATAGACAGACAGAGGAACATAAGAAACAGTGAGACAGTGGCCTACATGAGAGATATTGGTTATCAGCTCACCAGGGGCCAAACAATTGCCAAAGATTTTTTTTAGTTGGAGGAGAATTTTTAAGGATACTGTTGAAGGAAAATAACAAATATTTATGGGGCATTTCTTATGTGCCTAGATATGTTTGAGGATGTATTGATGGGCAGTGTTACACTCTTTTCTTAGTTTGGAGTTCCATCCATATTTTTAGGGAGGTCACTGGCATCAGACATCTACTGCAGTGTCTTGGATATTGACATAAACTGGATCATACACACAAATGTAAAATCACTTAAGGTCCATGTAGAGCAGAAAACACACATGTGCTTATCTTGATTAAATACATGTGTTCATTTGTTCCAAGTTGCTTGCCTTCAAGTTTCTGCCAAAGTATATTACATGGAACTGCATTAATATATTCATTATGGATAACTGGTAATGAAATTGATGCTCACACTGAAAGGCTGACATCTTAATCACATGTTATCCGACAGCAAAGCAATAACTATCCTAAAGAGAGCAGTTTGGATTTGTGAATATTTTCGGGAACAAAAGCAGTGAAAGTGGTCTCATGTTATATATTCATTGTAAGCATTTTAGATAAAAGCATGGGCATTTGAGAAAGTGCTTCAGATTCCTGAAAATTTAATGAATTTTACAACAAATGATTATCTGTCCAACTTTGCTTACTTGAAATTTAGTATTAACTCCTATTCATGATTTACTGCACTCCAGCTGAAAATGTTCCAGTCATCATCAGGAAATATAAATTACACCATTAACAAGCTATACAAAACAAAATAACTGCAAATAGTTGAACAGTTCACCAATAATCCATGCATAGTCTGAAACTCTTGTACAAACTATTTGGTGAATATTTATGAAAGAAAGAATTCATCTAAAAAAGCATTGGATCATGAATAATTCCTTGCCCCCAAAAAGCATCTTTTATAAAAAATTCAGCCAGGGTGTATTATTGCAACTGTAGATCAAAAGGGCTACTCATAAGGTGACTGTTTCTGTCTGCATTAATATCTTTGACTTCTTAGGACCAGCAAACTTCATGAATCAGTCTGGGGGGGAAGGAACTTATTTAAAAATCATCAGAAAGGAATAACAGTTTTTGACTTTTTTTCTTGTCTATATCCTGCTATTTTAACCTTTAATAAAAGGACTCGATTTCAAATGTGTGTGTGATTAATCCTTTCCTAACACCAAATGTAGAAGCTACCATTTTAGCTGTCTTCTCTTCTGTACATAAATCTCCACACACGGCATCCCCAATTCTTGTCAGACATTCCTGTTACCACTTTCCTTTCCCCAGGCCCCACTTTTTTTTATTATGTTTGTCTTTCATCATGTCCTGTGTCCAGTACCTTCCCCCATTCCCACTGATTCTCTTTACAATTTCCAGCCTCTCAAATTACTGACCCTTTAATCTCAGGGTACAACAATGGCGATGGAAGCTCAAATATTTGTAGCTTGTTTGTGATTGTCCACAATATTCTTTATGCTGCTGTTAGCTACCTTCAGCTAACTGGAAATACATTACATTGAGGTGAAACAAAAGGCTCCTGTGGATGTTCTTCTGATATGCAAAACAGGGAAATATACACAACACAGAGAAGCAAAATACGGTTTAGTAGTTATATTAAAATGCTAGTAAGTCTCCCTGCTTTTTCCTCAGCATATTACTATATTGAACTCAAAACTTGGGTCCCACACACTTCTGGGCTTTGAGCTTCTATACACATGAAGCTCTAACTACAGATCTGTTTCTACGCTTGGCTGTGGGGAGCCTGTTGTCCAGTTCCCTAGGCCTTGAAACTAGCTCCATGGTGTGGCTGCTGGACACTCTGTTGAATCTGTGGACCCTCCATTTTATTGTTTTCTTCTGCAGGGACCACGTAATAACTTGAAGTAACACACAAAGACTTCTACCACAGTTTACTCACCCACGCAAAAATAAGCAAGTGAATGCAAAATTCCCTCCAGTGTCCTTAACTTGAAGATATGTGCTTCAAAAACTCATTGATCAGCCCTCCAGATGTCCATACTGGTTAATAATTGATAAGGTCTTGGACAGTCTTTTCCCTTCCATCCATTTTCCAAAACATCAGTAAAGAATACAGTATATCAGAGAATCTCAGCTTGAATTTTTATGCAGTACAGCAGAGTGGAGGGGACAGGGGTGTAATGCAGATAGGTGATTAAGTTTGTGTTGCCCTCTTTCCTCCCCACCCACCTTTTCCCAGGATTGAATTCTTTTCTCTACCTGAGGGATTCAAATCCACATCATCCAACCAACTAGGGAAAAGCTATACTGTCTCAGTTGGTCTTTCTGTACAGAGACTCAGTGCATTTTGCTTTTAATATTCATTCCCAGCAGTGAGAAAGTTTCTGCCCCATGGGGAGCAAGGGCCCAAGCTAGAACATGGGACCTCTTCCTATCTAGGGTAGCAGCCATCTTCCTTAGCAAAACGTAGATCCCCTCTACACCTTAAATTTAAGGTGTGATTAACCAGATAATCATGCCTTAAGTTGTAACTCATGCCTTAAGTTGTAACATGTTCAACCAATTCATGGCCTGATCAAACAAGCAATTAGTTACAAAGTTATTCCACAAAAAATCTGTAGTAACTTTGTACCTTGTTCTAATCAAGCCTTTAATTGAATGTGTGGAAAAGTGCTCCCCTGTGGCTAGAGCCTCTCAGTAGGTGGGGCTCAGTTACTCGCGCTCCCAGCCACAGAGGAGCATGACCTGCTGCCAGCTGCACATCTGACGAGGCTCATAGTGGTGGCTGTGCCTTCAGCTGTGGGGCTTGCAGCTGGGGCAGCATGAAGAATGCTGCCCCAGTTGCAAGCCTCCTGAAATGTGGGACTTGCAGTAGTGTTGAGGAGTTTGTGACCCCTTGCGGAGCTATTCCCAAAGACACAGAGTCACTGTCTGTCTCAAAATTTATTCAGCATGCTGGGCACCCTGAGCGAACTCAGAGGCCCTGAATAAAACGGTTAGAGGCATTTTATAGTTTACAGACAAGATGCTCGTGCAGGTGGGAATTTTCCACTGTGAAAGAAAACAAGATATCAGGTCAGTTTGAGAAACCCTTAATTGGTTCAAACTGGTTTTTGGCTACGTGCTTGTTTTTGAAATGCTAACTAATCCTCGACTGCTTCAGACTTTAAGATGACTAAGGTTTAGTCATTCCAGAGTCTTATCAGGCTGTGTTCGTGAAATGCTGAGTCTTGCTTTGTAGATGATTTCTACAGTATTATCTATGATTTTGTTAGAAAATTTCTGCAGCAGCAGCAGCAGCATTCCTTGGCAGTGCCCCCACTGCAAGCTCTGGAGCCTACATTACGGTGGGTTTTGCAGTGGGGGAAGTGTGGGTTAACACTGCTATGGCTGTAAGCCCCACACCTTATAAGGATTGCAATGGTGGTAGTGTTTTTCTTGTTGCTGCTGTTGCC
Source organism: Crocodylus siamensis (assembly GCF_052110815.1). Lineage (NCBI taxonomy): Eukaryota > Metazoa > Chordata > Crocodylia > Crocodylidae > Crocodylus > Crocodylus siamensis. Next base: position 171,920,470 of record NC_143399.1, read on the forward strand.
AACCCTGCACCTCACCAAGCTTGCAGTGGGGACAGCATTCTCCCTCCTCCCAGCCCTGCAGCCCACATCAGCTGCAGGGCTTGCAGCAGGGGTAGTGTGGGGAATGCTGCCTCTGCTGTGAGGTCTGCAAAGCCCCATCAGCTGCAGGGCTTGTGGCTGTGGAAGCCAGTGCAGGGGGAGACCATGATCACATCTCCTGCCATGCATGTGTGGCATGGAAAGGTGTGATTGCATGAATCATCACAGTTGAATGGCAAACTGTAAATACCAACTGTAGGAACATGGCTGCCTACACAACATTTAGGCATATGAAGTGAAACAGGATGTAGCCCAGGCTCTCTCTATGACCTGCATAGAAGACTAGGCATATTACTTAGGATTCTGGATTTTGCCTTGGCAGGCCAGACACCAGTGAGACAAACACTGGAATATTGGATTTCAGGATCCTATTTTCCTCTCCTAGATGGGGTAGAGGAGTGGAGCATACCTAACTGCACTTTATCATGCATCAGCAGATGCACGACAAACAGAACCAAGGAGGTGATACTTCCTCTCTGTCGGGTGCTGGTCAGACTGCAGTTGGAGTACTGCATGCAGTTTTGGGCGCCATACTTTAAGAGGGATGTGGATAACCTGGAGAGGGTCCAGAGAAGGGCCACTCGTATGGTTAAGGGCTTGCAGGCCAAGCCCTACGAGGAGAGACTAGGGCACCTGGACCTCTTCAGCTGCTGCAAGAGAAGGTTGAGAGGCGACCTTGTGGCTGCCTATAAATTCATCATGGGGGTGCAGAAGGGAATTGGTGAGGCTCTACTCACCAAGGCGCCCCTGGGGGTTACAAGAAATAATGATCATAAGCTAGCAGAGAGCAGATTTAGACTGGACATTAGGAGGAAATTCTTCACAGTTAGAGTGGCCAAAATCTGGAATGGGCTCCCAAGGGAGGTGGTGCTCTCCCCTAGGGTCTTCAAGAGAAGGTTAGATAGGCATCTGGCTGGGGTCATCTGAACCCATCACTTTCCTGCCTATGCAGGGGGTTGCAACTCGATGATCTATCGTGGTCCCTTCCAACCCTAACATCTATGAATCTATGAATCTATAACTGTTAACACAGTGCTTATAGACAAGATAGCTGAATGCATATGTGGCATGGTGCTTTAAATGTGCTATGACTAAGAATTTATCTACATGGAAGTCATAAAGTATGATAACATCAAGGTGTTATAAGGATAGTGAAGTGCACATAATTATTAGCAATATCAGCAGGTAAGTTTAGACTAGAAAGACTAGGATTGTGGCCTGGGTCTCTTGGGCCACAATTAAGAAACTCTATACCAAAAAATGAGGCAGTCTCCTTCTTCCTCTCTCTCCCACCGTGTTTTGCCAGTCTACCTATATAAAGAAAAGGGCTTGGGACAGTTATTCAATGTAGAGTTTGTTCCATAAAAATGAGACAACTGGTGACTATTCCCAACTGGACAGAGCCCTGCTCCTACTTTTTCTCTTCACCTTGGGCTAGATAGCAGTTAAGAGAATGCTTATGCCAGATAAATTTGTAGCTGCCCAGATCCTATGCTCTGTACCACAAGAATATCACAAAGGGTCATAATATATTCTAAAGGTTGTAGTTGGAATGACAGTGATTAACTAGTCATCACCACAGTTATAGAGACGTGGGGCTGGAAGAAACAGCCAGAGATCATCTAGTCCAAGCTCCTGCCTGAGGCAGGATCATTCCTATCCAAACCATTTCTTACTAATCCATTGTACAACCTCTTCGCTACTAGGCAGTCAACCCTGATAACACAAAATATAACACCCTAATCTGCCACAGGTAGAGCAGGGGAACAATGGTGGCCAATATGTTACATGGCATCTCTGATTTTGGCTAGGGAGAAAATAAGGATTTAGTGGAATGAAGAGAAAGCCTGGTATTTGTTTCCTCTCCAGGAATTCATGGTCTAATGGCTGTTCCTGTCTTAAATTACAAGTCTTTCAACATCCCATTAAAATCATTAAAAGAAAAGTTTAATGTAATTACTTTCCAACTTTGTCTCACTAATATGTATTGAATCCTGGTTATGATGTAGTTTAAACTGCAAAGTTCCTTCCTCTTGATGCTGCTCTGTGTCTGCTTTCTTCTCAGGTGTCTTGTCTGTAGAGACAAACTGAATGATCTATGATGAGTGATGTGAAGTTGAGGAAAGGAGTACAAAGATTTTAATTTAGGCAGTTTTTTATAACCCCCTCCTTCCAGAACTGCATGGAAGCAGGAAGCCTGCCACTTTAAGGGCTAGAGCAGGCATCAGGGCAGCCAGCAGGTGTGTGCCAGAGTAATAAGGTGGTCACATGACCACAGGAGGGCCCTGGGATTGGAGGAGGGGGCTGGTCAACCTCCATTTTAGATCCAAGCCCTCAGGACTGAGGAGGTGGTCTACTGCTGACAGCTGGAGGACTACCACCCTGCTGAGCTGCTGCTCAGAACATCCTTGAAGGTAAGAGCAGGAGCTGTGCGGATGGCAGGAGGCTCCTGGTCCTGGGTATGACTAAAAACTGCACCCTGATGGGGAAGGATGGCCCAGTGGGACTGCCTGCAGTGGGGTAGTTCTCCAGAAATGCCAAGCCAGTTGCCTCCCTGGTGAAAGGCAGGTAGGGGTGCCTTATAACCCCAGCCCCCACTACCCAGTGGAAAGTAGAGTAGGCAGTAGAGCCAGCCATGCCACCAGACACCTGTGCCCATGGGAGGTAATAGGTAGTGAGGCCAGGCATACCTAGGCAGAGGCACCTGAGTCCGTAGGGTGTAAGACCCTGAGGCCCCTTTATGAAGGCAGAGTGTTGGCCCCAGTGAGGGGGTGTTGCAGAAGAAGGCAGAGCTATGTGAGAGGGAGTGGGTGAGCAGCATAAGAGCCTAGACAAAACCCTTGAGTGGTCAATGCTGGGGACAGGACCAGGATGGTGAAAAGGACTAGAGTGCCCACTGTGAGGGATGCCCAGAACCAAGGGGTCTGGGGTTCTGACTGGTCTGGAGGTGGGCCAGGGCTGGTGTGGCCAAAGGTCACAGAGGGGAGCCACACCTGAGAGGTAAAGAGGTCTACGGAGCTGACAGCTCTGCATGATGGCGGGGACTGAGTCCACCTGATTAGGAGGAATCTAGTTGGGGTTTGAACACCAGACTTTGGGCCCTAGCATGGGGCCAAAGCCACATAGTGGATGCCATCTGCAAGCCATGGGACATGGTATAGGGAAGGTCAGAGCCATGTGTAATGCCCTAGACATCAGGGCATTAAATGGGCAACCTCCCGTATTGTACATCAAGTTTATTAGAACAAGTCATGGCAGGTGAGGTGGGACAGACTGCCCTAGACAGAAGTGTGGTTGGTATGGTGACTGGCCCTGAGTTGGCCTCTGTCGCACAGGGCTTAAAAGGAGTAGAAATTCTGGTTCAACTAAATCCAATCTGCTCTTTTATAGAAAAAGTTTCTAAAATCTCAATTTTTTTTTTTAAGCTTAAAGCATCTTTACTTTGAACAGCTATAAAAGAAGACATTCTCTTCTTTTTAACCATCTTTGGAGAGGTAGCTCTCATCCTTAGTTTGGCAACCTGTTCTTCCACATACCTAGCTTTAAGCTGCATGAAGCAGAGAAAGCAGCTCTTTGCTGGTGCTGGGAACCATGTGGGGAAATCAGTGCAAGTCACTCAGGGTGGGGGAAGGGGTGGTAGGATTAAGGGAGAGTTAGCAGATCTGTAGTGAGGGGTTTTGGTGAATCTGGGGGGGTTGATGGGATTGAGGGGGGGCTAGCAGGTCTGTGTGTGTGTGTGTGGGGGGGGGAAGGGCAGGTGTTGCCCAGTTGGGAGGCAAAAAATAGCCTGGAGTTGGGAGGGTGGGGTGTGTGAATAGCACAGTCCTGGGGCTGGGGTGAGTGGTCGGGCTTTTCCCGCCTTGGGGCTGTGCTGAAAATGTGTACGGGTATTCGTGAAATCAAGTTAAACTTTCTTAGATCAAGATCTGGTTACCCCAATCTAAGTTAAAGCACCTCCTCAGGTGAGGTAACTTAGATTTGGCACACTATTTTAGGTGTGATTTAAGCCTTCCGCATGCCTGCATGACTGGATGTTTAGATTAACCTAACCCTGGCTAATTCAATTTAAATGTAACCCCTGTATGTACCTTAAGAGTTGCTTGAGCATTGCTAAACAATAAACTAATATACATGGTCTATATTCATATGGATTCTTGAGTTACTAACCACTTCTAACATTAAGTGATCTTACTATATTATATATAAACTATTTCACAATCCACATAAGAAACACATCAGAGTAAGCTCTGTATTAAATATCCTGTTTAAAAAAAAAAATCCTATATAACCCAGGGAGAGAATGCTCTCCTGGGTGAGAGGCAGTAAAATGGGAGAGGGTGGGGTTTTTAAGGTTTTAAAGTGCCATTTGGGGACTCTGGTTTTTTTTTTCATATATTGTGGTATTTATTGTAAGCTACCCTGAGCCTACTTTGGATAGGGCAGCATATACATGCACTAACTAACTAGCTAAAGAAATTAGGCTTTTTTCTACTTTAGAGTTCAAAGGAAGTCCATTTCTGTTCATAAGAAAGGTAGCAAAAGGGCTTGGAGCCCCCCCCCGGCTCCTTAGGGAGGTCAAAAGAGAAGCCTATAAGAGATGGAAGCTGGGAATTACCCCCAGAGAGGAGTACACAGGAATGGCCCGCACTTCTAGGGAGCAGATTAGAAAAATAAAGGCAGAAACTGAATACAAACTGGCAACAGAAATCAAAGACAATAAAAAGTCTTTCTTTAGACACATAGGCAGTAGGAAAAAAATAAGGGAAATGTGGGACACCTGCTGAATGTAATGGGACAGCTGACAACCAACACTCAGGAGAAAACTGAACTCCTAAATGAATATTTTGCATTGGTATTCCACCAGACCAAGGATATTAACTTGCCTGATGGGAAGCAGGATGGACAAAGTGGGAGTGATCACCCACCTATAATCAGTGAAGATCTTGTGAGGGAATATCTAGAGAGGCTAGATATCTACAAGTCAGCAGGACCGGATGAACTACACTAAAGAGTGCTAGAAGAACTGGGTGGCATCATCACACAATTGATGGCAAAGTTATTTGAGAACTCATGGTGTTCAGGTGAGGTGCCAGAAGACTGGAAGAAGGCCAATGTGGTGCCTATCTTTAAGAAAGAAAGGAAGAAGGACCCAGGGAATTATAGTCCAATCAGTCTGACACCAATGCCTGGAAAAATCCTGGAAAAATTTATCAAAGAATTGATCAGTAGGCTAACAGAAGGCAATATTCTAAAAGACAGCCAACATGGCCTTGTTATGGGTGTTGGCTCTGGACGTAGAACCCAGAGGCCTTGTTCTGGCAGAGGGAAGAGTGGGAGAGGAGAGGGGGACCCACCCTCAGACTGACTACAACCTTTCCACTCTATAATAGGCACATTTACTGATACACAGTGATAACAGAAAATAAACAATCAAGCAGTTCTATATATATACTAAATTCTAGGGCTGTCTTCAGAGTCAAAGTACATCTGGCCAGGACACAGTCTTCACTCTGAAGCTCTCTCTTTGGTGTCAGATGTCAATAGTCTGGAGGTGAGATGCTGAGGCCCATACCCCACCCACCTCCAGTTGGGTAGATGAGACAGGCTGGTGGTGTGCCCTCTGTCCATGGTGGCCTCAGGGATCCTTCCTGGAGGATGGGGATGGAGGGGGCCCTCTCAGGGAGGAGAAGGAGGAGGGACAGGGTGGGACCCTTTGTTACTCTCAAATCTCTGCTTTTGTATTCTCCTTCCCTCTTGATGACTCATCATCCATGGCTATTACTGGTTGGTTGCTCTGTGTGGTTGTCATACATCCACATAGCTCATCACATGCATGCATACTAATTTGGTCCTTCTCAGACCTTCTCTTAATTTGGTCTGCTCCCCCAAAACCAGGACTCAGGCCCCTCTTCTGTGGCTGTGTTAGCTGGTGCCACTTTATCTTATGTTCTGGGTAGTGTAGTACATGTTCATTCTGTTTTCCAGACTGTGTCCTTGTTCGCCTTGTTGTGTTAGACAGCCTGTCTACCTTGAGGGCTGTGAGAAACTGTGTGTCAGACCCAAGCTTCTTAGAAATCAATTAAACCCTGCTGCCCATCCTGAACCATTTTTATGCATGTATCTATACCTATAAGCCAATTCCCCAAAAGCAAACCTTTAAATATCATTTATAAGCCAACAACAGACAGGTCATATCTGACCAACCTCATCTCCTTCTATGATCAGGTAACTTGCCACCTGGATAAGGGAGAGTAGGTCGACGTCGTATACTTGGATTTCAAAAAGGCCTTTGACTTGGTCTCCCATGATGTCCTCATGGTTAAATTGAGAAACTGTGGCCTCAACAACTTCATAGTCCAGTGGTTGGGAAACTGGCTCCAAGGTCAGACCCAGAGAGTGTTAATAGATGGAACTGAGTCTACATGGTGAAAGGTGACCAGTGGCATCCCCCAAGGCTCAATACTCAGACCAGTGCTTTTCAACAATTTCATCAACAATTTGCATATGGGTGTGGAAAGCATACTGGTAAAATTTGCAGATGACACCAAATTATGAGGCAGTGCCGTCATGCTGGAAGACAAGCTGAGGATACAGGCTCACCAGAACAGGTTTGTAAAGTGGGTGGATCTGCACCTGATGCTGTTCAATGCCAAGAAATGTGAAGTGTTCTATCTGGGGATAAATAATCTACAACATACTTACAGGCTCGGTGGTGCTACCCTAGCCTGCACCACAATTGAAAGAGACCTTGTGGTCATGATTGACCACAAAATGAACATGAGCCACCAATGTGATGCTATAGCCGGCAAAGTGAATGACACTCGGGCATGCATCAATTAATGCATCACAAGCAAGACTAAGGATGTCATCCTCCCACTCTACTCAGCATTGGTGAGGCTGCAGGTGGAGTAGTGTGTCCAGTTTGGGACGCTGCACTTCAAGAAGGATGTAAAGAAGCTGGAAAGAGTCAAAAGGAGGGCCAGACAAAAGGTTAGAGGTCTGTGGAACAGACCATATGAGGAGAGACTGAAAAGAGAAGACTCAGAGGGGACTTGGTGGCAGCCCTTAAGTATATAAAGGGCGTACAACAGGGGTTAGGGGATCATCTGTTCATCAAGGCACCCCATGGGAAGACTAGGAATAATGTTCATAAACTGATAGGAGATTGCTTCATATTAGACATAAAGAAAAACTTTATGGTTCATGTGTCTAGAGTGTGGAATAGACTCCCCCCAGAGGTGGTACAGTCACCTTCCCTGGAGATTTTCAAAAGACAACTGGACACACACACCTCGCTGGGGTCATTGGACCTCAGTAGTCTTTCTTGCCTTACAGCAGGGGGGTTAGACCTGATGATCTTGTAAGGTCCCTTTCAGCCCCTAATTTCTACGAATCTATGAAGTAGCAAATAGGGTTTACACTACTGAGAAGAAATGAGTTGCATCAAAGGAATCACCATCTTTTGTCACCAACCATCAAAGTTTTTTTTCTTAAGGTTTGAAGACTCTACAGCATTGTAGAGAAGGTTTTTTTTGTAAGGAAGCCTGTAGCACCTTTCAAATAGGTTTAAACTATAGACTTTTCATGACAAGTGGGTACACTGTGACATGGTTAATGACTTTGGTAGTGCACTCTTTTGTCCTATGTAGGACAACTTTACATTTTAATGCAATGTAGTCTTTTATTAAAACAAATATTTTGCATGGTTTGTGTTCTTGAGATAACAGTCATATCCTACCAAAATAGTTTCTTGTATACAAAGGGCCCTGCTTTCTATAAAGGCCTGCTTGTTTGCTTCTTGAGTTCATGATTCTTGGTTTTGCAATTTACCACTTCAAGTATACTTGCAACTTATACAGTGTAAAGAAAAATAGTATGCAAAGTTACAACTTTATGAACTTATATTTTGCTTTATTTCTGAGTTTGTTACATCTAGGTACTTTATCACTTAGAACTCTATTTACAAAATTTCTGTGGCCAATTTACCTCTGTCAAATCTCAACATTTCTTACAGAGCAGCTCATACCTTTCTCATAGCGAGAAGCTTGGTCTAAACCAAAGATGCTCATGGGGCCCTTATCCTTGTGGACAACCAGTAGTTTGCCAGCCACATTTTGAAAACTAGTCTTAGGGTGCTCTTATCTTTGACATTTGAAGTTATCCTAAGGTGATAGAACTAAGAAATCTCCTAGAATTTATTCAATTAGCCTGCACACTTTATTTAATAAAATAATCAATGAAAACATAAACATATTATATTCTTTGAGACTCTGAGGTATAAAGCAATGATAGGCATCTCTTTCATTTCTGTCAAGACACTGTCAAGTTTGTGGTGGCTTAACTTTATAAGAATAAATTATATGCTTTTTATTAATAACCATTTTACCTTAGTGTGACAGGGGGCCATCTCAGTACTGAGTCTCAATGTCGGCCTGCCCACCTGTCTAAGGCAGTCTGCCCTGTCTTTCCTGCCACAACTTGTTGTTTGAAACTGATATAAATATGGGAGGCTGCCCATTTTATGCCCTGATGCCTCAGTTGTTTAACACTGCTCCGACCTTCCCTGTACTGTGTCCCATGCCTCACAGATGGCATCCAAATTAAGTTCTTAACCTCTGTCCCAAAACTCGGCCTCACAGTGTCTGAGGACTTACTGGGGTCTTGGCCTCAAGCATCCATAGACTTACCTTGGCCTTTCTGCCCCCTACCTGGGGCTTCAACTTATGTGCTCATGCCCCCTCCCTGGGCCTTTCACTTATGCCCTCTTGTTCGGGCCTTCTACTTACATTAATATTTTCATGGGGCCAGACCATGTACAGCCCTTCAGGTTACCCCTGCAACTCTACTCTGCACGCCCCAGGTGCAGCTCTTCAGACCTGCCTCAGCAGGCCCTACACAACACCTCTCATGCACAGCCCTTCAGGCCTCAACCACGCACCCTACTCTGTGTGGGCCTCTGCACATACTTCTGCCCCTTCTCACTGGAGCCACTCACCTGCCTCCTCTCACTGGGGCCTCTGGGGTCCTGCACACCATGGAGCTCAGGTGCCTCTCCGTAGGCATGCCTGGCCTCTGTGCCTAGCCGTACATCTGGGTTACCCACTAGGATGTGGGGGCTGGGGCTATAAGTTGCCCCATACTTACCTTTCACTGGGGAGGCAACTGGCATGGCATTTCATGGGGACCACTGTACCATGGGCAGACTCACCACACCATCTTCCCCCAGCAGGGTGTAGTTTTATGCCATGCCCCAGGACCAGGAACCTCCTGTCATCCCATAGTTCCTCCCTGTACCTCCAAGATCTTGTGAGCAGTAGCTACAGTCAGGTGATGTTCTTCCTATGGCTGCAGTAAGCAACCTACTGGCTCCCCTGCTCAGGCCTGCTCTTTTATTGCCAGCAGCTAAGCCCTTTTTCTCAATAAGCCAGTCCCCTGCCAGCCATGTGACCCCTGACTGGGGACTGCAGCCACCTGCAGGCTGTTCTGCTGCTAGCTCTTAGCCCTTAAAGTGGCAGGCAGCTAAAGTGCTCTGCCACAATTAGTTTTGAGTTTTCCTCTGACAGCAGGCTTTTGTGTGTTGAGGAAGAAGTGCTGCCTTTTTCTGCTGGTACATAAATATTGTCCCAACCTTTGAAAGAGTAACAGGTCAGTCCTATATATATAAAATATTAAAACAATATAAAATATTGTTTACAATGCTTCTGAAAGGAAGGAAGGTGAAGCATTTCACAGATCACTACCGCATGGTAAAATGGTGATGAAACAAATTTTTTCTGGCAATACATTCATTTGAAATACAAGTTCACATAGAAAATTTGTAAGTGGCAATGTCTTTCATAAATGAATCATACACTGTAGTAGGGCTAAATATGCATAAACTTTTAATGCTGAAAAAAGGAAAAAGACTTAACTGAAATTACATGAGAGAAGAAGTGTTACAATATTTTATGTGAATCCCTTTTCTCCTCCAAAACTTTGGTAAGTCTGTCATCAGAAATATTAAATGTAGTGCCAATGCCTTTGGGTATAGATTAGTCATGTGCTGTGGAAAAGATTAGACTGTACTGGAACAATTAGAGTGCTTGGTTTGCATATAGTGCTTTAGAAAAATGATTGATAGTGATACCGAATGGTATAGACCATATGCCTGATTCAGTTTCACATCAGTGTAATGGTATTTGATTTTCTTTCTTATTTCTCAAGGTTCAAGAGCACCATCAAACCCTTTGAATTTACCATTTATATACATTTCTCACTAAAACAGGTAGGAAACGTAGTGCATGCATAAGGCACTGGAACATTCTACAGTGAATAGTTTTCCTTTGTGGTCTTTTAAATCTGACCTTCCATGATTAATTAATTTAAACATGGTCAAATTGTGCTGCATAATAACACCCTTTGTTTGACTTTTACCCTTTAATAGAACAGCTTTCTATCTTAATTGCTAGAGGGAACTCTAATATTTCCCAAAGCTAAACACAAAGAATTGTGCCTCTTCTCCATGGACACATTGTTCTGCTTCATTTGCCCTGCTTCACTTGGGAATCATATGAATGACTTAGTCAATCTGCTCCTATTGCAGATAGGATAGAGCCCCAGCTGGACTACAGTTTTAGGAAGAAAAATCTCCCAGGACCTCTCTCATCTGGGCTCGTAATTCTAGAAAATTTCAGCTTCTGTCAAAATCTCCTTTTCTTCTTTCTCTTATTTCTTTTCCTTCTAAATTAGCTGCAATACCTCTGCATACCTTTAGCTCCATGACAAGGATATAAAGCCTTCCCACTGCCTACCTGAGAGAACTTTCCAAGCACTGTGCAGTTATGGTTAAACAGTCCAATCACCAAGAAGCAATTGACTTGATTGTTCATGCACTTGCATTAGATTACACTAGTGTAGCTCAAGGTTATGTTAGGGCGCGTGTAGATGAAACGGGGGCCCTAAATTGAAGTGTTGGGTTTTAAAAAACACTGCTTCAATTTAGGGCTGATTAAACCCCTGTCTAGTGCATGCACCCCTCTGACTTACCTTCCTCTCCAGTGGGGAGGGGAGGACGAGCTGCTAGTGGGCGGAGTGGTCTGCGGCAGGGAGGGAGGGCTTCCCTCTGTGGCAGTGGTGGTTCCCCCAGGCAGCACCCACCCTGGGCAGTCCAGGGAGACACCAGAGCCATGGAGGGAAGCACCAGGCCACTGTGCCACTCAGGCAGGCAGGTAAGCTCCAGTGTGGGAGGTGGGGAATCAGGTTTGCTGCTTTTCTTAGGTGGATCGTGTTTCCCAGGCTGCTGCCAAGCTGCCTACAGGGCTTCCTACAAAGCCGCACAGCTGCACAGACCCCAGTGCTTTGCTTTGTGGCTGTAGAAGAAGCAAACTAAATTCCTTGAAGCTTTAGTTTGCTGTGCCCCAAGTCAAATAGGCGCATTATGCCGCTGCACTTCCAATAGTAGCTGGAATTAATGCTCAATACACTGCCGAGGTGTGCAAACACTGGCACCATTAAAGCAGTGCAAAAGCATTTATCCTGCTTTAAAGTGTCATGCACACACAACACTCATTTTGTCTACATACAGCCATAGGTGTCAGAATCTACTTGAGCGTCTAAGTCTATAATAATTTTTCCATGGGCTTAAAAGGACTTTATATGCGGCTTTAAATGAGAAGAAACTTATGTACTACAACCATTGCTCAGATGCAAATGTCAGATCTGAAGCTAGTTCCAGGCTGAAGCTGAATGTAAGATGAGCCTACTTTGTGGTCATGAAAAAGACTCCCATGCCCAGAAAAAAAATAGCCTTCAGTTGCTATAATTACAGAATTGGGTTAATCCATAGCTATCAAGAATGAAGACATATATAGTGAAAACATTTATATCCTTATAAAGTAACAGAGTAAAATGAACACTTATTTAAAATGCCTTGTACTTCCAGAAATACTAAACTTTTTGAAATAAGTAATAAAATCTCCATCATTAAAGATTATATAATGGAGGCATAAACATACCATGAAGCAAAAGTCAAGAGGCTGTGAGGCAAAATGAGTGCTAGTATTTAGTATGTGTTGCTTATTTCCATACAATGTTTATATACCACATACATCTGTAGCTGGATTGGATCAACACACAATAATCACTTAAGCTCAAAAATGAGGTGTCTGAGTTTGGGTGCACATCTTCTGCTGCATCAGAACTTCTGACAAAACATTACATTAATGTCACAGATTTCTTAGAGAGGCAGCACTGGAGCACAAGAACACCTCATCTGGTGCCCATAGCAAGTGCCTGGAATGAGAAGTCTGCTTGCAGGATCCAGTTGTACTATCCTGGTTATTTACCTCATTACATTTGAATGAGTGAGGGCTTCTAACACTTGGGGTTTTCCCAGGCTCAAATATATCCCCTGAACTCATCTAAAAACTTATTGGCAACCAGTGCAGCTTACAGAGCATGGATGTCAGATGCCTGAACAAGTAAGCAGCTATGTGCTTCCAGCTGGTCTTGTCATGTTACAGACATATATTGTACTAGACCAGGGGTAGGCAACATTTTTTGGACAGAAAAAACCACAATGACTACCTTGGAAAGTGCCTGAGTGCCAACATACCGGAGCACGAAGCAGTGGTTTGCAGCCTCCCAGTTGCAGTTGGCCCATGGAAGCAGGGCTTGCAGCCTCCCAGCTTCCTGCTGGGAGCAGCCTGGGCTCCGTGGTTGGGAGCAGCTGCTTATAGCACCGGCTGGCAGCGGTGTGCCAAGCAAAATGGCCTTGAGTGCCATGCTCAGCATGTGTGCCGGGGGTTGCTGACCCCTGTACTAGACCATCATATTATAGAAGATGTACTTTAAAGTAACTCTAATCTTACATTACTTGAAACTTTTCCTGAGCTCTTCAATACATAAGTTACTTCAACTTAGACTCCATGGGGCAGATTTCTACTGAGTCTGTTGGGTGCAACAGGGCATATGTTCATTGCTGATCAGTGTCTAGAAGCTCCTAATACAGACCAAATTTTTACCCATCCCATCCCAAGAGCCTGCCGGCTGTTGTCAGGGCCCCTTCCCTCCCTCCCTACTGCCCACCCATGACAGCAGCTGCCATAAGCCCCCTTCACCTCCTCTGCCCCACTCCCCTCCCTCACTCCCTTCCTGCCTGCCGCTGCCTCCTCTCTGCTGGCTGTTCTGGGGGATGGTGAGGATGGGTGGTGGGGGCAGGGCGCTGCCACCATGACCCCCAACTTTGCCCTCAGGCAGGGAGGCATGGGGAAGCCCCACTGCTTGGGTGGCCAGGGTGTGTTTGCCGCTGCCACAAACTTCCCCAGCAGTAGCTCAAACTTGGACCAATGCAGCCTGGGCCTGCACAGCCAATCACTGCCTGCTCTCTCCGTGGTGCATATGCAATTGGCCAAAAGTGTTATGGATGGACAGACGGACACACACACACACAGACAGACTAAGCCCTTTACTATAATAGAATAATAAAATAATATTATTCATTGTTTGCATGGTAGTAGCTCCAAGGGACCCTAATCATGGTCCACTGAACTTGGCACTGTAACTAACAAGGTACAAATAAAGCAAACAATAAGGCAAAAAAAGTACCTAGGTAAGTATGTAGAAGAAGACATTGATCTAAGACGGGAAAGGTCAACTAACCTGTTGCTCAGAAGATTTATGCATGGACAACTTTATAAATGTGTGTTCAGGCTCAGAGGGGATGTGAATCAAGAGCAGTTAACTTCTCTGGGCACTGATAGACATGAAGGTCCCCATTCTAACCCATGGTGCTTTGTGTAAAGCACCATGAGTTAGAGCAACACCCCCTGATCCAACAGATGTTCATCTGTTGGGTCACAGGTGGGGTGAGGGAATGGAGCCTGCCTGCCTGTCCCATGATCAGGGCAGGGCTGGTGCAGCCCTGCCCCTCCTTCCCTCTGCCCCCCTCCCAGCTCTGGTGTTGTCTGCAGGAAGGGGTGAGAGAGGGAGGAAAGGGAGGGGGAGTAGGACCTATGGCCTGCCCAGCCTGAACAGAAGGAGGGGGAGCCTGGATGGGGGGCTGCAATCCACGCCCCTTCAACTCCGGCTGGGCAAACCAAAGCCCACAGCTCACTCCACCCCCTTCTTCCCCCCTTCCTTTCTGCAGACAGCCCCTAGACAGATTAGGCCTACGGAACACAAGTTCTCTATGGCATTCTACTTTGGAGCGCCTTCATCTGATCCCTCATTAGATGAAGGTTAATTTGTTGTGCGATTAGCCACTTTGAAAGAGCTCTGCAGCTGTGTATATGCATCACTGCATGGCTGTAAAGCACTTTCGGGGGCTGAGCATGTGACAAATGTGATTTCCATCTGTGCTCTTGTGTTTTAATAATGTAGGTAATTTTTTTCTGGTCTTTCCTTTTTCTTGGCTCTTCTTTGCCTCTTTCATTTTTGTGAACTTCTGATCCTGGAAGATTCTTATATTATTGCCTATGCTCTTATTTTAAAGTTAGATTGCTGACAGTCTGATCCCTTTGTAATAAAAGTACTTATTAATACTTATTGAAAAAAAATTAAAAACTGTTTTGCCAAAAGGTGGCAGGCAAGATACACAGAAAATATGATGACATACCTCTGAATAGTAAACATTAAAAAAAACATATCCATTAACAGTTTAAGAGTATTATTTTTTAAAAGTTCCTAATTTGCTTGCATGTTAATGTGAAAATCACTAATTGGGCCTTGACTGACTTAAGTGACTTTACTCCCTTGTGAAAGACTGCTATAAAACTGGTAGGAAGCATTTTGTGCAAGACGGGAAAAGAATAGCTTTGTCTTCAACTAGTCTCCTTTTGCTGAGAGAATAGATCATGGAAGTTTAGGAAGGCTCTCCTATCAAGATGGAAGCATCTTAGGCACTGCTTATCCATTATTCCCACTTCATACACTAAAGATCTACAAAACTGCGTTAGAATCACTAATCAAACAAAAGTGTAAACTAATATTGTTAAACGTTCTTTAACTGTCTTGCTCTGCACTCTAAAGGGTATATAGGAGCTCTTTTTCGGCTATGAACAGTAAATGTTCAGCCCAATCCATAATTTGGTGACTTACTTTTGCACATACAAGGAACCCCTTCCCAAGAATTTAATTTAAACACACATGCTGAGTTTTTAATGATTAATTGCTGATTATGCCTTTGTTATTAATATTTAATTATTTATATTATAAAAGCTCCGATTGTACCATGCACTAAATAAAACACATATTACAAAGAAGGTTCTGATATCAAGGAGATAACAATCAAACCTGTAACTCCTTGCCCTGTCCTCAAACATCCTCTTCCTCTGTGGAACAAGATGAGTTATGTATATTTTTATCCTTTTCAAAAGCTGTTCCTGGCAGTAGCCCTTTGATTTAGTCAAATTGTTTCAAGTATCTTTTGAAGAATAACATTTTTCAGTATGTTTACCAGATGACTATTAGAAGATGCTACATGCACATATAGGATTGAAACCAAAGAAGGAAAAGACTCCCAGGTTAACTTCATCAGTCTCATACCAATATAAGACTGTTTGTTTCAAGAGTGGACTTCTGAGTGCTTTTTTCCAATCAGTTTTAAAATAACCTATGCAAAGAAGCCTCCAGCATTTCCTCTGGGAGGCTGTTCCACAGTCTTTGTAAGGAAATCCTTCATGATATCCTACCTATCCTTTTTTCCCCAATTTTATCCCAAGACACTCCCAATTCAATTGGAAGCAAAGATAAACATCTTCCAAAGACAGAGATTGAATAAACATTAATGAGTACTTGTTTAAGCAGCTATCGTATGCTTGTGATGAGAAGGAAATTAAAAATATGAAAGTTCCAGGTTCACTAAATGTTAATCTTAAGAAGCCTCTCCTGATGTCTGTGCAATGTAAGTGGCTGGCTGATTAAAATTAGCAGCAGTCATGTTTACATCTAGGCATGCACTGGAGACTGCAGGATAGATCTCTTGCTTTACAGGGAACATTCCTTCAACTGCACATTTAGCTACAGGAATCAGGAAAGGAGACAAAGGAAACAAGTGTTGAAGACAAATGCCCATAGGAAGATACAGAGCCTGACGACCTGGATAAAAACTCAGTAAAGGGATGCAATACTGGAAGCCTTAGCTATGCTCTCAGGGAGAGGACAGGACAGTCAGTTAAATACTTGAAATGTATTTTGCAAGTGGTATGGGGAAAAAACATTTAGAATTGGAGGTCCAAGTGCAAGTCCAGAATTCAAGTACATGCAATTGGGATTACAGTGATCTGGTAGAATAGTTCACATGATGGTATATGGTCATGGGTGGGTACAGCTTGTTCAGGAAGAATAGACATGGGAGAAAAGGAGGAGGTGTTGCTTTTTATATAAAAGGTGACATACACATGTTCTGAGGTACAGTACAAAGTGGAAGGCAGGCCTGTTGAAAGCCTCTGGCTAAAGGTCCAAGAGCAGAGCAGCAGCAGGGGTGTCATGGTGGACATCTGCTACAGGCCACCAACCCAGGAGAAGGAGGTGGATAAGTCTTCATTAAATAAATGGCAGAAGCTTCCAAATTGCTGGACTTTGTTCTTATGGGGGACTTTAATTATTGGGACATCTGCTGGGAGGAAAATACAGCAGCTGAGGAAGGCAGTCCAGCAAATTCTGGGAGTGTGCTGTGGATAACTTTTTGAGACAGATGGTAAAGAGGCCAACTAAGGGTGGATGTGGAGGGAATTCTTCTTGACTCCTAACAAAAAGGGAGGAATTGGTTGAGAATGTGAAGGTAGAAGGTAGCTGTGGTGACCGCAACCAAAAAATAATAGAGGAGGAGGAGAAGAAAGGAAGAAAGAGGAGGAAGGAAAGAGAGCACCAGAATAAGGACACCAACCTTCAAAAAAGCTGACTTTTACAAACTCATGGAAGTGGTAGGAAGTTCTAGGAGGCAAGTGTGAGGGGAAAAAGGAGTCTAAGAAAGCTGACTGTACTTTAAGAAGGGCCTTTTATGGATACAGGACCAAGCTATCGCAATACGCAGGAGGAATGGGAAGTATAACAATAGACCAGCTTGGCTAAACAGTATTTACTTGAATGAGTTAAAACTCAAAAAGGAATCCTATAAAAAAAGTAGAAACTTGGTCATACTACTGGGGAAGAGTATAAGAAAGCCACAAGGGTATGTAAGGAAAAAATTAGGTAGGCCAAGACACAATTTCAGATGCAGCTGAGAAGTGACATTAAAGGCAATTAAAAAGAGGATTCTACAAGTATTTCAAAAGTAAGACGATACTAGAGAAACCACAAGTCCCTTATGGAATGCAGAAGGCAATCTAGTTATGGATGATGCAAAGAATGGCTAAGTATTCAACACCATTTAAACTTCAGTCTTCACAAACGGGCAGCTACCAGATGGTGGGTGAGTGGAGTTGGCAGTGCAGATATGGAAGGAGGCAAACAACCTAGAGTAGTAGAAGATTAGGATTATACTTACAGACGCTAGATGCTTTCAAGTCAGCAGGGCCAGATGGGATGTACCCTAAGGAAGTGAAAGAACTGGCTGAGGTATTTCAGAGCTATTTGCTATCTTCTGTGAGAACTCATGGAGGTCAGGTAAGGTTGCAGATAACTGGAAAAGGACAAATACGATGCTCAACTTTAAGAAAGAGAAAAAGAAAGATTTGGGAAATTATAGACCAGTAAGCTGGACTCTGATACCTTGAAAGATCATGGAACAGATACTCAAAGAATCTATTGTGAAGACCCTAGAGGAGAACAAGGTGGATCTGGAATAGCCAGTCTGGATTCACCAAGAGCAAGTCATGCCTGATTGACCAGATTTCCTTCTATGATGAAGTGACAGGCAGTAGCTCAACTAGAGTTGGGCAAACAGAGCACCAGTCCCAGGCATCAACTTAGGAGTGGTATCAACATTGCACCCTACCCCTTTGGAGTCTCCGTCCTGACATCAGAAGCAGCCCCATGATATTGTGCACAGACACCCTGCTACTGCTGTAGGAGTAACAGCTGGGGTGGGCAGACCATGTTGGGATAGTGGCCAGGGACTGTTTTTGCATTCCTGGCGTAGGTAAGACACTTGCCTCCTTATAATTTGAACACATACCTCCCTGGTGCTCTCTGCCCCCCTCATCCCCCCTGCTGTTGGAACAGTGCTCTTTGGGCTCTCTCCTTGCCTGTGACTTCCCCATTTTCCTGTGGGGTTTGCCCAGGGCAATCCAGCTTATTATGCTTTTGGTGACAGGCTCTGTATGGGTGCAGAGCAGCGGATGTGATATACCTCGATTTCAGCAAGGTTTTTGACACTGTCTCACACCGTTCTCATTAACAAGCTAAGGAAATACAGACTAGACAGAATTATTGTAAAGTGGATATATAACTGGTTGAATCATAGTACTTAATGAGTAGTTAATTGCTTAGGGTGTTTATACATGTGTTCTGGAAGTGGGGGCAGCTCTGAGAGCTGCTCTAATTAAAGCCCCGAGTGCATCTCATGTATCAGTGTCCCCACACTTCAAAATGGCAATGGGGCACCTTAACTAAAACTTATTCAATGAGCTTTAGTTAAAATGCTCATGCTGCCATTTTGAAGTGTGGAGACACTGATACACAAGATGCTGGAGCTACTGGAGGGCAGTAAATATCTTGCTTCAGCAGACTCGATTAATCTGTTCCAATGTGCTATAATTACAGCATGCTGAGCAGCCTAAATGATCATGTATAGGTGCCCTTAATGTTTAGTTGGGAGGAAGTATTAGGTGGGGCTCCCCAAGGGTCTGTCTTGAGTCCGGTATTGTTTAAAATCTTTATTAATGATTTGGATGATGGGATTGAGGGCAAATTTAGCAAATTTGCAGACAATACCTAGTTTGGTGGAGTTACAAATACTCCAGAAGGTAAGGTTAGGATTCAGAATGACCAGAAGAAACTGGAAAGATGTCTGCAATTAATCAGAGGAGATTCAGCAAAGACAAATGCAAAGTCCTGCACTTGGGATGGAATAATTGCATGGACAAATACAGAATGGGGAATGACTGGCTAGGCTGCAGTACTACAGAGAAGGACCTGGGGGTTACTGGAGATCATAAGCTGAATATGAGCCAACAATGTGCTCTTGCTGCAAAAAAAAAGCCAACAGCACAGAGTTTTAATTAATAAGGGCATCACTTGCAGATTAAGGGAAGTAATTCTTTTTCTGTATTTGGCACTAGTGATGCCTCCTTTGAGTTACTGTGTTAAGCTTTAGGCCCCACACTTCAAGAAGGATGTGGACATTTTAGAAAGTGTCCAGTGCAGAGCAACAAAAATGATTAGGTCTTGGGAGGCAAGACTTATAAAGAAAAGCTGTAAGAACTAGGGTTCTTTAGTCTGGAGAAGAAAAGACTGAGGGGGGAATTTGATAACAGTCTTCAAATACCTGAAGGGTGATTACAGAAAAGATAGAGATGGGCTTTTCTTTGTAGACATAGGGGACAGGGCTAGGATCAATGGATTCAAGCTGCCCCAGGGAAAATTTAGGTTGAAGATTAGGAGGAAATTTCTGACTACAAGGATGATCAAACATTGCAATAGGCTATCCAGAGAAGTTATTGAATGTCTATCCTTGGAAGTTTTCAAGAGCAGGTTGAATAGATACTTGACTTAGTCTAGGATGATCCTGCCTTGAGCAGGAAGCTGGACAAGATGACCTCATGACCTTTCTTTCAGTCCTACTTTTCTGTGATCCTAAACAATTTTGCTGCTTTTCCCAGTTTTCATTACAATTATTTAAACATAATTCATTTTCTTGTTATAAGCTCAGTTAAGCTACAGATGGGAAGATGGAGAACCAGGTACATGGTGGACTACAGTTTTTTCCAAATGAATAAAAAACTAATTGTGGGAAAACAGCAGCTACTGAACTACGTACGTCATTTGGTTTTCACATTTTTCCAGAGATACAAATCTACTAGGACTGTGCGAAGCTTCAGGTGGTGATTTGATTCGGAGGAGATTCAGCCCGATTCGGTGGCTGAATCTCTGAATCTGAATCGAATCAGGGGACCAATAAAAAGGTCCAAATTGATTCAAAGCTCTCTGAATCTTCAGAAAAGATTTGAAGAGCTTTGTTGATTCGGGCAGTCCCTGCATGCTGCAGCAGGGAGCTGCAGCTGGACTCGGAGCTGGTAAGTAGGGAGAGGTGGTGGGGCTGGAGGAGGAGGGAGGGGACCATGGGGGGACGCCTTCCAGGCCCCATCCCCTCCCTGTTCCCCCAGCCCTCCCATGGCTTCCCCACCCACCCACCCCAGCTACTGGAACTTTAAAAAAAACCTCCCACTTACTGGTGCTGCTGGGTGGGGGGGGGCAAATGCCACTGCCCCACGCTGTGTGGGGGGCTCTTCCATGAGCCCCCCAACTCTTCCCACAACTGCCCCACCTGCCTCAGCTCCAGTCCTTTGAGAAAAAGAAAAAATGAGAAAACCCCCAGGACTCACTGCTCCTGCAGTGGCCTCAGGGCTTTGGGAGGCTTGTGGAAGAGCCCCCCATGTGGCACAGGTTGGTGGGAAGCAGTGGGGATCACCCCTTTTCTGGTAGGAATGGTGAGTGGTTTTTTTTCCTTAAAGGGCAGGAGCTGTGGCAGGCGGGGCAGCCAAAGGTGGGGGTGGGCTGGGACAGGCGGGAGAGCTTTGCAGGGCTTGTGCAAGATCCCCATGCAGCATCAGGCAGTGGGAATTGCCCCCCTCCACTCAGCAGCACCTGCTGTGTCTATGATTTTTTTTTCCAAAGTGCCAAAACAGGTGAGCGGGTCAGCCATTGCTAGGCTGGGAGAGCAGGCAGGGGATGGGCCTGGGCAATTTGGTGATTCGGCTGAATCGAATTGCGACAGTGATTTGAATCACCAAATTGAATCCCTGTCCCCCGAATCAGTTGAATCCGAATCCAAAGTGAATACTAGCCGCTTTGCACAGGCTTAAAAATGACATATTTTGTATTCTCATTTTAATATCTGCAATTTTATCACAGCCACACAGTCAATTGACTTGTGATAATTAAATTCTTCCTAATTAAATGCCCAGATGAAATGGCCAAAAGGAGAAGAAGAAATCAAAAACAATCTGAATAAATATTTGCAAACATGGGCACATGGCAAGGCCCTATCATGGTAAATTCAGAGAGAGTGTGCAATACCTTTGAGTCTGCTTTTTCTGAGATAAATTGTATAACAGAGGAAAGAGTTAAATTAGTCATTTAAATTTGTTTTTCACAGGACAGTTTGAGAACAAGAATAAATATCTTTATTAAAGTTTGAGTTGTCTTGAGTTTTGAAATTGCTTATAAATTAACTTTAATATTCCAACATTTTGTATTCTGTGGATGATTACTTCTCTCATATAAACTTGAAATGTAAACCTTGTAACCTCATTTGCTGTTACAGTTTTCAGGAAATGCAATGAGAGATCTGAAATTTTACCTATTGATATTCAAGGGGTTAAAATCCCAATCAATTTAAAAAACACTTATATGGGCTGAAACAAAGGAATATTCCAACCATGAATAGACAGTGTGGGTTTCTGTGCTTGGGCAAAACTTTTAAAATATGGGAATATTCATTTCAGTTATTTGTGGAAGGAAAAAAAGATACCTAATTGTTAGGGTGACTGTATTTGGATCTTGGGGAGCATTAGATCTGCAGCTGAATAAAAGGCTATGGCCTGTGGCCTAGCAAGCTGCTAACCACAAGGCAGAGTGGTATATTAAAAGTAACATTGTAAGATGCTTAGGCAAGCATTTTCCTAACAATATCATAGTGTTGTAAGATATATAGCTCATTGGGTAAAAGAAACAGAATGCAAACTACTGCCTATTGTTAGGAGATAAAGCAGATTTTGCTTATGAATGCTTATGCTAAGCCAGCCATTTGGTTATGCTAAGAAGCCATCCTGTGTCAACCATTTTCTGAAAAAAGCAACAAGTGAGTCTGTGTAAGTCTGTGTGCTGTGAATAAAGTGAAGTGATGGTTAAATGGAGGTTGGTAAAAACCAGCTACACTGAGTAACAAGATAAGATACAGGGGTCTTAGGAATGTAGAGATGGTAGAAATTGGAACTGAAAAAACAGACTGGAATGTGAAAGATAACTGGTAACAGAATCTGAAATAAACATATGCGAAAAGGTGAATGGTGATTGGTAAAGAAGCCTCCAGAAGCTTCCAGGCTTTAGTTGAAATCTGTCTAAGTGACCGAAAGAAGCAGGGGTCAGGGTCTTAAGCATGTACTCATAGCAAAAGACATGTAAATAAGTGAAATGCATAGGCAAGTCCATGCTAATGAAACAAACAGTTAACAGTGGTGGAGCTTAATTGTGGAAAAGAATAGGGGTGGATAAAACAAGGAACAAAGGTGAAGTAAATGTTAATGATCATAAACCAAGGTGTATAAATATGGGAAGAACTAATGTTCGTGGCTGCTCCCCGGTTTGTTGGAGCTCACCCGAAGCTGTCTTAATTTTGAATAAAGCTGTTGACAAGCAATGTGTGCAGGTGATGCGTAATGGCATTGATCCATTGTCTTCCTAGTCATTGGGTATCACTTGGAGTCGAGGTCTAACTCTAATGTTTTCAGAAATTTACCTTTTATCCCATTTGCCAATGTGACTGGGCTTATTCAAAGAGGCCTAAGGGAATTTGGTGCCCAAACTCTAAAGAGTTTTAACAGGAATTAGGCACTACATTCCTATAGTTTCTTTGAAACATCCCCTGATAACACATAGGTACTTCTAATGATGGTAATGAGTCTTGTATATAAATTACAAGACAAAGATTTTCAAATGCTGAGTACCTAGTGATTTCCATCAGCCTCAAATGTAATACAATACTTTAAAAAAAGGTCAAACTGAAAATAATTGATTAGAGTTTCAGGCCAAGATATTTTATCTTGAAATGAACCAGATTTTGTGCAGAGAAGCAAGTTTCTTTAGCAGCCACATATAGAGGAAAAGCAGTGTGCCACAGAGGGCATTCTATATTGCTTTTGTGCTTCTTCTGGCAGTGCTGCAAAGAAGTACACCACACCCATCCACTCCTGCCCTCCACATGTCAAACCTGAAGGTTAGGCTTTGAAACTCCTTTGGGGATACTCCTTGCTACTGCTCTTAAGTACCCCAAAGACAGACTGCTTTTGAGGGGGGGGCACTCTCAGGGCAGCTTTAGTAACTTATTTCCAGGTTGGCATGTTTGGAGTGGGAGTGAGTGGGCAGAGTGTGCTTCTCAGCAGTGCTCTCAGGGTGCTACAGATTCTTGGGGGGTTGTCAACTGAATTTTGTAAATCCAAATATGGATCCAAAGGAGCCATTTGTTCAGAATTCCATTAGTTCCCTTGAAGGCTTCATTCTTCTGGTACCCAGAATCTATGGCTACATGAATTTCCCCTGAGCTTATAACCTTGACATGCAAAGACATTGAGATTCAGCTTATGATTCTGATGTGTGCTAAGCAGGCCACTTTTACATCCTCTTGATTCTATCGTGATGCTTCTTTCATCCTCAAAATCCTGAGAGGCTGTTTTCTAATTTCCATGTGAAGATACAAACAGTTCTGAACAGCTACAGACATATGAATTAAAACCTATGCCACTGTAAAATTTAAATAACCATAGAAAACTGTTAGGTGACAAATAGAGTTAAAAACCTTTACAAAAGTATACCCTTCAACTAAACCAAAGCAGGCCTGCCCTGCAGCAGTATCTAATACCAGTGAGCAATGCACATTAAACTCACAGTATGTTCACATTAGTTTCACAGTAACTCTTTTACATTATCAGAGGGCAAAAATGAAATTAGCAGCCAATAATGTTGTAACCAAGAAAACAACATAAAGGCAGATACAAAATAATTTAGAACTGCCAATTACAAATGTTTAATGATAAAAAGGTACTTTCATGTAGAGCTTATCTTAGCTGGATTCCTCCTTTGCCAATGGGGGCTTCCATACTTCTTTCCAAAAATTCTCATTTTATTAACATTTAATGTTGCTTTAAACAATTACTAAGCACTTTTGGCCAATTTCTTCTGTCCCCTTTGCCTCCATGTAAGGATGCATGCTGAGAACTTAAAGTAGGACTTGCCTTTCTTTCCCTAAAGAAGACTTTTGCTTCTTAGACTGTGGGTGGTGATAATAAAGGCTGAAATAAAAAGCACATTTGATTTTAAAGAATTAAAGTAATTCTTTTTAACACATATTTGCTTCAAGATATAGAACAAACTCTCTGTACAGCTCTCTTGTTACTTTTAGTTTTTAGACCATGTCACTAATTTATGTAACAGAAAGCTGCAAGATGCTGTTATGTGCTGTTCTGAGACTGCGTGAGTTATGCTGAATACCACTAATTGTTTAGAGCACTATAAAATGTTTTTTATAATTAGTCATATTTTTTATGTGAAATCAATTTTAAATTAAACTGCTGCAGTAAGAATAGCTGTAGTTAAAAAGGTACTATCCATAAGGAAATTAGAAAAATGAGTATCATGGAGTCTCTTCAGCAATAACTTTTGAATAACTTTCATATCTGTAATGAACTTTGTTACTTGAAGAATATTTCTTTGTAGAACATGTCAATAAATAAAATTCTTTTAGTGAATTAAGTTTAGTTATGTTATTTTCAAATTGGCAAGATGATTAATGCTGTGCTGAGGAGCAGAAAGCAGTCTGAGACCACAAGGTATATATGAATGACAGTGAGAAGTAGACAGTAGGAGATTTTGAATGCTTTTACTAGAGGAATCTGTCTTATTTGACATACCTATGGGCAGCATATTGTTTAATGGGAAAAAAACATTTTCCAAGTGCCAAACAAGTGTATTTTTTCTAGTAGAGTAAATACATCTGATACAAAGAGCACCTGAGAGACGCAGAATGATAGAATCATATAAAAGTAGGGCTGGAAGGGACCTCAACAGATCATCTAGTCCAACTTCCTGCCTGAGGCAGGGTCATCCCTCGCCAAACTATTCCAAGCAAATCCTTGTCTAACCTATTACTAAAACTACACAGGTGACCCTGTCACACAATTAAAATCATAGCACCCGGTGCAAAGCATAGGGAACAATCAGAAAGCTAAACCTTCTTTTTTCTCTTCCTCATCCTAACCTACCCAGGCAACAAGCCTGTCCACAAAGCAAGGTAGAGGATCCACATGGCTAGTCTAACTTGCAATGAGTAGAAGAGTTGCTTAGGGACTTCATATTGGCTGAGACTCAGTAGAATTCATCCCATTTAAACCATTCACCTACCCAGTGGCAAGGCTTCTTTCTACCCTGGAAAGTTACTGGCCTGTCCTCAGATGGCTCTGAGATGCTTTTCTGTCTGTGCCAGAGGAAGATCTACTTTGTCACTCAGCACCATTTTTGGTTGACTTTGGGTTTTCTCAGAAGACCAAAAAGTCTGTCTCTGAAAATCCTCTCTATTAGTAATACTTTAACCTATGGCTGCTTTGCTATGCTAGCTGATCAGATCACAGACTAATGTAATATGTTGAGTAATCACAGTAGGCAGCACACAGACAATAGAATATTTTGTACTTGCTAAACAGTAGATACTTGCAAAGTAGTTTAAAGATACTAGTCCTTCATAGCCTTCCAAAAATAAAAACCAGTTCAACCTGTATATAATTAATCTAATGTTTTATTGCTTAAAGAAAATGTACTGATGGCATCAAGGCTAGAATTGCATGAAGGCACATATTGCAAAGCATTGCTGAGGAAGGAGTTTCATGCATATGTAGTCATATAGTTACAAGAAGCCTAATTAGCATATGCATGTTGCTGTAGTTGTGCACGTGTGCATTTGTGTTTGCTTTTTCACATGGCCTTTTGCAACTGTGGCCCTTTTAAATTCCTGACTATAACAGGTGTTAAATATTTAATGAAAGCTTTTTGCTCCAACTAAAGAAGTAAATAGACAAACCATTCCAAACCTCTTGGGAAGGAGGAGTTGTTTTCATTTGCATCACTGCAACTTTGATGGTTTTTTCAAGCAATAGTGCAAGTTTCCTGAGAGAAAATACAAATAAAAACACTGTAAAGAGACTTTAGTATCTCATTTCAATATCTACTGCTTTAACTAGTCTATCAGGACCTTTTATTAGGGAAAATTATACAAGTGATTGCAATTCAAATGCATATGGCAGAATCTTCATATTTAACATACTTTTATGATCTTTTTACATCCTTTCTATGACTTTTAAGTGTAATTTTATACCTTGCTTCTTTTTAGAACAGGAACATAATCTTCTAAAGGTAATAAAATGCAAAACATGGTGTTTCCTCTTTAGGCTGGGGTACCCCCTCCTGTTTTTTGGGAAGAATGATTATTTCTGCAGACTTTTGCTTGGAAAACTACATAGAAGGTTCAGGACCAAAACCAGATGGCAGGGGAAGGCCTGTGTTCCAGTCCCTGCTCTCAGGACTATTTTTTTATCCAGTGATTGGGTAGTAGTGACCAGAACTCAGATTTCTCCCCCTCTCAGCTGTTCCCTAGTGATAGGGCACTCATGTCTTCCCTGATGTATTTTTAGAGGACAAATAGCAGGGAGAGAGAAGAGCTAATTAAAGTAAACAATAAAGACTGCAAAAACAAATAGGTATAAACTGGTCATAAATAAAAGCCAGACTGGAAATTAGGAAGTTTCTGACCATGGAGGCATAACGCGTTAGATTCAAGTACGGGGATAGGAATTCAAAACAGATGCACAGCTGAACACGAGTACAGAATGACAAACTGGTCTGTTATTGTATCAGTAGTTGTCTAAATCACTAATATTCACTAAGCTTCACTAAATAGAATGGGATATGGTATCACTGTCATACATGCAGAGAGCCCATAGAATCCATTGACCATAAGTGGGAATTTTGCTTGAGTTACAGAAAAATTAAAGTGTGTAAGTATAAAAAAGCTATGTACTTTTATACAAGGAAGCACAAACAATATTCACATTTTAGAGTATAAGCCTGACACCATCACAGACTTTTCAGGTGTACAGGATGAGTTAGAGCTTGCTAACTTCTTGTTTCTAAGAGCCTTCTTCCCCTTAAAAGATACCAATATGCCCTTCTAGGATAATTAGTTGTAAACTTTGTGGGATTAAGGTTAAGATTGAATTTCTATGTCATTTACAGATCACTATGTGAACTCTCTGGCTAAAAAATAAAATACCTTCAACTTCCTATGAGTGTTAACAAAAGAGATTTTACCCTAGTGGATAAACTGCTTGCCATATATTTCAAAGATATTGAGTTCATATCCTTCTGGGGTTGTTTTTTTATTTAAAATTCTTTGTATATTCCTTTCTTTCCATGTCAGAGAGTTACTAACATTTAAATTTATTATTTTATTAAATGCTTTCAATCTTTTTTTCTTATAACAAACAATGTCAATATGTAACAAGAGTACCATCAAAGATATTTAATGCTTAGATATCCACTTACTAGTAGAAATATTTTCAATAAACTGATTCTTATGGAAAGTATCAGAGAAAAGAAACCAAAATGTAGGGAAATCAAACTAAACAGACAAAGGATGGAGGTGAGGGAGAAGAGAAGGGCGAAGGGAGTGTGTGGATCTATTTTCAGTCTTCTATCCAGGTTTCCTGCAGGGATGTTTAATTTATCAGTTTTTTGAAAATGGTCCAAAAGAGTGCTCATTTCCTGCTATTTATTGGAGACTAACCTTTTGCAATCTCCATACTTTGGGGAGATGGAATGTGCTTTTTCAGTGAACTGATTTTTGACTTCTCTCAAATTGAATAGGTATCCCTATATGGAAATGACAACCACTTGATGAGTGTATGGCAGAGTATGATTATAATTGCTTTACTGTCAATTCTCCTTTTAACACCATGGCAGCAGTTTGAAACAACAGGACATGACTAACACATATGCACAATCATGACTCTTTGCCCCCAAACCCCCACGCTTAATCATTTGGGGTAGCTTTTATTTTGTGAAGTATTGAGATGATACAACCTGAAAATTTGTTTTGATTCAATGAGATATAATTGGAGAGTGCAAGTTTATGTCTTTAATATCTGATATTGTTTTATTCCATTGAGGGATGAAATATTTATTGCCAACTATACCCAACTGTTTCTTGTATTTTTGCCCTATAATACTGTATGTATATTAATCGTAGGGTGGGTTATTAGAACCTCAGTGTGGTTGAGGCATAGAGAGAAGCACAACGGTGATACAGATGGTGTAACCATTTGTAGATTAAATTCTGTGGTGGATAAGTGATGGATTTAACTATGTTAATGCACTGCAGTACTTGATAAATTGTATTGTTATTGAGAAAAATTAAACAAGATGATCTGATCCTCCATTATTAAATGGTACGTAGAAAGCCACATTCCACCCAGTCTCTCACTCTCCCATTAACTTCCCTCCAGGTTTTAATGTGAGATTCCCCAAGAATGGAGCCTTTACTAGATCAGAATTTTTGTCAGAGCACAATCTTGACTCAGTTTATTGGCGAGGGGCTAGATGGTAGGGATTAGATCTTTTCAATTTTTAGCACATCCAGAACCTAATGAAGTCCCAGCTGGCATAAGGTGTGACAGCTCCTTCTTACAACTTGTTCATGTAGTCATGATATTTGTGATTGCATGTGTATACTGAATACTCTCATGAAAATGTATTATGGTATTGCCCCAGCCTTGGCAACCTAATTTCTTTCCTTAATTCAGTAGACAGACAGACTAAGACATATGACCAGATAGTTCTCCATGTCATTTAATGATGTCCTGGAATTTCTGAAATCAGCATTGAGGTAAGAGTCCCTTGAGCACATATTGATTTGGGAAGCATGTTCATTTTCCTTCAGAGAATCAAGGGGGAGTCTTTATATTTGCCCACATAATTGGTCATACTTTTTAAAAAGCTTTTTGCAGTCAATTTATAGATATTAATACCACTGGAAATCCTACTAATTAAGCAAGGTCTGCTACTTGCATTAAGTCTTAATGTCAGGATATAATAATAGCAAAAATTACAAAATTAAATGCCCATTTTTTTCAATGAGTCTAATATTTCTGCTATCAACTTTTGCCATATAGAGTAGAATATTGTATCATCTGCATACAATTTTTTTGTTCATCCTGACAATCTAACAGCAGTTATATTTATATGGTCCTGGATGGTACATATGTATTGGTATGCTGAAGAGCAGTGGAGATAGCTGGCAGTCCTGACTTGTTTCTGTCTAACGAGAGAGATTCTGGAATCAAGTTATAGGTGATCACCTCTGGTGATGTATTAGTGTAGAGCAGTTTAATCCAGTGGCTAAAATAGGCGCAGAATCCCATGCTTAAGGAACTGGGAAAAAAAAAAATTGCAGGCAACTCTGTCAAAGGCTTTTTCACTATCAGTGACAATGTTAGCAAGGGTTCCTACAAGCATTGTAATATTGCAGTTATAATGATGTCTGCTCTGTGGCAAGCTTATGTAAGTCTGACCTGATTTACATGCATAATTTGAGCTAGAACTTTTTTCAACCAACAAGCAAGGGCTTTGGCAAGAATCTTCCTGTCATAATTTATCAGTGAAATGGGCCTCTAATTTGCACAGTTAGTTGACTACATTTTTAGCCTTTATAGTGAAGGTTCTTCCTATCAATTAACAGTTTGAACTTTGAAAAATGTACATTCTCTTTTTATTTATCAAAATTCTATTTTGTTCGGGGAACTGCATGTTTGCCTACTAGTTTTAGATTTAAAATTATCATTTGTATTGGTGTGCTTCACATGCAATGCTTAACTCTTAACAGCAAGTGGTTATCACTTATGAAATATCCTAAATACATAACCTCAGCTAGCTAGGTGCAGTCCTTATCCACAAAGTAGGCCTGGATGTTTGAGGTCTGAACCCCTATACCCAGCTGTACCTCTAATATTAAGACATACACACATGTTGAAAAAAAACCCCTAACTTCATCTTGCCTGCACAATTAACACTGCTTCATGATCTTTTAGGCCCCTACTACATATTACATATATTATACAAATAACTGGTTAATCAAGCAATAAATTTAGATTGGACACAAATGCAAAGTAATTATCACACAATTAAATGGTGAATCACACAATAAATTTAGAGCAGGCACACAAGCAAAGTCATTATCATATGATAAAATTGACTATAGCTGGCTGGCTCTATTTATAGCTGGATAAAGTTAGTGACTGAAAATGTGTAACAACTCTATAGCTGGTTTCTATCTAGTTTTAAATTTGAACACGTAGCAGGGACCATTCTGCAACTTCCAGACACCAAAGACAACTGGACCCCCACTTCAAAAAATGAACATACCCTATAGCTAAATCTAATCAATGACCTCATCTGCTTTGATATCAATCAGATTACGAGATCAGCGTATCTGACTGTCACACATGCCGTGTCTTTGAAAAGTTGTGCTGCCACAATTCTGCTAAGGTAACTATTAGTTTTGCCTTACACCCATTAGCCCCAAATACCATGAGTGTAGCTTGGTGCTGAAACAGATTTATCAGACAAAATCAAACTTGGATTTGCATTAGCATATACTTGCTGTTAATGTCCTATAGACAAACACATTTGATGCATAATGGATAGTCTAGGAATCTAAATATGAGCCATTGTGTTGTGGCCAGAGGCCAAAGATACATTGCAAAAGGTGTACAAAGAAAATGAGATTTTATAAACTTCCTATTGAAAGAGAGTTCTGTAACTTACTCTTAACTATGGCTAAATCTTTGCTGCAAATTAACCCAAAGTTAGCTCAAAGGTATGGCTACATAAGCACGTCACCCTGAGGTAAACTATGATGTGAAACCAAATGCATTTACCTCATGAAAATGCAAAGAAGGTCCCCTCGTGTTCACTGAGGGGAAATCACTTTGAACTTACAACGTACCAGTATGCTCACAGGGGCGATTAAAGCACCATTCATTGTATTGGGAGTCCAGAGCCTTGTTTTATGGCAATTTGTTGGCATAGCTGTACTTTAACTCAAATAAGAGCAGTAAAATACCCCTTAAAATAAAAAACTGCTATGCCTAGAATGATACTGCATTCACATGACATGATTTGGCACTAATTTTGGGGAATGTATCCCTAGGACCCTTTTCCTTTTGTAAGCTAATCTACAGTGTGATTTCTTTCCCAATGAACTGTTGGAAAATGTAATCAATTCTCACTGATAAGCAGGTTTCCTGATTTCCTCTGTTAAAAAAAATCCAAAATTCTCTGATAACCACCCCTCTACCCCAGCCGCATTTTTCTGTGTTGAAAATGAAATGCCACTATATATATAGGTATCAGTTGAACGCAATGTTTTATTGATATATTTACAATTTTAAAGCAATTTAGAAGCCTACCAGTGCCTGAATCATTTTAATAAAATAGGCTGCTTGCAGATGTTAACCCCCAGCCCCAGAAAAACGGTGCTTTTCTTTAAACTCGGCGCATTCCCAGGTTGAGGCCTGTGCATGCCCAGAAAAGGGAGTGCCTTGGTTGGACCTGGCTTACCTGATGTCTATATAGATTGGGCAGTTTAGTGGGGCTTTTCTGGAGCTTATCTAATAGCTATCTGATACAGCTTTTAGATTAAAGTACCAAAAAGCCTCACTGAAGTGCCCGATCTTTACAGATGCTGTAGAGCTGGGTCAAAGTAACAAGCTGCTACTTCTGGTAAAGTGTGCTTCTTTTCTTTTTAACATCTGCAAGTAGCCTTAAATTCTAAATACCTGTATATTTTGGCATTTGATTTTGTTGCTTTTTTTATGATGGAAAAATCAGAGCTCTCCTTGCCCCCTTTACTGACCAGGATGTGGGTCCAGCTATGGCTAAACCCCCACACTACGTTGTGGTGCTGAGCAGACCTGATATGATAGTGCCCCTCACTCCCAAACCACAGCCCTCCCAGCATGACCTACACCTCCCTGCCCTGCCACTACCAGCCCTGCCAACATGACCTGCTGGCCTTAGGGGTGGGGAGTGAGGGCAACTGCCCAGGACACCAAAGTGGGGGGGGGCAGGTGTCATGGCACCCTAGGGCAGGGCCAGGCCTCAGCTTGGATCGGGGTGGAGGAGGAGACAGTGAGCTACGAGTGCTTCTAATTCCTCACCTGAAGCCCTCTACCCCTCCATCCCCGGCCTGCTGGAGGGGACCCCCAGGTTTCTACTGCCCTTGGTGTGTCGGGGAAGAGGGCATATATGCGGGGCAGGTGTATGGGGAAGGGGGAGGGTGGAGCTTTCTGGAGCTTGGTCCCTGCTCTGATGCAGAGCTGGTTCAGCCTTGCCAAACTACTGATCTATACAGGCATGGTCCCCAAGCCCTGGCCCTCCAAATACCACCCCCCATAGGTGATGCATTGGGAGGGCATGAGGTGGCATGTGCCCATCCCTCACAGCTAGGGGCAGTGTTGGGGAAAGGGACTGGGGTCCCTGTCAGCCTGCACCCCTCCCCTCAAGGAGGCTGCACAGATACTCTGAGGCTGGGGGAGAGACTTGCCCTGGACCTGGGCCCCAGGCATCACGCCAACTGAGCAGAGTCCCTAGCCCCTCCCCCACTGCTGCTGGGCACTGGCTGCAGGCGACCTGCAGACCTGCATCCCACAATGACCTCAGAAATTGGGGGGAGGGGAGTGAGTGCCCCCCTGATGTGTTCCCATTGTGGCTGGTGGCAGGGCTAAGAAGGGTCCAGGATTACTGGTGGGGCTTGAATCAGGCAGGGGATGGCACCACAGCCCCTACAGGCAGTGGGGCAGGGCAGGTCCAGGGCAGTCCCCCTCTCAGGCTGTCAGTACCTGCTGGGGGCTGCAGAGCAGTGCAGGTGTCATCAGTAGCATCCAGCAGCTGACGGGCATCGGCGGTGTGGGTCGGGAGGTAGACAGAGGCCTGCAAGGCCCCTATGTGGTGTGAGGGACAGTGTGAAGACATCTTAGAGCAGTGCCTTTGGTGTCCACTGCATCTCCTTAGGGTCTCTGCTAGCCTCTCCTGCCTTGTCCTGCAACAGCAGCACCTCAATAAGAGCAGCAGGCAGGGGGGTCGGTGCTGCATCACCTCATGCAGGTGGCAGTGGGGCGTGCAGAGCTGCAGGGAGGCAGGTGGGCAGAGCAGCACCCATCTGCTCTGCCGCCATCCCCTAGCCCTGACCCCAGACCCTCCCCCATAGCTGCTAGGCACTGGCTTTGGTTAGACTGTAGCCCCACACCCCATATCCCACTGTAAGCACAGAAATTTGTGGGATGAGTAACCCCTCCATTGCATCACTAATGCCCTCATGCATTGCCTGTACTCCCCTCCCCCTCCCAACATACCTGTAGGCAGTTCCAGGAACTGC
This sequence comes from Crocodylus siamensis, assembly GCF_052110815.1. Lineage (NCBI taxonomy): Eukaryota > Metazoa > Chordata > Crocodylia > Crocodylidae > Crocodylus > Crocodylus siamensis. The sequence continues at coordinate 171,953,882 of NC_143399.1, forward strand.
TCCCACCACCCTGTCTAGCTATATTGCCAGCCATGTATGTGTGTATGCAGACACACACGTGGTGTCCCCTGCCTTTGCTCCCCCAGCCCCAAACAGCAGTTTACAGGCTAGAACTTCCTTTAAAGGAAATGGAAAACTCAGATCCCTGCTGTTAATAGGGAGAATTGTGGAAAGGCACTGGAGAACTTGCAGGACTGTAAGAGTGACTGTATTAGCAGAGGAATCCATACAGCTCTGATAACTTGATGTTTAGCTTATATCCCTTGATGGACCTTGAATTAAACGTTTTGGCCTGTAGATGAAACTCAGGGGCCCAGTGCTATAATACAAGATCACTTTGCAGTAAAGACAAATGCTATAAAGTAGATATCAGTATTGCCAACCCCACTGTGTTAAAAGTCAAGAGACAAACTCTTAAAAATGAAGAGATTTGTTATGTAGTTTCACAGTTTCATAGTTTAGTAGGGTCGGAAAGGACCTGAGCAGATCATCAAGTCTGACCCCCTGCCATGGCAGGAAAGAGTACTGGGGTCAAACGACCCCAGCAAGGTGATTGTCAAGCCTTGTCTTAAAGACCCCCAGGGTAGGAGCCAGCACCACTTCTCTTGGAAGTTTGTTCCAGATTCTAGCTCCCCTGACAGTGAAGTAGCGCTTCCTGATATCTAATCTGAATTTACCCTCTGCCAGCTTGTGACTGTTATTCCTAGTCACTCCTGGTAGCGCTCGGGGGAACAGTGACTCCCCCAATGCCTGCTGGTCCCCCCTGACTAGTTTGTAACAGGCCACTAGATCCCCCCTGAGCCTTCTCTTGTGGAGCCTGAACAGGTTCAGGTCCTGTAGCCTCTCCTTGTAGGGCCTGCCCTGTTGCCCCCGATCATACGAGTGGCCCTCCTCTGGACCCTCTCCATGTTGTCCACATCCCTCTTGAAGTGCGGCGTCCAGAACTGGACACAGTACTCCAACTGCGGCCTGACCAGTGCCGCATAGAGCGGGAGGATCACCTCCCTGGACTTGCTTGAGATGCATCTGTGGATGCATGACAAGGTGCAGCTGGCCTTTCTGACTGCATCCCCACACTGCGGCCCATGTTCATCTTGGCATCAATGATGACTCTAAGATCCTTTTCTGACTCTACACTGATGAGAAGGGAGTTCCCCAGCCTGTAGGTATGCTGCTGCTTCTTCCTCCCCAGGTGCAGCACCTTGCACTTGTCAGTGTTGAATCCCATCCTATTCTCCGCCTCCCACCCCTGTAACCTGTCTAGGTCCAATTGTGGCCTATTCCTTCCTTCTAGTGTGCCCGCATCCCCCCCACATCTTAGTGCCATCAGCAAATTTGAACAGGGTGCCTTTTACCCCCTCGTCCAAGTCACTGATGACGATGTTGAACAGTGCGGGCCTGAGGACTGAGCCCTGCAGAACCCCACTGCCCACATCCCTCCAGGTCGAAAATGACCCATACACCACTACCCTCTGGGTGCAGCCCTCCAGCCAGTTGGCGACCCATTTGACTGTGCAGGTATCGACACCACAGTCCCCCAGTTTCTTAATTAGAACGCGGTGAGAGACCATGTTGAAGGCCTTCCGAAAGTCCAGGAAGACTATGTTCACTACTACCCCTGCATCTAAGGATTTGGTGACCTGGTCGCAGAAGACCACCAGGTTGGTCTGACAGGACCTGCCTCTAATGAACCCGTGTTGGTTGCCCTAAGCATAATCTCCCCTGCTGGCTCCTTGTGGACATGTGCCAGAATAATTCTCTCAAAAAGCTTACCCAGGATCAAGGTAAGACTAACTGGCCTATAGTTCCCCTGGTCCTCCTTCCTCCCTTTTTTGAAGATGGGAACCACATTGACTCTCTTCCAGTCCTCTGGCACCACACTAGAGCACCACAAGTGCTCGTAAAGCCATGTCAGGGGTCCTGCAATGACCTCAGCTAATTCCCTCAGCACTCTGGGGTGGAGATCGTCTAGACCAGCTGCTTTAAATACTTCCAGTCCCTCCAGAAGTTCCCTGACTAGATCCTCAGTTACCCTTGGCCTAGATGATGTGCATCCCCTGGGGCCCAGTGGGGGGGCTGATCTGGTCCCTGCTGAGGAAAATGGAGGCAAAGAAGTCATTAAATAGGTTAGCTTTATTGTCTAGTGTGACGACCAAATTTCCTAGCATGTCTTGCAGGGGCCCCACGTTACCCAGTACCTTCTTTTTGCCCCCTGTGTATTTAAAAAAGGACTACTTGTTGTCCTTGATCTGGGCAGCTAGTTCCTTCTCTGCCTTGGCCTTCCTGGCTGCCCCCCTGCATCCCTGAGCAACTGCAGTATAATCCTCCCTGGTGATGGCCCCTCCCTTCCATTGGGTGTATGCCTCCCTTTTAGCTAGAAGACATTCTCGGATGCTTTTGGTGAGCCATGGGGGCTTTTGCACCCTCCTGCTCCCTTTGGTCCATGTTGGGATTACCTCCCTTTGGGCTTGGAGGATCATCCCCTTAAGGAGCAACCACTCTTCTTGGACACCTGACTCCCCTCCCCTCTGGGACCTTAGTGCTTCTCTGACTATTCTCCTTAGCTCACTGAAGTCCACCCTCCTGAGATCTAGGGCTGCTGCCTTGCTGTAGGACTTTGCCACCGTGTGCTGGATGGTGAATTCCAGCAGGCGATGATCACTGTCACCCAGGTAGTCGAGCACCTGCAAACCCTGCACCAGGTCGTCGTCCACAGCCAGGACCAGATCCAACAAGGTGTCCCCCCTGGTGGGGCTGTGCACCTCCTGGGTTAGGTAGAGGTCCTGTATTTCGGCTAGGCACCTACGTGAGCGGTCAGACCTGGCTGACTGCTCTTCCCAGCAGATGTCTGGAAAGTTCAGGTCACCAATGATGATGTCTTTTGACCTAACTGCCTCCGTGAGCTGACTTAAGAATTCCTGGTCTAGCTCTTCCCCTTGTTTGGGTGATCTGTAGTAGACCCCCACCGTTAAGTCTCTTTCCCCTCGACTGCCTTGTATTCTAACCCAGAGCACTTCAGTGTGCCCCTCCTCTGACTCTGTGCGACTTGATGAGGATGTGTATTCCTCCTTAATGTAGAGCGCCACACCCCTGCCTTTCCTCCCTGTCCTGTCCCTCCTGTACAGCCTATAGCCCTTGATATTCACTGTCCAGTCATGCGCTGGGTCCCACCATGTTTCAGTGAGCCCCACTATGTCTGGATTGTTGTCAGCTAGCAGGAGGTTAAGTTCCTCCTGCTTGTTTCCCATACTACGAGTGTTTGTGTAGAGGCATTTGAGGACTCCTGTAAACCTCCTGTAAACCTTGATATCCTATTTTTGAAGTATAAACCAATATAGATATATTGACCATTGGTTTATAAATCCCATAAGTCACTTATTTAACTTATTATAGGTCAGAGATGTATACAAAAACTATATTACTACAACTGATAATGTTTTAGGGAAAAAAAAAAAGAATTGCTACCTGTTGTTATGATTGGGAAAATATCTGCTGGCCTGTTGTGCATTTCACACTTTCCAGGCACAAACAGCACCCAGAAGATAAATCTGTGGAGGGGAAAGGGTGGGGAGAGGGAAAAGACAGGGGGGGGAGATTGAGCCCCCATGAGACAGTGGGGTAGGGGCTGGGGTGAATTAGGCCTCAGGGCTAGGACAGGTCATGTAACAGCCATGGGTTGCTCATCCAGAGGCACGGGGGGGAAGGGGGTAGTGGTATGGCTCCCCACTGCTGTACTCACCCCCAGGGGAGGCATGGGGGGGCATGTGTCCCTTGGATTTGTGTGCAGGGCAGAGGTGGGATGCGAGCTGGGGCTCTGCATCCTGCTGCCTTTGCCCCGGGAGCCATGCAACACCATGTTGTGCCTCCTGATACAGGATGGGCAGGGGACATGAGGCACAGCTTGTGCATAATTTCTGGGGCAAAGGCAGCAGGACATGGGGCCCCAGCCCTCAGCAGGCAGCCTGCCTCTGCCCCGTGCACAAATCCAGGGACACATGTTCCTTGTGCCTCTCCCAGGGGTGTGCAGAGTGGTGGGGAACTGCACCCCATCCTGCGCGTCTGGACAACCCACCCACGGCTGTGTCACATGCCCGGGGACGGGCATTCACCCCAGCCCCTGCCGCACTCCTTCTCTCACTATGGGAGCCTTGTTCTGCACACCCCACTCCTTCCCTCTCTTGCCGCCCCTTCTCCACAGACTTACTTTCTGGGCACTGCTCTACATGTGCTAGATGAGAAAATCCTGAGATTTAAGAGTTCTATACCAAGATCATGAGTTATACTTAAATTTTTCTTAGAAATCATGACTCTCACAATAATTTAATGAGGACTGGCATTACTGAGATATCCACTAGACTACAACATACTGCATTCAGTTTTATTTCAGACCTGATATTGCTTCCAATATGAATAGGAACATGATCATGCCTGCAATTTGATATAACATATGATAAAACACTTGTTAATGTGATAGAATTGTACTTTACCTGAGGGGCACTTGGCACTCTAGGATAGAGTTGCACTTGTTCTAACATCAATCTATATCTTTGGGGGTTACCCACAGATTGTACCTTGCAACACGATTTCACTGCATCAGCCACAAACACTACACTGTTTTTATTCAAATGATCCAGTTCTCTAAATCAATGGTTCTCAACCCTTTTAGACCCAGTGCACCCCATGACAGAGTCAAGGGATCCCTGGGAAAAATGCCAGCTCTTAGCTTTCATTTTTTTTTTTTGACTATGAAAAAGTAAAACAGTTTTTCTTTTGAAAAGAATCCAGAAAGGCAATAACTGTAAACTCTTATTTGAAATCTTTGGGTTTATCTTGTGAATTGCTTTTGTAAACTTAACAGTGCTAACATCGTGTGGCACCCTTGAAAGAACCACTGGTTGAGAATCACTCCTCTATCTAGTTCTCTCTTACATCCTAGGACTTGGAGGATCCAGGAGAATAAATGGAATTTTTCCTGCTTTCCAGTTGCCCACCTGGAGGGCTTTGCAGGAAGAAAGTGACATTGGAAAGAACTTTCTATTGGCAGAGAGCCACAGCATTTGGCTTCCTTATCAGCATTTCTGTTTTTCCTCCAGCCCAGCTGCCAGAGCTGTTTGTACGTGAGGAGGGGAGAATGAGGAGCTCAACCTCTGACTGCCCACCTGGAAAGCTCTCATTAATTTTGCTTTCTCCTCTCAGGCAGAAAGACAAGTTGACAAAAGCCTTTCAGCTGGGCAGCTGGGGAGCAGTCATTACAATTTTTCCTTTGTGAAAACTTAATATTTCTCAGAAATATCCAAGTTTTCTGGAGAAAAGCTTGAATTTTGCAAAGCAAGCATCTTTCATCAGAAAATTATTCTGATGGATAATTCCCAACCAGCTCTACTTCTAAAACAATTATAAAACTGGCAGAGCTCAAGGCCAGGAACAAAAAGTTAATTCTTATTCATGCAAATGTAATTAGTTTAAAATGTACTCTGTCCAGGTTACTTGCTGTTCTTGTGGCCAAATCCTGCCCCGCTTATGGGAGTGAAAGTAACAAAATAGCTATTGATTCACATATATGATGGCTGTATTCCAAAATGGACTCACCCTGAGAATGAGTAGATGTGGGAAGAAAGAGCCTTGGAAGGACTCTGCATCCATTCTGCAGTGGATCACTGGAGCTGCTCAGAAAGGTGGGTACAGCCTCCTGTGGATCTTTATTTCTCCCATCCTAAGCAGGCAAGGCCATCTAGTAATTCCCTGTAAAGCAAATGCAGAGAATAAGGTTTAGTACCCAACTCAGTATATCCTTTGCTCAAAACATCTACTATTTTATTGGAGGGAATTCAATAGCAGGTATAGCCAGGGAATGGTGAAAGCATTCCTCTAAGGCTGAGCTGCAAGGCATGCTATCTTCTTCACAGCTGGAGGTCCTGCATACACAGGAGACCATCTTGAGGTCTATGGGTAAGGCATCATTTGTCAGCTCTGATTGTGTGGTATAGCTGTCACCGAAAATCTATTTCCCTCTCAAGATTTCATTTATGTTGCAGTACCATGGAGTTCTGCCTGGCTCTATACTTCACTCCCAGTCATAGTTTCATAGTTGGTAGGATCAGAAGGGACCTAAGCAGATCATCAAGTCTGACCCCCTGCCATGGGCAGGAAAGGATGCTGGGGTCAAATGATCCCAGCTAGGTGATTGTCTAGCCTCCTTTTGAAGACCCCCAGGGTAGGGGCGAGCACCACTTTCCTTGGAAGTTGGTTGCAGCTTCTAGCCGCCCTCACTGTGAAGCAGTGCCTCCTGATGTCTAGCCTGAATCTACTGTTAGTCAACTTATGGCTGTTATTCCTTGTTACTCCCGGTAGTGCTTGGGGGAACAGGGACTCTCCCATTGCCTGCTGGTTCCCCTTGGCAAGTTTATAGGCAGCCACCAGATCTCCTCTCAGCCTTCTTTTGTGGAGTTTGAACAGGTTCAGGTCCCATGGCCTCTCCTCATAGACCTTACCCTGCTGCCCCTTGATCATGTGAGTGACCCTCTTCTGGACCCTCTCAATGCTATCCACATCCCTCCTGAAGTGTGGCGCTGAACTGGTCATGTTGGAGTTTTGGCATTTGCCTACTCTTCATTTCTGGGTACCATTCATTGGTTTCTGTGCAGTCATCAAACTGTCTATTATCTGTTCTGTCAGCACATTCCTTTAATTTCCCAAACCCATCAAATGCATACATATTAATTTGGTCATTTACTGGTATCTTAATTTGGGCGTGCCCTGGCCTCTTAATTGGTCCATCCACCAAACCAGAAATCCCAAGGGCTGTGCAGTTGGTCACTATGACCTGGCACCAATGTAGCAAGCCTACCTGATATTATAGGTACACTGTGGTACATGTCTTTAGTTTCCCAGCCTGTTTGTCTGCTTGTTCCAGACACAGTGGGCCTTGACAGAAACTATCACAAAAAGGCTTTTAGAAACCAGTTAACCCTTGCCATTTCCCTGGACCACTGTTCTAATGTATATCTACTTTACCTATAAGTCAATTCCAAAAAGCAAATCTCTAAATTTCATTTTCTAGCCATAACTCTCCACCAAAAGGGCCAATGTGTGTTCTGTTTGCTACCAAGCTAAACTACACCACTTACAGAAAACCACATAACTTAGATGAATTCTGACTTGGGCTTTTTGACAGTCTGTACCTAGTCTATAGGTTCATCTTACCCCTGAACCATAACATCTAGCCATATTTCACATGCTTTTTCAAGCCCACAAGCGTGCAATTTAACATCTGTATGGGAAAAAAGGTTGGGATAGTGGGTAGATTAAAATGGGTGGGAAAGGACACACACTACTGAGCATTCTTCTTCTCCTTTTCTCTTACTTTGTCTCTGTAACTTTCCCTATACATCCTCTTCTCCTGAATTTTCCTCAGCTGATCATACTTTACTTCAAGGTACTAACCCAGGCTCCTTTCCTCCCAACTCACTGCCCACTAGGGTTGTATGAAGCTTCAACTCAGAGGAGATTTGGCCTGATTCAGTGGCTGAATCTCCAAATCTGAATGGAGTCAGGAGACCAATAATAAGGTCCTAATTGATTTGAAGCTCTCTGAATTGATTTGGAGAGCTTCAGAGAGGTTTTGAGATTCAAGCAGTCCCCGCTTGCTGCTTCAGGGAGCTGGAGCCGGACTCTGTGCCGGTAAGTAGGAGGCGTGGGGGGAGGGGCTGAAGGAGCAGGGAGGGAACCATGGGGGGACCCCTGCCAGGCCCCATCCCCTGCCTGCTCTCCCAGCTCCCCTGAGCACCCGCTGACCCCTGCCCACTCTCCCAGCCCCGTCAATAGCTGCCCCACCTGGCCCCAGCATCCTGTCTCTTTAAACCCCACTGCCCCCGCATTCACCGGACACTGCCAGGTGGGAGGGTGATCCCCGCTGCCCCCCACACTGCCCCATGCTGAGTGGGGGGCTCTGCCACAAGCCCCTATCCCCTGCCCACTCTCCCAGCCCCTTCGATAGCTGCCCTGCCTGACCCCAGCGCCCCAGCTCTTAAAAAAAAAAAAAATTCCCCGCACTCACCAGCTACTGCAGCAGCCTTCGGGGCTTCTGGAGGCTTGTGGTACAGAACCTCATGCAGCGCTGGGCAGTGGGGGGCAGCAGGGATCACCCCCCCAGCTGGCAGGAGTCAGTGAGTGCGGGGCTTCTTTTTATTTTAAAGAGCCAGGGTGCTCGGGCTGGGTGGGGCAGCCATTGATGGGGCTGGGAAAGCAGGCTGGGGATGGGGCCTGTTTGATTTGGAGATTCAGCTGATTCAGCAGCAGCCAAATCTCTGAATCAGATTTGGCCAAATCAATTTGGGACAGTGATTTGAATCACTGAATCGAATCACTGCCCCCCAAATCGGTTTAATCCAAACCCAAAACAAATACTAGCTGCTTTGCACAGGTCTACTGCCCACCTTAGTAGGCCAGCCTCCAGATTCCAGCACTTCTGTCTACCACACCCCTAATTTGTCTCACAGGGCTCCTAACAGAATTTCTTCCTCTTCAGATGTATAAAGAGTGATTCTATTTACTTGGCCAGACTTCATAGGACATGCTTTCCTCCAGAAGAGAACAATTAGGCTCTGCTGAAGGGTAAATAAATACAGTCTCACAGATGAAGATAACCAAAAACAACTTGTTCATTGTTTAAAGGTTCAGAAAAGTGAAGTATTGGTCATAAAGTTTTGTTTTTTTATCTTACTCACCCCTCCTTGACCCCCTCATTGATCCTGCTTTTTGCTTTTCTCTCTTATAACAGGATTTTAATGACCTGCAGCCGAAGGCAATTGATGGCCAAGGCAACTTCTCCCACTGCAGATTTTATTCCTTTTACTAGCTGGCTATCCCATGTGTACACATCTCACCACAGCACTAACTCCCTGAACATGGAGCAGGACAGAGAAAATATTAAATCTCATTTGTGCTCCCTCTATTTTGGGGTCATGCAGAGGTTTGCCTGATCTTTCATGTAATGTAACCAACCTTCAGCTCTGCTTCTCTGAAAAGCAAATCATACCTGTCATATTATATGCCCAAGCCATGCACCAAGTTCACCCATATTAATTCCCCTTAATCAGAGAGCCTTAGCATAAATGAGAATCAGGCCCATAATATGTGACCATCTTTAGAAGTCTGATATGTTTGTCTGTTCAGAGAGTTCATATAACAACAGCAGGATGCTAACAGGAAATAAATGTACTGAAGAATAAACTACATTGTGAAAGCTCTGAAGTTCTAGAAGTTTTCTTTCTTAAAGCTAATTTTTTTTTTTTTTTTTGGTATTCAAGATGCAGTATAGTATTGCCTGACAGCTAGTCTTTAATACGTTTGGTGACCAAAAGTGGTCCCCATTCTGTGACTGGAAGTACAATTTCCAACACTTGAAGAGTCTTGTCATACCACTGTGGTAATGTCTATGTACTAAATCTGAACTGCCCTCTCTTACATTGGCTGTCCAAGCCCTGTCTTTGCCTTTCTATGCAGAGTTCTAAGGCATCTATTGTGCCAAGTAAATAAAGAATCCTTTTTGCCATGGCAGAAAAAAAGGGGTTGTTAGAAGTTCTCAGGTGGTGACCAGCAGAGGGTTACAATATGCAAGAATGAAGTATTAAAAACTCAGACTAAACGTCTTTACAAATCTGGCTTTATCTTTATAATTACTATATGGCCTATACCTTCTTTATGCAAAATGATGGGAAGCATCTTTATGGCTTTTATTTAAAGAGAAATAAACCTTTTCTTATCTAATTCTGGAACTTCTGTAAAAAATGAGATGTAAATCAAATAGTAAATATTTATGCTTTCACAAATGCTTTCAATTTTCACATTAGAAAACACATATAACTCCCATATAGTAAGTATGGCTGCATAACAGTTTCCTGTTTGCAGAAAAGAAAAAAATCATGTCTTGCCTCTGCTATTGTAGTGCCTTTGAACCAACATAGTCTAGAACAGGGCTGTCCAGTTGGTGGCTCATGGGTTGTATGAGGGTTAAGTTGTAGAGCTTGCAAGGGTTTAAGTTGTGGCCCCCCAGACTCCTGCCTGGCTGCTGCTTTCCCCCCAATTACTCTGGCTCCCCTCTCTTCTTCTCCAGCTTTTGCTGCCTGTACCTGCCTCAGTGGGTGGGGCAATGCAGCATGGCGTGGCTTGGCGAGCTGAGAGTGAATTTGGGGCTGGGAGTATGTGGTAAACTGGGGCAGGCTGTATGAGAACCCACATAGGCCATGGTGCAGTAGTGCAGGGTGCAGGCACATGATGCAGTGCTGGGGTGCAAGCACCCTGTACAGTGGTGGGGTGGGTTAGGGAGGGTCTATGTGAGCACATGGTGCAGTAGCTGGGGAGTGGTGGGGTGCTGGGCATATGGTGCAGTAGTGAAGAGCCCTGGTTCAGGAAATAAGGCCCTGGACTAGGAGTCGGAAGACTCAAGATCTACTGCTGGCTTTGGCTCTGGCTTGCTGTACAAGCCTGGATGTGAGTTATGTCTAGTCTCTTGTTTTATTTATAACACCATCACTTCAATTGATCTGGATTTACCTGATGTTGCTTCTTTTTTTTTTTTTTCCAGTGGTGACCTGGATCTCGCCTGCCATGTGTTTGATGTTAACGGATTTATACCGGGAGGGTATGACTTACATGCCACTGGACCAAAAAGTTATCGATCAATTCCCTTATGCTTTGAATTTTATAAAAAAAATGAACTGGTTGACAAAAACATAGAGACTCACAGGGTGCTCTTTATAATAAGGTTCTTTTATTAGGTATCTATCTTTTTACATCAATTTCTCTTGTTTCTTAGGTACCACTGTACCAGGGCCAGAAGAAGTAACAGGATTTTGGATCCTCAAGCTACTGTTCCACCTTTTCTCTCTTAGGGGCAAGTATTAATTCCTATCCACTTCTCTAAACATCACACAATGGACTCAGGGACACGCAAAAAAACAAATTCCTGTCTTTTAGGTTCAGTGTGTTTCAATTTTCCTTCTTTTTCTTCAATAACAGACTAGTAAAAAAAAACAACCCCAGTGCCTTTCCCTTTAAATCTCTAAATGATGCCAGGCTTATCACGTCTCTTTGGGGTTTCTGCTTTAATAAGTTGTGCTAGCCTAGTTCATTTCGTAAAAGGAAATATAAGAAAAGTTTTACTTTGTGTTGTCAGGCTCCATTGATTCCCCTGGCTTTTGAAGTTGCTCCGGCTCCCGGACTGTGCTCCCAATGAAGGGTCCTATGTCCTCCTCTTCCGTTTCATAGATTCATAGATGCTAGGGTCGGAAGGGACCTCAATAGATCATCGAGTCCTGCATAAGCAGGAAAGAGTGCTGGGCCTACATTACCCCAGCTAGATACACATCTAGCCTTCGCTTGAAGACCCCCAGGGTAGGGGAGAGCACCACCTCCCTTGGGAGCCCGTTCCAGACCTTGGCCACTCGAACTGTGAAGAAGTTCCTCCTAATATCCAATCTAAATCTGCTCTCTTCTAGCTTGTGGCCATTATTTCTTGTAACCCCCGGGGGGGCCTTGGTGAATAAATACTCACCAATTCCCTTCTGTGCCCCCCTGATGAACTTATAGGCAGCCACCAGGTCGCCTCTCAACCTTCTCTTGCGGAGGCTGAAAAGGTCCAGTTTCTCTAGTCTCTCCTCGTAGGGCTTGGCCTGCAGGCCCTTAACCATACGAGTGGCCCTTCTCTGGACCCTCTCCAGATTATCCGCATCCTTCGTGAAGTGCGGCACCCAGAATTGCACGCAGTACTCCAGCTGCGGTCTGACCAGCGCCCGATAGAGGGGAAGTATTACCTCCTTGGACCTATTTGTCACTGTCACTCTCTGGGTTCTCCAGTCTTCTCTGCCCCTGCCTTCTCAATCCGTCTTCCACTCATTCCAACATGCCCTGCTGCCTTCTCTCTCCTCATCCAGGGCCCTCCTGATCTCTCCTGTTTTCCAGAGTCGCTCTAGCTTAGAGGTGGGCTATTCTTTTGGGCAGAGGGCTGCTTACTGAGTTTCAGTAAGCCATTGAGGGCCTCATGACAGGCAGCCCAGGGCAGATTAATATTAATTTTCTAAATTTTTTAGGGGCCCTGTGGACTGGATAAAATGGCCTGGTGGGCCGCATCTGGCCTCCGGGCTGCATTTTGCCCACCCCTGCTCTAGCTTCGTGGAACAGCTGCTCTGGAAGCTGCTCTGGAAGCGTGGCTCTCTTTTCTCCTTAATTGGTTCTTGCCAGTGTTCAGTTAGTATCGTCAACCCGCTCTCTCTCTTCATTACACTGGGCAAATCACTTCTGCTCTCTGTGCATTCTTCTCCCACCTCTGCCTTGTCTACTTAGAATGTGAGCTCTCTGAGGTGGGGGTCTGAGCACATCTGTGTGGGGAAAGGCAGCACTATGCAGATATATGCCATGCCTGCTTTGGATACACTAACTCTTCTGAGGGCACAATGCTACTTTTTCCACATTATACCCCAAATGTTTATAGAGTGCCCAGCATCAATGAAGATCTCATCTCAGTCAGAACCTCTATGCACTATTGTAGACTACTACATTTTAAAAAAAGAGTTCCAGCTGGTGCGTTCACTCAGACATTTTACATCCTAAATAGCTTGGGTAACAGACAGCATTCTTTTTTCTTTGTTTAAGTTTTTGTTCATGTGTGTTGAGCATCTGAAGAGCTATTGAGGGAAACCTAACTTAAAAACACAATTTTTACATTTCATTTAGATAAGGAGCTGGCTATAAGTAAGGACAGGGCTGGTTTTGGCCCCATGCACTACTTTAGTCAAACAAATCTGTTTTAGCACGAGTATATTCAGATAGATGTTTCTGCTATTAGCTTATGTCTAAGATATTAGAAAATAGAGTTTTTTTAAAAAATCTGCCCTCTGCTTGACTGTTTAGCTACCTCACTTAAGCTTTTTTTTAAACAGAATCCGTGATCTTAGTTTCTATATATATTCATCAAAGAAACATAAGGTGCAGTCAGAAAAATGACTAGCAGGGGGAAACTGCACTTTACTTATCTTGTGGCTTAAAAGTGATGCTGTTGTAAAAGTCTCAGACATATAGGCCTGTGGGCCTATAACACTCTTGATGTTAGCCTGATTGCAACTGGTTTTATATACATGAATTCTGAGAAAGGATACTGACAAACTGACTACAGTCAAGTAGAAATTTGATACAGATGACCTGGAACCAAGCTTAATGTTATTTTTTTTAATTTCAGCCTGAGCACACGTATATTTGCAAATCAATGATCCTTACTTCAGATGAAGAAAACAAAGCATGGGCACAGCTTCCCCAGTAGTCTGCACAGCATTGTAATGAATATAGAAAATGGCTGCCTATTGCTGTAGAGAGCTGAGTCCTCAGACTAAACAGGTAGTAGAACCAGAACAAAGGCACGATTAAGTATGCCACCTATATAGATTAAATGAATGGATAAACTCACCTGAAATAAATAACACTCAGACAAAGGAAACAAGAATGTTTAGTATTTAGAAAGACCACAGGCATAAAGAACTGCTTACTCAGAGCACAAGAGGGGGAAAGTTTCTTTTATCAGGAGAGTGTATTGCACTGCTTGCTTTTAAGGTATGTAAAAAGGTTTAGGTGCACTCTCCTAGTTCAAAGGAATCCTTTGAAGTACTGTCTGTTAAGTTGAAAGGAAATTGGAAAGCTGTCCATCAAGGAATGCTGAGCTTCATTAAATATTGGATATGATAGTAAACTGTGTAGAAAAGCAATCAGCATATGCTAAGTTAGTGTAACTGAGAGCTATCTGCACTAGCAAAAGGTGGCCTCTCATTTAAAATGGTACCCTGGGCTTCTATCATCTGGGGACATTAAAGGTTCAGTACAAAAAGCAACTATAAATCAAAGAAAGGTTCTAGCAAAAGAGTTTCACTGACATAAGGATGCATCATGTGCAATACAATGTAATGACAAAGGCCAAGGAGCTGGTAGCAAAAAGGGCAAGGAAGGAGCATATTAGGCTACAAATATACTGTTCCTTACTGAGACCTTGATTCTGTTCCAGGGTAGACTGTAGCTTTACTGCCAGAGGAGGAGCCTGCCTCCTGCTACTTCCCTTTCTGGGGAATGCTCTATCCACCAGGGTCCCTATTTTTAGGGTAGATACAAGCATTACATTTAGATTGCCCTAACTGAGCATAGGACAATCTACATGGCCTAGCATGCAAGCGTTACAGGACTTAAATCACCCTAAAAACAGTGTACCCAATTTAAAGTTAGTTCACCTCTGAGATGAACTAACTTTAGATGGGCCCCTTACTGAATGGGAAAGGCAATTTAGTAACATAATGACAAACAGGCTGAAGTATTTAATGCCATTTTCACTTCAGTCTTTACAGGCAAGGGCAGCTCCAAGACTACTGCATTTGGCAGCCCAGTTTGGGGAGGAGGTGAGCAGCCAACAGTGGTGAAAGAACAGGTTAGGGACTATTTAGAAAAGCTAGATGTGTACATGTCCACAGGCCAGACGGGGTGTATCCAAGGGTACTGAGGCAGTTGGCTGATGTGACTGCAGATTTGCAGCCATTGTCTTTGAAAACAAATGTTAAATGAAGGAGTTCCCAGATGATTGGAAAAGGGAAAATATAGTGCCCACCTTTAAGAAAGGGGAGAAGGAGGATCCAGGGAGCTACAGACTAATAAGCCTCAGCTTGGTCCCTGAAAAAATCATGGAACAGATCCACAAGGAATCCATTTCCAAGTACTTGGAGAAGGTGATTAGGGACAGTCAGCATGGATTTACCAAGGGCAAATCATGCTTGACCAACCTGATTGCCTTCTATGATAAGATGACTGGTTCTGTGGATGTGGGGAGAGCAGGAGACATGATATACCTTGACAATGGTTGTAGGTCTAGTTGGCAGCCCGTATCAAGTGGAATGCTCCAGGGGTAAGTCCGAGGGCTGGTTTTGTGTTCATTATTTTCATCAGTGACTTGGAAAGATGGGATGGAGTGCACTCTTAGCAAGTTTGCAGATGACACCAATCTCAGGGCGGGAGGAGGGAGTAGTAGATATCTTGGAGGGTAGCGCTAGGATTTAGAGAGACCTTAACAAATTGGAGGATTAAACTAAAAGAAATCTCATAAGGTTCAGTAAGGATGAATCCAAAGTTCTGCACTTAGGCCACAACAATCCCATGCACCAGTACAAGATGGGGACCAACCAACTGGCTAAGCAGCAGCTCTGCCAAAAAGGACCTGGGGGTTACAGTGGACAATAAGCTGAATATGAGCCACCAGTGTGCCCTTGTTGCAAAGGCAGCTAACTGCATTTTGGACTGCATTAGTGTTGTGAGCAGATTGAAGGAATTGATTCTTCCCCTGTATTTGGCACTGGTGAGGCCACATCAGGAGTACTACAGTTTTGGGCCTCCCACTACAGAAAGGATGTGAACAAATTAGAGACAGTCCAGTGGAGGGCAAATAAAATGGCTACATGGCTAAGGCACATGACTTACGAGGAGAGGCTGAGGGAACTGGGCTTATTTAATTCGCAGAAGAGAAGACTGAGGGGGGATTTAATAGAAGCCTTCAGCTACCTGAAGGGTGGTTCCTCTTCTCTGTGGTGGCAGATAACAGAACAAGGAGCAAAGGTCTCAAGTTGTAGTATGGGAAGTTTAGGTTACATATTAGGAAAAAGCTCTCACAAGGAGAGCAGTAAAGCACTGGAACAGGCTACCCAGAGAGGTTGTGGAATTTCCATCCTTAGAGGTTTTTAAGACCTGAGGACAGCCTTACTTTGAACAGTTGTTTGGACTACATGATTTCCTGACGTCCCTTTCAACCCTAATTTTCTATTATTTTAAGATTCTAACTGTGACTATGGAATACATTTCAGAGCTGCACCGATACATCAGTCTATATTGTATTGGCACCGATAAAAGGAAAATTGACATTATTGTGATGGCCAGAACCAAAGGGGTTAATGAGCAACTTATAGCAAAAAAAAGGTCTTCTTCTTGAAAGTATCTGGTACAGGCATATAGTTAATATTGGCTAGGACAAAGCTTACAAAATTGTTTCCTGAAGATGTATCTTGTCTGTCAGAAGCATAATCGTAATGTTAAAATTAACTGTTTGTACCAATCATAAGACTAATGTGGGCCCCAAGAAGTGGAACTACAAAACAAAACTGCAAACTTAGCTGATCTAATAATTTTTGCTTAAAAATCAGTAAGATTGACAAACCTAACCACAAGGTATAATTAACACATTTCAAAAAATTCCAAGTGGGTTGAACTTAGGTGGGGAAAAATGCTAATCTCAGACCCCAAAGTGATGTGGTGTGATTTGCTTATTGGGTAAACCCAAGTTTAGGCAGTAACCTATTACAATAATTTCTAACACCTTTTAACCCCATAGGGTAACAGCTGTAGAATAAAATTGTGAGTGGCTCTAAAGCCAACAGATTAGCACGGGACAGGATATAAAGGAACACACATGTCAGGTGACAAGTAGGAGGGACGGAACAGAACGGTCACTGC
This sequence comes from Crocodylus siamensis, assembly GCF_052110815.1. NCBI lineage: Eukaryota > Metazoa > Chordata > Crocodylia > Crocodylidae > Crocodylus > Crocodylus siamensis. The sequence continues at coordinate 171,970,409 of NC_143399.1, forward strand.
TGTTCCAAGCCCAGATTCCATATTCCCAGTGTGAGCAAGGACCAGATCCTGACTGAGGGACTGTCCCTGGTGCTCCCTCCGACAGCGTGGATCGGGGATGCCTGACTTTGCTGGATCAACTTGACGTGTACCTGGCACTGAGGGACTATCGATAAGTTGCCAACCAAGTGGGAACTCTTTGTCAATTTGTCTGTCTGTTTTTATTATCATTGCAAATTTTTAACTTTTACTGTTATTTTGTCGATGTATTAGCTTAACCTTTTTATTAACTGTTTAACGTGTAAACTATATTTTGCTGCTTAAACGTATTTTTGTTGCTATTTTGCTGCTATAAGCAAGATTTATCTTTACTGGTATAAGTGAAACTTGTCTTTGCTTCACTCCCAACTCTGCCTCCTCAATTCCGAACCAAATAGCCTACTGGCTGATACAGTTGCAGCACCCAGTCAGCCTGCAACTAAATTGATACACTCACAGTGCCCAGCTGGCCTCTGACACATTAGCAACAATCAGCTTTTTTGGCTGATGCTGCTGATAATATTGCTGATAAATGCTGCGTGCATGGGTGCAGCCGCAGCATGCACATAGCCAGGAGTGCAACCTGGGAGCTTGGAGAGCAGCATCTAGCTGGTAAGTCTGTTGGGGAGAAGAGGCATGGTGGGGGCAGATCGAGGCCCCCATGATGAGGGAGGGAGTAGGGTGGGGTTGGAGCAGGGGCAGGCTCTACACAGCAAGGGTGAGGTGGGGAGCTGCAAGCAGCTTATCTGGGGAGGTGGAGGGGGGGCTCCCACCACTGCACACACCCCTGGGGGAAGCATGGGGGTCACATGCCTCCTGGATCTGTGCACAGGACATGGGTGGGCTTCCTGCTGTGGCCTGGGGCTGGGTGTGGCATGGGTGGTGGCGGCACTGGGTGTTGGGCTGGGGTTGGGCTTGGGGCAGGTGCTAATGGTGCTGGAAGGGAGGCTACTGGGTGGGCTACAGCCACCCCAAAATTCATTGTAGCCCCACTGAAATCCCCCTCCCAGCCCTGCTGTTACCACCCTCCTTGAGTGCAGCTGAAGTCCCCCCCACTAGGAAGAGTCTGGTGCTGCCCCCAGCCCCAGCCTGCAGGAGGCAGCCTGTCCTCACTTGGTGCACACCCTCCCATGCCTCCCCTAGGGGTGTGTGCATTGATAGGAGCCGCTCCCCGTGCCTCTGGATGAGCCACTTGTGGCTCTGTCCCATGCCCTGCCTCACCCTGACTGGCCAGTACCTGCCCCTGTCCCTGCCCCAGTCCCACTCCCTCTTTCACCATGGGGACCTTGATCTGCCCTCCTACACCCCTTCCCTGCCACCCTCCCCTTCCTCTCAACAAACTTATAAGCCAGATACTGCGCTCCAAGCTGTTGGGCTGTATATTGGCAATTGGATCAGTATCAGCAAATATAGCTCATTAGTAATTGTCCATCAGTATTGGCCCAAAAGTCTTTATTGGTGCTCCCCTAATACACTTAATACAAATCTTGTCTGAAAATAATGAATATGCATTAACTTCAGTCAACCAACATAAATGGTAACAGCAGTTTGTCCTACTACTACTTTCACCTTGGTGCTTTTTGCTTCATTGTATATTTGTATCTCTGTTAGCAAGTCTTTAATTATAGAAACTTTAATTTACATTTGTAGTTAGAAATTTTATGGACTCAGGAAATAAATGTGAGTTTCATATACTTTTTTTCTCTCATATACTTCTTTTCTCTGTGTAGAATGATAAGATGGGTCAGCATTGATGCGTCTAGCATGGCATCTTTAAGAAAGGACGGAAAGTAGAACCTGGGAATTACGTGAGCTTGACCAGAATTCCCAGTAAGATTCTGGAGAAAATTGTCAAGGAGACCCTTCTGCATAAGCTAGCTGAGGGCAACACCCTGAGGGACAGTCATCATGGGTTTGTCACGGGTAGGTCTTGCCTGACCAATCTCATCTCCTTCTATGACCAGGTGACATGTCACCTGGACAGGGTAGAAGAGATTGCTGTCATATATCTGGACTTTAAAAAAGCCTTTGATCTGGTTTCTCATGACCTTCTCATGGAAAAATTGGCCAACTGTGGCCTCAGCTACACCACAGTCCAATGGCTGGGAAATTGGTTCCAAGGTTGGACCCAGAGAGTAGTGGTCAGTGGTAATGAATCATTATGGCACTTCATGACCAGTGTCGTCCCCTAAGGTTCTGTCCTTAGACCAGTTCTCTTTAACATCTTTATCAACAATGTGGACATTGGTGTCAGAAGTGCACTAGCTAAGTTTGCCAATGACACTAAACTTTGGGGCATAGGATCCACACCTGAGGACAGGCTAGTGATTCAGGCTGACTTGGATAAACTTAGTAAGTGGGTGGACGCAAACTTGATTATGTTCAATACCGATAAATGTAAGGTACTCTACCTCGGGTAAAAAAACACTGCAGCATACTTATAGGCTTGGCAGTGCTACGCTTGCTAAAAACACTGCTGAAAGAGACTTGGGGGCCATGATTGACCACAAGATGAACATGAGCCACCAATGCGATGTCGCTGCTGGTAAAGCAAACAAAACTCTGGCTTGCATCCCTAGATGCTTCTCAAGTAAATCTTAGGATGTCATTTTCCCGCTGTACTTGGCCTTGGTGAGGCTGCAGCTGGAGTACTGCATCCAATTCTGGGCTCTGCAATTCAAGAAGGATGTCGAGAAGCTTGAGAGAGTCCAGAGGAGAGCCATGTGCATGATCAGAGAGCAAGAGAGTAGGCCTTATGAAGAGAGGCTGAGAGCCATGGGACTTTTCAGTCTGGAAAAGTACAGGATCGGGGGGACCTGGTGGATGCTTATAAGTACAAAAGGGGTGTACATCAGGACCTGGAAGAACGTCTGTTCACCAGAGTGCTGCAAGGAAAAACAAGGACCAATGGTCATAAACTCCTCCAAGACCATTTTAGGCTGGACATAAGAAAAATTTTCTTTACTGTCCGAGCCCCCAAGACCTGGAATAAACTCCCTCCAGAAGTGGTGCAGGCACCTACTCTGGACTCATTCAAGAAACGTTTGGATGCTTATCTTGCTGGGATCCCTTGACCCTAGCTGACTTCCTGCCCCTGAGGCAGGGGGCTGGACTCGATCATCTTTGAGGTCCCTTCCAGCTCTAACACTTATGAAATGAATCCCAAGTGGTGTGTAAAGTTACAAGTCCAAATCTTGATAGGAATGTTTCATGCTTTTGATAAATATACATTGTATGCCATGTAATTTGAACAGTGTTCCCTCACCTGGGACACTGAATAATGAGGTCCTGTTTATTGTGTACAGACATTAAAGATGCCCTAGGATTTGTCTCAAAAGCCTTGGATGCAGCTACTTGACCTCATTAATATGATATATGCTGTTGGTTGGCTACTGCCCATACCTCGAGTGGAAATTAGATTTCAGTCATGGATTTGTGAAGTAGGTGAAGGACTTTCAGGAGAAGGACTATATTTAGCTAGAAAGTATCAATAATAATTTAAGGATATTTCACGTCTTGGCAGCAGCAACTTAACTATGTCAGCAAGTGAAAAACATACAAGCCGAAATTAGGAAAGTACTTGAAATTTGTGTATTGCTCATGCTGATCCTGCACTTTTACTCAGTGGCAATGTGTAAAGGAAGGACTTCAAGGAATGAACGATCATGCCTGATGTATACATTCACAATTTAGCCTACAAAGGTAAGATTAAAATTTGATACATTTCTTTGATTTCTGTTACTAATTGCACAATTTGTAGTAATTGAGGGAAAAAAGCCTGTGGATCCTAGCCTGTGTCTGAGTTCCTTATTGAAAGATTCAAGAGAAGTTTAATAAAGGCAAGTACTTCACCTAAATTATTTCAACTAAACCTCCACTCCCTCCATTCTGATCTGCTAGTGTAGCTGAGGACAGGCTCTCTATTTCTACAACTTATTTAGCAAAGAAAATATTCATATAAGTATAAGGTTAATATTTTGAGCAAATGTTGTAGGCAATTTGGGACCAAGCAAGATTTGAATATGAGTCAAGAAAATGTTGAAATACCATTTCATGGATAAATAGTTTAATATTGCAATAGATAGAGATTATTTATCAGATACATAAATGTGGGATTCTAAACAACTGAGCTTGAATTCTTTCTAAAGTTCAAGAGATGAAAGTTGTTCCATTTCTCCAATTCTAAAACTAGAGTTTTCCCCTACATTTACAATACAGTCCCAAAATTATGCTCTCAAACCATGAAGTCTTCATGAATAGGCGGTTTTTAATACGTCTCAATTTTGTATGTGAGTCTTTGAATGATTTCATCAAAAGGATTATTTTAATTTAGAATATAGGATTAATCTTCATTCAACTATCTTGTAAACCAGCAGGATTATGTCTCCCTCTCAAACAGAAGACACAACCTGATCTACCATGAATGATTACCTGAACTTCTATTGCTAAGGGTCCACTGTGATATTTATCTTCCTACTCTTTGAAAATGTAATAAAAACACAATAAAGAAGAAAGATGTAGAACTATATGTAAGTAGATATGGATATAGATATATAGCAAGAGAGAAAGAGGGACAAACATTTCAGTTGTAGAATCAGCCTCATTTGTCAAATACAAGACAAAAATGGTGTTGACTTGTGACAATTTCAGTATTGTTATAAGAAGAAAAAAACAAAAAGAAAATGCTAATGTGCAGAGTGCTGTATAACTATACTTTCCCTTCAAATACAAGTTCTTTTAGGATAATTACTGCAAAACCCAAAGTATTGACTTTCTAACCAGCATCTGTAAACTTTTGAGTTTTCAATTTCCTGCAGGATGACAAAAGGTAAAAAGCCAATTGCTCTTTATTTAGCTTGAGGTAGACTATTACTATACTATGCATTTGGTTCTATGTTTTGTAGTGAGGCAGATTTTAAAGAAAGAATTTCAGTATAGGAAAGAAATAGAGAGTTGAGGGAAATTTAATTTAATCATAAATGTTGCACTAATCAATTGCCTGGCTGCCCCTGACTGTGCTGTTGTTGGTTTTGTTTTCCAGAGACATTTGTTTTTAATCATTTATTACATGTTTGATGATGTTAATGAACAGCATGAAAAGAGTACCCTTTTCCCCCCTTTTTTCCCCTCTATAATGATGTTTACTGTCTAGAGCAATGATTGTTCCATTTTCAGAGATGTTCACCACCTTCTGCTGCTGATTAAATTCCTGTTTGGTTTCACTGCCAAATCTGTTGGATTAAATTAACAAGCTCTGTTTGCTTTACTGTGAATGACCTGCATCGACCTTCAGCTTGTACAAAATAATAATCTTTTCAGCGATTTATTGATTCAATGCTCTTTATCTTTTCTTAAAGAAATGCACAATAGAAATGTTTGCCTTTAGCTGGCTTGATTTTGTAGACACATATTGCTTATTTCAATACACTGGAGACATTGGCCCTTGATATTAATAGTTTTGCACCCTTTTTAACATTTGCTTTTCTTTGGAAGGTTCACCAAAGCTTGATTACTCTAAACACAAAACTTCACATGATTCTTTCTCTATAAAAGGTTCAACTCTTGAAAATTATCCGCATCAAAGGACCAATTTAAGGAGATTAAAACCTCTCTCTTTTTTCAAGTAAAAAAAAAAAAAATAATGGGATTGTTACTGGATTGCTTTCCATCCTCCTTTAATTGATTTGCTTTATTGCAGCCAGAAGACTTGGTGAAGTTCAGAACAAAAATTATAATATTATAAGTTAAGATAAGTTTAATATTTAATGCTACATCTCTTAGTTTCAGTCAATTTTACAACCGTCAACTGCAGCAACTACTTCTTAACTTGACTGAAATTTAAGGGCAAGAATCTTCCTTCTTATCTGCTTGACTAGACCCTGCTATTTTGCTTTCTTTACCATGTATGGTTGGTGGCAGTTTCTACTAATTTCAGCAGGTTTGGGATTAGGCCTCAGAAAAGCCAAATAGTTGAGACCTGCCAGACAACATAAATACACAGTTAATTTCAGCTGATAAAAGGTATCAAGAGTAAGGGGGGTTTGAAATCATGGAGAAAATTTCAACCTGTATAACTAGAAGCAGAAACGGCAGCAGGTCCCTAGTGGGTGCTTGATTGGCTTTTGAAATAAGTACAGAATATTGTTTGAAATGCACTGTTCCTATTACGCTGTCCTAATTGGCTCTATGTTTTTATGAACAGTTTATGTTTATAGGCATATATAAAATGCCCTAAGAAAAAATAAATGATACATCTCAGATGAAATATCAAGTATAGTTTCTTAGATGCTTCTATGATGCAGCTGGAAAATGCTAAAACTCATGCCACTTCCTTTCCTTGACACTGAAGAATCTCAAGCAGGGTGTGTCTCCTGGAAAAATCAGGATTTTGTTTAGCATCTATAGTGCAGATTCTTTTGTCTTCTGCAAAAGAATTCAACAGCCTCTGAATATAGGAAGATAACTGGCAGTTTGATTGTCAAGGGTTTGGAGACACACATAGATTTGCCATATGTTAAACTTGAACAATCAGGAGTTGCAAGCTAATTAAAGGCACTCCCTGGAGTGTATATAGAGATCATCAAAGACCCCACAAAATTGCATTGGCAGATTGTAAAAGATTCATTTCAGCTTCTGTACATGTGTCGCAGTGCACTCAAGTGCCCTGCGCCTGAGAGCAGAGACTGCTCTGGGGAGACCCCTAGTGGCAGAAAGGGGGAGGCTCAGCTGCCAGTCACCAGGTGCTGGTTGCCGGGACAACTGGTAAAACCAGCTGACCAGGAAGGGGCAGGGCTTATCCCTTCTTAAGCCCGGGTAGGAGGCCAGGAAGGCAGTCCCTCTGCAGCAGCTGCGGGAGTAGGGACTCAGCTCAGACAGAGGGGAGGACTCTGGCCATGAGAGCATCCCTTGGTCACTGCTGAGGTTAGTGGAGCCCTTCTTCCCCCGCTCCCTCACTCTCTAGTAGGGAGTAGATTTTTGTTTGACCGGACAGTCTAGTTTTTATGTTGTAGCCCAGGGGCTTTATGTTTTATGTTTACTGTTTTGACCTGAGGACCAGGCGAGGCTATTAGGGGTGGAGGAGGCTTCGTAGGAGCTCCACGGTAGCGTGGGGACTCCTGGCGCCGGAGAGGGCGCAGCATTGTTAGGGGACACATTGGCCCCAGCCCAGAAGCCCTGGAGTGAGAGGGGGCAGTAGGGAGAGGCCCCGGAGCGAGAGGGGGCAGCAGGCAGCCCCGGAGCGAGAGGGGGCAGCAGGCAGCCCCGGAGCAAGTGAGGGAAGGGGGCAACGAGGCCCAGAACGAGTGAGAGAGGGGGCAGCGCGGAGCCCCGGGAGTAAAGAGGAGGGCTAGAAAACAACAAGGCCCAGGAAACCACGTCAACTCCATCTGCAAGGCTTGGGCTGCAGTGTAGGGGAGGAAAAGGAGCCGCAGGTGGCACTCCCTGCCACCGGGGTGTGGAAAAATGGGCAGCCTCCCACTGATTACAACCATCTTCTAATCAAATAAGATCAAGGCATGGCAGGAGAGTAAGCAGGTGGTTGGCCCATTACAGGAGGGCGGAGCCACTCCCAGGACAGCTCCAGTATTGATACTCCTGTCACAACATGCCATTCTGAACTATGGAAAAGCTACACCAAAGTACTTCATATCAGGACTCAGAAAAGTCTAAGGACTTTCTTCTTGATACAGAAGACACCAGTGAACACTAATGAAAATTCCTGGGTCTTATTTCACTGTGGAGGTGAATATAGGTGTTGTCCTGTCAACTGTTGTCCAACAGTATGCACGGGGAAAACTTACCCAATGACAAAAAACATCCAAAATAGGACTGTTGTCATTCGTTATAGGGCACATATCAGGAATACTTGTAAAGTGTACTTTGCTCACATTTTTTTTTTGCCTATTGCATCACAAGATTAGTCTCTGGACTCTACTTTAGAAACATAGTCCTATAATCATGTTTCTTTGAGCCTTGCTCTATTTGTTTCCATCCATCAGCCATAAATAAACAGTTCCTTCAAAACAAATAACCAAAGAATTATTGTTGAAGTGCAGGAAATAAGATAGAATCTTCATATTAAATAAATACAGAACATATTTCAGATGCAAGAAAACTAGGTCTTGCAGTCTCTAATGTTAAGTCTGCATAGGAGAGGCAAGTAGTACAGGGAGCTGTTAGATCAAGTATTTATCCAAGGCAGAAAAGTTGCTCATGGAGTACAGAAACTTCAAGGACTGTATGCTAAGAAGAGAGGCACTAGTAGGAAGTCTATAGAGAGGAATCGGTGTTTTGAATACAGGAATGCCGACGATCAGGTAACAAAATGAACAACTTTTTATTATTTTGCTTTTCATCTTTGTCCCTGTCTCAGCATTAGGTTAAGTTTCCTATTATGAAGACTTTTTGTTTTATAGCATTTACTTTCCTTTCCTGTTTTAAAATATAGTTAAAATAGCAACATAACCTATACCTGTAGATCTATATTCACTTTGCAAGGCATTTTGTTTAAAGCCATTATCCCTGGTGGATGGGGTGGATACCAAAAAACCCCCAAACCAACCAACCAACAAAACAACCCCTCCCAACCAAACCATTACTACTTTTGCTTGGCTTCAGAATGAATGTTTGTGCCCTGGTTCTCAGGAGGAAATTTTTAAAAGTCTGATTTGTTGACGCAACTGCAATATTAAACCATTTCAAAGCTATTTCAGTAAATCGGGTTCTTCAGTTTATCCCTGTTGCACAGCTCCAGCAAATCCTTTTTATGTGAAACTTAAAGAAAAAATTGTTGCAATACATTTGAAGCAAAAGACAAGATGTGCACTTACAACCACCTACTTAAAGTGACCAATTGATTTGTTGATGACACTGATGAAAGACAGTGTTCACTAGTAAAGAGAGATGAGGTAACCAGCTATTACTCTGATACCAATGTTTTAACATTATTGTTGTCTGTGCACACTGATAAGAACCAGATTGGTTGTCTGAACCTACCTTAGTTTTTCTATTGATTGCTGAACCTCAAACTGGCCCCATTACGAATTGACCATTTATCACTTCAGAAGGAACTAACATCTCTAGACTCTGTGCTATGACTGGTGTGAGGCAAGGGTCTTTTTTAGATAAACAACTGGTAAGATGAAACTAAAGATAAGAGCTGTGATTTATTTATTTTTAGCTGCATGTTTGCAGAGAATCAGTACAATAAATCCAGAGGTCATGGGGTTTAGTGTCTAATCATTGTCTGTTGCAAGTCATGGGGAACATTGAAATAAGTCTTTCTGCAAAGCTGTCCAGTTGTCTTACACTTATAACACAAGGTGAAAATAGCTATTGGTAATGGTAAAAGTTACTAGTACCATCCAAATAAAGTTGTATGAAATCTAAAATCTGGATTGTGTGTCTGTGTTTCAAATCCCATTTTAAAATTGTTGCAGCCTTGTTTTGTGCTATTTCACATACTGCTTTATTTGCTTTACATTAATTTCCTACAAAATAGTTGTTTTTGATGTAAAAATGTTGTATCTCAAAACTGGCTCACTTTTACCTAGTATACTTTGGAACTTAAAGCATACATCAGAAATGGACTAATATTAGCTTCTCTAATAAACATAAATAAATGGACTAAAATTAAAAAAAAAAATGGATGCCTGCAACTAGGCTTCTAAAGCTCTATTTAGATACCTGACTGAGTGGTACCAGTTTTGAAAATCAGGTCACTTAGGATAGTGTTGATCTGAGACACTGTGTACTAGCTCTGTGCGTGCTAGCGCCTGAACTGGAAACAGTGTAGCTATAATGTATGTGGCATTGCACACAGGCCAATAAGCTCTGCTAATGTGGTTGCACAGCTTTCAGTTCCAGAGTCAGTGTTATGGAGCAGACTTGGGACATCTCAGCATAGCGCTACCTTGATCCATATAGAGATATTTTTGGCTTTAAATTCATATTTAGGCACCTAAGTAGGTTAGTTTTCTATATAAATTAAAATTAGGCTTAATTTTTTTTCCATTTCTTTCCTTTTTAATGTAGGTCCTAATTTGTGAGTAGCTTCGTATTTCCTTATACACACTTGACATCTCTGTCTCAAACAGACCTATCCTTTCTGGTTTTTCATCCCTATGCAGCATTTATAAACATGAGGTTCCACTTTAGCATGGACATGGTCCCATGTCATCAGTATCATCTGCATCCAACCACCCATAAAGAGGAATAATTTTATATGGACACTTTTATAAGCACTGGTGTTGTTTTTTTAAAGCTGAATATGACTTTTTAGAAGGTAATACAGTACTGATCCTATTTGAGAATCAGGTCTCTTGACATTATCAGAGTTAGTTAACCAAAAAAGAACATGGAAGGTAAGTTAGGAATTGTTTCTTACTCTATTTAGCATGAGCACAGAAAGCAAGTTTATGTGAGGTAAAGGAAGCTTGGGCATTATTGGGTCTGTCTACACAGGATGCTACTTTGCGACGTAGCATTGGTGGGCATAAACTGTGACACCAGTGCTACTGCGCAATAGTAACTAGCTACTGTGCAGTAGTGTGGGAAAAAACCTTTGGCACTGGGACTGTGCAAGTACTGAATGATTGCACAGTAATAACTGCACAGTTCAGTGCATGTGCAGATGCACCTAGTATGTATTGGTTGTTCTGCGGTAACAGCCCAGATGCACGCTCTACCCTGTGATAAATGAAAGCTAACCTATGATGGCTTAGTCCTCAATGACAGTGGTAATTAAACTATTATATTGTTAAGTGGTAAGCATTAAAGGGTGAGCCATTAAGAGTGTTTAAATATTGGCCCTGGTTACCTAACGAGGTCCTAAAGAGGTTGTGGAAATTCTATTCTTGGAAGTTTTTAAGAGCATGTTAGATAAATGTTTGTCTGGACTGATTTAGAGAGGCTGCCTTGAGCCAGTGGTTCAATTAGTTTACTTCCTCAGGTCCCTTCCAGCCCTGCTTTTCTCTGCTTTTGTGACTGAACTTCTACTTATCATGGAATTAAAATGAGCACCTGTGCAGTTACCACAGAGCAGCTGACATAAGAAATCCTATTCTTCCTTTGCCTTGCAGTAACTTGTTTATGTGCTCATCCCCTGTTTGTCTGTGCAGGGCCTGGTATGGTGTATCTTTGGCTCAGACCTATAGGCATTTCTGCATTGCAGACAAAAAAAAGAAAAGAATAATTTTAAAATAATTTATAGTATTTTGTGTGCAGTTTTCTGGTTTTATATTAAGGTAGCATTTTTTAAACAAACACAGAAATTGGCTTTTCCTTTTTTTTGTAAAAAATTGCCCTCTTTAAAAAAAAGAACGTTGGTGACACAATGATTAAATAGGCATCCTCTCACCTCTGGGAAGAATCACACTCTCAGTAGGCAAGGGCTGTTCCATAGGATGTTGGAGAGTGATAAATTACAGTTTTCTGTGGAAAAGATTCATCGAGTTCAACTTTGTGTCTCTCTATCAAGAGGCAGGAGATAGCCTATCTCTGACAGAAATGTATGACGTAAGTGACAGCATGTCAAATACATAGACTTGGGAAGAATATCCCTTAATGGGGTATGGATTTGAATCATGTAAGCCTAAATTGTTCTTTCACCACAGGGCCTGTGGAAGGGACACTGGGTGTATCTACATGAGATGCATAACTGTGCAGTAGTGTAGTTTACTGCGCAGGAAGCGCATGTGTACACATGTGCATGCTTACTGTGCACTAAAACTGCCTGATCATGTGTAAATTTGATACCTGCCTTTGCTGGTATCAAGTTTACGCACAATTAGTAACTGCGTGGTTCCGCATGTATAGACACGACCATTGGCGATGCATATGGGGGGCACATGGGTGCATGTGCACCCACTGAGATTGGCTGTGCACCCTCTGGAAGCACCAGGCATGAAACTGGAACTGCTAGCAGAAATGCACTTGGGGGTACCAGACTTGGGAGGCACCAGTCGCCCATGGACATGACCCAGGAGCAAGTTTGCTGCCAGGTCAGCCTTGCCTCTAGGGAGTTAGCCTGAGGCTAGTCCCAGGGCTCCAAGCTAGGAGCCTCTTCTGTCCCAGGGCTGGGCTGCCTCAGGCCTTTAAAAGCCTGCAGGCATTCAGAGCCCTGGGGCACACCAGCAGGGAGCCTGAGGTCACTCCAGGCCCCCATGTCCCCCTGGGACTTACCCTGCCTGCACACTAGCACTGCTGCCAGACACTGCACTGTCACGCACTTGCCAGGCCTGCAGGCTGCTACAAGCTCTAGTGAGGGCTGCTGCCAGCCCCCAGAGCTGGCTACAGGCAGCTTGTGGTCATCAGGGCCAGCTCCACCTGCCTGCAGCCCACCCCTAGCAACCTGCCCTGAGCTCACAGCTGCTGTGGGGCATTGTCTCTGCCATGCAGCTGTCAGTCCCGTGCTGGGCCCCTGTTCTGGGCACTGCAGACAGCTGTCCAGGCCTGACAGCACAGGGACAGCTGCGTGGGGGCCCAGAGCGCCAGTGCAGGATGTTCTCCTCATCTGTGACCATACCCACCCCTGTGCCGGCCACCCAGGGACCCAGCTGGTTTATGGAGGAGACTGACAACCTTGTGGTACTGTGGGGCAAGGAGGAGTTGCAGCACAAGTTCGAGTGGGGCGGGTGCTTGAATGCCCATGTTTTTAAGGGGCTGTCAGCCCAGACGTGGGAGTGCAGTCATGACCGGTTAGTGGGGCAGTACTGCATAAATGTCAAGGCCTTGTGGGCACAGTGGGTTGCCATCACCAACCACAGTTGTTGGTTAGGGAGTGCTCATAAGTCCATGCCCTTTATGCAGCAACTGGTGGACATACTCGTGCCCTGGGACGCAGGATGCAGCCCGGCTGTCTACAGCAGCATGGGTGGCCTGCCCAAACCCCCACCTTGGCCTGGCACCCATCATGCATCCAGGGTTCTTTGGGCATCCAGAAGCCCATCCCATCTAGGTCCCCAGCTGCACCCTCCACCAGCAGCTTGGGGATGTTAGAAATATTATTAAAATAGAAATATTATTAGCAATGCATAATGAATAGAGTGTTGTTAAAGCTGCACAGTTTGTATCTCGTACCTGATAAGAAGAAACACCACCAAGGACATCTCGCTAATTTACTATCTCTTTGTAACACTAAATCACACATACCTTCAAACTCCTCTGCCTCTACTCTTGTAAACTACAAAGGCTGTGATTTAATTGACTGTGTCCTTGAGAAAGGGGGGGGGTTTGAACTTTTGGTAACCTGGAGAGCTTTTCTAAGCATGCGTAATTAGCTAATGCATATAAGCCTATCTGCCCCGCATACTTAAGTAGTTAATTATAATGCACATGCGACGGATGACGTGACGTCATTTCATATATGTTTGTATGAACCGGAAATGAGTTGTAAGAGTTTCTGCTTCTGCACACGTGCCCAGGAGGGAAGGGATAAAACCCAGCTGAGAGTTTTCCTCACGGGCAGAGTGTGGTCTTTTGTCTTCACTCTGACCCTATTTGCAAATATACCTTTTGTATTGCTAATAGTGTGTGTCTGAGAGTTCTTCGCCTCCCGAGAAACGAACCGCAACATTTTTGCAACAGAAATCCTGGCACCCCAGATGGGACCTTCTCGTGGACTACCCCGAAATCCAGCGGCGAAGCGCCTCCAGTACCAGGGGGAGTGCGCACCGAGCCGACTTTTTCGGCTCGCCCCTGGAGTCTGAGGCGTGAGTCGGGATATTCGGGAAGTTAAAGGCTCCCGTGCAAATTTTCAGTTTCTGGAGACGTCAGACACACTCCGGTATTTTGATCGAGATCTCTGGGGTATCTGAGTGAGTATACGAATTCCCTTTGCCCAATTTGGTTCTGGATCCAAAGCAAAAGGTGTGCATGTTTGCTGAGGAACTCTAGGCTTGGCTCTCATGGTAAACCATCTGTTGTAAGGATCTTTTGGTATTTGGTGTGCCTTGGGCGCACTCTTGTGGGCAAAATGGGTATGGGTCGCTCCCGTGTAGAAAACCCGGATACTCCCCTAAAATTCATGTTACGTCATTTTAATAAGTTCGCAAAGCCGGCAGATTACGGAGCAAAAATGAAAAAAGGGTGATTTAATTAAGTTTTGTCAACTCGAGTGGCCAACATTTGGGGTCCACTGGACCCCGAAAGGATCCTTTGTAGTAAAAGAAGTGATAGCTATCCATGAAATAGTTATGCAGAACGGGTATTGGAATCAGTTTCCTTATATTGATTGTTGGTTGTGGGTGGTTCAAAATCAACCACCTTGGATTAAAGAATACTTAGTAAAGTCTCATGTGATGGTTGTTAAAGGAAAGACTCGAGGAGGACCGCCTGTACTCCCTGAGTCTAATGAGGGGGGGGATTCCGAATTGGCTGAGTATCAGACCTGCTCTCCGGTTGCCCTGTCAGGTAGTGAAGATGAGTCAGACTCTTCGGGATCCAGTCCCTCTGCACCAATGCTCCCTCCCTCAGGGAGACTACCACCGGCGTACCAAAGCATACCTAATGATTTAGAGCGTGAGCCTCAGCCAAGTGCCCCATTTGAATCAGGGAATAAGGGCTATTATTTGCGCAAGCCTGTAGAGGCACAGCCGGTGCTGAACTGCCTGATGCGTGAGGTTATTGGAGAGGGGGGCAATGCAACTTTTGTCTACACCCCATTTAGTACTTCAGATTTATTTAACTGGAAGAATCAGAGCCCCTCTTTTTGTGAAGACTCTGAAAAGATGAGGGACCTGTTTCGATCTATTGGGCAGACTCATCGACCCACTTGGGCTGATGTCCAGATGATGCTCCAGACCCTCCTGACCCCGGAGGAAAGGAGATTAGTGTTGGGGATGGCAGAGCGTATTGCAGCATCCAGAGTTGAGGCAGAGGGGGCTGCTGGTCGTACCCTGCGTGATACCTGCCCTGTTGAGGAGCCGAGATGGGATAATCATACTGCAGAAGGAAGAGAGCTGAGTGCACGGTATCTGGGGATTATAGTGGAAGCAATGGGAAAAGGCAGTGCCTTGGGTTACTAATCTGTCTAAGTTGTATGAAGTGAGACAGGGAAGAGAGGAGGATCCCTCAGCTTTCCTTGGGAGGCTGTATGAGGCGTTTCACAGGTTTTCGGACTTAGATCCAGAAGCCCCAGATAATCAACGCATGGTAAATCTTATGTTTATTGGTCAATCTGCTGCTGATATCCGTAAGAAGTTACAGAAAACTGAGGGAGGTGCTGGGAAACCGATTTCAGAGCTGGTGGAAATTGCATATAAGGTATATGGGAATCGTGAGCAAGTGCAGGAGCGCAAAGAGGATAAAAAGGCTCAGCAACAGATGGCAGCACTAGCAGCTGCTATAACTAGAGGTAACCCTGGAAAGGCTGGGATACAGAAGGGGAAAGGAGAAAGAGTGGGAGCAGACGTTTGTGCTTATTGCAAAGAGAAAGGACACTGGAAGAGGGAATGCCCAAAGTTGAAGGAGAAGAGAGAGAGGGAACCGAGAGGTCACCTCATGCGGGCAGAAGAAAAGGGTGAAGACACAGAATGAAGGGGATGGGGATCTAAGACCACTACCCTTCGGGTTGGAGCCCGAGAAGATCCCATGGTAACCATTAGGGTTGGTGGCAAAAACTTTGAAGCCTTGGTGGATACTGGGGCTACATTTTCAATGATTCCAGAAACCCCGCCCCTGTGCAGGAACTAGTGAACAGCATGTACTTGTGGAAGGAATTGAGGGAACGCAATCCGGACTCCCTGTTTGTAAACCACTCCTCACCAAAGTGGGGGACCATTTGCTCGAGCACTCCTTTGTATATTCACCAAGTTGCCCGGTTGCACTCCTTGGGCGGGACTTACTCACAAAATTGCAAGCTGAGATCTTTTTCAGAGACGACCAGATGGTGGTCCAGCTACCTGTCAAGCAGAGCTCGAATTATCAGATGGCTCTCCTGGAGGACCAGCATCCTGCAGTAAGTTCGGAAGGTCACGTGACTGGAGTAGACCCTTCGGTATGGGCTGATGGAACCCCTGCGCGAGCTAAGTCGGTCTCCCCGGTAAGGATCATACTCAAGGATGGGGAGGGGCCCGTTCGAGTAAAGCCGTACCCACTCAGCCGAGCGGCCAGAGCTGGACTCAAGCCGTTAATAGAGAAATACAAGAGGTGCGGATGGCTAGTGGAAGGGTCGTCACCCTATAACACCTCCATTCTTGGAGTGCCGAAGGCAGATGGGGTCTCATACAGACTGGTCCAAGACCTACGAGCAGTAAATAAGAAGGTCCTTTCAGACCATCCTGTAGTCCCAAACCCTCACACGATTTTGACACAAGTACCGGGGGAAGCTGAAATATTTTCAGTGCTGGATTTGAAAGATGCTTTCTTCTCTATTCCCCTTCACTGAGAGAGTAAAAAATTGTTTGCTTTTGAATGGGAGGATCCAGATACTTTCCATAAAGCCCAACTCATGTGGACAGTTCTTCCACAAGGATTCATAGCAGCCCCCCATATTTTCGGACTTGCCCTTCAGAAGGACTTGGAGGAGTGGAAGGGATCACACCCTGCAGTGACTCTCCTCCAGTATGTGGATGACCTGCTAGTTGCAAGCCCAAACTTGCAGCTCTGCAAGGAAGCCACCAGGTCACTCCTAAACACTCTGGGGGAAAAAGGATATAAAGTCTCTAGAGAGAAAGCCCAGATATGTCAGCCTGAAGTCACATTTTTGGGATATAAGCTCTCAAAAGGAGTCAGAGCCCTGAGTGCAGATCGCATACAGGCAATCCAAGGTCTAACCCCACCTAAGTCACCCAAGGAGTTGCGGGCATTCCTAGGGCTAACTGGGTTCTGTCGACTATGGATACCAGATTATGGTGGGAAGGCTAGACCACTGTATGACTCACTGACTAAGGAGAGTCTCACTAAATGGAAATGGAATAAAGAAATGCAGCATGCCTTTGATCTGCTTAAGGCAGCATTAATTCAGCCCCTTGCCCTGGCCATCCCAAACAGTGAAAAGCCATATCGACTGTATGTTCATGAGAATCGAGGGGTTGCATCAGGGGTGCTGACACAGCCATCGGGCCCGACCTGGAGACCTGTGGGATATTACTCAAAGGTTCTAGATCCAGTTGCACTTGGGTGGCCAGCCTGTCTTCAGGCTGTGGCAGCCACAGCAGTGGTTGTTGAAGAAGCCCAGAAGATAGTCATGGGTGCAGATATGGAAATATTCACCCCTCATGGAGTTCCCCAGATCCTAGGGACTGAGGGAGGGAAGTTTCTTAACCCCTCCAGACAATCATGGTATGAGATATTTTTGCTCTCTAATCCAGGACTTACTTTCAAACATACTACAGCCTTAAACCCTGCAACCTTGCTGCCGGAGTCAGGGAAACCAATGCATGACTGCCTTGAGGTCCTGAATCAAACCACACAGGTGCGGCCTGACCTTGCTGAGGACCCAATTGAAGACCCAGATGCTGAATACTTCGTAGACAGCTCCAGCTCTGTCATTGATGGAAAAAGACAAACAGGATGTGCAGTGGTAACCTTGGATAAGGTAGTATGGAGGGAGTCATTGCCGAGCTCATGGTCGGCACAAGCCGCGGAACTCACTGCGCTCACCCGAGCATTACAGCTGGGGACAGGCCAGCGGGTTAATATATACACTGACTCTCGCTATGCTTTTTCTACAGTCCATGTGCACGGGCTATTGTGGAAAGAAAGGGGTTTCATTACGGCCTCTGGGAATAAAATTGCTAATGGCCCCCAGATTATCAAGCTACTAGAGGCACTCCACCAGCCTAAAGAGGTAGCAGTCATTTATGTGCAGGCCCATGGGAAGGCTGCTGAGGAAAAGCATAAGCTTGGAAATGCAAAAGCTGATGCAGCAGCAAAGGAAGCCGCATTTATTGGGGGAGAAGCGGAGGAGGTATCCAAGCAGGCCATGTCCCATGCCATATGGCCATACGTTCAGGATTTAGTCCCGCAGTATTCCCCTGAAGAAGATAAATTTGCACAGAAAGCTTGTGCAGAAAAGAACTCCCAGGGGTGGTGGATAGTACCGGGAGGAAAGGTCATGATACCCAGGCCATTGCTTCGGGAGGTGCTGCAACAGCTCCATGCAAGAACCCATATGGGAGGCTTGGCTATGGGTGATCTAGTGATCCGTCAAGCAGTAGCCCCAGGGCTATATGTAGAAGCTCAGCGCATTGCTACCAAGTGCATCACATGCCAGAAAGTAAACCCTTGAAGGAAACCCCCTGTGCCAATGGGAGGTAGACCCTGGGCAGCGTACCCTGGACAGGCATGGCAGATTGATTTTGCCGAGCTCCCATGGTCCGGACATCACGGGTTTTTACTTGTCATGGTAGACCAGCTCTCTGGTTGGGTCAAGGCCTGGCCCACCAGGACTGCCACTGTGGCTACAGTAGTGAAGTATTTGTTGCAGGAGATCATTCCCTGGTATTCCCTGCCTGAGTCCATTGAGTCAGATCAAGGACAACACTTCGTGGGAAAAGTGGTTCAAGAAGTCGCGCAAACTCTCAATGTTACTTGGAAACTACACACACCATGGAGACCACAGAGTTCAGGACAAGTGGAACGCATGAATAGGACTTTAAAGACTCTGCTTACCAAGATCTGTATTGAAACGCGCCTTAAGTGGCCTCAAGCATTGCCGCTAGTTCTTACTTGCATTCGAAACACTCCCTGACGGGGCCTCAAATTGACCCCATATGAAATTATGTTTGGCAAACCGCCTCGAGTCTTACCCCCTGGAATGCGAGAAAATGTAACTTTTGAATTAGGTAATAGTGAGCTTCATATGTATGTTATTGCTTTGCAGTCTGTCTTGTCTTCTCTTCACAGGTATGCAGCCTCCTTTCAGCGTCTGCCTTTAGATGTACCGGTACATGACTTCTCCCTGGGAGACTGGGTCTTGGTGCAGCGGTGGAAAAAGGAACCTTTGACTGAGAGGTGGAGTAGCCCTTTCCAGGTACTTCTAACAACCCACACCGCTGTAAAGATTGCTGGCCATGACCGTTGGATACACCATACCCATGTGAAACGACATCCACGAGCATCAGAGGACATCAACTCCCAAGACGAGCTCACTCCGGAAGCTGAGTCGTCTTCGGAACAAGAAGCCAGCAAGTGGAGTTGTGAACCTACTGGTGATCTCCAAGTGCGCCTGAGATGGCTTAAACAAAGTTCAGAAAATTAGACAAGAAAGTAAAAAGGGAAATATTTAGGCCGTGTTTGATCTCAAGAAAGGGAAAATATGGTGGGAATCTTAATGTGCCTTGTTGTTATCTGTATAGTGAAAGAAGCAGGATTGAGTAGCCTTAGCCGATGGCCTATACCCCCGCTTTCCCCAATTGTTTCCCCAGGGACAAATTTGTATGTTGACATGATGGAAAGAATTGCAGGTACTTTTAATCTTACCAACTGTTGGGCCTGTGGGGGGCTCTGAGAGGCCGGAGGCCAGTGGCCTTGGAGGGCTTTTCCTTTGGCCCCAAAGTGGCTAGTGAGTAGTAAGGCAGATGTTAAGAGTACTAGTCGAAAATGGGATGAGAACCACAACTGGGAACTTTCCCAAGTGGCATTGGGAGAGTATTACATCAGTAATAATGGTACAGGAAAAAGCTTGGGACACAGCCATTGCATATGGACTTTAAAAGTAAGATGGATGAACCCTACAAAATTAGAACAGCTTTATTATCCTAACAGCCCAGGGTATAATTGACTAGTGTGGCAGCATCCTAATGGAACAGTTGCATGGTTTAATAAGTATTGGAGTGCCACAAATCAAAGTAATGATCGGACAGATTGTACAGACAAGAATC
The DNA here is from genome assembly GCF_052110815.1 of Crocodylus siamensis. Lineage (NCBI taxonomy): Eukaryota > Metazoa > Chordata > Crocodylia > Crocodylidae > Crocodylus > Crocodylus siamensis. Next base: position 171,990,250 of record NC_143399.1, read on the forward strand.
AGGATGGGCTATGGGAATGTTCCATGAAAGGAGGCCTCACAGCCGCTGGTCCTTTGGGTCCAGAAGGAGGCTTGGGGTTTCCCGAGATGCCCTATGGTTGGGCCCCTCTAAATGCCACTAATAGAGAAAATAGGGCCTTAAGAGGATACTATTGGATTTGCGGACGACAGGCCTATATGATACTACCACAAGGGTGGACAGGGACTTGCTATCTTGGAGTGATTGTACCAGCTTTCTTTTTGCTACCATCAGAGGTTGGAAATGGGTTGGGAGTCTCTTTGTATGATGATTGGAAAAGGGCCAAGAGAAGTATTGATGTAAGTTTGACACAGGGTGGCTCCCAAAAGTGGAAGGAGGATGAGTGGCCTCCTCAAAGGATCATTGAGTATTATGGACCAGCTACATGGGCTAATGATGGGAGTTGGGGATATCAGACACCTATATATATGCTAAATAGAATCATCCGATTGCAGGCAGTCTTGGAAATAATTACTAACCAGACTGCCACTGCTCTCGAGTTACTGGCCCGGCAGAGTTCTCAGATAAGAGCAGCCATATACCAAAATCGGATGGCCTTAGACTATTTACTCGCAGAGGATGGAGGAGTCTGCGGAAAGCTCAACCTTTCTAATTGTTGCCTCCAAATAGACGACAATGGGAAAGCAGTCTTAGAGATTGCCAAAGAGATCAGAAAAATAGCCCATGTACCAATACAAACGTGGGAAAACACATGGGGTAAAGACTGGTGGTTTAAATTATTTGGAGGACCCTGGTGGAGAAAAGTAGGGTTTGTGCTTTTGTGTGCTCTGACTGGTTTGATTTTTATCCCTTGCCTTATTCCTTGTTTCACTAGATTGATAACCACCACAGTAGAAGGGATGCAAGTTGCAGCAGTCCCCCTTAAAGCACAGACTGCAGCAAAAGTCATGGTCCTCAGAAAAATTCCTCGTAATTATCTTGATTTGCATAAATGAAGTAAGGAGCAGAAAGCATCTTGAGGGGGGATATTGTTAGAAATATTATTAAAATAGAAATATTATTAGCAATGCATAATGAATAGAGTGTTGTTAAAGCTGCACAGTTTGTATCTCGTACCTGATAAGAAGAAACACCACCAAGGACATCTCGCTAATTTACTATCTCTTTGTAACACTAAATCACACATACCTTCAAACTCCTCTGCCTCTACTCTTGTAAACTACAAAGGCTGTGATTTAATTGACTGTGTCCTTGAGAAAGGGGGGGGGTTTGAACTTTTGGTAACCTGGAGAGCTTTTCTAAGCATGCGTAATTAGCTAATGCATATAAGCCTATCTGCCCCGCATACTTAAGTAGTTAATTATAATGCACATGCGATGGATGACGTGACGTCATTTCATATATGTTTGTATGAACCGGAAATGAGTTGTAAGAGTTCCTGCTTCTGCACACGTGCCCAGGAGGGAAGGGATAAAACCCAGCTGAGAGTTTTCCTCACGGGCAGAGTGTGGTCTTTTGTCTTCACTCTGACCCTATTTGCAAATATACCTTTTGTATTGCTAATAGTGTGTGTCTGAGAGTTCTTCGCCTCCCGAGAAACGAACCGCAACATTTTTGCAACAGGGAACCCAGGCCAGCACAAGCTCCGCAGCCCCAGCTCTTGCCATGAAGTACAACTGGCTATGACACCACCAGCTGCCAGCAGTGCCAGCTCCCCCCAGGGGACACCCCCAGCCAGGTGCCCATCTGCCCCCCTCCATATGAAGACACTACCTAGAGCAGCACGCTGTGGGGAGCCACCTAGCAGCAGGCCCACACCTGGGCCTGGGAGGAGGTCCTGTGCCACCTCTAGCAGCCAGAAGCCCCTGGCCTGGCCCCCCACGCTGTACCCAGAATCACCGACTCCCCCTGCCTGGGTGTAGCCCCGCTGCTTGCAGCAGCTCTATGTGGGCATAGAGCCAGAACAGCCTGCAGCAGGGCTTGGACAGTACTTGTCAGAGAGGGAACATCCTGCCCCCATCACCCCTGGCTTAGCCCCCTGACCACTGCAATGTGTGCAATCATGGGGGAACAGCCAGTGGCCAAGGTGCTGGTCATCTGTCCCTGGTATCTGCTCCCTAGTCACCCCCACCCTATGATTGCACATACAGGACACTGAACAAAGTTTTCACAGGGAAGAAGGTGTTTTGGTGTTGGTAGGTGGGGTGGGTGGTGTAAGGGCTCCTGTAGATGTAAAGTGGTCTAGATGACATGCAGCAACCAATCCTGGCAGGCCCAAGAGGGCAACCATGGTCCTGGCAGTTGTATTGTGGAGCCTGTTTTCAGTGTCTCTACTAGGGTCTGGCCAAGAGGCAGCAGGTCTCCAGTGGCTGTCCTGGGATGCTACACAGGTGGTCCCTTCTCTTGACCTCACATGTTTATCAGAGGGCCAGACTCTAGGCCCTCCCTGCAGCTTTGTACTGCTTCATAAACATGGTGGACAGGTGATCACTGTGCATGGAAAAGCTAAGAAGGGCGAGAAGGCCATGTGCCAGGTGGCAGATGGCATGGTGGGCCAGCCAGCAGGAACACAGTGGACTGGTTATCACTATCAGGGGCAGGGGCAGGGACTGGAGCAGCCACACCACAGAGACACAGGCAGGGATGAAAGCCTGTACTGCACATGCTGTTCCACTGGGGCCGCTGACAGCTGCTGCTGGAACCTGAAGCTCCTTCCTGTACTAGCCGGGGCCCTAGGAATCAGGAGCAGATTGGCAGTAAATCTGCTTCTGCTTCCCTACACCTGTAGACACACTCACCATGTAGCAGCAGCACCCTAGAAGCTGGCCAAGGACCATATGGTGTCAAAGAGGGTTACAGCTAGGCACCCTGTTTCTGACATTAGTTCCAGGGTAGAAAGTAAGCTACATTGGCCTTTGGTGGATACAGCTTAGTCCCGTCTCTTGACCTCCCGTCTCTTTACCTCATGTGCACTTCCAGTTTACTTCCGGGTTCACCGCTGAGCATGTGGATGGAGGTGTAGTCTTGAGTTGGAGGCTGGAGAACAGCAAATGAAATGAAGCATTTGCATAGTAGGTAACACTGCTTGCTACCAGAATTAGTGGCTAGAGTTTAGAGGCAGGCACTATTGTACATAGGATCTGCCTGAATTAAGGTTTGTTAAATACTTAAATAATGTGGTCTCACTTCATCTGCCCCAGCATTTCAGCATTCATCTGCCCCAGCATTGCAGCATTCACAAGCCACGCTGGTACCTTGAGCTATGCAGAAAAAACATTTAAAGCTGTGTCTATGGCCGAATTGCCAATTCTCCAAATCAGCATCAAATCTTCAGATTCAGATTTGGCCAACTGGAATTGGGGACAGTGATCCGAATCAAGCCACTGTCCCCGATCCAGGCTGAATCCAAATCAGATAGGGCCTGCTTTGCACACCCCTAACGTGCAGCTTTCTACAGGGAGTAATGTTTGTTTACATGTGCAAATTTATTTTCCTTCCTTGTGAGATGAGTAGTGAGCACAGAAGAACAAAGGAGGTGCTTATGCAGCTCTTGAAGATTTGCAGAAGATGAGTCAATATCAAATTGCACAAGTGAGCCAGGCTAGGATTGAAAAGTCTCAATGTTGGAAAATTGTGTACTAGTCCCCTGCATCTCAAATCCTGAGATTGGCTTACAATTCCCGAGATTGAGAAATACAAAAAGCATTATTTTTAGTGTTCTGGTTTTGAGCCCTTGAGGGTCATGTGTTGACACACTTGGGTCACGTGTCTTGAGTGTGTTTTGCAGCTTTGTGAACTAGAAATGTATGCGTGTACAATGAAAGGGAAAAATCTCATGCGACCACAGAACTCCCAGAGCTGGGTCAATTCTAGAAACCGATAACTGCAAGAAGAGCCTCAGACCTGCTCTCCCTGCCAAAAATGGGAATTGCTTTCTGACTTGATTCAAGATGAGTTTAGCCTCTCTCTCTAATAAGCCTACTGAAGTCATAAGTAATACACCAGAAGTGAATTTGGTCCAAGCCTTTTACATATTCATTAAAGGCAAGTGCTAAACGCTTTACTATTGGGATACCAGGGAATGAAGTGAGACCACATTATCTAAGTATTTAACAAACCTTAATTCAGGCAGATCCTATGTACAATAGTGCCTGCCTCTAAACTCTAGCCACTAATTCTGGTAGCAAGCAGTGTTACCTACTATGCAAATGCTTCATTTCATTTGCTGTTCTCCAGCCTCCAACTCGAGACTACACCCACCTGTAACCCAGATTATAGGTAGATGATGCCTATTACAACATGAATAATTATTTTTATATACTTCAGTTCACAACAGAACTGTAAAAGCTTTCTTTATAGCTATGTAATAGATAACAGCTGGATTATAGTTTGTGTAATGACAAATATGAATTGTATTTTATGGTATGAATAGACTCCTGCGGTGCATTTCTTTTGTTATGACTATTCATGCCACTCATGATAATACCATATGTAAATATCCATTACAACCCCCTACAAACTGATTTTTCAAGACATTAACTCACCTTTGCACCAGTCTCTTAGGCTAGGGACAGAAGTTACACTTAAACCAGTATAAATGATCAGAAAATGGTTTAAATCTGTAAATACAACAGACCTTTCTGGAGCTAACTAGATAGCTATCCCAATCCTGGGCCTAAATCTTTCACTATCTCTGTGGCTGACAGAGGACCCAACACCAGCACCTTTGAAAAGCTCCCTCTTTCTCAGCTCCCCTGGCCAGACAGCTTATCCACACCCTGGAGCTGCCTTATATTCCTCATGCCCTGCCTCTTCTTCCAGTCTCCTGACTTTCTGGGGACTACCTGCAGGTCCTTCCTAATTAATCTCATTAACTTGTGTAACCTGGGCAGTACTCCAAGAGGTACCCCCTCTCCAAATGAAGGGATCAGAGCAGGTACACAAGTGCTGTGGGAGGTGTAGGGACCCTTCTCCCCCTATAGAGCAGAGCCAGACCACCAATGGGGACTTAACCATATACCTTTTAATGAGAGAACAATACTGGGAACATAACCAGTATAAACCAGGGGGTATAGGGGACACTACAACACCTGAGGGGGCAGGATTCAACAAAGGCTAGACACTTACAATCATAGACATATTTATCCAGTTGACAAAAGACAGGTTAACCAAAATGTAAAACACCAGCAGCAGAACAAACAATACTGGGGGGCGAAATATAAAAGACACAAAACACAAAATGTCAAATGACAAGGAATATAGGGTCTAGGTACCTGGGGGGGGGGAGAAAACACAATGGCACCTTTCTACTGCAACAGGAATTTCTCCCTACTAGCTCACTCACCCCAAGTCACCCCAGCTGGGACTTGAACTCAGCTCACCCATGTAGTAGGCAGGAACTCTACCAGTCACTGCTCCAAGCTGCTAGGCATCTTGACCTTTCCAGAGCCCCAGCCTCATGTTGAGCTGCCTGGCCTCTGATTGGAGGAGCTGGAAGCAGAGCTGGGAACCTGTCTGGTTGTTGCTCCGATCCTTGCTGGAGCAGGGGAGCCTTTCCTGCTGGCTGCAGCCTCTTGTAGGGCATCCTGGAGCCCAGCAGGGAGCATCTCCTGCCGGCCACACGCCACGCTGCTGGGGGTCCCACTGCTGCCTGCAGGTCCCACTTCTTCAGGCTCTTCTGGGGCAACTGCTCCTGCCCCGCTGGCCCAGCTCTTTGAAGCTCCTTCCTTGTGGTCCCTCGCTGGTCTTCCCGAAGTCAGCTGTGCTGTCCCTTTTATCCCCTGCCTGGCGACCCAAGGGGCCAATCGGGATACAGGGCGGTGAGTCTCTGGGGCCTGATTGGTGAGGAAAAGGAATCCCAACTCCTCCAATCATCTTTTACCCTTTCAAAACCCCTGGAAGTCACTGCCAGTTAGCCCGTCACACTTGTTACTATGGCAACCCAGCCCCAGCTGTGCCCTGTTTGCCTTGCAAGGCTGTGGCTGGGCTCTGGCACTCTTCAAGGCACTCTGTCACACTACGATCATCCTGATTCCCTCCTTCTTTCCTATCTTAATCACCTTGTTTAACTGTTGGTCATCACTAACCTGCATCTGCCTTCTGTACATTTGGCATTAAATTCAAGAATGTAATAAACATCATACGTTGGGTCCAATGATCACCAGCTGTTGAATAGGCCCTTAGGGATAGGTGACAGATAGGTGAAACTAGTTCAGTATAATTTTGGTATAATTTCTTGAGATAAACTTAGAACAGTTTGGGTTTTAGCAACATAAGCAAGAGTAATTAGATTTACATATGCAATTGCTGTAAGTTATTGTTTTCATCAGCAGCTTTCCCTTTGGTATATATTTCTTTAATATATCCCAAGTGTTTTTACTGGTAGAGTTGAGGTTGTATTCCAGACTAAAAGCAAAATTTTCTGATCTGATTTTCACATCAGATTTTATACGATAGATACAGATATAGATCTTAGAAAATAGCTAAGATAGAAATGGATCCCAAGTTTGATAGTTTGATCTGCCTATATGCCAAAACCTCCCACTGAAGTACAAAAGATTGTGCATGTGGGAAGAACAGGAAATTTGAGTTTACTTATAGTCAACCTGAGAGCAGAAATTTTCCATCTGGCTCAATTCTACTATTTAGTTGCTGAGCTTTTCTCACCTCCTACTAAAGTCATCGTGAGTTCAGTGTATTGATCACTTTGCAGGATTAAACTATTTATTCCTAACTCTAAGCTAAACATATTAAATGTTTTTTTATCTGTTTGGACACATGCTTTTATACAATCACTGGAGCTATCCAGTCAGATCATCACATCCTTTGTCTTGGAACTTTGTTTCACGGTGGAGGACCTCCTTAAGAGCTAACGTTTATCTAGTGTCTACTTAGCATCTACTAGGCACATGTTGTACTGCAGGATGAACCCTACTTTTAAAGATCAATACTTCTGGATTCTGATCCTTACTCACTGGATTGTCATTGGACTACAGTCATCGGTTAAAAAGCAAACTGTCCTGGGAACAGTGACCAAAATCTAGAATTCCCTTCTCTGCTGGGAGCACCCTAACTATCAAGCTAGAGTCAGGATCCATCTTCTTTCTCCTTTTGTTTTCACAACTCTTGCATTCTTGAATATAGCTTGCAACAGATTAAACAAGGGGGCCTTTTACCTAACAGCCTATAGACTGGCAGTTAGTACACAAGCTTAAGAAGCAGGAGACGTATGCTTACATAATCCCCTTGGGGGGTTCCAAGGTTGAAAAGAGTCTTGAACCCCGTGTCTCCCATTGCCTGGGTGAGTGTTGTAACCACTAGGATATGGTGTAATAGGTCTCTGCCTCCTCCTCTGTTTTTAAGTGAAAGTGATCTTAGGTGCTGTACTTTGTATTGAGCTCAGTGCTGTTGGTGTATGTCTTGTGTGCCCAGAACACACCTGAGAAATTGGAGCGTCCCAAGGACATAGTCACACTTGAATTCAGCCTATGTCTCTTGTCTAGAGTGCAGAAGAATTTAGATAGGAGCTAGGTGTCTAGCTACTCAGATTATGGCACCTCTCCACAAGTACAGAAACCTACATTTCTGTACCTAAGCCTCTTTGCAACCCAAAATGGAGGTGCCAAATGAATGTATACACCTCATGAGTTTTGTGGCCAGTAGAGTAAGAGTATTCTGATTCACATTTTGTGATTTAGATGCCTAAATTCTGCCTAAGTCCAGGCAGGCATTTAATTCACTAGCTTTGACTTTGCCATTAGTTCTTTGCATTCTAGTAAGAACGGGCATTGGATGATTTCTTCCTTCTGTCATCTTTCTTTTCTATTGCTGTATGCAAAAGCATCCTTTCTATTATAAGTTCTATACCACTTTTTCCCTCAGTATAATAAAATCCCTTAAGAGAGTTTATGGAAGTACACTCATTTATGTAAAATTGCTGCCGTCTTTGCTTTTCTCATATTTTGCATTGCATCCAAATTAAATATTTTATTCATTGGCTGTACTTGTACCTGCCATGCATATTACTTCGTCATGATATACTGAGATTGATGCCCTATTTTGTATTCACCTATCTATACATGCCATCTTTATCAATACTGGTTCATTTTTCTTTTTCTTTGCCAAAAGGCAAGTGCAGGAAATCAAATAAATTTGTATAATACTGTTTCAAAATTAAGTTTAGCATATCAAATTTGAAAAGTGGTAGCAAAATAACAGAAGACAGCTGAACCAAATCCAGGACACTCTTGGCAGGTTCTACACTATTATCAGTTGTTTTTTTTGACAATGTTCCCTGTAGCATTTGATGGGTAAGTATTACCTCCATTAAAATAATAGTCAGCTTGAAGAAGAATCTGCAAATGTGGTGTTGCACTTAGGAATTAACTTTATAAAACTGCCCTTCTGTCTTTGTGGTGCTTTTGTCTTTAACCTTTCTTGTTAGTGGTCTGGAACTCTAGTATCTGGAACCCTGGAATCTATTTCATAATAGATCCTATTAAACATACATAATATTTTAGCTATATTAGTATACTCATGTCAGAGCTGACAATAGACATATTTTTAGTTGTATTGTCAGCTGTTTAGGGTGATGACTGTCTTCATTTTATACCTTGGATAATGCCAAGCACATTGCTGATATAGACAGAACATGATATATTAAAGCATATTGGGCTCACAACTCCATGCACTGTTTTCAACTGCAAGTATGCCATTGTACACCTAAAGTTGAAAAATTAAGTCAATGATTCTAGCAGACCTGCTTCTATGAGGTCTCACAAAACAATCAATGTTTCCCCATAGTGGATCATACAGAAACACGTCTTCTTTCAATATCATTTTAAGATACTGGTGAGGATCTCAAAATGAATCACAAAACCATACTGTGTAGCAAAGCCTTCTTTTGGCCTATAATATATAGGTTAAGAAAGAATGATAAGAGTCACAGAAAGAAATTCTTCCAGGCAATCTTTTAGAATATTGCATTGAACTGTAATGGCTTTCTGTATGGGGTAAATGTTATTTAGATAACACTAAGGCTCTCCTGCTCTATATGCTGACATGCTACAGACTAAATGAACTAAGAATATTTTATGGCAGGGGTTCCCAATCCCTGGACTGTGGCCCAGTACTAGGCCATGAAAGGTTGGCTGCTGGTTCTCAGGGGGGCTGACTGCTGGTTGGTCTGCAGGAAGGCTGGCTGCCAGACCATGGACCAGAAAACCACAGACTGGAATTGACCAGCATACTGTGGACTGGCAACCTGCAGGTTGGCTACCTGCCTGCAGTATGCTGGTCACTGCTGGCCCACAGTTTGTTGGTCTGCAGTCACTTCTGGTCCACGGTTTGCCAGTCCTCAGCATAAAAACAGGGGTTGGGAACCTCTGTTTTATGGTATTGGTGCTTATTATTTCCTTACATACTGTAAATGTTTTTAAAGCTCAGATAGATTGGCTAATATAGATTTTACGAAATGCAAAAAAGTCATGTAAAGGTTTGAAAAAAAAAAAAAAAAAAATCATGAGCAATGAATAAAAAAAAGCAGCCCTAGAAAAACATTATGCAATACAGTGCACACGTGTGTGTCAATCTTAAGTAAGCTGACAGGCAGTGCTGGGCTTCAGTCTACTGTGAGATTTCATGTCTGATTTTCGCCTGACACACTGATGCCACCTACTTAGAACAGAATGAACGTGAATACCTTCACTTAGCTTCTGCATGACATAATGAACACTGAAACCATTTGGAGGGAAAGCCATAGCTTTAGGAGAAAACTTCAGACAAGTTTTGCATGTTGTTTTTTGCAGCTCACATACATCTTTAATTGAGAACTATCTTAATACATTTCCACTGTGGCAACATTTTAAAATATTGAAACTTCACCATAATATGAGAACAATGGCTGGAGCAGATGAATTTGCTGCTTATCTCAAGAGGATAAGAAAGGGGATTGTGTCTAAATATAGACATTGATTGCATCTTGTCACAGCATCAGAAAACTGCATTTTAGAAGAAGGCAACTTAATTGAATGAGTCTATGGCAATGATTGTTCAGAGGATGCCATTCCCTGCAAATTATACTCAGTGATTCTTTGCCCTCCAAAAAAAAACTGCTGCAATGCTAGAAATGAGGACATAAATGCCAGAATCATTGGAGAAGACAGTATACTTAAGTGTACCTAGTATAGATAATAAACATGGTAACAAGGATATCTAATTTCTGAAGTTTGCAACTAAGCAGTTTACCTCCCCAGAGACTCACACTTAAGGTGGGGAAGACTGTGATCCTGTTGCAAAATATGAATTTGAAAATTTGTTGAATCAATGGTACAAGACTTACTGTAAAAACACTTTACAACCACACTGTAGACTCAGAAGTAATAGCAGCAGAGGCTACTGGAAAGCATCTTCTTTTGCTCCTATACATGTGAGCGGAGCATGCTCTGATGCATTAGAAGTCCATGGAAATTGACGTGCTCCGGCAGCCTTCTGCGTTCCAGTGCGTCTCTGCACTGAAAAAAATGGCGCAGGCACTTTGAAATAGAACACGTTCAATGAGCTTTGGTTCAAAGCACCCTGCCAACATTTTTTCAACACAAGGACTGGATGCTTGCTCCTTGAGTCAGGGCCATGGAGAACCAGGGAGAGTGAAGGCCAGGATGCATAGAGTTGGAAAGGGCCTGGGCTCCCCCTGCTCTAGAAGTCATGCTTGGGACTGGACTCAGTGGGTATTCTCAGAGACTAAAAAAAGCCACAGTGGTCTTGAGCAAGCTCTTCACCCCATCCTCCCCACCTTCTCCATGGCCAGCTACATGTTGCAATGTCAAGAGTGAAATCATTTGACAACCTGAAAATTCAAATAATACAGGCAAATGATCAAGGAATAATACCAAACTTGGAAGGCATTTGCACAAGAAACGTGGTATTTTGTGAAATCCTCCAGTGAAGTTTGTAATGATAATATGCTCCCTCAAGATTACATGCTGTTTTTCTCCCCTTCGTGACTTGCAAAATGATTGAACTGGTTTCTGTTTGGTTGAATGATGTGTTTGAACACCCTTCTGAAGTTACTTTGAGTTAAACAAGTGATTTCAAGAGGTAAATGGATTATTTTGTTATATTTTTAACTCCACTTTTATCCTAGGATTCTATAGAAATATTTTGAAGAGATGACTTTCAATCAGTTGATAAACAATCTGATAAGGCTGAAAAGAGTTGAAAGCCTGCTACAGACTGGGCCAAATTTTTAGATAGTACCAATATCTTCTGCTTTACAGATTGTGAGGGAGCGGGGCCTAGGAGTGGCCGTGAACTCCCTAGCGCCCCCTACCGTCACGTTAGGGTGAACTTAGCACCCTCAGAATCTCGCCCGCCATGACTTTGATGACCAATAAGTTGTATGGGAGGCTGCCTCTGTTCCCCAGTTGACGGTACTGGTGTTCCTGCCCCTACTCCTAAATGGGGTATCTATATGCGCCCCGCCTTAAGGGCTATGCGTGCCTCCAAACCTCCCCTTCAGCATGCCCCAAGCCTTGCAGCTGTTCTGGGGGGATGTTTGTATGGTCCCTTGCCCCTCGTTCTCTCTCTCGGGCACCCTGGGCTCCTTGCCCACCTGGCGCCCCCTTGGGCCGGGCTCCTATCTCCAGCCCGCTCCCTGCGCCCTGGGCCTGTCTCGCTGGCGTCCAGCTAATCGCTGGCGTCCCCTGGGTCCAGCTCGCTACTGCCACCTAATACCGGCGCCCTTGGGCCGGCTCGCTACCGCTGCCCTGATGCCGGCGTCCTTGGGACAGGTTCTCGCCGGCGTCCGGCTAATCGCTGGCACCCCCTGGGTCCGGCTTGCCACTGCCGCCCCAATATCAGCGCCCTTGGGCCAGGTTCTCGCCGGCATCTGGCTAATCGCTGGCGCCCCCTGGGTCTGGCTCGCTACCGCCGCCCTAATCCCGGCGCCCTTGGGTCTGGCTCGCTACCGCCGCCCTAATCCCGGCGCCCTTGGGTCTGGCTCGCTACCGCCGCCCTAATCCCGGCGCCCTTGGGTCTGGCTCGCTACCGCCGCCCTAATCCCGGCGCCCTTGGGTCTGGCTCGCTACCGCCGCCCTAATCCCGGCGCCCTTGGGTCTGGCTCGCTACCGCCGCCCTAATCCCGGCGCCCTTGGGTCTGGCTCGCTACCGCCGCCCTAATCCCGGCGCCCTTGGGTCTGGCTCGCTACCGCCGCCCTAATCCCGGCGCCCTTGGGTCTGGCTCGCTACCGCCGCCCTAATCCCGGCGCCCTTGGGTCTGGCTCGCTACCGCCGCCCTAATCCCGGCGCCCTTGGGTCTGGCTCGCTACCGCGCTTGTTCTGCCCCCACTCTGGGGCCTTGCCCTCTCTAGGGCTGACCCCTAGTGCCTCGCGCTCTGTCCCTGCCCCGCTCTGAGGCCTTGCCCCCTCAGGGGCTGACACCACGCACCTCGTGCTCTGTCCCTGCCCCGCTCTGGGGCCTTGCCCTCTCAGGGGCCTTTACCATGCTCCGCACGCTAGGGGGCACAGGTGATCGCCACCGTGCCTGTCCCCTTGACCCTTCTCTGGGTCCAGTTGCCCGACTGGGCAAAACCCTGCCCTTATGGGCTGGGGTCTGCAACCCCGCACACCGCGCCTCCCTGGCGCAATACGGTGCCTCTCTGGCACCAACAATAGTGCCCCGCTGGCACTGTGCCCCTACTGGGCACCGGGAACCCCCAAGCTGCTGGGGAGCCCCCATGAGGCCTCCTCGCTCCCCTACAGCCTCACCCGGTCCTCCGGTGCAAACTGTAACATAAGCTCAAGCCACCCGGCTATAACATAAACACAGAGGCTCTGTACTCCAAACCATAACCTCCAAGCCCCACCAGGGCTCTCAATCCTACCGCCCTTCAGGGTGTTCTTGTTCCCCGCATCATCACAGCCGGTTAGTGTGGTAAGGCTGCGACCACTTAACTCGAGCCACTCTGCTCCTGCTCCTGCTCCTGCTCCTGCTCCTGCTCCTGCTCCTGCTCCTGCTCCTGCTCCTGCTCCTGCTCCTGCTCCTGCTCCTGCTCCTGCTCCTGCTCCTGCTCCTGCTCCTGCTCCTGCTCCTGCTCCTGCTCCTGCTCCTGCAGCCAGAAGGGAACTGCGAGACAGGCTCTGGCCTAAGCTGTTTATAAAGGCCTGGCCCTGCCCCCTTCTGGCCACGTGACCCGCCTGGTCGCCCTGGTAACCGGCACCTGAGCTGCCTGGGTGATTGGCAGTTCTGCCAATCACCCTCACAGTCACGGGGCACTTACGTGACTCCGTGACACAGATGGTTTCAAGGTTTTTGACAGAAACTTTATGCAAATTCAACACAGAATATGGCTGAAGATTAACAGGAAAAACAAGAAAGAGCCAAACATTAGAAAGAAAATCTGTGGCACAATGGAAGGAAGAAGAGGAAAGAATAAATTAAATGAGTTTGGATCAACAGCATGGTATATTTGACTCTGTGTTTTAACAGGAAGTATATTTTAGTTTTAAGCTTTCAGAGAGCTTGCAGCTGGTAAAGAACTTTGATGTAAATTGTTATTCAGGAAAGTTTGCTTATTTATAAGGCAAACATGCAGCCCCTGTAAATGTTTTTAGTGAAAATTTGCTGGGTTCATCCTTCTTCATAACATTTGCAATTTTTAATCTAAACAAAATGATCATCAAAAGGTACAACTTTATAAGGTGTATAACGGTGTTTAAGTATGACTCCTCACCTACTTCACGTCAGGCAATTGTTTAAGAATCAGGACTTAAATTTGATGCAATAAAGATCTTCTTGGTTTAAAGCAAGTCATGACAGTGCCCTACCATATGCCAGTATTATTTAATAATGGGAGAATGCTCTGACATTCTGAATCCCCAAATGCCAGTCATCAGTTACCCATAGCTGAGGGCCCTCTTTGAAAGGCAAAAATGTTACATGCTAGTTTGGAGGGAAATTTTGCAGTAATATCATGTGTCATATCTGATGGCAATTAGTTCTGATTTATTGTTGTATGCATGTGGCATTCTCAAGTCTTCAGTGTGCTATAAATAAGTATCCATAATGACTTTTCTCATGTAGAAAAGAAAATGTCTGTGGAGCAAGTCCATTAACTACAAGATTAAGGAATACTGTAGGGCCAAAAGTTCTCTTTAAAGAGTTTAATTATTCTGGAATGCACTTAAAAAGGAAGAGAAAAGTTACAGAGCTAATTATAACATAATATATTCCCTAGGGACTTAATGGATTTAACAATGCTGTATAACATGTCATTCATAACCTCACAGTGTCAGCAGGAATAGAGCAAAGGTCCATTCCAAAAGCACTGGCTCTTGAAATAAAGACCATCAACTAGGGGTAGAATAATAGTGTCTATGACACACAGGCAAGCAACTGTGATTCAGTTCAGTACAGGATGGTAATTCAAATATGCTCTAGCCTGTTCTTTTTAAAGTGTATTTATCAGTAAAGTTCAATATGTCCTTGTATAGCAAACTAGGTATGTGATCCAAAGCTAGATTTCCTTTATTGAACTTGGCATTTTTTTTTCATTTTACAACATTTGCTTCAGAAATGAGCCAAATTCCATTGAAATTAAGAGAAAGACTCACTTTGATTTGAAGGGCTTTTCATTTGTGGTTATTCCTTAGACTCAATACATTAATTGACCCGTTCCTCCATTTCTGACTCCTCTTTTTCTGCCCAGTATTTGCAAAATGTGAGTAGATGTACTATAGCTCTGCATGTAGTGCTCAGACCAGGGTGATAGGAACCTAAAGGGTACAGAACAGATTCCTCACATATGCAAGAAAGAACAAATCTTAAAACTTGATTTATAATCTTGTAGTTGTTTCACCACACGAGTTCCCCAAGTATGAGGTGATAGCATACAGAATACTGATAAGAAAAGAAAATAATTATTTGTCTTTAAATTATCTGTCTCAGCATAATTCAGAATTGCTGAGATCAATTTATAAACATAGAATTACCACTTGGAAGACATGGTGAATCTAACTTAATTGACTTGGGCAATTCTCTGCATCAAGCACTTTCATTGTCCATGAAGTGAAACAATTTCGTAGCTCCCCCTTCTCCCTTGCCAAAGAAAGCTCCTGCTCTTTTCCTTTACTAATGCCTGTCTTCCATCCTGTTCAATTTTTTCTAATTGCTTCATCTTTTTTAATATTTGTATCAAACTGCACAACTTTGCAAACTATAGGAAATCAATACAAATGAAGTAGATGAATCCTATACTGGGAAAGTGTTCACAATGGATCCACAGTCATCTCTGGTATAACTCTACTGTTTAAAATAAAATAAAGCTTGAGTTAAATTTACTCCTGAGCTATTGCCCTAGTGATTTCTTAGAGAAATAACCATACTATAATAATGTTAATATTCTATAATAATACATACTGAAATGTAAATGCTCCTGGTGCTCTATAGAGCATAGCTATGACATATGCCCTGCCTAAATAGTTTACAGACTAACAAAAACAAGAAATTCATAATTCATTATCATGCCATGAAATGGGTTACTGTAAATACTACTTATTGTTTCATCTGCACACAGCCTATGATTCCATGCTGCACGGATTACATCAAGTTAGGGTTATAGTCCTGAATTTTCCTAAATTTTCAAGTCTATGCTGTGGATCATATACATTCTGCATAATGCCATATTTCTGGTGGTATCTGAGAAGTAAATTACTACTCAGTGGGCACATCTACATGAGATGTTTACAGCAGTGTTGCATAATTAGCTCCATGGTAAAGTCTCACCGCCTACATGTACAGTCCTATTAAGCTAATAAACACCACCATAGGTTACTACTTGTAAACACAAGTACTATCCTGTTGTGGTGTTTTTAGTGTGCCACAATGCATGTGTAGGGCACATATGGAAACATGGTGCCCGGGAACAATAAACTAGGGTGCGTGAACTGGATCAGAGTTTATTAATCACATTAATAGCTGTGTTGATAAGCCCAGTGGTCACATCTACACTTGTGGTTCACTGCAGAATAGACTAGTTAGTTTCAGAATAAAGCATCACCATCTACAAGTTTAACAGTATTAGGTGCAATAACCTGATTAATGCCAGCATAAGATAGTACTCTCCCCAACAGTTCTATCTTATGCCATGGTAATTTACTGTGAGTAAATGCATGTGTAGAAGTTGCCCACAGATGTAAATTGTGCCCTGTCAGCCCACTAGCCAGGAGTCAGACTCCTGCCTGCCACCTAACCACACAGTTCTGCACTTTCAGCACCCTCATGCCCCAGCCAGACACTCCGCTTTCCAGCACCACCACCTGGAGCCCAGGGCTGATCCCACATACCTTCTGCCAGCCTGAGCCTGCTCCACCCCAGCTCAAACTGATGCTGTCCCAGGTGCACATGTAGATGCTGTACCTGGGAGTAGTTTTACTTCAGCTCCAACTGCTCAGGATTTTGTTACTTCACATTAATTGCATGCATAGACATACCCAGTATGAATAATGGTATCACAATCTAGCCCTCAGAAAATAAAATGTAGGAGAATTAAGTTTCCCCCACTGTTTCATTCTCTCCACTCTAACCTGTGAAAATGATAACACTATGAATAGAATCTGGTTACCCTTTGGGCACCTAAGTGCACAGCTGTGAAGCCTTTTTGGCTTTCACAAAATGTGCAATTCTGGTACGTTTTCTTACTCATGCAGTGTGGATGCATAATCATATGAGTATATACTGTGCATATTCAGTAGGCCAGGGCTAATTTGTGGCACACCTGCCAAAAGGTTAGCTCCCATTGCATTAGGTTATACAACAGGCAGGCATGCAATTATGTATGTATGGTCAGTGTATGCAGTATTGCAAGCTCTCATGATTTTTGGTATGGCTTTTAAAGTTTATATTTCAGGAATGTGAAAAACTTATATATATATATATATACACACACACACAAAAGAAAAGTTAAGTTTCACATTCCCAAAGCATAGACTTTAAGAGCCATGCCAAAAATCATGAGAATTGACAACACTGGTGTATGCTTCTAAGTCTCAAAATTACAGCTGGATGAAAACCCATGCTTAGTGGGCATGACTAATGACAGAAGTTACACATTAACTAGTTTAAGTGACCAGAAACTGGTTTAAATCTGTAACAGAATATAAATTCAGTGCACATAAACCAGTTTTAAAGTGGCTGAAACCAGTTTAAGATAAACCTGGTTGAATGTAGTAACAGACTTAACTGGCTGGCTTACTGCTTCTCCCTCCACTCCCAGAAAACCCCTGCTGGTGCCTGGGGCCAGGAATGGGAGTTAAACTCCCCTTCACCTGAGTATGGAGCTGCCCTGCACAGCTTCCTTAGTGCTGGCTACAACTGTGGACTCCAAATCCCAGAGGCACCTGGAAGCAGGAAGAGGAAGTGATGAGTCCTGCTGCTATAAGTCTGACTGCAAATCCCAGAGACTTCAGGGGCAGTAGGAAAAGGAAATAAGTGCACAGCCCAAGCTGGCTATGTGCTAGAGACTTGTGCTCTAATGCTCCCTGGATTCTGGCTTGAGCTACTGCAGGCATGTGGCTACATTTCCTGAATCAAAAGTGAATGTCTGTTCATTTGCTTATTGGTTTACTCTTTGCAGCTTAAACTAACCTGCAAAGACTGAATTAATTTGGCCTTGGGCTTTTTGACTGTTTTTACTTAGCCTGTGTGACAGTGTGGACTGGCTAGCCTCTGGCAAAGAAGGTGTTGAAGACCTGTCCCAGCATCCTTGCAGCCAATGCCAGGCCTGGAGGAGTGGTATTAAAAAAGGGAAAAAGGCTCAGAAGGGGGAGGACTCTCAGGGCTATTTGAGCCTGGCTATAGGCCAGATCTCCTCTGAGGAATGAGCTCTGTCGATTTCCACATCAGTGTGGGTGCCTGGGTAGACTGAGAATCTGCCCTGGTACCCCATTACCGGAAGCTTCACACTGGAATAGGAGGGGACTGCTATGCTCTAGCCCAGGGGCGGGCAAAGTCCGGCCTATGGACAAGATCCAGCTGGCATGCACTCCATTTTGCAGAAATCTGCATCTGCGTGGCTGAGGCTGGTCTCCATGGAGACCCCAGCTGCAGTTGTGCTGTGATAGACAATTCCAGTTGTGCTGGCAGGGCGGCTGGCAGAGCAGGAGGTTGCTTCGGACCTGCTGGGATCTGGTAGTGGGGGCAGCTTGGTCAGGGCATAGCCACGATCTGCAGCCTGTAAGTGGTTTGGTCAGTGCCCCAGGAAGAAGGAAAACTGGGTTTCACATTCTCCTCTCACCCAGAAGTGGTCTGAGCCTATATTGTTGCATTTTCACAGCACAGTGCTCTAACCAACACATTATAGATTAGGCATCATCAAAATCTATCTCTAGTAGTCTTTTTGAATCTGGCCCTCTGGGCAGCCTAGAGAAACACATAGAGCTATGAGTAAGACAACAGGTATGTGGCTCAGTACGATGGATACTGTAAGAGAAGTGAGTAAACGCTAGGTTCTAATCTGGATCCTTGTTTTCCATTTAAGCAGAAATTTCCCCATTCACTTTATCCAGTGACTATTAAAAGCAAGCTGTAGTGACTGATCTTCAAAAAGACAGCTGGAGAAGGACATGGGTAATGCTTAAACTATAATCTTGTGGTTAGAACACTACGGTGGGAAGTCAAAGATGCAGGTGCAAATCTGGTCTTGGTTGGGGGACCTAGAATCAGGTCCCTGTTTTCCTGGGTAAGTGTCCCAGCTACTCAGCCGTGGGACTAAAGCATGGGATAGCTGCCTACTATTAAACATGTGAATAGTCCTACTGAAGTTAATAGGACTCATGTTCTTAAAGCTACAGAAGTTTAAGCATCTTTCTAAACTGAAGCTTCTGTGAAAGTGTTCAAAATGTAGGCAAGACATTCTAAACCACCAAGGTTAGAGGATCCAACTGAAGATTTATTACAGGTAAAACCAGAAGCTTTTCATGGACAGAACGTAAAGCTCCATGGAGAAAGGATTGTACAACTGTTTGGAGGGTAGGGTTGGTAAAACCAACATGACACAAAGCTTTAAAACTGAAATATCACTTATTATGTGTGCAATATATCTAAAGTGTGACCTGCAACAAATACAATCGATGTAACTGTAAAATAAATGCTTAGGCTGTTAATAGATTATTTTGGTGTTTTATCTGAAAACTTCTCTTAAGTTTTATATTTCAAAGTGTTCAAGTTCAAAATATGTAGTCGATTATTAATACATCCTGATGTTTTGCTGGAGGACTCTGTTCTATAAGGATTAGGAACATATTTGTCCAAATGCCATTTTAGCTTCAGGTTGTGCTGTAAAAATGTTGAATTGTTTTGGTGTATAGGAAACAGATTGGTCAATATCAATGAATTTCATGGCAAAGAACCTGCTTCTAGTTGTTCTTGATTTTTATTTTCAGTGGCATAGATATACAATTGTAAGTGTTCACATAGCACCTAATCATTAGCTAGTTGAATAAGTTGTAGTACCTTAGGGCATGTTTACACATGCACTTTAATTCACAGTAGCCTATTCTACTGCTCATTAAAACATCAAATCAAAAAAAATGCTAATACATTAATACACAGTAGAAATAGGCTACCGTGCATTAAGCATCACTAAAAAGGCATGCACTTTTGCTACTGTGCACTAGGGCAGTCTAATCCAGAGTTATATAGTATCTTATATTTGAGCTACTAAACTTAATGCACAGTAGCAAAATCACATTAATGCATGCATAGATGCACCCTTAAATATTACAGATTTCAGTGTAAGTAAAGAATTCATGGAAAAAAGGAAAAATTTCAAAGGGCATGAAATAAATTCTAATAATGATGCACATATTCTTGTAGCTGAGGCCATAACTTAACTTGTTACAATGATAATAAAAAGAAGAGTTTCAGCAATGAAAATGTATAAGCATATACAATTAAATTACTTTACAATGTTATTATCTACAGCCCTGAAAATATTGCTTTATTATTACTTTTTACAACAAAATATTTTTTGTTAAATCAGAAATTCTTTCACATATATGCTTGGACTTATCTTAATGATCTCCAAAGTAAGTTTAAAAATGTTTTCATTCTTACATATTCTGTTCCCACTGAACCACAATGAATATAGAAAAATAGCTAGAAAAACATTTTTCTGGCATCTAGACCATGGCATCTGCTATTCCATGTGTTTTATGTCATTGACAAATGGGTAAAGATGCTACATGTTAGTCTGGAGAGAAATTCTGCAGTGGAATAGACTGTCATCTGCTAGTGAAGTCACAACTGATGGCAATTATATTGTTGATTTATATAAAGAAAATGTGATTCAGAAAATTTAAACCTATTGTAGCAGAGGAAGCATTAATGGTGGTATTCTGTATATAAAGGTAAATGTTCTGTATTTAGAGGAAAGTAGACAGACAGTGGGAGCACTGCATTGATACATGTAACAGAGCCAAAGCTGAACAACTTGTTTTTCATAGACTTGGATTTTTTTCCTTCTTTTCTTAAAATCACGGAGTTAAACATAATATATTAATTAAAAAAATAAATGGATTTAGTTAGTTGGAAAGGTACCAATTACATGAGACCTCAAAGTAAAACTTGCTTCCCTACTCTCTCATCTGTGACCCTCACCGGCATTCTGGGAACCAAGAAATGTTTGAAGCACCAGGTCCACTGAAATTAAATAATTACCAACATATATATAGCTAAATGTTAATAGGAAATTTAATGATGAAATAGAGGTAATACATACCTGATGAAACAGCTTAGGTAAGGCATATCAAGTAATCTGGAAATATGCATTTATCTGAAGAAATAACAGTCTTATTACCATTTGAGAAACTTTAAGTATAATTTATTTAGGTCCTGATGTCTTAAAAAAGACCTCTAACAGGTGGCCAGTCTGCTGGGGTAAAAGACTTCTCACCTAGGTTTCAAATTAAGTTTTAAAAGAACATTTATCTTGTGTCGTCACCTGATGGGCTGTTGAGCAGGAACCAGTTCAAGGCTGAAGAGCAATGATTCTGAGGTGAACTCATATTTTTATACTCTATTGCCTGGATCAGTAGCAAAAAACTTACCAGATAAGGCCATTAAAAATGTTCTTCTAGGTTTTACTTCAATTAATATTCATGTGCCTATTTTATCTCCTTTTTAAGCTATATCTTGTCCTAAACCAGAAGTAACTGGGCACTAAATGAACTTTAGTCTACTTCTTTTGACATGTCTTATTCACTCTTTGTAAAATTATTCTTGATTGTGACATTCTCTCCCTGCTCATTTCTGTTACTTCTTCTCTTACCCAAATTTTTGTCAAGTAAATGCAAGCATATTCCCATTAAGCAGCTTAGTACCCACTATAGTCTCCATATCCCCACTGAATGAAAGCACCATGTGTAGCAGTCTTCATTTGCCATGACAGTGCTTAAAAGATGGAATAAACACAAATGTCAATTAATATCAAGGGGTGAAGACTTTTTGTGTGATCTTTTATTGGATTAACTCGATAGCTGGGAGAGATGTTAGTGCTTCATGCTTGAAAGCTTGTCTAGTGCTAACAACCAGCTTATTTGCTCTATCTCTAGTGGACTTAATTTGCAGCCACCTCTCAGAAATTATGATGAACACAGCCTCAAACCTGGTGCTCAATCTCATGTTCATAAATGTACAATCAATAGCCATAGCTTCAAAGACAATTAAACTCCTGCCATCTTTATCTGCCTAACTGAAGTCTTGTTAGATGAGTCTTGCAGAACTAGCATTTTAGAAAGGGAAATGGAGATACAGGAAAAGATGGTAGAGAAGGAAAATGCAGAAAAGGGAAGGTGAAGGGGAAGTCTGGTTGTTATTACAGCTGACCATGTAGCAATAATTACTTTATATAATAATTTCCAAGGCTTAGAAATTAGTTTTTGTTCTATATTTGAACAACAAAAAAGTTTGAATGTTTCCATTAAAACGGAATTGTGTAAAACATTGCCATTTTATTAAAATGCTCAAGGTTTTTTTTTTGGGGGGGGGGGTCGGGGTTCTCTTTTGTTCTTTCGTTCTAACTCCCTGTTTTGAAATGATCATAGAATCTACCCTGTACCACAGAAATCTTCCCATTGATAATTTCATCAGAAACATTTCATTTTCAAAATATAGATATTTTTCAATGGAGAAATATTTAACTAAAAAATTCTTATCAGATCTTAATATTCTCCATTGATTATGTGAAAGAACTCCACCCCAGCCCCCTCTTTCTGAGTTGTCTGGGTTTTTTTTCTTTTCCCTCTCTCCCTGTCCATGTGTCTATCAATCCGGTTGCTAGGCAACCAACCTGCTCCTCCTGACTTGCCTTAAGTAAAGGGGGTGGGGGGGTAGCTCTAACCTCTCCATTGTTCTGAGTTCTGATCTCATGACATGGGAGCTAGGCTTAAGCCAATGTCCCTCCGATAGGTAACACTGATGCTTTTCAAATTGGTTGGTCGGCATCAAATAACACCTGTCCCTGACTGAGTACAGATGGTGAGTTCAGGAGGGCTATTTAAAAGGGTCCTTCCAGGAAGAAGGGAGGCAGACATTTTAAGACGCACACGCAGAAGCATGGACTTCCACAGCAGTCTCACTCTCTGAATGTGAGAGTGAGTGCCTTGCCAGAAACCTAACTAGGAACTTAGTTTAACGTACTCTAGTCACATATCAAAAGGCTACCAAGCCACTTCTGTTTGCTCAGGGTTATTCTTTTGCTACTTCTCTGACTTGTACTCCACCCCATTTCTACCCTCTCTACCCAATAAAGCTATCCATTATAGCCAGCCTTGTCATACATGCTTGAGAGGGATTGGGCAGGCATTTTTGCTCCCTTTGTTTGGCTAAGAGAGGCTACTTTCTGTACTTCAGGCTATTACAACAACCCAGCTATATCCTGCTGGGGTTAAGCACCCACTAGGTCTGCAGGATCTGTGTATCCCAGGTGGCACACACAAAGACCTGAGTTTGGGTGGTGGCAGTGATACCCCAGGCTTGCAGCTTTGCTCTAGGAAGGGGGTGGGCCAGACGTAGGCACCCCAGGGGAAACACTTGGAGTGTGGTTTTTGGCTGGGTGCAGTGAGGTGGGTGGCTCAGCACAGGAGCACTCCCTACTGGCCCACCACAGATGGCTTATGCAATTTGTTGGACTTTAAATTTATGAATGTGATATTGAAATATTAGATGACAAATAGGTAGATATCTTTGGCGATGTGTAGGGAGTGCACGCCCTGAGATGCTGCTGGGGGCATCTGTGGGTGGTTGCCAACCACCAGTCAGCACTTGCCACCCCCTCCCTGCTGCTGACACAGCTACCTGCGGGAGCTCCCCGCTTGCTGCCGCCATGTCCCTGCCGCTGCTGCTGCCTGTGGGCAATCGCCATGCTCCCCCCAGCCTCTGGGGGCACATGTCATTCATGGTAGATATGACCTATGTCTTCTGTCTCAGCAATGCCAATTTCACTTAGTTAGAATAAACTGCTTATGGAGAGGACTGCCGGCAGAAATTAGCAAAAAAGTGAATAATGTGTAGTTGTGGGAAAAACTGACCAAGATTTCAGAGGAAAAACACACCATAAAGTTTAGTTACAAATTTTGTATCTAGCTCTTCTTTTTTTAAAAATAAATAACAAGGAAACTGACATTTGGAATGGCTGAGTATTGGAGAGTGAGCATTTTTGTGTGCAGATTTTTAACTGGGAGCTGGCCCTCCTCAAGGACAAGCGACTCGCTTACATCATTAAAGTATTTGATTCTATTTTCCTGATCATTGTATTCCTAACTATTTTTCAAATGAGTGCCAGGAACCCTAAATAAATCAGAGCCCTTGAATTTTTATACTGTAAATTGCTGCTGATTAGGTCATATTTTTAGGTCATGTACTCTTTTGTTGCATATTATTGGGCTAACTACTTTCTAAGCTTCTTCCTGACTCAACATTTCTTCCTCCCCCATATAAGAACACAGACATTGTGCATGCAAAGTAGTTTAGTGAATATGTTAAATCCCTGTATTGACATGCTGTTAGTTCCAATCACTAGACCTTGCTTCAGGGCATTAAGAATGTCAGCAATTTGAGAAATGGTTGTATGTTCTGGCAAAATACTTAGGATATTGTAGCTTTGGGGGCACAGTATTGCTGGGTGATAGAATAGAGACACAATTCCATTGGCTGGGAAAACTAGAGCAGCTCTTGGTACAATTTTTTAGTTTTGTTATACTGAACAGGATTTAACCTTTTCTAACTTCACTTGCCTTTGCTCTGTGTCTTTGAGTTGTGACCTAAGGGCTATAAGGGCTATATAATCAATTCCCTTGGGTTCAAATACTGGCTGACTGAAGAGAAGCCAACTTTAAATGCCAGATTATTCTCTAATTACAAATGATAAAAATGAAACAGCACAAAACACTTTAAGATGTGTCAAGCTGGGCACCCAAAATTGGAAGCATCCATCATTCCTATTCACTTTCTGAAAATCTTAGTGCATGGCTAACAAAAAACCCCAAATCAGGGGTCAGCAATTGTTGGCTTGAGGGCCACTTAAGGAGTTACGGTGAGCTGTTGAGAACCTGGGGAATGGTGTGCTGACACAGCCTGGCGTGGTGGTGGTGTGGGGGGATTGATCCTAACTGGCCCTGGGCCTGTCTACCCCACATCTACTGCTGTGGCACCAGATGGACCTGGTTGGTGGGCAGGTGGGTTCTTCCTGGACACCATCCAGGACCCCTGTGGGCAGTGTGTTCTCACCCAGTAGGATGGGATGGGGTTGCAGGCAGGGAGCAGTGTTCAGGAGTGGGATGGGCAGGCAGGGTTGGGATCATGGGGAAGTACAGCATAGGGCCGGGGCCCAGGTCAGAGTCATGATCTGCTCCCTGCACATCTCTGCAACGGGTGCTGGTTCTGTGGGCAGGGACATGTGGGGAGTGGATTGCAGCTCTGTCCAGGACCTTGTTTCCATGTTGTCACCACCTCACGATCCCACCTCAGCCCTTGCTCCCACCTGTCCATCCAGCTCCTGGACACTGCACCCCATCCACCTATGGCCCCATCCCATCCACCCAGTTGAGCACACTATTCCCAAAGGGGTTCCAGCTTGTTTCCATGGAGACCCTGCTCACCCACCCACCAGGTCTGTCCACCCACCAGTGGTGGGTGCAGGGTGGATAGGCTGAGGTGCCCAGGCAGTGGGACTAGGTCTGGCAGCAGCAGTGGGGACACTGGCAGTAGCAGCTGGGCTGAATGAGCCACTGCCATGGGGACTGCTGGGAAGCCATTTTGGCTGCTGCACTACCCCTTCCCTGCCACATGCCCAGGCATGGTATGGCCAGCCCCTACATGCCATGGCCTGGGCTGCCCCCCCTGCCTGGGCTGAGCAGGGCTGATAGAATTCCTTTGTGGGCTATCTAGCCTGTGGACCATATTTTGCCCACTCTTGCCCTAGATAAACTTGATGAAACTAGATGAACTGATGAAATGTTATTAGTTACTGTGCTAGATTCACCAAGACTGGTACAAAGTTATAATATCTTGTGTCATGTAATTTCTCACTGACCCAAGGAAAATATTTCCACCAGATTAGGCAATTGTTCAAAAGTTGCTCTGACTCAGCTCTTCAGACACTGTGGCTAACACTCTACCAAGGGGATGTGCCACGATTATAAAAATGTTGGGTTTAAAGGGGCATAATCTAATCTCTGCTCTGACACAGAATCAAGTGCATTTAGGCCACCTGTGGCGGATGTTTGTCTAACCTGTTCTTTTAGGCTAGGGACAGAAATTACATATAAACCAGTACAAGCGATCGGAAACTGGTCTAAACCTGTAACAGAGGAGGAGTTCAGTGCACATAGACCAGTTTCAAAATGGTCGAACTTGGTTTAAGATAGATCTGAATGGATGTAGTATCAAATTCAATCGGTTTAGATTAGATGGTCTATTGAACTTCTATCGCAGATCCGCTCCCAGCTCAAGTTACCTTGCGTTCCCCCAGCATGACTCCTGCTAACCTTCCCTCCCAGGGCAGGTGGAATAGCCTCTACTGGTGCTCCTCTGCTCCTGCCAAGCTGGGCTGGCCCTGCCCCCAGTTGTCACAAAGCTGAGGGAGCAAAGCCTCTGCTCCCCAGCCTGTATCCTGCAGCTCTAATGCCTGCAGCTCTTAGCCCTGTGAAGCAGCTGGGGGCAGGGAGAAGCAGGGTAATAGAGCCCTGCCTCCCTGGCCCAGCCCAGGCCAGAAACTGAAGCACTTTGGGGGTTACCCCCACCCCACTCTGAGTCCCCACCTCCAGCCTGGGTCTGCCTAACTGCAGGGAGACCCAATTCAAGGGTGATTCCCTGCCCCGACCTTGCAGTGGGACGGGCTGCTTAGCTTCACCTCCTGCCAGACACTGACTTGCAGGAGGAAGGTGGGAAGGAGTTTCTTGTCCTGGAGCCCCAGAACTTGGGAGGTTTCCCCCACCCTGGCCTGAGTTTCCTCTGAACCAAAGTCTGCCTGGGTAAGGGGAACCCCAAATTGAGGGCAATTCCCTCCCCTGTGTGCCAGGTCAGCAGCTCAGCTCCACCCCCTGTGAGTCCCTGACCTACATGGGGAAGCGGTGAAGGAGTTTCCTGCCCCAGGCCTCCCAGGTTGGGCAACTGCCTATGTGCAGGGAGCCCTGTGCCTCGGGGGGTATCTCCTGCCCTGCTCAGGCGGCTGGCACTGGGATAGGAAATGCCTTCACCCCTCCCCCCTGAGGATCGGAGACTTGCAGGAAGTGGGACTAAGCAGCCAGCCCAGCCACGTGGGGGGTGGGAATCACCTTCAGCCCAGCTGCACAGGAAGGTATTCACCCTTGGTGCAGGGTTTCCCTCAGCTGGGCAGAGCAGGGCTCAAGAGGAGCCTGGGTCAGAGCGGGGAAAACTCCTTGAGATATAGGGCGCTCCCCGCATCGGCAGATGCCTGGCTGGACTGGGGGTCGGCACCAGGATGGGGGCTCCTTCCTTGCATCCATGGCAGGACAGCAGGAGGCTGAGGGTGCATGCTGAACAGCTAATCGGGATGGCCTCTGCTTGGCTGGGCTTGGCAATGGCTGGCAGGCTGTGTGGCATGCTCTAGTGCCCCTGCCTTCTGGCCTGTACCAGTGCAGGCATGTGCCTGCCCTTCCCAACTGAGGAGTGAACGGGCGGTCTGTTCATTAGTGGTCCAATCTGTGCAGCTTAGAGAAACCTGCAAAGATTGGATCAATTCTACCTTGGGCTTTTTGACTGTCTGTATTTAGCCTTAGGGTGCATACAAGCATTACATTTAGATTGATCTAACTGAGGTTATGTTGATCTAAAAGCCCAGTTATGCAGGCATTCACAGGGCTTAAATCACTTTAAAATGGTGTGCCTGACCTAAGTTAGTTCACCTCAAGAGATGAACTAATTTTAGATTAGCCTAATATAACTTAATCTAAAAAGCATTAACCCAGCCTACTGAATGCCTGCATGCATTCACAGCACAGTTTTGGGGCTGGGAAAGCCCAGCCACTCATCCCAGCCGTGGGGCTGTGCTGTCTTAATCCCCAGCTACCTGTGTGTACTCGGCTGCCTGCCCCCTCACCTGCTTTTTTTCCATTCTTCTGGCCTGCATGCCAATCTCCTTATTAAAATAATATTGTTAAATATCTGGCAAGAATTCATCTTTTCTGTGAAGAATGAAGTGGAGAAAGCAGAGAACACATCAGCCTTCTCTTCCATTATTGGTTCTCCTTTCCTACAGTGTCCTTTGTTTTCCTTTTACTTCTCATGTATTTATAGAATCTTTTCTTCTTGCCTTTTATGTCCCTTGTAATTGAAACTCATTTTTTCACATTTGCATTATTCCTAAAAAAAAATTCCTACAAATTATGCTGGTCCCTTATCTTCATCCTTTGTCATGTGTCCTTGTTTCTACTTTTTGTACAATTCCTTATAGACTTCATGTCCTTAATAAGCCCCTGATGCAGCCAAAATGGTCTCTTTCTTTGGTACCTGTCTTTCCTTTAGATTGGTATAGTGTGCTGTTATGCATTTAATATACTCCAGTGACTGCCAGTGCCTTCCTATTTGTCAAAAACAAATCTAAAATAGCTGCTCTCCTAGTAACTTCCTTTTTCTTCTGAAAAAAAAAGTTATGCCCAAAGAATTTCAAGAGTTTTAGAATCATGTCTGTGTCCAGTTGTACTATTTCCACCCCACACCCCACCCAGAGATATCTAGGTTATTTAAGTCCCCAGTTATGAGGGGATTTTAGCAGCCTCCCATCTTTTGGATGTTTCTGTTAGTAGCTCAAAAATGAATGCAATCCTGTAGTTACTGATCTTTCTCCTCCTCCTGATTAGGTCATCTATAGTAGACTCCCTACCTTGATATTATCACCAGTCTTTCCCCCTTTTATCTTCACCCAAAGACATTAAACAAATCTAACTTTTACCTCTTCCTAAAACTATGTGTTGATGCATACTAGTCCGAGAGCTGAAGCTGTCATACATGAGCATACATAGGATAATCAGTATTTTTACTGAGCCATTTATTTTTTCCTCATTAAAATAATAAAATCAGAGAAGGAATATCAATATAAGGAAAAAGGCCAATTAAAAACATCCTGGAAACACATGACTAGGCATGCAAAAAAGCAGCCTTGATTTGTCTGGGGTAAAGTCATCACCTATTTTTGAAGCTAGACAGCAATGAAAGATGCATCTGTGCTGTGCTGGAAGATGACACAAATTTAATTGTCAAAGTAGATATGATGAGCAGTCTTTATTGTAGTCTAAACTGTGATCAGTTACTATTAAAATGCAGTTAGTTCAAATGCTATCTGAAGGAACTGTACCTTTAGGTTATTTCAGTGACTTTGTGCCTGGCTTACTGCATGCACCGGAGAGTTGTAATGTGATACGAAGCCTTTCTTTTCAAGGTCAATTGTTCAAATCTGGTTTAGCGTAGAAGTAACCAGATATCTCCCTGATGGCTTTTCTGAGCTTTAGCAGACTAGTGTCTGCATCTCTAGAGTCAGGGTTCACACTACTGACATTTTATTATCAATCTCAGCAAAGTGTCAATGACTGAATAGGCAGAGAGACTGCCCTTATTGTCAGTCACTTCGGTTGTCCCTGCGGGTCCAGGTTTCTGGACGTTTATAAGTATGTGCGCACACACATGCACATGTAAGCCTGGCCCGCTGCTGTCTGTGTTTGTGACTAAATAAAGGACTGAAGTCTTTGAAGCTATCCGTCTAGCAAACTGGAAATCCTCCAAAACAGTCCCTATTTCTCTAAAAAGACACTTCTTGTAGCTCAAGTCAATGTTCTCAGTTATCTTCCTAGGAAAGAGAATGCTTTTATTTCTGGTCCAAGTGTGCTGACTACTCGTGCTCCTCCAACAGTGTCTAGAGATATCTCCTTAATAATAGATACTCAAGCTATATAAAGGCCTCCCAAACAGAGGGTGGCCTTGAAGTGCTCTTGGAGACTGAAATCAGTCCTGCCGAAAGGGGTGTATGTCCTTACTGAAGTCATTGGGCTGAAATTTGACCACTAATGTGTCATCCATGTGTGATCCACAGGCTTGTGAAGTTTAAGAATCCCAAATCTACTGTTGAATCTTGTCATTTTGTGCTGAGAGTGCAGAATTCCACAGCTGAACTAGATTGAAATGCTAACAGCATGGCTTTTTTTTTCAGGGGAAAGTTGGCAAACAGAGCATTTAAAAGATCTGAACTAGTGATATTGCAAATCTGCCTAATTTTAGCAGACCTGTTAATTACCAAAATAATTCAAGGGTAAAATAAAAAAGACAAAACATAATGAACTTCCTTTTTTTGTAATGTAATCCCGTGACAGTCTTTTTTATTCCATGTGAAGAAAAAAATGTCAGGAGGATACTAATCATCAATTTGCTACAGCTGAAACCAAAACAGCTGGCAGATGAGTAGTTTAATGTATTTCTAGATTAACCAAGGCAGTTTAAAGAAAACATCATGCAAAAATTCAATCTGCTATGGGTTTAAAATAAAGTTTTCATCTGTGTTGTTGTAGAAAGAATAGCTACCTTATGTTTTATCATATTGCAGGGGATTATCTTTCTAATGAACCTAGTATCTCCCCAAAGCATTCTTGAGATATTTGTGTTCACATTAGTCTATAATAATGCAATGGTATAGATGGACTGAGGTGAAGAGTGGATTTTCCCTTTTAGTAATGACCTATCAGGACTCCTTTCCTAACAAGTTCAAACTGTAAATGAA
Source organism: Crocodylus siamensis (assembly GCF_052110815.1). Taxonomy (NCBI): domain Eukaryota; kingdom Metazoa; phylum Chordata; order Crocodylia; family Crocodylidae; genus Crocodylus; species Crocodylus siamensis. The sequence continues at coordinate 172,020,510 of NC_143399.1, forward strand.
AGTAATTCATATATGCAAGGCAAAGTAGATTGCTCTATATTGATTTCACTGGGCTATGTTCATATCATCAAACTGGCTCCTATGCAAAATTAGCAGAGGTTTTGAAAGGGAAGGAATATGAAGTTTGTTTTTTGTTTATATTTGTATTAATACCTTATTTTCTCTGTAAATCCTTAAATAATACCTCCATACAGTACAAATCAAGGCAGCTAATGCAGCTGGAGGCTAAGAGACTACAAATCAATAACCATCAGTTGCTTAATGGACCTTATTTTCCATCTTCAAATCCTTAATTCATGTGGGTTCAGAAATTTCTCAACCCTTGGGAGCCAAAAAGCCAGAAGCCAAGGGAGAATGAAATCTTAATTTGCCCTCAAAATTAGCCAAAATGTACCTCTATCAGCATCCCACACCTATAAAATTTGGCTTGCAGATTACAGTATGTGTAAATACCACCATGTATTACATTAACCATGTCTGTTTTAACCCTTATATCTTTTATCACTGTTTGGAATGTAGCACATATGTACACATCCTGTTTTAATCAGTAGTACTGGGAATCTAATCACAGAAATGAGAAGTAGGGGAAATCTATAAAACCTCTTAGTCCTGCTCTGTAACAGTACAAAGTTGTTCCCTGCTGTTTTCAATGTGCCACTTGGGTTTGCACTGTTTGTTTTGGAAGGTTATTTTATAGATTAATATCTCTCACCAACAAGATTTTTTTTTTTATATTCATTCAGCTATATCCTTCTCTCAATTTCAACTCACTATATAGATACTTTTATTATGGTAATATAGTTTAGATAAACAAGATACAGAAACAGGACATCAACACCTCTTATTCATCCTTACTAACCTTCTGTAATACAGAGTCACCTCTGCAAAGTGGAGCTTTTCCCAGTATACTTTTTGAAGTTTGTTGATAGAGGGTATCAACCCTTTATATATGGCAGGCACAAGCAACTGTAGTCAAAATGGCTGGCTCTTTGCCTCTTTTAGCTGGCGGGTACATCTATGTGCATTGCTATGGTGACGTTGTTACTGTGCCATGATTGAGTACTTCCCTTTAGATGTACAAAATCATGGTGCAGTAACAACCTGTACTGCACAGTATGCGCAGTGCACATTTATTTTGAGCAGCTACTTTGCCATAGCAGCACACTATACCAGGGGAGTGCATCGCTCAGGCAAAGTATCTGCTGGTCACATGTAGACGCTTGTGGATGCTATGTCGCCATAGTGTGTTGTCATGTGTAGAAGTGTCCAATAAATAGTCTTAGATATATTGCTGCTAGTCCTCTTAAGAAGCAACAGTCACACTTTTTTTCCCACCCTGGCATTTCCTTCTTTCTGACACGTGTTGATTCTTATCTTGTACTTTTCTCATTTGAGTCATTGCTATGCTGAACTATTTTTTATGTAACTAACTGTCTTCCCTGTCTCAACAGCTTCTCTTTTCTTTCAGGCACTTGTGATTAAAAATACAAGTAGATGCATAAAGTGAAAATTAGTGGTCAACTGGACACTGGTAAAATATAGACAAACAAATGAAAAGAGGTAAAGGTTTGGACATGAAGAGGCATGGGATAAAATCATTAGTGGGTATGTCTACACATACGCCCGGCTGCGCAGTTCTTACTGCACAGTCATTTAGTGCTTGCTAAAGCACATTACTGTGGAGTCCTAGTGGCTCATGGGTCATTTCCAACTGTACTGTGCAGTAGCTCATTGCTATGCCTGCCAACCTGGTTCATACCTGCTGATGCTATGTCGCCGTAGCTCTTTGCTATGGTGACATAGCATCTTGTGTAATGCACCCAGTGTGCCACAGAACCCGTACTAGACCTTCTAGGAACATTTATTTCTCACTCTGTTGTGCTCATGCTGAAGTGAGACTGTCCTGCATCACAGAGTACTGTTGACATAAAATGTAGTTTGTCCCAGAAACAGTTAACTTCAGTGATTGTCTGTTGAGAAGTCCGTTTTTGCTGTTGAATCCATATGGTGAAAGAGATAAATAATATGATATAGAGAGATAAATAATCCAAGTGAAAGGTGAATAGCAGACCTAAATAATGGAAGAAGAGACAATATGATCTGAAGCTGCTGGGAAGAAAGTAGAGCTGGTTCAAAAATATTTCCTTTTTTTTTTTTAATCTCTGTGGAAAGTTTTCCTAGTTTTTCTTTTGTGTTTTAGTTAAATGAAAAATCTGATCTTTCTGTTAAAATACCTAAAATTAAATATATGTTTTTGGACAAAAAATTGTTGTCAGACATTCAGGTTTCTGGTAAAATATCAATTATTTTCCCAGTAAAAAACACTTTTTGTCAAAAGCTCAATCGGATGTTAAGATGATCATAACAGGCAATTCTGACCCTATGCTGGAGGGGAGCTTTCAAGATTCAAAATGCAGAGTATCAACCAACAACTGTTTCCTCTATTTATTCAGTAGTTTCAAATGATGGTCCTGAGATAACCAGGGATATATACCTTCAAGGGAGTCAGCACCAGTGACGTACCATGGATCTGTGGTGCCCAGGGACCAATGCTTGCATTTGTGCCCTTCTCCCTTGTTCTTCTCGTAGCAATACTTAAAGTCATGTCACTTGATAAGAACTCTGAAGGGCCCAGCTGATCGCATCCTCCCAGCTGCCCCCCGCTGGTGCCCAGGGCCCATGGTCCCCTCCTGCTCCTCCCCATGGCTGGTCTGCCCCTGGCTAGCACCATAAAAGTTTTTGGTAACTGTAGCAGGTGCCTGGCCCCAGTGGTGGCTGTGACATCCCCTGGTGGTCAAGCAGCTCCTGCTTCATTCTGGCTCTGGCTCTCTTGGTTCTCTCCCCTTTTCCCACCTGACATGGCTTGATGTAGATGTTCACATGGAAAAGGGAGGCTGCACAGGGGTCCCAGAGAGAGCCCTCAGACAGTAATAGATTATGCTGTAACCCACTAATCACCTTAAAGACTAGATTTGTGGCTTCCAACCTCCCCTGTAGCCATACCCATGCCTTGTAGATGTTGCCTTTCAAACACTCACCCTTTTATTGGGGCCTCAGTCTCCTGGGCCTCCACCTCTTTCCTCTTGCTATGCCTTGTAGTCTAGGACCACTGCGCTGGATCTGGCGTCTGGGATCTAGCTGCCATTCTGCTCCCAGGCACCGAGACTACTTTGGCTTTATCTCCACCCTGCTCGGGCAGTTGGCCCTTGGCTCCCGTCTCTGGTTTCAACCCTTTCACAGTTGCCACCTGTGAACACCTCAAGATCAGCCTTTGGTGGGTCTCAAACAGCCATGTGCCCCTCAAATAGACTCATGTCCCATAGAAATAAGCCTCCTGGGTACAAAAAAAACCTCTGAATCTAAACATAAACACAAGTTCCTGGGCTGTGTCACCAGGTGTCCTTCCTACCCTGAGTCCTATTCCTTTGCAAGTCAGCAGCACTTCACTCACATTACTCCTGGGATAACCCAGGTGTCAGCCCATAGCTCTTCTCCAGCTCTCCTGTCCAGGAGCTTCTTCAGCAGCCTCCAGAGCCAGGGTGACTGCCCTGGCTCAGGCCCTGGGCTTATATGCTTCCTAAACCTTGTCCACTTTTGGTCATGTGGCTTCCTTAAAACAGTTACAGTTGTGCCCTTTTACTTGATAGGCATTTCACAGCCTAAGCGGTAGTGTTTTCCTTGCTGCCTTCCCTTTTACAGCTGGCCCTATTTAGCCGCCTGGGCACCAGCTGCTGCAGTTCCTCCTCTAAACATAACAGGACCGCTAAGCTCCCTGTTACAGTAACGTATAAGCAGGAAGTTGGTGGAAAAGGAAGTAGTTTGTAACAAGGCCAATTTATAAAAGTGAACTGTGGAATGAAAAAAGATGGGCACCAATTTTTTCTTGGAAAATTAGTACTTATAGGAATACTCAGATTTTATAAACTGTGACTTTTTTTGCACTTATTTTCTTGAAGTGTGTAAGAGCCCAATCATTGACCAGCATCCCTTTGTATTATACTGGGAGGTGTGGAGAGAATACAAGAAAACAATGAGAGAACACTAGTTAGCATACTAACTGGAAGACCAGCAACTTACCCATTGCCAAGTGTTATTATTTGTGCTATATATATAGATTATGTTAAACATCAAGAAGTGAGCTTGATCATAATCTCTTGCATCTATAAATGGCCAATATTATTTTTGTATTTAACCTCTTTAGATTGAATTGCAAAGAAGTTGTAAAGTTTGAGTGCTTATAAGCTACAAGAAATAACATAAAAATGAGGTGCCATTTCAGTCTGAGGCATACTTTTTTTCCCTTAAAGTCCAAAAATGAATGGAATGTGAGCAAGGCTAGACATAGGAACAACAGTTGGTCGAGGGTAGAAGGTGATGTGAGAGAAATGAGTCTTTAGGAGACATCCCTACAGTTAATATAGTCTTGCTTTCAAGATCCATGCATGAATGATAATTGAGAGCTGGTGGCAACATGAGTACTCAAGTTGTTTAGATAAATGGCTTTTGAAGTGCATGGTAACTAGTTTTTCTTGCTCAGACAAAGATTAGTTGCCCATGTATTTAATTTAACGGAAGCCTTTGTACTAACAATATTTTGTCTTGTGTCAAAATGCAGTACTATAAATGTTCCACATAATTTGCAATTCAGTTTATAATTCTATAAAAATATAGAAGAGATTGAAAGATATCATGGCATGCAGAGCTGTATTAACTTATTAAAAGAAAGTTATTTATTTAACTTTGTCAGCTAAACTAATAGCTTTATTCTTTTCTCTATGCATGCAAAACACTTCTTTTGACATTAGAGATATGCATGAAGATAAAGCCAGATCCTGTACTGTTTAAGTAAATTGGAATTTCACTATTCATTTGAGAGCATGATTTGTCCCTTTTGCAGTAGAGCAGAACAGATTTCTAATTTAACTTTGGAACCAAACTCCGCAGCATGTATTCTTAAGATGTAAAATTGTACTTTATTAAAGTTTACTGTAGTTCTAAACACACAATTACAAAAAATGGCTTTATCTTCTGTTTCTTGCTTCATTAAAAGTGGGAATGTTTCGTTTTTGTTTATTTTTAAAAACTTGCTTGTTTGCTTCTGTCATAGAAGATTCAAATGACCCTGTTTTCAAAGGGAAAGGGAAAGGGAAAGGGAAAGCTCTCTCTCAGGATCTCCCCAGGAAGCAGCCTTATTTGGTCTCCCTCTCCTGAGAGGACCCCCTAGTCTGAACATGGCTTCACAAGGGTTAAGCCTCTGGCTTTGAGACCCTGGCTCTTCTCAGTCTCTGGCTTCCCCAGCTCCTAAGAGCTCCTGTTTTTGGTCAGCTCCTGGGAAGGAGGGGGTGTTTTCTTCTTTTAAAGAAGAGGGGTCAGAGTACCAACATATCAAACAGCGTACTCTGCCTCAAAACATCCAGACTTAATTGTACCATTCCAATTCCCTCTGTCCTCACTCAGATGTTACCCTCAGACTTTACTCTGTCCTTCCTGGCAGCATTTTTTGTCCTCTTGTCTGCCTGGGGAGCTTCATCTCAGGCCTAGATAGCCCCACTTGCAACAAAACAGTTACAAAACTGTACCCTGGGGACAGCCTCACCCAATGCAATGAAACATTATGTCATGGGGAACTAATCAGAGAGCAGTCATAGAATCACAGAAAATGAGGGTTGGAAGGGACCTCAGGAGGTTATCTAGTCCAACCCCTGCTCAAAGCAGGACCATCCCCAACTAGATCATCACAGTCTCTGTAGCCTGCTGTCAGGTCTAGACTGCTATCAGCCCCTGAGGCAAAAAGGTCATATAGATGTCTTAGAGAACTATTCACAATAACATATGTTCACACTGAGATCTCCCCTTGCGAAAGTGTTCCCAAGAAGAAGTGCAGGCTAGAACTTAGCCCACCTAGCTTCTTTCACTGCAGTTTCCATAAGGACTTGCTTATTCCACTATATTTTATTGGTGGACTCTTATTGAATGAACTAGTAAGATTATAATACCACGAATGAAATCCTGACCCTATTGAAGTCAATGGAAAAACTCCCATTAACTTCAATAATGCCTGCATTTCATGTCACAGGAAAAACAAAAACAAATCAAAAGCCTAAGAAACCTAGATGGGAAAGGAGTTTTATTACATTATAACTTGGTATTACCTACTAATGATCTGACTCAAATTCTTGACACTTCTTACAGTGTTGCATCTCCACTACCTTTACAAATCACAGGGTACTGCTACTTAAGTTCTCTAGTGCTCAAAAACAAAAAGGTTAGAAGAAAGATGGAAGAATTTGAACCAAGTCACTCTCATAGGCATCTCCATGTAGGTACTACAACTACTAAAAATCAGGAGTCTTGGTCCAGGCAGATGGCTCAGAATGGAAGGGCTAAGTGTGTGTGGATCCTCATTAGTCAATGGAGACAACTACTTGTCTCCAAATGGTGATCCAGATCACCCAGATGCTCACCAGGGAGGCACCTACAGTGAACCAACAGGATATACAAGGCACAAACACATTTGAACTTCTCCTCCTCCTTGGAGCTTAGTCAGGGTTGCTCCTTTGGCATCTGCAACATCTTGACATCCAAGAAGCCCAGCAGGATGGTGCCTCTCTGAAAGCTACAGCACAACAGCAACACTAAGTGCAGAGAAGAGCACAGAACCCATGACACTTTCCTCTACTGAATATGATCACTTCTTTCACAATTATCTATGAATTCTGACTTCCCATCACTTTTTCCCTTCTACCTGCCACTAGCCTTATGTACTGTAGTTTGTACTGAATGCAATGTTGCCTGAGACTAAGAGATCAGAGATCAGAGACTTAATTGGAGTTGAGGCACATGATGCCAACAATCTGAATTGCAAAAATGTTTAGATGGAAAGATTGATCTGGATCACTTCTGATCACATGCACAAGCCTAAGTGATCTTCTCTGGTCAAAATGGAGGATCCCAATGATTTTAGCTGGATAAGGTGTTGTTTGGGGTGAGTCAATTTGGATCACTTTTTATGACCTAGCTGTCTAAAGATGTTTAGTTGTCCGAGACCCTTGGCAGATGTTCAGTTAAAGGTGCAATGGGATCTGATGTGTGATCTCAATACTCATGTTTCCTGCCATATTATATGTACATGGCAGGAGGAGTGACCATGGGATTGGGGATCAGATTCCAATTGCACCATATTGCTGGTGCAGTAGGAGCCTGGCCTCATGTGCCCCCAAGTCTGGGATCTGAGTACCACTTCCAGCCTCAGAGGAGCACAGCCAAGGGCTCTGATATACTCCTGAGGCTGGGAGTGGCAGTCAGCTGATTAGGCTGACTGCTAGTTCAATGCAAGGCCAATAGGAACCAGCCAGAAAGTTATTACACATATTTTCTGTAATAACTTTGTGGCTTATTCCCTGCTTTATTCCACCATTAATTGCATTATTTGATTAATCACACCTTAAGTGTAATGTTTGCCAGTGGCCTAAAAATGATTACAGGCTCTTAGTGCCTGTTATGTGTTATAATGCGGTACAAGGAGCAATATTAGTTCCCAGACCATTGATATTTCTGATTTAATATAGAAAAGAGTGGAAATACTTTTTGAATGAACAAAGATGAAAGCTTGTGTGTTACTTTTACACATCTTTACATTATAAATGATCTACATCCTGATAGTAAATCTGATTTATTTCATATTCAAAGATTAAAAACAACTTCAAAAAGAGATAAAATTAGAGCATCTTATTAATAATAATGCCATACATGCTGCTCAGGAACACTACAGCCTGAATACTGCAGTATAGTACTGATACTTGGTGACCTAAGGTAATTGCCTCTAGAATTTCTATATAGATGTAATAATATAATATTAACCTGTGTTCTAAGACAACCAACATTTCAAAACACAGAAAAATCCATGTATATTTCTTCATTCTGAAGTTGGATAGGTTAGCGTGGCTGCATGCTGGAAAATCCTTCTGTTAGTGATCCAAAGCTCGTTCTTCATTGTAGTTTAAAAATAGCCTCTGGATTGGCAGCAGTTAGAGAAGGACTGAGACGAACGGAAGAAAATAAGAGCTTGAGAAAAGCAAGCATTATTAAGAAGGATGGTGATGCTTCTATATGAACTAAAATTAACAGAGATGTACAGAACATTTAATAATGCAGCATTCAGGAAGACTCAGAATTCTCATTTGTTAGTAATTAAAATATACATGTTAAAGTCCAATTAATGATGAAAATTGTTTTCACTGGCAGTTCATTAAACACAACACATGGCCAGTGATTTCTGTTGTGCAAGTTAGTTTACAAACTAGTTTTTTTTTTTTTTTTTTTTTTTTTAAAGTAAGTAACTAAATACATGAGTGCTGGTAAGAGAAACTTTTTACACAGTCTTCTGCCATTGCTGAGAAAGAATCTATGACATTATACCACAGCAGTGCACGGTGAATAGGCAGATGCATTTGTGCTCAGATGTCAGTTACATGGCAGGATGGAGCATTTTGTGAACTTTTTACTGAACCCAATCTGCATTTCAGACACTGTGGTCATTTTATGCCATCTCCTCTGTGTAACACAGACTTTGTAGATATGATCTAATTAGGCTGTATTACATGTCTTAAGTGGTCATGTACAAATTTCAGCCAATGAAACTCATTTTCTAGGTAATTTTCTGTCTAATGGATATTACGTTTCCAAGTGCTTAACTACAGTACAACTTAAGTGGATGATTTCTGGGCTGTAGAAGAGATTGAACAGACACTGAAAGAATAAATTACCCAAGTCAAGCCTGGTTCTAGGTGTTTTTTTTTGTTTGTTTTTTTACTACGACTTTGAGCAGAAAAAGGACTTGAAAAGAACAAACAACATAGTGGAGGTCTTTGGAAAAAAAACAAACAAACAACAAACAAAACAAAACAAAAAAAAAAACACGCTTGAGCCAACTGAATGTTTTTGTGTGGAAAGATGTCCCATTGAAAGATATGCTAAAGTGTTTTGTTTTTTTTTTTAAAAATGCAAAAAACAAAAAAACCCACATTAATATTTTTTCCACACAGGAATCTACTAAACAATTTTGTTTCAAACTGACACTTCAGAATTAAGATAAGTATTTAGTAACAATTTAAAAAGTTGTATTGCTTTGAATTTGTTTACATTAAATGGAAATAATTAGACAGCAGAAATAAACAAGTGTTTCATTTTGAAATATGGATTCAAACAAATTACTATGTTGAATTGGGTTGACTCCAGAGGAATAACTAGCAACTTTGGAGCCCTGGGCAGAGTTCATATTGAGTATTGGGGTGGGAACGTCTATTACCTCGATGCGGTATCTCATATTCTGGCACCCTTCTAAAGCAGCGGCCAGGGCTGGTGCCTTGCTCTTCCCACCCTAGCTATGCTACTGTTTGAAGCTTCCTGTAAGAAACTGGTTTCAAGCAAAAGACTGAACTAAACTTTCCATTCAAAATTTCTTGCAAGAGATTTGTAATATATAGAGCCGTTTGAAAAACCAAAGATACAGCTATATTTTTTCCTCAGGGTAAACTCTTTCCCTCTGCTGACGCATTCCCATAGAACCAGCTGTTCTTCCTTTTTCATCAATTAAATCCAGCAGCTTCTGCTCAAATGCATATTACAAAAGCTCTTCTCCCTGCATCACTGCCAATGACAACTCTGCACATGCATAGTGTTTTCTTTCTTACATCTACAGTGGCATCACAGGGAAGTCTTTGAAATGCTAGTGAAGCCAGGAATCTGAATGTTTCCTGATATTTGGATGAGACTTGGTCTACATGTCATTTGTGTTTAAAATGCAAGTATCTCATGGCTCTGTCTCTAAACTAATGCATCCACTATTGCTACTGTTGGAGGAGTTGGATACTAGTAGCAAGAGTGGGAAATTTAAGCAAAAATTGCGTGGTATAGATAAAGCCAGAATTCTCTGTGCTACCTCTGCTCTGACCATTTATTATGTCCACGGTAATCAAAATGTGTGGAGTCTATGGGATTACCGTGTTGTAAATAGCACAGTACAGTGCAGCTACATTAGCTCTGCCTATATGCTGCATTCCATTCAAGTGCTGCATTCATAGCATCATTTGATTGTCTATCCTAGAGTTTCTGGCACCATGTATACAAAGTTTGAAAATACATTTTGTTTATAAAAGACTCGTATTCTATAATTCCCTGAAACTGTACTAAATTTCTTAAGTGTATTCCTCATAGGATAGGCTTAGCTGAACTGTTATAGACTCTTATTTGAATGTCTTTGAAATTGACTGGGCACATCTGCACATGCATTTAATGCACCGTAATCATGGTGCATTAAGTTTAGTACCTGTAATAGGTACCAACTTAATGTGCTGTAATTGGCAGTACTGCAAAATAGCAGTGGTGCACACTTTTTGTGATGCTAATGAGCAGTACACTAATTCTACTGCGCATTAGCAAGGTTTTTGCCTGCTGTGCTAATGCGCAGTAGATTTAGTTTACTGAACATTTAGCGTTTCATGTAGACATGCCCACAGTCAAGAATTTCATGAGGACTAAGAACAACAGTATGGGTTAATTTGGACATACTTGGAACAAGCCAGAATTGAGACTATCAGGTTGATGCTGCAGTTCTGTGGTAAAGGATCCTCTGATCAATCCTGTGCCGACTGGCTCTGTATGCTATTTATCCATTGGAATGGTTGTATTAGCATGGACTTGTCAGAAAAGAGTTAATCTTTAGATCTGAGATGAACAGCACTATAAGAGGAACTTCTGAATGAGGAACAAAGGCTGCCTTTACTTTTCTGTGGGCTTATCCTAAACACTGGAGTACAGGACTTGAAACAGCAGTGACCTCTCAAAACTGTATTCTAGATGGGTACTAATCAATGTGGCACCAAACTGGAGTTGGAAAATACACTGCTAGTACTACTGTTCTGGAAGTGTGCATGGAATGAATTCAAAAAAAGTGTATAATAAAGTATTAAGTAGTACCCGATGCCACTGAAGTATTTATTTGAATGGTTGGGCAGCTAGTGAATGGTGCCCATGCCAGAGATACTGAAAGAATGATTTCAGCTAATCTGCTGTGTCACTTTTGGACATAGACTTCACTTCACAGGGGATCTGAGATGCTAAAATGTTTTCATTCTGATTTAAAATTATTTGTGAAGGATCTTTGTTTTTAAAGCTTTTGATTGGTCAAAATGCTTCATACTGATCATTTCGAAATATTTGATTTTGACTTTGACTACAGGCATACCTCGGAGATATTGCGGGTTCGGTTCCAGACCACCGCAATAAAGCAAATATTGCAATAAAGTGAGTCACACAAATTTTTTGGTTTCCCAGTGCATATAAAAGTTATGTTTACACTATACTGTAGTCTATTAAGTGTGCAATAGCATTATGTCTAAAAAAAAAACAACATACATACTTTATTGCTAAAAAATGCTAACCATCATCTGAGGCAAATGGCGCCGATGGAAAAATGGCGCCGATAGACTTGCTCCACGCAGGGTTGCCACAAACCTTCAATTTGTAAAAGCGCAATGTCTGCGAAGCGCAATAAAATGAGGTATGCCTGTATATTAAATACCGAGAAGGACATAATAAACAAACTAAAATGCAGAGTGGTTGACATTATCAGTGTTTTTCTTCTATTTTCCTCTATAATAAGAATTTTATTTATAATAACAAACATCTTCTGTCTCAATAGAACTGTATTCTTTGTTGGAATACTGTTACATTGAAATATTTCTGATGAGGACAGCTTCTGGATAACTGACACTGAAATAATTAGTTTGTATTCACTCAGACATAATACGTTATTTTCTATATAATATACATTCTTTTCTATATATAATAGTATTTTAGTTCCAGCAGAAAGGCCAGAGACCAAAAGAATATAAGAACTAACCCACCTCTTCAGAGCAGTTTACCTAACAATAAAGATGGAAGCAATTTATGCTATATCTTCACTGACAGACTGTCCTAAAGTCCATGCCTGATGTTCACTGGAAACTCTAAATTTCTAGGTTTGATTGCTGGTGCCAGTCCAGCCCAATCCTGAAAGCTCTGCTGAACTTCTGGAGTGAGGCCAACTTTGCAGCTCCTTCATTGCAACCCCTTTCTGCAATGTTTGTAACTTATTCACAGGGTGCAGACTTTGAGACCTGTTCCACAACTCCCTATTTCTGACTTCTGGTCCTTCTGCATCTAGTTCACCAGTGCATCTAGTTCACCTCCAGTGCCCCCCTTAGTAGAGGCCACCTGGAAGGAGAGAAATGTAGTCTCCTTCAGTAAGAGAAGGGGATCCATAAAAGATAGGATACATCATAAGCACAATGGAGATTGCTTTGTTGTTGGCCTTGAGGTAGGCTATGGATGCGCTCACATGGCTCAGGCTTGCTGAGAATCACCCTCTGATATATTAGAAGGGATTGTTGGGGAAACTTGTAGTTACTTCCTATGCCGTCTCTGACCTATGAATAAATAGGCCATTTCATTTTCCAGCAACTTTCATCAACTCTAAATTTCCTGCATATCATTCATACTACATTTCTCAGTCCATAACAGTTTTTTGACAAGAACTGGAGCATTTTATGATGAAAGTACAGAGAATATCCTTTAAGATTTCTAGTGGCATTGTAGTTGTTAGATGGTACTGATGTGCAAGATGAATTATACTACATAACATTTACTAACATAAATAAGTTTTACAGTACGTATGAATCTTTCATATGAACAAAATGTATTGATCTGACTTTGTCGTCCTGTTACAGTGCTTTAAGTAGGAAACCTTTTTATTTTACTCCCTTAACATACAATCCATAAAGTGACAGTGTGTTGGCCATAACATCTGCTGTACTATTTTTCTAAGAGTCATAGAGATACTAGCTATTAATGGTTGCAATAGCAGTTCCACTGGTGTACTTTTTAAAAATAGACACTGACACAGGAAATTTACTATACAAGCATGATGTCCAATATAAGAACTCTTATATTCTATTTGTATGCTAGATCCCCTCTGCTTTGTTCTGGATTCTGGTAGCTGTTAGCACTGTGGGAGCCCAAAGATCTATGGACCAAGTCCAAAGACAAATGAGGGCAATAAAAGGACTCACTAAGTTTGGATTGGGTGGTATGTGAGATAAAAGGTTCTAAGAGTATAAAAGCTGGGGGATCCAATCTAGGGAAGAGTCATATTATCCTCCAGGCTTAAAGAAATGAAATATACCCCAGGTCTGTATTACTTTTTCTGTAGCACTGCCTCTGTTGTAGAGAATTGCTTTTTGTAAGTTGGCTCTTGGGAAAGTCAGGGGTAATGGAAATTTTGGCAGCACACTTGTGCACATGTATTCATACAGCTTCAGTAGAATTAAGTACTCAGATTCACATTTGTCATGCTCTTCATCTCAGGCTAGGAATCTGGAATTAGTTCAATGTTCCTCTTAACATGAGGGGGGGATTTTTTTTTTAGTGTAATGTCTATTTAGTCATTTTCATGAGGAGCTGTGTGAGCGAGTGGGGCCTAGGAGCGGCTGTGAACTCCCTAGTGCCCTTCTACCGTCACTTCAGGTGGTCCAAGCACCCTTGAATCTCGCCCGCTACAACTTTGCTGTTTAATATATTTTTATGGGAGGCTGCCTTTATCCACCTGGTGACTGGCAAGTGTGTCCTGCCCCTACTCCGTATGGGGTGCCTTTATCTGTCCCCGCCTTAGGGCTAAGCGTGCCTTCTCTAGCACCCTGGGCTCCTTACCTGTCTGTGGGCCTGACTCTCCGCCGCTGCCCTGCTCCGGGGCCTGTGCCGCACCTCTTGTGCCTGCTGCTCCGCTCCGGGGCCTGTGCCTTCTCTAGGCCGATATGGCGCTCTTCGCACCCAGGGCTCTGGCCCTCGCCTGGCAAGTGCTTGCTTTGCCCCCTCTGGGGCCTGGCCCTCTCTAGGACTCCCGCCGTGCTTCCTGCAGCCGTTGCCCAGCCTCTGGGCTTATATTGCGCTCCTTGTGCTCTTGGGGCTCAGGTGGCCACATCTGTGCCTGGCCCCCTTGACCCTTCTCTGGGTCTTCTGCCTTCTGGGCAACCCCCCACGCCTCTCTCTGGCACAACCCATGCCTCTCTGGTGCAACTGTAGTGCCCTGCTGGCACTGTGCCCTTACTGGGTACTGGGGACCCCCAAGCTGCTGGGGAGCTCCCCTGAGGCCTCCTCACTCCCCTACAGCCTCACCCGGTCCTCCAGTGTAAGCTATAACTGAGACTCAAGCCATCTGGCTGTAACATAAACACCGAGTCTCCGTACTCCAAACCATAAACTCCAAGCCCCCACCAGGGCTCTCAATCCTACCTCCTTTTAGGGTGTTCTTGTTCCCAGCATCATCGCAACCAGCCAGCACAATGGCAGCATCCACCAGCTCAGACTGCTCAGCTCTGCCACAGAGCTCCCACTCCTGCAGCTGCCAAAAGGGAACTGCTCCTCAGGAGCTAGCCTGGGCTGTTTATAAAGGCCCGGCCCTGCCCCCTTCTGGCCACCTGACCCGCCTGGTTGCCCTAGCAACCCGCACCTGAGCTGCCTGGGTGATTGGCAGCTCTGACAATCAGCACCTGAGCTGCCCTGGTGACTGACAGCTCACCTTTTCTCTCTCAGGCATGGAGCACCCCAGTGCCTCCATGACAAGCTGCATAGTTCAGACACCTGTGTGATCAGGTCCTAATCTGCACTCCCACTAAAACTTTCTTTTTCTGTTAAGAGTAGGTTGTGCAAGGAAAAAGTCAACACTAAAGCTTAAGGACGAGATATATATATGTTTGTTATTTGGGGAGTTATTACTAACTCAGTGTCAGCACTAAATTCATGCTTGTACACTTAAATAATACATAAGTCACCAGGCAGACTTCAATTAGTATTTGTATTTTCCTAGGGCTAGCAGAAGAGAATGTGATTTCAGGGAAATTCATTATTTCATTGTTGGTATCCATTTTAAACCTATCTAATCTCTGTAATCTCAGCTGACGTGTCCCACACTGTTTTGCCCCTTGGACAATAGATGTGATCACTTGTAGCCTGTGCTAGTACATTAGAAAAACTCCAGAATTCCCAAGTTTTCAATTGACCAAAAATGATATTTACTCTTAACGATTAATTCAAACCTGGCAGGAGATAGAACTTGGGCATGTCCTGTTGTTATAAAAGTCATACAAGAACAGTCAAAGTCCTTGTTAAACCCATTGGCAATCTTATGGTCAGACCAATAAGTCATTGTTGCTGGCAATGGCAGTTATCCTTCCTATTGGTGTGCTACTGAGAGTGTGTTTTATCAAGTCTCAGCCTTCCAAATCAGAAGTTTTATCATAGCTTGGTGATACAGAGAGGCACCAAAGAAACCAAGATTCTACTTTGCAAAAACAGCAACATTTTAGATGCAGGTTCCATTGTATCATAAATATTGTTGTTGTATCCCATTTTTGGTCTTTAATAGTGCTCAAAGCAAGTTTGAAATAAAATAAATCACCATCAGCATAATTTTTCATGCCCACACTAAAAGTGGCTATATATCTCTGTTTTGACGAGTAATTTCCTGGTTTTATCTGTAGAATGTCTGCATGTCCCAGGACCTGCTTTTGAGACAATCAGAACTACCATTTTTCATGTAACCAAGTCAAGCTGCCAAATGTTTAAGCTAGACAAGAAGAATTTGCTCAGGGTTCAACAACAGTCCAGCACAAGTGTTTATTTTGATGAATGATTTGAAAGAGGAGGAAAGCTGAAGAAGTGTGGACATTATGAAAGCAAATTTGTTTGTTTTTTTTGTTCAAAGTGAATATTAATACTTGTTCTGGTTCACAGTAAATTTAGTGGGAACAAAAAATTACTAGAAATATATAATCTATTATGATAAGCAGGGACCATGTCACTGTTGGGTTGGAAACTGAAAGTAGAGACACTTTAAGAAGTGTCTCTACCTTTGTCTGAGCAAAACACATTGCCATAAGATACCTTTTGTATTTTAAAAAGACACAATAAACATAGTTTCTGGGGTGGGGTAGATTTAGAGGTATAAAGGGGATTGGGGGACTGCCTCATTTTGAAAAAAATCACTGAAATTATTTTCTATATGACAGGAACACATTCATTATTTCCTATAAACAGTCCAATGAAGAAGTGAAATTGCAGATGCCCATAAATTACATAGTAAAGGGTACTGATAATGAGGTGGCAATGAAGTATTCCTGTAGCACTGTTTATTTGCAAATTATGCTCCTAGATGGGAATTTTATAGGAGTCTGAGTGAACTAGCCATCCCAAATCTAATTGCAAAGGATATGAGAACCTGACTCCCATAGGCTTATTTAAAAATATTGACTCTTCCTCTTTGACATAGTTTTATTTTGTGAGTAGTATGGTGCAGGGGGACCACTAACAAAGGCCCTGCCTGCATTGCACTGACCCCCTTCCACTGCAGGAGGTTGTGTGCGTGTGGGGGGAGCGGGAGGGGGCTTTTCCTTGTGCTTTGCCAGAAGCCTTCATGCCTCCTGCCCTATCTGCTGACTGAGTCCCAAGTTAGTCGGCACACTGACAGGTAATGCTGCTGCTGGACCTGCCACTCCAGCTTCAGCATCTGCACCTTGGAGAACAGTACCTACCACATTTTTTATTTTGGTGGCATTTTTTATCTGGGCTTGGCTCTGTCATGCTCTCATCTGATGCTGGGGAGGCAGGGACATGGGGAAGGGGTTGGAGCTGGGCCTGGGGCCAGGCCAATTATGTCTAGGGGGACTGGAGGCTCCTACCCCCTCAGCCAGCACTGGGCTGCACTGCCCAGCTATGCTCTTTGGGGGGCTGTCCAGAGTGCTGATCAGGGTAGGCTGCAAAAGTGTTTGCCCAGCAGGCTATGTTAAGGCGCTTTAAAGTATTTTGGTGTAATACTCAGAGATGTTCATTCTTTTACTACGTACTTACTATGTAACTACATTGTCAAAATGAATAGAAGAAAAATGCCTGACTTAAATATTTAAAAAACCCCAAACCACTAATATTAAAATCTTAAATATAATTTAACTGCATATTTGTTATAGCACAAGTTTATACAGTGGCTATGCCCCTGAAAAGTAGTCTCTTCCAAAAATATGACACAAAGCCATATATAATCATTCCAAATGTTTCCCTTCTCTTGGTTCTGGTTAGGTATAACTACGTGCCTCCTCTCTTCGGATAACACTTACGTTCATTCCTCTTCAAGGTTGTGTCTATACTGCTAGGGCTGTTCTCAGGCCCACCTTTTAGCCAAACCTGCTAAATCATCCTTACACTGGATTGCTGCCAGAGGAGAGATCTATCTCCAGAAACTTTCTGAAGCAACACGGCTCCTTTTCCCCTTTCTGTCCTCTCTGTAGCGCATTTGTAATGTGCCCAAGTGCTGCTCAGAGTAGCACAGGTTGTGGCAGGGTACTGTTAGTGCTAACACTTTAAGCGCTGGGCCAGGGAGGGGCAGGTGCCTGACTGGGGCAGCCATTTTAAGGCTCAGCATCCTGAGCTGAGGGCAGCTGGTGATCACCAGCAGAGAAGAAACATCTCCCTGCTGAACTCTGCCAGGAACACTGCAGAGGACATGGTGAGGCTATAGGGATGGAGGAGGCCTCATTTGTCCTGGGTAAGACATAAAATGGCACCCTGCTGGGCAAGGGGGGGTGGTCTGGTGGGGTTCCCTGTGGTGGGGGAGTCCCCAAGAAATGCCAGGCCAATTGCCTTCCTAGTGAAAGACGAGCCTTATAACCCCAGTTCCCACATCCCTGGTGGGTACAACTGGTACAGGGGGAGTCCAGGCTCATGGAAGTCCTGAGGCAGGGCCCAGGTCAGTGGTGACCCTGGAGCAGTGACTAGGCTCTTTGTGAGTCAGGTGGCTTCAGGGACCCTGAGAGGGGACCAGGCACAGCTGCAGTCACCTGAGCGTGACAGGGTGTAATACCCCAGGGCAGAGGGCCAGGCAGGGCTATGGCCACCTGAGCCGGATGGGGCAGCAGGCCCCAGTGAGGGGGCAGTATTCTATATAAAAGGCTTAGGTTCTGGGTCCTGTAGAATTTAACAAGGAACACAATTGCTTAGTCTGGGGCTGTTTTAGGCATACCCATAAGTAGAACTGCAGTACAGGTGCACTTTCAGGCTAAACAGGCCTGATGAGCTTCAGATACTTTCTAGGTTTTAGATGGCCACTGTTGGAGAGGAATCATTATTTTTGCCTAAATACTTTTAGGTACCAGATTCTGTTTTTCTCTTTTTTTTTGGTGGTGGCGAGGGGGTGTTGCGGGGCAGAGAAAATCTGGCCCTTAGACTAATTTAAAGAAATCTATTAACTCATGATTTTGGGAAAAGTTTTATAAAAAACCCATGTGACTTTCCATTAACTTTCCCTTGAGTGTTTTTTATTTTTATGTTTAGTCTTTGAATTGTATGGCTGGGCATCAGTAAATAACGTAAATAAAATCCTATTTTACTAAGCATAACAATCCCTATTCCTAGAACTGGCTCTGATTCTAGGAACATCTGCTGAACATAGGTAAGGGCCATGTCTGAGTCCAGTTGGTATATGAGTAATTTAGATTGTACTGGTCTGAACTTATTTCACATCCTTGACAAACAGTTGAAGTACGCAGCTGGCAATTTAGAGCCAATTTGCCTTTCAGTGTATTTATCTTGTAGCAGCAGTGTACCTGCAGTGTTTTTGCTACATAGGCTAGGTATAGACATTCAAAAGCTTGAGGCAGAATTGATCCAAGTTACACAGTTTACTCTAAGCACCCAGGCTGGATTGGGAGCAAACAGAACACAAGTCTGCTGTTTGGTAGGGGTGGGGAGGTACTCAGGCTATGCTTACTGGCTGAAGTCACCAGGTTGGGGATGCTCCTGCATGCCTCCAGTGGTCTCCCTGGGCTGACAGACACTGCCAAACACAGTTGGGCAGTTGGACTGCCCGGGAAGCATGCCTTCCCCTGTTGCCACATCATCTGTTAGCTACAGGCAACCAGCAGACGGAGGTGTGCTTTCCCTGCAGCCTGCCTGGGTCCCTGGGCTTTGCTCAGGGTGGGGGCATGCCCCAGGCAGGACAGAGGAGCAGGGCTCATGATCTGTTGTGGTGAGGTGGGGAAAGCTGGTGCCAGTGGTGCATCCAGCATTCCCAGCTTGGGTTGGCTGGGCATAGAGTGCTCCTGGTTCCATCTGAGCCCCAGGACCCATGCACTGGAGTGGCTCCAGGAAGAGCTTGGTGGATTTCCAACCCCCGCCCCTCTCCCACTGGAGCCAGTGCCAAATTCCTGGTGGAAGCTCTTTTCCCTGCAGCCACAGGGCTCTGGTTCCTGGGGAGGCCTGGTGGGGGGAGACCTTGCAGCTGCTGTGCCTGACTGGGGGTGATTCCAATGCTGAGCTTGGGGGGTGGTTATGGGTCCCTGTTCAACAGTGTTCTGGCTGAGCTGGCAGCCACGCTTCCCCACCCCTTCAGAGAGCAGTGCAGCAGAGTGTGCAGAGGGGAGGGCTTGGCTGGGGGGTGGAGGTGGGGAAAGGTTGGCAGAGACAGAGGAAAATCTGCAACTGTGCCCAGCTAGGCAAATCTGGGGCGGGGGGCAGAGCCAGGCTGCAGTGCCAGGGACTGGTAAAAGACCCCAGAAAAGGCTTTGGCATGCATACTCATTGTATCTGTCCCAGATCAGGCTGTTGACTTGGGACTCCCAAGGCAGCCACCACCGCTGGGAGCCTACTAGCCCAGGCTCCACTGCAGGGAGCTGGGGACTCCTAAGATGTGCCATGGCACCTCCGGGAGCAGGGCAGGAAGGAGCAAGCAGCTGCCTGGAGCCTGTGGCTGGCAGGGAGCAGTACTCACCTGGCCCCAGTTGGGGTTTCATCCTTTGTTCCATTGATTTGCTCCCTTCCCATTTGCTGCCACTGCCAAGGTCAGGGAAGGGTAGCTGGTGAGGCTGCTGATGAGATCATGCTGGAAGCAGACCCACCTGAGCCAAGCCAGCCCAGCTGGCAGCAGTTGGTACTCAAGCAGCAGGTGGGCCTGGGCAGGGGCTTGCCTGGCTCCCCAGGCTGCAGCTTCTGTTCCTGCACTGGACTTGCCTGTCGCTGCTTCCCCTCCCCCCAGTGCTGTCTCCAGGGATGGGAGCTCTGCCACAGCAGGGGAAGCAGCTTCAGCCAGGAACTTGGCACGGGGTCCAAGGTTGGGAAAAATCCTTTGAGCCCTTCCTGGGGCTGCTCCAATGCATGGGTCCTGGGGTTTGGCTGGGACTTCAACAGGGGAAGGACACTCTGAGCCAAGAATGTGGGGTGCACTGCTGGCGCTGCTCCCCCCCAGCAGCTTATAAACCCCACTCCTCCTCCTCTCCCACCCTTTGTCCTGCCTGGGGCTGATAACTGGATGGAGGCAGGAGGCAGGGCTAGGGACAGAGGCATTCACATTTTAGTAGCTGCTACAATTATTGTGTGAGAACGCTGTGTGAGAAATATGTGCAACTTTCCCAAATAGCCAAGTATTAGACATGCTGTACCATTTTGGTTGATTTTTTACTTCATGTATTTCATTTTATGAAAAATAACTTCAAAAACATTCTCAAATACTAACATCTATTCTTAACTTCTTATCCATCCACACAAATATTTGGTCCACAAGTTCAACATTAACACTATAGGTAATACTGCTATGTTTTCATGACTAGGTACTTTTCAGTCATTGAACTTCTGCATCTAACAAGAACCAACACTTAATGCAGATGAAACGGAATTAAGAGAATAGCTTCTGAAATCCATTTAGGATGGAAGGGTTGAACAGTCAGCATACCAAACAAAAATTCACTTTTAACTTTTAAAATTTGCAACTCTTACAAGCAGCGAGGCATCTGGTCTTTTTAAAAGAAACATTTACAATACAAGTTGGCATTATGTGCTCCTGAGATCAATTAAAGTGGAAATAAAATGCAGTGGTTGGTTCAGGTGCTCTGTTCAAACTTCAAAAATCTGCTGTTTTTCTTCATTATAGTTATTTAATCTCCACAGATGTATCTCTGTAGATACAGCATAATGAATGCATCTAAACCAAAATGTGCATTTCTGAATCTGGCACACAATACCAGTCATAGATCACACTTATTCCCTGCTGCATTATAAATGGTAAATGGCAGGTCTCTTAAGAATTTTCCCTGTGGTGCAGCTAGCAAGAGATTCCTCCATTTTTCTAATAATTGGATCTGACCAGATGGTGATGAGTCCTGATATTCTTACTCAATAGGATGGCTTTTTTTTATCATCCATGCTAAGTTTTATCTGTTCAAAAGTGAAGAAGTCCTGCTTTAGGTCTGCACAAATTGAAAGACATCTCAGCATTAGGCATACAGAAAAGCCTGTTCCTTCTTTTGCTAGCAACATTTGCAATGTAATTTTCAAGTCATGTATAGAAGGACTCTAGCTGATTCAAGAATTTAGGACTAATTCAGAAAAAGTCAGTATGCTGCTCAAGGCAAGTACTGCCCTGACAACCCTGGACAATTAAATTTAATTAGCTAGGAAACAGAGAGAGTAGACAAAGATGGCAGTTGTTCAAGTGTCTACTTTTTCTTTGTGTGTATATAGCTGCAACATGTTTCTCTTTTAAGGTCACTTTTAAGAGAAGAGGTTAATTCAGTCTTTGTTCCTAGTTTCTAGGGCCTCTATGGAGATTCCAAACAGACATGGCATCTGTGCAGCTCTCAAATGGAAATATTTCATTTGCAATGAGCAAGACTGGCTTGAGTCGGTGACCCAAGAAGCAAATGGCTCACTAGCCAAGCTCCTAGTTCTTTGAGTCATTTGATCCTGTACAATCATGTTCAAGTTCTGTTGATTCAATCCTACCCTTCATTCAATGCCAGTATTTCAGTAGCTATTTTGAACTTTTGTGTAAAATTAAAGCTGAATGCATTTAATAGTACAGTCCTTCTGAAAATACTTTTTTCTTTCTAGGTATGGAATATAAAGTTTGTAGTGTTAATTATAAAATTAATATTTCAGAACAACACAGGTGCCTTAAGTTGGCAATACTTTGCTCTTGAAAACAACACACTATCTGCTGGGGGATGTATTCCATTCTAATTTTGGAGGAACAGATCTAAGGGTGGGGATGGATAAGTGGAGAGGGTTATAGATGCTAAACCATGCATAAACGTGCATATATATTAACTCAGTGGACAAATGTAAAAGGTGAACAGACTTAAGATGTTGTTGTTGCTGATGTGCGATATCAGTTAAATTTACAGAAGGTAATTTTTAGTTTGCTTTATTTCTTTGTTCTCTTCACTGAAACTTTAGATTTTGCGGTCTCAACTTAGATATCAAAAGTTGTTCAACTCAAAAATACTGTTTCCAAATTCAGTCAATGGGACCATTGGGTGGACAGGAGCAGGCCACCTTGTCACTGTGGGCTGCTTCCAAGTGCTGCTATGGCAGGGGTGGGCAATTATTTGGGCCTGAGGGCCACATAAAGTGTTCTGATGAGCTGTCAGGAACAGGTCAGGACCCCCTACCCCCTATGCAACAGCTCACCAAAACTCCTTATAGGTGGGGAGTAATATTTGGAAGAGGGATGGGCGGATGAGGCTGGGATTATGTGGCCAGGTTGTGGGGTGATGGCAGTTTGGGACTGGGGCCTGACCTGACCCACAAGCTGCTCCCTGCATACCCTGCCCTGCTGGAGAGGGTGGGGTGTGTGTGTATGGGGCAGGGGTGCTGCCTGAGTGCTAGGTCCCAGGAGCCAGCTGGGGTGAGGGGAGGGAGGGCTGGGGGTGCATGCAGCAGAACTCACCCAGCCAGTGCAGTCCACCGATGCTCTGCATGAGGCTGAGTTCCCACCTGGGGCAGCCTACACAGTGCTCCTGCCTGCTGGCCCAGCTCCAGCTCCAGCCCTGGCCCTGGCCCCAGCCCTGGCCAGCACATAGCTTCCAGTGGGGCTATTCCTGGTGCAGCTGCAGCTTGCTGAGTACTGCTCTGCTCCCCTAGCCTCCAACAGGAGCTGCTCACCTGAAGCTTCCCCCCTGTCCTTTTAGAGCAGTGCAGCAGGGGCAGAAAGAGGAGGAGGAGCTGCTGCTGGGGAGGGGAGGAGAGGGGAGCAGAACAGCACCTGGATGGATGCAGCTGTACTGGGAACAGCTACCCAGGGCCCAGGCCATTGGGGCTGTTTGGCTCCCCTCTCTTTTAGTGGTGGCTTCTCCTTCTGCTCCTGATGCACAGCTCTGAGCAGGGGCTGGGTGAGTGGTGCTTAAGCCAGGTGGCTCCTACCTCTGCACATGGGGCTCCAGCTCCCAGCTGCCACCCACACACTCTGCCTGCCCAGCATGATGAGCAGCCACCTGCAGGTGGGTGTAGTAGGTGGCAGGCCGTCAGGCAGTAGCCTGCCACATCTTGATTTCAAAGTTAGTAGGGGAGGCTGCACAGAGAACCAGGCACACTTTTGAGGAGGCAGACTCCTAGTAGAAAGGAAAATAAAACAGAAATTGTTGGGGGTACTTTGCTTCCTGTGCAGGTCCCCAGCTTCTCTTCACTTGGGGCTGCCTCCTGAGTCCTCACACCTCCCAGCAAAGCTCCCTTCTCTGGCTTCTTCCACAGCCAGACTGCCTCCCTGGCTTGAGGCTTGGGCTTATACAGGGTTCCCAGAGTCACATGAGCTCTCCACATTCTGGGTCATCAGGCTTTGCCTGCACCTGGACCCAGTGGCCATTTTACTTCGTGCTTCTCTGCCTGTGAGTTTGCCTCTGGTGTCACTACCAGGGTACAGGCAGAAGAGACACAGAGATGTGGGGGAGGATCATAATCACATAACCAGGAAAACGGGGAAGGGATCTCTACTAGGGCCAGGATGCATCAGCAAGCACACAAAATGTGGAGGGAGTGGAGGGCGGGGTGAAGGAGGGTAAAAGGTTCAGGTATCCCTAGATCCCCTCCCATTCTAGTAATGGGTAGGAGTCCCATTACAGTCATCTTGGATCCAGATGTGGAAACTTTAGGCTTGATATTTGTGTAGACCTTTAACTCTGTTTGGAAATCATAGAACATTAGGGTTGGAAGGGACCGAAGGAGGTCATCTAGTCCAACCCCCTGCTCAAAGCAGGACCATCCCCAACTATATCTTTCCAGCCAGGGCTTTGTCAAAAAAACCCGCTTAAGAACGTCCAGGGACGGAGCTTCTACCACCTCTCTAGGTAACCTGTTCTAGTGTTTCACTACCATCCTAGTGAGAGTTTTTCCTAATTTCCAACCTAAACCTCCCTTGTTGCAACTTGAGACCATTGCTCCTTGTTCTGTCACCTGTCACCAGTGAGAATAGTCTAGCTCCATCCCCTTTGGAACAGCCTGTCAGGTAGTTTGTAACAGGAAGCTGCATCTCAGCCCCTGTTGTGAGCAGGATTGCAGTCATGACCTGGACTCGCTGCTTCCCTTACTCAGGAGCTGCTCTAAAACCCCACTGCCACTGTTGACAAAGTTCACCAGGGCATAGCTGGGAGCCTGCCCCTATTCCAGGATCAATCAGGCTCTTGAGTGCAGCTGAACCTCTAACCGACCCTGTTTGAGGTTACACCAGGTCTCTGCCACTATCAGCTGGTGTGTCTGAAGGCAAACCCAGAAGTGCTGCACAGTCCCAGCATCCAGTGAACCCCAGCCATGGTCACCCATGTGGCCAGGGAGCCAGAGGTGATTGGCACTCTGAAGGCCCAGGCATACTCACCTGGACCCAGTGGCCATCACCTCCAGAGAAGGGAATGAGTGCACTGACTCTGGAGAAGAGAGCAGTGCCAGTCTCTGTTTGGAGGCAGAGAGGAAGTGTGAACCTGGGTCTGAGCTGAGATGAACTCCAGAACCAAGGCTAGTTGGTGAAGGCTATCCAGCAGAAGAGGCCTGATCACGAAACCCATTTGTGTCAGACACAGGACCTAAGGGGTAAGACTCCAAGTGTGGGGAAGTGGCCACAAAGGTCTCCTGAAGGGACCCACAAAGTGAAACAACCAGCTGGAAAGGGTATTATCGGCCAGCAGGATACTTCTTGGCAAACTGCAGACATGCTACGGGGAGGGCGTTATAGAAAATATTAAGGAAAAGGGCAATAAGTCCCAAAGGGGAATTTAATTGACTAAGAAAGAGCCCCAAAATGGGGAAGCTTAGAGGCTAAACAAGGGGTGCAGGAGTTTGGTAATAAGTAGCCCGGGATAGGGATTCCCTTATTGGATCTGAAAGAGGAACTACGTTTAAGAGAAAAAGATGGGAATTGAGAGTGGTGATACCCAGAAGAATTCGGGTAGGGGAAGGACCTGAAGCAGGATTGCATGACTGGTAGAACTGTGAATCAAGTGGTGGGTAGAGTGAGAAGACCATATGTTCCTGCGACAGGTGTGGTAAGGGCAGGGTGTAGGGAAGACAGAGACCTGTGAAGAGGACATATACCCTTTTGCTGAGTGACCGCTGTTTCTTTTGTGTTTCCTCATTTAGCCTCCCTTTATTTTGTTTCCATCAAGGCATGGCAGGAGAGCGTGCGGAAGCAGGCAGCACCTTGAGGAAGGAGGTCACACATCACACCTGCTGACATAATTAAAGTCTGCTATCAAATCCCCTCTCAGTCTTCTCTTCTGAAGACTAAATAAAACCAGTTCCATCAACCTCTCCTTGTAAGTCATGTGCCCCAGCTCCTGAAATCTACAACTGTCTTCTCTACAGAGTTTATATGGCATCCTGGGATGTCAGCACTTGAGGGAATGCTGGCCATTTTAGCTCCATTCTTATAAGGTCAGAGGCTCAGTAACATGAGTAGGGGTGGGTGACTGCAGGATGAGCCCCAAGCATTCAATAAAGGGGACACTAGAATGGAGGCAGGGAGGCTACAGCATGGAACAAGCTGGGGTCAGGAGTCATCAGCCCCTTCCCTCCCAGTTGTAGACAGTGCTGCTGTGAGGAGAGTTGTCTGGTGTTGCTTCTAAGAAGTGAGTTAAACCTTCCTTGGCACTGTAGCCACAGTCTAATTAAAGGCTTTGGATCCTTGTGCACTACATAAAACCATGGTAATTGTGTGGGCTGGGGTAGGGGTTAGCATGACTGTTAGCTCTTCCAACAGTAGCACTCAGGTCCTGTTCCACTCAGCTCCCTGCAGCTGGAGTCTCAAGCATCTCTGCCTCCATTCTGGCGCCCCAGGGCACAAACCCTACTGATGCCTCCTGAGTCTGGGGGGGCACCAGTGTGGCATGACCGGGGGGTACCCCAGTGGCCAGTTGGCAACCGGGGGGGTCCCCCCCAGCAGCTGGTTGCTGAGCGCACCAGCAGCATAGAGGCAGAGGAAGTGCCAGCACTTCTGGATGTGGCGTGGTGGCAGTGGAAGTGCTGGCACTTCCACCACCAGCACTTCTGCTGCTGACATGCTGCCAGCGGAGCCAATTTTAGTGGGGTCACGAGCACTCTCTGTGCCTCCCTACCAGCCACAGCGCTTGCTGTCAGGGGGGCATCAGTGCTCTCAGGTGGGGAACATGCCCCCCTATGCATTGCCTATGCTACCAGGTACGAGTTTGCTTCCCAGGAGGCAAACTCTACCCATAATACCTCTGCAGGAGATCCTGCTGCTTCACACTTCTCCCCTTGGAGGAATAGGATAACAAGTGTTATCTGTAAACATCTCAAAGTGTGAAACAGACTGAACTGAGTATGAAAGCTATTCTTCCTGCTTTTTAATGAAAAGTGGCTCTGATCCTTGGTGCCACAATTCTTCTTTGTGCTAGCACAGTCTCTTCTAGCAGAGATGTCTGCCATACACCGCCTCTAGACACACTGTATATTGTCACAGGAACTGGACCAGGGGACATTTATTCTATTCTTTCTTACATTCCATTCAATACTGTTGACTTATCAGCATGTCAGACACCTTGCCAGCTCCCTGCACTACTTCAATGTCCTTGACCTAGACATTTCATCTGTAGATTTTTGAAGCTCCCTTTGTTACAGTCCCTATTCTAGCATTAAACAAACCAGACAAATGCCTAAACGGGTTAACAACCCCAATTCTCACTCGGTACTGCAACTGCTGCCAATAAGAGTTCCCATTGCTTACACCACATGAGACCACACAGCTCAAAGTTGTGGAACTAGGAGGAGTCACGGACTCTGGAGACCAACTTTTGATCCAACACTTGCTAAAAAAAATATACTGCTTTTCAGCTGTAGGCAAATCTGTAGGACAAAACCTTTATTTAAGAAAACCAGCAAAAACACAGCTTGAACACAAACAACAATACACTATCTGCAGCATAATGCTTCTTTATGGATACCACAAAATGATCCTTCCAACAAATATAGTACCATGCACATTTGCATGCATATTTCTGTCCAGACAATATAACCTTGAAGTTGATTCCCTTTCTTTTAAAAAAGTTTTATAACAAGAAGAGATGGCTGAGATACTTTATGAAAATAAGCCACAGCAGTTATTTTCAAGAGCTTCCCCAGAGAAGTTTTATAGGCAGCACCTTGTCTTTATATTGTCTCCCTTAAATGATTTAACCTGATGAAGTTAGCATTGAGGAAAGGAGCAATAGCTAATTGTTAACACAGATGAGCAGTTCCTTTTCAATGGCAGAGGCATCTGAACTATTATGGCCTCAGCTACCTCAGGTGTGGTACACAGCTGCCCTGACTCAGGAGTGGACCAGGGAACTAGTTGTGACTCAGTCCCAATTTCTCCCATGCTCCATTCTTTTTCACAGAGAAATCAATTACTGCACCATTACTTCATGGCTCCCTGGTGGGACAGCTTGCACCCGACCAGCTCCTTTAGCTGGCAAAGACAGAAACCAGAGACCCAGGGATCCATTAACTCTTTCCTTGTAAGGGGTGGTATTGAGCAAGCAGACTGTTTTGTCCCCTGGTTGGCTGACACACACTCTGAACTATAAAATCTATTCAAAATTTCGCCTTACTCCTTGAGCAGCTAGTGTTTTTTAAGACATATAACCAGAGCATCTTTGATTTTTTTCAGTTTCCAAACAGACTGAGGCAATGTGAGTTTGGGTATAATTCTAAAATTGAGAAGTTTATGCAGCCTTACTAGCTGTAATAGGCAAGATCAAACCTCTGTTAAAAAATGGATCCTGAATGAACTCACAACTTATCTATCACTTTAGAGTGAAATCATTCCTCTTCATATTTATCAGTCCCAGATGTTGCTCTTTCTCTTTGGGGCTTACTCCACTGCATGCACAGTTCCTCTCAGCCATAACCATATTCTATTAATGCTGTTTTTTTCTTTTCACTGCATAATACCACAAAAAGGGGTACCTGGTCCATCCACCTGATTTTTGTTCTTAACCTATCATATAGTCCCAGGTGATTTCTAACTGCCTCCTTTCCTGCTATCACATTGTTTACTCTGCTTCACATTTCATATATGAGGAAAAAGTATGTGGGGTATTGGCCCAAAACAGCTCCATTCACAGATTAACACAAATTTAAAAATGATAAATACTGATTACTGGGGTTACCAATATACCACTTTCTGTATAACTGTGATCACAAGGAGGAAAAATTGCTCTAGCAGTTATACTAAAAGGATCACATTGTGACAGTAATGTTTAGTTAAAAAATT
Source organism: Crocodylus siamensis (assembly GCF_052110815.1). NCBI lineage: Eukaryota > Metazoa > Chordata > Crocodylia > Crocodylidae > Crocodylus > Crocodylus siamensis. Next base: position 172,049,122 of record NC_143399.1, read on the forward strand.
GTGGAATGCCTCTATATATTAGCATACATATTTACTTCCTTTATATAGATGTAGGTATGCAAAATTAGGAACATGGCAAGATGCAAGTTTCTGGACAATCACTTAATATGACCACTTGTATTAAGGATTCCCATCCAGTAACCCGTGAAACTTGCATTCACAAAACTGAAATGCAAACAGGTAAAAATTACATCACTCTACCTAGTGATTCCTCAAAGCCCTAGCAAATAGATATTCTTTGCCACGTCCTATAGATCAGCAGACCCCGCCTGAGTATTTCTGCAGCTGTTGCAGCTTGGTTTAAAGGCTGAGAGACTCAGAAAGATCCTCAGTTGCTCAAATATACAGATAGGTACCTACGATAATCATAGAAAATTAGGGTTTGAAGGAAACTCACCTAGTCCACTCCCCTGCTCAAAGCAGCACCAGCCTCAACTAGATCATTGCAGTCAGGGCTTTGTCTAGCTGTTTCTTAGAAACCTTCAGGGACTGAGATTTCACAACCTCTCTGATTAACCTGCTCCAGTGCTTTACAGCCCTCCTCATGCATGTTTCTTCCTAATATCTAACCTAAATTTCTTTAGCTGCAACTTGAGACCATTGCTCCTTGTTCTGTCATCTGCAACTACTGAGAACAGTTTAGCTCCATCCTCTTTGGACCTACCCTTCAGGTAGCTGAAGGCTGCTATTACATTCCCCTCAGTCTTCTCTGCTGCAGACTAAAGCAGCCCGGTTTCCTCAGTCTCTCTTCACAAGTCATGTACTCTAGCTCCCTAACCATTTTCATTGTACAAAATGTTTGAGTTCTTTGATTTAGTTTTCAGTGCTTTCCAATGGGAACTATGCAGTAATAGTAGAATCCATTTCAAGATCAGCTAGTAGCCAGTAGAGATCCCAGATGATCAGTATCATGTGTGTCTGGTGAAATAGGATCTTTACCAGGAGGCTCTGACATTCATTGTGACAGAGCTGGCATGGAGAGCTATTTCATGTAAGACTGAGTTCAAAAAATATTTGGTTTCATTTCAATGTAACACGTCAAAGTACAGAATCTCAGTGTGATGGTTCCTGAGCCCTGATCAACTTCAGCGGGAGCCCTGCTGTGACAGAGGTCGCCAGGCTGCTCTGGATCAAGAGATCCTGGGAATCCCAGGCAGACTACACAGGAGTCAGGTAGCTCATGTTTGCCAGCAGCCAGTCAGGGAGGCTCTGAAACAAGTGGGTGAGCTGCAGGACACCAGGCAGGCTTCCCGTGGGAGCCCACATGGCAGACAGGTTACTGTTGGGAATCCATCTGGTTTCTGAGGGAATTTTGTCAAAATCAACAGGGACCATTTTGATTTTGACCCACAGGCAAATTCTGATGAGAATATTGTGAACTGTTTCTTAGGGACTCCAGTTACCACTTACACCTTACAGCCATTCAGAAATGTAGCTCCATAAGCAATCTGTTGCAGTACTATAAGACATGTCTGTAATGGGATCCCAAGTCAGACAAGGCCATGAGGGTGGAAACTCCCTGTGCATTGAGATGCCCAATCCCAAAACAGCTAAATTTAGGGATTAAAAAACCCCCCAGCCTTAATTAGGGGGAAATGCTACAACATCACTGGGGAAGACAACATAAAACAAAGGTTTAAACCATGCTAGGCATGTCTACATGTGCTCCAGACAGCACATTTGGTACTGCACAGTAGTTTAGTGCTTGCATAGGGTCGTCACTGCTGTGCAGGAGCATTGGCATCATGGTTTGTGCCCACCAACACTACATCACTGTAGCTCATCACTACGGCGACGTAGCCTCTCGTCTAGATGCGCCCACTGTCTCCTAACTCATATCTGGCCAGTGCTTACTTCTCAGTCCCTGGCTGGTGCCGGTGACAAGCAGGTATCATCACTGTCTCTGCGGTAAGCTGCTCCCTCATCCCCAGAGGTTTTGGCTTCTCTTCTGGCCTTCAGCAAGTAGTCTCTGTCCCACTGCTCCAGCCTTTTCAGCTTCAGTCTCCACAGGGCAGACTCCCTCTGTCCCCACTTTCTGGGGCTTCAAGCCAGCAGGTTTCAGTTAATTGGTTATTGAAAATCTTTTCTATGATAAAGCTGTTACTGTATCCCTGGAACATCTACTGAGGTACTTCATGCAAGAAATGCTAAATGGTGCAGCTGGATAAAGGTCTAATTTACATGCTATACCTATTTATTCTAGGGTATCACATCAGGATGAAGATTTCCTTTTAAGGAGATATCAGTGCAAAGAAAAGGTTTAGATTAAATCCAATAAGCAAGCAACTTTTTTGTATGACCGAGCCATTGTTTTTCTCTGCAGGTATAAATGATGGCCCCTATCAAAAGCTCCAAGCAGGTGTAGGCTAATTGAAAACAATGATCAGCATGAAGTTTTATAACATTTTAGATGACAGCTCCTAAAGGTAAATAATAACACCAACATCAATTCTGCTCTTTGTTTCTACTCTTGCTTTGAAAAGTAAGACTTGTTTTGTATGTAGTAAGGAGGAAGGGGGGGAGAAAAGGGGGAAGGGGAAGTTCCAAATAAAACAACATTCACACTGGGTAATTTGAAATTGCTTAGTCTCAGGTAATGGGGGCAAAATAGCAGCAATGTTTTTCTGTCTGCGTAGTTTTCACATATGCATTTTGTGATCTCAACAGTGGTTGCTAAACATTAATATTTAAACCAGAGCAGAAAAATATGGATGTACAGTGTGGCTGGCTTATGCCTAGATTAATTCCCTCTCATATATCCATAGGTGAGCTGCTGTTCACTCAAAGAGTGCTCACTCAGGCCACAAGCCTTGTCTGGCATGCTACTGATTTCACTGTAGTGATATTAATAGGCTACAACCTTTGGCTGGTTCTGGCACAACTGAGAAGTTTGCAATCTGGCTGTTAATGTTGCTGTAGCCCTATTTTTTTCAGTTCTCTGTGATTTTACTATGCAACTGTAACTGCATTGGTCTGAGGGAATTTTTAAACATTACTTATTTTTTGTGTTTTGTTTTTCTGTAAATATTTTTGCTTTTTCAGTTTCCCAAATGAATATTCCTTTATTGAGCTAAATATGTTGCAACAGAAGATTTTTCTTCAAACTTGTTTTTTTCTTGGGGGGGCGCGCTCTCCTGGGGTGGGGAAGGCAGGAAGATACGGATCCTAAACACAAAAAGAATATATTTGGAAAGTCATGTTTTGTATGAAAACAAGTGATTATTACAGAAGCTAGTCTGAGCCATCTGTGGAAAAGCCATTATTAAGGAAAAGAGATGGCAAGTAAAATTTGTTTGAGATTTTTAATTTTGGGATGTTTAATACACCGTGCTTGTTTCTGTAGAGATGAAACTAGAAACCTCTAATAAACTTGAGGAAATCATGTAATAAGCAGCAGTTGACACAAGAAGTCCTGCTGTGGCTCCTTGATATGGAACACATCAGTTACAGTCCACACCATTATCATTATTTTTACAGCAGGATAACAATCAGAATAAATTTATTTTTAGTAAGTGTTCTGAAAAAGATAGAGAAAACACCATTAGCTTAAATATAGTCATGCTGCCCACACATGGTGATACTTGGGGCCTTGTTACACACTAATTTTAGGCAGATCCTAGAGCTCTTAACCCCTAAATTGTCCACACGTTAACACTTGAAACTAGGCAGTTTAAAATGAAGCTATGCCGGGGAGGTTTATCTCTGATCCATGTTACCCAGCTCGTGGTCCATTAACCTGTGGCCATTCCACACAGATGAGCTGCCTAAGTAGCAGTCCTCCAGCATCCCAGGATGCAGTGCCCCCTCCCCATCCTCTTGTTCTGCATGGACAAACTTTCTGCCCCCTGAACGCTATTGGCAAGGGAGTGGTTCTGGCACCAATACAACTCCTCCTCTGCCCTCCAGGTGTGACCTTCCCACCTCTAGGGGTGCAACACTATGCAAATAGCCTGCACAGCACATGCCAACTAGCCAGGTTGCAGGACACAGGCTAGTTCAGGAGATGGGGGCAGGGGTGAACAAGGTAGGGGGACAGATCAGATCCCCAGGAGAGGTGCAGCTTCTTTCCTGAGGCAGGGGCAGTAGCTCCCCCAAGTGTTATAAGCCATTATCAAAATACAGTACCTGGATATTATAAACATTTAATCTATCTGTACCGGAAAGTGCATTGGAATATTTTGCCACGTGCTACATCTTTCAGGAGTATGTGAGCTAGATTCTCAGATGGCATAAATTAGCATAATCCCATTGGTTAAATGTTGAGCTATTTTGAAGTAAAATGTTTGACTTTTCCAGTATTAGAGGTATTTACAATTATTTAGTAACCCCTGTGAATCCACTCTTCACACATCTGAGCAAATGAATCTCTTTACACATACAGAAAGAAGCTATTTGAATTTGGAGACAAATGAATCACTGCATTTTTGTCATGAATAATTCATTTGTTTGTTTCTGTGCTTTACCTGATAATATAGGTATACAGCATGTTTATTCCTTCTGCATGTATAAAGTGGCTTTTATATAATGTATTACACATAGTAGTTAACGGAGAACGTTGATTATGAATGGAAAACTTGCCATTTTCTGACAAGGGGAAATGGCCAACTACAATTCTCAGATGGTAATATTGCTCAACCAAAATCAAAATATCTTGACTTCAGGCTTCCATTCTGGCAATAAATCAAACCAAATGTGTTGAATAGAAGAAGCTCCTTAGTTATACAAATACTTCTCTGATGCAGTAAAAACAACAATGCATTAGGAGCACATTTCTAGAAAGAGAGAGAAAAACGAGGCAACACCTTCCTTACTTCTGTATAAAATTCAGAGTTGGGACTAGATCTTTAGTTTGTATAAGTCAGACTATTTCTGGAACTGTGCTGATTTACAGCACTTGAGAATCTGGCCCTTTGTCCATTGTTAGGGGCTAGCAGATCTCAGAGTTAGTTTTCAACCACCAAGGTGATATGTGGAAGATGACAGCTGAGATTATTTTAAAATTCTTATGCACTTATATCTTCACCATTAAAATACCAGTAGAACTGACATTTAAGCTTTTCAGATGTCCTAAAAAATCCTTACATTATAAGCTTAGTTTGCCGGTTCCACAGAGACTTGGTAGAGTTGGCTGCTGATTTCAAAGACTGCTTATGCAGTGGAGTGTGGTGCATTTTTTCAGCTCCTTGGTTTGACTGGACTACATATGCACAGTCCCTTCAGAACAGATAGCATCTCCCCTTTTTTAAAGCAGGAAGTTGCATCCAATATAGCATTAAAAGAACACTAAGTTAGCACAGTCAAGCACTAGGGTTGCCAAGGTAACCTAACTTTAGCTCCATTATGGGTATGCTTTGTAAGAGTTTTTAGTTAGATGAGTATAGGCTATTTCCCCCTCATGGGACCCTGCCTTGTTTAGTGGACAAGATAGGTAGTGCTCTGGGGATGAATCAAAGATGTGTAGGAAAAGAAATTCATTGTAGGACCTCTGCCTCATTTGTTATAGGAAGTGGAAGATAATTAACGAATGAAGCAGGGGACTGCAGGAGCTGAAAGGTTAAGGAATGTGAATGTAATGGTATTCTAGAACCCCCTCTACCCCACAGTTCCTATGCGAGGCTGGGTAAGTCGCTTAAATCAAAATGTTCAGTTTCCCACTTTACGGCTGCCCAGCTTGAAACACCTGGGGCCAGATTTGCAGAAATGCTGAGCGCTCATGATTGCCCCTGAAGTTAATGGGAGTTGAACTTTGAACATATAAAATACTATAAAAATGCTAAATGCTCTGAGAAAAAAATCAGCCAGCCTAAACCTCCACTATACTGTGATGGAGTCCATCGGGTACTCTTTTTACTGGATCAATAACAACAAAAACACACACGGGTTTGGAGATTTCTAGAGGAGGGGCATTAATCATGAAGCAGTAGGAAAACTTGGAGAAGCATGCATGCACTAGAATTCTGTTTTAAGCCATAAAGTGAGAGCTATTAAGGAGATAATGCAAAGAAGAGTTTTTATATGAATTAGTTGTTGAAGGGAACCGTGAAAGTGACATTATTAGCAGAATACAAGATTTTCCTGGATATTCCATTGAGTAAAAGTTGTTAGAAATGTGCTGCTAACAGAAATAAGTTTGTTCCTGGAAGAAATGGAGCTAGAAACTGAGGGCACATTCATCTTGCTTCTGCAGCACTCTCATGTATACTTGATAGAGGCATTGCAGGAATTGGTAGAAATACCCTGACCACTTGAGCCAACAGAAAACTTATTTAGCTGATGCAGTGGCAGATTTCTTACAATGCATGAGCACACAACTAGACAGTATCATCATTATTTACTGCATCATCATGGAGGAGGAGCCAGTTCTTTGCATTACTCTGGGCACGTCTACATGAGATGCTACTGCATAGTTGTTATTGCGCATTTATTTAGTACTTGTATAAATACTGGCAAATGTCTTTTAAGTGTCGCTACTGCTCAGTAACCTAATACTACTGCACAGTAGCCTCTCAGCATGGTTTTTTGTCACAGGATGCTACTGTGTTGTAGTATCAAGCTACTGCACAGCCAGTGTTTCGTGTAGACGTACCCTCTGAGAAGTGAAAACTGTCACATATTGAAACTTAGACTTGGTTTGGGATGTTGTTTTGAGGACAAGTACAGTATCTTCAGGATCAGTATTTTCCATGAGAAACATTTTTGCCAATGATTAAAAAAAGTAGAAGGAATTTATATTTTTTTTTGGTCAGGTTGACCTTACTGAAAATGTTCAGTTTGCAAAATGAAGCTGAAAGGGTTGATTGTGGCTCAGTGCAACATAAATATATGACCAATGCTCTTTGCCCTGTTTTCCGTATGAGTGGGTTGTCAGGCTCCGCTGCCAACCTATTTTCCCCCTCTGTGGGCACATCTACATGTTGCTGTGTAGTAAAGCAATGTGTAGACTTGTACTTTTGGAAGTACTGAAGCATGGCACTGTAACTGCCTGTACTGCACCTAGTCTGTGGCACACAGTTCGATTTTGCCACTACATTGCTGTAGCAGTGTGCTAAAATGGGGGAGCGCACTGCTATAGTGACATGGCTGCTGATCATGTGTAGACTCACATGATTGCTATGTCATCCTAGTGCACTGTTTGGCGACATAGAGCGTGGCTGCATTGATGTAGGGTGATGTGTAGGCCCTGTTTGAACTGCTGAAATGTATTACAGGAGCTCCATAACTATTCAGCATCATGCGAGAGAGAATTCTACTGGGGAGCCCAGTCTACGGCAGGCAGTAGATGCATGAAGGACAGCATGAGGTACTGTGATCCCTGAATGACACAGGGCTGATCTAGAACCAAGTCAAAATATTCTCATGATTTTACTTTTTTGATTCTAGGATTTAAAAAACCCAATGTTGAAGTATTGACATTTGCCTCTACTGCTGCAATTCATTCTTGACCTTTGTACAGAGATAGAGAGCAAGTTTGTCTACAAGATATCATGCAGAAATGTTGCACCTGAACCTAGAAAAGCGGAAATTGCTCTCTTCATGTTCCTCCTGTGGTATATATCTGCTCAAAGAAAATGTAACCATAGGTGTTGAACAAAATTCATTGGTGCACTCTAAAGCATGGTCTAAAATGGTTTATAGAAAAGTGCAGCCTGAGCATATCTCCTGGGCACCAGATAACATAGGAAAGAATGGTATCACTTCGAGACACAATTCCACAGTCAAAGCATGGTGTAGTTCCACTACTATGAGTTTTGCCTAACTGGCTAAATCTAGCTTGATCTCAGTACAGTGATGCTAACTAGATTAACTCTCAAGTAGAAAGTCTATGGACTTTCTGACAGGGCAAACGACAGATGAAGAGATATTTATCATGGGTCAATGAACACATGCGTCCTGTTTTTTTGCCTCCCATACAAACTCAGGGACCCTACAGGAGGTTGGAGCTAAGTAAAGCTGAATATACATATGTAGCTATGCAGTTGTTATTCTGCAGAATACCAAGTCTAGCTTTCACACTAAGCTTATATAAAACTTTCTTGCATCTAAACTTGGCTGTGCTGCAAGAAGAGAATGATCCTCTCTCTGTACCTTCCAAGGAGGACTTATCAAAGAATTCTTGTTTACCAGTTTGTTTTTAGTCTCATTGTTTTCTTCTTTTAATGGAATTTATCTTCCAGGGTCTACCTGGGGGATTGTGCATTGAATCTTTTCCATGCTGTTATTGAATGTCTTTCAGCAAAGCTGCTTTTTAAATTTTCTTGCTTAGATTTCACTCATTGCAATTTAACAGCTTGCAACTCACTTTCTTCCCTCACATAACTTCATTTAGAAGTTGGAAATTCAAAATGTGTAAATTTCCAATTTGTTTCTCAGTTTGATAATAGGTACAGCAAGCAGTAGTCATATGATTTTTTAAAATAAAAATGGATACAAAAGTATCAGTTGTGAAGATTTTTTTAAAGCTTCTGTCTCATCTAATTCAGAAGAGTAGCATAATCCAAATGCCTTTTGAACATCAACTTGCTGTGATCTTTTACTTTTAAAGTGAAAGAAAAGTGAAACTGTACTTGTGATGCAGCTACACGCAGAAAGCAGCTTGGAGGTCCAGAACGCTGAAGTTCATAATGCAACATTCTTTTGATCTCTCTTAAGTACCAACATTTGGGAGGCAACACAGGTGAGGCCCTTTTTTGCTTGTCCACTTGAAGGAGCTTTGTTTTCTATTTTAAAAGCAAGGATTCAATATTGTTTTCCAGAAACTAGCTAGGCTAGTGTTTTTAGTTTGTGCTATCTTGAAACTAATTTTATTTACTTATTCTCAGTGTATTAACTACATCTGTTTCACAAAGGGATAAGTGTAGCATAGCACTGGAGTGTGCCTGCTCTTTTAAGGGAAGAAGCAGCCTCAGAGGCTGCTTGCAGGTGGTGACAGGGGTTAATTAAGGACCAGCATGCTGGGGTGGAGCTATATAAGCTGTGGGCCTGGTCTGGTCAGGCAATCCAGCTCTGGGAGCTATGAAGTGAGGAGCTCCAAGCAGCAGAGTTCCTGAGTATTGAAGGAAAGCCACTCTGTGATTCAGGGAACAAAGGAAGGTACCTGGGGCAGAGAGGGGCTTAGTTGAATGGGCAGGTGCCCTGATTTATGTTAAGCCGAGAAAGGGCTTGAGTGCCTGCCAGAGGCAGAGGGCAGATGTTTATTATAAATTGTTGTTAGTAATTGAGCCTGGTAAGGTTAGGTAAGGCCTACTCAGAGGCCAGAAATCTGAGAGTGGGACCCAGTAGGGAGTACAAGGGCCTAGAGGGTAAGGATCTGGAGATCCATGAGCCCAAGGCCCAAGGAGGGCTGGAATGAAGTATAATCAGAGGGTCCAGAAACACAGAAAAGAGCTGAGAGAGAGTGAGATCAAGGAAGGTCTAAAGACAGAGAGAGGGTCTGAGTGTTGGACCTAGAGGTTCAGGAGCCATGGATTGGCTGACAGCAAGAGGATCCATGGGCCCAGGGAAAGGATGAGAACTGGATTAGGGTCCACAAGCCTGAGAGGGGCTGCAAGTCAGACCAGGGTCTAGAAGCCCAGAGAGAGGGCCAGGTGTGGGACCAGGAGTCTGGGAGCCCAGAGATGGCCAAACTTTGGACCAGGAGAGTCTGAGAGCTCAGGAAAAAGGCTGAGTGAGGGACCCAGGGGTCTGAAAGTCTAGTGTGTGAACTTAACATCATAGTGATAACACCTCTGAGGTGAGGTGTGGTATAGGGAAGGAATGGAGCCATGCAATTTGCCCTTAAGGCTACAGGTGCCCTGCTGGGACATAGGCAGGGCCTATCAGGTGTGAGGGCTGGATTGAGACCAGTGGGGTCCAGGAGAGACCTGGTGTGGGATTTATCAGGGCTAAGGCTCACTCTGAGACCTATGGGCAGCCTCTCTTACTCATCTTTCAATAAGAACAAGGCGTGGCAGGTGTGAGTGACTGACAGAGGCTGACATTAGAGGTAGAGCTGGGCAGGAGATGTACAGCCACCAGGTGCATCACAGGCACCCCTGTGGCCATGAGCCTGTTACAGTAAGATCCAGGAGAGAGTGTTATTTCTTTATTTTCATTTCATCAGTGCATTTTGAGATGTGTAGTTACTTTATGGAGTACTACTCAGATAAGTCAACTTCTCCTTTCCTCCTCAGTGAGCTATGTGCTCTACGCACATTCTCCATCCTTCAAGAGTGACGGAGGGCTGAATCTATTTATGAAGCAGTTTATAAAATATTTATGAAGCTGTTTATAAAAGATGACTTCTTCAGTGAGTCCCATTTGCCTGATAATTGTCTCTCTACTTATTACATCAGTAGGGACCTACTCAATGTGCAATTTTGCAGTTTTCACAGAAACCACAAAATCTGTGACTGTCCACAAAATCAACTTTTAAAAACAGCTTAATAAAAATAAAATGCTGACTCCTCAGTGGAAGCCAGTGGTCCTCACTTCCTTCCAGCTCACCTGGGAGGGGAAGGCTCTGTCTGATGGGGTGGCACAAAGGGCAGCCGGCAGTCAAGATGGTAGCTGTCCCTTTGTTCCTCCACCCACCTGGGGCTTCTCTTCCAGTTGGTGGTGAGGGGTGGGACCACAGGAGAAAGCTTGCAGAATTTGCTTGTTCTTCTGCAATCACGCTGCAAGAATTCCTTTGTCTCACCACAAATGAAGTAGGTCCCTGCTCATGGGCAGTCTCAGTTTTATGCAAATTTCAAGGACACTTCCAGGCCCATTAGGCATTTTGGCTTGTAGTAATTGGATAGAAATTTCAGGCATCTGAGCAGGCAGATCTGGGGGCCCTGGGATCTCCCTCCTTTGGAATCTCTCAGTTATCTCTTTGCAGTTTGTCCTAAAAGTGATATGCTGCTGTTGCATGCATGACATGGTACCTTTATGGCTAGGAAACTTTTCAAGATTGTGGTTAGCTTGAACAAAGCAGAACTAATGTGTTACCTGCTATTTGTTCTGCTAATCCATTTTGAGTGTATACTCAGTTCTTTCACTTCTTGCTGACACTTATTTAGGAAGCTCAATTTTCATAACATCATAGGAAAACAGGCCTAAAAGGGACCTCAGAAAGTCACTTAGGCCAACTCCCTGCTCAAAGCAGAAACACCCCTGTAAAAATTCCAGACAAAAGTTTACCTAACTTCTTTGTAAAAACTTTCAAGGATAGAAATTCAACAACTCCTCTAGGTAGTCTGTTTCAATGCTGAATCCTTTTTCATAATGAGAAAGTTCTTTCTAATATCCAACCAAAATTTCCTTAGTTGCAATTTAAGACAGTTACTTCTAGTCTTTTTGGGTGCCTGTAGATATGCTGAGCGGCTGCTCCAATGGATTGCAATTACAGTGCATTAGAGCAGACTTGATTAATTGAGTCTGCTGGAGTATGGTAATTACCACGCAATTATAGTGCCCATCTTTAAGAAAGAGAAGAAAGAGGATCTAAGGAACTACAGACCAGTCAGCCTCACTTCAGTCCCTGGAAACGTGAAGCAGATCCTCAAAGAATCCATTTCTAAGCACTTGGGGGGAGAAGGTGATCAGGAACAGTCAGCATGGATTCACCAAGGGCAAGTCATGCCTGACCAATGTAATTACCTTCTGAGATAATTGGCTCTGGGGATGTGGGAAAGCAGTGAACATAATATACCTTTACTTTAGCAAGGCTTTCTATACCATCTCCCACAGCATTCTTGCAAGCAAGCTGAGGAAGTATGGGTTGGATGAATGGACTATAAAGTGGATAGAAAGCTGGTTGGACTGCCAGGCTCAATAGATAGTAATCAATGGCACAATGTCTAACTGGTGTCAAGTGGAGTGCCCCAGGAGTTGGTCCTGGGGCCAGTTTTGTTCAATATCTTCATTAATGATCTAGAAGATGGGATGGAGTGCACCCTCAGCAAGTTCATGGATGATGCCAAGCTGGGGGGAGTAGTAGAGATGCTGGAGGGTAGAGCAGGGATTCTGAGTGACCTAGACAAATTGAAGGATTGGGTCAAAAAGAAATCTCATTAGGTTCAACAAAGACAAGTGCCAAGTTCTGCACTCAGGATAATAAGTGGTGGGGGAAAATATTATGGGGGTGGGAGCTGAGCCCTACCTTACCCCCCGTCCATCCCTTCCACAGGGTGGTTGCGGGGCTGGCACATGCTGGTGCTGCATGTGGTGGTAGAGGAGCAGCTGCATGCTGAATGGTGCTGAGCACAGTGTGGTGATGGCATCATAGTGCTGCTGCTGTCACTGGTCACTGTGAAAAGTGTGCGGGGGCTAAGCCCTCTTAGTCCCTGTCTTCTACCACCTATGCTTAGGATGTAAGAATCCCATACACTACTACAGCTTAGGGGCTGACTAGCTAATCAGCAGCTCTGTAGCAAAGGACGTCAGTGTTAGAGTGGACAATAAGATGGATATGAGTCAGCAGTGTGCCTGTGTTGCCAAGAAGGGTAACATCATACTTGGCTGCATTAGTAGGAACATTGCCAGTAGATCAAGGGAAGTAATTATTCCACTTTATTTTGCATTGGTGAGGCCACATCTGGAGTACTGTGTCCAATTTTGCCCTCCCCCCCCATATAGAAAGGATGTGGACAAATTGGAGAGAGTCTAGTGGAGAGCAATGAAAATCATTCAGGGGCTGGGGCACATGACTTATGAGAAGAGGCTGAGGGAACTGGGTGTATTCAGTCTGAATAAGAGAAGACTTAGGGGGGATTAGACAGCCTACCTGAAGGGTGGTTCCAAAGAGGATGGAGCTAGACTGTTCTCAGTGGTGACAGATGACAGAACAAGGAGGTCTCAAATTGCAGCAAGAGAGGTTTAATTAGGATATTAAGAAAAAAACTCTCTCACTAGGAGTGTGGTAAAGCACTGGAACAGGTTACCTAGAGTGGTGGTGGAATCTCCATCCTTGGTGCATTTTAAGGCCTAGTTTCACAAAGCCCTGGCTGGAATGATCTGGTTGGGGATGGTTTTGCTTTGAGCAGGGGGTTGGACTAAATGACTTTCTGAGGTTCCTTCCAATCCTTTTTTTCTATGATTGTATGATTTTATTTCCAAATAATTTTGTGCGATGAGACTGAGTTCTCTTACGTTGTCATTGGAATTTATTGCAGTTAGTCAATGTGTTGGTGTTTCCCTTTCCAATTTCTCTACAGGACCTCATGTCTAGGAAAACTTATATATACTGCTAGAACAGCATATCTGGTCACTCAGTTGGAGATCTTTCTTCTGAATCTGCTAGAGCAGGAACTGGAAACTGAGTTTCTCATATCTGAGATGAGAGACAATCACCAGCCTATTGGCTAGTCTAGAAATTCTATAGTTGGTGTAAGGAAATTTCAATCAAAACCATTATAAAATAAAAACTTCTAAACAGGAAGAATGAATCAGTATTTTCCAAAAACATACTCCAAAATGGTTTTGTCAAAAAAATTCCCAGCTAGTCTGCTCGGAGCAATGTTGAATGTCCACTCAATCAGAACGTGGAAGAGGGGATATCGTTATTAGCTTCCATTCAGAAGCAATGCATGATATCTCCAGATTCCAATATCTAAGCTGACAGTAAAGATTTAGAGTTCAAATAAACTATTAGCATAATTAGATTAGACATACTGTGCTGCAATTAGAATTTCCTCTGTCAGCCTATTGTTCATTAACATAACTTTCTGAGTACATACTGTCTCTGAGTCCTACTTCTTCTAGACTAAATATATGTGTGCAGATTATTAGATTGGTTAATTACTTCTATTGTTCACCATTAACGTCTCACTCAACTAGAACCTAGGGTCATTCAGAAAGGTACTACAGATTTGAGAAAACCATAAGTTCAACTGGAAGACTCACTGGACTTATTTGAAGAAGAAGGTAGCATTAACTAAATTGCTACCCATAATAATATGCTGCAAAGTAGAGGAGCATAATGCTCCTTGTGTATAGAACTCACAAGGAGCGTTGTATAGCAACCAGTGCCAGAGTCTTTTTTACCAGAAGCTTGGGGTCAGCCAATGCAGTTTTTTTTAACTCTGTGCCCATGCATTGTCCTTCCATTCTTGCCCACCATGACTTTGGTTTAACTTATTTCTAGCAGAAGGCTCCCCATGGATTTAGGTTATTTGGGTGAGATCAATGGTTGTCTTCTCGGGGCTCCTACCTCTCTTTCTGCCCTGTCCTTTCACCAGCCAGATGTCTGATGCAAAACAAAATGTAAGTCCTCAAAAATTAAACAAAAGTCTCTCCCTTATTCCCAGGGTTAATGGGTTTAAATGTTTACTCTAATTCTTAGTAAGGTAATAAATTTAATTGGGTATGTAAACATATTTGGACCTTCAAGATTCTGTAACTTATGGTTAGAGGTCACTCAGGATGCTCATTTCATAATGTGGAGTCCTTCTCTTGCGCTCCTTCATCTGGGTCCTTGTTGTTGTACCTTTACTACTGGACACTCCTCCTACTGTCCACATGGACAGTACCTTTTTTCTGCCCTCTCTCTGGGGCTGGCTTTCCACACTTGACGAACTTGTCTCTTCAAGCCAGATGCCTACAATTTGCTGGCTCACAGCTTGCTGCTGGCTTTTCCCAGCATGCAGGCTTTAGCTGGTGGACCTGCTTTGTCCCAGCTGCTAGCCTTCCCCGGCTTGCAGGCTCTTTTGTACTTGCCTGCTCTCCCCAGAGTGCCAGGTCTTCTCCCACTGCCGGCTTTCCTCAGTGTGCATGCTCCTTAATTGCCTACTCTCTCTGGGTTGCTGACTCTCCACTTGATGCCGGTCTTCCCTAGTATACCTGCTTTCTAGGGCTGTGTGAAGCTTTGGGTGCTGATTCGGAGGAGATTCAGCTCAATTTGGTGGTCGAATCTCCAAATCTGAATCAGATCAAATCAGGGGACAAATAAAAAGGTCTGAATCAATTTGAAGCTCTCTGAATCTTTGGAAAAGATTCAGAGAGTTTTGATGATTCGGGCAATCCCCGGTGGCTGCCATAGGGAGCTGGAGCAGGACTTGGAGCTAGTAAGTAGGGGGAGGGAGGACTGGAGGAGCAGGGAGGGGGCTATGGGGGGATCCCTGCCAGGCCCCATCCCCTGCCTGCTCCCCCAGCCCCCACAACCCCAGTTCACTCTCCCAGCCCTCCCCATGGCTGGCCCACCCACCCCTGCTTCAGCCCTTTAAGAAAAAAAAACTAACCCCCCCCCAGGCTCACTGCTCTTGGAGCAGCTTCGGGGCTTCGGGGGGGGACTCATGCAGAGCCCCCCCACATGGCATGGAGCACCAGGAGGCCGCAGGTATTGCGCCCCCCCACTGGGCAGGAACTGGTGAGTTCAGGGGTTTGGGGTTTTTTTTCTTAAAGGGCCAGAGCTGAGGCACATGGGGCAGCCATAGGGGTGGGGGTGGGGGCTGGGACAGTGAGGAGGGAGTCAGGTGGCTCATGACAGAGCCCCCCCCATGCAGCGTCAACTGAATGATGCTGTATTTCACTATATGGAGAGTTTCTCTCCAGCTAACCTCACAAGAACATTCAAGATAGTTCTGAGCAAAAAATGTTTTGGAAAATAAATGCATTCACCAAAAATACATGGTTTGGAGAGGTGAGCCTGAGAACATTTGTAAAATTTGGCTGAATTCAGCAAATACATCCAGGTGCAAACCACTGGGCATTTTTTAAAAATATAAAAACAAGATTTTAAACTCTAATGTTTAACTTTTTATTCTGAAACATTTTCCCTACAAAACTGAAATTTTTTTAAAGGGGGAGGAGACCTAATAACACAATTTCAATCTAGTTCCTCCTTTTTGTACTCTTGCTTCTGTTTTATTTTTGCAACCAAAGGATAAAACACCGTTAACTTTCTAGCTCTAACTGAATGGCTTAAATATTAAAGGTTGCAAAGACAGATGAGTTTCTCTGACAAAAAGGTTACTATAAGAGCATATTGTCAAGACACTTTAGAAGAAATAAATCCTATCCTAGTCATTCATATTTCCTCATAGACATATAAGTTTTTTACTTCTTCCAACTCTAGTATCTCTGTGTGGGAGTATGTCCCCCGCTGCCCTAAAGAATGCGGGATGGGGGACAAAGGGGGAAGCAGCAATGGCCCCCAAGAAATAAGCAGTTGTCCCGGGAAGGGCCAACAGTGCTGCCTACTGTGAGGCCAAGGTCCTGGTAGCAGCAGCAGAGCAACAGACAAACCCTGGACAATCCCAGCTACACTTTAAGAGCATGTGCTGGATGCTGATGGGGTCTCTGTTGGCTTCCAGTACAACTGGAAACACCAAGCCGGCTCCAGAGAAAGCTGGCAACCAGCTGACAGCCAGCACTGGGAGGAGAGTCAGCAACCCAGGGAGAGCAGACACGCCGGGGAAGACCAGCATTGAGAGAAGAGCCAGCAGCATAGGGAAAGCACTAGGCCTGTGAGAAGTGGCTAGTATTCACTTCAGATTCAGATTTGGCTGATTTAGGGGACAGTGATTTGATGTGGTGATTCAAATCACTGAACCGAATTGATTCAGCCGAACCTGATTCAGAGATTCGGTTGTTGCCGTATCTCCGAACTACCCAGGCCCATCCCCCGCCCACTCTCCCAGCCCGGCAATGGCTGCCCTGCCTGCCCCAGATCCCGGCACCTTGGGAAAAAAAGCCCCAACTCACCAGGTGCTGCTGGGCAAGAGGCAGTCCAGCCCCAGAGAAACTCATCTGTCTTTGCAACCTTTAATATTTAAGCCATTTAGTTAGAGCTAGAAGGTTAATGGTGTTTTATCCTTTGGTTGCCAAAATAAAACAGAAGGAAGAGTACAAAAACCAACAATTTTATTTTTGGAGGAACTAGATTGAAATTGTGTTATTAGGTCTCCTCCCCCTTTAAAAAAATTTCAGTTTTGTAGGGAAAATGTTTCAGAATGAAAAGTTAAACATTAGATTTTAAAATCTTGTTATTATATTTTTAAAAAATGCCCAGTGGTTTGCACCTGGATGTATTTGCTGAATTCAGCCAAATTTTACAAATGTTCTCAGGCTCACCTCTCCAAACCATGTATTTTTGGTGAATGCATTTATTTTCCAAAACATTTTTTGCTCAGAACTGTCTTGAATGTTCTTGTGAGGTTAGCTGGAGAGAAACTCTCCATATCGTGAAATACAGCATCACTCAGTTGACACTGCAGGTGATTGGATTATTGTTGCTATTGGTTGCTCAATCATCAGGATCAATTAAAAAATGTTCTTGTACAGAGATATATTACACCACCTTCATTCAGCCATCCTGAACTAAGAAATAATCTCAGTTCTTACTTTAACCCACTGAAACAACATGGTACCATGTGATGTAAGCCAAGGAAAATCTAGAGGATATTGTTTTTGTCAACATTGTTGTTTCAGGTGATGCAGCATGTTGGAAACAGTGAAGTTATAGGTGGTGACAGTGGGAGGAAATTGATTCAAGAATGCAAAAGACTGGGTTCACTCTGTGGGTAGATGCTTTGAGTTACCTCCCCACTGGGTGCGTCTACACAAAATGCTAACTGCACAGTAGCCTAATCATACTGTGTGGTACTGTGTCACAGCATGGACAGTGCTAATAGGCTACTGTGTTATTAGGCTACTGTGCAGTAGCGTCACTAAAAAGGCATTTACTGGCACTACTACACAGTAACTCTGGTTTACAAGTATACAAGTACTAAATAAATGCGCAGTAACCACTGCATATTAATGAACATGTAGGTGCACCCAGTATATCTTTATTAAGTCGACTTCACCTAGCTGATGTAATTTTAGTAAAATCAAACAAATTATACCAAGAATGACTTTAGCCCTTAAGCCTGGTACTTATCTGACTATAAAACAAAGCAGGTAATTATTTTTTGCCTGACGTTCTGACTCGGCCAGAACTCCAATGATGTTAGGTCCAGTAAAGTTTACCTTCATGTGAGCTGCATGAATGTAAAAGAAGGCAGAGAAGTCATAATAATGAATTTCAGTCAAGTTTGAAGGTACAGTAATTTTCCTGTAACAAACATAAGGGGATATTTTGTTCTGTCATACTAACTTCCATATGCCTCTAAATTCTGTGCAACAGATTGACAAAATGTATGTACAACCCTGATTTAAAAAGATAGATTCATACAGTACCTGTAAGTTATACAAAGAACTGGCTTAAAAATGCCTCTATAGTTGTCAACCAGTTTGAGAGAACATATGATTGTTCAAAGACTGTGGGCCTGGATGTATTTTTTCTAAATGTTTCATCATAATTATACTTAGAGCTAAGTTAGAAATGACAGCTCCAGAGGCTGTTCACATTGCTTTTTTATTCTGCTGTCAATCCAACTCATCCTTCAGCCCTAGGAGATGATGCTTATACTTCCAAGGCCTTAATTTGGAATCTCAGAATGAATAATTTCGATGTTTATACTATGTGTTTTTTTTCAAAGACACAAGCAACTTGCCTGTGGGTATTTTACAATTTTTTTTTATTTGGATTCTTTTATGGGGAGTTGGTGTTATTTTAAAATTTAATTTCAGGTTGGTCACTTTAAAGTGTGACCTCATTTTCTGTTGTGTTCCAATTTTTAATTTTTTCCCTATGCTCCCTTGATATTATTGAATACTTTGTTGTGTCATGCTGGACTAAGCTGTTGAAGTTACAATAGTCAGATAATAAGGAAACTTTTCAAATGAGACAATAAAATCCATTTTAAAAATGAGTCTTACAAAGAAAAACATTTATTTGGAACAATCAAAACACAAATCACTCGGAGAAAAAACATTTCTATTAAAATAAATAGCTTATTTAAACTTCTTAATATTAATTATGGATTTGTCAGTTGCTCACATCATTGGGGAGCATGGCTAGAAAGTGAAAAATTGAGTATAAAGTCAAGCAACCAGGAATCTGGCTAGTAGAACCACTCTCTTTCTGAAGCCATGTTTAAAGTGGTCATAATATAATGTGCCTCAGTTTAAAATATGCAAAAATCTAGAACTCTTGTTTTAGGGATGATACCTTTCATTAGACCAACTGAGAAATCGCAACAAATGTCTTTTTCTGTAAGCTTTTGGGCTCACATGCTCAGTTTAAAGTATTCACACACACAGTGTCAAGACAATTACCAAGAAACAAACCTCATCCATTTACTCCTGCTCTCAATGTGTGGCATGCTCAAAGAGTATTGTGTAGTCTTTTTTTGGCATAGTCACAGGATCTCAGTCTTGGGTACATTCCTGAGAGTGACACTGGGTCCACTTGGCACCACATTAGCAGCAACCATGGAATACTTTTTCAGAAGGCAGCATGTATGGAGGAGTGTGAGAGCATGATTTGTTTCTCAAGATGGCTTTAAGGGTTATAGAAACATACCCTAAAAGCATTACTGAAAACAAAGACAAAATAAAAAGTATGAAGATAGAGCAGTGATTCTCAACTGGGGTGCCATGGCACCCTGGGGTGCCACAAGGTGTTAGGAGATAACAACAAGCTCATGCTTGTTGCTGCCTGGACAGTCTCCTATCTCCCCCACATGTCCTCCCCTGCATTACCAGATTGGGCTTTTTCTCCCACCCTAGATCCCTGCTCACCACTCTCCCCATATCACCCCCAGCAGCTCCTGGCACTGTCCCGGTGGAGCAAGCAGGGAAAGGGAACCTGCCCGCCACTGCTGTCTGGGCTAGGCTCAGCCCAGAGAGCAACAGTGGTCCAGCAGCAGTGGCAGGGCAGGCAGAGAAGATGAGCTGGGTAACATGGCAGGGGAGGGAAACAGTGAGAACCCAGTCAGGGCAGGCAGGGTCTGGTGGGACCCTGCTAGCCCCTGGTGGTTTACAGTCTGCGCCACCTACCCTGCCCCTGAGGGCAGGAAAACTGGGCAGGCACAGAGTCAACTTGGCTCTTAGCCATGCTCCTGCTTACCAGTGCTCTAAGGGCAGGTCAGAGCAATGCACGTTACAGTGGGTATTTGCTGGTTGCCTGCATCCCCCTTTCTGCTACATGTCCCAGGGTGTTCTTAAATCTTCCTCAGAGGGACTGTGTATTGGCTACAGACAAGACTAGGGACTTTGACTGGGGTGTGCCAATGCTCCTGCTGGGACCAAAGCTGGAGGTTCTTAGTTAGAGGGTCTTACCCTTCTGCTCAGGGTTTTACCGACTGCCATATTTGGGGTCAGGAATGAATTTTACCCCATGGCCAGATTGGTACAGACCATGGGAGTTTTTCCTTTCCTCTGTAGCAGTTAGCAGCTTTTCTTTTGCTAACTGCATCTACTAGTCATGGCAATTTTTATCACTCCCTCCTACAACTGTTCTTCACTATACTGTGCTTGCCTTGCTCTAGTCAGACCTGATAAAGAATTGTTCCCATTCAGAAGCTTGTCCAACTCTATCCCAACCATTCAATTGGTCCAATAAATGATATCACTCTAAGAAATCCTTGCCTGTCACCTAATTTCTGGACTATCCAGGTTGCAGCTTCACTCTTATACTGCAATTACATATTTGAGAAGTACGAGAGGAGAGCGTGAGTGTGAGTGCACGGGCAAGTGAGCACATGCATTGGCCATTTCTACTTTCTTTCAGTTTTTCAAAAGACTAATCACTTATATATGTCCTTATGCATGCTGAAGAAAGATAGAGCATTCTAACTTTATATTATTGCTCCTTATTGGGCCCTAATTATTGTATTTCTTAATCCCTTAGATCAGGGGTGGGCAAAATGCGGCCCATGGGCTAGATGCAGCCTGCCAGGCCATTCTATCCGGCCCATGGGGCCCCTAAAAATTTATAAAATTAATATTAATCTGCCCTGGGCTGCCTGCAATGCGGCCCTCAATGGCTTGCCGAAACTCAGTAAGTGGACCTCTGTCCAAAATAATTGCCAGCCCCTGCCTTAGATTGTTTTCTTGACACCTAAATACCTACTATTCTATCAATTTATTCCTTACAGTAATCAATTTAAGAAGTTTGTGATTAGTAGCACCAAGCTTCTATTTACTTTCTTGTATTTGCAGTTAGTTCTTCTCCTTTGGTAAACTTGAACACTTAGGCACCATACAGGATTGCCAACTGTCAGTAATTTACTGATTGTCAATAAGAAATCAGATTAAAAATGGCTGTCAGTAAAAATCTGTAAATTTTTTAGCTATCGGTAGAAACACTCAGCAGCTACAGCTTGTTTGAAGCTCCAACATAGCACAACAATACCACTTGGTATCCAAGTGGGAGTACAGCACTCTTCAGGGACCATACATAGCCACATACTGCTGCTTCCTCCTAGTATGCCTGTAATACTGCTGGGTAATAGGTAGGCTTGTTTGGGGGTCCATACCATGGCAGGGGTATGGTCTGGTGAGAGCAGCATGGTGCAAGGTGAAGTTGAGGTGGTCACAGTGTGGAGGGGAAAATTGGGGGTCCCTGGTAGAGGGCTGGGTGGACAACAGTGCAATAAAACCATTGCTGCAGTCAAGCAGGGTTGTCAACCCAAGACTTATTTCCTGCAATTCATTTTTTACTGAGAGCCTCACCTTTTTACTATGATTGATGTTAAAACCCTAAATTTGAACCTAGTCCTTTTAACTGGGAGCTGGCAGAAGAGTTACATTTATATTATGTAAAGAATATCAGTAAAAAAAAGGGTATATGAAGCATATCCTAAACTAGTCTGATTATCTGGGTAATGAAACTATCATTGCTATTCTGTTGAATTGAATTATAGCCAAGGCTGGTCAAAAATGTAGCATTCTACATCTCTAGATGGGTCAAGTATGGCTCAGGAGTATTTTTTATTCTTGTTCGCCTTTAGTAGTAGAAATCCATAGTAGAAGCCCCTTGCAATTCCCCTGTTCTTACTTATAGTGATAGATGGTATAAGAGAGACATTCCTTTATTTAGAAGGCTATAAAAGTTGGAAGATGGTCCCTCAGTTAAGCAGGTTCAAAACAGATAAAGGGTCTACAGAGATTACCTACTGCTCTACAATCAAGTTCTTTGTTTAGTTCTTCTCATTTATGTATGAATGAGTTTACTGGACCACTAGTAGGTGATCACTACAATCTTTCACATATCCCTCTCCAAATGTAACCCAGGTGCACCCAAGTACTGTGCTCCCCTCTTCAGACAGAAGGGATAGATGGCAGGCAGGAGTGCTGAGAGAGGAATCTGCAATATGCAGGCCAGATCCCTCTACTCTCTATAGAGTCAAGCCAGGACAAGAGATGTTTAACTATATACAGAATTATTAATATATACAAAAGAGGATTGCTATATTAATATGTATATATACAGGTGAGCCCGTATAAATATAATTAAACCACAGTCAAAACACAAATATACACAGGTAAGTATAAGTAAGTATATATAACCATTAGGGAAGGGGTTCCAGCAGTGTCCTTTAAGAAGTTTATACTTAACACTCTATTAAACTACTAATGTACAAAGTTATAATGTCCACAAACTATAAAGCTCCTCAACAACTGGTTAGTTCAAGCTTCCCTGATAATAAACTAGCTCACAGCTGGGGCATCTCCTCTCCCCTGTGGGAATTCCTTCCCCAAACTCATGACTCCAGGGCTTGGATGGGTGGTCTTCATTCCCTTGGCTGCATTGCTTCACACAGGCCACTGGCTCCCCTTTTGCTGCTGCTCTAGGTGGCCCTGTGCACAGTTGCGTGCACTGAGGGCTCTGCCTTATGCTGGGGGTTGGAGGCCTGGGCCACCTTGTGTGGCACCGGGGCCCAATCCACTCCCAGACCCTCCGTGTATCATTGCCTGCACCAAGCTGCTGGCCTTGTGCTGGTGGGTGCAGACCCCAGCTGCCTCAAGTGGCTTCCAGGGTCTAGCTCCATGCAGCACCGCCTGCACCAAGTTCCCTGGCTGCTTGCCAGGGATTGCAGACCCGAGCTGCCTCAGGCTGCTCTCAGGGTCTCAAGCTCCGTGGACTGCTGTGTGCACCGAGGTTCCGGCTGCATGCCGGGGGGTTGGAGACCCAAGCTGCCTTGAGCAGCTCCCAAGGTCTGGGCCCTGTGCACCGGCCTGTGCACTGGGTCCCTGGCCTCATGCCAGGGGTTACAGACCCAAGCTGCCTCAAACGCTCCCAGGGTGTGTGCTCCATGCACCGAGCCGTGCATCAACACCACATTCCCTATGGCAGAGCTGGGGAACGCAGCTGCTCACCACTCCCACTCACAAAGAAGCATCTTTGGGCTCTTCAGGGTGCTGGTTCTGCCCGCTGGCCAGCTCACACCAGTTCTTCTTTTCCTGTCCTCTTCTCTATCCCTCAGTGTGTTTTGCTGTGTGCTGGGCATGCAGCTCCTTTTATGCAAAGAGCAGGCCACAACCAGGTCCAGGGTTCTTCTCTCCCCCTACCCCCTCCAAGGCTGGGGTGGGTCAGGCCCCTTCCCAGTGTTACCTGATTGGTGGATGGGCTCCACCAATCACAATGAAGATTCTCTGAGCCCAGATATGTGGGGCTGTATTGGTAACTCTGCCCCACAAATAGTCTATTTTGTAACAAGTTCACTAGCAAATTACTATCACTTGTAAAGGACTGGCTTGTAGGTGGCCTGGCCTAATGAGCCAGCCACTGAGGGAAGGCAGGAGCCAGAGGCTGGGTCAGATTGACCAAATGACCAAATCCAGAGGGAAATCCAGGGGCAGAGTCCACAGCACTGGCCAGCATCAGGGTATGGGAATCAATTGCTAAGTTACTAACTCCAAGGGATAATCTATAGGTTAAAGTCCAAGAACAGAGCCAAGCAGGGTCAGGAAATCAGGAAACAGATTCATGGGAAAATCCAAAGCTGGAGTCCAGGAACAGAGCCATAGCCAGGGTCAAGAACCGAAAGCCAGAGACCAGGGCAAGAACTGTTGGCTAGGTTGGAGGCTGGAACCACAGGCTAAATGGGGAAGATTGGGCTCCCAGCAGTCAGTCAGGAAGCCATCCAGTTAACTAGCTGTCCTAGAGCTTGTCAGCCAGAGACCCCAGGCAGGTGTGGCTGTCTAGGCAATTAGCCCAGACTGGGCTGTCTGCTGGGGTACCTGACATCACTGGTTGTGCATCCTACTAAATTTAGCTTCCAAATACCAGCTAGAAGGATTTCTTATCTCTTGAACATGTACAGTACCATAACTTTCCATGTTTTATCTTGTTAAGATATGCCCTTCTTAGTGTAGAAAGTACCTCTATCAGCATATCTCTAAAAAGGAGCAAATTAGTTTCATAGAACAGTATGTGAGTACTGTCTCAGCACACTGTACTCATGCTAAAGACCCCGAGGCATCATTTTAGATAGTGCTGCCTTCAGAAAATCAGTCTGTTAGTGGCTCTGGAAACCTTAGATGAAAAGGCATGCCCTATGCAAGTTTTAGGCAGATGTTGAGACAGGGGAAATTAGCTGTAACCACATAAGGTGAAATGCTAATAAAGTAACACTAAAACTATTTTGATGAATGTGCATCTTCCAATTATCTATACTAGAAGAAAAAACGTGTCAGACAGAACTTTCAGTCCATACAGTCATTTTGAACTTACTGGCTTACATTATATTTCTTAACACTGCAGTAGGTTGAGCCCACTGTCCAAGGAACTGACAAATAGAGCTCACAAGGAAAATGCTGCAGTAATACCCAGACACATTGCATCCTGCTGGGGCCTCCTTGTTCTCAGCTCTGTACAGACATATTTACCATTGTCAGTTTGTCACTTCTGGCTTAGACCTATCTTAAATCAGCATTAGTTGAGGACAGTGTCACGTACAGGGTATATAATGAAGTTCAAAAACAAAGAAGCACAGAACTTCATTCTGAAGATGAAAGGAAAAAAACCACCCCCAGGAGCTGTACTGAATATCAGAGCCTGTATTATTTGCAGGGGTTTGAGTCAGTGACAGTTCTGGGGCCTTTTTTTTTTTTTGTTGCTTTTGTACTTGTTTTAGAAGCACTGGGGAAGTGCAGACCACTGGTAACTGCCAAAACCTATGGTCCCATGCTCCATGAACTGACTTCACTTCCTGGTAATTCCAGCATCTTTGCTGCTCCTGAACCTTTAGTGCTCCAGATGTGTGGGGCCTGAAATTGTGGCTGGCTCATGTGCTAATGTGGGCAACTTCATTGTACCATTGTTCTTTGCCCAGCCTGTACAATCTTGCAAGGCCATCCACAATGTTGTCTAAGTTTCCATCAAAGAGACTTTGGGGAAACTGGTTAAATTAAAGCCTTGGTCCAGAATCAACTTTGGTTGAGAGAAAGCAAGGGAAGAAAAAGAACATTATATGTATACTGGCTAAATGTTTATAAGTATAAAGGAGCTGCTCATGCTCTATGAAACTTGCATGTTAACAGTGCTATAACTTTTGTTTGGTTTTGGTGCATGGAAATGGACAAACTGATTCCTAACTGTGACTTCAGGGATACTGAAAACACCTACTCTGGGATCCCTTAAATTATCTTTTGCAAAAGAGGATTAGAAAATGTTAAGTGTCCTAAAAATATCAAAGGGCCTGAGGATGTGGAAATAGGGTGTTTGAGGATGTGCTAGTTCAGTGGAAGGGGGAACAACTTTTCAGGCTGGTATGCCACAAATTAGCATTACCTTTTCCTCCCCCCCGCTCTGCTATCCAAGGGGCACTCCAACCCCCTTCCCCTCCCCAGTCTGTTGCTCTGATTTTTTTGCTCCCAACCCTTTGCTCCCTGCCTGATTTACTGCTCTGCTTCCTTCCCTGTGCACCCAGCCATATGTCCCTGCTGTTTTGCTTTCTGCTACTTGCCTTTTCTGGCTCTGTGGTCCCTGTTTCTTCTCTAGTCTGCTGCATGCCACACACTTGTGGCACCCTTGTTGCAGGTTGGTCACCCCTGTGCTGGTTGGTTAGTGAGTTCTTAGCTGAAGAATTTTACCAAGAGTGATGCAATAGCAACTAAAAAAGAGGTGGGCAAAATATGACCCATGTACCAGATCTGGCCCAATGAGGGATTTTGTCTGTCCTATGGCAGGTCCCTCAGTCCCATGTAACCCAGACATAGGGGGCAGCTGCTGGTCCCACTGCCCTGGAAGTGGAGCTGGGGTGGTGTGGTGGCTGGACTCCATTTCTTGGCAGCTGCAGCAGGGGACAGCTTCTTCTGGTTGCTGCCTCTGCTGGACCTGGCCCTGTGCCTTGGGCACTTGGGCCTGCCTGACCTTCACTCACCACTGGAGGCAGAACCAGCAAAGGCAGGGCACTTGGCTAGGCAGCTGGCATGGGGCTTCAAGCCAGCGGGGAGCAGCATCCAGGAGTGAGATGGGTAGGCAGGGCTGGGGAGACCCCAAGATCTTGGGGTGATGACAGTCTGGGGCCAGAGCTGGGGCAGAGGCCTGGTTCAGCGCACAGGGATGTGCAGGCAGTGGCTTGCTGCTCTGTCTGGGGTCCCAGCCCCATGCTGTCACCACCCCAAGATCCCAGGGTATCCATGGAGACCAGCCAGGACCTGTACAGCCAAGGTCCAAGCCCCAGAGTGAGCGTACATCCCTGACCCAACCAATGCAGGGGGTCGGGGTCCCCCTAGCCACCCTATCTAGACTCACCCAAAAGGTCACAATGGACAGTGGACAGGCAGCCGTGAAGTTGGAGGTGTCTTTCTACCCCAAGAAGGGACTGGAGCTGCTGCTTGACTTCATGCCACTGCCCAGATTTGGTGGCGCCAGGCCAGGCACAGTGGCAGCAGCAGCAACTAGGCAGAAGCTGCTGTTGGGCATTGGGAAAAATTGGGACCTGGCAGAGGGTGCGGCCACCTCCCTCTTGTCACTGCTGGGGCCCTTCTTGCTGCAGCCACCTGGAGCTGGTGGCCAGTTACCCGGTAGCTCCTCTCTGCTGCCACCACTCCACTAGGTGTGGGGGCCTGTGGCAGCCCAAAGGTGGCCCTGCTGGTGTTGAGGAACCCGGCTGAGCTGCCTTTGCTGAAGCTGCTGCTTGCTGCTGACATGGAGAAGTTGCTTATCCAAGGTGCCAGCCTTGCATTTGCACCAGCTCTCCACCTGCCTGCCCATCCCATGACACCTCTGCAACACTCCCTACATGACCTGCAGGCCCAAATATTTGCCCACGCCTCTGCTGGATATGAAAGCTGTGAAAGCTTTGAACAGTGCCTATTGCACAAAAATGCAAGACTGGATTGTGGTGACAAGATTGCCACAAGAAAAAAAAATCAAACTCTGCTAATGGCTTGCATCCGATTGGGCTAAGAGATAGTGAAGCTTGTGGTACCCAATACCAGACTCATGCCATAAGCATGATAACAGTCTCAACCCTAAAAAATAAAAGTGATGGTTAAAATTATTGGCAGAGACCTGACATGCTCATCACAGGTGTATCTCCAAGCTAAGAAAGCAAGAGAGAGAAAGACTGAGCCAGTGTAACTAAAGAAGGCAAGGAAAGTACATATATATTTCAATTGAATTAGCAACTAAATAAGACAAAAGACTAAATATACATTTCAAGCAAAACTTGTAAAGGGTTCATTGAATACAGGAAAAATGTCCTGTATGTGACATCCTCACATTTCTCAAAACAGGCATCCAATGTCTAAGGTGTTACAGATGTCTTTAATAATTCAATGTATGTCTGGAGTTTTGTAAATAGACCGTCACTGGTACACGCCATTACAAATTTGCCCCATTGATAAACAAATACCCAAAGACAGGTCCAGTAAACAATGTCTTTAGGTGTCCTGTTTGACCACTCAAGGCCCATCACATTTAATTGCTGAGCTAGTCAATGGTTACAAGAAACACAAGTCTTTGCACGTAGACAAATCCAAAAACAGGAGCCAGGCAATTTAAGAATTCTAATATGATGGTCACCCTTTTCCTCCCTGTTTTGTTCAGACTTTAATCAACCAACCATAAGGGAAAAATGCTTTGAAGCTATACAATTAAACAGTATAAAGAAGGATGGAACTGCCAGCAAGGTGTGTAGTCCAGGGGCGATGGAGAAGCCATACTGCACCCAGCACACAAGTAAAGGCTGCGAGACTAGACCAGATTCCCTGCCTGCATTGGTGAGAAAACACTACTGCAGCTAAATATGCACTGTAATTCTGTAGGGTCTTTCTGTAATAGCTCATTTTATATTGGGAAAGAACCTTTTTCTGTCATTTAGTTTTGTAGCTTGTTGGTAGTTATTAAAGAAAGCCTTTCTCCTATTAATTAACCGAGTATTGTGTCAATTCTTACAGCACCAGGTTTAAAAACCCGATTTTTAGGTTCAACACCTCTACTAAACCATAATGGCAGTGCACTGAGTCTGGGGCATCCTTGAAGCCCTGCATCTTTTTTTTTTGCCCATGTTTTCCTTTCCTTCTTGGTAGGTTTGATCATAATGAACAGTGATGTAGACAGGGCATAGTAAGCCCTGGATTCAAGGAACAACTTCCAGTGGCATTTCATTTGTACTGTGCTGCATGGACACATATATCCAAGGGAGGTGGGGGCTGTAAGTGTGTAATGAAGATACAGGGTCATTGAGATACAGGGAAGGCTGTAGGCAGGAAATGGGAACTTCAGGTGGACAGGAGATCACCAAATTGCTCAAAAAGAGAAGGAAAAATTGCCTGGAGTCTGAATGAAAAAGAGGTGGTCAGATTTTGTGTTGCATCAGTTTAGTTTCAAATGATCACCTCTTTCCTCACAGAACTGATTTGCATTTTGGGGCCTCAGGAAAGTCTTTTCGTCATGGGCTTGTTTGATTTGAAGTGACCTCTTGTGATCTACACATCAGTACAATGCATATTTACTATCTTCTTAATTTTGGCACCTTCCCTTTACTGTCTGCCAGATGTCACCACAATCAAGTTTCCCCTGGGCTGTTTACTGCATGCCTCTTTTTCAGAATTGATGTTGATAATTCTAGCATTTTTATAAGGCCATGAACACCATTCATTTGTGATATGCACACAAAACAGTGTGCAAAGATGCATTGATTAGGGGGACAGGAAAAGGAAAGGAGATTGTATTCTTTCTTTATACTCCCCTTTCAACATTCCTGCATCAGTCCAAACATCTGTATGGATGCTGCTCCCTCAGGGTGCCTATGGATGTTCAGGCCCCTGCTCTAACTCATGGCACTTTATATAAAGTGCCATGAGTTAGAGCCCTCCCCTCTCTCCCCGTGACCCAATAGACCTGGGGGGCAGGGGGAGAGGGGCAGGAAATCAAGCCTGCCTGCACTGGTCAGCTCTGCACTAGGTACTCATAGCTTTGGCTTTTAGCTGCCTATTCTCTTGCAGCCCACCTATCCTGTAGTGGTGTTCCCTAGACTGGCTGCAGATGTTCCCATCTGCAAAGCATCCACGCCAGAAGATAGGTGGGTGATGCAGGCTAACCTGGACAAGCTCAGCAAATAGGCAGATGAGAATCTGATGGTGTTTAACACCGAAAAATGCAAGGTTCTCCACCTTGGGAGGAAAAACCTGCAGCATCCTTATAGGCTCGGCAGTGCTACGCTGGATAGCACTACAGAAGAAAGAGACTTGGGGGTCATCATTGACCACAAGATGAACATGAGCCTGCAATGCAATGCTGCGGCTAGTAAAGCGACCAAAACGCTGGCTTGCATCCATAGATGCTTCTCGAGCAAATCCCGGGATGTCATTCTCCCCTTGTACTCGGCCTTGGTGAGGCCGCAGCTGGAGTACTGTGTCCAGTTTTGGGCTCCACAATTCAAAAAGGATATGGAGAAGCTTGAGAGAGTCCAGAGGAGAGCCACGCGCATGATCAGAGGTCAGGAAAACAGATCTTACGATGATAGGCTGAGAAACATGGGACTCTTTAGCCTGGAAAAGCGTAGGCTCAGGGGTGATCTGATGGCCACCTATAAGTTTATCAGGGGTGAACACCAGGATCTGGGGGAACGTTTGTTCACCAGAGCGCCCCAAGGGATGACTAGGTCGAACGGTCACAAACTCCTGCAAGACCGTTTCAGGCTGGACATAAGGAAGAATTTCTTTACTGTCCAAGCCCCCAAGGTCTGGAACAGTCTGCCAGCGGAGGTGGTTCAAGCACCCACATTGAACACCTTCAAGAGTAGATTGGATGCTTATCTTGCTGGGATCCTATGACCCCAGCTGACTTCCTGCCCTTTGGGCAAGGGGCTGGACTCAATGATCTCCCGAGGTCCCTTCCAGCCCTGATGTCTATGAAATCTATGAAATTTTTCCTTACTGTGCAGCTTCTTGCCTAGGCAGCAGTGTTTCTTTGCTGCCTCCCTCATTGCAACTAGCCTATAATCAGCTGCCTGGGCTCTATTTACAATGTTCTTTCCTTTTAAAGTAACAGGAGCCTTAGGCTCCCTGTTACACACTGATACAGCATTTTTTCTAATTACCAATATTGCTGCAGTTCAGTTTAATGACTTCAACCTTCAAGGGAACAAAATACCTGATGTTATATCATACGGTGCGGTGCAGTGAGTGCACTCATTATCATTGCTCTTTGATATACTGATCAAAGGCTTTTATACCCAGCTTCTACTGAAGTCAATACTAAATATCTGCTTGGTGATGTGTAGTTCACTCCTTTTTTATTTAAGGACTAAGTTTGCTCTACTTTTGGTAAGATGAATGAATAACTGCTATAGTGGTATTGTCATCATTAGGGCTAAATTAACAGCTTTATAGAAAGAAAGCCTTTAACAGCTTTATAGAAAAAAATAGCAAATATGTAGCATTACACACATTTTAAAAATCTAGAGTTTTATGGAGTGAACATTTTAAAATGGTGACTGTAGAATGGGGTTTCCCAGACACAAATTATTTCCCTTCCTGCTAACACCCTCCATCTCTGACCCTCTTCTACTTCTCCATTCCCCCTTCATGTTCCATAGGATACCTAATTCCCACAAGGAATACTGCAAAACTTATTGTGGTTGCCCTCACTCACCCTCTATTCATACTATCTCTATTCACTTCTGTACACCAGAAACACCCTCTCTAATACCACTGATTATGCTATATCCTCCTACCTTCTTAAGAGCCAGAGGTTCTACTCCACCTCTTAGAAGCCTTACAGTTTCTACTTGATATACTATATACCAGGTCATCTGCTATCCTTCGTCTCCAGCCTCCCACTCTAACCAACTTTATTACTTTCAAGTAATACATTATAAACTTTGCCACTAAATACATCTATATGAGTTTGGTCACTGAGGAAGCCCTCAGTGATTCTTTCTAGTGGACGGTCTTACAGAATGCAATCTCCTTCCAGCATTTGTCTGTAAAACTGTACCCTCTTTTCAAACATCACTTGAAGGCCTATTTCTCATCTCATTTCTCGTCATTGACAAATGATGGTCAGGCTAGTAGGAAATGCCCAACTACTCCTTCTTCCTGGATACTTAACAAGAAACTACTCAAACAGTCCCACATCTAGGAGATCAATGCATGAAGGAAGCCAACACAAAGCACTGGGTTGAAAACCACTGTTAAGAGACAGTGGAAACATATTTCTTATGAAATTATGTTAGATGTATCTGAAAAAGCATTGCCTGATTACCACTTCAGAATTAAGGAAGGCTTCTAGACTATATTTAGTTCAGTTTCATTTATAGATGGTAGCTTTTTCCTCATCTCTATTGAAGTTATTTCACTACCAGTAAATACAACTTCCTGTGTCTGCAGAATATAGATGATGTATATGAAAAGGCATATTTGTGCCAATCATGTCCCACTTTTACCGTGGCATAGAACTAATGGGTTATTTACTAAAAGTACATGCACTTAAAGCAATTAATTGAACTTGAATATTCTACATAAATAACTTTTAAAGCATCTATGTATTGACCTTTAAATTGCTGACTTCAGACACTGCTTCAGGATCCCAGAAGATTGGCCTAATTGATAAATGACTAAAGTTGAGAAACATCACAGTGGAAAGAGATCAAAATGAGCCTTATGGCTAAAATTAAATTGAAATTTAATGTTACAAAAAGAGTTAAGATGCAGCAGTTTAAAGTTGGAAAGGAAAGAAGAAGAAAAAAGAGCAAAGATAATTCCAACAGTAAATACAGCTATTTATTTTGTGCACAATGAAGAGAAACACAACTTATAAAATACATCCGATGGCATATACTATATAGAGCAATATAGAGCTGGTGGGGGAATCAGAAAGCTTAAGGCAATTTTTAAATACCCATCTACCTTTCTCAGTTATCAGACGCAACTGCGCTGGGGTCAGCAGTGACTGAAAATCATTACATTATGGGCCTTTGTACACGTGATGCTGAGACAATGTACATGTGATGAAAATTTCCCTTTGTGTGGCTTAATGGTGTCACACTTTACACATATGCAAGTTTTTGGTGATTTAAATGAGTTTGCATTGTCACAAACTAATCCCTGTCCTGATGTAATTTAGTTTGCAATGGCACAATTTGGAATGGTGCAGCCATTAATCTGTCACATGTACGTGGCAAGTCACTGAATGACATGTAGTAAGCCTCTTTGTCCATTGGGTGTCACTACAATTTTTGTGTAGTGAGCCCCTTTTTCTACCAAGTTTTGCTACAATTTGCAGGCATTTGTGTGCAATGAATGTTTCAGGACACCAGGTGTAGCTACAGAGCCCGACGTGAATCAATTTTCTGCTGACCTCTTATTATTATTTTATTAAATAAAGAATTCAAAGACATCTGTCTGTCATTGTCATCTCCTATTTCATTTTGTGTGGTGGCCCTAGGGTCTGCTGGAAGGTTTCATGTTGCTTTATGTTGGCTGCCAAGCATAGTTTTATTTGCTGTTAAAAGCAGTAAGTGTGTGCCCGGTCTCAGGATAGTGGATGCTAGCCTGCAGGCATCATAACATTTTTCTTTTTATTGTCCAGGCCTTCCCTGAAGCTGGCCTGCAGTTCCAGAAGGGAAGACACTTTTCCTGGTTTGCCCTGGTGACTGAGGCTTGAGGCACACATGCCAGACATGAGGCTTGTACTTGACCCACGCTGGGGAGGGGGCAGGTGGGCTGCCTGGTGGGCAGTTGGTCAGTTGGCCCTTGGGAGCAGTGTCTTAACACATGGGTCACTGAGCATCCTGCTGTTGGTGTTACTGGGCATAACCCTAGGTAACTCAGAGGGATGGAAGACCACGAGTGTTGATGAAGCCCCTCTGCTCTAGGCCCGGGCGAGCCAGGGCCCCCCCTTGCCCAACCTTTATAACCCTTTCTTTGGCGCCTGTAATCTCCTGTCCTTCTGGAAAACAGGCAAGCTGAAACTGTTATCTGTGGAATGCAAGGGCACCACTCGGAGAGAGAAGGGAGGAGGGAAAGGGGAGGAAGAGGGGGGCCAACGAGTGGAAAACCACTGCAGAAAATTGACCGGGGTTTAAAAATACACTGTTGCAGGGCTAGGGGCGCAGGATTTGAGACAATACAGTCTCCCTGTGCCTTTTACTTGAGCTCAAATAAACTCTGTCTACTTCTTCTCCCAGTGTGCTTATTTGGCGTGACGCACACCGGGCAACGAACCCAATTGTTGCCTCCCTCGGTCACCTTGTGCCGGCAACACTGCTGTTGTGCCATGCATGAAGAAGAATTTTTTGGGGGTGCAGGGATGGTGGAGCAGGGCTCCCCCATGGCTGACGTGCCATGCCTAGCATAAATAAGCTTGACCCTCCTGACTAAACACGCTGCTGACTGGTACCAAAAATTGCAACAGGGAGAGTGACAGCTGGCCAAGTTGTGTGGGTTCTCCTCTGAGCATTTAACACCTAATAGGAGTTTAATGGTTTCCCAAAGTTCCGTTGGGTGAAGGCTCCTGTTGGGGGGAGGGCTCCCTTGTGGGGGTGCTGGTGAAGTTTTGGTGTGGGGGATGGTTTCAGTCAGAAGGGGAGACTGACTGCTCTTGTGGTTCCACTGAGCGCTTGGTGGATTTCAGGGGGAACTCCCCCAAAAATAAAAACATCAAGTTTTTAGAGGAAGGGTGGTTACAGGACCCATGTCCCACTGGGAGTGGTGTCTTGACACATGGGCCCACTGGGCAGCCTGCTACTGTGCCAGGGCTAAAACACATCCATAACAAGCATGCCCATAAGATACAAAAAGTTGCCATGGGTGCAGACAGAGCCCTTCTCCCTGGCTTGACCCTGCCTAGTGCCAAAATATCCCAAGTGAACCCTGGTAACTGGTGCCAAAGTTGCAACAGTTGCAGACCATGTCTGCTGTCCAAACTTTGTCCAACCATAACAGAGTAGGAGGCATGTGAACTTCCCTTGGCCAGGTCACCTTAAAACATCAACTGCACAGCTCCCTTGGGTACCCCCTATTGAGCTGGGATATCTGAAGTTTGGGGGAAAATGGAGCAGACCAGGGCACATAGGTCTATGTCCAGTTGGACCTTTGCTGAAACAAAGAGGCTGTTGCAGGTACTGGGGGACTCTGAGGTTGTGCATCTGTCCATCCTACAGCCCACATGCCAACTGGCACATCTCCCTTGATGTTGCAAGAAGAAGGAGTGAGCAGGAGCATAACAGGATGGCACTACAGTGCTGGGTAAAGGCAAAGATGCTGTGGGCTGCCTTCTGCAGGGATGTCATCAGAGCACAGCAGCAGGGCAGCCCACTACATGGCATGGCCTATTACAGATACCTCCAGCCACTAATGGAGGTACTGGATCACAAGGACAGAGGTCTCCAGGACATCCTCACCTGCTGAGGCATCACCAACCACTGCTGTGACTCTCAGGGACTCTGGCGGAGAAGATAGTGGAAGTCCTGGTCATGTCATCTGCTGCTTCATAGAGCTCAGTTTCCACATCTGGTATGCAAAGCCTTGGAGACCCTTTAAGTCATCTGTCACCTGAACTGACAGCTGTGATTAGGCTTGGCTGTGAAGTGAAAGGAGGGGAAGACAACAGTGTAGAACATTGCTTTAAAGACCCTGGGAGTTAGTGGGAAGTGCTCAGAGCTACAAAGCAGCCCACAGCAGAGAGGTGCATTGGTGGCTACAATGGGTGGGCTCTTGGTTCCAGCCAATCAGGGCCACCTTCCATCCATAGCCAGGCACCCCTCCTCACTCATTTTGGATCAACTGTTTTTTATCTGCTTGCGAGACTCACTGAGAGCATCTTTTTAGAGTGCCAATTGTCCTTCATTCACTCTCTTTCCCGCATTTCTTGATTTTCAGCTTTGCTTGCAATAATTGATGGTGAGACAGATTCATGGCTGTTCAGCATGAAAGGAACCACACCAAGTCCACGAGGCATTCTGAGACCTGGCAGGACCAGGAAATAGTGACCGGGCTACTGGCAATGATACCATGCCTGCTGGTTGTTGTCCTCACTCCTGCCCTTGCCAGGGAGCTGTCATCCACAAGTTCTCAGTCAAGCTCTGAAAGTCCAACTTAGAGCCAAGTTCTTTACTTAGAAAAGATTATTTTTTAGATTGATTTTTTTCATGCCTCATGCACCATTATGATAGTAAAAAGAAATTCCTGTTATATTGTAATTATGCATCATTATCTTATAAAAGTTGTTCCATAGTTTGTTTATTTTTGTTTCATTCCTGATTTGTAAATAAAGGTTTCTATTTGCTTTGTTTGATTCTTCACTTCATGTTCCCTCTGTTTAAGAGGGGAAGTGTAGATGGGGGTGGTGTTTGCTAGCTTGTAGAAGGGTAGGGGGAAGGAATTTTCTGGTTTGTATTGGAAATTAGAATTTTTTCAAGCTTGCCTGACTGGTTTTGAAGTTGTTCTGATCTTGAACACTGTCAGTCATCCAGTTCAACTTCTGACCCCTGATAAGCTTGATGCACTTAGTGCGCTGAGCTTGATGTACTCCAAGCACCCACACAATTAGCACTTCCCGCATTAACAAAATTCTGGACCAGCCCACCACCACCCCGCCTTGGTTTGGCTGCTGTATCTTTCTCTGGTCACAATAATAAATACCCAGACCTTGAAAGCCCTCCCCCCATCCTCTCAAGCTCCCCTCTTGCATGTGCTCAGGAAATTTTATGGGCATAGTGCAGTGCCCCTGATTACTGCTCACCACAATACCCCGTGGTACCCACATTCTGGGCAAATACCTCAGTCCAGTGGTGGGTGTGTTTTCTTTCGTTCAGGCTTGTTTCTGCAATGTGTCCGAAACAAGCCTGTTTTTCTTTGGTTTGGCTTACCTCCCCTCCACAACCCATGCCTCTACAACCCTTCCCATGTCAGCAGATGGGCATGGATGAAAATTCAATTTAATTTCACCAAAGCATTTATTTCATTAACCAAAGCAGAACCAAAATAATGCAGAAACACAATGCCCATTCCCCAGTTTGCTACAGAGGCATTAGCACAGCACTAACTACTAAAAACCCATCACCCATTATTGACTCTTCTTCCACCGCATACCCCCTGTCTCATCTTCCCCTTCATGCCTAAAGCATTGTGGTGCTCTCCTTGTTCTGTTAGAGTAGGGGCACCCCTTGCTCGAAAGCACAGTGGCTGTTGCTGAGGTTGTCACTATGGGGGCGTTGATTGTGGATAGGGGTCTCTATGAGGGTCAAGTCATGGAGAGGGGCATGCACAGCGGATGTCACATGGGTAGTCAGGGGGGAGGGGCAGCTCACGAATTAGGGCTGGGATCATGTATCCAAAGAGGTCCTGTCTAAATTTGCCCTAGATTCACTGGGTCCAGATATACTGACAGCACTTATTGGGCAGGTGAAGGAATCCCCGTGTGCTGGCCATAATACACTGTTGAGCTGCTGCCTCTCAATCTTCAACCTACCCATACACCTCCTATCCATGGACTGTACTTCCAATTCAGAGACAACCATCAAAGCCTCCATTATGCTTTTGCTTGACTGTCTCTGCCTCCAGGGGTGTTCATGCATGTACTCAGCTCTGAGCCATGCTGGTGTCCTCACTTCAGGTGCATGTCCCAGAATTCCAGTGGATGTGGTATTTGGTAACAGGAATGGGAAAAAAAAAGTTTTTCATGGTCAAATATCTCATCCCCACTCCCTGTAGTGGACAGACTATTGGTAATTGCCAAGTACCATCCCTGCCACTTGGCAAATTAATGCAGCCACCTGCAAAGAATGATTATGCAGGAACCCACACATCTCCACAGACTATTGAGGAGTTCATTGTACATCTCTCAGCAGCATAAATTCCTACCACTGAACAAATTAATGCTTCCCCCACCCAGCAACTTTGAGATGGCCCAGCACCTATGATCAGCATGCAAGTTGCCTGGCTGCACACATTCTGGCTGGTGCAGATGGTGAGGGTGTTCTGTAGGCCACTGGTCAATCAGTGCTGAATGCTAAACTGTTCAGCAGTTATAAATAAAAGAAAAAAAATAATGGCAACCCTTCTATCTCTTAAGCACATTGTCTCTAGTGGGTGGAGGGTGGGGGGGGGGTTGCGGTGAAGATGAAGGATGGGGGGGAAGAGAGGAGCTGGAGAGGCTTGAAGTCTAAAGGTTTTCCTTTGCTTTGTGTGTATGGGGAAGGGGGGAAGGGATGAAATATAGCAAGGACCTTAAAACATATTACCTACCGCTGCTCCCATTAACTCAATGCCCAACATGCACAGAAGAGTATTGCCTTTGCTATAAGACCAGCAGGAAAAGTTTCAAAGTGGCCACCCTGCTAAGGCACAGTTTGTACATTCCCCCCACCCCTGCTCCCGGGCTGACACTCCATTCATTTGCAGCTTACACATGAATTGCTTGGGCTAGGGCAGAGAGGAGGAATGGGAGGGGTGGGAGAGGGGAGGCGCCACCTCTCAGGGCACTCCTGAGACTGTCTCCTTTGCACACAGCCCTGCTCATTCCCCAAGGGCTTCCCTCCCACTGAAGGCCCCCCGCCCCACCTCATGTTAAGGGACTGGGCATTTGTTTCTCTTAGACCCCACCCCCTAGGCTACCACCTGCTCCGCAGCATGGGCTTCCTCCCTCCCTCCCACCGGCTGTGCCAAGCATAGCCTGGCACTGATGTGTGGGCATTGCACAGAGGGGCTGTCCTGGCTTGGCCCCCTGCCCCTGCCTGGGGCTTATCCTGAGCTTGCTGTTCCCTTCCTGTGGCAGCTGCCACCTTGCCCCAGATGGGCTGTGGGGGCAGCCGGGGACCCAGGCCTCCAGCCTTTTTCTCAGTTCCAAGGTGAAAATAAGCACCACGGCAGCTGCCCTGTGCCACCAAGTCTCTTCTATCCCCCTTGCCTCCAGGCACATGGCCCCAGTGGCAGCACAGACCCAACATCTACTTTTTTACAGGCATTTTTAATCCTCTTCACCTGTGGCAGACATCTGTGAACAGAAGGCATAGACATCTCATTGCCCCTTTGGGAAAGGAGTCCCCGCTAGCAGCTGTGTGAACATGCTTGCCACTAAATCCTAGTCCAAGGCTGGGGCAGCTCTTGCATGAGGTCCCACACAGATCTCTGGATGTGGTGGGTGAGCAGCTGCTTGCTCCTCTATCTGCTGGGTGGAGGATCCCTAAAGCACTGATCATTACAGGTAATGCAGCTTGGGCTGACCCCCAAATGTACAGGAATGTGGGTGTTGAAGTGAGGGTTTCAGGTGTCTTCCCAGATTGCCCCCCCATAAGATAATGCAGGGAAAGCATTACTGGAGTTCCAATTAGCACAACACTCCAAAATGCATGGGAAGATGCATAAAATAAATTCAGGGTGTGCAGATTTGTGCGCATATTATAAGTGATAGGAAAATTTCAGCACCCTGTTCATATGGGTGGTTGAATGAAATAACAAACAAGCAGATTTACATATGAAATAAAGTTTACTTGATGATATAGAAATAGGAAAATAAAAAGTAAGAATAAAAATATGAAAAGAAAAACAATAACAATTTTTAAAAAATTAAATTAATGAAAAGACACTTAAATTATTTAAAGTAATTAAATCGCACCACTTTTGGTCATTTGCACATAACAGTGTTCTGTGAACTATAATAGGTGCACCCTACTGTAATTTAATACCAAGAGATCAGTGGGGTGGATTGTCATGCAGAGCCCTCTGTAGTAATTTACTGTAAATAGTGCACTGAGCATTTCATGAGATTTAAAAGTGATGACGTGTACATAGTGTTGGAAAAATAAAACCCACTATTTCAATTTATGGGGCATAGACTGCAACCTTGAAGTCACAGAATGCAACTCTGAAGGATTATATACAAGTGCCCCGTCACATGTACAAGTGCCCAGAAAAAGCTTTTATATGTTATCTGAAATGATTTTGTAGCCTGGGTTGAGTCCCAGGCTTGAGAGCCTGCTGTTTTGATTGGTGGAGCCCATCCACCAATCAGGAGGCAGCAAGAGAAATAAAGTCACGCCCCTTTCCTGAGGGGAGGGGGAGAAGAGCTCCCCCGGACCTGATTGAAGACTGTAAACTGTCAGGTCTGGAAGACTTCAGGGGCAGAGCCCTAGAGCATATAAAAGGAGCTGCGTGCCCAGTACAAGGGCAGATGCAGCGAGGGACTCAAGAAGAGGGAGCCAAGAAAAGTTGGGGAGGTCTGCCCCAGCGGGCAAGAGGCCCAAGGCTCCTGAAGCTGCCACTGGAGGAGCAGCCTTGGGAGTGGTGTGAGACTGCGCGGGCTGTTGACAGCACATGGGGCTGTGCGTGAAGACCCAGCCCTGGGAGTGGTGTGATACTGCTTGGGCCCGGCTGCGAGTGGTGTGATACTGCTTGGGCCCATCACAGTGCACAGTTCAGTGCACAGAGCCCAGGCTTTGGGAGCCACAACCAGCGACTCAAGCCTGCAACCCCAGCAAGGCCAGTGGCCCACATGGTGCATGGGGCAGCGCATGGGGAAAGGGACTTGGGGCTGCAGTGATGAGGCTCAGGCCCCATCTCCTGCCAAATGGCCAGTTCCCACAGTGCACAGGGTGGCATATAGGCCTGAGGCTTGGGAGGCATGGAGCAGCGGAGGCTGCTTGGATTAGTCACCCAGTGTGAGGACGGATGGCCAGGGCCTGAAGGGCCCGGCCTGTGCTAAAAGAGCCCTTGGTGCCAAAGCCAGGGCACAGGGAAATAGTGCTGCAGTGTGAGGCCCAGCACCCAGAAGCCAGCAGTGGTGGTGCAGCAGCTGAGAGGAGCTGAGCTCTTGGTCTCCAGACTGGGGCACAGGGTGGGGAGGAGGCCAGCAGCATGGGAGAGGCCTGGAGAGGCGCTCCAGCAGAGGAGATCCCATCGAGCTGTGCTCTGACCACCACCACCTGAGGGAGTATGAGTCATTGGGACCTTGGGTCCCATAGGTAAAAGATGTTTGGGTCAGGCAAACCCAGAGAAGGGGCTGGGTGAGCAGCCCAACCTGCCTAGTAAAGGCCCTAAGGGGAGGACCCGTGGTGCTTCCTGGACATCCCCTGATAGATGCCATTGGAAGAAGGACTATCTCTTGCCATAGGTCAGGGAGTATATTAAGAAATATGTGTTATTAAGATTGTTCCTGTTTGTGCCTTATATTTTGTAATTGAAGTGTTATATTGTGTTGATGCTGCTGAAATTGTTTTATTGTGATGGGTAAATAGTGTTATTTAGGGTTTGACCTTGGTTACTGGTTAATGCTTACTGTGTAAATATATGTATATGATATTTAGTTTTATGATTATGCATATTATAACTCACTAAATTGTATATAGTTAAGAACTTTGGGCTTGTGCTAACTCTGTAGAGGAAAGATGGATCTGCTTGAAATTCCGGCATACCTCTCACAGCACCCCCTCCTGCCTATGCGTCTCATCCAATCGAGAATAGGTCACATCCTTGGGTGTACCTGGGTTACAACTTGATTACTTATTTCACCTTCTAATGGATAACTGTCTACAATGCAGTGAGCACTGATTGATACGCTTATTGGTAGGCTCAGCAGAGACCAAGATTAGAGATATAGAGACTAAACTACCTGATCATTGGTGGACCTTTCTGCATTTCTTCAGTCCAGAGAGGATGTCCTTACAGTTACAAACTGATTTGGCCTAGGCAGGTTAGACTAACTTGCAAAGATTGAATCAATTCAGGCTCAGGCTTTTTAAATGTCTGTCCCTAGCCAATGTATTTGTAACTACTCTGCTTCATTTAGTAATTAGGTTGAACTACAAGTCCATAACAGAGCAGAGGTTTCTGCAACCCTTTCCTAGATTTTCTGGGTATGTCCATGCTGCCTCTGTGTTGTGCCTTTGATGCTTAAAGCGGTTTGTTTCTCTGGAGGCCACCAAAATCACAGACACACACTCATTAGATGGCACAAAAGGTGTATTTGCAAATAGGGTCAGAGCAGAGTCAAAAACTCAGATTACTCTGAACCCACCAAGGAATTTTGCAGGCTGTATTTATCTTTTTTCTCCTGGGCACGTGTGCAGAAACAGGAACTCTTACAGCTCACTTCCGTTTCATACAAGCATACATGTGGTTACATCACTACATACATCGCATGTATATTATAATTAACTACTTAAGTATGCAGGGCGGAGAGGTAAATATGCATCAGCTAATTAAGCATGCTCAGAGACTACTATAGGTCACCAAGAGTTTAACCCCCTCCCCCTTTCAAGGACACAGTCAGTTGAATTCCAGCTTCTGTAATCTGTATGAGAAAGGCTAGGGAGAAGCTGGGGGAGAGTCTGCGATTTAGTATAAGAAAAGCTGTGGCAAGGCTGGGCAAGGAAAAAAGTCCTTGGCAGTGTTTCTTTCTTATCAGGTGCAAGATGCAAGCTGTGCATTTCTAACTATACTCCATTTCTAACAATATTCCATTTCTAACCACCCACTAGCTCCCAGAAACAAGGCCTTGGAGCAATGCTGAATGCACGCCAACAAGCATACCTGAGAGGGCCACTTAAGTACTCACTCATCACTTTTCTTAGTGGCTACTCTGCCTCATTTCCAAGTTTTGGTGCCTGTGAGGCAGAAGTTAGCAGTCACACTGTGTTTCACAGTGATGTAGACATGCCCCCATATCAAAGACCAAGATACTTGAAGGTACAGTTCCCACTGGCTACAAGCATTTTCAGGCCTACTTCCAAATAATCATCTCTGGGAGCTGTTCCTCATCCAGTTCCCTGGCATTATTTCAGCTGATAGACAGAATCCTCAATTACTCAGCAACCCCTGAAATGTGTTAAAAGAAGTGCACTTTAGAAAGGGTCTGGCATATAGCAGGAGGTGGCAATGAGTTAAATTTAAAGCACAGGGAGGAAACAGCAGGGAAGAATGTTTGAGAAACAGAACAAGAAAGGGCAAGGAATTTTGCAGTAAGCAAAGGCTTTTTTTAAAAAAAAAAATCACAATAAAATCAATGCCAACAGTCACAGAAACTGGCTTCAGCTAATTGTTAGCCAATCAATTATTTTTCTCTGCTAAAGCTGTTAATAAAGATGCAGGAATATTAAATTATTCTTAGTCTCATAGCTGTGTTTGAACCCAGCTGGTTATTCTGGGCTAGGGACAAAATTTACACATAGTTGCACTATGGCTGAAGCCCCAATGTTAAAATACTGTAATCTTTAAGTATTTGTGTAATCCTTAGAAGATAAGGACCTTTAGATATTTGGTAGTCTTCATTTTACAGAGGTCTTGAATAACCATAAGATAAAATGAAGTTCATTAAAATAAGAAAAACTGAAAACAGGTTTTCCTGGTACCTGTAATGGACTGAAACTCCTCTCTAGAGAGACCAACAACTGTTAATTTTCTACACTTGATTTGCAGCCTACTACAACAAAAAGCCTACACTTTTGCCTACACTACTCTCAGTGTAGAAGTAAATACATTTAAATTAATTATATTGATAATACAAAAACAACAGGGCAGTCAGTAAAATGGAAAATTCAAAACAGAAGGAAGAAAATACTCCACACAGTGCATAATTGCAATGTAAAGCTCACAGCTGCTGGATGTCTTGGGGCAAAGGATTAAATAAGATTCCAAGATATTCATATGGACAAGAATATCCAGCATTCTAATAAAGCCACCAAAAAGGGATTGGGAAGGGGTTTTCTTTTCTAATTGCTAAGGGACAGGATGAGAATTTCAGTGGGTCCAGGTTATTCTACATTTGTCTACTGTGGAATTATTGCATTTCTCTGAAAAATATGGACTAGGGATATAAATATAATTTAAAATATTAATTTATCCTCCTCTAATTGTATTGGTTAAATGATTAACTGATAACATAGCAGCTCAGACACAGTTGCTGCTGAGAGCTGCTCCTGGAGCCCTTTGACTGAGGGGAGGAGGGGAGGAGG
The DNA here is from genome assembly GCF_052110815.1 of Crocodylus siamensis. Lineage (NCBI taxonomy): Eukaryota > Metazoa > Chordata > Crocodylia > Crocodylidae > Crocodylus > Crocodylus siamensis. The sequence continues at coordinate 172,092,318 of NC_143399.1, forward strand.
CAAGCCCAGCCAGACAACACAGCCTACCTCAAGCCCTGTGCTGGGTGGGAGAGAGGGAACACCTGTGAATGAGCAGCTAATTGCTCAATTGACCAGTCATTAGGCTGCATCCTGTTTTCCTCTTAGGCTATGGGTATTACCTCCCTCCCTCCTACCTCTTGCCCCTCACTCCTTCCTGCTCTGATGCTTTCTGATTCCTGAAGGGCATTGTGTGGCTTCCCTTCTCTCCTTCCCTGTCAGACTGTGCTGGCCTCAGGCTAAAGAATAACTGGTTAGCTTACCAGTTATCACTGCACTTATCAGTTAAATGATTAATCACTTAAACTTTCAAATCCCTAATATGGACTAGATGGACCCTAGTTCCTATGCATCCATTGGAAGAATAGTTAATGCCACAAAGGTTGTGCACATTTGATTTTTACTGTGAAAGAAATGTATACATGATATCAACAGATTAGAATAATCCCTTTGGCTAGAGACATAAATTACACAAATTGGTACACGTGATCGGAAACCAGTTCAGTTCTCTAACGCAACCAAAGTTCAGTGCACCTAAACTGCTTTCAAAATGGCCAAAACCAGTTTAAGATAAATCTGGATGGATATAGTATCAGACTTAACTGATTTAGGTTAAACTGTTTTAGTGAACTTCTGTCTCGGATCCCCTCCAGATTCAAGTTAACTCAGTCCCCCAGCATCCCAGGATGCTTTGCACCTCTCCCACAAACCTTGCTTTCTAGGGTGGGCAGGATAGCCTTGGCCCAAGCTGTCTGCTCCAGCTGAGCAGGGAGGTGTGCTCTAGCACCTTCCCCCACCCCCAAATTCTGGCCTGGGCCAATGGAGGCATGTGGCTACATTTCCAGAATTAAAAGTGAATGGCTGCTTACTTGCTTATTGGTTCAATCTATGAAGCTTAGACTAGCCTATGAAGATTAAACTGATTCAGCCTTGGGCTTTTTGACTGTCTGTATTAGTCTTTTAGTCTCTCTTTTGGTTACTGGAATAGCCTTGGATTGATTTTTTTTCCTTCTTTGCGCCCCTTTATTTATTTGTACTAGCTGGAAATGGTGGAAAATATTGCCATGGCTGCAAATAGAAGATTCTGATTTGGCAGCATTTTGCATTTACCCATGTGTAGATTTACACATGCACCTTACACATGTGTAGATAACTATATAGGGTAGCAAGCAGTGGAGATAACATGCTTAATGCCTCCAGGCAAAATCCCTCTGTGTTTAAAAGAAATAAATCCAATATCTAATATACATACTCAAAAGTTCCAGTTCAGACATTACCAGAGAGAACAGACTTGTAGCAAATGAGGTAACTTTTACCTCACAAAATCTTTTGCTTCAAGCTAATCAGAGCTGTTCAATATAGATAGACATCGATAAGTCTAGTTCTCCTGGTTCAGCACAGAAATATCAAGCCTGTAATCTATGGACCATAAACACAGTAAATTAAATAAACATAAAATAGAGCTTGCAAAGAAAGGACAAAATGGGAGGGATATAACTGGTGCAGGCAATTAACTTTCAAGTGTCTGTAGTTATTGCATTCAAGGAACTTTAAGATCATTGCAATACATTTTGCAATAATCATTGCATGTCTTTGAATCCTCAGGGAGGGTCTAAAGAGACAGTTTAAGCACTCCTAAAAACATTAGATTTTTAACAGTTGCTAATTCATCCATTTTAACTTTCAACTGGTAGAATGAAGTTTCATTTACTAATTTTATTTTTTAAATGTTTAGAGGGGTTGCTGGCGCTAGCACATCTGAATTATGTGTGTGCCTCAGCATTTCTGCAGGTTAATAATGTCCTGAAGGCTACAGGATTTCCTTTCGGTTTCCAAAATTACATATGCATTATTGCAAATGAGTTCTGCCACAAAGGAATTCATAATGAAAACATCAGAGGGAATTAAAGTGCTTCTTATAATACTTGAGCTTGCTCCATTAATCTGAGGGCAGAAAGAATTGAGTCATTATGTTCCCCGATGGCATTAGGAATTGAATGGGCAGCCCCTTCCCAACCTGATATGTTTTTTCCTTTAAGTATTTTTGCTTGGGGGTCAGGTCCTGGGGCAGCCAATCCATACCAGTTAATTGAAGTCCCTGAGTAATGTTTTAATTCAAGTTTTAATCTTTATGCACAGAGACAGCAGGTCATTGTTAACTAGCAAGAAAAGCAGAAAGATTAAAAATGTACACAGTAAATTACCTTAAGATGAGGGTGGAAGAAGAATATATGTACATTCTACTGTTAAATAATTTAGCTCTACAGCATTCTGTCCTTTGATATTCATAGGCGTTAAATTCACCTCAAACTCATGGTGGAAAGGTTTCTGAACACTACCAGCTCCTGTAGCATTTATCACAAGCACAATCCTGCACTGATTTTGTGCATGATTTATGTTGGAGGCAGTGGAAGTTTTGAGGACACTTATTATGTATGTGGCAGGGCACTGATGGTGCCTGCAAGCTCAGCATGTGAGGCTGGCAGGTAAGCCCAGCAAGTGAAGCTGGCCCTCATTACAGCAGACTGCTACTTAAGAGGTGGCTAGGTGGTGCCAATAAAAAGCCTTATGTTACTGCTGGGCAGGAGACTGGCTAAAGGAGCCTGGGCTGGGTTAGAGCCCCAGTTCAGGTGGAGGTCTGCAGTCTAGGAGTTACATCAGAGGAGCTGAAGGAGTTACAGCATACAGCTCGAGGACTGCAGCTCCTGGAACAACTGGAGGAAAGGGTAGGAATTCTTGGGGATGGAGGAGGTTCCAAAGCACCGTGAGACGGTCCCTAGCCCAGCTGGGATGGAGAGAGTGGAGCCATCTTAACCCATATGAAGGGAACAGGTAGAGCTACCTGAAAGTAGGGATGCAAGGGACTGGGCATAGGGATGAACAGGGGCCATAGTAAGCCCAAAGGAAAACTAGGGCCCAGAGAAGAGGACAGTCTCCCAGATGGAAGGAGGGTGGAGTGGCCAACCACTGGTCCTGGGTAAGACCTGAAGCTGTACCATACTGGTGCTGGATAGTGTGGTGGGGCTGTCTGTGGCAGGGCCGTCTCTAGGAAGTGCTGCACATGGGCTGCTCCAGGGTAAGGGGAGGATGGGGCACCAGAAAGCCTCAGCCCCTACTACCTTGTGGGTAACCCCATGGAGGGGTAAGTTTAGGGAAGCATACCTTGACAGAAAAGCACTATGAGTGGGGACTGAGGCCTTAAGAGTGGGAGTGTGCACCCCAGTGGGGGGCCAGAGGACTAAAGAGAGTATAGGCCCAGTGAGAGGCCAGAGTGTGAATGTGTGGCTCAAAGAGGGGCCAAGGGAGTAGCATGTGGAACAGAATGTCAGCTGCGAGGCATGGGACACAGTGTAGGGATGGTTTGGAGCCGTGTGTTTGGCTCAAGGCACCAGGACTGCAAAATAGGACAGCCTCCCACATCATATGTATTCATTTTACATCAAGGGTGTGGCAAGGAAGAGCAAGATAGACTGCCCGAAAACAGTGGAGGAGGTAAGGCATGGCATCAATCTCTTTGGGTGCCCAGGGATCCCCCATTACAATTTATTTTACTTCAGGAGCTCCTTGAAGATATACCAGGACCCCAGTATACTAGGTGCTATAACTACACTAACAACAGTAAAAATGATGATTTCTAAACCAAAGAGTGCATAGTTGGGAATGGACTGCTTTCATTTTATAGTTTAAACACCCTCTCTTTCCACATATACATACTTCATAGCCAGGGATTACAGCATGTTGTGTGTAACTGCTGCTTTCAGGAGCTACTTCTACTAGATTAACCATTTGAAAACTCAAGATAGGAGGAGTCTGGGTGAAATGGCCTAGGCTAGAGAGATCAGGTGGGATTTTAAAATTTCTTTTCTTGGCTAGCACCTACTTTGTTTTATTATGAAGACATGTTTTAAGTAATGGGATGGACAGAGTGACATAAAATTATTTGGGAATTTTCTGACCGAAAATGTTTCTCCCCATCAAAAGAAATGACCAATTAATTGAAACCACAATATTTTGTGGAAACTGTTTGGCTTTGATAAACTTCTACCTGTCAGCTAACCTGGCCTCTTAAGTTCTAGTCTGAAGGAAGCCCAGTCATTCTGACTGCCTCAAAGCAATTCACGGACTTCAAGGCTCCCTGTTGTAGGGGTGGGAGCCCCATGCTCCTGGTATAGAAGTATGGGACTCTTTCAACACTGGGAAACTGCTGGGGCTACCCTATTTCATTTGGAGCTTTACCAAATGAAAAGAGCTTAAAATGTATTTTTCTCCAAACCAAAGTGAAAACTCCTGCTCCCCCCCACAGCACGTTTCCTATAGGGAAGGAATTCTGAGTTTTAACCAGCTCTAGTTAGCCATAGTAGCAAAGTAACATATTAAACCACGAGTCACCCATCCCAATCTGGTTGGCTTAAAATCCTGACATTAAAAGATCACAAATGTATTGCATTTTTTAAAATGCCTTCAGATTTCTTGAGTTTTTAATATGCACTTGGATAACATTTTTGTTTTTTCTATACAACTTGGAGGGCAAAAATGTTTATTAATGATAACATTTCAGACTTTGGGCAGGAAGAAGAAGTACCAAATGCAATGGGACTCATGACAGAAGAACAAATATATACATCACATGAGTTCATTTACAGAGTATACAGTACAGCTCTGCAAGAATCAAATATTTCATTTCTGATCCAGAATGTAAAACACAAGTTTTAGAATTTTCCTGAAAAATGAATTTTTGAAGAATTGTTATTGGTCAGGGAAAGCATCCCACTTGAAGTAGTAAAATATATGCACATTTAGCTTTTGAGATTGTTCTATTTTAGACTTTTTCATTTTTAAATCACTTTATATCTTATAAATGTTTCACTGTTTTTAAACATTTGCTCAAGAGTAATACATTCCCAGAGAGAGTTTTTTACTTCAATGCAACACTATTTTTTGATGGAGAAATATTTCAGATAAATTTTGACCAGCTTTAAATATCAGAAATCCAAAAATTAAGTTCTCCTCTACTGTGAAGTGACTGACTTTTTTTTCCTTCTTAATCCAATCAATCAAAATAATGTTATGATGAAATCTCTCTCTTTAACAGGATTACAGCTACATGCAGCCTTGCTCATATATGGTGGAATAGTGTAGAAAAGCCTTCCTCAGCTCTCTCAGTAAGGGTCAGATGAACACACAACCCAAGACACTAATCCTCCTGGTTTACATAGAGCAGGGGTTGTCAACCAGGGGTACGCATACCCCTGGAGGTATTTGGGAAGCTCCCAGGGGTTATACAGCAGCAGCGCGGAGAAGCAGTGGGGGGGAAGCATGTCAGGTTTCGCCACAGGGATCACCCTCCTGCCCCCTCCTATAGAGGATGTGTCTACAGTACAGTCTAGCCTCATCACTCCGGGGATCCACTTAGGCTAAGAAGCATTCTAAATTAGCCGGGGTAAAGCTCCACATTAACACGGTGACAGTATTATGGTATCTGCGTTAGCGCATCTAGAATTGGTTGGGGTATCTCTGCACAGAACTGCATTGATCAGCGTGACAATATGCTTACGCCATCTACCTCTGTATTTCTCTATCCCTACCTGTCAGCCACTAGAACTAAACCACAGCACCCCTCAAAAATGAAACAGCAGGTATTCTGCCTCTGAATACCCAGGAGCTTTGACAAAGTGCTATTCCCTCTGCAATGGTGCAGGCCCGTAACAACCTTCCTACAGGCAGTACCTATAAATGGCACAATTAAGCTTGGAACGTAGAATGAGACCTTTGAGGCTAGGACCTGCTGAATACGCAGACAGCGCGCGGGACAGCAGCCTGACCCAGGCCTGTTGCTCAGGCAGTTTTGGAACCTTCAGGGTCTTTTAGATGTGTGAGCTGAACTAGAAAAGAAGTTTAAATCTCAAAGTGATCCAGGGCCCCTGGCTAGTACAGCATAATTGATGAGAAGGGTATTTTCACTTAATACATTCCCCACCCCACCTTCTCCTCAACTTGCTGCAAAAGAATTCCTCAAAAGTCAGCAGGCTCCAAGAAAAATGCGTATTTATTTCTGAAAACTGTGCAGTGTTAATAGGGACAAAGCATTCTGAGCAGCAAGAATACACTTTGCCCTTGAATTAATTTCTGTTGAACCACATTTGCCATTTTACCAGAGTAATTTATTTTTAAATTTAATACACGAGAGAGGAATGACTAGAAGAAAAACACCTTGTTTGAACCTGGGACTTCCCACTGCAAATTTAGTTGTAAATGGCACCATATTTGCACCTGACATGCCTTGGTATAATAAATGCAATTAGTGCACTGTTTTCTATTTCTAACTGCAGGCTCCCCGGGCAATCTCTGGCAGCTAGTTTTTCCCTGTCACTAAAGTGTATACTGCACCATGAACCACCTTGCTTACTGTGTCACCCGTCTTTTATCCATTCTCTTAAGATCCTTTTTCTGTATCCTGCATTTCCTTGTTTTCTCTTTTCCAGGTATTTGTGGGTTTTTTTTTTGTGGGGGTGGGTTACATCTTTCCTTTCCCTCCGCTCTAGTGTTTTTCTGTGACCCTGGGCACCTTGGCTGGTGCTTCTTCTGTGAGGCAGCTCCGCTCCCATATCTCATCTCTTTCTACTTGGGCAGTCTGGCTCAGTTTTGATGGTGCCTGTAATACTATCTGCTCCCATGGAAGACCTGTCTTTGGTTCTGGGCAGGAACGTGGTTATGGTGTGCCTGACTGGCAAACTGGTAACTTGGACACAAACTGAAATTGTGTAGGTGGTGCAGGTGAGTAGGGCAACAATGCTAACTGCACCAGTCACTTTTCTTTGGTGCTCTGTATCACATATGGCGTGACTTGTTCGGCTCCCACATGATCCCATGTTGTGGGTTGGCCCTGTGGGCACTGATGCTGGCACCCAGCCACATGTTATAATGTCCCAAGGGCCATTTTCTCATGCCCCTGTGATCTGTGGGGTCCTGATGCTGGCCTACTGGAGAATTTTGGGCCCACAACTGCTCAAATGCAGTGGCCCCTATCAATGGGCTCTCAGGTGGGTTCTCCCCTTGGATGGGACCCACTGATGCCCCTTTGGCTGCCCAGGTCCCATCCTGGCTGCTGTAGGTGCATCTGCTGGCAAGATCGTGCACAGGTGGGGTTGCAGTTAGGTCTGTACCCCTTGGTCCTCCAGCAGCAGCTCCTTTGTTGATACCTGGGTCCTTTCCTTGGTGTCTTGGGGCTGGGAGCTCTGGTGACCTAGAGGACACCGTGAACAAGCCCCCGGCTCCGATGATGCAGGTAAGTAAACCTCATGGCATCTGAGCGCTTTCCCCTCTGTAGTCTAAATGCTTGTGCTGCTCAATGACCAGCGCTGCTGCCACCGTACCAGGTCTGATTTGAGTATAGGGAAGGCTTTCAAAGGTGCGCCTGGTGCCTCTTCCTTTACTCGCCCCACTGGACACAACCTGCAAGCTCCTTTTATCTAGGGAGCTTTAAGGGGCCGGGCCAGTTTGTGGTCCTTCTTCCAATTGCATGATGCCAGCCCAGCTGGATGCCAGCAGTGCAGTGAGGTCCTCTCTCCCCTCCCCGCTCCCCCATATGTGGGCAAAGTCCTGTGGAGCTTGATATACCAAGGGAAGATGTTTAAATGGGATTTCTGCTTATGTGTACTGGTTTATCGCAACACACAGAATTGTTCCATTGAGGAGTGGGAACAAGTTCTTCCCTATACAGTTACAGATAGGATATTTAAGAGTTCAGTCCCACGTTGTCAAGTACTTTCAACTCTCTTTGAAGTCATTCGGAGTTAAGAGCATCCAGGCTCTTTCAAGCAGTGCTCAGCAAGGCATCATGAGATGAATGGCCCATATCAGTATGTTTCATAGTTTCATAGTTTGTAGGGTTGGAAGGGACCTGAGCAGATCATCTAGTCCGACCCCCTGCCATGGCAGGAAAGAGTACTGGGGTCAAATGTTCCTAGGATGGCTTCCAGTTTGCTCATGGGGAATCTAATCCCCCCCAACCATATTCTGTATCTATGTCTTACCAGTAAGTGCTACTGAGAGATCATTTCAGTTTTTCCTTTTAACCTGAAAATGCCTCACTTAGTATGTTTGCATTTTGTCATCACTTCCTTTCACACTCAGATTCCATTTTACAACCCTCCCCATCTCTTCTCAACCCCTCCCCCCCCCCCCAAAAAAAACAACAAAAAACCCAAACCAAAAACAAAGCAAATACTACATGAAGCACAGGGCACTTTTGCCTTTCACGTATTACTTCTCCATGTCATTCTTGGAACAAAGCGAGCCTGCTTGAACTTGCAAGATGCACTTGTAAAATGTTCTGTACTGGGATGGCATCCAAGAACAGGGAAGATACCATCTGCCAGTTTTGAGTCAGCCAGCTGTACTCCTGACCACCTCAAAAATCCAGCCTCTTGTACTTCTGCTATTATCCAGAGAAGAGAGAAAAAAGACAAGACCCATCATGTAGTCACTCAGTTTTAAAGTAAAGACAAATTTCCAATCAGTAACTTGGAGTGGGAATGAGGGGAGAAGGAAGCAACCTCCTAATTCTTTTGTACAAAATACTCTTGAACTGTTTGGGGCGAGAATTAAAATTGTAGCAGATGAGAGTCAATCTGGGGATTAAAACTGAATAATCTAAGGGAAAGAAGCTGAAACAAGAAAGAAGGATTTGAAATTTGACCCAAATGGTAACTGTGCAAGAGGGATGGACATGCAAAGACAAAGAAACTGTAAAGCACACTAGAGATTAACCTGACACAACTAAGGCTGCTTTTCCCCCCTGACTTATTTTCCCTTCAGGCTAGTGCCATTGTTGCTAAGTCATCCATTGATGCCAGAATGTGCAACATCTAAGTCATCAGCAATCTGGCGAGTATTTTGTCCCTTGTATTGATCCAAGAAATATATGCCAGGCTGTTTGCACCATCTGTCACACTGAAGTCCATGGTGGGGAGGGGGCCAGCAAAAAGGTGGACAGCTGGTACAGTCAGATTGAAATGCCATTTTAGAGGAGAAATAGCAGAACCTGTGTCAAAAAGCATTGACAACAAAGAGCCACAGTGGTGAAAATACTGAAGTGAATGCGTTTCTGATGTAGTAGTCTGCTTTTCCAATCATCTGGCTCCCTCTTTATGGTTATTAGGAGTGCACCTCTTGGAATTAAAAAGGTTGCTGTGCACATAAAATAAACAGGACCATCTTGAGCGACACAATTGTAAGCATGCTAGGTGCTCCAAGGAAAGTAGTGCTGCCTAAAATGGCTGGTGATACAAAGCCAATATATAATGAATCCCTCAGCTGCAGAGGCCTGGAATAAAAACATAGCATAAAGAGTTTCTGGATTGATTTTTGCCATAGAAACAGTTACCAGAACAACATTCATCAAATGCTGGCCTGCACCTGACCTCCATTATTCTGCTCCTCCTTGCAGGTTCTTCTTTAGTACAAAAGCTATTTCACACTGTTATGAATATGTTGGCAGGAGAGCAATGCATATCCCAAAGCAGGGAGACTTGGAGAGCTTTTTCACATTGACAAAGACAAGTCAACCAATAGTCAAGTGGGCAGTGCGTCAACTACCCAGCTTTGCAGAAAAAAAAAATCAAGAGAGTTATTAAGAAATACAGTACATTAACAATTTTGGTGAATAGTATATTGTGGCCAGTTTGTTGCAGGAATTATTGCACCAGTTTGAGATTTACAGCAAGTCTCTAGCTCCTAGATCAAAATGTTGCCAACCTACCATATGCAGCAAGGACTCTGGCTAGCCATATGTACTTGTTTTGCAGAGAGCTGCAATTTGGTTTTGACAGACTTGAATGATAACTGCAGTATTGAAAATAGCATCATGGTTGATCATAAGTTGGTCACATTGCCCTACTTATTGAGGCCAGAGCAATTCAGAGTGAACTTCAGCAAGAAAACTTCTCAGACAGCTGAAGCAGGACATTCTGTCCCTTACATTTTTAAGATGAAGGATTTGGTAGTCCATATTATATGAGAAGCAATTAGCACTAGTAGAAACCTGAACTTTCCTACAGGATGCAAATTGCTACCATTTAAAACTTAATTTTCATTGAATCAAAATCAAACCAAAGCTTTTCTAGTGGAAAATCAAAAAGTTAGATTTTTACTTTTGAAAAATGTTATAATTTATCGTATGTAAAGAATAATAAAAAAACTGTTTCAAGACAAAAAAACCCAAATGTGTGCTGTAAAACAAAAATCCATTATTTTTCTAGCTGAAATTTTGTCAGAAAAATCAACACATTCCTTTGGAAAGCTTCCATTTCAGCAAAATGACATTTCCTGACAGAAGATCACTCCACTGGATAACTTTTTACCATCTTTAGGACTAAACTGATATATTCCAGAAATTGAGTATAATACATGAGAATGTACAATTGATAGATCATTTGGAGTGATAATAGACAATTATTTTACATAATCTATAAGCTATCTTCTTCCATGTATTGTAAAAGAAACTTGCAAACATTCAGCAATTAGTAATGCAAATTAATAAATGACAAAGTTAGAGCATTATGCTGAAACTTAAACTAGAATATCTGTATCTAAAAATAAAGGGAAAAATGCAAAGTGAAATGGAAATTTGGAGGAGACATCATTACATAAGGATATATGAGAACACCATAAATTAACTAAACAAGACTGTACCGAGTCAGAACTGAATTGAATGAGACTCATGCCCCAACGTCTAGTGTGGTATCTTCTCTGAGAGTAGTTACTACCAGAAGCTACAGAGCAAGATTAAACCTACCTCAAATGGACCCCAGTCGTTATGCCTCCTACTTAAAGGTTGGCTTTAGCCCTGAAGCATGAGGGTTACTATCTCTTTCAAAATATTTGTCATTAAAAAATTGACAAAGTAGGCTGTTGTGTATAAAGCTTTTGCTTCTGAGCCATGCCATGCATACATGGCAGAAGGTATGATTGTGGGATCATACATTAGATCCCATCCTGCCTTATTGCCGGTGCAGGGGAAGCCTGATCCTGGGCTTCTTCTGCACCAGAAAGGAAGCATCTCCTGTGGCTGGGAGCCAGCCACCACTGCTGATGAGAGTCCTGTCAGCTGTGAGACTCAGTGCCAGCTGCATGTGGGGCACAGCTAGCACTAAGAGCCCTGTCAGCTCTGGCTGCACATGGGGTACTGCTCAGCTTTCCGCTCTGGCTACACATGGGGTACTGGTACTCAGCTCTGGCTGCACATGGAGACTCTCAGCTCTGGCTGCACATGGGGTACTGTTGTGACCTCCCAGCTGTGGGGGTGCCTGGAGCACTCAGTGGCTGGGAGATTGCACCAGCTGTGATTGCCCAGCCATTGCATGAAATGCCTCCACAGCTGGGAGACTCTAGTCACTGAAGTCTCCCAGCCAGAGGCTGCCTACCCATGCAAATAATTAAAGCTGGATAGAAACCAGATTTATTTTCAAGCAATAACTTCATAGCTGGTTGGACGTTTGTAAGGCCCCATAGTAAATTTGCATATGTAGCCAATCTAAATTTATTGCATAATTAAGGTAGTTGCATTAGAGATACAACTTGGAGAAGGGGCCAGAAGTGCCACCCTCCCTTGCCTTCTGTCTGTCATTAATTGTGATAACTGCATATTCCTGAGAGCTACATGTTCTGGTTTTTTTTTTTAAATCTTACCAAGTTCTTGTCCTCAAATATTTCCTGTGGCAATGAGTTCAGAGACCATTTACACAGTGTAACCATTTCTGTTATCAATTTTCAAATTTAGTAGCTTTTTAATTTAATCAAATGACCCCTTTTCTTGCATTCCAAGACAGGAAGAATAATCTAACCACTCTTCTCCGTTCATTAGTTTGGATAACTTTTTCTGCCTATTTGTTACTTATTTATAAACAAAGGTTCAGAAGGCCAAACAAACCAAGCTCAGTTAGTTTATTATGACAGTTCTGAACATTACCACCTAGTGATGAGCACTTGGATGGGAGTTCACGTCTGCACATCTAGAGTAAAATGTGGGAACTTTATTCACAACTTGGCATATGCAGTGAGATAAATTATAACTTAGAGATGCATCTTAACGTGAGACTGTGGAAGGTGGCAAGTTGGAGATGGTCCCTCAGTTATAGAATAGCTGTTAGTTGGAGACAGACAAAGGGTCTGCAGAGGTAACCAACTGTTCCACAACTAAAAAGTAGGTTCTTTCATTCTTATTCATGTGTGTGTGGTTTTATTGAACCTGGTGATCACTACAGCCTAGATGCAGGAAAATGTGTATAAATGCGAGTTAAATATTCACACATCATAAGTTAGAATCTAAATTTAGAAGCATTACGCATATGCAACATACATGATACTTGACATGAATGAATCTCATTTTGTCCAACATAAACGGCCCTAATCTTTGCAATCCCTCTTCCTTCGTGTTTTTCTATTATTTGATCACTCTTAAAACCTTCTTCTTTACCCCCTTGCATGGCATCTCTCTAGTTGGAGCTTGATAGGGTCCTGTACTGATTGAGCCTCTGGCTCACTATCCAGACAGTTTACTACAGAGGTTCAGTCATAGGAGACTCAGACTCCTACATAGATCATGGATACCAAAACACAGTTGAATTAACATCAAGGAGTTGCTGGTAGGTTGAGACAATGAGACAGATCTTAATAGTGCCAAAGCATCTGGACATACTTGGCCTTATTGTGAGGCCAGTGGACTAGTCTCACAAGTTTCTATTTTCAGGAAGCACTTCTCCAGGAGCAGAGGATTTTGACCTTCATCTCCTCCCCGTATTTTTAATAAGTGAAATCTAAATCATCTTCATGACTCAGCATTGAATTTAACCCAATATGTATGAAATTATATATTCAATGCCAGCCTTCAGCTTAGGTCAAATTCAAAGCCGAGTCACAGAGAAGTTCATCTAGATTAAGTCCCCTTGCTTTCTTCCCAGAAAAGTAAGACCAAAATCCTCAGTTTGTGGGAAGTTTAGAGTCCTAACATCTGATGTAGGAGTAAGGAATAATATAATAGCATCTGAAAAATATAAGTCATGTGGTTGATGCAACTAGCAACAACAGTGATCCACTATACAGATTTACAAGCACTTTGACATACTGGGGTACATATGGCTATATCAAACCTATAGTTGAGCAAAAAAGGAAAAGATTAAGTACAGATATTCAAAGATCCTGAGCCTGAATTTATTCAGTCTTTTCAGGCTAGTCTAACCTCCTGCATAGATTGAACGAAGAAGCAAATGAACAGACATTTACTTTTGATTCTAGAAATACAGGAGCATGTTTGCAGTGGCTCAGGCTAGAAGCTGGGGGTGCTAAAGCGAGCCCTCTCTTTCCTTTGGCAGTGGCCAGAAGGCTGAAGAGAAGATAAGCTGAGCAGGCAGGGGGTGGGGGGCTGGCAGCCAGGCCCTGGCAGACTGCTCAGTATGGTTCAGGAGGGGTTTAAACCCCACCTTGGCCTGCAGGGACCTCAGCCAGGGTGTGCCTGGAGTGAGGAGGAGAAGCAGCCTTTGCTAATTTGTCTCCAAGTGGCGGGGGGAATGGCCAGCAGGTGCCCAGGCAACATCTCAGGCTCAAGCAGGGTAGGATTAAACCTCTGCCCCCATCTTCCACTGGCACAGGACCCTACCCAGGGTCTGCTGGTTTGCCCCACCCACCCCTCCCTGCTAGCTACTTGAGCAGCAGCGGGCATGGCCAGCCGGGCAGTACCTCAGACTCAGGCAGAAGGGAGGTACTCCCCTCTCCTACCAACACAGGATCTCAGGTGGGGTCTGTCTGCTTTTCCGCAGGGGTCCCAAGCCAGTGGGAGAGGGGAGACATGAGGTTTAAGTCACCTGTCCCTCCTCTCCCTGAGCCCGAGGTGCTGCCTGGGCTGCCAGCTGGCCAGGGTGGGGGGAAGGAAAGCTGGCATAACCCAGCTGGAATCCCACGCCAGTGGGAGAGGGCAGGTAGGGGGTGTTAATTCTTCTTCCTCGCCTCCACCTGAACATACTGTCCCACACCCCTGTCCTCTCTGTTCAAGTGGGGAAGAGTCTGGCAGGGGCTGTTCCACCCCTGCCAGGCAGACTGGGCTGCATCCCCAGTCAGGTTTCCCATTCCACCCCCTTGTCAGCCAGCCCTCACTGCTCCGGCTAGAGAGTAGAGGGGTGGGGCCAACTCCACTCTGCTCAAGCAGACATCACCGCCCAGCCCAAAGCTGCAAAGCATCCTGAGATGCTGCGGGACTGTGATTTGAACTTGAACCAGGAAGAGGTCTGAGACAGAAGTTCCATACACTGGTTTGACCTAGATCAGTTAAGTCTGATGCTACATTCAACCAGGTTTTTCCTTAAACTAGTTTCAGTCATTTTGAAACTGGTTTATGTGCACTGGACTTTTGTTCTGTTACAGGTTTAAACCAGTTTCTGATTATTTAAATTGGTTTGTGTGTAAATTCTGTCCCTAGCCTGGGAGGCCTACCAATGTAAATAAAACATGCTTCTACAACTGCTCTTGTCCTTGTAAGATTTATGTCTATTATGACAGAGTGGAATGATGACAAGAGGCTTGTAACTACCCCAAGCAATCACTTCCATATTTGAGCACTGAGCATGCTTTTAGGACCCAATGTGGTTTTTAGGTATCTTAAACTTTATAAGATGGAAACATCAGACCCTGCTTTGCTTCTCAAAGAAATATTTAGAATTTTACTGAAATGCCTAATAATTCTCTGCAGGCTAATGTCTTTGATTTAGAGTGTTTTACTTATTGTATCTTTCCTCTTTTCACACATAAGCACTATTCCACACTAATTTAGCATGACAGAATGACTTCTTAGCTGAAGTATCCATGCTGAATTGTAAAGCAATACTAAAAGCCAAGGAAGAGGCCATGTTTTTCATTAGGTCAGGGTTTGCTGGTTATAATTAGAGAGGAGCAAAAAATTTCACGTTGAGCCTTGATTTCACTAAGCCTTAGTTCACAGGCTTGGATGTTAATGGTGAATGCAAATATTAGCCCTGAGATTCAGCTGCAACTTTATATTAGAAAGGATCTTGAACTAAACATATAGATCAAAAAACTCCAAAACTTGGAGGAGGTTAAGTTTGGAACGGAGGCATTGTGTGCACCTGCACTACCTTGGGCTGAGTGCCGACCGCAGGAGAATGGGTGAGGAGGGGTGTTCTTACCTGCCTCAGTTCTCTCCATACTCTGGCAGCAGCTGCTGCTGCAACTGAAGAGCAAATTCACTGCATACCAGCTGTAGCAGAGGGCACCAGAATATCTCCCACCCTGCTCTCGGGGAGTATTTGCTACAGTAGGCATAGCTCAGCCATAGACGCTGGGCAGCCCTGCACACACTGTATGGTGGGGGGGGAGAGGGAAGAGCAGAATGGTGTCCACCTTTTCCCAGGATTTTTCTCATGGGAGGTCCAGCTTCTCACCCAATAGCATGTGGGGGGAGGTGGGGGTGTGGAATGAATAAAGCACCAGGGACAGCCCCAGGGAGCCCATGCTACAAGGTGCTACAGTCAGTACACATGATGCTTGTCGCAGCAAAGGTTCCTGGGAGGCATTCTGGTATCCTGTCTCAGTTGGGACCAGGAAGTGTTCCCCACTTGGCTTCTCATAGTTACTAGTTCTGAATTCAGATCTGAACATTCAGGCTGACACTATGTAAGTCTGAACATCTCTGAACTTTGAGCCAAGCTTTACAGCTTGAGCCCATTTCTATTCCGTACTCTGTTCTCCTCCCACCTGCCTTCTCATCTCAACAGATGGGCTTCTCTTTGGACGTTATATATACTGTTTCTGGTAGGGAGGTCTAGTGGGTACATTGGGCAGAGCGTAGTACAGCAAGAGCATTCCTGCTCCTGAGTACTCGCTACCTTATGACTTGGGACAGACAAGATACATAACTCCTGGTTCAGGGCATCTAGTGAACACAAGGCCTCCCCATAACTCCACAGAGCTGGTGAGAATTCTTTGCTATTCCTAGTATATTATTTCATGGGGTGAAAGGAAGGAGATTTACTTGAAAGATTCATGATCATTTCAAACTTGTTACAAAATCCTAAAGAAGAAGCCATTTATTTGGTGCCAGATTTTAAACGAGCAGTTTAACACGTTTCCAGGGCTACTTTCATCTTTTCCTATATGGTGCACTGAAAGCTTCTTGGACAACTAGTAACACTGAATAAAAGACTATATAAACACTATTTTTTTCTTTAAATTTGTCAGCCAGGTAAAATACAACATCATTCAGATGAAATTTTACCCACTGTTTAAAAATCACAACTAGCAAATAAATAATTTTTATCACTATCAGTAAGGAAATCGTGCAAAGCCTTTGATAACCAGGTGCCTGCCTTAGTGTCCAAATTAAAAAACTAAACAAAACACTACTTATTACATATAAAATGACTATGCAGAACTTACTAGCTTATCATAGGTGAATTATTTAACATGAATTATTTGAAGAGGAAAACCTTCTCTCAATCCATATTAGCATTTAAGCAATGGGTTTCATTTCTATGTTATTTGAAATGAGCAGAAAACCCTGATAAGTAATCAATAGGGAATGGAATATTATTTAGATCAAATTATCTTTCTTGCAGCAAATAAAAATGAAGTAGAAGTTCAATTGAATAGAAATACTGGAGAAGCCTACTTCAAAGATTATGTATTAGAATAAGTGGTCAATGGCCGTGTGTAGACAAAACGAGGGGCATGTGTGCACAACACTTTAAAGTGGGTTAAATGCTTTTGCTTTTACACTGCTTTAAAGCAAGTTTAGCGGCATAATGTGCCTTAAATGACTTTTCATAGTTTCTCATTGCTTCTGTAGTCTCTGTGCCAGTAGTAAGCCTGCTATTTGGCTCTCTCTGCCTCCCCCTCAAGCTCCCTGTCAGGACACTGGTTTCTGTTGGCCCCAAACAGTTGAGTGTTAAGGGATCCATGCTGGATTTCCAGGCTTTCCACCCATTCTCAGGAACAGGGGATTTGACTTCCTGTTACATATGGAATAGCATAGATGATCAGCTTCACTGGGCTAAACACAAATAGCCCCTTTTCCTGCCTTTGATGATGTGGGACAAAGGGTGATATGATCTCCCCATTCTCCCTGCTCAGCTGGATCCATCCTTGGGTTTGACTAAGCAGGGAAAGTGGGGCTTTTCTCTGCCCAACCAGACCTAGGGCAGTGAATGCCAACTTCCCCACTTATGGTGAGGCACCTGAGATTCTCCAGGGAGCCTTTCTATAAGTGGGGAAACCCTCCAGAGCACCTCCCTAGGGTGGCAGGAGAGTGCAAGCAGTCAGGATGTCTGTTGTCTTCTACCACAGAGGTAATAGGTGTCTGCTGCAAGGAAATGGTAGCGTTTTACCACCTTTTGTTGCCCTAGTGATTCTCACATGGTACACCATTGATTCTCATGTGGTGAAACAATGAGTATTGATGTTTACTTGCTCAGCATTTGTTCTTCCATAAAAACTTTTATGGTGGCACAAATGAGATGTCAAAGGATGTCCATTTCCACCCTGTGTGTACATGCAACTATTCTGTTGCAAGTGCAGGACTTTGCACTTCTCCTTGTTGACTTTCATCAGATTAATTGCAGATCATTTTTTGCAGTCCATCCAGGTCATTGTGAATCCTGGACCAGTCCTCCAAAGTATCTGCAACTTCACCCAACTTGGTGTCATCCGCAAATTTGCTAAGTGTTCACTCCATCCCATCATCCAAATCAAGGAACTGGGGAGCAGAGAACAGGGAGAAGCAAACAGGACAGTTTGCAAGCAGTTTTCTGGGAGCAAGAGAAGGAAGGGAAAGAGGAACCAGGCATAGGCACCAGATCCTACTCTGGGAAGGGAACTGAGCCAGGGTTACCTGTATGTTTGGCTGGCTGAGGGCTGTTTGGTGGGTTTGTGTGCTTGGGTGTGTGCTCTGAGCAGCTGAGTGAACTGATTGCTGATTGATTGCTGCCTGGATGTGACAAAGGGGCCTAGCCAGATCAGGCCTAGGAGAGGTGTATAAGGAGACAGCCCAAGAAATTGGGAGTAGGGAGAAGCAAAGTAGGACAGATTATAAGTAGGTTTCCACCCTTTTCTTTGAAGGAGAGACCCAAAGGTAAGATTTTTTTTAAAGATGTAATTTGGACTGGCTAACCTATGTAGTTTTATTTTATCAGTCAAAACTCAGTAGCTAGATCAAAACTTAAGGCCCTTGTTTAACTTGCCTCCAGAGCAAAGAGGAGTTCGGTTAGAAAATCTCTCCTATTTCTTCACTACAAGATTGCTGAGAAGAAAGAGGTTGTAGGGAAAAGGGAAGCCTTCAGATCAAGGAACAGCAAGTAAGTCAGCTACAGAGGAGTTTGCTAGGGTAGATCTGCTTGGAAAGAGAGGCAAGAAGTGAGAGGCAGCAGATTAAAAGGCCCAGAGACATGGCTGGAGGATGTCACAATCTCGGAGCCACTGTCACTTCCACTTCCAGCGCTTCCTCTGCTTCCACCTGCGAGGTGTCTGTCCAGGCAGGATCATACACTGTTGAGGCATCCACCCGGTCCTGGTTTGGCGCTGTGCAGACTGCAGCCTGTAGTTTCCTTTGTCAGCCAGGCTAGGGAATACCTGCAATGTGAGTGGTGCCTTCTGGTGGTGTCCCTCAGGGAGAAGGCAAGAGAGCTACCAGAGGAGGTATTTGTATTTTTTTTTTCAGGAAAGCTGTTTGTATTCTAAAGAATCCTTACTGAGGGCACAGCAACCAACCATCCTGATGAGCAAGAAGAATAGCACATCTGGCAAACAACTAGGTTGGCTTAGCAGAAAACTCTTCAGTGAGTTTAAAAACAAAGGAAGATTACAGGAAGTGCAAGCTTGGACAAACTACTTGGGAGGAATATAAAAATATTGCTTGGGCATGCAGGGATGAAGTCAGGAAAGCCAAAGCGCAATTAGAGTTGCAGCTAGTAAGGGGTGTGAAAGGCAACAAGAAAGGTTTTTACAAGTATGTTGGCAACAAGAAAAGGTCAAATATATTCCCTGTTTTTCAGAAAGAAGATCCAGGGAACTACTGACCAGTCATCCTTGCCTCAGTCCCTGAAAAAATCATGGAGTAGGTTTTCAAAGAAACTATTTTTAAGCACTTGGAAGAGAAGGTGATTAGGAACAGTCAGCATGGATTCACCAAGGGCAAATCATGCCTGACCAACCTGATCGCCTTCTATGATGAGATGACTGGCTCTGTGGATGTGGGGAAAGCAGTGGATGTAACATACCTTGACTATAGCAAGGCTTTTGATACCATCTCCTACATCATTCTTGCAAGCAAGCTGAGGAAGTATGAGTTGGATGAACGGTCTGTAAGGTGGATAGAAACCTGGCTGGATTATTGGGCTCGATGGATAGTAACCAATGGCCTGATGTCTAGCTAGCAGCTGGTATCAAATGGAGTGCCCCAGGGGTTGGTCCTGGGGTTGATTTTGTTCAGTATCTTCATTCCCAGTCTCGAACATGGGATGGATTGCACCCTTGGCACATTCACAGATGACACCAAGATGGGTAGGGCTAGGATTCAGAGACACCTAGACAAATTGGGACAAAAGGGATGTCTTGAGGTTCAACAAGGACAAGTGCAACATCCTGCACTTGGGATGGAACAGTGGCATATACTACCGCAGGCTGCGGACTGATTGGCTAAGCAGCAGCTCTGCCAAAAAGGACCTGGTGGTTACAGGGGACAACAAACTGAATATGCTCTGTGCCTTTGTTGCTAAGAAGGCTAAAAGCATACTGGGCTGCATTAGTAGGGGCATTGCTAGGAGATGGAGGGAAGTAATTTTGTATTGGCAAGGCCACATCTGGAGTACTATGTCCAGTTTGGGGCCCCACACTGTATATGGAGAAATTGAAGAGAGTTCAGCAGAGAGCAAGAAGAATGGTCATGTGCCCCAGCCCCTGAACTTATGAGGAAAGGCTGTGAGAACTGGGCTTATTTAGTATGCAGAAGAGAGGACTGAGGGGATTTGATGCAGCTTTTAACTATCTGAAGGAGGGCTCCAAACAGGATGGAGATATACTGTTCTCAGGTTTGACAGATAATGGAACAAGAGCAGTGGTCTTGAGTTGCAGAAAGGGAGGTTTAGGATATTTGGGGGTGGGGCTGGAAGGGAGGTGAACACACTGTGTGAGATGCCGCTGCCACACTCCAGGCACACTGGCGCGCCATCCCTGCCCGCCTCCCCCACCCAGACCTTCCCAAGTACCCCTGGGTGTCCCCTTGATTGGCAACCCATGCATTACTACACGGATAAGGGGAGTAAATGATGGAGAGAAAGCTGAAGTGTTCTGTTTTCTTTGCTTCAGTCTTTCCAAGAGAATAAATTGTTACCACATGCTTAACAATATTATATTAATAAGGAGATGGTAGCACCAGCTAAACAACAGGAACAAAAACCAGAATATTTAGCTAAGATAGATGCATTTAAGTTAGCAAAAATTCCCCTTAGTCCTAAAAGAACTAGCCAAAATAATCCTGGAACTTTCAGCAATTATCTTTGAGAACTCATGGAGAGTAAAGCAGGTCTTTCAGAACTAGGGAAGGGCAACAACAGCACCTGCCTTTGGAAAGGAGGAAAAAAGGAACAAGGAAATTATAGACCAGACAACCAAAATTTAAATTTCTAAGGATGTAGGAAATACCAGATTTTTTTTTGCATACCACCCCCAATACAATTCAGCTCTTTTTGGAAGGCAGAATGTAGAAAAAAAGATGCTTCCAGAAATCTGGAAACAAAACTTGCTGGCGTGGCAGCCTGTCTCTTTGGAAGGCATATTCCTCTGACACTCTGTTTCTAGGAGGACTTGTGCTACTTCACATGAGGTTAGATCCATGCAAGGGCAGTAGCCAGACTGCTAGTTCCTTTCTGTAAGTAGTTCTTAATATATATGAAGTGCAAGAGTGTGTGTGTGTGTGTGTATTTACGAGAAATATATATAAGGGTTGCTTCCACATCACAAGCTTCATCAAAATCATACCAGATGCTCACTTTCTACTTCAGCTATGAGCTACAATGCAAAGCCAGTAGATGTAGCCGTGAGGTTTAGCACAGGACTCCGTCCTTTCAGCTTGCTGAATCGGCCTAATGGCAGTCAGCTTGGCAGCTGCATGGCATATACAGTATCTTTAGCATACGCAGTAGCTCCACGAGGTCTCCAAGCTTTCTTTTCCAGTGAAGAAAACATCTTCCCTGATTAACGTATAACCACCAATTTTGGGAGGGGTGGAGGTGCTGATTTTTTTGGCAGGGGGGAGGTGTGTGTTTTATGTAAGAACATGGTATCATTTCTTTGCTTTACCAAATGAAAGCAAATTCAGACTGTCAACTTCATATTTTCAGTAGATAAATGCTCCAGTCTATGAAGGAGGACACTACATTGAACTTTGAAGGGTAGCTGTGCATTTAATACTGCATAATGCCCAAATCAGCTTTAAACTGTTCTGTAATTTCATTCTGCATCACACTCCTGATCCACTGCTGAAGAAAAAAGGCAGAAAACTCTCAGTAATAATAAGTGTGTGGCCTGCTTCTGCTGCTATGGACAAAGGCAGAACAAAATGAAAACTGCAACTGGAGCCAACTGGCAGCAGAGTCTCAACCAGAGATTTTTTTTTTTTGTCACATTAAAGCATTATCAGTTATGTTTCAAGAACGGCAGCAAAAAGACCCATAAACAAGTTGAGCAGAAAAAAAGTGACGATATCAAATGATGGTCAGTGCTCTGCGCCAGGAAGCAAGATAGTTAAGTGCCATCTCTTTGTTCCACGTTTGTGCAGAGCTTTGTTCAAAGACGTCCTTCTTCATAGCACTATAACTCTTTTTTCCTTTGTGAGGGCATCAGGAAAATATGGAACCACCCCGTTTGTGTTTTGTACTACAGTTTTGAAAGCTGAAGCTCTAATGATACCATCAAGAGGCACAAAAAACAGTCTGCAGTAAACAGTGAAGGCCAGTTTGTATATTGCAAGATCAAAAAAGGAGGAAAAACTAAGGACCTGAACAAGAAACTCTTTATGTATATGCTGTAGTGTAAATAGGGGGTGGGGGGAGAGTGAGTGACCAGCACACAGCAGTGTATAGGGGTGGGTGGTGTAGTGAGCAAGTGGGGTGATTGGAATGGTGCTCCCCCTGGGGAGTCTCTGCCATAATGGGAACCACTCTGCACCCAGTAGCATACCTGGTGCACCCAGAGAGCATTGCCAGAGCTTACTTCCGTAGCAGCGATGGAAGCAGCAGCAGCTTTCTTCAGTGTGCAGAGCCCAAGCAAGTAAGACTTCCTCTTCCTCTCACCCTTCTACCAGTGATTGGCACCCCATATCCTTTACCCCAGTCATTGAAAGAGCTTGCTATGCCTCTGAGTATACTTTTTTAATATGTGAAAAACTCCACCTGGGTATACATAAGCAATCTTCTGGATTGGGGCTTAATAGCACCCACATAATGTCTAGTACTACCAGTGGCTGCAGCCTTCTCCACATACCTGCCCTCTACCTAGGGGACAGCCTGTATTCAAGAATGGTACAGAATTAGGGTGTCAGACATGCTAACGTCAGTGGTAGTTTTAGGAAGTGGAAGGGATGACCAAACATTTTCACTTGTTTTTTAAATCACACTTTGATTTAATTTATTAAGGTGTGATTAAATTACTTTGAGCTTTTGTTTTTTGTAAATATCAAGCTAAAGTCTTGTTTTAGAGCCATTGGTGTGCCTATACACTGCAGGATTTCTATTAGAAAACCCTCATTTACAGGTGGTAGAAGAGCACTGCAGGATAGAACATGCGTTTTAGATTTTTCAATATTAAATTCACCTGTCCTCTCACCCCTTCTAGTCAAATCATAACTTGTGTCACCATAGCATGAAAGTTCATGTACACAGGCCATTAGCTATGCTTGTAGCCTAGGGTAATTAGTGAACTTTTTGTTGCTCTTTATTTTCCTGTCCACTAAAGTAGCTTGAATAAATATCACTTATTCTTTCCTGTAATTAGTGCTAAAACATATTGAAATATTTTTTCTGAAGCAAAATAATAATTTATCAGTCTTAATATTTAAACATTTTCTGCTAATTTTGCTTTCAGAATTGAATGTTTTACATGAAACTCATACAAATAGGAAACTTCTTTTCTAAAATCCAAGTTGGATTTTCTCCTAATTTTTAGTGCAACTGTTTCCTTGGTCTACCTTAATACAAAGACCAGCTTCTGTAAGCACCCAGCTTTTTGTTGGCAAATTGAGTGGCTTACATCTAATTGCATTGTAATTATACATTTTTTATTCTTGTAAAAGCTTTGAAAAAAGCAGAGCTGCTTAATAGGAAGGCTATATATATTAGACACACATTGTGTTGAAGTAAGGATGTGATTCCAAATCTGTAAAGACAAGCGAGCAGAGGTGAGGTATGTTCTCAACAGAGGATGAATTGAAACTGAGATCCTAAATTAGTGCAGTTTATTTCTGGCAAATGCCATAAGCATTTGTATTATGTCAGCTCTCCAGTTAAATATCATTTTTAATATCAGACAATGGCTAAATTAGACAGCTTTCCATTACTGCCTTGAAAACGAATGGTGTAATTGCCACCCGAGTCCAATAAAATGGATTTTGCACTGTGATATCTAATGCACTGAATTAGCAAGGTAAGATGAATAAGTATGTGAGAACTTTCTTCTTTCCCTCCTTTCTTGTTTTTTGGTTAGGAGCACTAAATACCTGATGCTGTCTACAGACTGGCCAAGGGAGACCAGCAGGCTACAGGGGAGTCTCTGTTTCCCTGAGCACTACCGGGAGTAACAAGGAATAATAGCCATAAGTTGACAGAGTAGATTCAGGCTAAATATCAGGAGGCGCTACTTCACTGTCAGGGCGGCTAGGATCTGGAACCAACTTCCAAGGGAAGTGGTGCTCACTCCTACCCTGGGAGTCTTCAAAAGAAGGCTAGATAATCACAGTACTCTTTCCTGCCCATGGCAGGGGGTTGGACTTGATGATCTGCTCAGGTCCCTTCTGACCCTACCAACTACGAAACTATAATTGAGGCTTACATCTTTTGCAAACTGTGTGTAGAATCTATCTTCAACTTGCAGCATTTTGGTGTTTAAAGTCAACATTCAAATGTGTTTGGTAAATACAGTAAGCCAGTTCCAAGGCCAACTTACTATAGGTTTATTTTCAAATTTAATCTCTAAGGGCCACTTGTTTCCTTCAGAGAAACTAGCAAAAATATTAATAAAATTGAAATTAAGCATGGAACTTGAGAACAAAAGAAACCAATATGTTCAGTAATTGATGTCCTTTAAAAGTGTATACTCCACTGGATTCTGAATTAATAAAGTAAAATGGCTATATAAAGAACTCTTCAAGTTGACATTCTCATCAATGATGATGTACTAACATCTGAGGTATCATTGAGTTTGCTTTACTTAGAACATGAAATAAAGTAAAATGGCTATATATCACAGGCTCCGTGACTATGGAACTATTCTCCTACTGTCTGCGGAGCCTGTGAGTGCTCTCCTTGGTTTTGTAAGCCAGAGGACCGAAAAACAAAAACAAAACATGGATGAGTTTTGCACAGATATCTATTGGGTAACCAGTGCAACAAAATATGCTTCACCAAAGATGCTCTAAGATGGAGGTGGGACAGAGGGCCACTTAAGAAGTTTTGGTGAGCTGTTTTGGGCCAGGGAGGGGTGCTGATCCAGCCTGGTGCAGCGGGAGTGAGGGGTGGTGCTGACTTGGCCTAGTGGGGTGGGGAGGGGCATCTGCCTCGTACCCACTGCCAGTAGTGCTTGATGGGGTGGGTGGAACGTCTATGGAGATCAGATTGGGACTCCTACAGGCGAGGTACATTTGGCCAAGCAGATGGGATGGGGCTATGGGGAGTGGCATCTGGGAGTGGGATGGGCAAGTGGGCTGGGATTGGGGGTGGTGGTGGTGTGGCCAGCAGGGGCCCCCAGCCCAGGGTAGAGCCATGATATGTTTACTGCATGACCCTGCAATGGGTGCCAGTTCCATGGGCAGGGACATGCAGGGAATGGATTGCTGCTCAGCCCTATGCTGTCACTGCCCTACAATCCCACCCCAGCCCTGGCCCCTACCCACCCGTTCTGTTCCTAGACACTATTCCCCACCTGTCCACAGCCCCATCCCACCCACCTGGCTGAACTCACCCTGCCTGTGGGGGCCCCAGGCTGGCCTTCGTGCAGACCTCACCTGCCCACTCCGTCCAGTGCCTGGGGGCAGTGGGACTGTTGGCATATGCCATGGCCTGGGCTGCCCCCATGCCTGGGCTGGGTGGGGTTGGGTGACTGGTGGGCCGGATGCAGCTGATGGGCCATATTTTGCCCACCCCTGCTCTAAGATGATGCCTTTATTAGATTTCAGGATAGCAAGTGTCAGGGATTTTCAGTGAGTACAAAAAGAAGCCATAAGAGCTTTAAATTCCTCTGAAAAGTTGGAGGGGGTGGTGGGTGGCGGAGGGCTGCAGAGTGAATTGGACCATGTGGCTTCATGAGAGATCACTCACTTCAAAATCCCAAGTTCCAATAGAGAACTTCAGTGGAAATAGGAAATAGGGAAGGCTACCAAAAGATCAAAGGAGGGAGGGAAAAGAAACAATTGACTAATGAGGGGACCTAGCTTAGGAGAACAAAAGAAAGTCAAAATTGTAGGGAAAGTATGATCAATACATGGAGAAGGACAAATTTAACAGTGACTCACAATGACTGAAATATCAAACTCCTTGTAAAACTGCCTTCAACAGGAAAGAAAAGGAAAACATTTTCATACTTCAACTCAGTCTTGCAAAATATTTGGTATTTCTTGTGGTATTTCTTCTACACGTTGTGTACTCTCAGCTCCTGCTGATGTCAGTAAGAGTGTGTTTGGTCAGATCAAGTCATTAGGAAATAAGGCAGTATCTGTAGAAACAACTAGCGATAGACTAACAAGTAAGGGAATACTTAAAACAGGAAAACAAAGAGATGAGTACCATCCTTGAATACCAGGACTTTAGAGTAATATTGAGAGTAAGTTTTAAAGTCTTGTCACACTAGAATGAGTTTGCAAATAACATCCACATCTTTTGCTTTCATAATTGAGCTGCACACACGGAGATGCTATCAAATAATGTAGTACTGATCAGGACATGCAAGTGAATGAATGAGAGATACGGGGATCATTTTTAAGTGGCATGTCACATTTGTATTCATTTAACATATGGCTACACCTTTCATATGCCAGCTATTTGATTTGTTCCAGTCCAAGGTTATGTGGCTCCTGCCAGTTAATCCAGCTCACTTCTGAATCCTTCCTGCCATCCTCTTCTTCACCCAAAGTCTTCATAGCATCATAAGGAAGTAGGGATAGAAGACACCTCATGAGGTCATCTAGTATAGCCCCCTGCTCAAGGCAGGATCATCCTTCACTATTAAAAACAGTCCCAGGCAACTATCTACCTACAAGTGTGTGAAAGCTTCAGATTGATCTAGTCCTATTAGGTTCACCAGTGAAATCTTGATGTCTTCCCCTCCCCCATTTACCCCCTGGGGCAGGGCCTTTTTACTTTATTTACCTCTGGTTGCTCCATCAGTTAGCAAGTTGACAGTCAGCACCTTTTGTCTTTTACCTACTTCTTGCCCAATCCAGTCCCTAAGATCACTGGCTCAGACAAATTCCTACACCCAGCTGATGATCCCTAAATGACTGAGGCCAACATACTAGGTGTCCTCCATGTGTGATCATGGAACCCTGTACTTCCAAAGTTATTTTGCCTACCTCAAGGTTCATTTTTTGGGCCTTGTCAATGTGGACTGGCCTGATGACTTCACACCACACTTGCCTGGAAAAAGTTTGACACAGCTTATTTGCATTGGAGTAATGCACCTTACTTGGCTGTACATTATGTACTAGATGGGTGATTGCTAATTTCTACTTGGGGATTTTTTTACCCAGTAGGGTGGGAAAGTACTCCTGGAGGAATCAGGGATAAAATTCTACCAGTGCAAGTTATCCCATTGTAAATATAACTTGTTTACCATTTATCCTGGGGCAGGGGTGGGCAAAATGTGACCCATGGGCAGGATGCGGCCTGCCAGGCCAGTCTATCCGGCCTGCAGGGCCCCTAAAAAATTAAGAAAATTAATATTAATCTGCCCCTGGCTGCCTGTCATGCCGCCCTCGATGGCTTGCCAAAACTCAGTAAGCAGCCCTCCACCTGAAATAATTGTTCACCCCTGTCCTGGGGAGATGGCAAGCAGGATATGTATTCTACTGTAATTTACTGGAGTGTACAAAATAAATGTGAGTTCCAGTTTGGAATGCTACTGTCTGACCATGCCCTCGTTAAATGGTATATTTTTCACAATGATAGCAGAAGGATACAGCTCTAGTAGCTGCTATCCCAAGCCCCCCATGCCTGAAAAATGTTCTGCTGACATTCACAGGACAGATTTGTTCATTTTTCATTTTTTCAGTATGACCATGGTAGCCACCTTGATCAGCTTTCAAATGCATCAATTTCACTGACATGGCTCCTTGCAAAAATTGCAGATCTACTCATTCCAATGCATGCCTCGAGCTCTCCTTTGTTGCCTGCAGCTCAAGCTTACTAATCCTGGAAATAACAGAAAAAGCTCTGACAAATGCTGCTTTAAATACAACCACCTTCTTCCCAAAATTTGGCAGTGCCTGGGAAAAGTTTCTAATAACCCCAATACAACCTGTATTGTTTTGTCTCCCCTATATTGATTGCAGCTGGACTATCATTTTAAGAACTTCTTTAATAAAAATCCCCTGTAAAGATCAGAAAGCACTGCTTGCCTCCATTAAGCAATATGATGAATAAGGAATACTGGATTCATGGGTATACTTAATTCACTGTGAACCAGATACTGCCTGAATCTCTGGGCTGGACCAGACACTCTGAAGTTCTTTTCCAACTCGAAAAAAATTCTACCAAACATCTTTGTAAACCCCAAGTATCTAGAAGCAGTCTTGTTTCACATGACTCCTAAAGTCCAAACGATGACTCCACACTAACCTAATTTCCTGTGCCAAGTTTGCCAACTGTAAGATGATAACATGAGCCACTGTCTCAACACTGTAGCCACATCAACAAGGAATTTGTTTACCTTAAATAGTAACTGCCATGAGTTTCAGGAAGAAACACAAGAAAAGTAGCACCTCTTTGTATCCTGCACAGTCCACACTCCTGACTACACTGGTGCCATTGATAACATATTCCTGAACCAGTTCCCTCCAGAGGCATTGGATTGTATCTGTATTTAACTGGATCAGGGGGTTAGATTAGATGACCTCCTGAGGTCCCTTCAACCCTAGTTTTCTGTGATTCTATGAGTCAGGATTTTGGAGTTTACATTTAGGAGTGTAGATTCAGGTCCATCAGATGTTATGGGGTAAGAAGGGCCAAAAATTGTGCCTGGAATTCCTGGCCCCAATCTATCCAGTCCAAGATGCTTATCCAGACAGTAGGTCAACAGTATGAAAAACAATCAACATCAATTTTTATTTTAATGAAGGAGAGTGTTTTAGTTCCTATTGCAACTTGAGGGATGCAGAAGCAGACTTGGCCTCATAGAAAGTTTGAGCACCTTTTTTTTTTTTTTTTGGAAACTAGTTCTGTAGTCAGGGGCCTAGTTCTTTTGCAGTAGATGGAAGAAGAAGCAACAGTGCTGAACAGCAAGCTTCATCCCGCTCCTTATCCCAAATTAATTAAATGGAAGGTGTTAAAGACTCTGGGTGCAGGCAGACAATGACAGTTTTTGCCTGATTTGGCTACAAAAAGCAGTTTATAGCCATGACCAAACACAAGTGCGTGGCTGCAGACAGTTTAAAAATGGCAAATTCAGTGAAAATCAGACCTCTCATTGCATGAAGTATGAGACAAAGACGTTACAAAATGTATCGTCTTTTGTAACTTGTATCTGCCAAGCTCCCAGTCTGTGCTGTTTTCAGAATGGGAGGGTGGAAAGGGAGCAGATGAAGTTCAGTCTGGGGGGGTTTCAGCTCTGCCCCCCAGAGGGTGGGGTGAGTGCATTGCATCCATCCTGAGGTGGGGTGGGGGGCTCCAATTCACCCACCCTACCCTTCAACACCAGCTGGGGAGCCCCAAGAATGAGCTGCCTCTGCTGCTTCCCCCTCCCCCCCATTCTGAAAACAAGGAGAATTGGCAGAGAGCCCTGGCTGTTGCTATAGGAACGTGGCTGTAGGCTCCCAGCCTGCAGCTAGATTCCCCTTGCCCCTGGAACCAACAGTGAACTTCTGTTTGGTCTGGAGTCACCGTGTAAGTCAGAACACTTTGCAGAATCATTGAGTTACAGCTGGGAACTGGACTTGTGTCTGCACCCTCTGTTACCCTAACAAAGCAGGTGAAGCTTATCTGGGATGTAAGCATCCATTCCAAATTAGGAGAGATTTTACATGCAACCAAAGACCCTGAAGGATTTAAAGTAATGGTTTGGACAAAAATATAGGGGAGGTGCCACTGAGCACCAGCGGGGACGGGATGCCAAGAGCAGGTGTGTGTGTGTGTGGGGGGGGAGTCTTACCTGTCCAGATATGTCTAGGGGGCTCAAAACAATCCCTAGCTGTTGCTGCTGTGATGAAAGGAATGGGACACTCCTTATTTTGTCAAACATATGTTCTGACATCCCTCCCTTCCAGATACGGTGTCAGTTTACTGTCCAGTTTACATGCCTTCCCTGTTGAATTAAGGAGTGTCTTTGAGGCTCACATACAAGAAGCCCACCTAGGACAGAAGGTTGTATTCTAAACAATTCTGTCTAAGAGATATATGTTCAAAATAGATAGGGGAAAAAAAAGATTGGGACATGGAGAGATTGATTTTGGAGACAGACCTAAAAGGCTAAACAGGTATGACTAAATATGTCATAACAAACCACAGCTACTTTAAATGTGGTAATAATAAGTCAGTGATGGAGAAGAATTATTTAGAATAATTAACTAATAATAATTAGAGGCATTAGTTAGAACTGGGGGGAGGTGATGAAGAGTAATGCTAAATAAAAATGTAGACTGACTACCAGGAAAACAGGAACAAGTCTAAAGTAGATTCTGATGAATTTTGATTCCTTGGATCTAATAATAAAGGTATACTGTGCAGTTATATACACTGCACTGATTTCAAAATTAGAAGATAGAGAATAAAAAATGTCATCATTCAAGTGGAAAGAGTACCGTAGCAATATTCATTTAAGTCTTCTTTTTAAAGATAATTTTTCAGTTAATGTAAAAGTCCACTACGGAAGAGATGATGTTATCTTCGCATGACATTATAGAAATAAGTCAGAACTGGACCTTAGTTGAGCTTTCAAAAAATGTTAGGTTCCTTTTCCCCACACTGAATTTTCTGTTTCTCTCACATTTTCAATCTAATCTTAGAAAAATAGAATAAAAAAAAAAAATTAGGGCTGGAAAAAGGACCTCAGGAGGTCATGTAGTCCAACCCCCTACTCAAAGCAGGACCATCCCCAACCAGATCATCCCAGCCAGGGCTTTGTCTAGCCAGGTCTTAAAACTTCCAAGGATGGAGATTCCACAAATTCCCTGGGTAGCCTGTTCCAGTGCTTTACTACCCTCCTCATGAGAGAGATTTTTCCTAATATCTAACCTAAACTTCCCCAGCTGCAACTGGAGACCATTGCTCCTTGTTCTGTCATCTGTCATCACTGAGAAGATTCTAGCTGCATCCTCTTTGGAACCACTCTTCGGGTAGCTGAAGGCTGCTATTCAATCCCCCCCTCAGACTTTTGTTCTTCAGACTAAATGAGTCCAATTCCCTCTCCTCAGAGCCCTCTAATCATTTTTGTTGCCCTCTGCTGAACTCTCTTCAATTTGTCTACACCCTTTCTGTAGTGGGGGGCTCAAGACTGGGCACAGTACTCCAGGTATGGCCTTTTCCAGTGCTGAATAGAGGGGAATAATCACTTTCCTTGATCTGCTGGCAATGCTTCTACTAATCAAGCCCAGTATGCTGTTAGCCTTCTTGGCAACAAGGACACGCTGCTGACTCATATTCAGCTTATTGTCCACTGTGGCCACATCTACATGAGACACTTGCAATTGTTACTGTACAGTCATGTAGTACTTGCATAATGAAGTACTAAATGGCTGTGCAGTCACTCGTGTGACTGCACAGTAGTGTCCTGGCATGGTTGCCTAGGGACATTTACTGTGCAGTAGCTCATTACTACTATGCAATAGCTTGTTACTACTGTTCAGTAATGTTGTGTCACAGTTCATGACTGACAATGCTACTGCACAGTAAGAGTCTTGTGTATACATGATCTGTAATCCCTAGGTCTTTTCTGCAGAACTTCTGCTTAGCTAGCCAGTCCCCAGTCTGTACTAGTGCATGGGATTGTTCCATCCTAAGTGCAGAGCTATGTACTTGCCCTTACTGAACTTCTGAGATTTCTTTTGGTCTAATCCTTGAATTTGTTCAGGTCTCTCTGAATCCTAGCCCTACCCTCCACCATATCTACTTCTCCCTCCAGCTTGGTGTTATCTGTAAACCTGCTTAGGATGCATTCCATCCCATCTTCCAGATCATTGATGAAGATACTAAACAAAACCAGTCCCAGGACCAACTCCTGGGGCACTGCACTTGACACCAACTTTCAGCTACACATTGAGCCATTGATTTACTATCCTCTGAGCCTGACAATCCAGCCAGTTTCTATCTACCTTACAGTCCATTCATCCAACCAACCTGTACTTCTTAGTTTGCCTGTGAGAAGGAATACTGTTGCAAAATTATTCCCAGAAAAAATCTGATATATGAAATAACAGACATCACTCACAGAAGAGCTCAAGCCCAAGTTTGAATCAGAAGCCATATATGTAAGGGTGCTTGTCCTGAGTATGGATATATATATAAACCGATATTCCAGATCCAATTTTCTGTCCTAGGATTCTGAGACAGTCATAGCTCTAAGTGGCTTTGCTTTTACATATGAAGCTTGGGTAAAGTTCCAAAGGTCTAAAGGAATATTTGTACTGAAACTTAAAGTAAGTCTTTAATATCTCTTTTCTGAGCCTGGGACCACTGCCAAAAAATGTGGTCCTATTTTTTTGCACCCTTTCCATGTGCAACTGAGCCCTCAAATTAGGCAATGCAGCTGAGCAGCTGTGTGCATGCTTTGGTGCTGCTTTTAGGCCCTGCCCCTTCTCCCTCATTTTCAGGATTTACACAGAAGTTAATGTAAGTTCTGCTTTCTGGGTATACAAAGTTCTTTGGGTAAGAAATTCCTTCAGACAAAATTGCATAAAACCCTTCATATTTTGAACGATGGTTTTAGTTCTACTGGAACCCAACCAGAGCTGTACTAATGACATTTGATCTGCACTGACTCCTCCTCACTGGCCATGTCTACATGAGACACTGACTGTGGATACACAAGTACTAAATGACTGTGCAGTAATTGGCATTATTACGCAGTAGCATCCCAAAATGACTTTCTGGTGATGCTGATTGCACAGTAGCTGATTATTACTGTGCAACAGCATCGTGTTATGTTTGTGCTGCATGACACTACTGTGCAGTAGTAATAAGCTACTGCTTGGTCAGTGTTGTGTTAGACGCAGCCACCGACTACTTCTGAAATCAATGGAGAGAGGCTCCCTGACATAAAAAGGGA
Organism: Crocodylus siamensis; assembly: GCF_052110815.1. Classification (NCBI taxonomy): domain Eukaryota; kingdom Metazoa; phylum Chordata; order Crocodylia; family Crocodylidae; genus Crocodylus; species Crocodylus siamensis. The sequence continues at coordinate 172,125,075 of NC_143399.1, forward strand.
TTGGATCAGGCCAATCCAGTCCTATGTCAGGAGCAGGAAGCTGTTGAATTTCATTCCCACTTGAGCAAATCAAGTACCAATGCCTGGGCTTCAAAATTCACATGGTTTACAAAAATGAGGAAGAAATGTAACTTCTTAACTCAAATAGTCTACTGCATATTTCCACTAGAGATAAGACATGGTTTTCTGTAACAGAAGTAAGAATAAAGGAAAATTACTCTATTAGAATTTACAATGTAGCTAACATGTTTGGAGGATAGCAGGAATTAAACATTTTCAAATCAATGTACAAGTTGTCATTTTGCCTTACTAACAGAGCCAAAAGACAGGTTGAACTCTACAGCCAACTTATGTAAAAACAACAGCTTTGTGGTCTTTTGAGAGTAGTGACTCTCCTGAAGCAAAAGCGACTTGTGTCTATTTTTGTTTGACAGGAAGGAACTAACAGTAATTTTTAATTAGACCTAAAATAGGAGTGTGAGCACAGACATACAGGATTTAGTCTTCAGGGGTGAAACCACAACAACAACATGTAGTATAATCACTCCAATAGGGGTAGCAATTTTCACGTATTAGTTGTTATAAATCCTGTATATGAAAGTCTTTATTTGTCACATTTCAACATGCACCATAATCATTTGGCCTTTATTTAAATTTTAAACGGGGTTGGAACTCCAAGTTTTGAGCTATATGCAAAATTCCTGAAATTCAAGAGTAATCACATCCAAGTTTTCACTTCCCAGCAAACTTTAAATTAAACATTTTATGTGTCTGTACTGTATGGAGTTTGTTAAAAAATATGTAATGCATTAGACAATCTATGTGCATTCTAATTTAGGTATCTGACCCTTAGTGCTGGCTGTTTTTGTGCATTTCTGTGGGCATTCAGATAGCCCTAGGTTTAATTTCCCATAATCCAACAGGGGCAGACACTTGGCATCCTACTGAAACTTTACAAGCTTCTATGGTTGTTGGGTTTGTTCAAATTATACCTTGGTATTTATGTTCAAAATTTTCCATTAAGCTCTTTAATGGGTTGTTTATGCCATGCTGGGCACATCTATATGAGATGCTATGTCACCGTAGTGATAAGCTATGGTGATGTAGCTTGTTGCTATGATGGCATAGTGTCCGCAGGCATGAACCGTGATGCTGACGCTACTATACAGGAGCAATGAGCTACTATACAGTAAGGTCAGAAATTACCTGTGTGCTTCTGGGACTGCACAGTCATTTAGTACTTGCCAAAGCTAAGTAACAACTTTGCAGTCGGTTGTACATGTAGATGCACCCACTGACAGTGTGCCTTGGCCAGGCCATTCCTAAGCATGCTCCTCCCATAGCCTGTGCAACCATACCTATATGCAGTCTCAAAACCTGGAAGTAGCCTGGTGAGTGCTCAGACATCACCAAAGGCTGCTTTCAAGAGTGCCAGAGATACGGATCTAAAGAGTGGCCACATAGGAACATCTTCAAGCCTCTTCACAGGCATACTTCCAGGATTAGAGAGCACCTTTTGGCAAGGTGGGTGAGGCATGCTTGGGAACAGCTTAGCTGGGGCACAGTGCATGGCTTTGAAGACAAACCCTTAAAAATCCACGTCCAAGTGTCCTTTGATGTAATTGTATAACCCTTCTTTTGGGCACTGATCATCAGCAAGAAGGGCCAGGTTCAGTTTTGGGGTACTAAATATATTTTACATTGGCTCGAGCCCCCACCCAGATCACCTGGGAAACACTAAATGAATTACTAGGGTGTTCCGCACAAACACAGCCCTCTCCTTGCAAACAGTATAAACACAAATGACCACCTCTATTACAAATAATAAAACTAAACAAAAGAAAACATTAAATATAACTTAAAAACACTGTTACTTCAAATCAAAGTCTACAAGGGCACCTTCTTGGGGGAGGCTTCACCCATACCTAGGCAGTCTGGGATTTGGAAGTCCCCAACAGGTAGCTCCTGGGGTCTGCACCCCTATACCTGCCCTTCATCAATGGGCTGGAGAGGGGGGCCCACACTGGAGAGTCTTATAAGATACTCCTTAGGTTCACTGTACTGCAATGAGTCGTGTGGATCCCTTTGCATTGCAAGGGACTCCGTTGCTCCCAGAGAAGTGGTAGACTACTGACCTCCACTTCTGCATGGTGGCTTTGAGGGATTAACTGCGGTTTGTGTCAGCAAACTGCAGCCCAAAATTCCTAGTTCCAATCCCAGCTCTGCTGGGCAGAAAAGTACAAAAGAACTCAAAGGAAATGTCAGGCTTAGCTTAGCTTGGGCTTGAACTACAATTAGCACCCAACCACACCACTTGGTTGGGACATAAAGTACAAAAGGAGGCTCAGGCCTATCTCACTGGGTCTGGATTGGGCAGAAAAAAAGCTAGCCAGGCCTATTCTGTGCTGTGGCCTGGATAAACAACAAGTAGTGCCAGGTGTCACTCTTGCTCAAACTGTGGCAGGCTTTACCTTGGCCCAAATCTGCCAGCCAAACATATGGCTGAGGTTCAGCCATGTAGCTAGCTTAAAACACAATAGCTGTGAAATCGCAAAAAGGGCCCAGGCCTATGGCTGTAGCCTGTAATAAGTTGTGAGTTCAGCAACAACACTGGACATTCCTGGGTTGAACTATCTCCACGCTTGGTGTGACATCACTAAAGCCGTGTCCAGTCAGGGAGCGTCACAGTCCAGCCTTTCTTACTCATCTGCCTGGAGGATCTTCTGTTTCCGCTGGTCAATGAAGCCAGAGACATGAACGACTGGTGCCTTCTGCGACTGTGGGGGGCACCATGGTGGTAAGCAGTAATCAGGGACCATCCGCAATTGCCGCCTGCGCTGTCGGCAGAGGTGGGGGTGTGGGGGGGGGTGCCGAACAGTGGGCCCAGATACAGGCCCCAGTCTGCCGTGTGCTGAGCACATGACCAGAACAACAAGAGCCATGTTGCCCACATAAAACACACACAAAAACACGGTACATAACCCAGTGTTTCTGTGGGTGTTATAATTGTTTCAGTGATCATATACATCACTTTCATAAAACAGCAGAGAGGTTAGCTTTTGCCTGCAGGAATGGTGCGCAATATGGAGAAAATAATGATTTCTCTCAGTTCTGTTTAACTGTTAAGGAGTCAAAACTTACAGTGAACTATAGGAAATAATAAATATTTTCCTGTACAAAAATCAACTGCATGTTTAAAAGGTTTGTCATCCCCATCTATGCTTCATCCCTACATGGGGGGGGGATGACAACATTAAAAAAAAAATACTGTGTGGAGAAGAGGGAATAAAGACAGCATTGTTAGCCCATACATGTCTATAAATGTGACTTGTAATACTGTATATTCCTTAACAACACTTAGGGCATTTTTTTCTTTCCCAAGGTGAATGATCTAAGGTCAGTCAGTTTATATACTGGGAAGGACTCAGTGTCTTCCAAATTATAGTGTGAGGCATTTTTATCCAAACCAGTGATTTGATGATCTGGATGAAAATTCTTTAAGTGCTTTCTAATGGCTGTGGCTTATGGAGCAAATCACACACATTTTGAAGTTAAAAATAAACCTCTCACATCCTGGTACACAAAGTTTTGTGCTGAAGTTCTGAAAAGTTCTGTTTACCAGCACTGGCTTAAAAACAGACATATAGCGCGCATACACACACACACACACACACACACACACACACACACACTGTATATATATATATATATATATAGATAGTGTGTGTGTATATATGTATGTATGTATATATTCTTTGATAGAGAATTCTGAGTATTTTAAATGATTAAAATACTGTATCTGCTAAATAGTAAATTGAATGTCAGCCCAACTGTTTTCTAGTATTTAAATTATAATATAGTTTGCAAACGTTAATAGGCAATAGTTATGTTTGATGCTGATGAAACTGGAATGTTGACATGCTGGTCTATTCAGCAGTGATCTTTTTTTGTATCAAAATAAAAAACAGATGAAAGACTACATTCACAATAGGGACATCCACATTGATATCCTTGCTACCACCTTTAGGTATCTTCTGTCCAGAGTGGAATCCACATCCCTAACTCAGGTGCCTAAGTTCCCTATGTACCTATACCCTCCTGTACCTAAGTAATCCCTTTCAAAAGGGAGTGGGGCAGGTTGCACTTTCATTCTAAAATATATCATCCAGAGAAGATGCTGCCACAACCTTTTTCTAAAATCCTCTGATGACTCCAGTGCTTACAAAAACCCCTTAGTTGAATACTCTCCCCACCTAAAGGGGTTCAAACTCACCAGATTACAAGGGTACTCCACAGTTTTGTAGAAGTTATTCCATATTGTGTAAAGAATACAAGATTCATTGGGCCAAAGAAGGAGCAGGACTCTCATCTGGCAGTTAGGGCCCTCTCTGAGCTGTAATCCCTGTTACCAGAGCTATTTATGGATCTTACTCAGTGAGTTCCCTAACCACTAGGTTATGAAGTAATGTTTTGTCTAGTGCCCTTTCTCTTGTTCACTGACCTTTGCACTCTCCTTGTAGAATGGCACACTGTAAATAGGACAGAAGAAAAGTGCCCCCATCCCATAGAAGCTTATAGCAGCATAGGTTGGGAAGTGAGAGCTGGGAGTTTAACCCTCCTCAGGCTAAAGAAAACTCTTCCCCAAGCCTCTCACACCACTAGGCTGTTATACAGGATGGTGGCAAAGACTGCCTGCCATTTTCTTATTGGTAGTGAGAGTGTTCACTGTGTTTAGTGAGAGGGTAACTGCTGTTGATGTGTATTTGGCATGGTCTGTGAACACTTAATACATTAGAATCCTCAGAGGACTACTACTGGATGGCAAAGGACTAGTTTGAAGAACCCGATCAGGCTTATTAGGCTTCTTCTACCTATTAAGGATCTAAGTGGACTTAGGCACCTAAGTGTGATTTTATTTAACCCTATTTAAGTCCCTGAAAATCTACTAGCACATCTGCTTTTGTGACTGTCATCTTAACCTTAAGACTAAGTCACAAGAAAGCAGTGAGGAGGAGGGAGACCCGGACACCTTTTATATTAACTAACTTGAGCAGAGTGCAAGAAAATTGCACATAGGTATCTATGTACACTTATATGCCTAATAGACAAAATAGAATCTAGCCTTAAATGTCTTCGAAACAAGAGGGTATGACCTACCATGGTTGTTATATTGAATAATACAGAAGATTTAAGAAGGTGTTTTGCTTTCACCCTGAAATGGTCTGACTGTTATTTTATTTTTACTATTTTCAAGTTTGCAGTAATATTACCATTGTAGCAAGGACCTGGCCTGGCCTTGTACTTGCTGGGATGACGGTTGCCGGGGTGCTCTGCAGCCAGCAGGATCACAGACCATCTTGGTAGCAAACAGTGGGCCAATGGGCAGGCAGCCTGTCCCCTTGCATGGTCGCTCCCTGGGCAGGGCAGAACAATGGTGGGTGATACGCTCCCTACATGTCCGTCCCACTGGGCAGGGCTGGGAGCAGGAGCAGGACTCTACACAGGTCTGGATCCCAGGCAAGGATGAGAATAGGTATCTGGAGTACCCAGCACCATCTTGAGCCTGGGAACCACAGCTGCAGACAATGATGAGCCCCACAGGGGCTCTTAGTACCCCACAGCAGCAGCAGGACATGTGGGGGCTTGCAGGGACCTGGTTTGGCTCAGATCAACCCAGAACTTCAGTTTTGGCTCAGATCAACCCCTTATAGAAGCCTCAGGAGTGGAGGGGGGTGGGAAACTCTGGCATAGGCACCTGACTGTGTTGTGCCTCTCCACTGAAGCTGAGGATGCCTCACCAGAGGCTAGCCAAACCTTTGCTCCTATGACAAGAACCTAAAGTTCCTGTAGACACTTGATGACAGGTACCTGTTAGGGCCTCACAAGAATTCATTGTACCCATGGCCCCAAATCACCCACAGGGATTGGCCAAATATAGGCCAATGATTGGTCAAATCATTGATGGTAAACCCTTGCTGGACTAGCAGGGCCCAGCCAGCTCATGTTGGTTGCAGATTGTTGGGGTTTCTTTCCCACGTTGGACCTTTCTTCTTTCACATGAAGGCAGGTGCCTAGGGAACCAGGTGCCTACCCAGCTAGCATCAAAAGAATACATGAATGAAAAGGGGTGGGGTATAGGGGAGGCAGAGCCCCACAGAAGATGCCTGGGCACCGAGACCTGTGCTCATCTCAGCATACCCCACAACAGTCAAGTACCACCTCCTGATATCTTTCTCATTAACAACTAGTCATGGCAGGCAGAATATAGATAAAGGGACTAAACACCTGTTGAGAGTGCAGCACCCAGTGACCCTTCAGCCTGGTCAACTTCTATTCAACTTATTTTATTTATTTTTTGTGTGTTCAAGATGCACCTTTATTTTGGGTGTCCTTTTTTCAGGAAAACAAGAACTTTAGACCTTGGAAAATAGGTTATTCCTTTAGATACTGGGTGTCTCAATATTCTCTTTGACTTCAAGATAACATGTACCCTCTATGTTGCTTACCTTTCTTTCAGCATACATTTAAAAATACAGAAAATGATGGACATTTTTAACAGTAATTGAAATTTGATTGCATAAAGTAGAAAAGTTAAAGTGGCATGCATCTTGCAATTTAGCTATTTTCAAAATACGTATGAATTTGGTAAAACTCCGCCATATCATGTGAAAATCAATTTTCAGTAGCTATAAAACAAGGTCTTGGTTTTGCTCTGTGAAATTGATGTTAATTATTTTAGCATGCTCATTCCCCGAACAGATACCTTGCCAAGTTTAAGATAATCAGTAAAGAGAAACAAATTTGGGGAACATCCGTTTGTTTCATACAGTGAATGACTGTAAAGGGTGCAAGAGAATAAGTATCTATGTCCATTTACATGCCTAATAGATATGTAGATCTACCTAGCAGATTTTTTTCTAGCAAATTTAATAAGTACTTATATTATGTCACCCTGCAGTCAAGTAACACTTTCAGCAATAGCCAGTGACTAAATTAAGATACTTCTCTTGGCAGTAATGGAAAAGTAGTAAACAAATTGCCACCTGCAAATTCAGTAAAATATTGTTCCTTGCAATGATTATAACTTGATAGAACAGTGACTTAGAGGATAGAAATTAAAAAGAGAAAAGAAGGAAGAAAATTTATGACCCCACCAGCCCAGGTGGGAGGAAAAGCATCATTTTCTCCTCCCCATACGTGCAACTTTATAGGGCAAACTCTAAGTAAGCTCCAAGCAGGAGAATGAGGAGAATTGGGGTAATGGAGATAGTGCTGGCAACTGTAGCATTGTCACAGAAATAAAGCAAGCAACTTCTGCATAGCAAAATTCAGGATATGTCCTAGATTCTGTCAGCAGTTCTCTACACCACTACAGGTTCTGATTAGTGTTGCTGCTACAGGCCCTCAGTAAAACTAATTACCCTGGCCATAGCCCTGCACTAGCTCTAACACTGGAATCAGCAGAGTTACACTGCACCTGGACTATTTAGCTTAGTTTCTCAGCAGGCACAACAGGATAGTGCCTGGCATTACATGAACATTGCAGGAGCAGGGGATTTGCTGATTTTGGACCAATGTTTCAAATTTAAGACCCAATTCTGTTTCAGGGTCTCTTAAGGGATTCTAGAACACAGCCATAAAATTCAGGACTGCCTCAAGACATTTAGGATTCTTAGATTTTTTCACTAAGAAAAAGTTTTGGTAACAACTGCCAACGCACAGCACAGCTATGCTGTGGGGTGATTACTACTTACAACTCTATGAAGAAAAATCAAGAGTAGACATGTTTGCATTGACAGAACAAAAAGACCTGAAAAAATTGATGGAAGATTTTAACATGTAGGCCACACAGCTCAGCCAATTGTATTTCTCCGTCTACTCTATCAAGCTTCTTTCCTCTGCCTACACCCTCAAGTTCTTGTCTCATCTCCTGGTCCATCAGACCTTTGCAAACAGCTTTCTCTTTCTGAGAGGAATGGTTAGGCAAAAGCTCTCTATTTTTCTTCTAAATGCCACTTCCCTTGCTTCTTTAATAAAACTATAAATAAAGTGGTGGAAGATACAGGGGATCTTATTTCATAGATTTCATAGACATCAGGGCTGGAAGGGACCTTGGGAAATCATCGAGTCCAGCCCCCTGCCCAAAGGGCAGGAAGTCAGCTGGGGTCATAGGATCCCAGCAACATAAGCATCCAATTTACTCTTGAAGGTGTTCAGTGTGGGTGCTTGAACCACCTCCACTGGCAGACTGTTCCAGACCTTGGGGGCTCAGACAGTAAAGAAATTCTTCCTTATGTCCAGCCTGAAATAGTCTTGCAGGAGTTTGTGACCGTTCGACCTCGTCATCCCTTGGGGCGCTCTGGTGAACAAACGTTCCCCCAGATCCTGGTGGTCACCCTTGATAAATTTATAGGTGGCCATCAGATCACCCCTGAGCCTACTCATTTCCAGGCTAAAGAGTCCCATGGCTCTCAGCCTGTCATCGTAAGATCTGTTTTCCTGACCTCTGATCATTCGCGTGCCTCTCCTCTAGACTCTCTCAAGCTTCTCCACATCCTTTTTGAATTGTGGAGCCCAAAACTGGACGCAGTACTCCAGCTGCAGCCTCACCAAGGCCGAGTACAAGGGGAGAATGACGTCCCGGGATTTGCTCGAGAAGCATCTATGGATGCAAGCCAGCGTTTTGGTCGCTTTACTAGCCGCAGCATCGCATTGCAGGCTCATGTTCATCTTGTGGTCAATGATGACCCCCAAGTCTCTTTCTTCTGTAGTGCTAACCAACGTAGCACTGCTGAGCCTATAAGGGTGCTGCAGGTTTTTCCTCCCAAGGTGGAGAACCTTGCATTTTTTGGTGTTAAACACCATGAGGTTCTCATCTGCTCATTTGCTGAGCTTGTCCAGGTCAGCCTGGATCACCTGCTTATCTTTTGGCGTGGATGCTTTGCCCCAAAGTTTGGTGTCATCGGCGAACTTGGCCAATCCACTCCTGACTCCAATGTCCACATCGTTAATGAAGATGTTGAACAGTATGGGTCCCAGGACAGAGCCTTGAGGGACCCCACTGGTCACAGGGCACCACAATGAGTGACTGCCATCAATTACAACCCTCTGGGTCTGACCACGGAGCCAATTTTCCAGCCAGCGGATCGTGGTGGAGCCAAGGCCACAACTGGGCAGTTTGGCCAAGAGGTGATCATGGGATACCAGATCAAAAGCTTTTTTGAAGTCAAGATATATGACATCAATGTCTTCTTCCTCATCCAGGTGATAGGTCACCTGGTCATAGAAGGAAATAAGATTGGTCAAACAAGACCTACCCGCAACAAACCCATGCTGGCTATCCCTTAGGATGTTAGCCTGGGCCAGTCCATCAAGGATGGCTTCCTTAATAAACTTTTCTAAGATCTTCCCCAGGATAGAAGTCAGGCTAATGGGCCTGTAGTTAGCCAGATCCACTCTCCTGCCTTTCTTGAAGATTGGCACCACATTGGCCTTCTTCCAGTCTTCGGGCACTACACCAGAGTGCCAGGAGTTTTCAGAGATTCGTGCCAGGGGCTGGGCTATGACGCTCACCAGCTCCTTGAGTACCCTAGGGTGCAGATTGTCAGGGCTGGATGACTTGAAGGTATCCAGCTTCTCAAGATGTTCCTTCATGAGTTCAGCATTTATGGAGGGTAGGGGATCCCCATCACCCGGATCTCCCTGTCCCATAGCATGGGCGTCCCACGGGACTGATGAAAGACTGATGCAAAGTACCTATTTAATAGGTTGGCTTTTTCCTGGGCATCAGTTGCCAGTTGCCCCATCTGGTTTATAATATTTATTATAATCACTTTTGATTACTATGATGCAATATGCTGTTATGCCTAGTATCCTGGGGCCTAACATTAGGTGGAGCCTTTCCTGGCTTCAACAGATTTGGTTCTGCACCTAACTTCTTAATACTTCTCGGAAAGTGAAAGCTGTACAGGGAGATGTTACTGCATATTAGACCTGTGCGAAGGAGAAAGTATTCATTTTGGATTCAGATTCAGCGATTCAGAGGGACAGTGATTTGATTTGGTGATTCAAACTACTGTCCTGATTTCAATTCAGCTGAATCAGAATCCAAAGATATTCAGCAATGAATCTTATTTGGCCATAGACTATGCAGGCAGGCAGTGCCAGGGGGAGTAGCAGGGGGAGCAGCTGGATTAGTCCTGGCTTGAGCCGGGAGCCCCAGGAGAAGCCACAACTAAAAGATCCCAACCAAGGCTTTGTTTTGCCAGGTCTTAAAAACCTCCAAGGATGGAAATTCCATAAGCTGTCTGGGTAACTTTGCTACCCTCCTAGGCTAAGTACAGAAAGTCAAAAATCCCGAGATTGAATCAATTCAGTCGTTGCAGGTTAGTCTAAGATGCAAAGATTAAACTGAGAAACAATTGGACACACATTTACCTTTGATTCAGGAAACGCAGCCACATACCTGCAGTGGATCAGGCTAGATGCCAGGGGGTGCTAGAGCACAACTTTTTGGCACTTCCTCTTCCTGCTTCCCACAAGGTCTCTGGGATTTGCAGTCCAGCATTACAGCAGAAGGTCTCTGCAGGGTTGCTTATCACTTCCTCTTCCTGCTTCCAGGTGCCTCTGGGATTTGTAGTACACAGTCACATCCAGCAGTAATTTTCAGTAAGTTTAGCAGGGCAGGGAAGCTCTGTACTCAGTGCAAAGGTTAACTGTGGGAAGCGGGATTTAACCCCCTTCCCTGGCCCCATACCCCAGCCAGGGTTTGCCCGGGGCAGGGGGCAGTCCCTGCCTCTGTATCCTCCTCCTTACCCCAACCCTTCTCTGCTGGAGCAGATAGTGCATCCCAGCCCAGGGCTGGAAAGTAGGGCTGTGAGAAGCTTCAGGTGGTGATTTGATTCGGAGGAGTTTTGGCCTGATTTGGTGGCTGAACCTCCAAATGAATCAGGGGCCAATTTAAAGGTCCAAATCAATTCAAAGCTCTCTGAATCTTTTCCAAAGATTCAGAATTAAAATAAAAGAATAAAGGAGAAGAATAACTTCCCTTGATCTTCTGGCAGCACTCCTATTAATGCAGCCCAGTATGCTGTTACCCTTCATCTCAACAAGAGCACACTGTTGGCTCATGTTTAGCTTATTTGTCCACTGTAACCCCCAGGTCCTTTTCTGAAGAGCTGCTGCTTAGCTAACTAGTTCCCATCCTGTAGTGGTGCCTAAGATTTTTCTGTCTCAAGTGTGGGACTTTGCACTCATCCTTTTTGAACCTCATGAGATTTCTTTTGGCTCAGTCCTCTAATTTATTGAGGTCTCTCTGAATCCTAGCCCTACCTTCCAGTGTATCTACTACTCCCCACTAGCTTGGTGTCATTGGCAAACTTGCTGAGAGCATATTTCATCTCATCTTCCAGGTCATTGATGAAGATATTGGACAAAACCAGCCCCAGGAAGAACCCCCAGGGCATTCCACTTGAGACCAGTTGCCAATTAGACAATGACCTATTGATTACTACCTTCTGAGCCAGATGATCCAGCCAGCTTCCTATCCACCTTCCAGTCCATTCATCCAAACCATACTTCCTTAGCTTGCTTGTGACAATATTGTGGGAGACGATATCAAAAGCCTTGCTAAAATCAAGGTATATCACATCCACTGCTCTTCTTGCATCTACAGAACTAGAAGTAGAAAGCGATCAGGTTGGTCAGGCATGACTTACCCATGAATCCATGCTGACTGTTCCTAATCACCTTCTTCTCCAAGTGTTTAGAAATAGACCCTTTAGGACCTGCTGTATGATTTTCTGAGGAGCTGACGTGAAGCTGACTGGTCTGTAGTCCCCAGATCCTCCTTCATCCCTTTCTTAAAGGTGGGCACTATATTACCCATTTCCACTTGCCATGGATTTTCAAAGTTGCCAGCCAGTGGTTCTGGAATCATATCAGCCGACTCCCTCAGCACCCTCATGTGAATCCCATCTGGCCCCATGGACTTGTACACATCCAGCTTTTCTAAATAGTACCTAAACTCTTTTGCCACTGTCAACTGCTCACCTAGTCCACAAACTGTGCTTCCAGGTGCAGTAATCTTGGAGCTGACCTTGCCTATGAAGCCTGAGGTGAAAGAGGCACTGAGTACTTCAGTCCTTTCTGCATCATCTGTCAATAGGTTGCCTCTCCTATTTAGTAAAGGACCCATACTTTCCCTTATGTTCCTTTTTGTGATAAGCTGGGAAATGCTAAATTTTAAATGCTGAATATTACAGATACAAGGCCATTTATTATTTCTGTATTGCCAATCATGTGCTAGGCTCTTGATTCCTGTAAGCCTGGTACCTTGGAGTAGATAATAAAGAAATACTGTAGTTACAAGCACTGAAAGGCTATTTACAACAAACTTCTGTTCAGAGAGGGAAGAGGATCTTATTTTCTATATATATAAATGATGTGAATCAGCATAACATTTCTATTTTATTTTGATGAGAGTTGGAATTTGCTAAAATACATTTTAAAAGCTAAACATGAATACACTTTTTTGAAAGCAGTAATGTGGATTACTTGAGATACCACTATTTTAAAAACGGTTTGCAATAAAAAAACTACATTAATTTTTTATTAGATACTGTGTTTTGAAACATCACTATGGAACAGTGTAATTTTTAAACATTTTAGTTTTTGAACATAATTACTAAGACACACTGTATATGGGTCATTCACCCAGCTTCCTCATCAAGGCCAGTCCACTCTGAGTTCATATTTCCAGTTAGTTTATTTTACCTGGGGCAACCTTGTCCCCAAAGCAAACAACAAAATAAGAAAATATGAAAATAAAATCCAAAACCTAACCTGGGTTTTTTTCTTCAGACCTAGACGGACGCAACCTGCGCTCTGTGCTTTCTCCCTCAACATACCAGGCCTCCTTTCTTCTTTGGAGCCCTTAATTGTCTTTGTAGTTCTTTCCTCATTTACTGGTCATGAGTTGCATCTAGCTCCCAGGCTTCCAGCCAGGCAGACACTTAACTGCTGACTACCTGCAGGCTGAGCACCTCCTTACACATGTGTTACTGTGGGCCTACAGGACATGAATATTAGCACATTCCAAGAGCTAAAGCTTATTTGCCCTTTGAAATTTTTACCTGTAACAAATACTACTTCCACCATAACTAGTGCAGAACTACTATATCAGATAGAATGTATTTCTACCCTTATCAGAAGTTGATGCTCCTCTTGGCACAGCCTTCATCTGGTAGAGTATGGCATCACTGACTTTTGTGTACATCTGGCAACCTCTTCCAGTTGTCACTCCAGACCTCCCTGGGGGTCACAGTTAGAGTCATCCTTTCCACAGTAGCGCTTGTTCTCAAAACAGAAACAAAGCTTCACACAAATATTGTCCTGCCTGACCCTTTCTCAATGACACATTTGGATTCCTCTTCATTCTTCATTTCACTGGGACCAGAGTGTCTCCTTGCAATCATTTAATGCCATTCAGCGTAAGAAAATATCAGATAAACAAAATTTCAACTCTGAAATATTTTCTAACCTAGGGCTTGAATTTCTCTTTCCTCCTTTTTAGGCTGCTTGTTTTCCTTTTACAACAATAACCCTGGTCCAAATAAAGAAAACAAAAACAATTAACTATTAACTATACTAAAGCCCAGTAAAGGAATTCTTTAATCTAAGTAGACTGGAAACTATTGTAGAACCACAGTTTAGCAGGCATTGCTAAAATACTTTATAATGTATACTCTTTCTCTGTCTAAACGATAAGCTTAATTTTGCAGCTCAAGAATTTCTGCTTTAACTGAAAGAGACAATTTAACACAGTATATTAGTAACGAATACCAAAAGCACAATATTTTTGCAAATATTTTTTATCTTTCACAGAAGAAAAGTCAAAAGTCTCTCTTGCCTAAAACAATGAACTTCTTCCATCCAGCATCATGGCCTCTACTACTCACAAACAGCCTTGATTCTCCTCAAATATGAACATTGGAGGACCCCTCTCTTGCAAACTGCATCCAAATTAGAGAACCCAGAAAAATATACCAAATGTTATCATTCACCAGCAAAATATATACACAAAATACTCAGAACTGCAGAAGTCACAACTCCCAAGCTATCATTCAAAACATGCACATTCAAGAATAACAAGTTGCATGTATACTTCTAGTGAATACCCCATAGAACTATTAACCAGAGAGCAAAACTAAGTTGATCTAGCTGCTATCAAACCTTGAAAATTTGATCCATCAAAAGCATTCTAGCTAAAAGTAAACCCCACCCCCAAAGATATCTAAAGCCATATGCTCTTTTAGACATAGTGCAGTTTTCTTCCTGCATTTTTATATTTTAATCAGCCTCATACAGAATGCTCAATCCTCCATGAAGGTAATTCAATCCCGAGGGCCAGTGGTCTTATCATATTTTTCCCAGCTAGAAAGATCTGCCTAAAAAGAAAAACTTTCAAATTTGACTTAAGGAAAATGAAAAACTAAATGTATTTCCTTCAAATGTCCCATTGGTTATGAAACCTCCCAGTTATTCAAAAACTGCACAGGAACTGTAATCAGGATAGATTCTTTAAGCTACTTTCTGATATAGGAACCAGGTCATTTACAAGACTATTTTTAACTTTATTTCACAGATGGTGTGTCAAACCTACCCTCAGTTACAAGAAAGAAACCACGATCACAATACTCTCTATAATGAAATTAGCCTGGATATGTGGCAATGTATGACAGTAGAATTTACATCATTGTGCATATATGTCCTGCATATAATTACATGTCTCAAACTGAGTTTCACATAATAACCAGTTAAACAAGTGAGCTAGAAATCAGACTGTTCTCTTGCTAAGCTAGTTGACATGGTGGGAGATAACACACTTTCCAGTTGCGATGAATAAAAGTAATAAAAGGCAACTGAAAATAAATAATATTCTATGGGTACCAGCCAGGAAACTAGGGAACATTATATGGGAAATATGGATATGGAATATGAAATAGAAAAAATAAAAAATATACTTAACAGGAAAATTTCCTTGGGGGTGTCTCCCCATGCAGGGGGCATGTGCTTACAGCAACAAAAAATAACACTACTTTTTCCCACTGTGTATGCCTCTCCACATGTACTTTGGTGCAGGGCAAAATATTCAGCTTCAGGGAAACTGCTGTTTCCCCACTCCTTCCAGCTCCCAGCATGCTGGAGGAGCCAGGGTGGATGTAGGGAAGGGGAGATGCTCTGGCCAGTAGCCAGAGCATCTCCCAGGAGGACTGAATGTCTGTGTCTGCTGGCTCATGCTCCTGTAGCATGCACACTGCTGCTTTTTGGCATGGCATTTTTTTTTGTAGCAAATGTTGCCCCTATGCTGCATATTTGCAGTGCAGGGCACATTTTAATGTGCTGGGAAGCACCACAAACTGCACGTGCCTGCATGTTTGGATCTGGCCTGCACTTCTCTATTAGTTCTGGGTTATAGATTTTAGATATCCTATTCCAGGAAGCCCTTTGATTTAATAAAGATCCCTTTTCTCTGTCAAACATTCAAAGGAACAGGAAGTTAGTTACTCATTCAATGAGA
The DNA here is from genome assembly GCF_052110815.1 of Crocodylus siamensis. NCBI lineage: Eukaryota > Metazoa > Chordata > Crocodylia > Crocodylidae > Crocodylus > Crocodylus siamensis. Next base: position 172,140,655 of record NC_143399.1, read on the forward strand.
CATGTTAGGAGTTCTAATGAACTCATGAACTGATGAAGTTGAGAATGGAAAGTGCAACAGGAGGAAAGCCCGGTTATGCAGAAATCTTTTACATGAGATGAAACTCAAAAGGAATCCTATAAAAAGTGAAAACTTGGTCATACTAGTAGGAAAGAGTATAAGAGGGTAAGCATGGAGGAAATTAGGGAGGCCTAGGCACAATTTGAGATGCAACTGGCAAAGGACATAAAAGGCAATAACAAAGGATGCTACTGGTATGTCAAAAGGAAGAGGAAGACCAAAGAAACCATAGGTCCCTTACAAAAAACAGAAAGTAAACTAGTTAAGGATGATGCAGAGAAGATTGAAATATTTAATTTTTTTTTGCTTCAGTTTTCACTAGTGGGGGGGCATCTACCAGATGAGTTCAGTTATCAGCAAGGATATGGAAAGAGACAAACAACATAGACTACTTGAAAAATTACTGAGAGAATTATTGCTTGAAGTATTACTTAGCAAGGCTGTATGGGATGCACTCTAAGGCACTGAAGAAATTGGCTGAGGTAATTTCAGAGCCACTAGCTATCCTCTTTGAGAACTTGTGAAGGTTGGGCAAGGTCCCAGACAATTGGAAAAGGGCAAAAATAGTGCTCATCTTAAAAAAAATGAAGAAGGAGGATCCAGTCAGCTTGACCCCTATAGCTGGAAAAATTATGGAACAGGTCCTTAACAATCAGGCTGCGCAAACAGGTGTGCCTGTCTGCTGGCATGTGAGTTAGTGCAGAGTTTGTGCAGGAGGGTGCGCAAGATGGCCTGAGACCCTGTCTGTGAACCCCCCAGGGTAGACAGTCCCAGCCGTAGCCAGCCTATCAGAGGCATGACATGGATGGGCATGCACCGCACCCCTCAGAACCCCTCGGGCTCTCTGGCCCCAACCTTTGGCACCTCAGAGATGGCCACCCAGATGGAGCCCATGGTTCTGGGCTCCACACAGACAGAGCTCCTGGCTCTCGGCTGTGGGGGCTGCCTGTCCCTTTTTCAGGCTCTGGGGCCCAGGAGCATGGCCATCTGTCCTTGTGGGGTCTGATCCCTTTTGGAGTCCCTGGCACACCAGCTGGAGCAGCTCCAGGCCACAGTCCAGAGACTGTGTGCCATCAGGGACTGTGAGTAGGAGATAGACTCCTACTGCCAGGCCCTTCTCTCCTGAGAGCCAGAAGGTAGACCACAGTCTCCCTCCAGGACAAAGGAGGACTCGGGAACTCCCACTCTGTCCAGTCAGGGGCATGGACCAAGGTGGTCAAGGGCTCTAAGGCCCTCTAAGGTACACACCTCTTGCTGCTCCAGCAGAGCCTGCTGAGTTGCCAGATCCTGCAGGCAACACAGGCCCAACTGCAGCTACCGCCCCCACTCTCCACAAGACACAATATAAAGTGTTTGTTGTGGGAGACTCCATCCTGAGGGGGACTGAGGAGGCAATCTGCCACCCTGAACCCTTAGCCTGGGAAGTCTGCTGCTTCCCGGGGGCCTGCATCCAGGACATTACAGAGAGGATCCCTAAGCTCCTCCAGCCCATAGGCCACTATCCCATGCTCCTTATTCATGTGGGCACCAATGACATGGCTCGGAGCGTTCCCAGCCAGGTTATGAGGCATTACAGGGATTTGGGAGCAGGGCTAAGGGGTCTGGAGGCACAGGTGGTGTTCTTGTTGATCCTCCCAGTCTCGGGCTATGGGCTGAGGAGGGAGAGGAAGATCCACGTAGTCAACCAAAGACTGAGGCACTGATGTCATCAGGAAGGCTTTGGCTTCCATGACCACAGCCCGCTCTTTGGTGAGACAGGCAGTGAGCTGCTGGGAAGAGATGGCCTCCACCTCTCTCCCCTGGGGAGGAAGTTCTTCTCAGCCACACTGGCTGACCTGCTCCACCAGTCTTTAAACTAAGCCTGTTGGGGGACGGGGGCACTACCACCACTGCTGGCCTGCTGAGCAACCCTTGCAAAGCCAGCAGGCCAAAGCACTTAAGGGATCCCATCCCTGCCCCAGCCCTGTACAATCTGTGGGCAAGGCAAGAGCCCCCCAAGGGAACACTTGCCTGCCTGTACACAAATGCCAGGAGCTTGGGGAATAAGCAAGGGGAGCTCGTCCTCCTGCTCAGTGCAAATAATTATGATGTCATAGGTATAGCATAGACCTGGTGGGACTCCACCCATGACTGGACCATGGGTGTCGATGGCTATACCCTGTACAGGAGGGATGATGTAGATAAAAGGGGCGGGGGTGTAGCTCTCTATGTTAAGGAAAGCTACACGTCCATGCAAGCTGATATTGGCGACCAGGGTGGACAACTAGAGACCCTCTCGGTTAAAATCCATGGGGAATACGGTACAGGGGACACAACAGTGGGAATCTACTACAGACCTCCCACCCAAAGTCCTGAGTTTGGCCAGGAGTTCACCTGGGAACTGGCTGAAGCTGCATGCTCCAGGACCACGGTTGTCATGGGTGACTTCAATTACCCAAACATCTTGTGGGAGGATCACTCAGAAAAATCTGAGCGGTTGCAAAGCTTCCTCTTGTGTGTGGATGACCTCTACCTGACTCAAGAAGTCTATGGGCCAACGAGAGGCAAAGCGGTGCTCGACTTGGTACTGTCTACTGGGGATGACCTAGTTGGCAACCTATAGATCGATGGGAAGCTGGGTGACAGTGACCACAAGCTGATCACCTTCACCATCTGCCGTAAAGCTGGCAAGTCAGTCAGCAACATGGAAGTCCTCGACTTGAGGAAGGCAGACTTTGACAAGATCAGGAGGCTTGTCAGTGAGGCCCTAAGGGACCACGCCCCCAGGGAGAAGGGAGTTCAAGAAGTGTGGTTTCTCCTCAAGGGAGCAATCCTCAATGCACAAGCTAAGTCTATTCCATCTTGGAGGAAAGGCAGCAAGAGGGCACAGCAGCCCCTCTTGCTCTCCAGGGATCTAGCAGACCTCCTGAGGCTAAAAAGAAAGGCCTACAAAGGACGGAGGATGGGATTCACCTCCAAGGATGATTATTTTTCACTGGTCCGGTCCTGCAGGGAGCAAGCCAGGAAACCCAAGGCTGCAACTGAACTCCAACTAGCTTCGAGCATCAAGGACAATAAAAAGTCCTTTTTTAGATATGTGGGGAGCCGCAGGAAAAGCAAGGGCAACATTGGATCCCTGCTGAACCAGATGGGGCAACTGACAACTGACGCAAAGGAAAAAGCCAACCTATTAAATGGGTACTTTGCGTCGGTCTTTTATCAGTCCCATGGGATGCTCATGCCTGCTATGGGACAGGGAGGTCCGGGTGAGGGAGATCCAACGCCCTCCATTAATTCTGGCCTCGTGAAGGAACACCTTGAGAAGCTGGATGCTTTAAAGTCATCCGGCCCTAACAAACTACACTCCAGGGTACTCAAGGAGCTGGTAAGCATCATAGCCCAGCTTCTGGCACGGATCTTTGAAAACTCCTGGCGCTCTGGTGTAATGCCCAAAGACTGGAAGAAGGCCAATGTGGTATCTGTTTTCAAGAAAGGGAGGAAAGTGGATCCGGCTAGCTATAGGCCCATCAGCCTGACTTCTATCCTGGGGAAGATCTTAGAAAAGTTTATTAAAGAGGCCATCCTTAATGGACTGGCTGACACCAACATCCTGAGGGATAGCCAGCATGGGTTTGTTGCTGGTAGGTCTTGCTTGACCAATCTCATTTCCTTCTACAACCAAGTGACCTATCACCTGGGCAAGGGAGAAGAGATTGATGTCATATATCTTGACTTCAAAAAAGCCTTCGAATTGGTATCCCATGATCACCTCTTGGCGAAACTGGCTAATTGTGGCCTTGGGTCCACCATGATCCACTGGCTGGAAAATTGTCTCTGTGGTTGGACCCACAGGGTAGTAATAGATAGAAGTCACTCATCGTGGTGTCCTGTGAACAGTGGGGTCCCCCAAAGGTCTGTCCTTGGACCCATATTGTTCAACATCTTCATTAATGATGTGGACATTGGAGTCAGAAGTGCACTGGCTGAGAGCCATGGGGCTCTTTAGCCTGGAAAAGTGCAGGCTCAGGGGTGATCTGATGGCCACCTAAGTTTATGAAGGGTGACCATCAGTATCTGGGGGAACGTTTGGTCACCAGAGCACCCCAAGGGATGACGAGGTTGAACGGTCATAAACTACTACAAGACCATTTCAGGCTGGACATAAGGAAGAATTTCTTTACTGTCCGAGCCCTCAAGGTCTGGAACAACTTGCCATCGGAGGTGATTCAAGCACCTAGATTGAACACCTTCAAGAGCAAATTGGATGCTTATCTATGACCCCAGCTGACTTCCTGCCCTTTGGGTGGGGAGCTGGACTCGATGATCTTCCGAGGTCCCTTTCAGCCCTAATGTCTATGAAATCTATGAATCTACTGTGAAGCACCCAGAGGAGAACAAGATGATCAGGAAGAGCCACCATGGATTCACCAAGAGCAAGTCATGCCTAATCAACCTGATTTCCTTTTATGATGAGGTGAAAGACTCTGTGGATGCAGGGAGAACAGTGGATATAATATATCTTGACTTTAGCAAGGCTTTTGACACCGTCTTCCATGACATTCTCATTAACAAGCTAAGGAAATGCAGACTAGATGAACATACTGTAAAGTGGATACATGATTGATTAGATCACCTTGCTCAAGGAGTAGTTGTGAATGGGCACATCTACATGTGCTACCGTGTTTCCCCGAAAATAAGACACTGTCTTATATTTATTTTTCCTCAAGAAGACACACTATGGCTTATTTTCAGGGGATGTCTTATATATCCAACTTCTTCTCTTTGCAGAAAGCCATAAGATTCTTGCCCTGGGAGTCCTCCACAATTTCTTTCTTGTACTCAACAGAATAACTCTTTCTTTTTGTGCTCATCTTGTCTGGGGGTACAGATACTCAGGAAAAGTAGAGATAGGCCAGCAAAGCTGATGTGTAAGGGCTAGCTTATTTATCAGGGATCCAGTGAGAACTGGGTCCAATCTGCACGGTGGAGCTGTGATGATCTCTCTGGGCTCAGTAGCAGACTGCTTGCTGAAGCTTTTCCCCTATCCCCTGGTGTTTGTGTGGGGTGAGAGAGACCCACAGTGCTGAGTAAAACAGCAGCCACAGCTTTATTCTTCCCCCTGAGGAAACACAATACCTAAAGCAGAACTTCCTGCTCCTCACTTCACTGAGGAGACTTTTACTTTCACTTTCTATTTCTCCCTCTCTGGTCACCTCCGAGATAGCAGCTGTCACGATGGGGCAAATGAGAAGGGCTGCCCGTCTTATTTACCGCTTCGCGCCGGTACGCTTAGCCACGCCTATCACTATGTCTTATTTTCGGGGTATGGCTTATATTGCGCAAATACGTAGAAATCCTGCTACGGCTTATTTTATGGGTATGTCTTATTTTCGGGGAAACACGGTATCACCATGGAGCAATAAACTCCAGAGCATATCATGCCATATCATGCATATCATTGCTCTTGGGTGCACCATTTGAAAGTGTGCTTGGGACCACAGCATGTTGAGCTGGGTCAGAGCAGCCCTGGTTGACAAGGGACCCGGCGGGGTGGGGGGTAAGCCTGACAGCCAGTGGCTTCTCCAACCAGATCAGCATGCTGCGGAGGGGCTGTCTGCAGCACGAGGGTGCTGCAGTGTAGGGCTAGCCAGAAGGCAGCCTCTGCACTGAAGCACCCTCATGCCCTAGCCAGCCATATCAGCATCTACACGTGCACTGCTGTGGAGTAAAAAATCTGCAGCAGGATAATACTTGCATTCACATGTACTACACTGCTGTGAAATTAATTAGGTTTCTGTGGTCTAATAGGACTGCACATTTAGATGCAAGATATTTACTATAAAGCTAATTAGTTTACTCTTCAGTAAATGTCTCATATAGAAGTGCCCAGTGGGTCAATATCAAGGTGGAAAAAGATATAAAGTGGGGTTCCTCAGGAGTCTGTCCTAGGCCTGGTATTGTTCAACATCTTCATCAGTGATTTGGACAATGGGATTTACATTGTACACACTTAACAAATCTGTGGATGACACCAGGTTGCAAACACTGGAGGCCAGGGTGACAGTCCGGAATGAACTGGGCAAATTGAAGAAATAGTCCAAAATTAATGGGATGAATTTCCACAAAAGTCCAAAGCCCTGTACTTGGGACAGAATAATTGCATGTATAACTATAAACTGAGGAATGACTGGCTTGGCTACAGTACTGTAGAGAAGGACTTGGGGCTTAGAATGGACCATAACCTGAATATGAAACACAAGTCTGCTCTTGTTGGAAAAGAAATCCAAGAGAATACTGGGTTGCATCACTGCATTAATAAGTGTGTTACTTGCAAATCAAGGGAAATAATTCTTCTACTCTATTCTGCACTAGTGAGGAATCTTCAAATACCTGAGGGGTGATTATAGATAAGATGAAGATGTGGTTTTCTCTGTGGATGTAGGCAACAGGACTAGGAACAATGGCCTCAGGCTACAGCAGAGAAAATTTAGGTTGAAGATTAGGAGGAACTTTTTCACTATGAGGGTGGTCAAACATTGAGGCAGACTACCTAGAAAAGTTGGTTGTGGAACCTCTGTCCTTGGGAATTTTCAAGAGCAGATTGGACATGCACTTGGCTGGGATGGTTTAAGTCAGGGGGGATCCTGCCTTGAGCAAAGGGGCTGGGCTAGATGACCTTGTGAGGTCTCTTCCAGCTCTATTTTGCTGGACATACTTCATAGGTTCCTAAGGAAGTTCTGCACATGCTTGAATACCTTGTTCCAGTGGGATCTAAGTCAGCAACCTAAACTGAATGCATATGGCTTTACCACTACAATCTTCTTGTCACTTAGACTAGGTATAGACATTGTAAAAGCCTGAGGTGGAATCAGTCTAGGTTATGTGGTTTTCTGTAAGTGTCATAGTTTAGACTGGCAATGAATAGAATACAAATTCACACTTTGGTTGTGGGGGGAACATTTTAGACCAGGTTCCACCAATTTTAAACTGGTCTTCATGTGCCAGACTTTTTCTCTGTTATGGTTATATACCAGTTTCCAATCATTTATATTGGTAAAATATAATATCTGTACCTGGGCTTAGAGTTTGTTTATCTCCCCCTGTATTGGTCAGATATGATATACAATTTTTTGCATCTAATTCATTAGTACAAGCATTTTAATACCCACCCATGTGTTCTAGGGCTGTGTGAAGCTTTGGGTGATGATCTGATTCAGAGGAAATTCAGCCTGATTTGGTGGCCAAATCTCCCAATCCAAATCGAATCAGGGGAGCAATTAAAAGGTCTGAACTGATTTGAAGCTCTCTGAATCAATTTGGAAAAGATTTGGAGAGCTTCAGTGATTCAGGTAGTCCCCACCTGCTGCAGCAGGGAGCTGGACTCCAAGCTGGTAAGTAGGGGCCAGGGGACACCTTGGGGGGACCCCTGCCAGGCCGCATCCCCGTCTGCTCCTTCAGCCCCCCTGAGTGCCCCCAACCCCACCGCTTTCCAGCCCCCACAATGGCTGCCCCACCCACCCCAGCTCAGGCCCTTTATGAACCCCCCCACGAAAATCTCTGGACTCACCAGCCCTTGCAGTGGCCCTGGAGCTTTGGAGGGCTCATGCAAAGCTTCTCACGTGGCATGGGGCAGTGGGGGGCAGCAGGGATTGCCCCCCACCTGGCAGCACCCAGTGAGTTTGGGGGTTTTTTGTTTTTTTTCTTGCAGGGCCAGAGCTGGGGTGGGTGGGGAAGCCATAGGGGGGCTGGGACAGCATGGGGGGTTAGGGCACTCATGACAGAGCCCCCTATGTGGCGTGGGGCAGTGGGGATCACCCCCCCATGCTGGGCAGCACCCGGTGAGTTGGGGCTTTGAAAAAAAAAAATGCTGGGAGCTGCGGCCAGGTGGGGCATCCATTGCCGGGGCTGGGAGAGTGAGCGGGGGATGGAGCCTGTGTGATTCAGACATTTGGTTGATTTGGCAGTAGCTGAATCTCCGAATCAGATTCAGCTGAATCGATTCGGGACAGTGATTTGAATCACCGAATTGAATTAGTGTCCCCCGAATCATCCGAATCCTAATCCAAAGTGAATACTAGCCGCTTCACACAGGCCCAATGTGTTCCTATTTCTCGGACCCTCTTCATAATCCATTAGTCTATGAATGCAGTCATATCTTATTCAGAGAGATATAGTTAGTTATGTTAGTTTGAAGAAAGGCAGAAAGGAGGGCTGAGTGGCACTTTACAAACTAATTCAGAGAGGCATAAACTCTCTGGGATTAACAGTTTTGTTAAATCTTGTGCAGAGACTAGCAGGGATGAGAGGGTTTAAATAGAGAACTGTAATTTAAAAAGAGAGGGTAGGGAAAAGGGAGGAAAGGAGAAGGGGCACTGCTGAGAGAGGCAAAGGTTGTAAACAAAAGACATACATTCAGGGAGAAATCTGGAAGTCCTTACTTTCAAAGACTGAGAGAAGTAGTTCACCATATTAGTCCAAAGTCAGACAGAGGGCAGGGCAGGGTAGCACTTCAGAGATTAATTTGTTCAGCGAGGCATGAGCTTTTGTAGGCTACTGCCTACTTTATTGGTTGCTTTAAATGGATTTATACACTTCGTAAGGGCCTTTCCTCAGAGTGGTTTAGAAGACCAGGGTAACATGAAACTAGAGATTAGCTGGTGCTGCAGCCTGGAAAGACTTGCACAGGGTCTGTCTATACTGAATTTAGCATTGGCAAGTGTTACTAATCATGAATATTTAAAGAGAGAGTTCAAATCCTTTAGAAAGAAAAAAAAAATTGAACTGCCTAAAACTAGCAGTTAACAAATGGAAATCTCTGTTCTATAAATGCAACACTTCCAGTATATACTATGGATCTACTGTCCATATATATGGATATAATGAAGCAAAAGTAAAGCAAAAGTTTAGCTTTAAAAGGGAAAGAGATAAAATCTATGGAAGACTGTCAGGATTTTGCCTAACAATAATGAGTAAAAAATTATTTGAGTCATAAAGTTTATATAGAATTCAAGTAGTACCATTTAGTAGCTGTTCTGAAAATCCTTTTTAGTGTTTGCTACCATGTTAGGATGTTATTACAAAAATAGCTGAACTATCTTGTATTTTTCTGCAGTGTAATGAAGAGAAATTATTGAATTCCCATATTATTTTGGCAAGAGGCACTACTTTTAAAAAAGTGGAACTTTATCTACAGTGAATTGATTCTTAATACATTGTCTAAATGGCAAGACAAACAGGGCTTGGATAAATCCCATGGAAGAGCCCAGGAGGAGGGGTTGGGGAGGGGAGGTGGTTCTGAAAGCAATGGGGGTGCACCTTGGTTAGATAATGGAGATGTGGGGAGGCGCACCAGTTTTACCCATACCAGAACTCCAAAATAATGCCAGGCTATGCTGCTACTGCTGTGTGCTCTGCCCACTCTCGCTCCTGCTCTTAAAGCAACAGGAGTAGTGAGGTGTCTATGCACCAGGTGCTGCTGCTTCTGTAAGAGTGTCACTGTGGGGCTGTTCTTGCTGGGTGTGGAGTCCTCAGAGTGGAGGACCATTTTGGCACCCCTCCTAAGTAGACACTTGGGGCTAGTGCCTCTCTTGCTCACCTCTAGTCATGCTACTGAGTTGTCCTTGCATCACCTTTGAAAGAACTTAACTGTGCTTTCTCAAAGTAATTTTTCTTACATTAGCTGGTTTGAAGGTGAGACAGAAAATATTCCTTTTCTGGCTGCCAAGAGTTTGGTGTTTAGGGAATTGGAGGCTTTTATTTATTGCTGTAACAAAATAGTTGAGAACTATATATTTTTATATGGTATTGCTGTCAACAGGCTTAATGTCCACAGTGAGTTCAGTACTTTCTCCTCATCAAGCAATAGTTTTGCCACTAGAAAAGAGTAAAGCTGTGGCCATTGTGAAAACCAGTCTTGAACTGAAATAAAACCAGCAAGTGGTAGTTAGTAATAAACTTAGTAGTAAACTTCCTTAAGGAGACAATCCTTGAAGCCCAATGGGTGACAATCCCAATGCGGATCAAAAGGGGCAAGAGTGCTCAAAAGCCCCCATGGCTCACCAAAACCATCCAGGAACATCTCAAAGCTAAAAAGGAGGCATACACCCAATGGAAGGGAGTGGCCATCACCAAAGAGGATTATACCTCCATTGCTTGAGATTGTAGGGGACTGTTAGGAAGACCAAGGTGGAGACAGAACTGGGACTAGCAACCCGGATCAAAGATAACAACAAATCCTTTTTAAAATAGATAAGGGGTAAAAAGAAGGTACAGGAAACACTAGGAAATCTGGTGGTCGCACCTGACAACAAAGCTAACCTCTTTAACAATTTCTTTGCCTCCATTTTTCTGAGCAGGGAATGGGTCATCCCCCCAACCAGGACCCCTGATGGACCCAGGGGAGGTGCAGCCAGGCCCAGGGTCAGTGAGGACATAGTCAGGGAACTTCTGGTGGGACTAGATGTGTTCAAATCAGCAAGTCCTGATGATCTCCACCCGAGTGCTGAGGGAATAAGCAGAGGTCATTGCAGGACCCCTAGCACAGCTTTATGAGGACTTGTGGTGCTCTGGTGAGGTGTCAGAGGACTGGAAAAAGGCCAAAGTGGCCCCCATTTTCAAAAAAGGGAGGAAGGAGCCCCCAGGAAACTATAGGCCTCTTAGTCGTACCTTAGTCCTGGGGAGGCTCTTTGAGAAAATTATCCAGGAGCACATCTGTGAGGCACCAGCAGGGGAGGTTATGCTTAGGGGCAACCAACATGGGTTCATTAGAGGCAGGTCCTGTCAGACCAACCTGGTGGTCTTCTATGACCAGGTCACAAAATCCTTGGATGCAGGTGTCGTGGTGGACATAGTCTTTCTGGACTTTAGGAAGGCCTTCAACACCATCTCTCACCCCATTCTCAATAAAAAAATAAGGTGACTGTGGTGTCACTGCCTATACAGTCAGATGGGTTGCAAATTGGCTGGAGGGCCGCACCCAGAGAGTGGTGGTGGATGGGTCATTTTTGACCTGGAGGGATGTGGGCAGTGGGGTTCCCCAGGTCTCGGTCCTTGGACCCGCACTGTTCAACATCTTCATCAGTGACTGATCCTCCCCCTCTATGCGACAATGGTCAGGCCACAGTTGGAGTACTGCGTCCAGTTCTGGGTGCTGCACTTCAGGAGGGATGTGGGCAGCATCGAGAGGGGCCAGAGGAGGGCCACTCGTATGATCAGGGGACAGCTGGGCAGGCCCTATGAGGGGAGGCTATGGGACCTGAACCTGTTCAGCCTCCACAAGAGAAGGCTGAGAGAGGATCTGGTGGCCATCTATAAACTGGCCAAGGGGGACCAACAGTCCCTGTTTCCCCAAGAAGTACTGGGAGTAACAATGAATAACAGCCATAAGTTGCCCGAGGGTGGATTCAGGTTAGATATCAGGAGGCACTTCTTCACTGTCAGGGAGGCTAGGATCTGCAACCAACTTCCAAGGGAAGTGGTGCTCACTTCTATCCTGGGGGTCTTTAAAAGGAGGCTGGATAATCACCTAGCTCTTTCCTGCCCATGGCAGGGGGTCGGACTTGATGATCTGCTCAGGTCCCTTCCAGCCCTACCACCTATGAAACTATGCAATGCAGAGCCCAACCCCAAGTGCACATTTCAAGAATGAATGATTTCAGTGGGCTCCAGTCAAGGCCATCGGGCATTTTTACACATGCAAGTGCCACAGCATTGCTTGCAATTGTATAACTGGCAAAAAGTACATCAGTACTGAGAAAATGTCAGCGGTGGGTGCGCTTTTGAACTAAAGCACCTCATAGGTGCTTTAGTTTAAAATTGCACCGCAACCATTTTCTGTGTGCTGATGCACATTTCACCACTTACACAACTGCATGTGGTGCAGCGCAGTTCCTCTCAGCTTGCATGTGGAGCAGACTCAATTAATTGAGCAGTGGATCTCTGGCATGTTGCAGGAAAAAAAGTAAATGTATAAATGACCATGTGAATTAAAGAAATGAGACAACTGATGATGATAAACCTTTGAATTTTTGGTGTAGCTGTAATACACACATTTTTTAATCACACCACTGGGTAATATGAAATTGAAAGGAATAAAAAGGTAAACCCAAAGACTTAATACAGTCTTGGGTAAAAGACTGTTTCCCAAGAGTAAAAGGTATAATGAGGAGACTGGCTTGGTCAGTGCAACTGGGGAGAGTGACAATGCCGGAAGAATTTGAAGTCTGCTGTCAATGCTATGGAATTAAGGGAGTTTGCTCAGAGAAGGCAGAATTAGAACGAGAACAAGGATGTAAGAAATCAGATATTGGATACTCTGACAGAGAGGAGGAGGAAGAGTTGGACAGCCCTGTCATTTCCATGTCTGGTACAAGCTAGAGTTTGTGCCTTCCTTCCAGGACATCACAATCACTCATATGTTGAAATTTAAGTTGTTTGTTATACACTGGAAGTTTACAGCCTCCGGCTGAATATGATTTGCTCTGTCTGACAGAGTGCAGCTAATAATCAAATTATACCTTTCCATACTTTAAATCTAGCTCTTCTAAATTCCACCCTGATAATCAAAGCTTTGTCAAATGACTACAAGTATGCTTCCCTCAAGTTTGCTAGGTTACAGTATTTCTTATCGGTTTTCCTTTTAAGCTGGGAGGCATTGTTGGTACATAACAGAATGCAATTTTCAAATATACAAATGGAGTGTAGCTAATAAAACCCCCCCAGTAATTTATTCTTTATTTTTCAACAGGCTATGAAGAAGAAGAATTAATGATAAATTCCTTGTCTTATTTAGAAAGCTTTTACCTCGAGGCCTTCTCCAAAGAGAAAAACTTTTGCATCTCTCTGCTCTTTTTGCTGTTTACTGTGCTTGAGAACTTGGAAAGGAAGGCGACTTTCTAGCGGAAGAAAGTACCTGTTGCAATAAGCCTTTGGCACCATGTTTCTGAAGAAAACAACAATCACAATTGTGTCAAAATTGCCTAATTACACTACTTTATGACTTGTCAACTCACATTGTAAAAGGCTACAGATGTAAAAGTGGAAATTAAATACCTTACATTGGAAATTTTAGTTATTTTGCTTGTCATTTTTTCCTAACAAGCATTTTTTGCAAGACTGTAGTATTTCAGTGATGACATACCCTGAAAAGTTAAAAAAATACTTTTACTGCTTTACAATTTCAGTGCATCACATATTGCAATCAAAAACAAAAGGATTTGTTTTTATAATGATCCTAACAAGGATTATAAACATTTTTATTAATTTTGCAGTAAACTTCCAAAGCTGGTTGTATAAATTTAGGGTTCAAATCCACATTTACACAGCTCAGTAAAAGTGGCCTGATTTTTCAAGTGCTGAGCACCAGCAGCTTTCAGCTCCTGTTTTAGTGAAGACTACTGGTCACTTCCCACTAATATACCACAAGCTTACAGTTAACTGAGTGGTTATGGCTAGGGACAGAAGTTATACACAAACTGGTATAAGGGATCAGAAACTGATTCAAACCTTTTCTATTGTAATAGAAGTTCAGTGCATATAAACTGCTTTCAAAATGGCCAAACAGTTTAAGATAAACCTGGATGGAAGTAATATCAGACTTAATTGATTTAGGTTAAATTAGTCTATCAAACTTGTGTTCTAGATCCCCTCCTGACTCAAGTTACCTCTCAGTCCCCTAGCATCCAAGGATGCTTTGTAGTTCTGGGCTATGCTGTCTGCTCCAGTGGAGAAGGGCCGGCCCCACCCCCAGCTGTTACAGAGCTGAGGCAGCGAAGCCTCTGCTCCGTAGCCTGTGTCTTGTCTGCGCCTGTGAACCTGGTAGGATTGGGGGGTGGGGGAATGGGCCCCTGGGCCCCCCCAGTCCAGGTCTAGCTAGCACAGGGGAGGAAGCCCTCCCTGTGAGGGGGCTTTTCATCCCAACCCAGTAAGCCCCTGAGTTGCGAAAGCCCCAGCCCTACCCCTTTTCCAGCTGCACGCCACTCTTGTGTAGGGAATGAGGAGGGAGGACACAGTCTCCAGCCTGGCACCTGGAGTGGTGGTGCTGGTGTTAGGCCCAAGGGTGCATAACCCTCCCCCACCCTGCCCCAGTGTACATGTCTCAGGGCAGCTGGCAGCTGATGAGGAGGTGGAGCTGGGACTTTCCCAGCCTGACTTGCTGGGTTTTGAGCAGAGGGAAAGGTCTATGGGGTCCCTCTGCCCATGCCATGCGGACCCTTGCTGGGCTGCCAATGCTGGGCCAGGGAGTATGTGCCTGCCTGCCTGCCTCTCAGAGAGGCTAGTGGCTGCTGAGGGGGTGGGACTGGGGCTTTCCAAGCTCGGCTTGCTAGGCTGCAGGCACAGGGAAAAGCCCTTCATGCAGGGGCTTCCTCCTGCTGGGGGGGTGGTTCTAGGCTGGGGGGGTGCATTCTCACCTCTCAAAGAGGCGAGGGGGTGGGGCTGGGAAAAGATTTTCTGTTGGCTCTCCCTCTCCCTATGGCTAACAACAGGGGGTGGAGGCATGTGTCCAGCAGTCAGTAAGGTGTAGGCTGCTGGTTGGCTGGGCTCAGCAGCCTTCAGCAGTGTCCACCGTGATGGGAGGCACACGTGATCACCCCCAAGCTCCTGGCCTAGTTTAGCTCAAGCTTCTGCCTTCTTTGGCCATTGGAACACAGCACGTTAGTTCAGATAGTTATCGGCCCAGTCTATGCAGCTTAGAAAAACCTGCGAAGATTGAATCAATTCTGCCTCAGGCTTTTTGAATGTCTGTACTTAGCCTTTGGGTTTTGCTACATTGTGCTTCATATGGCTTCAGTGGGATTTCTGGTGATAATCAGAATTTCTGAAAAGTAGCTTTAGATTCTTTTCTGTCATCCTTAATCTAGTTTCATGGTGGAATCTTAATGATTCCATTAAGAATTAATTTCTCAGTTCTTCCAGTTCTCACCAGTGAACTTCTGCCAGTAGCTTAAAATTTTTAGGGTCTTCATAGAAATCTTGCTGGAAGAGGTTGTGAGGGGATATTGAATTAAAACAAACAGCCTCAAAGCCAATATTTTGGGGGTTTTACGGTCCCTTGGGATATACAGCAAAGGACAGATTACAGCAAACTTACGTTGCCACAGTCTCCTATAGTGAACTTTTGTATTATGTGTTAGGATACACATGTTCCCCTATGGAACTAGGGTAGCAGCAGCCAGTAGAATCCTGGACTAACAGAAAGAAAATTCAGAGAAGGACTTTACAAACTTCAGTATCGGGGAATAGAAAAAATATTTTAAATGTGTATAATTTGCCCTGTAAGCCACAGTCATTATAAAACACTTAAGAGTTATTCAATCAGCCAGGAGTCTTGCTGGAGTGTTCAAATGTTCCTAGACCTATAATTTTGTATATAAAGGGTGTTTGAAGTTATGAAGCTAATTGCTCTTAAATTGTTCCGTTTCAACTGTTGTACTTGCCTGAAGTTTTAAAAATCTTTTAAATGTTTAGTTATTAACAGTTCCCCTCAGATTTTTTTTTAGCATTGGGATCTATAGGTGACTGATAATATCAGTGTATAGAAGGTGTCCTCTGTAGGTTGGGACAATCATACATATTTAACTAAATGTTGTTAGAAATTGTGTCACCTTGTGATGCAGGTGGGTTTGCCAGGAGCATGTAACTCCAGTCTTCCAAAGTCTGCACTAGTCTCCAATAGCTTTTCAGGTGAAATTCAACATGCTGGTTTAGGCGTACAAGGCTCTAAATGGTTTAGATCCTATGGAACCAAGGGATCTGCCTTCTCCCTTATGCAGCTTCACAATCCTTAACATCATCCAAAAGCTACCTCCTGAAAGTACCTTCAATGAGATAAATCTGCTTGGAACTCTCTCTGCCTTGAGGCCTGCTGGAGCCTGAGCCTGGACATTTTCTAGAAATACTGTAAACCTTCTTATTTGGGCAGGCGTTTAGCAAGCAAAGCTATCCTGGGATATTATTTAGGGAATTTCTTTTTTATTTTGATAGTTGCTTTTTAAGTTATTTTGTTATTGTAAGCTGCCCCGAGCCTTTGTTGGGAAAGGTGGGATATAAATTGAATAAATAAAATGTGGTCATAATAACAATCTTTTAAAAATAGCAAATGCAGTGTGTGCTTAAAACCATCGTTTCATTCCTATAAATATTACCAATCCTAGTGGTATTCTCTCCTTTAAGCACATGGAATAGGTATGAAATCTTCTCAATCTCTAAAAATTGGATCGGACTGTTTAAGTAACTTCCCAGAGAATGCAATACAGGCAGCTGAAATGAGTTATAAGAACAAAAATGTAAACTGAACAAATATTATACAAATGTACATATTATACAAATATACATGAACAAGTATTTGTTTCAAATTTTCAGCTACATGTTTTTCAGAACTTTAACAGAATCTAGTCCAGATCAGTAGGGATGAAATTTGACCATATTTTCTTGCATACAACATGTGCCTCTCTTTTACAAATCAGACCACTTCCAGTTGGGATGCATGTATTCAGTAAAGAAGACATTTTCTTCTCTAGAAGAGAAGGATGCTTGGAGTCATTCCACATGTCATGCAGCTGGCAAGATGGCTGCTGCTTGTGTCTGACTTCAGGTATGTGCATATCAACTTTGAATAAGTTTGACCCAAAACTGGGAAGGAGTGTGAACATGTTGGAGGATGGGAGTGCCATTCAGAAGGATTTCAACAGATTGGAAAGCTGGGCTGGAGCTAACAGGATGAAGTTCAATGCAGACAAGTGCAAGGTGCTAAACCTCAGAAAAAATAATAAAAAATATAAATATAAAATGGGCGACACCTGGCTAGATGGCAGCACTATGGAAAAGGATCTGGGAGTCTTGGTAGATCACACACTCAATATGAGTGTGCAGTGTGATGCAACTGCACAAAAGGCAAATGTGATTTGGGGATGCATCAACAGAAGAAGTTGTGCAAGACACAGGAGATGATAGTGGCTCTATAACTCAGCATTGGTTAGGATTCATCTAAAATATTGTGCACAATTCTGGGCTCCACATTTTAAAAGGATATGGAGAAGTTAAAGAAAGTCCAAAGGCTGATGACAAAGAAGATAAAGGGTTGGAAAGCAAGTCATATGAGGAGAGGCTGAAGGACTTAGGTATGTTCCGTTTGCAGAAAAGGGTCTTCAAAGGGGATATGATAGCAGTCTTCAAATACTTGAAAGGATGCCATAAAAAAGAAAGAAAGCATCTTTTCTCCCCCTGCTGCAGAAAGATGGACACAGACCAATGCTTTAAGGTGAGCCAAGTAGGTTTAGGTTGTGTAACAGGAAGCCAGGGACTTCCTGTTACTAGGGAGAAGGAGCTGGCACAGGAGAAGAGTTCAGGTGGACTAGACTGCTCACTACAGCTCATGTTTACATGTGCAATTAATGGGTTACTAGTAAGAAACTGTGAGTTGCTTGTGAGCTGGATTTTTTATGCAGCCAGAGGCCTTGATTTTGGTTATAGCCAGAGGGCTGAAGTTTTCTGTTATGACTTGCACTAGTGGACCAGGCTGGGAGAAGAAAGAGGTGGTTTGGAGGTTCCATTAGTGTCCAAGAGGCACATGACTGCCTTGAGCCCTGCCAGGGGTCAGGATCAAGGCATTGACTGGGCCAGAGGGTCCAGACCACTAGCAGGGTGGAGACAGGTGCCATGAAGCCAAGCTTTGCCCTCAAGGGTTGAAAATCAGGGCAAGGGGCCTGAAGCTCACAAGAGGCATTGCCCAGAAAGGTTGGGAATCAGGGCCAGGGGCCCAAAGCCCATGAGGGGTGAGGCCTGAAAGGGTGAGACAAGGTTTGAGGACCAGTGGTGGCATTAGGATTGTTAGAGCCCTGGGCAAGAGAGTCATTTGGGACCCCTTAGGGGCTTAATTTTGATGACCTATCAGCAAGTTGGATATTTTCAATTTCACCATGAAACTGCAATGAAAGTATCTTAATAAAATATTGATAATAAAAGAAAGAGTTTTTTTTTAACATTGAGCTATATTCTAGGTTCATAATTATAGGGCTCCCTAAAGTGCGGTGCCCCAGATGGTTGCCCAGTTTGTCCTCCCCTAAGGCCACTACTGCAAGGGCCCAATGCCCTAGGAGGGGGAGAGACTGATAAGAAACTGATATGCCTGACAGGGTGGAGGAAGAGATGGAGGCCAAAGGCCCATTGAACTGATGGTTGACACTTGCAAGGCATGGGCATGGCTAGAGGGGAAGTCAGAGGCCATGGATAACCAATAGGACTTGAGGTGAACAGAAATATTGTGTGGACAAGTAGGGCAGACCAGCAAGACCCTGGAATGTGGGCAGCCTCCCAAGTCCTTTTTTGTAAAAAAAAAAGTACTATCAAAGGTATGGCAGGAAGTAAAAGGGAGACACCGAAGAGCCAGAGACAGAAGCTGAGAGGTCACAAGGGAAGACCCAATCACCCCAGTCCCCAGCTCTGCCACAGTTGGCTAGCAGGAGAACCTTCTTCACTGTTAGAATAGCGAGGCAGTGGAACAGACTGCCTAGAGAAGTTGTGGACTCTTCATCACTGGAAGTGTTCAAGAGAGGTTTCCACTGGTTGGTAATCATCTAAGCATAGCTATGCCTATCTATTATGAGTATTTCCCATGCTTCTGAGATTGGGTTCTTCCCCCCTGCACCCCCCTCCCCTTTTGCTACATGTCGGTGTTTTTAAGCCTCCCTCAGAGGCAATGGCTGTAGCCACAGCTGGGGATTTTGACTGGGGTGTACCAATAATGCAATTCTCCTGTTGGGACCAAAGCTGGTCTGACCAATAACCATATTTGGGGGTAATAAGGAATTTTACCCCATAGTCAGATTGGTATGGGCTGTGGGTTTTTTGCCATTATCTGTAGCAGGGGATCCCTTGAACACATGTTGACAACTGCTTTGGAAGCAGGACTTTGGCTGCCATGGCTCCCCTGCTTTACCTGTGGTAGGTTAGGGTGTTATGTCTGTGTTGTGTCAGGGTTGATAGTAGTGTACAATTTAGATTATGGATTGTATAGGATGATTTGGATGGGGATGATCACGCTTCAGGCAGGGGGTTGGACTAGATGACCTCTGGAGATTGCTTCAGCCCTATGTCTCTGTGATTCTATGACCTAACTAGGGTTAGGTCAATGTAAGTTCCAAACTGCACATACATTTGGGGAGTTTAGATCTGGGAAAAAATGGCCTGATTTAACTTAGTTCATCTAAGGATGAGTACTACATAGATCAGGCTTATCAATGCTGAATCTAACTGAACATGTATACACATTTGGAGTGCAGCTTTGGGGCTGTGCATTTCCTATCCCCCACACCCACACCCAGGCTGGGCTATTTTTGTCCCTGTAACAGGGGACCTTCCTGGGGCTGACTAAAAGTTGGCTTGCCTACTTGTTTCTGGGCTAACCACCCACCTCTTTCTTCTGCCATGTCTTGATGGAAAATGATTAAGCTATTACCCAGGCGGGAGGCTGCCCATTTTCTGCCCTGATGCCAGAAGGCATTATCTGTGGCTCTGAACCTCCTCTACACCCATGCCTCACAGGTGACATATAAGTTCTTAACATCTCTGGCCCCACAACACTATGGTTTGGACCCCAACTAGGTCCCTTCCCATCAGGCAGCCTACTCTAACATCATTCTGGGCTGCCAAACTCCCTGCACTCTTTCCCCTCTCGCGTATAACTCCCCCGGGACCTTTGGCCACACAGGCCTTAGCCTCACCTCCAAGGCCAGTTGGAACCCCAGGCCCTTGGCTCTGGGTGGCCCTTACAGTGGGCCCCTGGCCCTTTTGACTCTTCTGGTCTTGGCCCCAGCACTGACCAGTTGAGGGTGCCTCAAGTCAGGCAGGCTTCTGAGCAACTAGCCCACACTCTCTAACATGGGTCCACCTGTCAGGCCCTACTATGGGGTTACTCACCTGGTTTAGGGTGCTGGGGTTATTATGGTGCCCTGACTCACCTTTCACCAGGGTGGTAACTTGCCTGGCATTTCCAGGGGGCTCCCACACCACCAGGAGCCCACCCAGCTACCTATTCCCAGCAGGGTGCAGTTTTAGGTCATGCCCAGGACCAGGAGCCTCCTCCATCCTCATAGCCCCAGCCCATAAACCTCCAAGCTGTTCCTGAGCCTTAGCTTCCCTGGCTGATGTCTCTCTCATTACTGCTAGCAGGAAACTGCTATTACACCCTATATATATCCTGGGTCTCAAAATGGCTACCATACTCAAGCACCTGGCTGCTGCCTTCTCCAACCCTTAAAGTGGTAAGCACCAACAGTGTCCTGCCACAATCCCTCTGACCTCCCCACCTACTGCCTCGCCCATGGAGCCATGAACCACCTGCCCATGAACCCACAAGCTCCCCCCTCCCACCCCCAGTTCCTGCCAAATCCCACTAGCCACTCCTGATCCTGTCCACTCCTCCACCACCCAGACTTACTTGGATTTTGCTCCCACTGTGGTTCCCAGCACCAGTGAACATGTTCTGGGAAACCAATCTATGATCATATTAAAAAAAAAGCAAGGGGGGCAGGAGTGTCCAAGATCAAAGATAATAAAAAGTCCTTTTTCAAATGTATAGGGAGGATGAAGAAAGCGTCGGGAAATGTGGGGCCCCTGCAAGATCCTCTGGACAATCTGGTGGTTGCACCAGAGGAGAAAGCAGACCTCTTTAACCAATTTTTCACCTCTGTTTTCTTGGACAGGGACCGGGACTTCCCCACCGTGATGCAAGATGGACTCGAGGAGAACGCCTCCAGACCTCAGGTTGGGGAGGACCGGGTTAGAGAGCTTCCGGAAGGGCTGGACATGTTCAAATTAGTGGGTCCAGATGCTCTCCATCCCAGGGTGTTGAGGGAGCTAGCAGGGGTTATTGCAGGGCCCTTGGCATGTCTTTATGAGCACTTGTGGTGCTTGGGCCAGGTGCCAGATGATTGAAAGGTAGCCAATGTGGTCCCCATCTTTAAAAAAGGGAGGAGGGAGACCCGGGCAACTATAGGCCCGTCAGTCTTACCTCAGTCCTAGGGAAACCCTTTGAGAAGATCATCATGGAGTACATCTGCGATGGGCCGGCCTCAGAGATGATGCTCAAGGGCAACCAGCACGGTTTCATTAGGGACAGGTCATGTCAGACCAACCTGATTGCCCTTTATGATCAGGTCACAAAAGCCTTGGATGCAGGTGTCGCCGTGGACATAGTCTTTCTAGACTTCAGCAAGGCCTTTGACACCATCTCCCACCCCATCCTCATTTAAAACTTGGGTGACTGTGGCATTGATGCCTGCACAGTCAGATGGATTGCAGATTGGCTGAAGGTTTGCACTCAGAGGGTGGTGGTGGATGGGTCATATTCGACCTGGGGAGAAGTGGGCAGCGGAGTCCCCCAGGGCTCGGTCCTTGGGCTTGTGCTGTTCAATCTCTTTATCAGTGATTTGGACAATGGGGTGAAAAGCACCCTGTTTAAATTAGCTGATGATACCAAAATTTGGGGTGAGGTGAGCACGCTAGTAGGGAGGGAAAGACTGCAGCAAGACTTGGATAGGTTACAGGGCTGGGCTAGCAAAAACAGGATGCGCTTCAGCACTGACAAGTGCAGGGTGCTGCACTTGGGCCCTAGTAACCAGCAGCACACTTATAAGATGGGAAACTCCCTTCTTGAGAGCACGGAGGCAGAAAGGGATCTTGGAGTAATGACTCCAAGATGAACATGGGCCGACAATGCGAGGTCACAGTTGGCAGGGCTAAACGCACCTTGTCGTGCATCCACAGGTGCATCTCTAGCAGGGACAAGGAGGTGATCCTCCCCCTCTATGCGACACTGGTCAGGCCACAGCTGGAGTACTGTGTCTAATTCTGTGTGCCCCACTTCAGGAGGAATGTGGACAACATTGAAAGGGTGCAGAGGAGGGCCACCCGCATGATCTGGGGACTACAAGGCAGACCTACAATGAGAGACTGCGGGACCTGAACCTGTTCAGCCTTCACAAGGGAAGGCTGAGGGGGGACCTGGTGACAGTCTATTAACTCATTAGGGGGGACCAGAAAGGTTTGGGGGAGACCTTGTTTCCCCTACCGCCCCCTGGCATAACAAGGAATAATGGCCACAAGTTGTTGGAGAGGAGGTTTAGATTAGACATCCGTAAGACCTACTTCACAGTTAGGGCAGCTAGGATCTGGAACCAACTTCCAAGGGAAGTGGTGCTGGCTCCTACCCTGGGGGTCTTTAAGAGGAGGCTTGATGCCTACCTAGCTGGGATCATTTGAGCCCAGTTTTTTTCTCCTGCCCTGGCAGGGGATCAGACTTGAAGATCTATAAGGTCCCTTCCAACCCTACTTCTATGATTCTGTGATTCTATGAAGTTAAAGTAAGCAGCCTGATTGTAGACTGGGTCCCCAGAATGTCTACACATGTCCTCAGAAAGCTGAAGGGGCAGAGTCCTGCATTAACTCTTTCACAGCCAGACCTATTGGCTTTCCTTTCCTTTTTTGTGTCTGTGTATAAGGTATGTAACAATATTCTCAATCACAGATTCAAATGTGGCTGTGCTTCTGCTGTGGCCCCTTCTGCCTATACTCTTATCTTCTATGACTTTTCAAAGCTGTAACCTTATCATAGACAAATATTTGGATTTTTAAAATTAATTTACAAGAGAAAATCTTTTGCCTGTTATGAAATAAATCAAGTGGGCTGGATTCTAGAATCCTCTTGAAATATTGCATGGGGCAAGAGGTTGGAACTGCCCATAGTTTCTCTATGCTATGGACTTCAGGTTTGTCTAAATGGTAAATTTTTCAGGAACTAGGTATTTCTGAATTCCTAAATAGCTCCATGTGAGGATACTCAGCTCCCAGAATAACTAACTGCTACAGCTCAAGCAAATCCTTACCCTTTCTAGAACCGGTGAGCATGATAATGCTTCTCCACATAGCACAATTTGCCTTTGATCTGGCTTTTAACTCTTCCAGATTACTCCTTCTCAGGGTGGATAAAAATCAATGATATATTTTTAAAAATAACAAATTCATTTTTTTTTATTTAAACCAGATTTTTTTATTTAATCGTATTTTTTATTTTTAAAGATGATTTTAAAAAAATATAAACCTATATAAAGATTGTTTTAATTTAAGATATGTTAAAGCTCAAAGATATCATCATAGAATAGGGATTATAACTTCTAATTATATACTATTTGAGCAAATATTGCTGGATAAAGAAATTGAACAGTATGCAATTAGAAACAAAATTGTTAACCTGAGTCTTGATGGGTGGAGCAATGTTCAGAACGATCCAGTAATATATGCTTGTGTGACAACAGCGGAAGGGACTGTCTACCTTACAGAAACAACTGATGCATCAGGAAATGTACACACAGCAGAATACTTACCAGAAGTAGCAGTAAGAGCTATAACAAACTGTGAAAATAAATTCAAATGTCTAGTATACAGCTGTCACAGACAGTGCTGCAAATGTATCAAAGATGAGAAGAAATCTAGAAGAAAGTGAAGAAACCCCCAAGCTAATAACATATGGCTGATGTACCTCTTAGCCAAAGACTTCAGTACTCCTAAAGGCTAATGTTGCCAAACTTGCAAAGGCTTCCATAACAACCACTTTTCAGCAGCTGCTCTGAAGAAAGCAAGAGAAACCAAGCTAACTTTTCCACAAGATGTGCAATGGAACTCAGAAGTGAACTGTTTTGAGCAATGTATTGGGAACTGGTCTAATCTGATGATAATTTGTGAACAAAATTGTAATAAAACAGATGGAGATGTCATAGCCAAAGTTCTCAACATTGGGCTAAAGAGAAATGGAGAACATATGCTGATTATCCTGAAGCCTATTTCCATAGCCTTGAACAAGGTCCAGGGAAATCGCTGTTTTATTGCTGATGCTGTTGAAATTTGAAAGGAACCGAGTGAGACCCTGAAAAGAGAAATACACAATGACAGAGTTAAATTGCAGGTATTAAAGAAACGAATGCATCAAGTACTACCTCCAGCTCATTTTCTTGCTGATATTCTCAGTACTTGGTACCAGGGTCAATCATTAACTGCTGAAGAAGAGGAGTTGGCTATGACATGGGTGTCCAGCAATCATCCCTCCATAATATGATCAACTACAATAAATTTCAGGCTGAAGGGTGAACCATGTAAGAAATATATGTTTGCTGATGAGGTTTTAAAGGAAGTCACACCAGTGAACTGGTGGAAGTCACTTGAGCACTTGAATCCATCAGAGACTATAGAAATGATAATCAAACTTTTAACAGCAGTAGCTTCTTCTGCAGGTATAGAAAGAATATTTTCTTGCTTTGGACTTATTCATTCTAAATTGAGAAATCACTTGGGAACTGAAAAAGCAGGAAAACTTGTCTTTCTTTTCCAGTTTATGAATAAACAGGAAGAGGAAGGTAAAGACTGTGCTTGCTGCATAACCCAGTATTTTAAGTTTCTCATGTTGACCTGGCTCAAATAACCTATTTGATTTTTGTTAAAAACACATTTCACATAACTACAATAGTTTCTAAAAAATCACAAATATATATGGTTGTTTTGTTAAAATAATTATACATGTTTGTGGTTGAAGAAAAAATATCCAAAATACATAAGCTTGTTTTAGTTAAATAAAGCATTTTAAATGTCATAATTCAGTTTTCTGATATAGCTGAAAAATGATTCTGAAAAAAATATCAAAATAAAGCATTGCTTTAAAATGTACAGGGTGTACCTTTAAAAAAATGAAACCTACATTTCTCTTTGAGTTGTGAATAATATGTATTCAAGTTATATCAAACAACAAGAATGAACATTTTGCAGAAAACAAGGACTAAATTGAGGCTTCCTGACCAGTGATTTAAATCAAATCTACCCTGCTTCTACTTCAGATTCTGAATGAGAACAGTTTAGAAGGCAAAAGGAGTTCAGCGCAGTGCAGAGAATTTTAATTACAGATGCCCCGGAATCAGTATTTGCACATCAGTTTATGCCTATTAGCTTGGAATTCACATTTCAATTAAACTTTTGGTTGAATTTTTAAAATTTATGACAGTAATATGACATTTTCATTCAGTTCTATGTTTCTCTTACTTCTAGGGTGAAAAAAGGGTCAATATACTACTTAAGCTTGAATCAAACTGTATTTAGAGGATTCAGTTGTGCAGTATCTTGCCTTTTTGCTTGAAATTCACAGTAGTGAATTTCTGTCTGCAGAATCAGCTTCCTTTATAAATGCTACAATATTTAGTACAGTAATTCTTAATCAGAGTGCTGTGAGACCCTTTAAAGGGTGCCCCAGAGGTGTGAGGTGATAATCAAGATGTGAAGAGATAAGCAGATGAGCACAGGTTCAGGGTTGTCTGTGCCTGGCTGACCTACCACCCCTACTCCCTGGTCCCTTTGCAAGGAGGTAAGTACTAGGGGTGTGTGAAATAGGCCATATTCAATTCGGATTTGGGTTCGGCCTGAATCAGGAACAGTGATTCAATTTGTTCATTCAGATTGCTGACCCTGATTTGACTCGGCCGAATCTGAAGATTCAATGCTGATTCAGAGAATCAGTGATTCCACCATAGACACAGCTTTAAATGTTATTTCCACATACCTTGAGGTACCAGGCATGGCTTGTGAATGCTGCAATCAATGGTGGGGTGGATGGAGTGTCCCAAAGAAGTGTGGGGGGTCCCTGGTGGGCTTGGTGGTGAACCTGGAAGTGTACCGGAAGTGCTTCTCATGCACTTCCAGGTCTGCTGCCCAATGCACTGGGGACCACGCCATGCTCCTGTGAGATGCTCCATCCACCCCACCACTGTAGCACTCACAAGCCATCTGCTACCCTGAGGTATGTAGAAAAAACATTTAAAGCTGTGTCTGTATCTGAATCTCCGAATCTTTCAGAATCTCTCTGAATCAATTCAGAGGGTTCTCATTTGATTCAGAGAGATTAAGGGGTCTCCTGACTCCATTCAGATTCAGAGATTCAGCCTCTGAACCAGGCTGAATCTCCACGGAATTGAATCAGAGACTAAAGCTTCACACAGCCCTAGTAAGTACTGTAAAATATACTTTTTAAAATTGCATGCCCCTGAATCCACAAATTTATGGAGGGGTGCCTGGAATCCAATGATGAGTTCAAAAAGGTTGAGAATAAGTAGTGTAATAATACTCTAGCCTACAGCAATACAACTGCTGCAAACTGGTGTCATGGAAGGTTTTACGGCCAAAAACAGTAATGCTGTTTACTAAGGGCTGTCACAAAGGGACATTTAGATTAAATTCTTATTTAAAGCAGAGCACCTCTAGAAGCTCAGCATCATGCTCTCCTACACTGTAGTGGAAGACAGGCCAGGTGAGGTAAACAGGTAGAACAAGCTGTCATCTAGTCTAAATCACCTATATGAGGGGAAAAATATTTCCCTATGGCTTATTGTTGAACTTGTGATAAGTGGAGGCACATGAACTGGAGTTCCTTTGGTACAGAGGAGACTGATAGCAGCTATTTTTGTGACAGCCATTCTAGCATCTTGGCTTTCCCTTTCCTTCCCCGTCTCCACTTCCCTCAAGTCCAAAACAGCTTGTTTTACTCATCTTGCTTGGAAATGTTCCAAGTCTCTCTCTCTGTATCTGGCATCTGGAAAGAGGGGCTAGGAGAAGGGAATGTCTTTCTCTTTTCTGACTAGTGGTTAGATGGTGAAAGATATTGGCTGTTTGAAATGATCCTGATTAAGTCCTGATCCATGCTTAAGTTTACTTCAATTAAAGCACCTGACTTCAGTTTTAAACTTATTCTAAAAGTTAGGTGAGTAGGTGCTTCCCTGAAGAGAGATGTTTTCCTGAATTGGGACCTAAGATCTTTGAATCATAGAAAATTAGGGTTGGAAGGGACCTAAGGAGGACATCTAGTCCAACCCTCTGCTCAAAGCAGGACCAGCCCCCACTATGTCATCTCAGCCAAGGCTTTGTCTACCCCAGTCATAAAAACCTCCAAGGATGGAGATTCCACAACCTCTGGATAGCCTGTTTCAGCACTTTACTACCCTCTGAGTGAGAGTTTTGCTTAATATCCTACTTAAACTTCCCTTGCTGCAACCTGAGACCGTTGCTCCTTGTTCTGTCATCCGTCACCACTGAGAACAATTTAGCTCCATCCTCTTTGGAATCACCCTTCAGGTAGCTGAAGGCTGTTATTGAACCCTCCATCCTTGCCCCTACTCTTCTCTTCTTCAGACTAAATAAGTCCAGTTCCCTTAGCATCAAAAAAATATTGTTTTCAACTGATAGAAAGGCAAGGCATCTATTGATCTGGAGAAGTGTTGTTTTGCAAACCTAGGAAATAGCTGAACATTTATACATGGGTAGAAAAAAATGAAGACTAACAAATATATAATTATTTTATTTAGAACATTTTTGTGTGTCTGCTGAGAGTAAGCCTTACATTTCTATGAAAGTAAATATATTTTAATTCCCATGGCATGTGAAAAATGTCAACAAATATGAGAAATAAAGTCCCAAACTGATCAAAAGAGTAAGATATACATTCAATATGTGAAAACTGCATGTGGACAGAGAGACTTTCCATGTCAAATTTTAGCCCAATGCAAATTAAAATAAATGAGATATACAGTACCTCTGCAACAAAGTTCATGTAAAAGAAATGCTGACAGATTCTTAACCAGAGTTGCATAGCCATAATATGATTTGAACACTGTACTGTTACCATTTATGCACTAACATATAATAGAAGTGAGGTACATTCTTAAGCAAGTGGGAAAAAAAGAAAGCCACACATTTTTCTCCATTCTAATTATCTTCGTTCCAGTGAATTAGAAAATGGAAAATGTAGAAGTCAAGCTGAAGATGGTTCGGAGCTCAATCGCCTGCCAAGTTAAGTCTGACAAATGGCAAGTGTGTATAATTAATACTGTCATCTTTCCCTAGACCAAAGGGCGACTGCAGTAACTATAGATTGTAATTGTCATCGTTGTCACATAAAATGTGCTATTATTAAGTTCAGACTGAATTTTATTGCTGGGAATGCTCATAAATTGAATGGTCAGTCATTTAAATTACCGAGTAGAAAGCTTTGCGGTTTGCTCTAAAGCTACTTTCAAAGACAATGTATTTGACTTTAGACCTCTGGAAGCTAACTGCATTCTTAAAACACACATTAGACAGGTTGTACCATATAAGTGAAGATACTCTGACAGATACACTGCATTTCTTTCATATTTTAACATCCTTACATTTTAATTTCTAATGTTTTTGTAAAAAGGCAAATACAGTATGTGCTATAAAGGCAATTTTTAAAACAGGACCTATTGTCATCTACAAGGTGAAGTAGATATATGAGTAAGGACTGGTTTATTCACTTTGAACTGGGAGAATGATGACAGAGGTGTACATATAAAAAAAGGGAATTAGAAGATGTAGGAATACCCCAAAGTCACTACATTAAACCCATCCCCCCACAGATAAGGGATATCCTGGGTCATCAAATCCTGTCCCTGGCTCTAACAGGAAACCACACTATATCTTTCATATGTTTATGATGTGTCCTCTTAACTTCTATTGAAAGGCTGTTATATAGTTTCATTCCTATGTTAGTTATAAAACTTCTGATTTCCAAGCTCAATTTGTTCATGGTCATTCTATGCACATTTTTTCTTGTGTGAACATTTTTCTTGTAGCTTAAACAGCAGTTCCACTTCCCTGATATTTACCCCATGATGTACTTCTAATCTATAGAGTAATCGTAGTCTTTGTTTTGCCAGGCTGAACAAGCCAAATAATTTAGTCTCTTTTAGTAAGTTCAGCAATCCATTCCTTTGATCATCCTAGTAGTCCTTCTCTATATCAGCTCCAATTTGGATTTATCTTTCTCAAATGCTCGTGACTAGAATTGTATGTGGTATTCTAGATTAGATCTTATCACTACCTTATAGAAAATCATTAATATTCTTCCACTTCTTACAGAAATATCTCCCCTGACATATTTCAGAGTTGTGTTTGCCTTTGTATATGCCCATTGTGATGGTCATCAGTTAGCATACCAAGGTCTTTTACCACCTCTCATACCCAACTGATGAGCCCCTAGATTTTAGTATAAAGTTTTGTTTTGACTTTGCACTTTCTACTACCATATTTTATATCGTACAATGTGTACCTTTCTCCCAAAATTGGGCTGCTGGAATACTTGAGGAAATAGGGTAATAGCAGTCTCTGCCTCTGCTGGGGGCAGGGCAGTTAGAGGTAGAAGCAAAAACAATGTTGCCTAACTGCTGGCTATGGACATTTTTTCTTTCCCCTGGAATATATTGCAGGATGGTAGCATCCTTGCCTTGACCTTGTTTTGGGTAAAGTCTGCCTTTGTTCTAGTGTCTGCCATACAATTTTGGTTCAGATGAGATTTCGTAGATTTCATAGACATCAGGGCTGGAAGGGACCTCGGGAGATCATCGAGTCCAGCCCCATGCCCAAAGGGCAGGAAGTCAGCTGGGGTCATAGGAACCCAGCAAGATAAGCATCCAATTTACTCTTGAAGGTGTTCAATGTAAGTGCTTGCACCACCTCCGCTGCCAGACTGTTCCAGACCTTGGGGGCTCGGACAGTAAAGAAATTCTTCCTTATGTCCAGCCTGAAACGGTCTTGCAGGAGTTTGTGACCGTTCGACCTCGTCATCCCTTGGGGCGCGCTGGTGAACAATCGTTCCCCCAGATCCTGGTGAACACCCCTGATAAACTTATAGGTGGCCATCAGATCACCCCTGAGCCTGCGCTTTTTCCAGGCTAAAGAGCCCCATGGCTCTCAGCCTGTCATCGTAAGATCTGTTTTCCTGACCTCTGATCATGCACGTGGCTCTCCTCTGGACTCTCTCAAGCTTCTCCACATCCTTTTTGAATTGTGGAGCCCAAAACTGGATGCAGTACTCCAGCTGCAGCCTCACCAAGGCCGAGTACAAGGGGAGAATGACGTCCCGGGATTTGCTCGAGAAGCATCTATGGATGCAAGCCAGCGTTTTGGTCGCTTTACTAGCCGCAGCATCGCATTGCAGGCTCATGTTCATCTTGTGGTCAATGATGACCCCCAAGTCTCTTTCTTCTGTAGTGCTATCCAATGTAGCACTGCTGAGCCTATAAGGATGCTGCAGGTTTTTCCTCCAAGGTGGAGAACCTTGCATTTTTTGGTGTTAAACACCATGAGGTTCTCATCTGCCCATTTGCTGAGCTTGTCCAGGTCAGCCTGGATCACCCGTCTATCTTCTGCCGTGGATGCTTTGCCCCAAAGTTTGGTGTCATCGGCGAACTTGGCCAGTCCACTCCTGACTCCAATGTCCACATCATTAATGAAGATGTTGAACAGTATGGGTCCTAGGACAGAGCCTTGAGGGACCCCATTGGTCACAGGGCACCACGATGAGTGACTGCCATCAATTACAACCCTCTGGGTCTGACCACGGAGCCAATTTCCCAGCCAGTGGATCGTGGTGGAGCCAAGGCCACAACTGGGCAGTTTGGCCAAGAGGTGATCATGGGATACCAGATCAAAAGCTTTTTTGAAGTCAAAATATATGACATCAATCTCTTCTCCCTCATCCAGGTGATAGGTCACCTGGTCATAGAAGGAAATGAGATTGGTTAAACAAGACTTACCCGCAACAAACCCGTGCTGACTATCCCTTAGGATGTTAGCCTGGGCCAGTCCATCAAGGATGGCCTTCTTAATAAACTTTTCTAAGATCTTCCCCAGGATAGAAGTCAGGCTAATGGGCCTGTAGTTAGCCGGATCCACTCTCCTGCCTTTCTTGAAGATCGGCACCACATTGGCCTTCTTCCAGTCTTCGGGCACTACACCAGAGTGCCAGGAGTTTTCAAAGATCCGTGCCAGGGGCTGGGCTGTGACGCTCACCAGCTCCTTGAGTACCCTGGGGTGCAGATTGTCAGGGCCGGCTGACTTGAAGGTATCCAGCTTCTCAAGATGTTCCTTCATGAGGTCAGCATTTATGGAGGGTAGGGGATCCCCATCACCCAGATTTCCCTGTCCCATAGCAGGCATGGGCATCCCATGGGACTGATGAAAGACTGACGCAAAGTACCTATTTAATAGGTTGGCTTTTTCCTGGGCGTCAGTTGTCAGTTGCCCCACCTGGTTTAGCAGGGGTCCAACGTTGCCCTTGCTTTTCCTCTGGCTCCCCACATATCTGAAAAAGGACTTTTTGTTGTCCTTGATGCTTGAAGCTAGTTGGAGTTCAGTTGCAGCCTTGGCTTTCCTGGTTTGCTTCCTGCAGGACCGGACCAGTGCAGAATAATCCCCCTTGGTGGTGAATCCCATTCTGCATCCTTTGTAGGCTTTCTTTTTTAGCCGCAGGAGGTCTGCTAGGTCCCTGGAGAGCCAGGAGGGCTGCTGTGCCTTCTTGCTGCCTTTCCTCCATGTTGGAATAGATTTAGCTTGTGCATTGAGGATTGCTTCCTTGAGAAGCAACCACTCTTCTTGAACTTCCATCTCCCTGGGGTCATGGTCCCTAAGGGCCTGACCGACAAGCCTCTTGAGCTTGTCAAAGTCGGCTTTTCTGAAGTCAAGGACTTCTGTGTTGCTGACTGACTTGCCAGCTTTACGGCGGATGGTGAAGGTGATCAGCTCGTGGTCGCTGTCACCCAGCTTCCCATCGATCACTAGGTCGCCGATTAGGTCGTCCCCCATAGCCAGTACCAGGTTGAGCAGTGCTTTGCCTCTCGTTGGCCGTTCTTGAGTCAGGTAGAAGTCATCCCTGCACGAGAGAAAGCTTTGCGACCGCTCAGATTTTGCTGAGTGATCTTCCCACGAGATGTCTAGGTAATTGAAGTCACCCGTGACAACCAAGGTCCTGGAGCAAGCAGCCTCAGTCAGTTCCCGGGCGAACTCCTGGTCAAGCTCGGGACTTTGAGTGGGAGTTCTGTAGTAGACTCCTACCGTTGTGTCCCCTGTGCCGTTTTTCCCACAAATTTTTACCCAGAGGGTCTCTAGCTGTCCATGCCGGTCGCCAACATCAGCTTGCAGGGACATGTAGCTTTCCTTCACATAGAGAGCTACACCCCCGCCCCTTTTGTCAACACGATCCCTCCTGTACAGGGTATAGCCCTCCATACCCGTGGTCCAGTCATGGGTGGAGTCCCACCAGGTCTCCGTTATCCCAATGACGTCATAATTCTTTGCACTGAGCAGGAGGATGAGCTCCTCCTGCTTGTTGCCCAGGCTCCTGGCATTCGTGTACAGGCAGGCAAGTGTGCCCTTGGGGGCTCTTGCCTTGCCCACAGATTGTGCCAGGGCTGGGGCAGGGGTAGGCTCCCTTAAGTGCCTTGGTCTGCTGGCTTTGCAAGGGTTGCTCAGCAGGCCAGCAGTGGCAGTAGTCCCCCCATCCCCCAGCAGGCTTAGTTTAAAGCCCGGTGGAGCAGGTCAGCCAGCCTGGCTGAGAAGAGCCTCCTCCCCAGGGGGGAGAGGTGGAGGCCATCTCTTCCCAGCAGCTCGCTGCCTCTGTCGCCAAAGAGCGGGCTGTGGTCATGGAAGCCAAAGCCTTCCCGATGACACCAGCTCCGCAGTCTTTGGTTTACTGCGTGGATCCTCCTCTCCCTCCTCAGCCCATAGCCCGAGACTGGGAGGATCGACAAAAACACCACCTGAGCTCCCAGACCCCTAAGCCCTGCTCCCAAATCCCTGTAGTGCCTCATGACCTGGCTGGGGGTGCACCGAGCCATGTCATTGGTGCCCACATGAATAAGGAGCATGGGATAGTGGTCTGTGGGCCGGAGGAGCTCTGGGATTCTCTCCGCAATGTCTCGGATGTGGGCCCCCGGGAAGCAGCAGACTTCCAGGGCTAAGGAGTCAGGGCGGCAGATTGCCTCCTCAGTCCCCCACAGGATGGAGTCTCCCACAACAAACATCTTTTGTTTTGTCTTGGGGAGAGCGGGGGCAGTAGCTGTGGTTAAGCCTGGCTTGCCAGCAGGAGCTGGCAACTGAGCAGGCTCTGCTGGGGCTGCAAGAGGTGCAAACCTGTTGCTAAGCTCCGGCGAGGGAGGGGGCTTGGTGTGGCGGGCCTTAGATGATATGAGAAGAGAGACTGCTCAGTGCTCATGAGGGTGTTACCTTGGGGCTCGGTGGTCTCTCTGTGAACCATGGACTGTGGGCTACATGGCACCCTGTTTTCAAGGTTCTGGTCTCTATCAGTGGGACCTTGCCATGCCCTGCATCTCTGGATGGGCCCTGTCCCAGCTGCCTGTTAGCTTCAGCCCTGCTGTTCCATATTCTTTAAGTTTTAGTAATTTTCCTACTTTAATGCTGAGCCTGCCTGGGCTCCTGTGCGGCCCTCATCTTCACCCCTTTTTAGCAGCATGCCCCTTCAGTCCTTCAGGAAGTAAATAAAAATCAGGCCCTTTCAACCCTCTAACTAAAGAAAAGATATTTCAAAATTGCCCGGGACAGTTAAGGCACACTGTCTCTTTAAGGCTGGGACCTTCCCAGTCCTTTCCCTACCTGCCCAGCTTGGGCAGTCTTAAAACTTTTTCAGCTGGATTCTTAGAAGCTTCTATCCTGCAGAAGGAACTTTCCTAATCTGACCATGCTTCCTCCTTTCCCTTACTTCTGGTATCTGTTTTATCAGCCCTGGGGAGGCTTCTATTCAGTCTGCCCAAGTCATCTAGGATTACTATATGTCCAGGTTTTTCCAAACATATCCTCTTTTTGGATCATCCAATCTCCATCCGGGCAGTTTTTTGAAATCAGAACCAATGTCTGGGATTTTGCACTGCTCTGCTGGCAGGAATGGGAGGAGGGCAGTTGGAGGCAGTGGGCTCACTTGCATCTGTGGGCACATACATGTGGCTGGCATGCAGCCAGGCAGGGTCATGAGAGCAGCCCTGGCAGTGTGTGGGGGACAGGGTTAGAGGCCCAGGACTTGGGGACTGTCTCAGGGGCTGTGTGTGTGTGTTTGTGGAGTGGATGGGTGTGTGAGGGAGGGCTGATGACTACCAGGAGGGCTGTCCCTAGGGGTGGTGCAGGGCCTGGGGGGAGGGGGAGTGGCTGGAGCCAATGGAGTGGGAGGGGGGTGGTGAGCAGCTGGAACCAGCAGAGCAGGTGGGGGTGTGTGGCAGTCATAGCAGGGCCTATATGGTATCGACTGCAGGGTCCCCCAAAGTGCGGGGCCCGGGCAATCACCCCAATTTGCCACCCTCTAGGGATGGCCCTGCCTACCAGTACTAGGGAAAGCTGTCTGTGTGTTGGGGCTGCAGCAGGGCAGGGGGGGTTGGGGGACTGGCACCTGCCCTTCTACCAGCAGAAGGGGGTGGGGGGGAGCAGGGAGCTCTGTGGCCAGGCTGGCAGCACCAGGGCCAGTGCCCCTGCTCACGGAGCCAGGCTGGCTGGGAGATACCACCCGAGGGGGGTGTTGCCAGGTCATCTGGCATGGCACTGGAGCCCCAGCTCAGGGTTGGGGGGTACCACAGGTATCCCCTCTTCTCTCCTTCCTGTGCTGAGTCTGACTTGCTCTGCCACCTCCCACATGAATCAGAGTCTTAATGTCTGGCCTGGTTGTGATGGGGGCAGCTGGGGGCTCCCTCTGGCAGGACTGCAGGAGCAGGGGACTGCAGCTCAGGAGTGAGGGGCATCAGTATGGCCTGGGGAGAGGGGGAGGGAGTGTGGGTTGGGAGTGAGGGACACCAGAAGGGCCAGGGTCTGTGGGCCAGGAGAGAGGGTTAGCAGCAGGGATTAGGGGACTATGGGTTGGGACAGAAGGGCACCAAAACAGCCTGGGCAGGATGAGGGGCCAAGGGTCTGTGGGTTGGGACTGAGAGGCAGAAACAGGGATGGGAGGCTGCAGATTGGGAGGGAGAGTTATTGGAGGAGACACTTCATGTTGTGGAGGACCCGCAACATGAACAAATGGTTGGAAGACAAGGCAACGGCAATTCAACATCCTTCTGACATCCATGATATATGTGATTTCTTCAAAAGCATCTATGGTCCAAGCACTTGGGGGCCAACCTATTTTAGATCTAAAGATGGAGGAGACCCAGGGGCCTATGGGTTGGGAGTGAGGTTTTCTTCCCCTCGCCCCACCGACAGGTGTCCTCTTTTTAGGAACTGGAAATATGGTAACCTTAGTTAATCCCCATGGTAATCTGCCATGTCACATTTTAGGGCTCCTTTCCTCATACCCTGCTCCCTGCCACAAATGCTACAAAAAAGCTACTCAGTATCATACTATTTACCAGTATTTTTTAAAGAAAGTTGTGTTTTCTCCATTTTGCCTTTCAAAAATGAGGTGCGTGTTATATTTAGGGGCATGTTGTATCCCAAAACATGTACTGCTAGATTTCATTCTGTTTTATTATTATAGTATTGAAAGTCATCCAGTTCTTCCTGTATGAAATTCCAATCCTCTGCTCTATTAGCAATACCACTTAACTTTTGTCATCAACAAATTTGTTAGTACACTCGTACCTTATGTGCAATTTATTTTATTTAATATATTTATTAATTCCAAGGCTGATCCTTGAGGAGTTTCACTTTCACCATAACCTACTGTTGTTTATCAAATAGCCACTTCCTTATCCGCCATCCAGTTCTTGTTCTAAACCAAATCTTCTTTAATTTATAATTTCCCAAATAGTAGCATATTCACTGATTTTATGATAAATTGGATCCATTGTATTTTACTTGTCTAAAAAAGGGTGGTGTTACAGGTTCCCTTTCATCCTTTCTAAAAGGATTTTATAGGAGCAATCACCCTTAAAAAGTGTTAACCCAAGCTAAATCATCTCTAAATGTTTTAAAGCTAAGCCACTTCAGGTAAGGGTTCTCTTTGATCCATTTTATCCAGGTGTTTCCAGTGTATATTCAGTCTTCTCTATTTTCATTCCTCCAGGATGCACCATTTGCAGGTCTTCGAACTCCTTTGTGCCACGGAAAGCTCTCAGCCTTCTTGGACTCTATTGAACTTCCACCATCTAGGGGGGTTGTGCTGGCCTCAAGCCAACATCCCCTCTCTCTCCCAAGGGTTGCATCTCCAGCACACCCTGACCACCCAGGTGCAGCTCACCAGTTTGCTGCTTACTCTAGAACCCTTGTGCAAACAGTAACAGGAAACATACTACCTACCTCCATTAAGAGAATGGAACTCAGAGAATGGGTTTCAGCTCTTCCCTGGTGTGATTACTAATCTCCCCCCATACCTAGCCTAATCTGAGTTCAACTAAATGCCTGCACAATTTTATTTTATTTTATTTATTTTTTAAATTTACACCTTTCTCTATTTCTCTCTACTTTTCTCCACCAGTACCCACTGTCTGGCTCCTGCTGGCTGTGAAGTGAAGGCAGCTACAGCCCACATGGTGGTTTCTCTTATTATTATTGGCTGCTTACTGATGTTAAAAAACAAACAAACAAATACTGGTGCTTTACTTTAAATTCAGCACACTCCCATGCCAAGCTCAGCTCATGCTCAGAAGAAGCATGGCATTAATTGAACCTGGCTCACCCAACACTTGTATAGATTGGGCATTTAATAGGGCTTTTTTGGCACCTTATCTAATAGTTGATTGACAGGAGACCTCCATCTTATTACAGCCATCTTTACAACCATTGAGATCCTGACATCTTCCATTATTGAGGACTTGGGGTTGGAATTTAGTTTGTCTGGAACCTCCCCTCAGGCCTGTGCACCATGAGTGACACTGCCAGAAATGTGAGACTCTGGGCAACATAGCTCTGAAGGTCATTGGGGTACACAAGACTCTCTGCCACTACAAGGTCTTGGTCCATGGAGAGGTTCATGGAATGGTCACACCTTGAAAGATAACCAAGACAACATATGACCAGAAAGAAGAACTACTGCCTTCTCCAGGAAACTAGTTAAATTCACTCAGAGCTGCACTGTCAGTGTTGTGACAAGATGACCAGATAAAGCTCAGCTGATGGAGGCTACACTTTCTTCTGGAAGAGGAAACCAGCCCAGGACAGAGGTGTTCATGGCATCGCTTTGTCATTAAGAATCAGTTTATTAGCAGACTTAAGGAGCTTCCTGTGAGCATTAACAATTGCCTTATAACTCTTCATTTTAAGCTCAGCAACAACCAGTATACCACAGTCAATCAATGCATATGACCCAACACTTGATGCTGATGATACCAGAACAGTTCTACTCCAACCTTGACCACATTTTGAATAATTCTTGCCAGGTGGATGAGAACATTATTTTTGGTGACGTCAGTGCCAGGATTGTATGTGACCTGGAACTGTGGAATGGCACCCTTGGGAAAGGAGTAGGGAAAGCCAACTCCAGTGACACACTTCTTCTCAGCAAATGCATGGACCATGGTCTTGTCATTATGAACACCATCTTTAAACAGTGACAAATAAAAGAACACATGAAGATACCCTCACTCCAAGCACTGGCACCTCCTCAACTATGTTACTGTTAGAGCCCATGATCAAATGGATGTCCATATCATGCAAGCCATGAAAGGAACTGATGACTGCTGGATAGATGACCATATTTTCAAATCCTTCTGAACATCCAGTGTCCTCTGAAACACCAAAAATGGCCAAAAGCAATGTAAATGTAACAAAATCTCTTTAAGACCTGTAAGGACCTCCAACAGTGTCTCCATGGAAAGCTCTCTTCCCTGTCCACAAATGAAGGGAACACTGAGGAACGCTGAAAGGCATTTAAAACTGCCATTCATATGACCTGTGCTGAATCCATTGGTATACTACACATTGACACCAAAACTGGTTCAATGAGAGCAACACTGAGATCTAAGCCTTCCTTGACAGGAAGAGAAGTGCTTAATCTGCTTGGCAAGATGACACCTCATCTCAGCAGAGGATGACAATTTATCAGCTCTTCAAAGCTGAGCTCAAAGGAAGAACCAGGAAATAAAAAATCAGTGGTGGCAAGATAAAGCCAAAGAGATCCAGTTCTATGCTGACAAAAATAGAGAAGAGAAGAGCCACGCGCATGATCAGAGGTCAGGAAAACAGACCTTACAACAACAGGCTGAGAGCCATGGGGCTCTTTAGCCTGGAAAAGTGCAGGCTCAGGGGTGATCTGGTGGCCACCTATAAGTTTATCAGGGGTGACCACTAGGATCTGGGGGAACATTTGTTCACCAGAGCGCCCCAAGAGATGACGAGGTCAAACGGTCATAAACTACTAAAAGACTGTTTCAGGCTGGGCATAAGGAAGAATTTCTTTACTGTCCAAGCCCCCAAGGTCTGGAACAGTCTGCCATCAGAGGTGGTTCAAGCACCTAGATTGAAAACCTTCAAGAGCAAATTGGATGCTTATCTTGCTGGGATCCTATGACCCCAGCTGACTTCCTGCCCTTTGGGTGGGGGGCTGGACTTGATGATCTTCCAGCCCTAATGTCTATGAAATCTATGAAACATGACATACATAACTTTTCCAGGCAATGAAAGCCATCTCTGGCCTAGCTTCCCATGATCCTACTGCCCTGCAATTTCAGGATTGCTTGATGCTCCTCCAAGACAATGAATCTATCCAAGTTAAAAGAGAAGAGCACTTCGAGGCACTCCTGAACCATGAGTCGTGGGGGATGGACTCAATGGTGGTATCTACCAGCACCCTGAAAGGGGATCCCTCACCAGCTCTCCTATCCTAGAAGAAGTCCAGTATACCATCAAGGAAACCAAGAACAACATGACTACTGGACCAGATGGCACAAATGATGCGTACCCCCAGAGGCTGGGGGTGAGTCATGGTGACTGCTGGCAGGCAGCAGCAGCAGTGTTGGTGGCAGGGTCATGATGGCGGCAAGTGGGGAGCTCCTGCAGGTGGCCATGACTGTGTCAGTGGTGAGGGGAGGGTGGCAAGCACTGATCTGCGGTTGGTGACCAACCACAGACACCACCAGCAGAGTCGGCGGCAGCCAGCAGTGATTGGCGACTGCCAGCAGATGCTATTGGCAGTGTCAGCGGTGTGTGTGTGGGGTGTGGCAACTGCCCACAAGCACTGCCGGCAGTGTTGATGGCAGCCAATCACAAGGCGTGCACTGCCAATCTCAGGAGGCGCACGTGCACACTTGTGCACCCCATCTGTGTCACCAAATGCTAGATGGCATACTTGCTGAAATCAATGAGGAGCTGGTACCAATACTTCACAAATTTATTCTATGCATTTGGAACAATGAAGAGATCTCTGAGGACCTGAGGAGTGCCAACATCTTAATTATCTTCAAGGAGATAAGTCTCTGTGTGGGAACAATTGAAGTATTGCCCTCCTTCCCACTGCAGGGAAAATCCTTGCCTGCATCCTCCTGAACTGTCTTCTACTTCTTGCCAAGGACGTCTTGCTGAAATCTCACTGTGGTTTCAGACCATCCTCCAGGGCAACTGACATAATCTTTGTTGCCTGCCAGGTCCAAGAAAAGTGTCAGAGACAACATCAGGACCTGTATATGTTCTTCATTGAACTCACTAAAGCGGTTTTATTCCAGCAATTTGAAAGTTTTGTGGAAAGACCTCGCTAGATTTGGATGTTCTTTATGACCAGATGATTGTGACTGTCCTATGTAGCAGGTCAGAGACAGATCCTTTTGCCATCCAAACTGAGGTGAAGCAAGGAATGTTATCACCCCAACTCTTTTCTCCATTTTCTTGACAGTTATCTTCGTTCTCATTGAGGACCACCTTCCTTCTTTAATTGACATAGAACACTGAACAGATGGAGGGCTCTTCAATCTGGGATATTTTTGGTTAAAGATCAAAGTACTCAAAACAACCATCCTTTAAATTAAATAGACGGATGACTGCCCCTTCCTTGCACACACTGAGGAAAACCTCCAGACCACCGAGAAGCCTGGCAAAGGCTTTGGGACTCTCTGTCAACTTTGAGCCTCTATCAGCCTGCCCTGGGCCATGAATGTGAACCCTCTCCCCATATTACCATTAACGGAAGAGACTGGGAGGTAGTTTAGACCTTTCCCTACCTTAGAAGCCACCTGTCTCAGAAAGTGAACATTGAGGCAATCCAGTGCAGGCCCAATGAACCAGCATCTCCTCTGGGGAAATTTGCTTCAGCGTGTATTTATTCATCATGATCTCTTTTAAGATACCAGTATCCAAGTCTACAAAGCAGCCAGCCCCACTTTCCTCTATGGATGTGAAATGGGGGTAAGCCTACAGTTGTCATCTCAAGAGCCTGGAGAAGTATGACCAACGGTGGCTCTGGAAAATCCTCTGCATGAAATGGGAAGACTGCTGCACAAAAACTAGTATTGTTGCTGAAACCGATGTTTACCAGCATTGAGTTGGTGATCTTCAGTGCTCAGAGACAATTTCACTGGACTGGATATCTTGTGCAGATGCTCAACTCCCAAAACAAGTGCTCTACTCCTAGCTTAGTAATAGCTTGATCTCACGGTGGCAGAGGAAGCACTACAAAGCACATTGAAGGTATACCTCAAGAAAAGGGATGCCAACAGCAAGAGCTGGGGGAAGCTGACTGGCTGCTGACTGACTCCAATGGTGCTGAAACCTCAACCAAGCAGCAGCCTGTTTTGAGGTAAAGCGTCTTGCCTTCAAAACAGAGAAGAGAGAACAAAGGAAGGAAAAGAAGAGAGATCCTAGCCTATGGACTACCCTCCCTTGCAGAAAGATCTGTAAGTTTTGTGGATGGGTCTGTGACTCAAGGATTGGACTCTCAAGTTACCTCAAGATCCGCCATGGGACTGTGGTAGAGATCAGCCTCAAATTGAGGGATTGCTGCTGCTGCAGCTGCCATTATCTTTTTGGAAAAATATAGAAAAATATTCCCTTGGTTTTGGGGATGTACATAGGTC
The DNA here is from genome assembly GCF_052110815.1 of Crocodylus siamensis. NCBI lineage: Eukaryota > Metazoa > Chordata > Crocodylia > Crocodylidae > Crocodylus > Crocodylus siamensis. Next base: position 172,181,511 of record NC_143399.1, read on the forward strand.
ATTTTCAATCTCTACCCCAATCTCTCTCCTCTCTGTATAGCAGCCCCTTTGTTTTATTTATTTTCTTTTTACTATGTGAACCTTTTACTATGTGATTTTAATTTCCATGGTCAAATTCAGCTCGACTTTTGGTACGTCTCACTCATTTCAAAATTAGAGGTATAGCTTTGTTTGATGAGAGATCTCTTTCTTCATTCCTTCTAGTTTTCTTCTTTTCCCTAATATTCTTTTGGCGGTGGTTATTTGGTTAGTTCTCGATAACCTATGAGCCTTTTCTGATGAGCTTTGTGTTTAGGAAGATAATGTGTACAGTTTGTTTTATCTATGACACAAGAATTTTTAAGTCTCCTTCATTTTTAAATCGTTACATTCTTCCATCCAGTTGACTTGGTTACCAAGTTCTCTCAGTTTCCCAAAAAGTGGCCGCTTGGAAATTGAAAACCTTAGTTACTGATCTATTTTTCATTTTATTTTTTCCATTTAATTTTAACTCAGTGAATTCATGATCACTTGATCCAAGGTTATTTTCTATTATTAGCTTTCATAATGTTAACTGCTCACCAAACCAAGTCTAAAGTACTATCAGCTCTGGTTCATTGACTATTTACTGAGGAAATTTTATTTGCTGTTACATCCAGGAAGTTGTTTACTATTATGGGCTCATTGAACTATTTATAATCTATTATTATAATCTTGTGCAATTAATATATTTTCCAATTTATGTCTGGAAAGTTCAAGTCTTCCAAAATTACATTCCTAACAATATTTCTCTCTTAAATAATGGAGGGTGTCATAAAAAACAATGAAGGAAATCTACAGGAGTTCAGATTGGCCAACAGCTTAGAAAAAAAATCTGTGTTTTTGCAGGATATGGACAGAAATTAGGCTCTGTACTTAATTGGCCTACATTTATTACTTTCTGCATGTGAGCTGTCTAACAGAAGGATGTTTTCTGTATATTATTCAATTAAGATGTATTTACAAGAGAAATAAAAACATATGCATTAATTCTTACATTTTAAAACTATGCTACATGGATTACTTGTATTCCATGGAGTACTTGCTGGTGGTTTTCAGAGAGATGAATGGACACAGTGTTGGCTGCCCCTCATTTCCATCTGCTAAATAGCTATAGAAATATACTCTCATGATGTGACTTCTTCAAACAAGCAATTACTGTAGCTGCCACAGAATTATCTTGCAATTGCAAGTGTGAGGGGGGTTCCTGTTATTGGCAATGGGAAAGCAGATGGCCCATGAAGCAATGTCTCTACTGAAATTCAGGCTACAGTGAAGTTTGAGAACTATTACATTCATTTATTGATTTTTTTGACAAATTGTGAAATATAAATCTCGAATTAGAAATCTTTGTATGATATGAAACAAAAAGAAACATGACTAAATACTCCAATACACCAAAGCAAAGGGCAAATTTTAAAGCCTGGAAGACAAAAGTTACAACAGATTAATGAAATCATTACTTCAATCACCTGATGTTTTCATTCTGCAGGAAATGTGCATCACTCATAACCTTGCAGTTTCTGGAGTTTCTTAAGATATATAAAATGCATGTCACACCAACATAGTGGTTCCTTAAATCTTAACTCATCCTGTAGGTTCTGAGAAGATGCAAAAGCTATGTACCTAGCCAGGTGCAACTTATCTGTTTTAAGTTATAGGTAAGTTACTTGCCCAGGTGTCAAAGTATATTGCAGTTAGAAGTGGCTGGACTTGAGATAAATATTGTTCCATCACTTCATTAGTTTGTTTGCAGTTTTTTATCAAAAGCAAGCTTTCAGTCAAATGCCACTGGTTAAGGCCATTTCAACAAAACTGATGCACCATTGTTATTTTCCACATTTGCAGAAAAACACTATTCTCTCTTTTTCCAAGAAAATTTGACATTAGAACATCTCCCACATATCACAGGGAGAAGACAAACAAAAAGTATTAAATTGGATACATAAGGCTCCTTACTTTTTCAGATCAAGTCCAAAAAAAACTTGTGCATGTTTTTTCTAAGAAAAAAAAAAGCCTTGGCAAAAGTAGTGGATGCATCTGAAAAAGATAAAGAATTTAGTAAAAGACTACCTTTTTTTGTACAAAGGTGCTGTGATAGGGGTTATTTGAATAATGGGACTGAGTGGTACCCATTACAAATGCACAGTGTACAGAATAAAATATATTGCTAAATATAGACAGTAGGAAAATTCCCCAAAACAATACTTAAATGCTGGTCTGTTTTGTTTCAGTAGAAATTGATAAATGTCCTTATGATTCTAGCCAACTACAAAAGCTTTAAGTCATGGAAGCTAACTTTAGCAGGGCACTAAGGTGCCTGCTACTTGGAAAGCTGGAGTAGTGGCTCAGGTGCTAGTTGCTAGGGGCAACCAGAGGGAGTTAAGGACACACACCTGTTTGGTCAGCTGAACGGAAGGGGCAGGGCCTGGCTCAGATATAAATCACAGGCCAAAGCCCAGGGGGGAAGCCTGTGGCCAAGGAGCTCTGCCCTGAATGTGTGAAAGGGAAAAGGTCTGGATGGGCAAGCAGCTGGTGACATGGGTGAGAGATGGAACACCTGTGGTGTGGTTTGGAGGACTTTTAGCCACGAGGCATAGATTTGTGTTATAGCCGATTGGCTTGTGTTTTGGTTGTTGTTAGACCGGAGGTTCGGGTGAGGCTAGAAGGAGATGGAGGAGGCCTCAAAAGGGAACCATGTTAGAGTGTGGACCCCAGCCCCAGAGAGGGGGCAGCACTACTGAGAGGCCCAGAGAGAGGGGCAGTGATCATGAAGCCAAAAAGGGTGCAGCAGAGGGAGTGTGTCTCCCAGACTGCCAGAAAGGACAGTGCAGGAAGGGCATTGACCCAGAACATCCACAAGGGAGCAGCAGAGGGGGAGGTGTCATCCCTGAGCGCCAAGGCAAAGGCACAGTATTGGGAGAGGGCTGACCCCGAGTACCCCAGAAAGCAGAACAAGGTCATGGAGAACCTGAGCACCAGTGAGGCTTGTGGGCAGCGAGAAGCCCCGGAGAGAGAAGGTCAGTGACCATTTGAGCACTGTGAGGTGCAGCGTGAGGCGGAACTCTAGACAGCCTGAATGAGACGAGACTGAAGGGATGGAGTGTCAACAGGACGCGGAGCGAGGCAGGGCTGTAGAGCGCCTAAGTGCCAGGGAGACCGAGGCGGGTCCGGCACATAGCAGGAAAATGTAGCCAAGGGAACATTTATTTGCAAGGGAACATTGCAGCCTCCCTACAATAAATACAAAGACATGGTGGGTGAGATTCTGAGGGTGCTTAGAGAACGCTTGTCCTGGTACAGAGGGCACCCTAGGGGAGAACACGGTGACCCTAGGGTCCCATCCTGCTACACTAACAACAAGGAAACAAAACAACCCCCACCCACCTTTTGAAATTGTCTCCATAATTAAGGACTAATTTCCCACCCTCAGACATCAGCAGAACAATGTTGTGTATCTAGTCTAGAGATACCTTTTGAACAGTATGGACAACTTCAAGTTGCCCAGAAAACAGAGTAAAGGATGTGCTGTCACACTGCTTTAAGGCCAGAGTAAGGGAAGGTTGTGAATGTATTGTAACCAAAGAAATATGTTTCTGTTTGATGGTATTATAGATTGATAGCATAGAAGGCATCTTAAGCAAATGAAAAATTAAGCTGCATCTCAATTAAGATTTTCAATGAAGTACAACAATTAATTGAAAACCACATGCTATATGTCAGTTCTTGAATAAAACAAAAACAAGTAAACATGAAGTAGCAGAAACCTAAGTGAACTTAAGTGATGGTCAAACTAAACAGTATTTCCAAGTCTGCATAAGAAACATACTTGAAAGGGGGAATCTCCTGGGGAGACTGAATGCTGTGGAAAGATCCTGTTATTCAGGTTAATTGAAAGGTATTCTCTGTGTTTTCTATATTTTTCAATGCTGATGTATTTTTGTATTAAATTACTTGGAGCAGGAAGTGGAGCACAGGTCTTCCACCAAAGAGGTGACTGCTTTACTCCCTAGATTTCAGAGTTATCCTTTTCCTCCCTTTCCCCCTTGTGGCAGGGCATCTTTGGTGCCTGCCACTTTAAGGGCAGAAAACAGGCAGCCATTTTAGACCCAGGGATAAAAGCTGGGTTTCAGTTTGCTGCAGGAGGAAGGAGGTAACATCAGGCTGAGAGGCTGCTCTGGCAGTCAGGAGGTAAGGGCATGGGCTGGAGGTGACCCCTTGTCCTCAGTAAAGTATAAAACTGCACCTGTGCAGGGTGGTCTGGTGGGGCTCTTAGTGGTGTGGGAGCCTCCCAGGAAATATCAGGCCAGTTACCTCTCTAGTGAAAGGTGTGTCAGGGTGCCTTATAACCCCAGCCTCACACCCCTGGTAGTTTTTTAACGAGCCCAGGCTTGTTAAGGAGTCCGGAGGCAGAGCTCAGGTTGCAGGAGGAACCTGGAGCCATTCCAAGTGGCAAGCAAAATCCTGGGGGTGCGAGAGTGACCCTGAGTGAGAGGGGTGACAAACGGAGTGGCCCCCTGAGTGTAGGCAACTGAGGAAGCCCAGTGGCCTGGTGATGGGCTAGGAGTAAAATAGGCCTACAGTTGTAGAACTGCTTAGTCAATGCTCAGGTAAGGGTAGTGGGAGACATGCAACCGAGTGCACTGGGGATGACTGAGGAGAGCTAAGCCCAAAGCCAGGTGAGGCTGGGCAGGATGAGTTTTGCCCTTACAGAAGTCAGTATGAAAGAGGCTAGGTTAGAGCCAGTGGAGTAAATAGGACCCCAATGATAGGGGTGGCATGTGAGTGGCCATAGAGGAGAACTACAACTGTGCACCCAGTTTCCTTCAGTCATAGGACAGAGAAATAACACCAAAGTAACATCTGTGAGGCATGGGACCTGTGGAGGGGAGGTTGGAGTGGGTATTAGGCCCTTGTCAGTAGGGTGAGTAATGGGTAGCCTCCTGCCTTAGTAACAACTGTCATATCTTTCCACCAAGATGTGGCAGGTAAGCAAAGCAGGCAGTTACCCCAGGAGCAGGGTGGCTGGTGGAGGCCACCCTGTTGCACCCCTCTTTCTGTCCCAAAAGATATTTAATATTAGTGCACTGGGGAACAGCTTCCACAAGGATTGAGGGAGCTCCACCAAAGAACAATCTGTAGTTTGGCAGTTAGAGGACTCTCCTTGAAGGTGAGAGATGGGAACCTGAACCCATGTCTCTTAACAATCCATGTAGGTGCTCTAACTACCAGACCACTGGATAATAGAAAGATGCCAACATGCCGGCTCATCTACCAGCCTAGGAAATCAGTAGTTCTTATCTCTCTTCTCAAGACTGCATTTATTGTACAAACACAAACATAGAAACAACAACATCAATAAATTACCTTGCATCCCAGTTTAAATCACAGGTCATCAGCCCTCTATGGCAATCTGGAGGCCAGGGCCTTCCTTCAGCCTAGGAACCTCCAAAAAACCTCTCATTCTCCACAGTCTTCTTCCCCTTCTCCTTCATGAAATTGGGTTGCCGTCTATATTTATATCAATTCTAGGTATACCCAGAAACAGATCTTTATTTGCCTCCAGATTTAGGCAACTGAATGAGGATTTTACGGATCTAAATATTGGGCTTGGTTATGTAAAGTGGCAGTTAGGCAGCAGTCAAAACTCTAAGTCCTTTGTGGATCTAGCCCAGCGGTTCTCAACTTATTTGCTGAGTGAGCCACACTTGCAGCTCTCAGTGTGCTATGTGGGCCACATCCCCGCCAGCTGCCAGGCCCATGGGAGCAGGGTGAGAGCCCACAGCTCTCTTCCCCCCTCCCAGCAGCACCTGAGCCACAGCTGCCATCCCTGGGAGGCAGCAGTTGCAGATGGAGTGGAGTGTGGAACCTGGCTCCCACCCCCCACTACAAGTGGCATGGCTGGAGTGGAGCCCGTGCGGGGAGAGGGGGGATGCAGGATGAATCCCTCGGTGGCTGAGTGGGCAGGATCAAGTTCCAGCAGGCAGGGAGGCTCAGTGCTGCTTCTGGGACTCCCATGCTGGCCATGCCGCCATGGCCAGGTGCCCCCTGCCTTCTTAGCAGCACAGAATTGTGGCAGTTGCAGGTGGGCAGGGGTGCCTCACCATGGTGGCATGGCTGGTATGGGGATCCCAGCAGTGGCACTGAGTCTCCCTACCAGGGAAGCTCCTAGGGAAAGGACAGCAGGGCAAGAAGCCCTGAGCCTGCAGCAGGCAGCCTTCTTCTGCCCCATGCACAAATCTGGAGGTACCCCCCATGCCTCCCCATGAGTACACACAGCAGTGGGGAGCTACCCCCTACTTCCCCCTGAACAAGCCACTTGTAGCTCCATCCTGCCCCCAGCCAGCCCCTGTTGCTACAAATTCCTGGGCCCCATGCACTGACCCAGCTGAGCAGCACCCCCAGCTCCAGCCCTGTCCTCCTCTACTCTCTCCTTCACTGTGGGTGCCTCAATCTGCTCCCCTCTTCCACCCTGAATAGACATACTTGGAGGCAGCTGTAGGAGCTGCTCTCCATGCCCAACTGATCGCTGTCTCTTTGTCTTTCACTCTCCCTCTCTCTATATATAGTGGTCTTTTGTTTTACTTGTGGAGGAACATGGATTTCAGGGTATTTTACAGAGTGACTTTGGGAATTTTTTTTTTCTTTTTAAATTAGGGATTTTTCAGTTTTCTAATAAGGAACACCAGGATCCATCTGAAGGTGGCTGACCTCCTGGACAACTGGGGCCAGGAGGACATGCTTTGAGAGTTCAGAACAGGTCACCACACTGGGAATATCTTCCAGGTGATAGCTGCCCACATGGCCAGGCAGGGGCACATATGGCAGTAGTGCCGCACAAAGGCCAACCCTGCAGCCACAGCCCACTGGCAGCTGGCCCAGAGAGGCAGATGCCTCTACTGGCTTTGCAGTCCCCATGTGGGTCTGGCAGGTATGCAGTGGGTCACAGCCAGGCTTCAGCCCCCACTGCCAGACTGCTGCTGTAGGTAAAGGGTTTAGAGAACTCAGGGCTGCTTCAGTAGTCCAACTGGCACATGGGGTAGTGTCCTCAGTTGGCTGCACTGCAGAAGCTCCTGTCTATTTGTCCATCCGATTACCCCACCTGGCCCACCAGGCAAACTAGTAGCCCCTTTTTAGTGGGGCTAATGGATGAATGGAACAACTAAATTCTTGGGACAACTAATTGAAACCCTCCCCCAAAAACAGGATATCAGTGTTGTGTGCATCAAAGGGTCAAAACATGAAAATAAGTGTGCCTGAGGGGGACATCAAGCAAAACCCCCTGGGCCACACCCACTGATCCTCAAAGGCATGCGAGGAGCCAGTGGACATCACCCACTGGTGCTCTGCCTGAAAACGTGCACAAAGAAGTGAGAGGAAAGTGGCCCCACAGTCTCTGGGCACCTTCCTGGCCAGAAGCTCCTTTCTGGTCAAATACAGGGCCCACTTGGCCAGGGCCAGGGGAGGTTGACCAGGAGGTCCCAGGACTTGGTTGGGCCACAGACGGGGTGACCAAAAACAAAGGTTGGGGGGTAAAATTAAACCAGAACCTCAAGAGTGCAGTGGGGTCCACCCATTCCTACCTATTGTAGTCCAGGAGGTCTCCAATATGGGTGACACCAGCCAGGATCAACCTCTGTCACAAGCAGGGTGCTTCTGCCCTCAGCACCTCCAGCTGGGGGTTCTAGAAGGGGCTCAATGAGCAGAAGCAGCCACACTGCTGGCTCCCGGAGCATCAAATCTGCCACCTGCTTCTGCAGGAGAATGAGAAAGGGCTCCAGGGCTATAGCGTACAGCGGGCAGCCTTGACGCACATCTCTCCTGAATGGGATGGGCTCCATCAGGGTCCTTTTGAGCTTGATCAAACACTCTGTGGAGGCGTGCAGCACCTGGAGAGCCCGCATGAAGTGGGGCCGAAAGCCAGTGGCCTGCAGCATGCCTGTGAGGTACCCATGATCCACTCTGTTAAATGCCTTCTCCTGGTCCAGGGATAGGAAAGTGAAAGACAGGTCCTCCCAGAGTGATAGCTCCATGAGGTCCCGAACCAGGTATAGGTTGTCAAAGATGGAACTTGGATGATTACACAGTTCAGTGGGTGGCAAATTGGCTAGAGGGTTGTACCCAGAGAGTGGTAGTGGGTAGGTCGGTATTGACCTGGAAGAGAGTGGGCAGTGGAGTCCCACAGGGATTGTTCCTTGGACTGATACTCTTCAATGTTTTCATCAGTGACTTGGATGAGGGAGAGAAGTATACTCTGTCCAAGTTTGCGGATGATACAAAACTGTGGGGAGAAGTGGACCCACCAGAGGGCAGGGAACAACTACAGGCAGACCTGGACAGGTTGGACAAATGGGCAGAAAACAATAGAATGCAATTTAACAAGGAGAAATGCAAAGTGCTGCACCTAGGGAGGAAAAATGTCCAGCACACCTACTGCCTAGGAAATGACCTGTTCAGCAGCACGGAAGCAGAAAGGGATCTCAGAGTCCTAGTGCACTCTAAGATGAACATGAGTCGTCAGTGTGACGAAGTCATCAGGAAACCTAACTGCAGTTTATCGTGCATCATCAGATGCATGACAAACAGAACCAAGGAGGTGATACTTTCCCTCTATCGGATGCTGATCAGACCCCAGTTGGAATACTGTGTGCAGTTTTGGGCCCCATACTTTAAGAGGGATGTTGAAAACCTTTAGAGGGTCCAGAGAAGGGCCACTCATATGGTAAAGGGCTTGCAGGCCAAGCCCTACAAGGAGAGACTAGGGCACCTGGACCTCTTCAGCCTCCGTAAAAGAAGGTTGAGAGGTGACCCTGTGGCTGCCTATAAATTCATCATGGGGGAACAGAAGGGAATTGCTAAGGCCCTACTCACCAAGGTGCCCCTGGAGGTCACAAGAAATAATGGCCATAAGTTAGCAGGGAGCAGATTTAGACTGGACATTAGGAGGAACTTCTTCACAGTTAGAGTGGCCAAAATCTGGAATGGGGTCCCAAGGGAGGTGGTGCTCTCCCCTACCCTGGGAGTCTTCAAGAGGAGATTCGATGGGCATCTGGCTGGGGTCATCTGAACCCAGCACTCTTTCCTGCCTATGCAGGGGGTTGGACTCAATGATCTGTAGAGGTCCCTTCCAACCCTAACATCTATGAATCTATGAAAACTCCATGGTCAGCCCATTGATGCCCAGTGTCTTGTTGCCAGGCATTAGGCAGAGGATGGCCAAAACTCAGCCAGAGTGAGAGGAGCTTCCAGCCAGCCCCAGTTGTCCACACTGACCTGCAGGAGTCCCTCACACAGGGTCTGACAGGCTTCGGCATCATTTGGATCCAAGGAGAAGTGCTTTTCATACAAGACCCATGCGTGCTGGTGCATCTCACCTGGATCCATGAGGGGGGTTCCGTCACCTGCCAGAAGGCAGGTGATGTACTTCTTGGCTGCCCCCCATCTCCTCTCCAGGGCATAGAAGTGGGAGCCATGATCCATCTCCCAAAGGAGCTGGATGTGTGAGCAGACAAATGCACCATGGGTATGGTGGCCGTCTAGAGCACAAAGCTCTTCCTGCCTCTCCCGACACTCTCCACAGAGGGACGAGTTGGTTGGGTTTGTGGCCAGGCACCTCTCCAGCTCTAGCACTTCCCCGCTCAAGCTGCTTCTGGACCGCCTCTCTCTGCCAGATGTGCCCCTGAGTGTAGCTACAGCAAAAAAAGCCAGATGTGCACCTTCCCCACATCCCACTGTTGCGCCCCATACGCCGGTGCACCCTTGACCTGTGAGCCTGGGTTGGCATGACCGGCTTGGCATGAGGAGGGGGATTTATGACCGGGCAGGTGGGTGATAACAGTGAGCAGGAGTCAGGATGATTTAAACACAGCGTGATGTTTTCACAAAAGATTTATTTTACTTACGCTTCTGATGGCTAGAGTGTAGGCAGTGGAGTTGATTTATTCATTCAGTTACAGCATGCAGATATCATGTTACCCAGCATTTACAGGGTGGGTAAGACAGTTGCTTCTGAGCAATTCATATAAGCCGTTGCAGTCTGCAGATTATCGAGAGCTCTTGATAAGAAAGATAACACCAGAGATAGAGAGATAAACGGGGATACGCCAGAAAGATAACGTAGGCGGAGAGAAATATTCGTGCACGATCTGTTCTTCTTGAGTGTATACACAGTTCTCTGCTTTGGGTGGAAGTTCTTTCAAAGTTATACTTTCCGCAGGTGACCAATTACTATACGCCAATTATAAATAATTAATGAGTTGGCACTTGTGCTTTCTTTGTTTGCTCAGGTTTCATAAAAAAGGGGGGTTATTTTTACTTGGGTGGTACTGGTTCTGTTTGGTCACAGGATGGCGCGCGTAGTATATTTAAAGTCAGCTAATCTCATTACTATAGATTCTTTATCTTTTGTGCTGGGCCGTCAAGGTCAGTTTGTTTCTCTAGTATGAGAACTCAAGTAATTTGAAATGAGGCACAGATAGGGGTGTGTATATGCAACACTGTTAATACAGAGGGATAAATTACAACCACAGAATTTGTTGTGTTAGCTTCTGACCCTTTGTCATCTGACCTTTTGCCATCAGCATCTGAAATCAAAGACTTTAATCTTTGACATGCCCCCTTGCCAATGGCAACTTTTGGTGACATCGTTTAGAATCGGTTACCTTTCTCATCGAGCTCATAAACAATTGGCAAGCGTGTATATACAAAAGCAGAAAGTGTGGTTATTCGTTTCTTGATTACATGAAAAAGGCAAGAAAAAATGCATAACACGACTAAGATAACAATAAAAATACTCAAGATAGTGTGATACGTTAAGACTAGAAGGTGGTCATCTAAGATGGTTAATAATGTCAATGTCCATCGTTGTTAAAGGCTTCAGGAAACACAGTCGGTAGTCATATGTGGATTCTCCGGTCTTCTCGAAATCATGACATTCGGTGGTAGAGACGGCTAGTAGAGTCAGGAACATGTTCTGTTGAATTGTATCCGAAGTGAGACATATGATACAGTGCAGGATGATGTTCGTGAGAAATCTCATGGTCTTTACCTACAAAAGAAAATAAGAAATAGCAGTATCAAGAGATATTATACAATTCATGTACTTTTTGTTCGCCTAGTAACCAATTGTGGTGCGCTAAAAGGTGCGGAGGTTCTGAAGAGCTGTTGACATCTTTTATGACCTAATACATGTTCAGATACTGTCCAGGGCAAACAACTTGGCCTTTAGTCGGTGTTGGGTGTTTGTTTTCTGGGTTTGGAGTTGTAACCCAAACTAATTCGCCTGGGAGAAATTTGGGTGTCCACGGCTTGACCGGGGTGGGCATTTGATGTTCCCATAAGGATTTGTCAGCATTCAGACTGATGAGGACATCAGGAAGAACCGTGTCCCATCCAGTGTAGGAACCTTTGTTTAATAGTCAAATTTTTTCTTTGACAAGACCAATGGTGTGCTCGACTACACTGTTGGATTGCGGGTGGTATGGGATGATGCCACTGGATGTTGAAGGCTGCTGCAAAATTACCAATGAGTTTGGAGGTGAAGGGCGGTCCTCTGTCTGAGTGGATGATCTCTGGAGTTTGCCAGCAAGCGATCAACAGTCTTAATGCAGTAACGACTGATGGGCCGGTACTTTTTTGCAGTGGTATAACTTGCACTTGTCGTGTACCAAGATCAACGGCAACAAGTCCCTTCGGGTGTCATCTTGCTCCGGGCAAGGGACCTAGCAAATCAACTTGCCACACTTTTCCAGGTTCAAAGTGTTCTTTGGCAAAGGTTTCTTGCTCTACTGTGGTCGGGTGTTTCTTCTCTTTGGCACACTGTTCACAGGCTTGAACTATGAGAGTCCAATCTTTGCGAGTTCCTTCTGATCGAGGTTGGGTTGTATCTTTGCACCAGTGGCTGTGGGAAGCACTCACCCCGGGATGCCCCCAGTGTTCATGTAGCCAATGAAGGAAAGGATCTTTCTCCGATAATTTGGCTACTTGATTGACAGAGACTTTGGGCTTTCTTCCTTCTTGGAGTAGTCGGTCAACTTCGGCATGAACCGGATCTGTGTCAGGGTGGTGCAATCTGGTATGCTTAATGAGTGGCGGTGGGTCAAGAGCTGTGATCATATCAAAGATTCTTTTCCAAGTTCGGACACAGAGTTCTGGGTTACCATTTCCTGTGGTGACTTTATAAACAAATTGAGAGTCTACGGCGATGACTGGAATCGGTTGGCAGCCATTATGTCGGTCACGACAGTGCTCGATAACCATGGAAAATGCAATAAGTTCATTGAGCTGGGCTAATGAGTAGCCTGGTAACATTTCATGTTCTCGACACGCATGGCAGTAGAATCTGCACAGACCTCCGTGTTGTGTAGTTCCGTCGGAGGCCATCCAAGCTGGTGCTGTGGTACCATATAAGATTGGGTGATCTCGAACTTCACGTGGTGCTGGTGTGTCACGATGTTCCCATGAGGCAGACCAATGGTACTGGTGGTCCAGGACTAAAGTGGCCCAAGTTTTAGGTTCTCCACCAAATTCTGGGTTAACACGGTCACTGTCGATTTGTGTCAACAGTGTCATTCCAGGGCCTAGAATGGTTCCATGGCCTTTTGACACTGGCTTTGCCAACTGTGATGTGAGTAAAACTTTCCCAACAGTTCCGTATCAGTGTTGAGCATCTTGACCTCAACGTCTTGGAGAACCTCCAGTTGCAGGCCTGGGGAGAACAGGGTGGCCACCCTACACAAGGTGTCTGAGAGATGACTAGAAAAGACCCTGCTTCCCCACTTCAGCCACCAATTAGGTTCATTGGATGGAGTCATCAAGGTCTCCTGCAAGAATACCATGGGGTATTCTTCCTCCTCAAGGAAGGAGAGCACCTGGCACCTTCGGAGACCCTTCCTGCAGCCGTGGACATTGAGGGTCATAATCTTAAATGATCTCTTGCCTGGGGGGGTGTAGTAGATGGTTCAGCAGGGGCCTTGTACATCTCAAAGCCTGGTGTGGGACCTGCTGGTTCGTGTAGTGCCCTCCCATATGTATAGAGGGCATCTATAAAACTGCGGGCTCACCTATAGATCCAGGCATTGCAGCTTTTGGGCCCCTTGCCTTCCCCTGCCAGTGCCTTTGCAGTGGCAAGGATGCTGTCAAAATCTCCCCAGCAGTCCAAGGCTAGCTGTACCTTGCTGGCAGACTGGTGGGTGTAGTCACAGTCAAGAAATGCAAGTAGCTCATCCATGGGGACTGCTGGGACTGAGAGCTCTGTAGGCTTCATGGAGCCTCCTGGTTCTCAGGCTTCCCCCTCCTGGCCCTGGAGCTCAGAGGGCTCCTTCAGCACCGCCTGAGCCCCACCCCCAGTCCACTAAGACCCAACTCTGGTTGGGATTGAGAGATCTCTGCAGCCCCCGGGACAGGGTTGGGGATAAGGGTGGGGGTGGGACAGAGCTGGAGCCCTGGGGGGGGGTCTTTGCAGGGTCCCAGATGAGACTGGCCCATTGATTAGAGGACCCCAACATGACCCACTCTGGTGCAGGACTATGGGGCAGGCTGGAGGTGAGGTTTTGCCTGGGAGGGGGAGGGAAGAGACCTACCAGGCATTGGGGTAGCTCCGGCACCTGCCTTGGGGTCCTGGGAAAGGGGACCTCCTCCTCAGGACTCACTGGGGTGAGCCCCAGGGCCTCTGTATCCCCCAGATCAGCGGGAGGAGACTCTGCCGCCAGGCCTTCCTTTGGGTAGGCCTCAGCCTTAGCACCTGTAGTTTCAGGGCGTTGGCTGTGGTCAGCAGAATGAAGAGCTTCCCCCATGGGCTCCTGTTTGGGGCTGTCTGGCAGCCTCAAAACCTCCTCAGTGGGGATCACCCATTTGATCTCTCCTAGGGGCAGGGTGTCAGGCACAGCTGGGCAGGCCTCTGGAGGCTGGGCTGCTCCTTTCCCCCCATGTGGTGGTCTTGGGAGGGGGAGAGTCCTCCACTTTGGAGGGCTCCAACTGTGCCTGAGCCTTCCTCTTGCCTTTATGTCTGGAGGGGACTTGCATCCACTCAGCCATGGGGTGGTCCTCAGATGGACAGGTTCCAGCAAGAGAAGGTGAGGGTTGTGGGGGTGGGGCAGTCATGACAGATATATGACTAGGGGCAGAGGGGTCCTGCTCCCTCTCCCCCCCAGTCGCTGGTGCCCTCCCTGGGACTCTGCTAAACTTGGTTGGGGGGTGGGGGGTCCCTTGAGCTCAAAGAGGGGCTCATAGTTATGTCTGGGGTGCCAGGGGGCCTGAGGGGGTGGGGCACTGGTGGTAGGGGCACCCCTCTTTCCAGTGGGACCTGCAGATGCCCTCCCTGCCTGGCCCACAGGGCACTCATGATGCAAGTGCATCAGGGCATGGCACTATAAGCACCACAGGTCCTCCAGTGTATAGAAAATCCTCTCCAGGGCCCCCTGATAAGGAATTACCGGGTACCCCTCAGCCTCCAGCCACACTTCTGCCACCAGCTGGATCATGACCTACACAACAAACACCAGATCAGGGGGAGTGGGCCACAGGACTTACCACACAAGGGTAAAAACATACAGGGAAGGCTGCTGACGCAGGCATAAAAGATGGCTGGAGCAGTGCGGGGCTTTGTTTGTGGAAGATTTGTCCAGAAGCCCCTCAGACCTCCATCTGGTCTCTCAGCAGCAGACAGGAAGACAAATCAGGATCAGATGCAGTGAGGGGAGGGTAGGAGCAGTCAGTCAATTAGGAAGTAATCCATTGCAGGTACAGTGTCAGGTGGTGCAGCAGAGAATCTCCCTCTCTCCTGAGAGGGAGCAGCAGCAGAAACAACCACAGCAGTAGCAGTGATGGTAGGAGCTGTCCAGTTCATCCACTCAGGGTGTGCTTCTGGTGGAAGTGGAGGTGAAGGTGGGGGGTGGCCTGCCAAAGCAGCTGGGGCAAGCAAATTTCCTTTAGGCTTTGGCAGTGATGGTGGGAGAGGGGCCCGCAGGCATTGGGGGCCCCTCCCCCAATGCTTCCTCCCCAGGCTGACCCTGATCATGGCTTGGTGGTGGGCTGGGCAGCAGGCCAGAACGGGGTGCAGAAGCTGGGGTGCAGTGTAGTGCAATGGGCCCCTCCCTAAGGGGGGGGGCAGCAGTATGCAGCAGAGGACCCCCCTGCAGGGGTGGGAGTAGCAGCAGCCCAAGGCAGGAAAGGGTGTGCCCAACCCACTCCCAAAAGCTCTGAGAACAAGCCAGCAGCCAGCAGGAGCTAGAGGCAGGAAAGTCCTGGCCATCTTCTCCCCAGCAGCTCTTGAGAGCAAGCTTGTAGCAACCAGCAGCAGCAGTCTGGAACAGGAAGGGCATGGCCATCTTCCTCCCCCAGAAGTTCCTGAGGGCAAGTAGCTCTGAACTACTTGACAAGGCAGCTTTTTGTACTGATGGGGACAGCACAGGTGCTGGCCCTAGGCTCTAGCTCCCCCTGGCTGCAGATGTGGGAGGAGCCAGGCAGGGTCATTTTGCCCCAAGAGGCACAAGTTTCTCCATAACAAAGTGCATGTCTGAGCACGTGCATTGAGGCAAAAAGCCTTGGCTCAAATTTGCACCCCTTCTATTTGGGCTGCTGCATGCGCATGTGCTTGCATGTGTGGATGTGCCCACTGAGGGTATTTTTCTTAGTCCAAATTATTTTTAATTGAATAGTAGGTGCCCTGAAGATTGGTCTTTATTTGTCTATATGGTAACTGTTATATCTAGTGGTTAAGTCTGATGAGGATATTAGACAAAGCTGTTGTATACAGTCTCACTATATTTCATCCCCTATAATTTCCGTATTACAGGGGTAAGAGTCTTATATTCATTGAGAATAATGAACTCTGATAGACAAGATGCTTTTAAATACATAGAGCAGACTGTATGCCAGCAGCAAGTATTAAGGTTTGGGTGATATTGTCAAGCTACCACTCTGTATCATTATTTAAAGAACTGTTTAAATAAAGAGCTTATTTATTTAAACAGTTCTTTTATTTATATTAAATATAGGGAACCTAAATTTGCCCACCACAGGATGCAAATATATTCTTTATATCTATGGTGGGGAAAATCCAGCCTCAGGACTTATATTACTCTTGTTTTTGGGATCCTTAGGGGAAATTATTTTTTGTGCAGCAGTACTGTTTCTCTCCAGAGCCTGTCTCAAATGTACTGGCAAGAGGAGCTTTGCATTTGTCTACTTGATTCTATGACATGATGCTCATGTTTAAACAAAAGCATGACAGGCAATGAATGAACAAGTGTCCTTTTGCATTTACCTGAACATAATGGAAATATATTATTGAACAAGCTCCATGAGCACCTATTAAGACTGAGCAGAGCCTAATGAGGGATGGGGGCTGTGGTTGTGTGGCTTGGTACAGTGATGCTGTTAATCCCAGCATGAAGGAGACTTTAAATATTTCACTAAAGGCATTGCATAATCCTCCAGTGATTCTGTAAAAATCACAGCTAAGTGAATATTGTGGCTGAGAGAGAAACGTAGTCTCTGTGATGTTAGGGGCCTTTCTCTCTCTCTTTTTTGGCTGTATTCCACATTTTAATGCAAATCCTAAACCAGTTGTCCTAAACCTTTCATCTGATAGAATCCCACCCACCTGCAGTTCATTAATGAGTGGATGTCACCTATCTTATATTCTTTTGTAACATGCCTTGTCACAGCTCCTGCTTTCTCTATTTCTGTTCATTTTATCTGTCCTTATACTGTCTCACTCTTTATTCAGTACATACTTTGCATTCCTTCATAAGCACTTTCCTTTGTTTTATTCCCATGGTGGACTTTCCTTTCCTTGCCATACTTGCTCCCCAAAAGTGTCTTAAATGGCCAGGAGGGTTAGTATTCACACCAGTGTACAGCTGAGACCCAGCAGACTTACTTCATGTTACACCAGGCTAGAATCCTGTGGCATTCTACCAGACTATAAAACTGTCTGTCACTGGAAGGCCATTTTATTCACTGAGAGAAGCAGGAGTACAGTGGAAATGTGTGTTCATGTAATTAAAGACAGCATCATAATGCAAATACACAAGATGATTGAATTAAGGTAATAAAAAAACCCAACTTTTTCATTTGGTTGACTTTGGAACCCTAAAGTTCTTTTAATCTAGTTATTTTAGATAAAATACATAAGCATATATGTTTATATCTATATGATGTATATTATATCTATATAATAGTTATACACACACATGCCCAATAGCTGTGTGCATAAATGCAAAATTATACAGGATATAATTACTACCAAAGATAAAGTATAGAAACTCAAAGCTTCTTGAGAAAATAAAAGCTTTGCAAAAGAAAACAAGATCATGTAAAGATTTAATACATCTCAAAGCCAACACAATTTGGTTTGATACATGACCCTTTTATTTTGCTGCCTTAAAATGTCTCCCTCCTGCCAGAACCATTTGTTACCTTCTTCCTTGGGGAAATATGCAAAGACATGCAGTTACACTCAGACCTCCCCACTGGAAGGTTTCTATTTCAATCCTATCAGCCTCTATTCTCGCCAATCATTTTTCTTTTGTTCTCAGTACCCATTGTTTCCAGTAATTCATTTGAGCTACAATATCCAAAAAATACTGAGAGCCACTGTAATTTAAAGGCAAAAATCTTTGCAGGCTGATTTTGTTTCAAGCCGCAATTTGTGGAAGAGATTGGTTTACAGCCTACAGACAATTAAATACATTGACTGAAGTTCATTATCACTAATTAATCCATACAGAAAACCATCTTCTTTTAGCCTTGGCAGAAAACATCCTCTAAAGTGTCAGCTAACATTGAGTACAGCAACTTGGTGAGCATTACTATATGGTCTACTTAAGTGAACACGCAATAGTCACCTGCAGCAGCTGCAATACAATGGTAACAGAGTACAGTAGGGTAGCAAAAGCAAAGGTCAGTGAAATCCTGACCCATTTGAAGGTATAGATAGTTTACTTCATTAGAAGCCAGATTTACCTTGGATCAGAATGTATCTGACTATGGGTATGAGCAGTTGGAACATCCTATGCCACAACTATAAAAAATAGTTTTTCCTTTCTACAACAAAGAATTGACAAGGATAGTTGCAAATGACGGGCTAGATAAACTGTCTGGCCTACTTTAGTTTAGTTCCAGATTCAAGCAGCTGTCATCTTTCCTCCTACTTCATAGGCAACACTGTTTATATCTAAGGCACCAACTCTGCATGGAAAGGAAACTGAAGGTAAAGGTGATAAACCAATCACGAAGAATTTTTAGAGCTATGAAGTAATTCATTCCACCAGTTGTGAAGCTGACTGGTAAGAACCACCAGGGAAAGCTCAGCTGTAATAGTGATTGTACATTTATGCCCTCTTCACTCATAGGGTACTGTTACAGGTTACCTTTAAAATATTTTAAATCTATGGAATGTTATGCCATCATAAAGTTAGAACAGTTTTAGAGTGGTAACTGATTAAGGTTTAATGCCATCTCAGATTTGCACAACTGTGGCTTCACATTAGAGGGCCTAGCTAGCAGGGGTGATGACAGGAGCCAGAACTCTATCCCTCCTCTGGGGTGAAAGGAGGGTGGCATGCAACTTAGAAGCAAAGAAACTACCATTGTGGCTGTAGTTTCCCTTGCTCTGCAGCCAGCAGTGGGAGCCATAAGTTGGAGGGGAAAAATCTTTTAAAAAAGTGAACAAGTAGGGCAAAAAAGTAAAGAGAAACAAAGAGAAAGGAGTGAAATAATAATAATAATATTAATAATAATACCACCAAAATCTTGCACGTTTCACTGAATTGGGATCAGGTTGGGGGGCCAGGAGGGTTAGTATTCACACCAGGGTAGAGCTGAGTCCCAGCAGACTTACTTCATGTTACACCAGGCTAGGAGTTGGGTTAGCATTTAGAGTAGGTCAGAGTGAGCTCTCTACATACATGCATGCTACACTGGCCATAGGTAGTAGGATTGCTGTTGCTGTTTGCACAGGGATACTAGAGCAAGCAACAAACTGGTGAGCTGCACCTGGGTGCTCAGAGTGGTCAGGGAGTGCTGCAGTCAAACCCCTTGGGGAAGAAGGGAGTGTTGGCTTTGGACCAGCATTATGGCCTCCCTCCCCCCCCCCCCCCCCGACATTAGAGTTCAGGAGGGTTGGAAGTTTGCTCATACAGCACAGTCAGAAGGTCTGGGAATAGTGCATCCTGGGATACTGGATGAATGAAAACAGAACAGACTAACTGGAATGACTTGGATAAAATGGATCAAAGATAACCCTCACTTGGAGCGGCATAACTTTAAAACACTTAGGACATTTTTACACATGCTCTGGGGGTGGGTGTGCAGTAGCACTTTAATTAGAGCGGCTCAGAACCTCAGTGTGCTTGCACTTCAAAATGGAAGCAGGGGCGATTGAACTAAAGCTTGTAGAATAAGCTTGGATGCTACTTTATAACTTGTTCAAATTGCTATGCTAGCTTCCTAAGCAGGACAGGCCAATCTGAGCACATCATATCCATGCTCTAAATTCTATTCAAGTGGTTACTTATTACATTCTGACTTAATTTTAATGTCTTGATCCTTATCTAAGCAGCACTTAATGTTTCGAACTTGGCTATGTGAGTGATTCTTTCTCTAGAAGCCTTGATATAAAAACTAGTTCATCTTAAGCTATAGTTTTCAGAAACAAAGAGCAGGGATTTCATAGAATCATAGAAAATTAGGGTTAGAAGGGATCTAAGGAGGTCTCTAATCCAGCCCTCTGCTCAAAGTATGACCATCCCCAACTACAGGGATGAGAAGTTCTTGGCAGACTAAAGAGTCAACTTAGTATTTTTGGAGAGGCCTAAAAATGACTTTACTACAAAATATAACCAAATCTTTGTTGGTCATCAACACACCACACAGGACCAGACAAAAGATTATGGGGAGAGGCATCAAGGTGATTCCTTGAGACATAGAATATGGCAGCATCAGAAATACTGGCATCATTACTAGCTACAGAGGGTATGTATCTGAGTAGACCAATGCATGATGATGATATCAACCTTATACAGGAATAGGCAGCTAAAAGGAACCTGAGCAATATATTATAGGACCTGGTGGCTGCCTATAAGTATAAAAGGGGTATACATCAGAACCTGGGAGAATGCCTGTTCACCAGAGCACTCCAAGGGATGACAAGTTCAAACAGTCACAAACTCCTCCAAGACCGTTTTAGGCTGGACATAAGGAAAAACTTCTTTACTGTCCAAGCCCCCAAAGCCTGGAATAGACTGCCTTCAGAGGTGGTGCAAGCATGTACTCTGGACTCTTAAGAAACATTTGGACACCTATCTTGCTGGGATCCTTTTACCATAGCTGTCTTTCTGCCCCTGGGCAGGGGGTTGCATTCAATGATATTCCAAGGTCCCTTCCAGCCCTAATGTCTATGAAATCTATAAATTAACCTCATCTGAAAATTGGCTGGCTATGTCAATGTTGTGAGGATGGAGCTCAAGAGATAGTGCAAGGTACTCAGGCAGCACAGAGGAGTATGAAGGTGGATAGTAGGCCTGTGTGAATAGGGAAATATACGATTTAGATTCAGCCAATTTGGAGGACAACGATTCGATTTGGATCACTGTCCTAAATAGATTTGGCCAGATCGGCTTTGGAAGGTTTGGCACTGATTTGGAGAGATTTGGCCACAGACTATAATAGGGACATTCTGAAATACCTATAACTTTGTCATTTTTTGGCTGATTCAGCTAAAACTTGCAGGGATGGTAGCCTCTTCTGAGGGAATGAAGCCTGGGGTGCTGCCAGATATTTTGAAGGAAGCTATGAGGTGTGAGGAAATAAGTCTAACATTAGGACATAAGCTGATAAACTAAAAAGGCACTTGCAAGCTCAGACTTTCCATGTCCAAATGATCCTCCATCCCCACTGCCAGGCCCCTTTGCAAGGAAGCAAGCACTATAATTTATAAATTCATCTTTAGAATTGGGTACCAGTCAATTCTTAAGAGTTATGAAGGGGTGCCTGGATCCAGAAAGGTTGAGCTAGGGATTTGGTTAAATATAGGGAGAACTCATCCTTACTGTTGTATAACAACAGCTGCTCAAAATGTTTTTAATATTAAAAAAAAAATCATCAGAAAATGTAGTTTCATTAAAATAAAAATGTTATAGGAATGTTTTAGCTTTGAAAAAAATTTCCAGAGGAAAGTGTCACAACATTATTTTGACTTTCTCAGTTTGCTTTAACAACTTTGAGACATTTGTTTTCTTTCTCTTGTTATATATACTTTATACTTTGTTTTAGCATTATTGAGACAAAATATTCTGATGTTTTAAAACACATAAAAAATCATTAAAAATGTTGACATTCTCCATAGGATGGGAATTCTTTTTTCAAACTCACTTAACTTTTAAGTGTCAAAATAGTTTTTCTATTAATATGCAGTTTGTATCCATTTCTTCCCATCCACCTCTTTCCTCAAAAGCTTCATTTTTATTTTATTTCTACAGTGTGAACAGAGTTCTGCTATTGGCTCTACTTCGAAGGGGTTCAGAGACCACCCACAGAGTCCACAGGGTCTCAGTTACTCAGCAATTAAGCTGATAGCTGAGCTCAGCATGAAGGAACAGTAGGAAAAATAACAGAACAAAGAAGACGTTAGCCTTCCTTTTTAAAAAGGCAGTTTTATTTTCATAAAATGACTTTTCTTTCTTAAGCTTTTTATACTTGTGGAAAACCTAATGTCTCAATAGTGCTAGGAACTAAAATACTCTATTTATCCATAGACTAGATATGGTGCAGTAATGTGTCTCAACCCTGAACTCCAGTGATCAGGTTGGGATTTATACACTTCTAAATCAGGTGCTACACTGCTTAACTCTCAGTTTGCTTGGCCTAAAGAGTGGGATCCAAATCTGACTTAGGCACCAACGCTCCCTCTACAGGACATGGGGAACATTAGGTACTTCTGAATGGTGCTCCAAAAAAACCTGCCCACCTAGCAGAGAGCCAACTACAGCTGGCCAGAGGATGAGAAAAATCCTACCCATGGCAACCGTGAGGCTGAGAGAGACAGAAGAGCCCTTCGTACACTGGAGCAAAACAATTTTTTTCAGTAAGTAGCAACTCTGAGGAACCTTAAGGAAATTCTCCCTGAGAAAGCACAAGGGTGCTTTGTACAAGGGTGTACATTGTATCTGGTGAAATTAAAAACAAGGATGCAGTCAGGCCCACCTCCCTTCACATATCTCCACATTAATTGCCTGACACGAGTCCTTCAGACATGGCGTTTCTTGTACGGTTAACTTTGTGCTCTGAACCTCAGGCAACAGACACCACCAAGGCAAATGGAAGAAACCGAAAGGAGAAAGTAGAGAAGCATGTGGTCGCACACAGAAGGGGTATGTCAGAGCAGCAGCAGAGTTGGGGGGAGGCTTGAGAATGAGGAGGGTTCAAGGTGTATATACAGCAAACACAAAGGAATGCAATAGCCCTTTTCATCAAGCCCAGTATATCTACAGACCCCAGCCATGGGACTTTGTGCCAGAAGTCAGCCTAAAACTCTGTTTAGAACACACCAGAATAATCTATATCTCATCATTTGAGCCCTGTGGGGTCTATACCTTGGAGTTACTCAAATACCTAGTATCCAGAGAACTCATCTGGCTCTGGAAGGATGCAGTATCCTACCACAGGGGAAGAAATAGGGTGCCTCACCACAATGTGGCCTAGTACTCCAGAGCTATGTTACTATCCCAAGAGAAAAACATCTGATCCAGAATAAACACACTCTTGAGCTAAGGTATGTTTCTGCATAGTACACTGACCCTGATCAGGAAAACCTATCTATTCCTGTCTCCTTTCTAGCCAAGCTTCCCTCCGTCCCTGTACTTCACAAGGCTACCACTCCAACCAGACAGCGCTCTAGGACTACTGTACAACCCAGGTTCTACATACAACACACCCACAGGCAGTTGCCGGGGTGGGGGATGGCGAGGGTGGATCCAGGGGCAGTATAGCCAAAGAACCTCTAAAACAGAATTCTCAGTGGCATTCTGACTATCTTGCCAAAACTCATAAACCCCCTTCCATACTAGCTGCACAGTTCTCTATCAGGGATATGCCAGAAGAGTGCAAATAATGGAAGATACAGATACAATTTGCAATGCATGCTCCCAGGCAAGCTAGTGGCATGCAAATGATACAGCTTTGTTTCAGAAGTCCTGGAATTTTCCTTTTCCAGGGGTTCAGTT
Organism: Crocodylus siamensis; assembly: GCF_052110815.1. Lineage (NCBI taxonomy): Eukaryota > Metazoa > Chordata > Crocodylia > Crocodylidae > Crocodylus > Crocodylus siamensis. The sequence goes on from NC_143399.1 coordinate 172,204,754, forward strand.
CTAACTCTGGCAGTAGAACCAGTCCCAGGTGGCTAAGCGACACTCATTACCAAGGGGCCATGCTGCCAAGTAGCTAGTATGACAGCCAAGGAAGGTGCTCACAGTGCTGTGCTAACAGTTCCTGTAGGTGTTTCCTGTATTTTCCAGGATTCAAAAAGGTACCAATATAGGACTAAAGGCATGTGTGGCGATTTTATGCTGTTTACCTGTGTATTCTCTACTGCTCTGTGGTATCCCTGTGAATGGATGCAACTAGCTTGTTAGTGCTCCTGTGTACAGACAGATTTTATCTCTCTGTGCTTGCATACTTCAGAGGCAACACCTTGTTAACATACCTGCCTTGTAATTTGTCCATTGTATACTCAGCTTCTGAAAGTGCTAGATTAATAAAGAGAAGCCCCAGGTACAGAAAGGTATTCATATGGTTCTAGTGTAAAGTTCACACTGAAGTTTGATAATGATAAGTGTGTGTGTGTGTGTGTGTGTGTGTGTGAGAGAGAGAGAGAGAGAGTGTTAATTCATTCCACAATTCAAAAAGGATGTGGAGAAGCTTGAGAGAGTCCAGAGCAGAGCCACGCGCATGATCAGAGGTCAGGAAAACAGACCTCATGATGACAGGCTGAGAGGCATGGGGCTCTTCAGCCTGGAAAAGCTCAGGCTCAGGGGTGTTTAACAGGGGTGACCACCAGTTTTTGGGGGAGCATTTGTTCACCAGAGTGCCCCAAGGGATGACAAGGTTGAATGGTTATAAACTACTGCAAGATCATTTCAGGCTGGACATAAGGAAGAATTTCTTTATTGTCTGAGCCCCCATGGTGTGGAACAGCCTGCCATCGGAGGTGGTTCAAGCATCAACATTGAACACCTTCAAGAGTAAATTGGATGCTTATCTTGCTGGGATCCTATGACCCCAGCTGACTTCCTGCCCTTTGGGTGGGGGGCTGGACTCGATGATCTTCTGAGGTCCCTTCCAGCCCTCACGTCTATGAAATCTATGAAATTTCAAATCTCATAAAATCTCATCATGGCATTTTTTGGCAAAGCTCTTGAAGGCAGACTTACAACAACACTGATCGTTGGCGTTTTAAATAGCAACATAATTCTTAAAGGGTTTTTTTTAATGTTAAAACATTTATCAATGCAGTGTTTAAATATACTATGACCTATATAGTAATAATAACTAAAGCACCAAAGGCAAAGTATAAATTACAAGGCACAAAAATTGTCAGTCCCTTTAATACCTGAAACTCATAGTAAAACAATAATGATGGCACAGCAAATTTGAACATGTTCACAAGAGGCGCATCTACACTTGCAGTAAATTTAGTGTGCAGTATATTAATTTACTGCACAGTAAGTGCCTGCACTTGTAGTCAGTGCCACTTTACTGTGCAGTAGATTAGTCTACTGCTCAGAAAAGTGTCCTGTGTAGACATAGCCAAGGTATATGAAATTAATCTTTAGAAACAAACTAAGGTGTACCGATAAAGATTTTCTTGGCCAGTACTGAGCTGATTATTCACCAGGCATATCGGCTGATACTGATCTGATAACTGATTTACAGGAATGCAACCTGGCAACATAAAGAGCAGAGCCCTGCAGGTAAGTCTGTGGAGAGGAAGGTGTGTATGTATGTGTGTGTCTGTGTGTGGAGGGGAGATCGAGGCCCCCAGGGTGAGGGAGGAAGGGAGTGGGGCAGGGGAGTGAGATGGACCCTAGGGCCCGGGTGGGAGCTGTGGGCAACTTGTTCAGGGGTCAGTGTTCCAGTCCTTAAAAATAGTAGTGGTGGCACTTGAATTAAAGCTCATTCAATGAGTTTTAGTTCAAACACCCAGCTATCATTTTTAAGCACCAGGTTAAAAATTCTGATTCCCTGGACAAGCTGCCTACAGCTCCTGCCCTGGTACCAGGGCCCCATTCACTACCCTACCCCATCCCCAGGCCTGACCCACTCCCTCCCTCACAGTGGAGGCCTCAATCTGCCTCCTCCCTCTGTGCCCTTTCCCCTCAACAGACTTATCTGCAGGGCTCTGTTCTCCATGCAGCCTGACTGCATTTCTGGCTGTGTGCATGCATGTGGCTGTATGCATTCATGCAGTGTCTGGGGGCTCCAGCCAGAAGGCATGTTATATTTATTGGTACAGTATCAGCTACACTGGTCAAAAAAAGTCAATAATGTTAATTTTCCTTTTATTGCAGCCAATCTGATATGGCACTGATATATTGGTGCACCTCTAAAACAAAATGTTCTGGTAGGTCTCTAATGTTACCACTTCTTCCAGTCATGGTAATCCCATGGCTTTCCTTGAAGTTCCCCAGCAATAAAGGAAATACAACCCAGCAACAAAAAATGGCATGTAACTTACTAAACATTAGTTATAGATGCCAGGGAAATTTCTTTCATGAGCACAGGAGTAAGGCAGGTAAAGTTATTTGCCATCTTTAGGGCTTCCTAAGACTGGGAAAAGGCTTTGGACCTGGCAGTCAAACACTGTGGGGTGAATAAAACTTTCTGAACAGTAACTACTTATTTCTCCTCTTGCTTTACAATGTCAACCCCACCACTTGGACCACTCCTTAGTGGTGTTAACCACTACCTTATATCTGGCAAACTTGAGGGCAAAGAAAAAGAAAACAGAAGAGGTGTTAGGTTGTTGATGCCTCTGCAAAATGTGGCTGGGTGGCTAAGGAGCTGAGCATATCACTGAGACAAAAGAAAAAAGGTCATCGTAGTTACTAAGGCTATGCACACACGTTCAAATAATCTGGGAGAATTCTTCCAGGTTTGTTCTCTTGGTAGAGAAATTTAGCCACAGCCACATGTGGGGGGAAAGAGGGGGGAAAGAGTGGGCTGTGCACACATCTCATTGTGCTCTGCAGGCTCTCACAGTTTGCTTGGAAACCAATGGCAGAAGTATGCATGGCAGCCCTGACTGGCTGACGCAGCCTGCTCAGCGTTGGCCTGTGTCTCTCCGCTGGGAGATAGCAGAAAAAAGATCTTGTAGTAAGGCAGCAAAGACAGGACAATCAAATGGATATTGAAATATAGAAGCAGGTCAGGAATGTCATGAACAGGCAAAGACTATATTTGTATAATAAACTCCAATGCTGTCACTCACTCTTACCAGTATCTTCCCTCTTATAACTCTTCAACATAGCTAGGACTCACAATGGCAGGACATGGTGGCACCTTAGGGACTAAGTGGTTCAGAGAAGCATGAACTTCCATAGGCAACAATTTGTCAGATACTATGAACGAACTGAATTGAAGGAACTGAATGGTTGCTTACAGGAGCTGAGCTCCTTCACACCTAAATGCTGGCTTGCTATCAACCCATTCCAGACCCTACAATTCTCAACTGGCTTCCAAGGCTAAGTACAAATGTTCAAAAAGCCCCTGGTAGAAGCGCTCTAATCACACTTTACTTACAAGTCTATAAGTTAGATTGTGAGCAAACCAAACATCAATTCTCTGTTTAGTGGCAGGAGAGGGGCTTGGAGCCTGCCCACACTGGCCACAGGGGGAGCAAAGCAGCAGTGGCATCCCCACCCTGGAGCCTCTGCAGGAGGCTGCTGGAGTGACCCCTCTCCCCAGCTTCTCTCCAACCCTGCCAGCTGGCAACTGTCAACAGCAGCTGGAGAGAGAGGGACCCTGGACCCCTTCCCCCGCAGCCCCCCCTGGCCAGGCAGCAGCCTGCTGTGTGGGGCCAGGGGTTGCTGCAGGGAAAGAGACCCCAGAATCATTCCCCTGTGGCCTCCTTAGCCAGGCAGCCCTCCTGGCCAGCCTAAGGGGCTGTGGGGGAAAGGGGTCTGGGCTTGGTGTCCCCACAGCAACCCTGGCCAGGCAGCAGCATGCTGTGGAGCTGGGGCTGCTGCAGGGACAAAGAGCCCAGACCTCTTCCTCTACAGCCCCCCAGCCAGGCAGCAGGGTACCATGGGGCTGGGACTGCTGAAGGGAGACAGACCCTGGGCCCCTTCTCTCAGCCCTTCCAACCAGGCTGCAGTGCACTGTGGGGCCAGGGTAACTGCAAGGACAGAGACCCTCCTTTTCCTTCCACCACCCCCTGCCAGCAGTGGCTCACAGTTGGCAGGAGGCAGAGTTGGGATCAGAGGCTGACACCCTAGCACTCAGGCAGAGCAAAAGAGCTCTGCATGAGGCTAGAGCACAACCCTGCACAACACCACCTGGGATGGCAGCAATTATGCTCTGAGTTGACCCTTGATGGGATCTGGCACAGATGTTTGATAAAGTGGTCTAATCTACCACATCATCCATCGAGGGTTAACTTAGAGTGCAATTCACCATTTTAAAAAAGCATTCTAAGAGTCATGAACATCTGTTCAATTATGGTTGGAGTGCTTCCTGTGTGCTTAAAGTCCAATAGGTGTAATGTCTGTACCTAGCCCAGGAGAAGAGGCGGTTCATTGTGGCTGAGTCTTCCTCTCTCACAGAAGTCTTCAGTTAATTCCACTCATTTCTTTCAGCCTCCTCTTCCTGCCCTTGCTTGCCTAGTTCAAAACATTTGAAATGTTCTCAGTGTTTCTCTTGAGCTATTGTTCCAATTAAGGGGAAGTCTGTTCCCTTCACATTTTAAGGAAACTGTTTTTTTCCCAGTCAGTTAAGTCATTGTTTGTAAAAAAAGAACATAAGAACGCACAACAAACCGTAGAAATAGGCAGTGAGACCACTGTGGCCTTTAAACCCTGTCTATGTGAGTACCTGTGTATGAAAACTAACGGTACATGATGTTTAGAATTCAAGAGAGCTTAAACCATATACAATGAATCCAGCAGATTGCTTAAACATACTCCTCCACAGCTGACTGAGACATTCAATTTTAAAATTCATAGAGGTGTACAAAGCATGCAAAACCAGCACCTCGTAGCCAAAAATCCATAAACAGGATTCCAATACCATTATGTCCTTTCCTCAAAGCATGTCCACAAGTCATCTTAGATAACACATCGCTTGTAGATGTTCATTTGGGAATCTCTTTGGCTTCCCAGTCTGGCCTAGCAGCTTCTGAAACTCTACTTCCCAATCCCTGGTTAACCTTGCTCTCAAGAATGGCATATAAAAATAGTACACAGTGATGAAGCAAGGCATGTATTGCTAGGCTCCCTCAAGCCTCACACTTGCTTCTGCCATCTACATTCGATTTCCGAAAGACAAATACCCTTATAACTTAGTACCTCCTTAGAGGGAAGTTAGTTATTTCCTTTTTATGATCCAAACATCCAGTAGAAAACACTGTTAACTATAGTAGGATTGGGTAAGCAGGGTCTCCTAGGACAAGAGGGGGAACACTGATGCCATTAATGCCTCTCAAGCAAACTACCCCTTTTTCATTACTAGAAAAAAAGTTCCTGAAATATTAGCATCATTGACCACTGGGGTGGTCAACCAGGTTTTGCAGCACAACGAAGAATTACCTCCAAAACTCCAAAGTCTGGTTGAGACTTGGGAGCAGTGTGTTGGGAGTGGAGAGGGTGGGGGTTAAAATAATAGAAACTGTAGCAATGCAATTTGTGAAATCTGTGCGCAAAGCACTCAATCTGCTGAGGACTGGCAAGTTTTGCAACTTGTGGCAGCCACACCCAGTGCCCTAACAATTAAGTTTGGTACCTGGGGCAAAGCTTGTAGTGGCAGCCCACCTTCTCCCAGTGTGCAGATCTGGGGGGCACATGGCCCCCATGTTTGCCTGGGAGTACGTACAGAGGTCGGAGCCCCCCTTCCCCTATGCCCCCCAAACAAGCTGCTCATGGCTCCGTCCTGCACCCCACCCTGGCTGGGCTGGGCAGTGCGTGTTGGCGGCCCCTCACTTGAGTACTTGGGGCAGTTGCCCCCCCTTACTCCTTGCTATGGCACTGACCACACCTTTATAAATAGTCATGTCTCTCATCTCCCACACAATCGTCTCACAAGTTGTACCCACAGACATTGAATTGGTCAGCAACTTTCCTGTAGCAACTGGGGACTGGAAATTTCCAGATGGTGATGGACATATGATTCAGAATGGATAAGGGAGCTCTCATGGTGGTGTGCTTGGGGCAGCTCTATACAGATGCCTGAGAAAGTGCTCTCTTAGTCATTCTGAAGTCCTGCAGCTGCTGTTGGTCATCAAAGCTCTTCAGCACAGTCCTCTCTTAGAAATGTATTCTTGTTTCTTGAGCTCACAGATGATGCTGTACAGTGGGAAACACTTCCAAGACAAGTACATCCTGAAGCCATGTGCAAGCCTACCTGTTGTCCTTATCTTTTTTCCTGTTGTCCTCTAGGTGTATCTGCTAGTGGGAAAGGAAAGTTTATGGCTACTGTTGCCCAAACAGCTCAGTATCATAGATTTGCTTGCACAGGTACAGCTGTCTGAAAGTGGCTTGTCAAATAGATTCACACAAACTGTACTGTATTCCCAACTACAGCATTGACTATGGATAGCAGCCCCGTCCATAGTGGTCTTTTAGGAGCCTGCAAATAGTGCTGGTTACTGAAAGAAAGGCAGATACTAAGCTTGAGAGGGGAACTCTGGAATTTGCCTTCTGATGCAGAGACTACCAACCACCTTCCCCTACACATGCTATTAATTGTTGTGGAAACAATCTGTCCTGGCATATAGGCTATCGGCAATTCAAAGGAGTGTTTAAAGATATCACCCTAATGCTGGGGAGTGAAGACTAAAGGGGATAGTCTCTTCCTTGCCCCCTGTATGAAAGCAAGGAACTTATAGTGAAGAAAAAGCAATCTGATTTGATTCAATTATGATGAAATAATTACAATGAGACTTCCAAAAAGATGGTTTTTATCAGGAAGTAAACCTGAAAACAATTCCTTATATTCCCCTTTTATATCTAGTTTATTGGACCTCTTTCTATTCTTAGTTACTGAGTTGTATATCAAGAATATCTGCATTATGATTTAAGAGGATAATTGAATTCACCTGCTGGGAGTCAGATGCTAATATACTATGGGATAGGTGTGGCTCATTAGCCTTCTCCAATTATAGGAAATAGGAAGGAACATTACTGTTTGGGATAGCTCTTGAAAGAAGGATCCTTAGGCAAGGTCAAGTAGGAGGAGAACATTTAGGCTGAGGTTTGTAATTATCCTTTGGTTAATTAAACTATACTTCAGGCTGATGACTATTTAAATGTATTATATGCACAGTGAACACTTATGCAGTGTCTCAGCCCCTCCAGCATATTTTTAAAGATATACTAAGTCTCCTGTGAGTATGTAGCTCCATCAGCTTGCAGTAGATTTAAAGATAAAAGAAAAATAGTGTAAATAAGAATGAAAGCAAGCCTGTTGCATTTTAGAGCCCTCTGGAAGAATAGATCTATTTCATGGTTTTCACAGAAGATAACAGTAGTTTATCTAGCTGTGCAGTTAAGAGTTATTTTTAACTAATGTTCAATTCTTGTTAACTACATGAAAAGCTACTTGTTTTCAATATGAATTGTCATGTTATAAGGGAGAAAGGGGTTACTAGAATCTTCCCCCATTGTTATACAATAGAAAAATGCAATATCCCAGATTGATAGAAACTGTGCTACAATAACTGAATTGAAAAAAACCCTGCTCCACAAAAGAAAGGGGAGGAGAGGGGGGAGAAGTGCTGTTCAGCTACTCTAGATGGGTTTGTAAAGATTTATTGGGCTCAGAGCAATCTGCAGTCTAGTAAATTGGTATTTGAGGGTGTCACAAACAATAATGTACTACATCTTGCCCTACAACATACAGGTGTCCAAAAGCTATTACATTCCAACCACTACACTAAAATTGTATGAAAGTAATAGCCTAGCCTGTGTGAGTGGTAGCCAAAAAACTTCTATTTTATTTTTTTGTCTTTTTGGTGCTATTATCAAAGAGGTCCCTACCCCAATAAAACTCTAGTAAATGGAGAAATTAAATTTTCTGCTCCAGGTTCAGAAGCTATTTTTGCCAGTAATAAGTCAATGGGAAAATAATTGTATATTGAAAATATGTTCTGAAACTTTTGGTAGTTATACTATCACAAGCACCTGCAATAGGTGGATGATACTGTAAGAACTTATACTGCTCTGTGGTATTTTAAGTTTGTAGCTTCTTTATGATGAAAATGTTCCCTCTTTTCATCATGATTGCAGCTGAGTTAATTTGTTCTTTCTGGGGGTATGGACATGTATATTTGGAGCCATTTAAAAGTTGGGGGTGCAGGGGGATGACTTGTAGAACATTACTTTGGCTGCACAATTGATTTTTAAATGTAGAAGCAGAGAATGGTATAAATGTAGCAAACCACTCCAATTTTCTGCAGTTTCATCCAGAATTAAAGTTGGATTAGCTTGCTATGTTTGCATCACTTCCAGCTTCTCAGCGTAACTGTTGGAATGTAGCAGATGCTGTGCTCTCCTGGTCAGCACAAAAGACTCCCTTTTGGAAACAGCACCAAATGTCTGTGGGTGCATCCACACATGTAAGCACATGCACTTAGAGCAGCACAAGTAGTAGCAGCACAAATTTGTGCCTGAGTTTTGTGCCTCCACACACATGCCTGAACATATGGGGCAAATTGTGCCACTTGGGGCAAACTGACCCTGCCCAGCTCCTCCCAATCTATCATTTCTTCATTAGCGACCTGGATGAGGGTGTGGAGAGCACCCTGTTCAAGTTCGCTGATGACACCAAGCTGTGAGATAAAGTGAATACACTGGCAGGCAGGGCCCGCATCCAGGCAGACCTGGATAGGTTAGAGAAGCGGACGGATCTGAACAGGATACGGTTCAACAAGGACAAGGGCAGGGTGCTGCACCTGGGGAGAGGAAACCAGCATTATGGTTATAGGTTAGGGGCTGACCCTCTCGGCAGCACAGAGGCAGAGAGGGATCTTGGAGTCAGGATTGACTCCACGATGAATATGAGTTGCCAATACGATGAAGCAATAGGCAGAGCCAACTGCACCCTGTCATACATCAACAGGGGCATCACTAACGGGTCCAGAGAGGTCTTGCTCCCCCTCTATGTGGCACTGGTCAGGCCACAGCTGGAGTACTGTGTCCAGTTCTGGGTGCTGCACTTCAAGAAGGACGTGGGGAACCTGGAGAGGCTCCAGAGGAGGGCCACTCATATGGTTGAGGGCCTCCGTGGCCCGCCCTATGAGGAGAGGCTGAGGGACCTGAATCTCTTCAGTCTCCGCAAGAGACTGAGGGGGGATCTTGAGGCTGCCTACAACCTTATCAGGGGCCACCAGCAGGGACTCAGGCCCCCCTTGGAGTCACTAGGAACAATGGCCACAAGCTGAGGGAGGATAGGTTTAGGTTAGATACTAGGAAGAACTACTTCACTGTAAGGGTGGCCAGAGCCTGGAATAGGCTTCCCAGAGAGGTGGCTCTCACCTTCCCTGGAGATCTTCAAGAGGAGACTGGATAGGCACCTGGCTGGGGTCTTATGACCCCTGCCACCCGCAGTGCTCTTTCCTGCCCATGGCAGGGGGTCAGACTAGATGATCTGTCTAGGTCCCTTCCAACTCATTGATTCTATGATCCTGCCCTTGCAGCCTGCCCAGACACCTAGTGGCAGGAGGTGCTCGGTAAGGGCATGGCTGGGGCACCCCAGTGGCTGAGTCTGTACTCCATCCTCATCCCACGAGCCACTGGGGACCTCAGCTGGCAGCTCCTCCATGGAGCTGTTGCCATGGGTGTGTATGTGGTGAGTTTCACAGACACCCCAGTCTCGTGCTCCTTCTGTGGGCAGAGGGAGACCCTGGCACACATGACCCTTGAGTGTGCCAGGCTGCAGCCCCTCCACCTCCACCTCCAGAACCTCCTCCTGAGGTTCTGGTTGAATTTCACCCCCCACCTTTTTGTTTTTGGTCACCCTATCCATGGCCCCACCAAGTCCCGGGACCTCCTGGTCAACCTCCTCATGGCCCTGGCCTGGCCCAATGGTGCACAGCTCCTGCTTGCAGTGCCAGGAGCCCCAGCTGGTGGCAGGAGCTGGCTTGGTCTTGTCTAAAGGTATGTGCCAGTGGGCTGGAATGGCTTTGTGCACCACATATATTCCCTGGGTCTCAGAAGGTGCTGTGTGCTGCTGGGGGACTCTACCTGCAGCAGGCCATGAGTGATGTGAGGGCCTGCTGCTGCTGTGGGAGGGAGGGGGGCTGTGCACCATGGGGGGATGACCCACCCCATCCACACTGTTCCCCTCCACCACACACGGTCCCCCTACTCACACACATTCCCTCACGTCATAGAATCATAGAATCAATGAGTCAGAAGGGACCTAGACAGATGATCTAGTCCGACCCCCTGCCATGGGCAGGAAGGAGCACTGGGGGTAGCAGGGGTCATAACTGGTGCCTATCCAGTTTCCTGTTGAAGATCTCCAGGGAAGGTGAAAGCACCACCTCTCGGGAAAGCCTATTCCAGGCTCTGGTCACCCTTACCGTGAAGTAGTTCTTCCCTGCTTACTGTGGAAAAACCTGGGTCCAGGCCACTGCTGCCAGCCTTGCCCCACTTCTATTTTCTCCAGCAGACCGAGGCAGCATGCTGGAGCAGCAGGGTCATGCAGTAATCATGAGATGCTCTGGCCAGGTGCTAGAGCATCTTCTTGGAGGACTGAGCCTCCAGTTGCTTTGGGACATGCTCCAGGAGCCCATTGTGTGGTGCTTTTTTTGTTCTGTGTTTTCTTTTGATACTGGGATTTCCTGGTATCAAACTTAGAGTTTGTGTTGCATATTTGTACCACAAGGAATATTTTTTTCATTCGTGGTCTGCCTCCCGTAGCACCTCAAACTGCTCTGAAACACCACAGCAGGCACACGTGTGCTTGTGTGGATGTGACCTGCAAGTCTATGCCCTCAGATGCAATACAATTATTTATTTAAAGCTAATAAATAAATGATTGGTTGCGATAGAATCATAGAAAATTAGGGCTAGAAGAGACCTCGGGAGTTCATTTCGTTCAACCCTCTGCTTAAAGCAGGACCATCCCCAACTCAGTCTTTCCAGCCAGGGCTTTGTTGAGCTGGGCTAGAATAGATTTGGACAAGCATTCCTCTGGTTCTGCATTTGAAAGCTTGTCTAAGTTCATGCCAGCTATGCAGTTGGTCTAATAAAAGATATCACAAAAATCCTTGCCTCTCATTTCCTGGATCATTACAGCTACAACATAAGTCCAATGCTATATATTTAAATATGTGAACAGCTACATAAATTCCTATGTCTAATTCTTTTTGCTTGCTGTGATAGGGTAGAACTCCCATAAGCATTGCCATACTACTATAGTTGAGTTCCCATAAAGCTCTTCCACTGACACAAGGTAAAACCTATTGTCATGGCAATCTTCGCTATATCGCATTAAGGCATGTTGTCTTCAGGATGCCTTACTTGATACAATCCAGTTGTGTAATCACATTATGTTTCCAGTGCTCTATAAGTGCTTCTTGTTGCCTAAACAGTGCCGTCTCGTCTGTGGTAAAATTTCTGTTTTACTAAATGTAGTACTTCAATCCACTTAAACTTTTTTTTTTTAAAAGGAGTAAAGCAATGGTCAGCATCCCCCAGTATGCATGACAGAGCATGGCACTTGAGGCCATATTGCTTATCATGCCACAGCCAGCCTAGGCTCTGGACAGCTGCTGCTGGCCTCAAAGCTCGGGCTGCTTGTAGCAGGTGGCACGGTGGTTGCAAGCTGTGGTGCAAGCAGCCTGGGCTCCACAGCAGGCTGTAGTTGCTCAGAGCCCAGGCCAGCTGTGGCTGGCAGCCAGGAGACTGCAAACAGCTGCACTGGACTCTGTGCTGGTGACAACTGCATGCATACCATTGGGCGCTTGGCTGGGAAGGGGCCTGGGGCAGCACAACCCCATCCATCCCTTCTCCTGCCATTCACCTGGAGGCACGTTTGCACTGGCTACCAGTAACCCAGCTCCCAGAACTGTGGCAGCAGTGCCTTGGGGTGGACAGCAGGACAGGGGCTGGGGTTGCCTTGCCCCAGGCCCTTTCCCAGGCATGTGCCATGAAACATGCATGCACCCACCAGCACCATGTCCAGGTGTTGGTTGAGCTTGGGGTGTCTTTGGCACTTTGGCCAAAAAATGATGCTGACCCCTGGAGTAAAGATTAATCTCTGTTCTGTTGGGTTTAGAGGCATTGAAAAATAATGTGGCATGTGACAATTGTTTTGGCAGTCAGAACCATGAGAGACCAGAGAAGCTATCCATCTGTTTTTGTATTTAAACCCCAATGCTTGCTCATGACCATAGTCAGAGCGGGAACGCAATACCACTTCGGCAAACAGATGAACAAAAAAAATTATGAGTTAGAAGGCAGGACTGGGACCAAGTGAACAGCAGCTTACAATGAGTAACTGTTCATATGCCTGTTCTTAGTTTTCCTACAAGGGAAAACTAAAGTGTGATCACTCTCCCTCTCAATGGACCGCAACTATATTACAGCGATTACTGTGATTCAGCTTTTCTTACCACCAGGTAAAAACTGAATGTATACTGGTACAGTGTGACAGCTGTTCTTCAGGAATTTGTTTCTCTTTTAGCTCACTAGAATATGTTTATGCCTAAACTCTTCTGCTGACTGAAGTGTTGAGGCTTTGCTCCTGAAAACTCCACTGGTAATGTAGCACAGCATCCATGCTGTATAATTTGGGGAAAAGGCAAAAACTGAGTTAGTAGAGGAGACCCTAAATTCTGTACTTTTGCACTGAAACTTCTAGAGAAATCCTTCTTGTAAGATTTTAATATAAACACCTTATAGTAGTTCAGGGAATAATGACAGACTAGAGCAATGAGATATTTTTGTAGTGCTGGTGTCCGCGAAGCTGGTATATGTTGGTATTTAAGATTTTCCCACTGGGACCTAAACTGTTGACTAACAATATTTGTCTCTTATTGTGAGCTTACTTCCATGGTCCAAGGACTTGCTGCTTATTTTAAAACTAAAAAAGAATGTCTTTGGAGATTAACAGCTGCAGCTTTATATGACTAAAATATAAAGCCAGATTAGCTAGCTTGCTGCGTGTACAACATAATGGCAAATTCTAGCCAGGTTGTGGTGGGGGGGGAGGGGAGATCAGTGAGGTTTTTATCTGTTAAGCAAAGGCACAAGGTAGAAGGAAAGGAGGAAAACTCAAAAAGCTGAAACCTACCTACAAAATGAAGAAACTTAGATGTAGTGGGATGTGTATTGGCATACAAAAACAGTGCTTAGTGTCATTCAAGGTTAAGGTAGGTTGGATCTCATACATTAAAACTTTAAAAGAAATTACATAAATTAAAGCAGACTGGTACACTTGTTTTCACTTTCATAATTGCTACACTGCGTCTACTAATATGCTCCTTAAGGCTTTTACTTCCATCTCCAACAAATGCCCAGAAGTCATAGGAATCCTGTTGTCATCCAAATTGCACTATAACAAAAAGCATTAACAATAACCTTATAAGATTTTATATTCTTTTAATATCGATTACATCATTAATTATTTCAAATGTTGCACATTCTATGAACTTGCTGCAGAGGTCACTGTTTAAAATGTCGCCCTTCTCATGGAGGTGATAGATGCTATTCATATCACAGCATGTTTACTGTCCAGCAAATGCTTGTTGTGTTTGCTTTGTATGTTTTCTTTTATGGTTTGAAAACTTAAAAATACTCCATAGATAAACATTTGTGATATGGCTAATATTCTAGGAATCAGCCTAGAAAAACAACATTGTGGTCAAGGTATGGATCCCCCAGCATTCAAGACTGATTGCAGGAGGTTTACAAAGAATGTGAGGAAAAAATGGATAGAAAAAATCACCTTAACTCTTATATTTCTTACTTTCTGTATTAGTTCAATTTCTATAAAGCTCCCATGTAAGATTGAAATGGCACCAAAATATATATTCTGCATTTTTATGTCTTCCAAAAAAAGTTTTGTTTTGTTTTAAGCAAAATAAGGCTTAAAACACCTGTTAAAACTGAACTCTAATACAACCTTAATCATGGTAAAGCTGTAACTGTACCATTATTAATGTATGATAGTTCCTGTTTTTTTTGGTCATTGATGTGGCTCTGAGTAATGTCTTATCTTAAGTTTAAGAGCTAAATTCTTCTCTCACCATAAATGCAAAATTATAATTTGCATAGTGATGGTAGCTGCCTTGGAAGAGAAGTGGAACTCTAGTTTGCTGCTAAATGGATCTATCCCAGGATCACTTGTGGAAGAGCCCTGGGTAATTTTTTTTTTTTAAAGGAATGCAACATTAAAGATTTAAACAGAAAAAAAGATAGGGAAGTCAAAAAATAAGATACCAACCATTTTTCTCCAGACTTACTGGATTGCAGCCAGAGATAAAGCAAAATGATTGCCCTTTGTTTTCCAGACACATAGTAAATAAAGAAACTTAGACTTTTAACGATGGGAAAATTTAATTGTAAACACTTGTAAAGACCATAGACCATGCTAACTCCAACTATTTCAAATTTGTCTTTAGCCTATTTGAAATCATGCATACATTTTGTCTTGTGTCTTTTTCCTTCTGGTTTTTGATCCTTTAGAGTGAACTTAGGAAAACCCTCAAGATTTTATTTGCAAGCACAAGCAGTAGAATTTTCATTTACAAACTAATTTTCATGTAATCACTTACCTCTTGGAGTTTTACATTTTATATCAAAGGAAGTAGAAACTCATGATCAGAATTTTGAGAGTCAGCAAGGAGGATGTCTATATTGCGGATATTTCAAAGCAAGAGGACAAACATCAGTGCATAAATCCTAACATTGGAGTGTGGAATGATAATGGGTAGACTGCTGTTGTAGAAGCTGTTGTGGCATTGGGAAACAACAGCAGCTATGGAATAGTTTCACACCTGCTTTGAAGCCTGGAGGATATTTTTCCTGCATAAACTAAAACAAAAAATTATATGAAAGAAGAGTTTAGGAGTGACTTGGACCATAGTTTAACAGTAGTTTTTTCCTATAATGATGTTTAATACTTGTTTCTATAAATATTTAGAATCACAGTCGTACATGCTCAGCTTCCTACCCCACTCTACCAATCTCTGTTTCACTGTAAGTTTTAGTCTTCAGCTGATTTACAGTACACCAAAACTTCTTTTCTAAAGCTGTTTCAGTGTGTTTGACCACTCACATTTTGTTCAGTTGCTAAGAAAAAATGACTTAATGGGCAGCGCAGTTGATTCTATCTGCATTCCTCACAAACCCCTTTTAATTTACTGTTTGTTCCATCATCATGGTGAAAAGGTATTGTGTATTTGTTTTGTTCTGAGGTTGAGACACCAACCTCAGAAGTATTATTTTGGAAGGGTTTCTTGCATTAGTTGTTAAATGAATACAATATCTACAACTACTAATTTGCTTTCTCACATGCAGTAAAAACCTGAAGATTAAGTTTAGCTTTAACTTAATATTATACCAATCAGATGGACTATAAAAGCTGACATAAGTTGTTATTGCCATCAGTTTTTGCTTTGGATCAGAATGACAACCTTAGAAATTAACATGGCAGTTTTTGTTTTCATAAGAAACAAAAACAGTCAAATTATGTTTCAAGGTCATATTTTGTGAAAAGAATTTGATGTCTAGTTTATGAGAAATCAACTGAATATTAAAAATATATAGGTCTAGATTCTCCAGACCAGGGGGCTAGGGACAGACTTACACATAAACTGGTTTTAAGTGATCAGAAACTAGTTTAAACCTGTAACAGCACAGATGTTCAGTGCATACAAACCTGGTTGAAAATAGGTGAAACTGGTTTGAGGTAAACCTGGCTGAATGTAGTATCAGTCTTAACTGGTTTGTGTCAAACCAGTTTATGTAACATCTGTCCCAGACCCCTTCTTGGTTTAAGTTAAATCAGAATCATCCAGCATCCCAGATGCTTTGCAACTCTGGGCAGGGCTCTGCTCTCTGTTCCAGCAGGGCTGGCCCCTCCCCTCCGTTTCCTGGCTGTAGCTCTGGCAGAGACTGCAGGTATAGCGGGATCTGTCTGGCTTCCTCCTGGTCCCCACCGCTCCTCACCACTCCCCACCACTCCCTGCTCAAGTAGGGATTCCTCCCTCCCCTCTGCCTTACACAGACACTTCTCAGCATGCTGACTACAGTCTGTGCTATGGGATAAAGGCAGACTTGTTGCTCTTTGGAGCTAATCAACAGGTAGCTGGTAATGTCCCTCCATTCCTTCCTTGGAAAAAGTCTGCAATGTTCTGGGTGGGTCCCGACTGCTTGCCCATTCACCATGGGGCAGAGCTGGAGGGCTTGTTTGTGCTAACCAGCTGGCTTCTGCCCTGTATCCAGCTTCCAGTGGGGTTTTTGAATCTCCCGCGGTGGTGGCCTCAGCTGACATAATCAGCTGGCCGCCACCCAGCTTAATCGATAGCCACTTGAAGAGTCGGTATGACATTGGCTTGTGCAGCTCTTTCTCCATCCCAGTCTACCTCCTAGGTAAGTTTGCAGTGGCGTCAGGGTCCCTATTCCCCTCTCTGGGAGTGTCGGGGTCTGCCCCCAGTGCTTCAGACTGCCCCCAGTGCTTCAGACCCTGAGGGTGTATTCCACCACCACATACTTAATTCTAAAACAAAGGGCTTTCCCCCCATGTTAAATGGGGGGGGGAGGGAAACCTTATCTTAGAATCAACTAGAACCATATTTACTTGAATACAAGATAAGGGTTTTACCCCCAATTGGCATGAGGAAAAAAAGCCCCGTCTTACTACCATATACAAGGAAATATCACTGAATACACTGTCTATCATTAAAGTACTTCCAAACACAGCATGTGCTCAGCAATGGAAACCAACTACTGAGTTGATTCAATGCAGCCAACACTTAGTATAACTATAAAACATGTGGCCCACATTGGACAAACACCTACAACAAAACAGTTAGTGTAGATCATGTAATAAGATTTGGTAGTGCTTGTTAAGCTCAGTCTCACTCACTGCTGACTTTTTTCGAAATCATGGTGAGCCACGACACTGTAAACATTTTTACTTCCTCTTCACTCCCACAGCTGAGCTGTGCCTTACTTCCCCATTTCCAACGATTCCTGTTTCTTCAACAACCTTAAACGCCTAGCAAATATCACCAAATGGGGCCCCAAACAGTTCACCCAGAAACCCTCTGTTGCCTCCTCTCTCAGCCTGGTGCATATGCTTAGTGTGCCCCTGCCCTCCATGCGGTGGAGCTGGACCAGATTACCCTGCACCTCATCTGTATATAAATTTTTGGAGCATCCCAGGACTTGTGAAAAGAACACCTGGTTCTAGTCATGAGTGGGGGGCTAATTAGCACATGGATACTTTATGTGCAGTATCTGGAGTACACACGCATACTGAGCAGTAGGGACACCATGGCTTGAACTGCTGTTGACTCTGGTGGGACCTAGCCTTTGGCTTTGGACTGATATCATGCATAATTTGCACTGCATATAAGTAGATGCTGAAGTGCGGCTTAAAAGTGCATTTATGGAGAACCTGTGCTAAGACTTGCAGCAATTTTTTAAAAAAAGGTAACGTATCAATTCTGGATGAATTCAGTGTATGGGTATGGTATAATTGCTGCAGCCCTGTTTAATTTCAAGGTTATTGTTTTCAAATTTGTTTTTCATTTCTTTGGTTCAGGGAGAGCAAAGTCTGATAGTAAGGAGACAGGGGAAGGAACTGCCAGGAGGAGAGAGCAAAGAGGTTCCTGGACACTCCAAATTTATTTTCCCTGCTGTAGCAGTTGGAGTGGGGCAAATTTAAGGCAGACGTCCAATAATTAGATTCTGGACCTGCAAAATTATAAGCAATTTTTAATTTTTCTATATATAGAATTGAAGTATTGGGGGCTTTTCTTATAAACAGAGTAATCTTCTATTTAAGTAAATATGGTAGTTAATGATAGTACATTCTTTATGCAGTGTGCTTGTTTGCCTAAGTCCTGTAATATTACCTGATTGGAAGTTAGAATTTTTTATTGGAGAACAGTGAATAATAAGCAGCAGAATGTAAAACAGTCATTTCCAAACCCCCAGGCCTGTCTATAGATAACTATATATAAACATGAATACTCATGAATAGTTGAGGAAGAATGTCTTTCACTCAAAAGCTTGTTTAACTCTGTGCCAACTACATATTGGTCCAATAAAAGATATCACCGTAAGAGATTCTTGCCTGGGGCATTGAACACATTTTGCTCAAAAGCCACTTGGAATTTGAGCAGTCATTTGTTTGGAAGCATTAACCCACATATTAGGAACTTATTTCAGAATTAAGATAACATTACAAAAATGTTCATATAATGATATAACTTGGTGTAAATAATATATAATAACAATAAATATAAGAAATTAATTAACAGCTTTCTTTGCCTATTTTTGGGGGGTAAGGTTCAAAGATAAAACTCAGCTGGTTTGTTACCTGTCAGCTCCATGTTTTTGGGGAACCCTGACACAGGACACAGACTGTCTGACTCACAAAGAATCGCCATCCCCTCCCCCACCACCTAAACAGAAACTGATTAAGTTGCAGTGGGAGACACACCTAAAACCCTCCAGATAAGGGTGACAAAAGTGAAACAACTGCCCTAGGTCTCATTTGCATCTGAGATGGGAACAGATGACCATTCATTTACATGAGAGATGGAGGACAGAAAATCTGAAGCAGAGACTGCAGTGAATTCTGGGATCAGCAAAGCAGGGGAGCACTGCATGATGGGGAAGCTGTGTTCCAAATGCTAATCAACCCCCACACCTAGCTCAGCATTTATCGGACCAGTTCTAATCTGGATTTACAAAGGACTTTTCCTTCCCTTCCCCTACCCCCCCCCCACACTTCTAAGCAAAAGTAAGTTTATTAGGCATCTCGGGCCGTACATTCCCTGGTCCCACTATGGGAGGCCTATGAAAACTAAATTGGCTAAAACTCGGTTGCCGGGTTAGGGAATGCTGAGGCAATAATCGAGTCAGAGGGGGTATGGGCAACATTTGAACAATGGTACAGGGTTCATCACAGCGTCCAGCCCGTTGGAGCTCTGACCACAAGTGTTGTCATATTTTTCCCAAGACAACTGGTGGAAGTCCTCTCCACAACAGGTTATGAACACTCCAATAATTGCCTTAAGTCTGTTAAAAGACTGTAGTAAGATCTGGAAAAGTCATGCTAAGCTGAGGCTTGTCCACAGCAAGTAAAAATCCAAAAACCCTGATGCTGCAATCTATTGTTTCTGAAGACACCAAGAGAGATCCCATCAAGTATATAATGTCAAGCTGGCTCCCAAATAGGTGTTTCCTGAGTATCAATCAAGTTCCTGAGAAGTTCCACCCAGATAACCCCTTGTCAATAGAAAAGATAATTTGATTTACAATATTGAGAATGCTTGAAAGAAACTGAATTGGGGGTATAAAAATCTGTAAAAGAAGCAGCAGTGTGTGTGCTGACACCACTCGCTTTCTTCTGGAGAGGCTGCAGGAGGAAGATCATCTCCCTTCAAGGATCGTGCTGAGAACTTTGACCTGTCAGTTTTGCAACCCGAGTGCCTTGGACTGGTGAGATCCCAGCTCTCTCTCTCTTTTCTCTTCTCTCTCTCTAAGCATAGATTTCTGAACTTGAACTGTATTAGTTAAGCTTGAGCTAAGTTTCCCCAAATACTTAGTGAAACCAGGGTATACTGTGACTGTTTGTGCTTGTTTTTCCTTTGCATGTCTATCACTACCAGTGTCAATATATATTTCATCTACTTAGCAATAAATAACTTTTATAGTCAAACTGGAGGTAACTGGGTATATTTTGCCTTCTTTACTTCTCTTTCCCCACTTGCTGTCTAGCAACACCCCTCTTACCTAAGCTAAAGATCCCTGTGAAGCCCAGAAATACTGTGGGGTCTGCTCATCAAGAGGCTAAAAGATTGGGACGTGCTGAGTTTGAAACACATAAGGGGATCAGCTTGTACAGGCTGATTGACCCCGTTTGGCTCAGACGTGCCCTAATGAACTGAATGCTGGCTCATGAGGGTGTCATCTGGATACGCAGCCAGATTCAGAGGTATTCTGTTTAACTGTGTGATTGTGTCTGACTGTGGTTATTGTTGCTCTGCTGAACTGATTCTTGGCATATGAGGGTGTCAGCCTGTCCATGCTGATCAACCCGGCCAGGTCAGGTGTGTCACATTAATCTGTGTGTTTGTGTGTATGACTGATTTGGGGACTGGAAGAACCCAGTCCCACTGAACTGAGTCCTGCAAGATAGCTCCATTGGGGGTGAGGGCTTGCAGAAGGGAGAGATACAGCTCCATATAGAAACACAAGTAACACAAGCAGCACATTGATAAAATTACCAAGACCCTAGCCCTAATAAATGAGCACACCCCAAAGTAGCAGGCAAATCTGGTAACAGGTTAAATGCATGAAGTTCCCATCTCTCTGGTTTTTCTTTTTTCTGCTCTATACAGAACATGGTTGTAGACTGGAATCATATTCTGCACCAGACTCTGTATTTAACAGGATTCTAAGGAGCTATGACAGCAGAATTGGGCCCTTTATTCACATCTGGAATAAAAGGCAGAGAGTGTGGGTTTGGGTCTTTTTTATTCCTTCCCTCTCGCCCCTCAAAACAATCAATGCAATGACTCTAGAAAATGAAGTGTAATTTGTCAAAACCTAAATCACAATAATCTGTGTTGTTTTTTTTCTTATGCCTGTAGATTACTGAGGTGCTTATTAAAATGCAATGTAACAACACAATACAGGAAACACTTGCTTTAGAGAGAGCTATTATTATAAAGGGATTTTTTAGTACTCATAAATGGTAACAAATCAACAGCCTAGAAACTGAAGTTTATCCTATTTATAAAACACCTTTGGTGCACATTTAGTGGCTCTGAAGTTTGCCAGCAATTCCTCATCACTTTTGTATCTTTATGGGAATACTTTTAGAGGGGGGAGAAGACTTAAGCTCCATTCCTATTCAAACCTTTATCTCTGTGTTGAGACAACCTAGTGGGGTGCCAATTAATTGAGAAATATGATTGTAGGTGTTTTGAAACCAGACAGAGACCTCCAGCAAGCAAACAGCCATCAGTTGAGGATAACTTTCACATATTTCTAGCCAGGGCCATACTTGAACCAGTGATCCATAAGATTTGTATTTCATTATCCTTCCATTCCACTATCCTTGCAAATAGTCTGGATTAGAGAGGTGGATCATATATTGCATATATAAGCATCTCATTTGTTTGGATTTGATTATCTTGTAATGAACACTTTAAATAATCACGTGAATGTTTACAATGTTAACAGCTTTCTTACCTTTTGTAGATAATCCTTCCCACAGGCCACATCTACATGAGACACTGACTGTGTAGCTCATTAATACTATGCAGTAATGTCATGTGGCATGAAGAGTAATGTGATGCTACCGTGCAGTAGTAATGGCCACTACGCAGTCAGCATAGCCAAAAAGCCATTCAGGGATGTTACTGTGCAGTAACTCTGGTTACTGCTCAGTCATTTAGTACTGTGTATGCAAATATGAAATGACTGTGCAGTAACAACCGCGCAGTCCACATCTCATATAGACATGGCCACAGTGTCATAAGCCTTCCCATGTGTGATATGAAACCAAAATTCAAATAATTAGCTTTACATTAGTGCCTCTTAGCTGTTGGTAAAGGAAAATGAACTCCCCTCTTCTCATCCTTAAATTTGTGAGGCAGATTTAGAGACTGTTCCCTCAGACTATGACAATGGACTACTGCAGTCTCCTGCTGTTGCAAAGAGACTGATATAGTAGGTCTTTCTATCACAGAGACTTATACGATATTCTGGTAAAACCACAGAATGTTGAGGGCAGTAAAGGCAACTGGAGTGAAAGCAGTTTTGTACCTACAGTTTAACAAAAATAAAGAAGGTTATTACATGGGGGAGACAGATGAAAAAGGGAATCTGATATCCAATGAAATCTCAAGCTAATTACATTCCTATTTTGGGGAAAAAAATTGAGAGAGGGTGTGAAGTCCATAGACGAAAAATTTGTATTTTGGATAAACTGAATATCCAGTCACTCGTGCTCTATGTGGATTATTCTTTGGTTGTTCTTTGAAGTTGGATAAAGACAAGAAAATCCTTTTTTCTAGTGATCAGGCAGAACTTTAATTTTTTTCTAAAACAATCTACAATAATTTTTGCAATCAACATCTTCCCTAAGGAAGAATATTGAATTTGATAGCACTTCAACATCATGGAAAATATTTTGAAACCTAAAGTTCTGATTCTCAGCATATTTCTGGCTTGATAATTATATGTGCCAAGCACTCAGAAGCTAACCACCTTTGAAGAAGAAAAATTCTGTTGTCTAGATATGAATTTAGGAGCACGTTTAGAAATTAGGATGTGAAAATTTAAGATGGGGTCTGAGTGTGACCATGCCTATGCTACAAGTTTAGCTAGACTGCTGTTTTTCATATATGTGTGGGTGTGTATGTATATATATATGTATATATATAAAATCACACCTCAAGACAATTCTGGGTAGAGGCTGACTTTATCAGTTAAAGATTACTTTTTTTAGCTTTGTTTTGGGGAGGTGAGGAAACTGTGCTGGTTGAGAAATTTCATCTGTTGCACAGACTGCCTCATCACAAGGGGGCTCTTGCTGACCCACTAATTAATACCAGTTAATGTTGCTGACTTAGTGATTTTTGTCACTAGACCTAGTAACTTTTTGCTGTTCCTAGTAATAAGATGCATGCATTAAGCATTCTGTTTATGTTTATTATGGGTAGGGACCTACCTAAATCACACAGCTGCCCCCCAGTTTTGGAGATGGAGCATAGTGGGCCCTCCCACACCTCTGATTGGTTGAGGGGCCCCAATGGCCCTGTCCCTTGCCACTGATTGGCTATTAGGGATGTCCATTATGCAGTTCCATCCTTGCTGCCAATTGTTGGAGAGATGCAAGGCCACATGACTGCAGCCAATCAGTAGTGAGGGGTGGGGGTGGAAGTCATCTAGCCCACAGCATTTTGTGTCAGCACTTCTCCTTTCCCCATCCCAGCAAGCTGCCACAGCACTCAGTAAGACTCCCTCCCCCCCCCAACGGATTTTGTGAGCATTACCCAGTTTTCATGGGTAATGGCAGATTTTGCAGAATCCATGCAATCTGCAAAATTGCAAATTGGGTAAATCCCTAATTATGGGTAATGCTTAGTAAATTGTCTCCTGATATCTTTAATAACTGTAGAACGTCTGCTCAGTGCCACGTCACAATGATCTGAGGTTTGACAAATTCCAACTTTCAAGATATGGCAACCCTGATGTTGGCCTACCTATTATGGCAGAGACTCTTCAAATGCAGACAATCCTTATGTTACTCATCAGCAGTTGTGCCACTTGCTGATACACTCTCACAGTAGGAGAAGCTTTGTTAGAAAAAAATATGAAGAGAACTTCATTTTTCTAAAACAGATTCTCTGAGAGACTGTTCAGCTCCTCACTTTTATATTTACAAAGCCCTGCACAAGCCTAACAAATCAGCACTGAGAGAGCACCACCTATTGCTTCCAAAACTTTTTAGAGGAAGAGACCAGTGATTCTACTTGGTAATTGGGTTCAGAGACCCTTTTTGGGGGTTGACTTAAAAATACATGGAAGGAGCCTGGATATCATGTGGTTGATTAGGGGTAATGTCTTAAGTGGCATCTATTCCTTGCACTTTAAAAGGCATTTTAGTAATAGATGATTGTGGTGGCGAGAAGCCCCCACAGGAGCTGAGGATGCTGGGGGCAAACCCGGGCATTCCTGGGGGAAGTGGAAAAACACCCCATATCCTGGCAAACTTACTGCTAGGGCAGGCGGGAGCAGAGCAGGAGCTGTACGACCCGACATTGCGCTGGCTTTTCAAGTGGCTGCTTTCCAGGCAGGGCAGTGGCCAGCTGATTGTGCCAGCTGATGCTGCCACTGCAGAGGATTAAAAAACCCCAATGGAAGCCGACAGGAGGGAGCAGGAAGCCAGCTGGGAGCACGCTGGGCAGGCAGTGGTTCCAGAGGCTAGTTGTGGCGGCTCGGAAGACGCTGCCCTGCAGCAAAGGAGGGGGAGCAGTGTTGGGCATGAGGCTGGGGACAGACAATCCCCAGCCCCACAATTTTGAAGCTTTATAGAGGCATCTCTTTTGAGGGAAGGATGCCTGGGACTCAGCCCCTTGGGATCAGGTACTGAGGCTCCAGAGGTATCAACACTCAGGCGATGGGCTGGGTTGCTGACACTGATGCCAGACCCCATAGTAAAGGGGCTTACGGAGATTGTCGAAGCAACAAGTGGAATACCTGAGCAGTTGGTGAGTGGACAGGGTGTAGGGGAGGTGGAGCCCTGAGGAACACCACAGCACACTTGTGAGTACCCTGTCTTCAGGTCGATAGGGGAAGAGAACACCACTGAACCCCCTTATTCTCTTCAGATACCAACAAGTTGTGGAAAGAGAGTTGGGGGATTCTGACCTAGGGGACGATGTTCTACTCACAGCACCTACTAGAGGTATGACAATGTTGTACATCAAACTACATCATGTGTGCTGGAGACCTGTCCACCCTGAGGGTTCATACAGATGTTTGGGAAGTTCAGATTGAATTTAAAATGGCCAACTGAGCTAACTTAGTTCTCCCAGGTGCAGACCTTACACTTAGATCCCTAGTTAGGTTGATCTAAGTATGAACTCTACAGAAGTTCAGGGAGGTTTGATTGGTTTAAAAATGCCTGACCTGATCAAAGCTTACTGTACCTCCAACAGTCTAACTTGGATCTGGTATGATGAGATAAATTTAATTGAACTTGTGTACAATTCTCAGCAAAGCCCCAGGGCTCAGAGATCCCAGCCCTGGGGCTGTGCTTTTCCTACCCCCACCTCAAGCACTGTGCTATTTTCAACCCCTAACCCCACACCCAAACAACCCCACTCCCTGGAGACCAGCTAGCCCACCTGCAAGCCCACCAAACTCCCCATCTCGCAAGCTGCTCCTGGTGCTAGTTTTATAAGCATTTGCTGGTACTGGGAGTTGAGGAAGTACGTTGGGTGAGAGGAAGGATGGTTGGGATGGGGTGAGGCATGGGTAGCATGGGGGCATGGCTTGGAGCTTGGGGGGTTAAAAATAGCCCCTGGCTGTGGGAAGGGGTGGGGAGAAAATCCCCACCCCACCCCACCCCACTGCAGATTCTACTAGTCCCCCATGAATGCTGCTTGTCCCCCTGATCCCTCCATTAGCTCTTTCCCTATCCTGATTTAACTTAGATTGCCTTATTTTTAACTTGATCTAATCTCCCTGAATGTCTGTACAGGCAACCCCCACTTAACACTGTATTGCTTAGCACTATTTCATAGTAGTGCTCTTTTTACATTGATATTCAATTCCACTTAGGTCTCAGCGAGTTTCATTATAACACTCACTGGCATCATACAGCTGGAGTTGAAACCGACACGAATCCTGGCAGCCATGATTCTGGTGATTTTGGTGGCTTTAGAAAGTGAAAAGTGAAAGTTGGCTTCACTTAACGCTTGGTTTCGCTTAACACTTGTTTTTTCAGGAACAATTAAGACCGCTAAGCGGGGGTTGCTGGTACATATTCTGAGATAGCATATATGTAATAGATATATTGGATTTGACTTCAGGGCAGTAAAAACAACTGAGAACTATGGATTGACACTCCTCTAATTGGTGAGTCTTTGTGATACCAATCTGACCAGTAGGAGGAACAGAGGAATCCAAACTGCTCAGGGCTTTAAAATATAGTTTCTAACTCTTGCACTTGCTACCAAAATACCCCATACTGCTCTCTTGAAGGAAGAGACTGAAACTGAAATATTTGTGGCTGAATTTTGTTTGATTCCATGCTCTGGTACTTCAAAGGGATGTTTTTTTCTAGGCCATTTGCCTGAAGCTCTTGATTCAGAGCCATAAAATATTTAGAAACTACTATCATTTATAAAGGGAAGGGAAGGTAAAAGAAATGCGAGCTTTCCCTGACTGTAATTGGCTATATGTGCATAGGAGTCATATCTGACCAACCTGATTGCTTTCTATGATGAGACGACTGGATCTGTAGATGCGGGAAGAGCAATGGACATAATATACCTTGACTTCTGCAAGCAAGCTAAGGAAGTATGGGTTCATTCGAAGAATGGACTGTAAGTTGGATAGAAAACTGGCTGGATCATCAGGCTCAGGAGATAGTAAACAATAGCCCAATGTCTAGCTGGCAGCCAGTATCAAGTGGAGTGCCCCAGGGATCAGTCCTGGGGCTGGTTTTGTTCATTGTTTTCATCAGTGACCTGGCAGATGAGATGAAGTGCACCTTCAGCAAGTTTGCAGATGACACTTAGCTGAGGAGAAAAGTAGATGCACTGAAGGGTAGGGCTAGGATTCAGAGAGACATCAACAAAATGGAGGATTGGACCAAAAGAAATCTTATGAGGTTCAGTAAGGACAAGTGCAAAGCCCTGCCCTTAAGACAGAACAATCCTATTCACCAGTACAGGCTGGAGTTTACAGTAGACAATAGGCTTAATATGAGCCAACAGTGTACCTTTTCTGCCAAAAAGGCTGATGGCATACTGGGCTGCATTAGCTGGAGTGTTGCCAGCAGAATAAGGGAAGTGATTCTTCCTCTCTATTGAGCACTGCTGAGACCACATCTGGAGTATTGTGGCCAGTTTTGGGCCCCCCACTACAGAAAGTATGTGGGCAAATTGAAGTGTGTCCAGAAGAGGGCAACAAAAATGGGTAGGGGTCTGGAACATATTATGAAGAGAGGCTGAGGAACTGGACTTATTTAGTCTGGAGAAGATAAGACTGAGAAGGGATTCTAATAACATGACTGTTCTCAGTAGTAACAGATGGCAGAACAAAGAGCAATGGTCTCAAGTTGCAACAAAGAAAGTTTAGGTTAGATATTAGGAAAAACTTTCTCACAAGGAGGGTAGTAAAGCACTGGAACAGGCTACCCAGAGAGGTTGTAGAATCTCCATCCTTGGAGGTTTTTAAGATCCGGCTAGACAAAGCCTTGGCTGAGATGATATCGTTGGGGATGGTCTTGCTTTGAGCACAGTGTTGGACTAGATGACCTCTTGAGGTCTCTTCCAACCTTAACTTTCTATGATTCTATTGGAGGAGAGAGATTAAAATTTTGGGGTTTTTAATTTTTCTGTTTTGATTTCTGTGTATTGCTTATTTTTCCTTTTGGCAACTCTCAGCCTGGAGATAGAACATTAAAGAATTGTTTCACCTGTGGAGAGAGATACAAAATGAAAGAGCAGAGACCAATCCAAGGCTAGGTACAGACATTCAAAAAGCCTGAGGTAGACTCAATGAAAGTTGTGCAGTTTTCTGTAAGTGGTAAAGTTTAGATCAGTAATGGACAGAACACAAATTCACCCTTTAGTGGGGGGAGGGGCAAATCTTAAACTGGGTTCTGCCATTTTTAAACCAGTTTATGTGTGCTGAACTTCTGTTCAGTTACAAGTATAAGCAGACTTTGTGTACCAAACTTCTGTTCTGTTAAAGGTATAGACTAGTTTCTGATCATCTATACCAGTAAAAGTGTAATGTCTGCACTTGACCAAAGTGGTTACACTTCAATTACATATCTGTCTTCTGCTGATGGTAATCTGTATTCTGTAGTTCTGGACTGGCACAGAGAACATGGTACAGAATAGGATTTTGATTATGTTCTCCAGTGTTTGGCCGTCATTTTCTTATGAGCAGTTTTGAGACCACATTTGTTACAGCATCACGTTCTAGACAGAGGTAAGCAAACGAGCAGCTAAGTTTATGGTGTGATTGCCAGAACTCCTTCAGTGATTGTACAAGCTACAGTAGCAATGTGACCTATAAGCTACAGTCTGCAGAAGTAACTGTGGAATGAAATGTTTTACAAATCAAAATCAGCTTTTTTTAGCTGTCACCTACTGTGGCTTGAGTGATCCTTATTCACATTTAATCATGCTGACTGAATTACAATTACAAGCATGAGTCAAAGTTGAGTGTGAGAGAAAAGATTTTGGGGAATAAATTAAAAAAAGCCCAGTTTATGACTTCCCCACGGTTCTTCTCCCCTTTATTGTGGTGCAAAGAGCAAAAGGTTTAAGCAGCCACTGTGGATTTACTGGGTGAAGGTAAATATTCTGACATAGCTGTACAGCATCCTTTCCCAACCCTCCCTCTGTGCAGTGGGTGTACAATCTGGGAATATTTTGCCCCAACCATTCCAGGATACCTATTGTCTCCTTAGGAACCATTTCTAGAAGAAGTAACTTAAAGCAACCCAGAGGCTGCTATAAGTGGTGTAACCAGTACCTACTGCTTCCAGGATAGGGGGAGGGCAGGAAAGATGGCATAATATTAATTTGCCAATTTTTCTCCCACTCTCTGCTATTGCACAGTTGGAACAGTTCTGAGGGTCAGGTCTATAGCAATGGTCTTTGGTGAACATGTGTAGGACTGTGCTGCTGTTGCCATTCCTTTTTCAGTATTATTTTCTATTTCATGCCTTCCTAGTTGTGTTTGGATTCATTGAACATGAAGCCTACATGGCTAAAACTGACGTTGCTGTGCCCTGTAAAGTGGTGTCACTAATTGCTATTAGTGTTGCTAATAACTAACAAAAGGCTGGTGAGCTTGCAGAAGGGGGGAAAAAAGCAAATTGGATATTTTAACCAGGCTAATGTAGAGTAAAACACAGCTAATAAGCCTCATGTGCAATGCTTATATTTAAATTAGAAGTGTCCTTCTTTTTGTGAAAATTAGCATTCCATTTAAAGGGCTGTTTGTGACTTTCCATTAGCCACACAGGGGCTATAAATTATGTTATTCATGATAAATGTAGAGCAAAGAAAAGAATCACTTTAATGAAAGGCTATTTCTTTATATAGGCTTTGCCCATTTATATCTGTTACAGTATTGCAGCTGATATCATTAAAATATTACTACAGGGTGAAAATTATAATGTTTTCATGTATTTTAGTGAGTCAGCATTTTCTCAGTGATTTTAATTGATTTTTTCCCCTCTCTACACATTGAAATAAAGCTATTAGTTAAAATGGTGATTTTACGCTTTAAAAAATTGTTTTATGATTGTATTAGTTTGCTTGCAAATTATGAATTCTAATATGATGAATTCCAGTATATTCTGTATATATAAAGGGCTTACCCCATCTGTCTGTGAGTCTGTCTGTCCGTAATGCTCTTGGAGCACTTTGATTGGCTGTCTCAGCAGCCAATCACAATGTTTACTGAAAAAAACAATCAGAGTGCTCCACATAGACAGACATACAGATAGATGGCCAGACATGGGGGTGGGGAGAGGGGTGTTGTGGGGCTGGATGCAGAGCGGGGGGAGGATGGGGGAACTTTTGGAACTCTCAAGCTTGGAGGTGGTGGCGGCGTGGGGTGCTGGTGGAGGGGGACTGAGGGAACGGCAGGGATGGAGTGGGACAGCAGAGCGCTGCCATGATGGTGGGGGCAGAGAAGATGGAGCAGATGGCCACCTCCCTTCAGCCCTGTCTTGAGAGGCAGCAGCGACGTGGGGTGGTGGGTGGTGGCAGTCCATCCTTGCCTAACCCCCTGTCATTCTTGATGGGCAGTTCATTAGTTCTAGATATAAATGCCTTGACTGCTTCACTTACTTTGTTTGCTATCCATGTGAAAGACAGACAGAAGGGGCACAGACAGCACTTATAGCACTGTACCTACAGCACTTACAGCAGTACCTACAGTACACTGTACCTACAGCACTTATAGCAGAAGGGGCACAGACAGAAGTCACATTTGTTACATGACCAACCCCTTGAAAGCACTGTATGGCTGTGCCCTTACAGAACACCACAGCTGCAGAGCACTTAAAAGTGTCCGGTCACATGACAAAATGGAGTGCCTTCAGTAATGTCTGTTAGTGTGTGGCAGGAGCAGAGCTGAGCTGGAGCTCAGCTCTGTCCGCAGTGCTTTCTTGAAAATGGGAGGGGGAGAAGGGAGGAGAGGAAGTTCTGTCCCCATGGATTGGAGGTTGGGACTTCAGTTCACCCTCCAGAATAGGCTGAGCAAACCCTAGGTCAAGCTTCCTCTCCTTGCTTCCTTCCCTTTCATTCTGAAGACAGCACTGGAGCTGGGGGAGGGGGCTGGGCTAGGAGAGAGTGGCTGCACTCAGTACACAGCCACTTCAAACTGAAGCTCGCTCCCAGAACACCCACAGACCCCCCAGTGAATGTCTGTTGGGTCAGGGCGGACACTGTAACTCATGGCACTTTCTGCAAAGTTGCACAACTGTCAGTGCCCTGGGATTGTTGGTAACTGCATTATCTCCAACATTTAATTCATTAAAAATTTTATGTGTTACTTACAGACAATAAAGAGGACTACTGCTAGTTTTAAATGGTCAAAGAAGGTATTTCAGTTACCTAACTCAGATTGTAAAGCAGTTACTGAGATGTCTTTTTCTCATGAAGGGAATCCAAAACACAGCACTCTTGTTAAGACACCTATAGGGTGTCTTAACAAGAGTTAGGATTCATCACTATAGCTTATTTTGTTTTTGTTCATATCCACCTCAGCACCTTCCCTCAGTTATCAATTCCTGATAATTGGCCACCACTAGATAATTCAATCAAATTTGCATTCCTACAAATTTGAGACTTTTTGAAGTCTCCTGGACTGTCAACAATGCTATCATATTTAGAATTCCAAAAGTTATTTGTCAAAGTTCCCATTTGTCAAAATGGGGACTATAGTAAAAATGGTATTAATGGGGGGAAAGGGGAAGGGGTAATCATTGTTAACAACCAGAGCACTGACTGCCAGCAAATACAAAAAAAATCCTAGTAAGACATCTCTACTTTAAACCCTTTTTTGAGTAGATGAAAATCTCTTTCTTATGTATATTAATCTGGTTTGGACTTGTCCTTACCTGGAGAACTGACAGATTCTCTCTCCTGTGATGATTTGCAGATCTACCCAGATGAGCATTCCTCCATTGTAGGGAACCCTCTGCTGGTAGACAGGTTTTGTCCACTCCATCTCCCTCCTAAGCCTTGGACAACCATTGAGGAACAAGTCCCACTTATTTGCACCCTGGCTACTCCCAAGGAGAGGAGATGACTTAGAGGAGGGGTGTCAAATTTCTAGCCTGTGGGCCAGATCCAGCTGTGGAGCCATTCTATCTGGGCTTCCAGGCTACTGGAAGTTGTGGGGTGGGATAAGGGTCCAGCTTCAGAATTCAGGGCTCTGATGGATTTGGCCATCAGCAGCAGGCAGGTGAGCAAGGGCTGGTTCAGTCCCACTCATCCTGAAGCTAATTTGCCCATTGCCATTACCACTACTGCAGCAAATGGATGTGTGGCCCGTATACTTGCCCTACCTCCTTTGTCAGCCCTGCTGCTGCCTCATGCTGGAGCTGCCCTTACCTCATGTTGCATACCAGAACTGGAGCTACTACCACCAAATGCCCCAGACTAAATCTAGCCACAAGGAACCCTGAAGTTTGGATCTAATTTGAAGCGTGACATGACTTTAACATCCCTGGTTTGGAGGGGTCCTTGAAACAGCTCCAGAGTACATGCTCAGGATCCCCTAAGTCATCATCTCCAACTAACTGGGCTTCAGCAAGCACATGGAGGGGAGTAAGGAGGTGAAATTTTTTCTTGCTAGTGGTCCTAGGCTTGGTGGGGAGGGAATATAAACATGGTCATAGGTAGCTCCTACATGATCTCTCCTTCCATGTACAACAACATATGGGGCCCTTTTCAGGACCAGAAAAGAGGGTAGCAAAAGAGCATTTGGGGTATTTTCAGCTAGTGGATACCACTTTGAGGGCAGTGTCAGAACTAGTAAATCTAATATAATATCTGTACAACACCATTTTACATTTTACTATGTTCATGAATTTTGTAGAATAAGCCTCTGAATTAGCAAGCTGCAAGTAGTTCCTTTGAGCTATTTCTATCCATACCACTTCATGTATAATGAACCATTATAAATTAGGTGCGATGGAGAAGTAGCTGAAGACATCCCATCTATAGATTCTAGCAAAACTAGAAATAGGGTGGATAATGAGAGGAAAAATCAATTCAAAAGCATTTTACTTATTAAGCTAATGTTGCAGCAGATACTCAATGTATGTCAATGCATAGAAATGCAAAACAGATCTGGGAGCAGAAAACAGTCAGTGAATATGTGCTGTCTCAAAATTTGCTTGATGTGGTACCTGTGGAAATTATGGGCAATGATCCTCTGTGCAGTGCAAAATAGTAATGAAAAACTAAGCCATTAGGTTGCACTGAGGTAAAGCTAGAATACAAAACATAACAGGAGATGATGGATAGCACTGCACTTCTTAGACACCAGGTGCAGTACTGTGTGAGGTGCTGGTTACCTACAAACCTAAGGAAATAAAAGGTCCAAATAATCTAATTAAAAGAAAAGATTAAAGGAACTTTTTTTTTTTCTTGAGTGGGGTGGGGGAAGGCATCCAGGTTGTCTAAGAAAATGCTTTTGAAACTTATGAGAAATATACCTCTTTCCCACTGAATGCAGAAGATGCAACTTTAAAGGTTAGAAATAACCATGGGAAATGAGTACCAGCGTAAGCTACTGAAATGAAAAATGAAGATTACTACACTAAGCTTTTTCTAAAGAAAAATAGAAATGCAAGTTATGGAAGAAATGTAAATAGTGGGATTACAATAAACCCAAATGAGGCACTGGATGACTTGGAGAAGTAGTTATCACAGCCTTTCACATCTAGGGCCAGGTACAGAAGCTGCACTTATTGTGCAGTTGGCATCTAGAAAGCACTAGTCAGCTGTAACTGAACAGATGGTCAGGGCCCATAGAGCACTGTAAAAATGGCAGATCCCCTTTAGCAGAGGTTCTCAAACTGTGGTCCACAGACCACCACTGGTCCAGGAGCTCCACTCAGGTGGTCTTTGGAAAGGTTGTGGAACAATCGAGAATATCTATACTTGTAAGGTAAGACTACTGATATTAAAATATGAGTAGTGTGCTTTGATTTGTAGAACAAAAAAAGTTTATTAAGTGGTCTGCTGAGACACTCAGCAATTTTCAAGTGGTCTGTGAAAAAAAAAGCTTGAGAATCACTGCCCTTTAGGATAACTCTGAATGGATGTAGTATCAGACTTCAGCACTGCAAATTAGAGCACCATAACAAACACCTGTACCAGATCCCATCATGACATGTTGTAGGTTGCATTCCACTGATGTCCCATGGAGCATTGCAGCACGCCACTCGCACCTCCCTATGAGGTGGCAGTCTAGCCTTAGCCAGAGCTTCTCTCCTCTTTTTGAGTGCCAGGCTGGCTCTGCCCCTGGGCTGTCACTGACAAGAGTTAGTGAAGCCCCTATTTCCAACCTCTCCCCCACCCCTTGTTCCCTCCAGCCAGCTATGAGCCACTGTCTAGTATTATTGTTCATTGTGTGGATTCCCCTACCCAGTATGGGCATTTCCAAAGACTGCATCGTTTGATTAAGTGCTGTGCAGCTTGCACAGGATTCACAAAGGAGGCTGTCCAAGATGTTAATCTAGTACAGTGTTGAAGCATCTATATCCACAACTCTGCCTGCTCAGCTTGACCCACCCTTCTCTGTCAAGGTTGTGCCCAATGGGAGATTCATTTGGTGGTGGTATAACAGCTGTAGGAATACATTTCATGATCATTCACCCCACCCCTCATCTAAATTTAGCACAACACACAAGGCCACAGTACCCAGCCTTCTGGACTGCCAATTGATCCAGAAACCTGACAGCAGGGGAGTGGTTAGCATAGGCGATGTGTAGGCGGGGCACGTGCCCTGCCTTGAAATTGACCCTCGCCGGGTGGGGAGTGGGGAGCGCTGGCTGGTGCCCCCCCCGAGAAGCATCAGAAGCACTTCCAGTTTTGCCAGCAGCAATTCTGGCTTGCTGCCAGCACTTCCGGGGTTGGTGATCAGCTGCTGGGGGATCCCCCCCACCCCACATCTGCAATTGGCTGCTGGTGCTCCTCCAGAGCCAGGAGGCATCAGTCATCCATGGTGGTTAGGATCTGTCTTCTTATACCACTTGGTCTAATGCCCTAGAGTGCAGGGAATACATCTCTGTGTGTGCAAGTTGTGCAGCCTGTTATGGGTCTCTGTGCATTGTTAAGTATAGTGTTGAGCTCTTTAGCGTGGCAACTTCTGGACCATACAGTAGCAAAATGATCTTCTGGGTGGTGGAGTGGTACCATAGGAAAGGCAGTGATTCTGTGCACTTTGAAGTTGGCACACCATGTTGTGCTGGCTAAAGCTTTTAAGGCAACAACCCTCACAGACACTTTACTGCTGACCTTCTGCATGTGAAGTTTATAGGAGAAGGAATGGTCTAATATGACTCCTTGGTAGCTTGAGGTACACTTATAGGGAAGGATGTTGCCTATTCTGATATTCAGCCTGCTTTTGGCTTAATGACTGTCGACATGGAAGACTGATGATAATGATTTATTTATGCTACTCACTGACCACCTCCCCCCATTCCTGCTATCCCCATGCCAGTGGCCTGGAACAAATTAGAGGCACCAGGGCTAATACCTTCTACTGTTGTTGGGAGCTTATTGGTCTGTGTTACACTGAGAAGGGGAATAAATCTGGGTAACTGACAACTGACTAGATAGGTTACAGGAGTGGGCTGACATAAACAGGATGCGTTTCAATACTGACAAGTGCAGGGTGCTGCACTTAGGCAGTAGAAACCAGCAGCACACTTACAGAATGGGAAACTCCCTTCTTGAGAGCACGGAGGCAGAAAGGGATCTTGGAGTCATTACTGACTCCAAGATGAACATGGGTTGACAATGTGAGCTCATGGTTGGCAGGGCTAACTGGACCTTGTCGTGCATCCACAGATGCATCTCAAGTACAGCCATGGAGGTGATCCTCCCCCTCTATGCGACGCTGGTCAGGCCACAGCTGGAGTACTGCGTCCAGTTCTGTGCACCCCATTTCAAGAGGGATGTGGACAGCATGGATAGGGTCCAGAGGAGGCCATCCGCATGATCTGGGGACAACAGGGCAGACCCTACATTGAAAGACTGCGGGACCTGAACTTGTTCAGCCTTCACAAGAGAAGGCTGAGGGGGAACCTGGTGACTGTCTATAAACTCACTAGGGGGGACCAGAAGGGTTTGGGGGAGACACTGTTTCCCCTAGCGCCCCCTGGCATGACAAGGAACAATGGACACAAATTATTGGAGAGGAGGTTTAGATTAGACATCTGTAAGAACTACTTCATGGTCAGGGCAGCTGGGATCTGAAACCAACTTCCAACGGAAGTGGTGCTGGCTCCTACCCTGGGGGTCTTTAAGAAGAGGCTTGATGCCTACCTGACTGGAGTCATTTGAGCCCAGTTTTTTTCTCCTGCCCAGGCAGGGGGTCGGACTTGAAGATCTACAAGGTCCCTCGGATCTACAAAACCCGACTTCTATGATTCTATGACTGCCATATCCCTCAATGTCATGTTGCCTTCCTAAGTGAGGCCAGCCTGTTTACCCAGATCTATCTAACACAAGCCTTAACCCAAACAGACCCTGATAAACACTATAAGCTTTTTGTGAGCCCTGCAGCCAAGGTGTAACCAACAGGCTCTGTGAGTCTTTGCTGGTGGTCTTCCAGGTGCTATTTGACAAAGCAGCTATGAATGAGCACCACTGCAGGTAAGATGCAGTGGGAAATGGAAATTATCCCTAGCAAAAATCCCCCACTCTCCCCCTGCCTCTTCTCCTGGAGAACTGGAGAAAGCCCATCCCTCCAGGCCCTGATGTTTGGGTATCCCAGTCCTCCTGGCTCCTACAGCAGGGAGATGGGACACACATGTCCAGGTTTTACCAGCTGGGAAGCAGATTGCAGGTGTCCTGTGTCATGGTCAGCATTGGGTTCTGAGCAACTGTATGAGTTCCAGCCCCATGAGGGGAAAAAGGTCCAGACGGGGGAGTCACCAGAGGTCCCTTGGTGTCTCCCTTGTCTACAAGCTTCACATTTGTGCATGGGAGGCCCACTAATGGAGCCCAAGATGCAGGATCCAGGATGGACAGCTTGACACCTTCAGACTGCCAGAGTCATGTGCCTAGATGGCACTGGCAACATGATGACCAAAGGGGACCATTGATGTGGGGGGTTGGAATAGACAGATTGGTGACTGCTTGTACCTGAATTGCCATAAAACTTAAATGATCTATCCAGGACCAGGAATACACTGTAAAATTCCAAGAAAGAGGTCTACAGATGGCCAGTCACTCTCTGAGGGAGGTCGCATGCACCACTATGGAGCTGAGAGAGTTACAGGATTAGAAATTTTTAGATGAGGTCAAAGACCACTTGGGATACAGCTACAACACCCCTGATTGGCATCAGTGCCACCTCCTGTCAGGAAACTGTTTCCTTCCTGGGCCAGAGTGGTGGGATCAGGCTACTGCCCAACCCTGCCCCCTGCCATAGAGAGCCCTTCTTTAGGGAGTCCTCCATAGGGTGATATGGCCAAGAATCCCATGAGGATGGCTCTTGATGGTGGCCATGGGGGAAAGCTCCACACTGTGCCTTGTTCATGGGATGCTGGGTGGCTGGGGGCACCAGAACAGTTGCTATGGCATGTGGGAGCCACATGATCTGAGAAGTCAGGAACGCAGCCAGCAGGAACCATTCCATGGAGGAGCAGTGCAGGAGGGGAAGCGAACCAGGTTACCTGAGACCCAATACCAAGGCATTGACTCAGGCTACGTACCAGGGCCAACTTGCTATGCCCAGCCACTGGCATTTACTGGTGTAGGTGCAGGGGCCCAAAAAGAATGGGGGCTGTGGGAGGTGCCTCACCAGCCCACTGGGCCAGACCACTGTAGGTCTGTTTCCCACTAAAGGCAATTGCAGCCTCCTGGGCACGGGAGCTAAAAGTTTGGCAGCTTCAACATTTGATTAAAATGAGGCATATCTTTTCCTCACACTGCATTCCTTTGTGCGTTGTTGTATGCCCCAGGGGGAAGGGTGGAGGAGAAGGGCTAGAGGCAAAAAGGGTAAGAAGGACTGTGCTTGGGCAGCCTGGGTTGTAGCCAGTGGTACTTGTGACTCAGGGCCAGAGAAGCCCATGGTAGGAGACATGGCCCTGTACCAGGTCATGGGCATTCATGGTCCTTGGATCCTACTCATTCAGGGAGGGCTCCTGGTCTGTACAGGTGAGGAGGCAGTTAGCCCGGGTCTTGTGGATCTGGACAGCCTGCCTGGATGTGGGAGTGGAGCTACAAACATCAGCGGGGGACTTTCCCTCACCACCATCCAGTTTGCTCTTTCACTGTAGGTGCTTGTGGGCCCAGATCCAGTCTGTAGTTGGAAGTGCTCCTTCTGACAGTCCAGCTGCCCCCCATATGGTCTCATGATCCAGGACAGGTGAGGGTATGCCAGGCCCCCAACAAGGATTGGGTGGAGATGATGGCATTGATGATGAAATCGGGGACCCTGGAAGTGTAGCATCCCCTGTCCGTCACCCTAGGCACACACCATCCTCATCAGCCATGTGAAAGTCAGCAGCCCAGTCATGCACCCCAGATGCCTGGTTTGTGTGCGTGTGTATCATAGAATCATAGAATCAATGAGTCGGAAGGGACCTAGACAGATCATCTAGTCCGAACCCCTGCCATGGGCAGGAAGGAGCACTGGGGGTGGCAGAGGTCATAAGACCCTAGCCAGATGCCTATCCAGTCTCCTCTTGAAGATCTCCAGGGAAGGTGAGAGCACCACTTCTCTGGGAAGCCTATTCCAGGCTCTGGCCACCCTTACAGTGAAGTAGTTCTTCCTAGTATCTAACCTAAACCTATCCTCCCTCAGCTTGTGGCCATTGTTCCT
This sequence comes from Crocodylus siamensis, assembly GCF_052110815.1. Classification (NCBI taxonomy): domain Eukaryota; kingdom Metazoa; phylum Chordata; order Crocodylia; family Crocodylidae; genus Crocodylus; species Crocodylus siamensis. The sequence goes on from NC_143399.1 coordinate 172,242,626, forward strand.
GGTGACTCCAAGAGGGGCCCTGGTGAACAGACTTTCCCCAAGTCCCTGCTGGTGGCCCCTGATAAGGTTGTAGGCAGCCACCAGATCCCCCCTAAGTCTCCTCTTGCGGACACTGAAGAAATTCAGGTCCCTCAGCCTCTCCTCATAGGTCTGGCCACGGAGGCCCTCAGCCATACGAGTGGCCCTCCTCTGGACCCTCTCCAGGTTCTCCACGTCCCTCCCAAAGTGCAGCGCCCAGAACTGAACACAGTACTACAGCTGCGGCCTGACCAGCGCTGCACAAAGGGGGAGCAAGACCTCTCTGGACCTGTTAGTGATGTCCCTGTTGATGCATGACAGGGTGCGGTTGGCTCTGCCTATTGCTTCGTCGCATTGGCAACTCATATTCATCGTGGAGTCAATCCTGACTCCAAGATCCCTCTCTGCCTCTGTGCTGCCGAGAGGGTCAGCCCCTAACCTATAACCATAATGCTGGTTTCCTCTCCCCAGGTGCAGCACCCTGCACTTGTCCTTGTTGAACCGCATCCTGTTCAGATCCGCCCACTTCTCTAACCTATCCAGGTCTGCCTGGATGCAGTCCCTGCCTGGATGCGGTCCCTTCCTAAAGTCAAGCATATTCACTTTACCCTACAGCTTTGTGTCATCAGCGAACCTGAACAGGGTGCTCTCCACACCCTCGTCCAGGTCGCTAATGAAGATGTTGAACAGCACTGGCCCAAGGACTGAGCCCTAGGGGACTCTGCTGCCCACACCCTCCCAGGTCAACATTGACCCGTACACCACCATCCTCTGGGTTCGCCCCTGGAGCCAGTTTGCCACCCATGTGACCATGCATTCATCAGTTCTGCAGTCCTTCAGCTTGCCCACCAGAATTGGGTGGGACACTGTGTTGAAGGCCTTCTGGAAGTCCAAGAAGACTACATCGACTTCCTCCTTCCCATCTAAGCTCTTTGTTACCTGGTCATAGAAAGAGACCAGGTTAGTCAGGCAGGATCGGCCTGGCATGAACCCGTGTTGGTTACCCCTCAACATCACTTCCCCTGCAGAGCTCTCACAAATGTGGCCCTTGATAATTTTTTCAAAGACCTTCCCCAGGATAGAAGTGAGGCTGACACCTGTAGTTGCCAGGCTCTTTCTTCCTCCCCTTCTTGAAAATAGGGACCACATTGGCCCTTTTCCAGTCCTCAGGGACTTGGCCCGAGCACCAGAGTTCCTCGAACAGCCGTGCCAATGGCTCCGCAGTGACACCAGCCAATTCCCTCATCACCGGCGGATGAAGGTCATCCGGGCCCACTGACTTGGACACATCTAAGCCCTCCAGGTAATCCTTAACTAGGTCTGAACTAACAGTCGGGGAACTCGCATCCTTCCCCGGCCTCTCTACGCTGTCACTTGAGAGCACCCCATTGTCAGCACACAGGAACACGGAGGCAAAGAACTTGTTGAAGAGTTCTGCCTTCTCTCGTGTGTCCGTCACCAACTGCCCTGCCCTGCCTCATAGGGGTCCAATGTTACCACAAGACTTCTTCTTGCTACCTATATACTTGAAAGAGGACTTTTTGTTATCCTTAATCCCAGAAGCTAATCTAAGCTCCAGTGCTGCTTTCACCTTCCTCACCAAATCCCTACAAGCTCAGGTCAGGGAGGTGTACTCCTCCTTTGTCCCTGCCCCCTGCTTCCACCTCCAGTATGTTTTTTTCTTTGCCCTCAGGCCAGCCTGGATATCCACGCTCAGCCATGAAGGTTTCTTGGACCCTTTTCCCGCTTTCCTGCACAGAAGAACTGTGTTCTGCTGTGCCCCAAGGATAGCCTCCTTGAGGAAGGACCACCTTTCCTGGACCCCCATACTAGCTACCCCCTGGGCTCCCAGTGCCTCCCTGATTACTGCCCTGAGCACTTTGAAGTTGGCTTTCCTAAAGTCAAGCATTTGCACTGTGCTAGTTACCCTCCCCACCTTTCTCTGAATAGCAAACTGGATCATTTCATGATCACTGTCCCCTAGCCTCCCTTGTACTAACACCTCCCCCACCAGGTCATCCCCAGAGGCTAACACCAGTTCCAGTATGGCGTTTTCCCTAGTGGGGACGAGTACCTCCTGCATGAGATGTAGGTCCTGTACGCACGTCAGAAACCTTCGTGAGTGGCTAGACCTGACCGACTGTTCCTCCCAGTTGATGTCAGGGTAATTCATATCCCCCGTGACCACAACATCCTTTGCATGCACGGCCTCCCCCAGATGCCTGGAGAATTCCAGATCCAGCTCTTCCTCCTGATGTGGAGGCCTGTAGTAAACCCCTACCACCAGATCCCTCTCCCCCCGCCCTCCTTGGAGCTTGACCCACAGGGTCTCAGTTAAGCCTTCCTCTGGTCCCATTTGGAAGGTAGAACTGGTATATTGTTCCCTAACATAGAGCGCAACCTCCCCCACACATTTTCCCCTTCCTATCTCTTCTAAACCAGCTATAGCCCTCTATGTCTACTGCCCAGTCAAAAGTTTCATCCCACCATATCTCCACTAGGCCAACCAGGTCGATTTTACTACTTGCAAGCAGTATAGCAAGCTCCTCCTGCTTGTTTCCCATGCTTCTTGCATTAGTGAAGAGACACCTTAATCCCCTGTGGGAGTCGTGGGTGCCCCCCCCCGCTTCCTGAGCGACAACTGGTCCCTTGGTATATACCTGAGCTCTTACCTGGGCAGGTTCTACACCTGGTTGATGTCTGGGTCCTCTGTGTGTGTGTGTGATGGGGGGAGCATCTTAGTGGGTGGCCGTGATGTCCTTGCTAGCCAGTCAGGGTGGTTTAGCCCTTTATCTCTGCTGTGGAGTGTTCAGCAGCTCAGGGAGCCCATTGGGCACACTGAGAGACAATGTGAGAGCCCACCTTACCTGCTGTGCTCAGGCTATGCAAGCATGCTCTGAGGCAGGAGTGGGCAAAATATAGCCCATGGGCCAGATCCAGCCCGCAAGGCCATTCTATTGGGCCTGCGGGGCCCCTAAAAAATGTTGAAAATTAATATTTCTCTGCCCCTGGTTCCTGTCAAAAATGACAGGAGACAAGGGCAGTAGGACCCAGGGGAAGCCCAGAGGACTCCAACAACAGTGGGGCCTGCCCGACCCTGTCCCCCCAGCTGGAAGACCCAGGCTTCTGGCCTGGGAGCACATGGCTGCCCTGCCCTGTGTTGGTACCACAGGTAAGTGTGGGGGAAGAGAAGGGCAGGGGGGACCCCAAGCAGGGAAGGAGTGTGGGGGGGAAGCAGCCCCTTCCATGCCCCATGGCCGGTGCCCCATGCTGTAGCTGCTCACAGCCCATTTGGGGCTGCCTGTGCCTGCTCCAGATAGCCCCGCTGGCTGCAAGCTGCTGCAGCAGGGAGCACTAGCTATGGGGTGGGGGAAGGGCCAATTTCCTCTCGTGCTCAGCTTTCCCCCGGGCTCCTTTCCTGTGTGGAGAAAAATGGCCCCTTGGCTGCACCATGGCTGGTGCTCCCTGCTTCAGGCTCTCACAGCCTGTGCAGAGCTGTTTGGAGCAGGCACAGGCAGCCCCATGCAGGCTGCGAGCAGCTGCAGCATAGGGTACTGGGCATGGGGCTGCTTCCCCCCTGCCCCCGTGCTCAGCACCACCTTGTAACCTGGCCCTACTGCCAGGCTGGCAGCGGGGGCAGTTGCAAGCTGGTGCTGAGTGCAGGGAAGAGTGGCCCCTCACTCACCATATGGCTAATGCCCCACGCTGCAGCCACTCGCAGCTGGCCTGGGGCTGCTTGTGCCTGCTCCAGACAGCCCCACATGGGTTGTGAGCGGCTGCAGCAGGAAGTGCCAGCCATGGAGCAGGTGAGGGGCCACTTTTTGTCATGCTCAGCACCAGCTTCTTTCCTGTTGGCAAGCAGGGGGTCAGGGCTGTGCACTGCCCCCTCCCTGTACTGTGGGGCTGGGAGGCACTGGGTGTGAGTGGGTGGGGAGCCAGTGGGAGCATGAGGCCCACACTGGTGCCCCAGGGCCAGTGCCTGCGGGGCCCAGAGGAAAGTGGTAAGAGCACAGGGTCCCAGACAGCAGGGGCTCTATGGAGCTGGGCCAGCTCCCCCCTCTCCCTGCTGGTGCAGCCCAGCCTGACTCCACAGACCCCTGCCAGCCTGTGCCCTGCTTTGGGCTCCACTGGTGCTGGCCCTGGGACATTGTTCCAAAGACATTGGGACACTGGTCCCAAGATGGTGACAAGGGGGTGGGGCACCTGTCAAGAAGCGGGGAACCTGTCAAGGGGCGGCACTACCCATGTGGCCCTCCACAGCCTGCCAAAACTGGGTAAGCGGCCCTCCACCCAAAATAATTGCCTGCCCCTGCTCTGAGGCCTCCCCTTACCCCCCACAAAGGCTAACGTATGTTCTGCATTCTCCTTACCTAAATGGGGGTGCTTATAGTAAAGCTTGAAAGTTAGGGTGCTTCCACGATGGGCTTCTTGAACATTTTTACTTTGCCAGAGACAGTAATTCAAATGGGGCTGTGGTCATCAGCATTTAAATTGTTATGTCCCAAAAATGAACTACATGAAAAGGGGAGGTGGTCTTGGCTTAGATGCTGCACACTCCAAATATTTCAATTCCATTTAAGAGTGTAAAATAGCAGTAGGGCATCTTGTAATTTTTCTAATTCTTTGTATTTCTTATGTCTGTTTCCATTATTTGATGGATAGTTGTATTTGTATTATTGTTTTTACTCTTGAAATAGGGGCTGGAACAGGTTGCAGGAAACTTGGTCTTTAAATACAATCAATGGAACATGTACAGTACAAGGTAATAAGGTATAATTACCATAATTTTGCACTTACTTTCTGTTGTCATTTACAACATCTTGAACAGAAAGGTCTCTTAAAAATAATTGCTGTATTCTTCAAGTTATGATTTTAAAAATAATTTTGATGTTAGAAACAAGTGAAGTGGTTGTTTTACCAGAGTTAGAAACAGGTGCAAATGAAGCTAAAAGCTACAATTATTACTTCCTGATATTTCAAGCAACACTTGAATAGTTTAGGAGCTTCCTTGCTCTCTTCTTTTCCAAATTAAACTAATAATTTCACATTTGATTTCAATTAAAATCAAGGGCCAAATCACTGGACTCTGACTGCATCCTTGCCATCTACAAACTAAGTTCTTCTCTTCCACAAAAAGTCTAAATTTTCTCTTGCAACATGAGAATTCATGCACATTTTGATAGCTGGTGCATGCATCTACATATGCTGTTAGGGGCCAGCAATAAACTGCAGAGATTATTGCTCTGCATTTTATTGTTCCTGGGAAACTCCTGGGTGCTCATCTGCATGTGTGCCAAGACCACAGCACACTGAACTGTGTCACAGCAGCTCTAGCTAGCAGATGGCTTTGGGGAGCTCAATGTGGTATGATGGGGCACAAAGGTGCTTCAGTGAAGGTCTACACATGCGCTACTGTAGAAGAAAAAACTCCACAGCAGTGTGGGACTTGTATTTACAAGCCCTACCCTGCTGCAGAGTTTATTATTTTCATGTTCCTTAACAGGGATGTGTAGACACTGAGATGTTTATTGCACTGTTAATTAGGCAACTGCGCAGTAAATGTCTTGTGTAGATGCACCTGGTGTGTGCATTCATTGTTGCTGCTAAACTGGCTTTTGCCCTCTCTCCTTAGATCATCCTTGCCCTGCATCTTGAAATACAGATAACCAAAAAAATGAAACAACAAGAAATGGAATTTGATCTCTGGTAGCACAAATTACTCTTTGAATGGGACAGTTGACAGATTAAGGGGTTTTTTTTTTTAAAGTTTTATATTGCATCTCTTTATACTGCTAAGAAGTTTTTTTTTCTCTTTTACTGCATGTATAATAACCTTTGTCCTGACCAGTAGTTTTATTCCTGATGGAAAAAAGTTTAGAAGCTCTCATCAATCAGAAACAGAGCTGAGTATTTTGTATTATTCAGACTTTGATTCTCCTTAGAAAACATGATAGATTGGTTTTGGAATAGATGAGCTAGTTCTATGATAGCAGGTCCATTTCAGGAATCCAGCTGGGCGATATCTTTTTTCTCTCTCTCTTTCTCTCTCTCTTTAAAGCAAACAGTAAATTCATTAAAACAGGACTCTCATCATCTCCAAGCTATTTGTGAATTCAGATTGAATACACTGAAGAGTTTTCTCTGCAGAAATTGTTTTTAGAGATAGATTCAGTCAAGAGGGGAGGGTGGTGAATTCTTTACCCAATAGCTCAGTAGATTTCATAGATTTCATAGACATTAGGGCTGGAAGGGACCTCGGGAGATCATCGAGTCCAGCCCCCTGCCCAAAGGGCAGGAAGTCAGCTGGGGTCATAGGATCCCAGCAAGATAAGCATCCAATTTACTCTTGAAGGTGTTCAATGTAGGCGCTTGAACCACCTCCGCTGGCAGACTGTTCCAGACCTTGGGGACTCGGACAGTAAAGAAATTCTTCCTTATGTCCAGCCTGAAACGGTCTTGCAGGAGTTTGTGACCGTTCGACCTCGTCATCCCATGGGGCGCTCTGGTGAACAAATGTTCCCCCAGATCCTGGTGGTCACCCCTGATAAACTTATAGGTGGCCATCAGATCACCCCTGAGCCTGCGCTTTTCCAAGCTAAAGAGTCCCATGGCTCTCAGCCTGTCATCGTAAGATCTGTTTTCCTGACCTCTGATCATGCGCGTGGCTCTCCTCTGGACTCTCTCAAGCTTCTCCACATCCTTTTTGAATTGTGGAGCCCAAAACTGGACGCAGTACTCCAGCTGCGGCCTCACCAAGGCCGAGTACAAGGGGAGAATGACGTCCCGGGATTTGCTCGAGAAGCATCTATGGATGCACGCCAGCATTTTGGTCGCTTTACTAGCCGCAGCATCGCATTGCAGGCTCATGTTCATCTTGTGGTCAATGATGACCCCCAAGTCTCTTTCTTCTGTAGTGCTAACCAACGTAGCACTGCCGAGCCTATAAGGGTGCTGCAGGTTTTTCCTCCCAAGGTGGAGAACCTTGCATTTTTCGGTGTTAAACACCATGAGGTTCTCGTCTGCCCATTTGCTGAGCTTGTCCAGGTCAGCCTGGATCACCCGCCTATCTTCTGGCGTGGATGCTTTGCCCCAAAGTTTGGTGTCATCGGCGAACTTGGCCAGTCCACTCCTGACTCCAATGTCCACATCGTTAATGAAGATGTTGAACAGGATGGGTCCCAGGACAGAGCCTTGAGGGACCCCACTGGTCACAGGGCACCACGATGAGTGACTGCCATCAATCACAACCCTCTGGGTCCGACCACGAAGCCAATTTCCCAGCCAGCGGATCGTGGTGGAGCCAAAGCCACAACTGGGCAGTTTGGCCAAGAGGTGATCATGGGATACCAGATCAAAAGCTTTTTTGAAGTCAAGATATATGACATCAATCTCTTCTCCCTTGTCCAGGTGATAGGTCACCTGGTCATAGAAGGAAATGAGATTGGTCAAACAAGACCTACCCGCAACAACCCCATGCTGGCTGTCCCTTAGAATGTTAGCCTGGGCCAGTCCCTCAAGGATGGCCTCCTTAATAAACTTTTCTAAGATCTTCCCCAGGATAGAAGTCAGGCTAATGGGCCTGTAGTTAGCCGGATCCACTCTCCTCCCTTTCTTGAAGATCGGCACCACATTGGCCTTCTTCCAGTCTTCGGGCACTACACCAGAGCGCCAGGAGTTTTCAAAGATCCGTGCCAGGGGCTGGGCTATGACGCTCGCCAGCTCCTTGAGTATCCTGGGGTGCAGGTTGTCAGGGCCGGCTGACTTGAAGGTATCCAGCTTCTCAAGGTGTTCCTTCACGAGGTCAGCATTGATGGAGGGTAGGGGATCCCCATCACCCAGATTTCCCTGTCCCATAGCAGGCACGGGCATCCCGTGTGACTGATGAAAGACTGACGCAAAGTACCTATTTAATAGGTTGGCTTTTTCCTGGGCGTCAGTTGTCAGTTGCCCCATCTGGTTTAGCAGGGGTCCAACATTGCCCTTGCTTTTCCTCCGGCTCCCCACGTATCTGAAAAAGGACTTTTTGTTGTCCTTGATGCCTGAAGCTAGTTGGAGTTCAGTTGCAGCCTTGGCTTTCCTGGTTTGCTCCCTGCAGGACCAGACCAGCGCGGAGTAATCCTCCTTGGAGGTGAATCCCGTCCTCCATCCTTTGTAGGCTTTCCTTTTTAGCCACAGTAGGTCCGCTAGGTCTCTGGAGAGCCAGGGGGGCTGCTGTGCCTTCTTGCTGCCTTTCCTCCGTGTTGGAATAGATTTAGCTTGTGCACTGAGGATCGCTTCCTTGAGAAGCAACCACTCTTCTTGAACTCCCAACTCCCTGTGGTCATGGTCCCTGAGGGCCTGACTGACTAGCCTCTTGAGCTTGTCAAAGTCGGCTTTTCTGAAGTCAAGGACTTCTGTGTTGCTGACTGACTTGCCAGCTTTACGGCGGATGGTGAAGGTGATCAGCTCGTGGTCGCTGTCACCCAACTTCCCATCAATCACTAGGTCGCCGATTAGGTCGTCCCCCATAGCCAGTACCAGGTTGAGCAGTGCTTTGCCTCTCGTTGGCCCTTCTTGAGTCAGGTAGAAGTCATCCATGCACGAGAGAAAGCTTTGCGACCGCTCAGATTTTGCTGAGTGATCTTCCCACGAGATGTCCGGGTAATTGAAGTCACCCATGACAACCAAGGTCCTGGAGCAAGCGGCCTCAGTCAGTTCCCGGGCGAACTCCTGGTCAAGCTCGGGACTTTGAGTGGGAGGTCTGTAGTAGACTCCCACCGTTGTGTCCCCTGTGCCGAATTCCCCACGAATTTTTACCCAGAGGGTCTCTAGCTGTCCATGCCGGTCGCCAACATCAGCTTGCAGGGACATGTAGCTTTCCTTCACATAGAGAGCTACACCCCCGCCCCTTTTGTCAACACGATCCCTCCTGTACAGGGTATAGCCCTCTATACCCGTGGTCCAGTCATGGGTGGAGTCCCACCAGGTCTCCGTTATCCCAATGACATCATATTTCTTTGCACTGAGCAGGAGGACGAGCTCGTCCTGCTTGTTGCCCAGGCTCCTGGCATTAGTGTACAGGCAGGCAAGTGTGCCCTTGGGGGCTCTTGCCTTTCCCACAGATTGTGCCAGGGCTGGGGCAGGGGTGGGCTCCCTTAAGTGCCCCTTTAATTGCCTTGGTCCGCTGGCTTTGCAAGGGCCGTTCAGCAGGCCAGCAGGGGCAGTAGTCCCCCCATCCCCCAGCGGACTTAGTTTAAAGCCCGGTGGAGCAGGTCAGCCAGCCTGGCTGAGAAGAGCCTCCTCCCCAGGGGAGAGAGGTGGAGGCCATCTCTTCCCAGCAGCTCACTGCCTCTCTCTCCAAAGAGCGGGCTGTGGTCATGGAAGCCAAAGCCTTCCCGATAACACCAGCGCCGCAGTCTTTGGTTCACCGCATGGATCCTTCTCTCCCTCCTCAGCCCATAGCCCGAGACTGGGAGGATCGATGAAAACACCACCTGAGCTCCCAGACCCCTAAGCCCCGCTCCCAACTCCCTGTAGCCCCTCATGACCTGGCTGGGGGTGCTCCGAGCCGTGTCATTGGTGCCCACATGAATCAGGAGCATGGGGTAGTGGTCTGTAGGCCGGAGGAGCTGCGGGATTCTCTCCGCAATGTCTTGGATGTGGGCCCCCGGGAAGCAGCAGACTTCCCGGGCTAAGGGGTCGGGGCGGCAGATTGCCCCCTCAGTGCCCCGCAGGATGGAGTCTCCCACAACAAACACCTTACGCTTTGTCTTGGGGAGAGCGGGGCCAGTAGCTGCGGTCAAGCCTGGGTTGCCTGTGGGAGCTGGCAACTGCGTGGGCTCTGCTGGGGCTGCAAGAGGTGCGAACCTGTTGCTAAGCTCCGGCGGGGCAGGGGCCTTGGTGCGGCGGGCCTTGGGGCCCTTGACCACCTTGGTCCATGCCCCTGACTGGGCAGAGCGGGAGGTCCCAGAGTCCTCCTTAGTCACGGAGGGATACAGAGCTCTCCCCTGCGGCTCCAGGGGGAGAAGGGCCTGGCAGTAGGAGTCTATCTCCTGCTTGCAGTCCTTGATGGCATGCAGTCTCTGGACTGTGGCCTGGAGCTCCTCCAGCTGGCGCGCCAGAGACCCCAGCAGGGAGCAGACCCCACAAGGGGAGGGGGCCATGCTCCCGGGCCCCCGCAGCCAAGAGCCAGGGGCTCCGTCTGCATGGAGCCCGGAACCATGGGCTCCGTCTGGGTGGCCGTCTCTGAGGTGCCCAGTGGAGGGGCCGCAGAGCCCGAGGGGACCCTCAGGGTGCGGTGCGTGCCCATCCGTGTCATGCCTCTCGTAGGCTGGCTACGGCTGGGGCTGACTACTCTGGGGGGGTCACAGGCAGGGTCTCGTGCCCTCCCACGCCCTCCCCTGCGCGAACTCCGTGCTAACTCAAGCGCCTGTTTATGCAGCCTGTTCGCGCGGCTCCGGTCGCGGGGCTCCGTGGGGGGCTGGGCCAAGTAGGGGCCTGGGCGGGGGCTTGACCCGGCCCGGCACCAGGCAGCGGCCTCCTCCGAGCAAGCGAGGAGTTAACCCCTTCCCACCACAAGCCCGCTTACCTCCGGCTGTGCTGGGGGTCGGCAGGGGGCTCGGCGGCTGCTGAGGGGGTGTCTGGGGGGCTTCGGGGGAGTGGGGGCGCAGCGGGCTTCACCCACGCGTCCCTCACTGCTCCAGAGCCTACCTGAGTGTGATTGCGTGATCACTCAGGATATGAGAGGCCAGGGTTTAATTCCATTCTCTGCTGTGGGACTGATTCTTTCTTTCTCTCGTTCCCTCTCTCTTTTTCCCTCTTGGTGGTGTTGGGTTTTCTTTTTTTCATTTTGTATAAATTAAGTTGTTGGAATAGGGACTTAAACCCAGTTGTTCTACCATCTGGATTAGTGTCCTCACCAGGGGCAGATCTGGTGGCAGAAGGAAAGCACTGTGATGCAGCTGCATATTTCACAGCCCTGCAGACTGTTTCTAGCTCTTGCTAAAAACCTTAGTTCAGGCAAGGTAATAATAACTCAGCTCAACATTAACTGAGATGTGGAAATGACTGAAAGTGAGGTGTAGGATGTATTGTCAAGATGCTTAAGAAGGCTAGATTTTGTTTTACAAATCTGAGGAAGAGAGATGCATTTAACTATAATGACTACAAAACTAATAAAACAATTTAATTTGACTTTTTTACTTATTTTGGTTTTAATTTTTAAACTTTATATAAACATTTAGCAAATTATTGCACATTTTTATACAGGTTTTTTTTGCTTTAATCTTTAACTACCCAAATCCTGGGCATGGCTCCCCCTTGCCCGAAAGCAGCTTCCCTGACAGCGGGCCCACTGCGCATGCGCGCAGTTTAAAAGGGCCCACCAACAGCGAAAAAAGCCCCAGTTAGGCTCCGGAGTGGCGAGAGATGCGTGGGTGAAAGCCTGCTGTGCCCCCGCTCCCCCAAAGACCCCCAAAGATCCCCCAGCAGCCACGGAGCCCCCTGCCAACCCCCAGCACAGCTGGAGGCAAGCAGGGCCTGTGGTGGGAGGAGGTTAACCCTTGAGTGAGTAGGAAGAGGCAGCTGAGTGGAGCCGGGCTGGGTCAAGCCCCACCCAGGCCCCTACATTACCCAGCCCCCCAGGGAGCCACATGACTGGAGCCATGCGAACAGGCTGTGCAAACAGACGCACTTGTCTGCTGGTGCATCAATTAGCACAGAGTTGATGCAGGAGGGTGCATGGGAGGGCGCAAGACCCTGCCTGTGAACCCCCAGGGTAGATAGTCCCAGCTGTAGCCAGCCTACCAAAGGCATGACACGGATGGGCAAGCGCTGCACCCCGAGGGTCCCCTTGGGCTCTGCGGCACCCCCCCCCAGTACCTCAGAGATGGCCACCCAGACGGAGCCCATGGTTTCAGGATCAATGCAGATGGAGCCCCTGGCTCTCAGCTATGTGGGCTGCCTGTCCCTTTTTCAGGCTCTGGCGGCTGGGAGCACGGCCACCTCCCCATGTGGGGTCTGATCCCTTTTAGGTTCTCTGGTGCACCAGCTGGAGGAGCTCCAGGCCACAGTCCAGAGACTGGGTTCCGTCAGGGACTGTGAGCAGGAGATCAACTCCTACTGCCAGGTCATTCTTCCCAAGGAGCCGGAGGGTAGACCACAGTCTCTCTCCAGGACAAAGGAGGGCTCTGGGACTTCCCACTCTGTCCAGTCAGGGGCATGGACCAAAGTGGTCAAGGGCTCTAAGGCTCACCGCACCAAGGCCCCTGCTCCACTGGAGCTTAGCAACAGCTATGCACCTCTTGCTGCTCCAGCAGAGCCTGCTGAGTTGCCAGCTCCCACAGGCAACACAGGCTCAACTGCAGCTAGCACCCCTGCTCTCCCCAAGACAAAACGTAAGGTGTTTGTTGTGGAAGACTCCATCCTGAAGGCGACTGATGGGGCAATCTGCCACCCTGACCCCTTAGCCTGGGAAGTCTGCTGCTTCCCAGGGGCCCGCATCCAGGACACTGCGCAGAGGATCACAAGCTTCTTCAGCCAACAGACCACTATCCTGTGCTCCTTATTTACGTAGGCACTAATGACATGGCTCGGAGTGCTCCCAGCCGGGTCATGAGGTGCTACAGGGATATGGGAGCAGGGCTAAAGAGTCTGGGGGCACAGGTGGTGTTCTTGTTAGTCTTCCCAGTCTTGGGGTATGGGCTGAGGAGGCAGAGGAGTATCCACGTAGTCAACCAAAGACTGTCGTGTTGGTGTCATTGGGAAGGCTTTGGCTTCCATGACCACAGCCTGCTCTTTGGCGAGAGAGGCCGTCAGCTGCTGGGAAGAGATGGAGGGAGGAGGCTTTTCTCAGCCAGACTGGATGACCTGCTCCACTGGGCTTTAAACTAAGCCCGTTGGGGGACAGAGGGACTACCACCACTGCTGGCCTGCTGAGCAACCCTTGCAAAACCAGCAGGTCAAGGCACTTAAGGGAGCCCATCCCTGCCCCAGCCATGGTACAATCTGTGGGCAAGCCAAGAGCCCCCATGGGGACACTTGTCTGCCTGTACACAAATGCCAGGAGCTTGGGGAACAAGCAGGAGGAGCTTGTCCTCCTGCTCAGTGCAAATAATTATGATGTCATAGGGATAATGGAGACCTGGTGGGACTCCACCCATGACTGGACCACGGGTATAGAGGGCTATACCCTGTACAGGAGGGATCGTGTTGACAAAAGGGGCGGGGGTGTAGCTCTCTATGTGAAGGAAAGCTATATGTCCCTGGAAGCTGATCTTGGTGACCAGGGTGGATGATGGGAGACCCTCTGGGTTAAAATCTATGGGGAGCACGGCACAGGGGACACAACAGTGGAAGTCTACTACAGACCTCCCACCCAAAGTCAAGAGCTTGACCAGGAGTTCGCCTGGGAACTGGCTGAGGCCACTTGCTCCATGACCATGGTTGTCATGGGTGACTTCAATTACCTGGACATCTCGTGGGAGGATCATTCAGCAAAATCTGACCTGTCACAAAGCTTCCTTTTGTGCATGGATGACCTCTACCTGACTCAAAAGTCTATGGGTCAATGAGAGGCAAAGTGCTGCTTGATCTGGTACTGGCTACTGGGGATGACCTAATCGGTGACCTACTGATTGATGTGTAGCTGGGTGACAGCGACCATGAGCTGATCACCTTCACCATCTGCCATAAAGCTGGCAAGTCAGTCAGCAACACAGAAGTCCTTGACTTCAGGAAAGCTGACTTTAACAAGCTCAGGAGGCTGGTCATTGAGGCCCTAAGGGAGTTCAAGAAGAGTGGTTGCTCCTCAAGGGAGCTATCCTCAATGCACAAGATAAGTCTATTCCATCTTGGAGGAAAGGCAGCAAGAGGACCCAGCAGCCCCCCTGGCTCTCCAGGGACCTAGCAGACCTCCTGAGGCTAAAAAGAAAGGCCTACAAAGGATGAAGGACAGGATTCATCTCCAAGGAGGATTATTCTGCACTGGTCCGGTCCTACAGGGAGAAAACCAGAAAAGCCAAGGCTGCAACTGAACTCCAACTAGTTTCGAGCATCAAGGACAATAAAAAGTCCTTTTACAGATATGTGGGGAGCCGGAGGAAAAGCAAGGGCAACATTGGACCCCTGCTAAACCAGATGGGGCAACTGACACCCAGAAAAAAGCCAACCTATTAAATAGGTTTCTTTGCATCAGTCTTTCATCAGTCCTATGGGACACCCATGCCCGCTACAGGACAGGGAGGTCTGGGTGAGGGAGATCCCCTGCCCTACATTAATGCTGACCTTGTGAAAGAACACCTTGAGAAGCTGGGTACCTTCAAGTCATCCGGCCCTGACAATCTACACCCCAGGGTACTCAAGGAGCTGGCAAGCATCATAGCCCAGCCTTTGGCATGGGTCTTTGAAAACTCCTGGCACTCTGGTATAGTGCCTGAAGACTGGAAGAAGGCCAATGTGGTGCTGATCTTCAAGAAAGGGCGGAAAGTGGATCCAGCTAACTATAGGCCTATCAGCCTGACTTCTATCTCAGGGAAGATCTTAGAAAAGTTTATTAAGAGGCCATCCTTAATGGACTGGCTGAGGCCAACATCCTAAGGGATAGGCAGCATGGGTTTGTTGCAGGTAGGTCTTGCTTGACCAATCTCATTTCCTTCTACGACCAGGTGACTTATCACCTGGACAAAGGAAGAAGAGGTCGATGTCATATACCTTGAATACAAAAAAGCCTTTGATCTGGTATCCCATGATTGCCTCTTGGCAAAACTGGCCAATTGTGGCCTTGGTTCCACCACGATCCACTGGCTGGAAAATTGGCTCTGTGGTTGGACCCAGAGGGTAGTAATAGATGGAAGTCACTCATCATGGTGTCCTGTGACCAGAGGGTCCCCCAAGGCTCTGTCCTTGCACCCATATTGTTCAACATCTTCATTAATGATATGGACATTGGAGTCAGAAGTGGACTGGCCAAGTTCGCCGATGACACCAAACTTTGGGGCAAAGCATCCACGCCAGAAGATAGCCAGGTGATCCAGGCTGACCTGGACAGGCTCAGCAAATGGGCGGACGAGAACCTGATGGTGTTTAACACTGAAAAATGCAAGGTTCTCCACCTTGGGAAGAAAAATCTGCAGCATCCTTATAGGCTTGGCATTGCTATGCTGGCTAGCACTACAGAAGAAAGAGACTTGGGGGTCATCATTGACCACAAGATGATCATGAGCCTGCAATGCAATGATTCGGCTAGTAAAGCAACCAAAACGCTGGATTGTATCCATAGATGCTTCTCAAGCAAATCCTGGGACATCATTTTCCCCTTGTACTCGGCTTTGGTGAGGCTGCAGCTGGAGTATTGCATCAAGTTTTGGGCTCCACAATTCAAAAAGGATGTGGAGAAGCTTGGGAGAGTCCAGAGAAGAGCCACGTGTATGATCAGAAGTCAGGAAAGCAGACCTTATGACAACAGGCTGAGAGCCATGGGGCTCTTTAGCCTGGAAAAGCGCAGGCTCAGAGGTGATCTGATGGCCACCTATAAGTTTATCGGGGTGACCACCAGTACCTGGGGGAACATTTGTTCACCAGAGCACCCCAAGGGATGATGAGGTCGACCGGTCATAAACTACTACAAGACCATTTCAGGCTGAACGTAAGGAAGAATTTCTTTACTGTCCGAGCCCCCAAGGTCTGGAACAGTCTGCCATCAGAGGTGGTTCAAGCACCTACATTGAACACCTTCAATAGCAAATTGGATGCTTATCTTGCTGGGATCCTATGATCCCAGCTGACTTCCTGCCCTTTGGGTGGCTGGACTTGATGATCTTCTGAGGTCCCTTCCAGCCCTAATGTCTATGAAATCTATGATGCGCACCAGAGTTCTATTTGCTGTATTGATGACTTCATCATACTTGTGGTTCATATTCATCTTCTGTTGATAGTCACTCATAGGTCCTTTTTGGATGCAGTGCCAGCCAGTGGACCACCACCCATCGTATTCATTTGGTGAGGGTTCTTCCTACCCAGAGGAAGGAGCTGGCATTTGCCCCTGTTGAAACTCATCTGGTTTTGTTCAGCCTATAGGACCAGCCTGTCAAGGTCATCTTGAATCCTTGACCTGTCCTCTGATGTGTCCACTTTTCTCTACAGTTTGGTATCATCCGCAAGCTTAAACATTGCACTTTTCACTCCCTCATCCAAGTCAGTAATAAAGATATTAAAAAGCAGTTGGAATCCTCCACTTCATAGCTTGTAGAAATAGGAAGTTAGCCATATTAATTTGTAGTTAAGTACAAGGCAGGATGGCACCTTAGAGATTAACTCGTTCAGAAAGACATGTTTTTTCACAGGCAACAGCTAATTCATCAGATTCATATAATCCAGGTAGGCTGATGTCTATGAAAATGTATGCCTTTCTTAATGACTTAGTCTCTAAGGGTACGTACGCACATACTAAGTCAACTTAAAGTAAGGCGACTCAACTAAATTGGCTTAACTAAGTTGACTTAAATTAAGCCATATTAGAGAGTACAGCTCCTTGACTTGGTGGCAGCCATCTTGGGTACATATACATGTACTAACTTTCTGGCACTTAATCTGACTTTACTTTTTAAAGTTGACTTATCTGTCCGACCTTACACATGTATGTGGAACACAGTTGACCTAAATGTGCGGCAAGATAATACACTTCCAATTTTCATTATCTTGAGTTGTATTAGTGAAGTTGACTTAGCTCACAAGATGGTTGCCACCATGTCAAAGAGTGTACGTTCTGATGTGGATTAACTTAAATCACCTTAGTACATGTGTAAGCACCCCTTAATTTTTTAAAATGTTGATGGCATTTCCTAAGGGAAATAGTTCTGTTGAATTCTTTCTAATGAATATAAGGTGACATGAATATGTTGATGCTGATCCTAAAATACTGAAATGCCTGGACTCTAGCCAAGGTGGAAAGAATTGGTGTTGAATGGCTCCTTTTCTCCCTTTGAAAGTGCTAGCTTTCTTCAAACAGCTTTTTAGTGGCCCTCTGCAGTTTGCCTTCATGTTTAAAGTCTACACTGGCCTGTTAGTTGTAATAGTGAGAATATTCGGGCCCCTGGGTTAACACTAACCTGATGATGCTCATTTTCTTTGTGTTATTCTCTGAGAATCTGGATGCTGTCACTTAGATTTCTATTTTGTTAGTACTTAACTAATTTGAAATTGGATAAAATCAAAGGTGACTGAAATTCAGTGCAAGTAAATGGAGGGATTGGCTTCAGGAGAAAACATCTGGAGAAGAGGTGATACATTATCTCATGCCTGTAGGGATATATCTGTGTTAAATAAAGAAGATTCACAATGTTAAGGGCCTGACAGGATCCTGGGCTAACTACTGGATTTCTAGAAAAAAGCTCCATGAAATAAATATTTATATTAATTTTTGCTTGACAAAAAACAACTTTGACTTTCAGCTATAAGTTCTATAGGTCTCCCATTAGGATTTTGTTGAAAATCAGGATCTTTTTTGAGAAATATGAGCCAATTTTTCAAGCTGTTCTAATTTTAGATTTTAAAAAAAGTGCAGCTGATTCATTTTGCTACTTTCAAAATGAAATGTAAAAACTTCTCATTTCAAAAGTTTAATTCTGTATATTTCACTCACAAATACAATTGTGCCATGGCTATTTAAAGTTATCAGTCTGAACACATACAATGGTAATAACCTAATCCTTGGGTCTCTAGCTGGAAATTACTTAGCTCTTTATTACAGCAAATCATCAGTGAAGTAGAGCAAAAAGGGAATCAAAATAGGCAAACAGTGTTGCGGTGAGGAGAAGGGGGAGGGGGGACAGAAATGAATAGTTACAATGAATGTTTATTCAAACGTATAAGAGATCTGGGTTTTGGCCCATACAGAAGACAGACTCAGTATGGAGACGCTGACATCTGTTTTGCTGAAGCAGATTGATATGCACTTTCAACTCAGTGGAAGAAAATTCCAATCTATAACATGAAGCCAGCACAGCCCTAGGCCACAATAAATTCAAATATTCAAATTTATATTGCTATAAACTTAACAGGCATCTGCAAGTGATTATTAAGCATCACTAACCTGACATATATGGAATAGGATTTTGTTGAAAACACCGTAAAAATAAATAGCACTGCCCTGAAGCAGGACCACAAAACAGTAACTTTGCCAACACTACTGAACAGTGAACCATTCAAATCATAGATTTTCTGTGAAGTGCGTATTCCTAATTATAGATGATTGTTTTAGAGAACAAATGGTAAAATTGGCAGGTTTTTAAATGAAAGAATGTATCATTTTTCTAGAAAATATATTATCTGCAGAAGTAATGTGGTATTTTGAATAGAATTGCATACTATTGGCCCATAGACCTCCAACAGCTTTTGGTCAGGGTAGACTAACATCTATTATTGTTTAGGGTGAACTATAAAGCTTGAGGAATACTGCCCATGCAGGGAGGCTAGAAAGCCAGCAGTCTATCCATGGCATTGGATGTTTGGCAGAACCTCTCAGTGAAATGGTAATGAAACACCACCTGTTCACCTCTGAGGCATGTATCTTCCCCTTTGCCTCCTCCCAACCATAGGCACAGCCACATCCCCTGTGAAGACTGGTAGTGCACTTCACATCCTTCCTGTGACTGTTGTCAAGCCTATTGTCTTAAAAGCAGACATCCTATTCAAACATAATGGAAATGATTGTATACTGTCTGAGACAGAACTATGACTTGGAGCCCTTGGTGGCTTTGAACAACCCTTACTCCCTGGCTGCAGGTGGGAGGTGATGGAGGCTGAAAGAAATATGAGTGACATGCTAAAGAGATGTTAAGATAAGAGTGAACAGCAGCATGTTGAAGCAATTTATAAAGAGAAGAGAGTTTGGTTGGAGGACTGAAGCACATAGCTGCTTTTGCCAGAACACTAAAAACGATGTTAAACTTGTACAGGCATTTGCCCAGATGGCTAGTGGTAAAAAGCTACTTTCAGCCATATGGTTCCTGAATATCTTGAAGAGCTACTAAAATATTTTAGTATATCCTGGAGGCATCTACCTGTGGATTTGCTGTGGCACCAGTTTACTTGAGAGTAAATTACTCATGAATAAATGGTGCTAGGCAGGTGTCTACATATGCAGAAAAGTGGAAGCAGATTTGCTGCCAATCTTCAGCTGATTGCTGCCAATCTTCCCAGGGCCCTGCAATGAGACTCTTTTCAAAAGGCAACTGCACTCCCTGCTTTCTGGTCAGGCACTTCCCTGGCCAGAAGCCATGTGCACAGCACAAGGACAGAATGCGACAACACTCTTTCTGCTGCCTCTGCCTCCCTGCACCATGGCTACTCCTGCTCCTGCTTCGGCAACAATGACCACTGACCAGCACCCCATACTTGTGTGGCAGGACTGGAGACCCAGGAGGGCAACAATGGTATACTGTATCATGTTGTTGGCATTCCTGCTGGGGTCTGTTCAGGTGGATGGGTTCAAGGTGGCAGGTGTGCAGCAGTGAACGGCAAGCAGGCAGGCAGTCACTGTGTGTGGGGGAGCTGAGCGGGCCCAGACAGCCAAGGGCCAGCAGTCAGTCACCGCAGTAGGCCAGCAGGACCAGCACAGCAGCCAGCAGGATCATATGAGTGGCTCTCCTCTGGACTCTCTCAAGCTTTTCCACATCCCTCCTGAAGTGGGGGGCCCAAAACTGGACACAGTACTCCAGCTGTGGCCTCACCAAGGCTGAGTAAAGCAGGAGGATGACATCCCTGGTTTTGCTTGAGACGCACTGATAGATGCATGCCACAGTTTGGTTTACTTTACCAGCCAGCCACAGCATTGCAATGGTGACTCATATTCATCTTGTGGTCAATCAGGACCCCCAAGTCTCTTTTAGTCTAGTGAGCATAGCACTGCTGAGCTTGGATGTCAGCTGCCCCATTTGGTCTCATAGGGGCCCAATGCTATCTTTGTTCTTTTTTTGACTTCCCACATATCTGAAGAAGGACTTTTTGTTTTCCATAGCTTGCCTGAGTTCAGTTTGTGCCTTGGCTTTTCTGGACCACTCCCTACAGGGGTGGAGGGGTGGGCATGGGCTGAGTAGTCCTCTTCGGTGATGCTTTCCATTTTCCAACTGTAGTAGGCTACTCTTTTGAGTTTAATGAGGTCCAACAGCTCCTTGTTCAGCCAAGGGGGCTTCCTTGCCCATTGATTACATTTCTTGTGAGATGGAATGGCTTTCCGCCTCAAGGATTATGTTCTTGAGAGATAAATACATGACCATTCCTCATGTATTCCCTTATCTAGGAGGCATGGCCTCTAATTGCCTAACTAACCAAATTTCTGAGTTTGTGAAAGTCAGCCTTCCCAAAGTTAAGGATTTCTGTTTTACTAAGGGATTTGCCTACTCTTCAGTGAACTGAGAAGGTGACCAAATCATGGTCACTGTCACCAAGCTTCCCCTCAATCCTCAGATCGTTCACCAGGTCCTTCCCTTTGGCCAGGACCAAATCAAGCAATGCCTCTCCCCTAATCAGCCCATAGACCTCCTGTGTTAGACAGAGGTCATCAATGCAAACGAGAAGGCTGCACAAACTGTCAGATTTGGTCATGTGCTCATCCCAAGAGATGTCAGGGAAGTTGAAGTATCCCCATGACGATCATGCATTGGGAGTGTGTGGCCTCAACTAGTTCTCTATTGAATTCCTGATCAAGTTCTTTCTCTTGATGGGGAGGTCTATAGTAGACTCCTACAAGTATGTCATCCTCCCCATGTTCTCCCTGTATTTTAACCCAGAGGGTCTCAAGACACCCTTGCTGGTTAGAAAATTCAATTTGCAGAGAAGTAAACTGATCCTTGATGTAGAGAGGAACACCCCTACCCCCCTTCCCAAGATGGTCTCTCCTCTACAAGGTACAACCCTCCAAAACAACAGAACAATCATAGGTAGAGTCCCACCAGGCGTCTGTTATCCTTACAAGGTCATAGTTATTTTCACATAAGGGAAGAGTCAGTTCCTCTCCCAAGATCCTGGCGTTTCTGTATAGGCAGTTGAGTCTGCCATGAGAAGCTCCATGCTTCCCTATGGGGTGAGGCAGGTGAGGATGTCCATACCTTGCTACATAAAGGGCATGGACCTATGGGCACTCCCCAATGATTGTGGTCAGTGATGGCAATCCACCATGCCTGCAAGGCCTTGACTTTTATGCAGCACTGTCATACCAACCAGTTGTGCCCACATCTGGCCTGACAGTCTCATAGATGTGGGTGTTCAAGTGCCCACCACATTTGAACTGGCATTGCACCTCTGCCTCACCCCATAGCACCATGAGGTCACCAGTCTCCTCTGTGAACCAGTTAGGGCCCTGGGAAGTGGGCACAGGTGTAGGTATGGGCATCAGTGATGCCTAAGGTCATTGTGGGTCCTGCACTGACTTTCTGGGTCTCCACATGGCTGTCCCTGTGCTGCTAGGCCTGGGCAGCTGCCTGCAGCATCCAGCACAGAGCACCAGAGTGGAAATGGCAGCCATGTGGCAGAAGCAATGCCCTACAGCAACTGCAAGCTCAGGGCAGGCTGCTGGGGGTGGACTGTGGGCAGATGGAGCTGGCCTCAGTAGGCAGAAGCTGCCTGCAGCTAGGTCTGTGTGCTGGAGCCTGGAGCAGCCTGCAGGCCTGGAGGGTGTGGGCCTGGCAGATGCATGGCACTGCAGTGCTAGGCAGTGGTGCCGGGGTGCAGGCAGGTTCGTGAGTCTAGCCTGCAGCTTGCCCAGGGGGACACAGGGCCTCGAGTCACCTCAAGCTGCCTGTTGGTATGCCCCAGGGCTCAAACTGCCTGCAGGCTTTTAAAGGCCTGAGGCAGGGGCTTTCATAGAGGCAACCTAGCCCTGGGCCAGGAGAGCATCCCAGCCCGGAGCCCTGGGGCTATCCTAAGGCCAGGCCCCTAGTGGCAGGGCTGACCTGGGAGCAAATTTTCTCCTGAGTTGTGTCTACATGTACATTATTGTGCAATAACTAATCATGAATAAATATGAAAAATCATGAGTAAATTTGATACCTGTATCAAATTTGATACCTGCAGGTATCAAATTTATTAAGGGTTTTTACTGTACAGTAAGCATGTGCACTTGTAGGTGCATGCATTTACTGGGCAGTAAACTACACTACTGCACAGTTAAGAATCTTGTGTAGACATGCCCCCTGTCACCTGCCTTTCTGGTCTCCTGAGCATCACTCCTGCCTCCACTTATACTTTTACTGTGTCCATGCAGGGGGGTGAGTAGCTAACTGCTGAGGTGCCTCCCAGCCCTATTATTCTATATCTGCATGTCAATGAATTAGTGGGCCATCAGCAAGATTCTGTTGATGATTCATTGTTCCAGGCTGGACTCCTGTTTTTAATGAAAATGATCTCTCTATTACTGTTTGTTATTGCTAGTCTGCGTTTGGCCCTAGCATTTGACTGCATGATGAAAGAAATCCTCATTGCCTCTTCCTCTATTGGACACCTTAGCAGAGGCTGCAGCTGTGCTTCTCCTTTGAGGGACACAGGGAATGATGCTACTTGAGGCACAAGGTATTTTGAAGGTGATGGCATCATGGCCCTGCCTCCTTTCTGCACTGCCTTGCAGGTATGTTAATAGGAGCAATATACTCCCTGTAGAAGAGATGGTGTAGCATATAGATTCCCACTGGGGAAACAACACTAGCATTCATGTTTCTCAAACTGCATCCCTCTGGATTTCCACACTCTCTTTAGAATCTTGAGAAATAAAATTTGGAAACACACACACACACACACACACACACACACACACTATGTATACATATATTTATATATATGTTTTCAGGCATATGGGTTAAGACTGTCCAGAAAACAATTATCTTCTTTGGGGAAAAATGTTGAGGATCTGACATTTGGGTTTTTATCACTGGAATGAATGCTTGTGTGGTGTACCCAATTCAAAATAGGATTTTAATTTGTTTTCCTAATCAGTAAGCAATTCCCTGACTTCAACAACAACAACAACTCATCCTGAGTCTGAGAGACATTTTCACCTGAATCAGGTACTTTTTTCTGAAAAGCTTAGCTTTGGACAAACTAACACTTTTCAAAGAAAAATATTTTGGATCACCACTGTTGAGGGTAAATCTCCTGTTACTCGAGTCTAACAGCTTGCTCCAGTGACCTCTATGCTAAACTAAGCTCCACTATGGCTGACATTTTGGGTTATAATATAGTGTCTTTTAAAAGGATAAATTATGATATCCCCTCTATAAGGTTTTGCATATGTTCCTAAAGATTATAATCTTATCTGTATAATATTTGTTTTAATACAAAGTTAAATCACTGTTAGAGCCCTAATCCTACCAGTCCCAGTATTCTTGGAGTTTCTTCCATAAAATACTTGCTTACTTTCCTTTGTCTTTTAATTAACCAGACTGTGAGGCAGGATGTACTTGTCCTATTGGCTCTATCTTTTATCTATTATACTGTGAACACAACAATTTAATTTTTCCTTTGTCTATGACTGCTATCAAATTCTCACCCCTTTGGCCTGCACGGTTAGGCAAAAATTTGTGATATTCCAGGTACTTTCTATTAGAAACAAAAACTGATTATATGAATCATCGTTTCTCTGGAACAAACCTATTTATTAAAAAAGGATGTACACAGTGCTGAACACAGTGAATGGAGACAGCAGCAGGCAGTTCCCTTGCTTACAGTTCCCAAACTTTCTCTTTTTGTACTCTTTCTGGCCTTATAACTGATTGTTTCACTTTCTACCTCCCACACACACTAATGTGCAGACTGCAACCAAGCAACCCCTTACTCCCTGTGTTGGCAACCTGTCTTGGGGAAATCTCTCAGCCCTCTGATTGGCATTTCCAGGTGACCCATTGCTTTGGGTGGCGGCTTCCTACTTGTTCAGCTGTCATAACAGAAGGTATTGAACGGTTCCTTCATTTAAGCCCAAAGAGACAATGAAGGATGAAAACCATATGTGATTGTTTGTAGATCAAACCCCTGCTTGATGATAGCTGTTAACACCTTCAGCATATTATTCCCAACTCTACCCCTGCTGTCTCAACCTAAATTCACTTTATTGCCTCAATCTCCTTTAAGCTTCCCTCACTTTTCATAGTTTCATAGTAGCTAGGATCAGCAGGGACCTGAACCATTCATCTAGTCTGAGCCCCTGCCACAGGCAGGAATGAATCCTGGGTTCACAAGACCCCAGACAGGTGATCATCTAGCCTCTTTTTTAATTTACCCAGGGTAGGGGTGAGGACCACTTCCCTAGGAAGTTGGTTCCAAATTCTGGCCACCCTAACTGTAACATATTGCCTCCTGATCTCTAACCTAAACCTACTCTCCATCAGCTTATTACCATTGTTCCTCATTACCCTAGGTGGTACTGGGGAGAATAGGGCTCTTCCTATTAGCTGTTGATCTCCCTTGATGAGTTTGTAGGCAGCTACCAGGTCCCCCCTTAGCCTCTTCTTGTTGAGGCTGAACAAGTTCAGGTCCCTCAGTCTCTCCTCATAGGGCCTGTCCTGCTGCCCTCTCACCAAGTGGGTAAACCTCCCCTGGACTCTCTCCAGGCTGGCCACATCCTTTTTAAAGTGCAGTGCCCGGTACTGGACGCAATACTCCAATTGCGACCTGACCAATGTCACTTGGAGGGGGAGTATCGCCTCTCTGGACCGGCTTGAGATGCATCTTTGGATGCATGACAAGGTATGGCTGGCCTTGCTGGCTGCGGTCTGGCATTGGCAGCTCATGTTCACCTTCTCCCAAGGTGCAGCATTCTGCATTTATCTACATTGAACCCCATCCTAGTCTCATCTGCCCACTTTTGTAGTCTGTCTAAATCTAAATCTAGTTGCAGCCTCTCTCTCCCTTCAAGTGTGTCCACTTCGCCCCACATCTTAGTGTCATCAGCAAACTTGGACAATGTGCTTTCAACCCCCTTGTCCAAGTTGCTGATAAAGATATTAAACAGTGTGGGACCGAGCCCTGGGGTACTCCACTGCTTACATCTTGCCAGCTTGAGTATGACCCATCTACCACTACTCTCTGGGTGCGCCCCATCAGCCAATTTTTTACCCATCCAACTGTGCAGGCATCAATGCCACAGTCGCTTAATTTATTGATGAGGATGGGGTGACAGACAGTGTCAAAAGCCTTTTTAACATCTAGAAAGACTACATCCACAGTGACACCATTATCCAAGGATTTAGTTACCTGGTCATAAAAGGCAATCAGGTTGGTCAGGCAGGACCTGCCTTTGATGAACCCATGCTGATTGCCCCTGAGCATGATCTCCCCTGCTGGCCCCCCACAGATGTGCTCCGTGATGATTTTCTCCAAGATCTTCCCGAGGACTGTGGTGAGGCTTACGGGCCTATAGTTACTTGGGTCCTCCTTCCTCCCTTTCTTGAAAATTGGGACAACATTAGGTAGTTTCCTGATTTCCTTCTAGCAAATGGGAGGGCTCATTGACATTGGGCTCCTGATGGTTGACTCCAAAAGACTTTGCCCATTCAGTTCCAATTAGGTAATCATTATTGTCATAATTCTTCTAGGCTCAGCTTCCTTGGTTTCATACTGTATTTCTGGGGTCAGCCAAGCTCAGATTCTGTTCTGCTGTACCTTCCCAGGTGGTCTTTGTCCATATTGTCCCCATTCTGGTATCACTGGTGCCCCTTATGAAAATATTTTCAAATGTTTGAGGCTCAGGAGAGTACAATCACAGGGTCCCCTTTAACTCGGAAAATGCTAAATCCCAGACTAGCTACTAAAATGTTTAGTTTCTCTTTCTCTCACAACCTAAGCAATGCTTTTGAATATTGAAAAATATTCAAAACTACTTCTCTAGGGGGAGTGAAAACCTACAAAATGCTAACCATGTGTCAAAAACTGGGTCAGGATTTGTCTGCTTTGTCACAATGCCTGCATTTTGGCTTCCAATTTCCTCTTCATATCATTCTATTGTACATTTTTTGTACAAGCATATTGTAACTAATTCTGCTGGGATGCCCTGAGATGCTTTGTTTTCTTCTAATTCTGTTTTCAGACACTGCCACTTAGCTATGCCATAAAGCGTCCTTTGATAACCTTCTCTTCATTAGAATCCTCATCTCTTCTGGTCCTGTGTTGTGGTGCTCAAAAATCACCCAGAGCCAAGAAGTCTGCCAGAGGTCTGCTACATTCCATGTCTGATTTCTAACTGAACAAAAGAACAAAACATGAACCTCTTCACAGCACAAGAGCTGGATCCAAATATTTTTTTGCAAAGAGCCTTATGCAGTTTTCCTCAGCTTGAACATGCAACCTATGGGTGCTTGTACATGTGACACCATTGCCATGTACACATGATGAAAATGTCCCCTTGTGTGGCTTAATGGTGTCACACTGTACACATGCAGAAGTTTTGGGGCTTTTAAATGAGTTTGCATTATTGCAAACTGAACGACATTGAGGTCTCTTTACTTCCCAGCTGTGGAAGAGGTGGGCAGGATCTGTAGAAAAAAAGAACTGGTGGGTTTCAGTTAAAAACCCACCATTTCAATTTAAGGGGCACAGAATGCAACCATAAGGACTAAACCCCTGTTATGTGTACAAGCACCCTGTTGCACCTTCTGTTTTGGAAGTTAGTCACATTTCTTAAGATATGATCTTCTGGGACTACTGACTTGTTTTCTATCTTTAGTGTCTGTGAATATCATTCTCATAGCTTATCTAAAATCAGAAAGTCTGGCCAGACTTGTCGTTCGCTAAACTGTTCTATATAAATTGGCTGGAAAACTATTTTGATTATTTTCATTTTGACCCTTGATGTGAGTCAGTAAGCTTTTAGAGCAGTGCTAGTTAGCAAAATCTAACATAACTTGATGACTGTCCTGTTCAACTGAAGAAAAATATTTCATGGATTACATTCTATTTTGGGGGAGAAGTGCCCCATTCAAACACTCAGTACCTTCTAAGAGGTATTCATCACTGTCGGTTGTCTTAAATCATGAATGACATCAACAATGACCAAGACCCAAGCAGAAAGAGACAGATATAGTGTTGCTACTATTATTAACAGGGCTCCAGGAATCTGGTCCAAGCTCTAAATATTTATGCAATATGCTATTTTTCAGTAGTGCTAGGATTTTTGAATAATAATGAGGTGTTCTTAAAGAGTTACATCAATACAAGAACCTGTGACTCTCTTGTACAAGCTAAACTTGTTGCTGATAATAGTTCCCTGAGAAAAAGTAATGTTGTTTCAGTGGGACTTAAAGTTGCATAATTTCAATCAAAAATTATATATATTCCTGTTTCCCTGCTAGTGCATCAGATATTGATTTTTTACAAATATATATCAAAATAAATGTCATAACTAAAAACAATATCCCATGCACATACCTCTCTTATTGCTACATCCATATGCAGGTACTATATTCCATCTCAGGGCAAAGGAAAACTTCCCATAGTTTTGTCAGTAAAAGGCTCTTTGGTTCTGTAACAGGAGTGCCACCATTGGAGCCTCTCCGGGTATGGCTCCGCCCTCCTGTAATGGGCCAGCCGCCTGCTTACTCTCCTGCCATGCCTTGATCTTATTTAATTAATAGATTGCTGTAATTAGCGGGAGGCTGCCCATTTATACGTGCCCCGATGACAAGGGGTGCTATCTGCAGCTCCTTTTTTTCCTCCCCTACACTGCAGCCCAAGCCTTGCAGATAGTGCTGGTGTAATCTGACTCTGGCCCTGTTATGTCTCGGCCCTTCATTTGCTCTCAGGGCTCCTCGTTGCCCCTCTGCACTCTCGGGGCCCCTCTACACTCTCAGGGCTCTTTGCCGCCCCTCTGCACTCTCGGGGCCCCTCTGCACTCTTGGGCTCCTCGCCGCCCCTCTGCACTCTCGTTTGCACTCTCGGGGCTCCTCTGTCCCCCCCCCCACTCTCTCGGGGCTAGCCCAATGTACCCCGCAAAACTCTGCGCCTTCTCTGGCGCCAGGACCCCCCATGCTACTGGGGAGTCCTTATGAGGCCTCCTCTGACCCCTAATAGCCTCACCCAGTCCTCCAGTTAAACAGTAAACACAAAACACAAAGCCCCTGGGCTATAACATAAAGCTAAAACTGTCCGGTCAGAATCCCTACCAGGCAAAATACTGGTAGGGATTTTGCTCATGGCAGCAACCCGCGGATACTCATGCAGCCAAACCTTGGCCTTCTCTCTGCACTGGCTGAGCTTCTCACTCCTTGGCTGCCAGAGGAGGAATTGCCACCCTAGCCTCCTGCCTGGGTTTAAGAAGGGCTGAGCCCTGCCTTTTCCTGTCAGGGGGTTTCACCAGTTGCCCCAGCAACCAGCACCTATGCTGCCCTGGTGACTGGCAGCTGCACCTCCCCCTTCTCACTGCTAGGGGCCTCTCTTGAGCCATCCCTGTTCTCAGGCGTAGGGCACCTAAGTGCTCTGCGACAGGTTCATAAACACAGGGTGTATCTACACGTGTGTTTTATTGCAGAATTGACTAATTAGGTCCTCAGTAAAGCTTCACTGTCTACACATATGCTGGTTTTAGGGCACAGCAAATTAACTCTGCTATAAGATAGTACTGTTGGGAACAGTACTATCTTATGGTGGAGTTATTAAGTGCAATGAAATTCATGTGTAGACAGTGACCAGGCTGGCTGGGGCACCATGGACATTTTTATACATGCAAGTGCCACAGCACTGGGTGCTTCGAAAAGGGCCCAGCTCTGTGATGCTTACAGTTGTATAAGTGGTAAAATGTGAGTCAGTGTTGACAAAATGGCAGCAGCACGCTTTTGAACTAAAACACATGGGAAGTACCTTAGTTGAAAAGCACACCACCGCCATTTTCTGTGTACTGATTTATATTTCATCACTTACACAACTATACATGGTGCAGCGCAGTTTGCATCAGCTCGTTCTCAGAGCAGACTTGATTAATTGAGTCTGTTCTGAAGCAGCAGATCTCTAGCGCACCATGGGACAGAAAAGTATGTGTATAAAGGCCTGAAGGTGCTAAAGTGCACAGGCTGCCTGCTGCATGGCTCCACACCTCAGCACTCTCATGCTCCAGCCAGTCCCTCTGCCACCCAGTACCACCACTTGGAGCCTGAGGTTGACTCCCCAAGCCTGCCAACAGTCCAGGGTTACTGTGCCCCAGCTCAACCTGATGCTGTCCCAGGTGCACATGCAGATGAGGCACCTGGGAGCAGTTTACTGTGGCATGAACTACACTGGAGTTCATCACTTCACCTTAACTGCTCATGTAGATGCACCCAGAGAAACCAACAAACTTGAGTGGTAGCTTTGCAAATGAAGAGAAAATGCTGCTCCTTTAAATTCATTCAGAAGCCTATTTCACCATGGAAAATCTGAACTGTGGTTGAAAATAAAGTTTTTAATTACAGCTGGTGTTTCTGAGACGGCTCCTGGCAATGGCTAGCTTATTAAAATGAGACACTGTTTGTGACACCATAATGAAAGTAATACAGTGCAAGAAAAGCAGGCTGTATCCTTGCTCAGCCACCCACCAGCACTTCCCACCAGCTATCCCCTCTCACTCCCCGTGTCACCCACTTCTCTACTCACACATCCAAACATGGTCATCAGTGCCTTCTATTGCATTCTTAGTGACAGTTACAGTCCCATGTCATATAACTCCTGATCTTTTCTGTAATGTAAGCTCACTGCAGGTAACTGGAGGCCTGAATAAGAGTGTGGAATACATTTTAAACCCTCTGTTCCCTGTCACCTGACATATACAGGAAACTGCTGCAGAAAACAGTTATTTTGAGAGGTCGTGCTTGCTGAACCTTAAACAGATTGGACAGGGAACTATATGTAAATATACTGGCTTTGCCTTAGAAGCTGGGTACCCAGGGGCAAGGGAGGGAACTCTAACCTGGACAAGAGGCAAAATAAGTTATTTTTTTCCCTTAAATAGCAGCATTGTGTTTAAGAGCACATTGTTGCATTCAGTCACTTTGCCCAGGACAGAGGTGCTGAGGAACTGTACTGCCAAAGTTTTGGTGAGATTTACTTCAGAGACAGCAGTCTTGGCACATAATTCTCATTGTGTGGATGGGGTACTGTGCATTCAAAATGGACTGGACATTCAGAGAATAGGTCCTATGTACTTCAGAGTCTAGTGATTTTGACTGGCCTTAGCTATTGGATGAATCATGCAAGGCATTGTGTATCCCAAAACAGAAGCCTGAAGCCATTTGAATGTTGGTGATACGAGGATATTGTGGTGATATTTTAAAAGTTGGACTGTAAGGAGGCTGATGGCTGAATATAGTAATAGTAGCATTCAGCACTGGCAAGTGAATGGGTCTAAAGA
Organism: Crocodylus siamensis; assembly: GCF_052110815.1. Classification (NCBI taxonomy): domain Eukaryota; kingdom Metazoa; phylum Chordata; order Crocodylia; family Crocodylidae; genus Crocodylus; species Crocodylus siamensis. Next base: position 172,272,978 of record NC_143399.1, read on the forward strand.
CAAAAGCTTATTAAAATGTGACCTATTCATTCTTTCTTATCCCTCATTCCATCATCTGTTTGATTTGAAGCCATTATCTATGAGTTTGTTGATATTCCATGCTAATGGGGTTCACAGAAGCTGAAAAGCTAACTGGGAAGTTGCTTAAGAAAGCCATGCCAAGGAGAAGGGAAATGTTTAGATCCACTCCCAAGGGTAGTTATAGTCTAACTCTGGACTTCAGGGAGAAGCACCATTGGGGTTCACAGCTATGATTCTCTCCAGGTGTCAGGTCAGTCCTTTCTTGCCAGAAAACTGAGCTGATTGTGGAGGTGTTTATGCCCTACCCAATGGTTTACTGATGATGACATATCTCAGGTGAGCACCAGGCTATTGACTGTTTTGGTGGAGTGTCCATTTCCATCTTTGTTACCACTTTGCTGAATTTTGAAAAGTATTGGGTTTGTCCTGATGCTGGACAGGAAACATTTTGAAAAACTCAAATAGCTGCAGGATGAGAAAGCTACTACATTTTGTGTCTCATTCTGCTAATTATGATAGGACTCCTGTGGCATATGATCTGGGCCCTTGTTGTTAATAACACAGAAGGGCAGAAGGGTTATATTGCTATTGACATGTAAGCACACTAGGCCAATCCTCAGCAGTTTTCAGGGGAGCTGTGCCAGCTATTACTGAGGTAGAATTAGCTCATTGTGCCCATTTCAGGTGGTGGCTTGATGGCAATTTCATAATATGAGAGCAGGATACAAAAGCCTTGTGAAAAGGTCTCCAGTAGAGAACAAAAGAAAATAAAATTCATCACAGCCTTCCTAAGTGATCAGATCCATGCTTGATACCCTTTAAAAATACATAATAACTCAGATTCCTTCTGAGGTAACTCTTGAGGAGCTGCACTACATTAATGAATTAAATAGTAAATTCAGATTCTAAATCCACATATTTTTACCTTAATTTAACACAACAGACTTTAACTGTAGCCACTCATATTGGTTTAAAAATTCCCATTGATTTTACCAAAAGTTGGCTCAGTGATTTTAAGCTATCTTACTTTCAAACAATTAAACAAACAAACGGATGCTTTGTCACCAAATCTGTTAGGCATAATTAATGGTGCCAATCTAATGCCCTATGAAATCAATGAAACATCTCTCCTTGAATTCAGAGGGCTTTAAATTGATCCCAATCTACAGGAGGGCCAATGGCAACACAGAACTTGGTGATATTTGTTTCATTATATTTTGTATGAATAAATCTTTTTTAAGACAACTAAAAGGCAGTGAAGGTGATAGGCAGTAGACAAACTGCTCTTAATGCAGAAGAACAGGCAGATGGAGAGAAACAGAGCTGTAAGTCTTGAAAGGTAATGATAAAATAAAGTTTTTCCTTACACAGGCCAGTTTTTCTGACTAGATACAATATATTTTGTTGAATCAAGCCGCTTTAATTAATTTGAACTATTTTATGCACGTTTTTCAGAGTCCTTCAGAATGCTTCAGACAGCATTTTACTGATCAGTAATAAAGACTCCTAAGCAGCAACATTTGCTAAGAGTGTTACATTATATCCTGACATTTGTGTGCTGTTTAAAGAATTGTCCTGTCACAGAGGACACTAATGACTTAACAACCTAAAGCTTGCCAGTATGTGAAATCTTGGTGTTTAATCGAGATAAATTTCCTAGTTTATGGAGCTGTGTAATCAATGTGGGCAGGAGAGTTATGGTCTTATGCAGCCATTTGTCCTGCTTTGCATAAATATTGTGTTTTATCAGTGAACAAATGTATCATTTTATACAGCAAGGCACCAAATGCAGAAATTTAGAATTTTAAATAAGAACTTTCTGCTATGCTTTTTATGGCATACGGGATGTTTACAGGATGCTGTAAAAAATTGTCAAAAAAGCCCCATGAATCATTCCAGCTAGTCATTGATTTCATGTAAATCGAAAGATTATTTGGCTTGGGAAGATTTGATCTTTCTCAGCTATAGCTAATTTGTTTACTTTCATAAAATTAGTTTTGTGACCAGAAATCTTTCAAACTAGTAGAAGGTTTCTGCATGTTCTGTACATTTGTCTTATCACATAAATGCACACAATGATTTTAAAACATTTTTTAGCAGAAGCTATTGGTGAGAGTGTGCTGCAGCTATCTATTACTCTGATCTCAGTGGTAGGAAAACCACAAATAGGGCCATAAATAAAAGACTTAGATTTTTCAATCCAGTGTCTTAAATTGTAAAACAAAACTATTTGCACTGATTATGAGTGCAATTACCCACACCTCTTCAGTTTTACTTCAGACTGTAAATAGTTAGATCTCTTTGGACAAAGGAATCTCTGCTGCCAGATATAACACGTATCAGCAAAATATGCAGGACTCCAACATATTCTATAACAATGAACCCAAGCATGAGGCAAAAGATGTTATAGGATACATTTTACATGATTCTATGTTAACAGGGGTTGCCAGGCAGGGTTGTGTGAAGCTTTGATCCCTGATTTGATTTGGTGGAGATTTGGCCTGATTCAGTGGCCAAATCTCCAAATCCAAATTGAATCAGGAGACTCTTTAATCTCTCTGAATCAAACTGGAACCCTCCAAATCGATTCAGAGAGATTCAGAAAGATTCGACGATTTGGATATAGACACAGCTGCGGCGGCAAGGAACCCCCACAGGCTCCCAAAGGGGAGAAGGCAGTCCCCAGAGGCCCCAAACCCCACAAACAACGCCCCCCAGAGGAAACTTACCTCTGGCCGGGCAGCCAGAGCAGGAGCAGAAACTGCGGCTCTGGCTGCGTGAGCTGGCATTATGCCGGCTGTTTAATCAGCTGTTCCCTGGGCGGGGAACAGCTGGACCAATCGCGGGGGCCATTCCTGCCACCACGGGAAGACTTAAAAACCCCGCTGGAACCTGGGGGTAGGGGAACTGGAGAGGGAGTGCACTGGCGTGCAGCACGTCAGATGCGCTGAGGCCTGCATGGGAGAGGAGCAGTGCAGCCGGTGTATCACCGGCAGGCAGAGCAGGAGAGGCATCTGAGCCCCCTGTGGCAAGCAGAGCAGGGGAGGCATTTGAGCCCCCTGTAGGAGGCAGAGCAGGGGAGGCATTTGATCCCCCTACAGGAGGCCAGGGAAAAGGAGGCAGTTCCACATCCCTCTCCCCAGGAGTCGATAACTTTTGAAGATAAAAAAGGAAAATAAGAGAGAGAGAGAGAGAGAGAGAGAGAGAAGAGGCATAGGAACAAAGTGCCCTACTCAATGGCACAGCAGTAGGTGCTGCATTATGCCTATATAGCTGGCCAGCCTCGAGGGAGGGAAGGCTACTCATCAAGGCAGGAGGGGTGGCCAGTCAAATACCAACCAAGCCAACCCAGATGTAGGATTCCCCTTGAGGCAAGCTGTGGTTGAACAAGCAAGACCGAACCACCATTGTGCTGATGCTCATCTAGTTGGTTTGTGGACAGGGTGTAGGGGAGGCGGAGCCCCATGGAACATTGCACCTGTATCGTGAGTACTGCCATTTCCCGGGGAAGCTCTCCCAGGAAGAAGATCTCCATTAAACCCTCTGTCTTTATAGAAGAACATCAACTCATGGCAGGTGAGTAGAGGGCAGGGACTACACACCCGGCAAGTAGTACAACACGCAAGGCCCCTTTCATCACAACAGCTTTAAATGTTTTTTTTACATACCTCAAAGTACCAGGTGGCTCATGAATGCTGTGATGGTGGGGAGCATGGAGCATTTCACAGGAGTGTGGAGGGCTCCCCGGTGCTCAGCAGCAGACCCAGAAGTGGACAAGAAACACTTCTGGTCCACTTCCAGGTCCACCAGGAAGCATGCTGGGGGTTCTCCCATGCACTTCTGGCTCAGTGACTGGTGTCTTCTGGGTCTGGGTGGGGGCAGCACCTGGGGTCCCCCTACAGCTGATCACTCAGCCAGGGGGAGTGGGGCCCAGCGCACTCAGCAGCAGACCCAGAAGTGGACCGGAAGTACTCCTGGTCCACTTCTGGGTCCACTGCAGAGCATGTGGGCTCCTGTGGGATGCTCCATTCATCCCAGCATCACAGCATTCTTCAGATTCAGCCAAATTGAATCAGGGACAGTGATCTGAATCAATGAATCAAATCACTGTCCCCAATTCAGGCCAAATTTGAATCCAAATCAAACATGGCCCGTTTTGCACACCCCTATTGCAAGGAGAGAGATGTGTTTTTTTGAGTGCAAGAAACATGCAACATGCGTCTGAAGTGGTCATTCACCTTGGCCTTCCTGTCTCAACCTCTCTCTGTTTGGACACCAGACCTGTTCTCTTCCACGTTTCTAACATAAGATTCATTTAAACCTGGTCCCAATGCACAATGCCCTTCTAAGGCTAGGGACAGAAATTGCACATAAACTGGTATAAATGATTGGAAACTACTTCAACTCTGTAACACAACAGAAGTTCAGTGCACATAAACCTCTTTCAAAATTGCCAAAACCAGTTTAAGATAAACATGGATGGTTGTAGTATCAGACTTATCTGATTTAGGTTAAATTGGTTTATTGAACTTCTGTCCCAGATCCCCTCCAAATTCAAGTTAACTCAGTCCCCCGGTATCCCAGGATTCTTCACACCCCCCCCGCAAACCCTCCTCTCACAGGGTGGGCAGGCTAGCATTGGCTCAACCCCTCTGACCTAGTTTAGCAGGGAGGAGTGCTCTACAGTTCCCAAGCTTCTGGCCTGGGCCACTGCAGGCATGTAACTGCATTTCCAGAATAAAAAAATTAATTTCTATTCACTTGCTTATGGGTTCAAACTAGGCAGCTTAGACTAACCTGTGAAGATTGAATAGATTCAGCCTCAGGCTTTTTGACTCTCGGTACTTAGCTTTACAGATCTGCTATTTTTTACAGAGACACTTTTTTCATTTGCTATATCTGGCATTTATGCCACTTGTATCATTGTAGTATCTTGTTACAGAAGTATATGTTTTTGTGCATTCAATTACTTTAATTTGTAAGTTTTATTTCAGTTACTTTAATTAGATTGCTGTATTATACATATTTGCAGGTAGGGTGGGTACAGTTGGCATCCAGGATAGGGGAAAATCCAAAGATCAGGTCAAAAGCTGAGCCAAGTGTTGGGAACAGCCAAGAGCTGAGCCAAGGGTTATGTTTCTTACAAGATGTTAATGGAGGACTTCAAGTACACATGTGTGTCCCTCTGTCTCCCCATGTTTAAGGACCAGCAAAGACATGTTCTTAAGCACAGTGTGTTAGGTAAATATTAAAGAGGCAGTATGTATTCCTTAAAAATGTGTGGCCCAAGTGAGGGGCTAAAATCCATAAAACATGATCCATTTAATTAAAATATCAGGGACCAGGAGATCCAAGCTAGTGGAGCAACAAAGCTGGAACAAAAATAGGTACAGGGAGGATCCAAACAAAAACTGGAAGCTAGACAAATGTTGAGAACCAGGACTAGAGATATGCAGAGTCAGGCAGCTATGTCAGGAATGGTGAATACTGTACAGTCATTTGGGCTGTCATCAAGTATGTGGATACAGCCAAGCAGGCAAGCCTGCTAAACAGAGGGTGGCTAGCTAAGACAAGGATGGAATAAAATGAGACAACTTTATATAGAGGTGGGCACAATTCTGTTGACTAGAAACATACCCATACTAAGCTGTACAAAGATTACTAAGAAACAGTGTACATGATTGGGTGTTTAAATGCTTATTTAGGAAATGCACTTAAAGATGCATTTAATTTTATGGATGTAGTTAAGTTCAATTGGACTTCAGAAAATGCTTTAATTTAACATGCTTATGTGTATTCGTAAAGCAGGGCAGTAGCTTGTAAAATCTTTGGGCAGGGCTTCTGTGTCTGTTAATATCAGGCAGGATGATGATGTTATGAAAATACTAACATTAAAGTGCTGGAGTGTTCACTTGTTGCCACGTACTTTATTCTCTCTATGTTGGTTGCTAAAATTGAGAATTACACACATCTTGCAGACAGTGACTGCATATTTTTTAAACTGGGCATAATATAGATCAGTGGTCTCCAAAGTGGGGTGTGTGCACCCAAGGGGGTGCGTGAAGAACATATTAGAACGTGTATTTTTATTTATTTTTAATCTAAAAAAATAAGAAAGAAATTAAGCTTTACTAATATTTAATATACAGATTGACACTGGCGCCCTCACTCAGTCCGTATGTTGGACGGTCACGTGTCACGTATGGTACGTGAGGTATCCTGAGGGAAGAAGCGTTTGTTCGCTTTCAGCATATTGCAGTTTACGTGTGCCCGGTTAAGCGGATTTACAGATTATATTATCTAGTTTTAACTAAACTAACCCTCACAAAATGGACAAGTGGCTTAAAAAGATTCCCGCAAAGAAACTGCAGATTGAAGATAATACCAATCTTAAGCAATAGTTAAATAAGGCTGAATATAAGAAACATTCAAATAATAATATAATTCAGCACTCAACTCACCACTCAGGTGCAACTAAATCTAAATGTGACAAGCTACCCTAACAGGCTCCCAGTCCATGCAGATGAGGAACTACTCAGCCAGAACTTCATAGATCCAGACAGTCTGCCAGAGTCGGGGGCTGGGGCCACCAATATTGGCAGGGGTGGGAGGGAGAATACAGGCATCCAGGACACATGACTACACAGACATGGACACACATGCATAGAACCCAGGCATCTGGAACATACACAAACACACTTGGCAGACACAGGGTGTGCTGGGTGGGCATACATGGGATGGCTGGCTGGTGACCATGACAAGTTACTGATGCATCAGAACCAGGTGGGCATCCATGATGTCCCTGTTAGCCAATAACTCCCATTCACTCCTTCTGGAAGTCTTCAGCAGCCCAGGGAGCCTAGGGGCAGGCTGGTAGTCATACCAGAGCCCCCCTACCTGCTGAGCTCAAGTTATGCAGACAAGCTCTGAGCCCCCCCTGCTGCCCCTCCCACAAGGGCTAATGTTTTTTGTTTCCTCCCAATCTAAACAGGGGCACTTAGAGTCAAGCTTTAAAGTTAGGATGCTTTTGCTGAGGGCTTTTTGAACTCCTGTACATAGCCAGGAACTGCTAATCTGATCCTGCATATTATAGAGAAGCATGTCTTTTTTTCCTCTTTTTTCTGCTTACAACAAATATACCACCTATTTTTTTCTTGTAACTTTGTCCTTCCATAACTGGTAATAGAATGCAGAGCAAAGCTGATTGCTTCTAAGTGCTTTAAAAATATTTTAAATCCAAATTATTTTCTTTCCAAGCCTTGATCTTTGTTCTCAGGTCCCTAAATATGTCAAGAAAGGCTGGCCATTTTTGTCATTTGTTTTCACCCAAATACATTAGTAATATTATTTTTCTATCAATTAATTCTGACTCATCTTCTTTTAATTGAACAGATAGGCAATTTTTCCTGTAATTTTCTTAGCTCATTATTTGTGAACTAAGGGACTTGACAACTTGCTATCATGGTTAGACAGTACTGGACACTTTTAAAATGATCTGTCATTGAAATTACTCATTGTGCATATTTTAATTTTAAGGATGAAAAGAATGATAGAAAGGGAGGTAAGAAAATATTAAACTTATTTATGCTGTTTAAAAGTGAATGACAGCAGCCTCAACATATAGAAGTCTAAATAAGCACACATGTTTTGGTCCAGCAAAGAAAAACTTGGTTTGGAAATGCTGAAATATACTCAGTCAGACTGAATAAGACAAACTTTGGAAGCAGTCCTATTCTTTTGTACTATACAGAGATTATGAAACTCCATCTGCCACTTCCTGAGCAAGACTCTTGGTTGGGCAGAACACAGTAGGCAGTTACAACTTTATCTATGCACCTTGGCTTAGCTGGGTACTCTGTGTGTGTGTCTGCAGTGCCGCATACTGCATATTCAGTTGTTTTCTGCACTGCAATATCCAGATCCCTGGATATTCAGGGATCAAAAAAAAACCCACACAAAAAGAAAAGCAGAGTGGATCCTGGCCACCCAGAGCCATGCAGGGATTGGCAGGACTGCCACAGTTGCAGCCCTAGGATGCCCCAGAACCCCAGGTAAGGCTGCTGTGACCAGTCTAGTGCTGGCCCCTGCCTCCCCTGCCCCACCTGGGCTTACCTGCCACATGCAAGAGAGCATGTAGCACAGGTACTACAACTAGCGGTGGCATAAGGTGTGCAAGGTGTGCCACTGCTAGTTGTCCCTGGGGAACCAAATGTCCATGCTCATGTGGATATGGCCTGCATCCCACAGATGCCTGGACTGTGGTGTGCATGTGTGTACCACTTTCTCCCCTCAAGAAAATAATCTTTCTTCCACTTCCTGTGTAGGATTTTTTTTTTTTGCCTTCCTCTGTAGCAGAATCTGGTCCAGCTTCCTATGATGAAAGCGCTTCCTGGCTGTGGTGTGCATGAAGGGCTGAAGTTAATGTTCCTGTGGACATCTTTGGGAACATGCTGATTATGTGGTTGCTTGTGGGGCAGGGACTTGGTAATAACTCTGGAGATTCCTTCTAGCCCTGTTTCTTCTCATCAGTACCAGCAAATTGTCCAATTTCATTAAAGATAATGGGGCAGAAAATTTGAGCACCGTAACCTTGTTTTAGCTTCAGTAAACCTATCATGATGCACAATGGAGAAAAATCTCCTTTTGTGTTGGTGAACTATAATGCTCGAAGTGGGAAGCAAATAATAAAAATATGTGTTTTCTCTACTGCACCAATGAAATTGGTGGACCCAGGTGGGCAAAGCCATTAATAGCTCCTGAGGATTGTCAAGCCTCATCACAAGATATTTTAGATGACGGTAGATAAGCTTGAATGGTGTATTTCTCAAGGTGAATTAGTCAGCAACTAGATAGTAGTAATCATGGTTTGTACATTTTCAAATTGGCAATAGCCAGTGCCTAAGGAAACTCCTATAATGGCGCATAGCTTCTGTAGTAAGTCCTACACAAATGTCATGGGAAGTCCCCTTTGGCATTCTGAAGTTGTTCAGCCACTTCTGGTCATACCCAGCATACAACACAGGCCATAGGATAGAGAAAAAAGAATCATAGGGAGTTTAAGAGTTTGATTTCCAGATGTGGAAATCAGTATTCCAGGTACCTTTTCCTATGACACACAGGCATTATACCCATGCTTAGGAGAAACTCTCGTTTGCATGGAAACTGTGACTTGTGGAGCAAAAGGTAGCTATTCACTAAGATGTATTTGTTCAAACTGGTTTAACTGAAACTTTTGTACTGATGCATTTAACTTTGAAATAAATACCTCCACACAGACTGGTTCTTGGAATGCTGTCAACTATTCAGTCCCTCAAATCTTCCTACCTTTTCTAAAATTTACTGCTGCATTTCCTCAACCTTTAATTTCCCATCCCCTCAAGAAAATAATCTCTGAATTTTTCATTGTACAAAAAGGGTTCTGGTGTTGTTTTCCAGATTCCTTTGCTTTCTTACAATAGAGGATGATTCTCATTGCTGCAGCATCCTAACTCATGTCAACAGCTCCAATCAAAAAGACTTCTGGGTGAAGATCTTTTTCTAGAGTCCTATTAAGCTGGGTTTTTTTTATATATCCCTTACCCTTCCCTTCAGCCTGCATCCGCTTGGCTTGTCAGAGAAAGGGTGGCAGTGTTAGAATGTGTAAGTGAGAGAATTGAGAGTATTTCTTGCCCTTTCTATTGCTCTTTAATACTGAGCATGAGCAATCAGAAAGACAAGAGGTTTTTTGATCTGGAAATATGTTAGCGTAAAGGAAATATTTTATGAAATACGTTTTAGAGAGAAAGAAAATGTATGTCATAAAATATGTTTAAAATACTTTATGCAATATCATGTTTTAGATACACAAACACATGTATGCCTCATTTAGCAGGACATCTTTGATCTAGTTTTGAGAGATGAGACATTACTTCAAACAAAAAAGCAAACAAAAATGATAAAAGGAAAATGAGTAGACATCTGTGATTTCACTGTGACCTTGATTACAAACAGAAGCCATTTTAAGGGATTCATTTCCAGAGTTTCTAAAGGCATATTTTAATTTGTTTTATGAGGGACTTCTAGACAATTTAGAGAGAAATAAGAGCAGAACAAAAGCTTATACTATATTATATTAGTGAGTTTAATCTCACAGACTTTCAAAGACTGTACTGATGAATGCAGGCCAAACTTCTTACATCTTTTTTTCCCCAGAGTAACTATACTATGCAGCTTTGGGGACATACCTATAAGCATTGTGTCTGACAGCAGTATTTCAAAGAGTGACACCCAAGTGACAGGTTGGCTGATTGGCTGAGTCTCGATAGCATAGACTGGGCAATTTAAATTCTTTACCAATCTCTTCAGGATTCCTCTGAGATACCTGTAACCATGATAATTCAGGGCCATGAACAAGTTACTAGAAAAAGTTGCCTGAAGAAGTTGCCACTAAATACAGTTGCTCATTTCTTTGTCCTTTCTGGAAAAGATACTGGGGAAAGATGAAGGAGGGAATCTTTACCTTGATCTTTGCTAACATACTACGCAGGCATTAACACGACTGAACCCTTTAAATCATATCATAGTCTGTCTTTTTCTCATAGAAAAATATGGTTGGAAGGAACCTCAGAAGGCTATCTAGTCCACGCCCTGCTCACTGTAGGACCATCCCCAAATATATCATTCAAGCCAGGGCTTTGTCTAGCCAGGCCTTAAAAACCTCCAGGGATGGAGATTCCACCACCTCTCAAGGTAACCAGTGCTTCACCTGTGTTTTTCCTAATATACAACTAAACCTCCTTTGCTGCAGCTTGAGACCATTGCTCCTTGTTCTGTCATTTGTTACCACTGAGAACAGTCCAGTTCCACCCTCTTTGGAATCACCCTTCAGGTAGTTAAAGGCTGTTATCTCATACAATTTAAAAAATATATTTGTGAATTTTTACAGTTATTGTGATGCTCCTTTAAATTATGATTTGAGGTGTGAGGAGGATCCTGTGCTTTCATAGATTTCATAGGCGTTAGGGCTGGAAGGGACCTTGTGAGATGAGTGGGTCCAGCTCCCTGCCCAAGGGGCAGGAAGTCAGCTGGGGTCAAAGGAGCCCAGCAAGATAAGCATCCAAATGTTGGGGGCTTGTCTATGAATTCCACAGCACAGTCAGTATAATCCAAGTGCCATAGGATTGGTGCCTGAGGGCTGCCGTGGTGCCCCCTGGTGGCCACCCTGACTCTGCCAGGCTCTTGCTTCTGCGTCCCAGGGTCTCACCCTGCTTTCTTGCTGCCATGCTTTATTGTTGAAAGTAATGAGGGGAGGCTGCCCATGGAGACTGGTGAGTCTAAGTGCACTTTCTCTCAATGTTCCCAGTGTTTGCTCCCATAGGCCTCATGAGCCTTCAGATCTACATTTGTGACCTCCTTCCACCCTTATAGCCATGCCCATGCCTCACAGATGTTACTCTGTGCAGAGTCTGATCCTTGTGTACAGTCCTCAGCCCTGTTGGGTTTAGCTCCCCTTTTCTCTGGCTGCAGGCCTTCAGCACTGGCCCAATGATCTGGGCCCAGCTCTCTCACCCTCAGCCCTCTCAATTGTCTCTGGTCCTCCAGGCCCCTCGGCCCTGTCTTGTACTTCATCTCAGCCCACCTTCCCTCCCTCCCAACCAGTGTCTGTGAGCCAGGGAAAGGGTGCTCCCAGTTCAGCTCAGCCCTTGTGATGTCCTTGACCCAGGGCAAGGCTTTACATTGGGTGCCCATGTGGCACCCCTCTGGGCTTATCAACCCTTATAGCCATACCCACTCCTGTGGTTCCATTAAATCACAACATAAATATACTTAACAGAAAAAAAACCCTACCCAGCTCTGGGTTTTTACCTCTCCACAGGCCATAAGCTCCCATCGCTCTCCTGGCAGCCTTGGTGCCACTTCCCCTTTCTGTCAGGTGTCTTCCCCCAGCTCTGCAGAGGGGTTTTCTCTGTTCATTTAGAGCCAGCCTGCGCTCCTGCAGCTGTGGTCCCACAAAGCTGGCTTGGTCTGCTGCTCCCTCTTAAAAGGACAGGCATCCCCTGGCTCCCTGTTACAGTCCCCTCTCCTCCCCCTCCATTATACCCAAGTAGCAGGGTTTGAGTCCCCTGTTACACCAAGTAATAACAGGGTATTTGCTCTGGAAAGTCCTGCATTTTGAAAGTATCTTGTTTGGTCTGACAGAACCTAAATATGTTAACATCATGTGTGTAATGCAATGCTAATTTCTTTCCCTTAAGCATTTCATATGAAGTAGACTTGATAAACTGAGATAACAGGGTGTTAATTTTTTTTTGAGGGGGAAACCAAGTTAATTATTGAGTCATGGATGTTGTAATGACTAAAAAGCTATTCAAATTAGGTACCTATGAAGTTAGTAAACCGTTTTATATTTAAAAAGAAAAGTTATACTAGGTCATTTTTAATCCCAGATTTTGTATCCTACATTGAAATATGTTTCTGGCAAAAATCTATTTTTAAAGAGTTAAATCAAGAAATAAAATATATATTTTTATATATTTATATTTATATACAAGTGCACCCACATGGCTGGAAGCCCACATCAGCTGTGAACTCCCCACCTCAGAGATGGCTGGAGTGCCTCCCTGGCTGAAAGCCCGCATCAGCCATGGACTCCTAGTTGCAGGGATGTATGGGGCATCTCTGTGGCTGGGAGCCTGAGCTTGGTGAAAGCTCTCAGGCTTGAGGGTGCACACAGTCCCCCAGCTGGGAGCCCTAATTAGCTGATAGGCTCCCAGCCACAGGACCCCTTAATTCAATTAGTGGCATGATAGGAATAATCTGTAAAGTTATTACACATATTTTGTGGGATAACTGTGACTTATTCTTCCTTTTATCACACCATTAATGGATTGAATGTGTAGTCAGGTGGCAATTTAAAGCATGATTATCTGATTAATTATGTCTTAAGTGCAACATGTAGATGGGGCCTTAGTATTACCAGTTGAACAATTTACCATACTTCACAAATCCTGCCTGTCTTCTAATAGCAATTGATAGCTTTCATTTATTGTTCTTGCCTCTTTGTAAAACTGCCACCGTATTCTTCGCTCATATTTTTTTTGAACAGCACAGAAGTGCCGTTCTCCCTTCCTCCACCAGCAGTAAGAACCCTCTAAAATTGTGTGACAAGGTCAGAACGGAACCAGAATCTACTACAAAATTTCCCATTGGTTTTGACTGATCTTTGATTTGTGATTTTTGTATTTATATGATGAGTGGATGCTGGACAGTGGGACTGCTTGAAAATTTGAACTATACTGTGTTGTGTTGGGTATTTTTGGGAAGACCTGTTGGAGATTTATAAAGAAGTGTTTTGTGACCTCTAAATTATATTAATTAGGGAGTTTTACCTTTTTTTTTTTTTCAGATGGTAGTAGCAGAAGTTGTGTGTGGCTTTGTAACACCTACTGAAAACAGGATTGTTAAGCAGTGCAACGAGACATTACTTAGTTTTAAAATTTAAAAGCAATGATGAGCATAAGATAGTGAAATTTGTATTTCACAAAATTCTAAGGGAAAAGAGGGGATGAATTGTTATAGAGATCTAAAGCAGCAGTCTGCAACCTTTTGCACCTTATGTCCCACCAACCATTTTGTCAAAAAACCCTGGTCCCACCAAAACCCCACAAAATTGCTCTGTTCAAGATATCTGTTGATTCATCTATTTGAAGTGCAAATGACCAATTTTTTTTCAATTGGGCAATGAGTTGAAGTCCCACCTACATGACCTTTGTGTCCCACTGGTTGAGAAACACTGATTTAAAGAAACACAAGCACTTAGCATTGGAGGAAATATAGAAGGACTGTCAGAGAGTAAAAGGAAGAGAAGAAAACACAACTTGTGGACAATGACTAGGGCTAAGGGAGGTATGTGGAGAATTGAGGGGATTCTGCATCCAGACATAAGTGTAAGGGAGCATGAATGAGAATACCCCTGTCTAGCACCAGATGTTGGGGCATTGAAGGGGCCACGTTTTCTTTGACTTCCATTATTGTTCAGGGGCCATCCCCACTGGAAGACCAGGTACCTGGACTGCCTATGACCAGAGATACCCAGAGAAGGGTGGTAAAGCGCATGTAGTTTGCCCTGCTCCAGCAAATGAACTAATTGAGTTTGAGTTCTGTCTTTGACAAAATTAATTTGATTACAGAACTTTGAGGGGATACTAACCAGGATCCTGAAAATAAGTTACGGGCATGGACTTTGTTCACCGAGGGTGACTGTCTGAGACTGAAGTTGATAACATAAGGGTTAGGTCTAGACGTAACCAGCACCCCTTGGGTATTTCTTTTGGAATTATAATTTAAGAGTTTTGATTGAGGGACCAAGCCCAAGGCTATTTGGGGCAAGAACTGATTCAAGATACAAATTTGATTATTTGAGTTGGGCCAATAAGCAGTCTGTGATAGCAGATGCCATGTTCGGTGACACCTGGCACAAGCAAACTTGCGATATTGTATTGGTGACCAGTACATAGACCACGGTTCCATCAGCTAATGTCATTATGCACCATTTTGGTAACATCTGGTTGGCATGTGGAAGGGGTGAAGGGGAGAAGGAACCCCATGAAACATGCTTAAAGACAGCATCCCTGATGTATCACCTGTTGCTGGATCCTCCCTCCTGAGTGTTCTCTTTTCTCCGTCGAGTCATGGCGGGTGAGTAAAGAGAGTTCTCTTTCAAAGGAAACCCTCCAGATACCCAACAAGAAGAGGGCATTAGGCACTTGACCAATGTTAGGCAGTCTCTAATGAGCATGTCGGTCTTTGTACTGCCCCAGCTGGGTACAGGAAGCACTGCTGATGGACAATAAATATCTGTCTTACATAGTTTTTTAGGGGATTGGATGCATCATTAAATGTTAAATCTGTCATTTGATAAATTGAATGTCTTAATAGATAAAGTTAAAAGAAATTATGTAGTTTCATTCTCTTGGTTCTTGTGATATTTTTTTCTTACTTTTCATCCTTTCATGACTTTCAGGTCCCACATGTGCTTAAAACCCCTTAAATTGAATTACCTTTTGTCATGGAAATTTTTGAGTATGTGCTGCCAGTACAGAAGAGGTTAAACTGACATGCGCGGTTTGAAGCTGTGAGTGGAAATTTCCAAGGCTCACCCAGTCCTTGCCCCTTGGGTGACCTGCGGAGCTGTCAATCATTGCTGACCTACTTTTCCCACAGACGCATGCTCAGATTGTGCCAGCTTCTGACTGAGAGCATGCTCAGTCAGAACCTGACATGAGGTAATCGGACTAGAAATTTCTCTGCGGAGAGCACGTTGATTGGCTACCAAATTGATATAAAAGTTCTGTGAGCCCCTCCCTCGGGGGGAGATCGCGTGGACTAGAGACAGAGGCTGCTGCTGCAGGGACTGTTCTCTGAGTCAGGCTTCAGGGCCTATTGATCTCCTCCTTCGGTGGCTTAGTGCTCATTGTATTGCGGTTTTGACTACGTTCATCTGGCTCCTGACTTACCTTTTGAACTGATTAACGGCTTACGATTTCGGATCACCCTCTGGACTTTGTTTAACCCGGTTCTGGATCATCGACCTCGGCTTTCCTCACCAACTACGACCCTGCTCATCCCTCCAACTGACGTCTCCGCTGCTTCATCTTCTGGCTACCGACCTCGGCTTTTCGTATTCGACCACTCGATTTGTCCATTGCTGTGGACTGGCATCACGCGGTTCATCATCACCGTGTTACAGTTCGTTTTGTTATTTGTGATCCCCATTTATGAGCTGTTGACCAGCCCTGGGACTAGGTCTTTGGACTGAACCTCGTGGGCCAACAGACCCCTTCGTTGTTAATCGTTTGTTTGTGTTCCAAACTGTAACTGAAGACCTTTCTGCCTACGCCTGAAGTGTAAGTTGAATAAATTCACCTGTTCTTTCTAAATCCGCTCCGAGTCCCTAACTCCAGACTCTACGCCGCTAATCCCACCTGTCCGTATCTAACTGCCACCCCGGCCCACCGTGACCTTGGGGCCCGATCCTTCCGTTTTCCCCGACACCTTTATGCTTTGTAAATATGTTAAATTTAAAAAATGTAAAGAAATTAAATTACTTTTATTTTTGTGTTGTGTGTCACTTTTTGTCATCTGGCTGTACCTTAATTTTATCCTCCTTGCTGTATGGGGGATACTATAATTTCTACATGGGTCCTCAGATGTAATCAGGCCCATCATTATATCCAGGCAGTCACTCTTTAATGCCTCCATGGAGTCCCATTGAACCCAATAGGACTCAACTGTCTGAATAGATCTAGTTTCAGGATCCAGGCTGGTACTGATGAACATTTGCTTATCCTGGTTTATATTTGGAGCTCATGGGGTGAGATGGTTTTAAAATTGTAAATCAAGGCACAATTCGTGTATGAAATGTGGTCCTCACAGGACTTTCCCTAATATAGACAAAAGAAACTAGATAGCCTTCTGACTATGAATAAATGAACGGGATTGGGCATTTTGGAATAATCGCAATCCATTTCTTTACTTCTGGATGACTTTTCATTGCTTGCTTTAAGAGTGTTTCACAGTGAACCTGTAGCTCTATCTAATCAAGGAACTGCACTGAGATGAGATGATCTAATTTGTTATTTCCATTGAACCAGATTCTGGAAATTGAACAGATTTTCTTTTTCTTTCCTTCATACTGTTTCTTACCTGTTTTTTTAAGAAAGCATCACCACACAAAGAGAATATTGCTTTGAGCAGATTATTCCAGATGTGCTAAAATAGCTCGCTCCATTTTGCAGTTTTTATTCATTCTCAAAGTTCAAGTTTAAAAGGCTTTACTGTACAAGATAGAATTCTATCTGAGGCTGCTTCCTCTCTTGTAAAGAAGGTCCAATTGCTGAACAATATGTCCCATTCATAACCAGGATATTACATTTTTCTAAATAGCTGCTGTTTCATGTCTATATATTAACATTCAATAGTGAATTAATTAAGTTTGAAACTTTTTCAGACTATATTTTGAATATTCCATGGAACAGATAGATCTATCAATCTTACATCATTTGTGGTTTCATTATGTGCCTCACAAGCAAAACCTGTTCCCTTAAAATTTCTTTCCCTCTCCTTTTTGTTTTCTGCACATGAAACTTTGTAGAGATTTAATGGTCTTAAATATGATGAGATGGATGCTTATCTTGCTGGGATCCTATGACCCCAGCTGACTTCCTGCCCTTTGGGCAGGGGGCTGGACTCGATGATCTCTCGAGGTCCCTTCCAGCCCTGATGTCTCTGAAATCTATGAAATAAATAATGGAGGCAGAGCCTGAGAATTTCATCCATATGCAAATCTTTTATATCTTCTAAAGCACAAGAATCACAGGGAAAGTTGAGTTGTCATATTATATACAAACATACACACAAATAACTATATCTTTTGGCTTGTAAATCCTCATAATGATGACCTGAGAGACATTATTAGTAGATCCTGAATCATGAATTTTACAAAGCCACCCATTAAGTATCTTCTTTGCTGTATAGCTTCAGTGCTAGACTGTAAAATCTAGAGAGATGAACAGAATGATGGATAGCTGGATGTGACTGAGGACAGCTAATTAAAGGATCATCAAACTCTCTAAAACGTAAAAAAAATCATTACAAGTAGCAAGGTTGAAGGAACAGAGATTTTAATTTCTCATAAATTTTCTTTTGACAATACAGTGGGCAACAGTCATCTGGGCTAAAAAAAAGCAGAATTTTGATGATAGAACAACTTGTAACAGTGCTTGAAACCCCTGATGAATTTTATACTACTGGGAACTCTCTCTCTCCTGGATCAGTAGGCTCCTGCATCTGGGTTGTTTGATTGATTGACAGTTATATGGATAAAAGAATTTCATGACTCATGTATGATTGATAGGCATCCATCAGGAGGAAATAATATTCACTTTTTTTCAGTTAGAACAAAAGAAGAAGTGTTTTTGTCTAGTCTATTAATTTTAGTCACTGATTTCTCATGTATATAGGCTGGATATATTTACGAAGACAGAAGTCATAAATGAAAAGAAGGTAAACCCCTTTGTTTTGTATGTCTGTGCTTTTTGTATGGATGCCTCCCTCATCAGCAGCATTGTAACAAACTGTAGCAAAACAGAGAGGGACAGGAGAAAAAGAGACAGCTTCAACTATTAATCATTAATGATTCTGAGGAAAGGCTACATATCTCAGGTGTCTGAGCCAGAGCTTTTGCTAATAGATCCTGGGATCAAATTTCTGTCAGAGTCAATAACTGCAGAAAGGTATTGCCAGCTGAAGGTTGTAATTGGGTGCCTGTGAAGCACATAGTATGGCCTCAGTTGAATTCTTAACCTACTTTAGATTAAAAAATCCCACTTCTCTGGTCTGTCAATGTGATGTGTACTTTCTAGTAGCCTCATTAGAAGGAAAAGGATGAATGGGCTTGGGGACCAAACTCACTCTTAAAAGTAGGAGCCTTCAAATCAATATATTTTTTAAATCAGTTCAACTAGGGTTTATGGTAAACTTGAACTATCTTTCCCACTTCTACATTGTTGTTTAGCTAGACTGCTCATTAAGGGTGCTAAAAACAGAAATTATTTTTTCTCTCCATAGAACAGGTACATAGTGAATAAGTACAGACGTAGCACTGTAGAGCTTGCCCAGCTAGGTCTATTGAAATCAAGACATAAAGAGCTGGGTGGAGCCGGCCACTAACTGACTGCAGTGGCAATGCAACTTCAAATAAATGGCAGCTCACTTTCAGATAAAGCGCCTTGCCTTCAAAGCAGAGAAGAGGATGTGGAGGAAGGAAAAAGAGAGAAATCCCTGTCTACAGATTACTCCCCCTGTGGAAAGACTTATAACTTCTGTGGGCAGAACTGTGGCTAAAGGATTGGACTCTTAAGTCACCTCAAGACTTAATGAGCCATGGTAGAGATCTTCTTCAAACTCAGGGATTGCTACCACTGCTGATTCAAATCAAGAGATAGTTCCAGCTGGGAAAGTTCTACATTGGTGCTTCTCACTGGGTGCATGTACATGTACAGTTAATGTGTCTGAATGTTTTGCACAGAACATTCAGGCTCATTGAAGTGCTCCCCTGTGCATATCTACATGTGCACCTCTATGGGAAGCAAAATGAACCTGCCCCAGCCAAGGGGAGATTGGGCTGGCCCCAAGTGGGGAGCTGTCCCAGCTGGGTGGGCAGCTGCCTCCCAGTCTCATGGAGATCGGGACCCATCCCAGTCTTTACGTGGCTGTGAGGCAGAAGACCAGCAGATGCCTGGCAGCAGGGACAGCTTTCCTAGCCACATGGAAATCTTGAGAGTGATGTCCACTTGGCTGGGAAGCAGCATCTCACTGATCTGGAGGAACTTTCCCCACCCTTTGTGGCCCACTGCTTAGGCAGACTAGGAGCAATTGGTTCCCGGTCAGCATATACATGTTCAGTACAGTGCATTAGTGAATACACCAATTTTCTAGTACCCAGATCTAGTACAGGTACTAGAAAACTGTGCATTAGACTAATACACTGCACAGTAATTGCTGTGCATGTGTAGATGGTGACACCTTACTGTGCATTAGATTAGTCTAATGTTCAGTAAAACATCTTCTGTAGATGTACCCACTGTGTACCTACCTGTTCTATGGTGAAAAAAGTGACCGTAGTCTTTAAGACTATCCATTTTTAGCCCCTTTAACGAGTAGTCCAGCTAAGCAAAAATAGAGGTGGGAAAGGTCTTCCAGATTCTACATACTGTCTAGTGTAATTGATTCAAAATTTGATTCAAGATGGCACTGACTTGAAGAAACTTCTCAGGACTCTAGGAAATTTTCTTTATTAGCTGCACTGCTTTGAAAAGTTCATATTTTAACTGTAATATGAAAGACACAAAGCTAAATGTTAATTAAGCACAACATCTAATCCATGCTATCTAAATCTCAGAATGGTTTGGCTATTTAATTCACTTCTGATAAGGCTTAGCTGGTGTAGGTAAGAGGTCTTGCTCTCTCTGGGGAAGGCATGGAATTTATGAAACTCAAAGAAAGCTTGGAAAAGATTACTAATCCTGCTTGGAAGACAGTGAATTCTTAGCAAAGGTAGGGATTTTTATGCTGAGCAAAATGTCATTTTTAGAACTTTCTCAAACTCCAAAATTGTTCTGCTCTGATTGACTCTATAACTTGTTCAAAACCTTTGAAAAAATAAGTTTTCTTTTGCCTACTTTATATAAAAGTGTTGTTCTCCTTCCTTTGCAATGGACTCCCAGTGTAAGCAGATGCAATTGCGCCGTGCCTTGTTTTTTTCTCTGTAAAATGGAAACAGTACTATTCTTCATAGATGTATTCTATTTACAAAGAGCTTTGGGACCCTCAATATTTTACATCATATCCAGTTGTATTACTAGACCAGATTCACTACTCTTCTGCAGCTGCATATACTTAACGGGTACATACAAAAGAACATGCATATGAATTTCCCTGGGGACAAGAAGCAGCGGCACACCTTGTGCTGTTGCTACTTGTCCCCAAGGAACGCCCATGCATGTGGCCTCTGGTGTGCAGCAGGTTGCTCTGGATGGGATAGGGAAGGCTGGGCCCAGCACTGTAGCCTTATCTGGGGTTCTGGGGGCCTCCTAGGGCTCCAGTGGCAGTGATCTGGCATGTTAAGGCTGGCCAGCAGGCAGAGCATAGCTCTTGCCAGCCAGGCTCCGCTTTCAGGCAGAGCATGCTGCCAGCACATGCACTGCCCTGTTTTTTATTAGATAGCAGCTTCTTTGCCACTGGGATCTCCCGGTGTCATAAAAGCCCACCATGATGAAAATTAGCAGCACAGACAATGCCCAATGCAGATGGGGCTTCAGTGCTGTATACCGAATGGGTGCAATCATCTGGATATGCCCAACTAGGCTGAGGTTGATATAAATACCCATCTATGCAGATAGTCAGGGGGTTTAAATCACCCCCAAAACGGCAGGCCTAATCTTAGTTCACCTAAGTACGTACATTAACCAAAATTGGAACAGATTAATCCAATCTATTGAATGCCTGTGCACATATTGCAGTGTAGCCCTGGGGCTGAGAGCACCCACATGCTCACCCCAGCCCCAGGGTTGTGCTTTTCCTACCCTCAAGACCATGACTGGGCTATTTTTAGCCCCCTGACCCTCTTGCCCCCCAGACAGACAGACAACCCTCCCTGCAGACCCACCAGTTCCCCCTGCCCCCATCCCCCTGTGATCCTGCCAAATCTTTCCCTGGACCTGCCTATGCCCTCATGCCCTTTTTTGGACCTACCAATGCTCTCCCCCCACCCTGAGTTACTTACTCTGGTTTGCCAAAATAGCTCATGGTACTGGTGAATAGCTGTATGTGCCACTTCCAGTCTATGTTCATGTGGCTTATAACTCTGAAAGCATAGACCAAATACAGTGAACAGCTGGACGCACCCTGTGTAGCTGCCAAAGCTAAAGCACTCTACTTCTCAGCAGTCCTAATTAGTCCAAGCAGTAGATCCAAGCGTGCTATCATGGCTATACTGCTTTCAGTACTGACACTGTACTGTGTAGACACACCCAGTAACAAAAAGCATTCCTAGTAGGAGCAATTAGCTCAGTGGTTCTCAACATTTTTAGGATCCAGACAGCCATCAGAAAATGCCAGCTCTTGGCTTTTATTTGTTTCTTGACTACAGAAAAATAATAGAGCTATTCTTCTGTTGCAAAGAACTCAAAACAACCACAATGTGGCAGAATATTTTTGACACTGGTTTTCTATTTGAAATCTTTGTTTTTTTTGTGAATCGTGTTTACACACTACACAGTGCTAATATTGCATGGCACCCCACAATGCCCCTGAAAATATCTCATGGCACTCCAGGGTAACTCAGCACCCTGGCTGAGAAAGTGAATTAAGTGAAATAGCTGAAGAGCTCCTTCTTTTCCTTTCCCAAGTTCAGTTTAAACACTAACTTTCTCACACTTCCAAAATTACCTCTATTTCCATTTGGAACGATAGGCATGTATTGAACATAAGATTAGATTTAGATTCTTGAATTTGTGCATACATGTGCACACATGCTCTCTCTATTGCTCGCTGTCAGAAATGGAAAGCCTTTAATTCTAGCTTTCTACTGTGAAAAATAGTTGATGACAGAACCTATAACAATTAAATGATCAAGACATTAAAATAATTCTATTTACTTCCTAATTTTCCTTAATTGAAATGATATACTTTCACTGATTGAAATACAAATACATTGTAAATTCTGATGCCTTCAGAACCTTACAAGGCCTTGATGGTGTTGCAACCAGACAGGTTTTCCAATAGCTAATTGGATAATAATTAAATTTCAAAACAAAAGACACTTTTTCCTGACTCATTCATATAGTTGCTGTGGGTACATTAGTAAAACAGACTGTTTGCTGATGTGACTAATAAGTTCTGACCAGGTTCTGTAGTAATGGCATGGTGTATTATCACTGTAGTAATGTCTGTTGTGGTGGTAGTAACTGCTGACTCTTATGGCAGGAATGATCTCAGTAAAATACAAAATAACCTTCTGCATTTGGTATCTGTGTTAATTTTGCTTAAATAAATAATTGCAGCATGGCCTGGAAGTCTGTAGTGCACAATTCTATATGTTAAGATAAAATGGATACTCAAGCTATCCAACTTCTAAAAATTTTGGAGAAGATGGGGTTTGGATGCGAGTCTGCATCCAGAATGATGACCTGGAAAAGCACTGGACTGGAACTCAGGGGTGTATCACTTCCATTCCTAGTTCTGCTGTTGGTGACTTTGCTCTAGTTGCTTCACCTCTCTATGCCTTGGTCTTTAATTGGAGATAAAGATACTTATCACTATTGTTCTCTAATTAAAATGAATATTAATCACATTGCTCTTCTTTCTCTGTTTCTTAAAGGATAGGAGTAAGAAGGTTTAGTAAGGAGGTTTAGAATCAAGAGAGGCCATGTGGAGGAGCTCTCAGAAAAATGTCATTTTTTAAGGTAATTTTGAAAAACAATTTGTGGGAAACACAACTGGCACACAATCAAAACACAACACAATCACAACCAAAATCTCAAATTTATTTTTTAATTATTTTTTAAAACAAAACAGACAAAACACCCCCACCCCAGCTTTAGGATTTTAAAAGAAAATTACTAAACCGTAAACATTTTATTAAAAAATGCTGTTATTTTTATAGTTGATTTTCTACCAGCACTACATCTTTCCATTAAATATTTTGGGGAAAGAAATGTTGACCAGTTCTAGTCACCTGATGTGATAGACTATGGATTTGATTGTAATGTATCTTTTAAAAATATGTTTGTTTGTTATACTGTTGTGTGGTCTGTTCATCCCTAAAGCTGGTGCGCTTGGGAAGAACAGGTTAAAGAAATAGTGAAGCCAGAGTTGCCTGCTTGCAGGGGCAGGACAAGATAGAGCCTCAGCACCATCACATTTGAATAGCTTTGATGTGTTAACAAAGGTGGGATGGAGGAGACTGCACTAGAGAAGTTTAAGGACATAAGCATGAAAACAGGCAAGGAAGTGGGAGAAGGAGGGTGTCAGCTCTTGACTAAGGGGTCTGAAGACACAGACCAGCTAAGCAGGAGTTGGGTAGTCTGGAAAAGGAATTGCTGAGAAACTTTGGGGTTCTCAGGATTGTGAGGCTTGGACTGAGGACAGATTGACGGCTTAACCCACTTGGAGGGGGCAGGATCTCCTTGCTCTGTGGCCTTTGCACCAGGAAGCTTTGCTGCTTCGAACTTTGGGTTGCCTTTGTTCTCCCTGGTGAGATAAAGTCTCTCAGGAGTGGAGCTGAGCATTGGCTCCAATAATCAGGGAAGATCATAGATCAAAATTCTCAGGTCTCAAAGTGGGGAGGAGTCAGGACTCCCCTCCTGCTCTAGAAACCACACCTTGGCTGGCTTCTGGAGGCACTCTCAGACAAGGTCAGGGTAGTCCAAAGTAAGTGCCCCCATGACACATGAATAAGTGTAGTGCAGAGAGGTAGAATGGTGAGGGGGGGAAGGAATAGCACCCAGGAGGAACAGAAATAAGAAGATGGAGGGCAGACAGGAATATGGAAAAAGGTATGGAGGCAATTTGGAGGGGCAAAAACGTGGATACCACAGTGAGCATAACCTTTGATATAGGATTTGGTCTTAAAAGCTCTGATGGATAATTCCAATCGTGAATTCTTGGGCAGTGATGACCTTGCTAAAACACTAAAATAACTTCATGTTCAATATCCCTGCTGATTTTTTTTTGTTAAAAAGAGTAACTGGGACACAAAGGGAACAAGAAAGAGTGCCTTGTTTTAACCTCATTCAAATAGCATACTCAAAATAACACATCAACATCTTCAAAAAAACTATCCAAGCATCACTTTCCCCTTCTGCACCATGGGAAACAGCATGCATATAAGCCACCAGAAGAAACTAAAACCTTTGTGCTTCTACAAATACGCTGACCGCCAAAACCCTTAAGCACTTTGGACATGATTCACTTTCACTTGGCACCAAATGTAGCTATTTGCATCAATGCAACATGGGCATAAAATATTCCCCAGAACAGTGGCCCCTTACACTGATTTAAATGATTACCCAGCAGGTAGTAACAGAGAATCATACATCTTTCCAGTTGCTTTTCTTTCAGTAGAGAGTAAAATATGGATGCAATGAGAATTGGTGATGAACACTGTTCGTTCGCTCTATTTAGTTTTTAATTCACCCACAATTTTCTGTTCTCTGTTGGGAAATGGTCAACCAGTGTTTCAAGTAAATCTTTCATATCTATGCCTCAGGTCCACTCTGCTTTGATAATTTCACATCCTTTATTTATATGCAGAGCTAGCAATAAATAATCAGAACATAGTTTTATTTTGTAGTACAAAAAATGCAGAGGTGTGTGGGCATGGTTTTAGTAGAGGGAAATTTGTTTCATTTTTTAAGATGAAGTGCCTTTTTATGGAAATGGTATATGTTGTGATATAGAAATTATGCAAAGAAAGTTGAGAAATGCATCATAAATTGTTTCTTCTGAGTCTTCAGCCCTCTCTTCTCACACAAAAAGGAACTGGTCACCTTTTATTTATAGACTTTAAAAAAGAGTATAAATCTCCCAAAAATGCAGTCATGAAGAAAGGGGGTAGAAGAACAATCCCAGAAATGTATTCATGAACACAAAAAAAATTGTTAAAAATGAGTTTGTAATTTACTGCCGCTCAGAGCCAGCAGTAACTAATACACTGGAAATTTACCCATTTTATGCATCTATTTTGCTTACTTTACTACTTTGCTGTTCATAAAAAGAACATTTATTTTTGCAACTGTCATGTCACTTGGCATTTATGTGATGTTTGAGTGATGTGTGAAAATGCACATTTTTCCAGTTCCAATTTTTATTGAAAAGTTATTTATTTTAAAATTGATATCCATGTGATTTGTTCTCCCATCTATCTAGTTTCACCATTCTATTTTTATTATGTTTATTCTTATTACTTGGGAATCTGGATCATATATCATTTGTTTCTGTTTACTTTTAACATCCTTTTTCCTACTTTAGTATGTGTGTTTCACTACCTTTACACTGGTATCTTAATGCCACTTACCTATTATCTGGGAGAGCAATGTGAGTTCTATTTTACTTTAACGACCTTCTCTGAAAAACTATGGTTCAGTAGAAGTTTTCCATTGGCAGTGTTGGTCCATTGCCAGGCTGTCTCCCCTGCTGTGTTGCCTTCTCCCTCAACCGTGTTGCCCCAGTAAACCAAGCAAAATCATTTGTTTGCATAAGGTAATCATTACCTTTGCAAACTAAATAATCATATGCAACTTCCAGTTTTCACACCATTATTATTATTATACATCTGTATTGTGCTAGCACTTTGGCGTCAGCCAAGGGTTAAGGCCTTATGCTTGGCATTGTTAAAATACACAACAGAGAAATGATCTCTATCCACATAGGGCTTAACATTTTAAGTGTAAGAGCAGAGAAAATAGGCACATATAACAAATACCAGTAGGTGGGGGAAATGCTAGATAATTGTTTCATGAATAAGAATAATATAAACTATGCTCCAGAAAAATATGACTATGAGTTGACTTTGCAGATGTTTATGGGAAGTATGAGAGAGAACATTGGAGTTTTGAATTACTGAGCAATGATTTGCTGCTTCATGTTCCCGTATTTCACCAGAAATAAGGCAAATGTGTCCTGGAAGCAAGGAGGAGGTGAGCGGGCAACCACCCAGGTGCTGAAGCGAAGGGGCACCAACCCTGGGTGGGGGTGCAGGACAGAGATGCAAGTGGGTCATTTGCTGGGTCTCAGGGATGGGGGGGCATGTGGTGAGGGTGGGCTGCCACTGTGGGCTTTGCCCCGGATGCCAAACTTCCTTGCCACACTACTGCCTGGAAGGCTATGTGGCTTCTTGACACCTCACCCATCTTGTCTTCGGAGCATGCCAGCTGCCTTCTTGGATAGCCAAATGCCTAGATGGCCTGGGAACTCTGGCTTTTGGCAGTTTGGGATACCACAGGACCCAAGCTTCTCAGTTCCATGGCAGCCTACTAGATTGCCATCATGTCAGGGTTTGCAGCTGTACCAAAAGCAGTATGAGAAGTGCAATGCAATTTGTGCCATTTTCCAAACTGGAAGCAGTGATCCATCTGTGTGGTGCTGCATATGAGCCGATTAGCTCTCTTTTACCAGCCCCACTCAGCGCTGCCCGAACATGGCTATTCAGCTTTCAGCGTGGGAGCGAGTGGGCACAGCATGTTCAAATACAGTTTATAGACTTAACCTTATAGAGGTTCTGAACAGAACTGACAGAGTGCTGGAGGTGCCAGGCTGCAGTAACTTTGTTTTTTGCTAAAAATTTAAAATTGTTTTTCTCTTTCCCACAACTGGAAGGAAACCGAATACTGGTGTCTCAATATCCTCTACAAAATGAAATTGCTGACTCTGTTTAGACCTGTTTACAAGCAGTGAACTAACTGCTACCTACAGATACAGAAAATTTCTCCCTTATCGTAGGCAATTTACACATCTCATAGAGTCTGTAATTCAAGTCCAGTGCAGCTGCATAAGTGCAAAAGGGCAACTCTGTGTGTGACTGCATATATGTTAAGGATGTAGAAATATGAGACATCTAAATTAATTTATAAAAACTCTGGGACTTTACATGATTCCATAGGTTTCCTATCACCTCATACTCACTTTTACTGGGATTTTTTTTATTTCTTGGTGATCAAAGGGTTATATAGGGTGCATGGAACCAATGTATAGGGCACCTGGATGACAGGAATGTTTTCTGTTTAAGTATTAGTTCCCTTTTTCCATATAAAGTACAGTGTTTGCAGTCTGAAGGCAATTTATCTTAATCCTCCCTTGCCAGAAGGCTGACTCCAAATATTCTGGAAGTGTTCTTATGGTAAACTGAAGGAATCTTTCTGTTCCACCTTGCTTTTCCAATTTGCAACAGTCTTTTGTGGAGGTCAGTCCATGTAGGACAGAAAGACATATGCTGCTATCAATTGTTGATAGCTCCATTGACTCCAAGGGAGGATTCTTCTTCTCTGTAGAGAAGGATTTACCTTCTCTTTTTTACAGGGAAGTCCCACAGCATCCACAAGTGGAAGTACTGTGCTCCTGAATTGGCATTTGAGGTTTTTCTAAGAGAGAAAAGCTTTAGAGTAGAGGTTTCCAAACTTTTGCATACTCCTTTCAGATTTACCAGCTGCCTGCATGCCCCGGCAGCATTTGATTTATATTTTAACCCCTTAAATACCAATTATTATTATAATGAAAATTAAAGGAAAAGAAGGAAAAACTTCTTTACTGTCCAAGCCCCCAAGGCCTGGAACAGACTCCCCCCAGAGGTGGTGCAAGCACCTACTCTGAACGCTTCCAAGAAACATCTGGACGTTTATCTTGCTGGGATCCTTTGACCCTAGCTGACTTCCTGCCCCTTGGGTAGGGTCTGGATCCGATGATCTTATGAGGTCCCTTCCAGCCTTAATGTCTATGAAATCTATAAATCCACCATTGCAGAATTTATCCCATGTACCCCACAGAGATGGCTTGCATATCCCCAGGAGTATATGTACCACAGCTTGGGAACCCTACTTTAGAGTCTTTGGTGTAACCAACATGAATGCCCACTGGAGATGAACCTAGAGCAACCCCAGGGTGACCTTCTGAGTTTGAAGCAATTCAGTGAACTCAGATAGGGGGACATGCTCAGTCCTGTGACATCATCACTACAGTACAGACAAATGCATAGAAACGATCAGTTTGTGAATGGCTTGAAATAAACATTTAATCCACCAGGAGGCAATGATTTTTTAGGGCAATATCATTTTATTGAACCAACTGTGTAGCTGGGATAGGGTTAGACAAGCTTTCAAATGAAGACATTCTCTTGCATAATTTGTGGACCACCATGGATACAATATCACTCTTTATCCTTGGCATCTTTCTCCTAAGACAGAGAATAGACCACAAATGAGCCTACCTCCCACCATCACAGAGCAGAAAGAGAGAGAAAAGTAGCAAACCTTCCCAAACCACAGAAGAAATGCAAATTCAGTGAAGCCACTTTGGTCAGTCCATATTTACAACCACACTAGATGTCCCACAATAAAAAATGTATTTAAAGGACTTATTAAAAAATGTCACCTGCAGGTTCATTTAACTGCACTTTTATTGTTGTTATGTTGTGCTGTCAGATTACATGGCCTCTTTCTGGAGGAAGATTGGCATACAAACAATGCTCTCCCTGGTTACCTCTAATCACAAACTTGAACCATGCAACGAGGCTAAATTCCTCCTCCCAGCTGTAAAACCCATCATAGAAATAAGCACCAAGCAGCTAGTGACTGGAAAATCTCATCTGTTGCCTTGGCAGTTCCAGTGTATTCAGAATCTGGAAACCCAGATGTGGATTTTCACTGTGCACAGTTGGATTAGGAAAGTACAGGGCCACTCAGTTCTATAAAATATTCAAAGCTTTCCCACTGCACCAGATAATCTAACAGCAACATCTGGGCTAGGTTGCTGTTTGTCTTGGTAGTTTGCAGAATTTGTACTGAATCTGTGAATGAAATATAATAGAAGAAAGTGTATAAATATTACTGCCTTCTTACGCCTTTGATTGTCAGTGCAGCTGTAGTCCCTTGGTGAGGAGAGCTGATGTCCAGGTTAGGTGTTTTTCCAGCTGCATCCCTCATCCCTGGGAAGAATGTATTGCTCTCATTTGAAGCATTGTGTCGGATGTCTTGAAAATGAACAGTAATTGCATCACTTCCTTTCCATGCTATAAGGATAGGCTGATCACTGACCCATAAAAAAACAAATCCAGAGCTACAATAAATCTATGGAGGTATTTGCTCATTTGAAAGGCATTCATAGAAGCTGCACTTACAGTTACATGCCACTGCCTGATTTCACAGATCAGGCAGTTGAGATTCTAGGCACAGAGTGCACCCTATAAATAATTGCAGATGATGACTTTTCTATACAAGGTAATAAAATACAGTTTTTAACACCCCTGGTTATGGACGCAACGTCTCCATTCACTATCAGTATTTGTTATTAATACATCTCTCCTTTCATGGAATTTAGGGTCTGAAATGAAGACACTGATGCAGACATAAAAGTGTAACAATGTAAGATTTGCCAGAGCAGAACACTGTTTCATCAAATCTGGTGTTCTGTATTCAGGGGTGGATAATGCCTGATGCTTCAGAGGAAAGTCAAATCCCTCAGTCTGTGCAATGCTGTAAACACGGAAAGTACCCCTCACAGAGCCTGCAGTCATCAGCTTATTCCCTGAAGCATGAGATTTGATTATATGTTTGTTTCTTGGGGAGAAGAGCTGAGAGTATTTAAGCCTTTCAGGCTGGAGATCATGTGTTAGATTAACCTGGAGGAATCTGGGGCCTGTATAGAACAGATTGTGGAATTCCCTTGGCAGAAATGAGCAAAGCAGCCATTACTAACATGCTGTCACATTGCTAACTGGAGCCGAATGACAAATTCATCCTGAATTTTGCCTTCATTTCTGTTCATGAATTGTCTGTGGGTGGCTTTGCCTTTTTTTTTTTTTTTTATGTATGTGGCAGCACTATTCTTTGAACATTTTCTGTGAGTAGTGATTTGTTTGCCATCAGTTCATTCTGAGCATTTGATAGCTCAACGTTGAGCCATGATGAGAGTTTAGATTGGACTCGTGGGTCACACGATGTTGTTCATTTCCCTAATTGTACCCTTTAGGGGAGGACTGGAAAGCACAGTGTATTTGCTCTGTTCTTCACTGCACCTGGCTGGTGTCTCTGCTTTCCCTTCCAGGCAGTAGAAGTGAGAATATTTGAGCTGCAGTGGTCTGTAGTTTTTCAGTGTCTGTTTGTTCGCACTGGGATGACCTAATCACTGCAGAAGAAATCATGGTATATAACCTGTGAGATTCCAGTCACAAACAGCTTTCGGTTGCACCAAACTTTGAGAAGGGGCTGAAAAGTTGACTTATGCGGGTCTCTAAGGAAGCCATCCTTAAAGGGTCACGGGTGGGAAAAGTAGGGTGGACATGGGCTAAATATCACACAGCTCTGGCTCTCTCTAGATTCCAAAAAAGCCCTTCGGGCTTTGAGTAGCTGAATGAAACTTAAACCAGATGTGAGGATGATCTGAATGCAAAGGTCTCACTATATCTACTGCCCCACTTTGAGAACCTGTGCTAGCAGAGCTCCCATGGAATGGATCATTGCTCTTTCAGCCCCTCACATGCCACTGGGTTTATTTAATAGCCATCAGTGTTCAGTTACACATTGCACTTAGCTTATGATAAAAACCAAGCAAACAAAGACATGTGGTACACAAAATCCCTAGGGTCCAGCAGACTCTACATGCTAAGCAGGAGGTTGACTACTTGGAGCAGTGTTTTCCTGACTAATTTGTTTTCCAGTGCATGAGCGATTCAGAGAACCAAAGTCCATCTCAGAGCCCTGCTGTCAGTAAAGGCTGCTTTATTCATGTTTTTAAAAGAAAATATTTCTGAGCAATCATCACTGAGCAATCATCATATTGTAAAATGTCTGAAGGTCCTGGAACAGGTCTTCTAAGAGTGGCTCACACTTCAAAATCAGAACAAACAAATTCCTTGTTTTATCTTTTGCAGGCTCTGTTTCCAAGGTCAGTACTCAGACTTGCTCACATTTACCCTTTTTCATTTTAATTTCTGGGCTTTTATAGGTTTGTTCCACAGAGATGCTGAGTGAACACTTCCTCAAAAGGTGACAAAGGCTTTTTGGCTTCCAATATGTTGAGGTAGCTGAAAGGTTTTCAATATGTCACAGGACTGGGTGTTAAGTAAACACTTACTTCTCCCTATTTTTTAATTGAAGGGTAAAGAGGTCTGGCAAGCAACAACCTTTATTTATATTCACTTGAATGGGTTCCCAGAACTCGGAAAGCGCAGAGTGGCTTTTATTGTCTTGTGAGAAAATTCTGGTTTGTTTTCAAATGGTGGCCCAGATTGCATCTGAGTTCTGCCCATGGCAAAAACCCTCTTCATGTGAATTTTATCCTGTTCCAGTATCGAAGCGGGACTTAGTTACTTCTCTGGCATCATCTTTGTACCAGACCCTGTCAAGACCTTTTGCTTGGTTTTAATGTTGCACAGAAAAGACTGCAGGCTACCAAGGATGGTGTAGGACTAAAGTTGATGCAGCCTTTCTATAGAGATGGATTTTTTGTGGCAAACCTTTTGTGCAAATCCACTGGTGTTGTGCCAGCAGAAAACTGGGTACATACTGGGTGCCAGCTTCCATATGAATCATCCTAGTTTCTCAGTGTAGGTTTTATTCCAACAGTCTTGGCTTGTAATGGTCCCAATACGATTTACAAGCAATTTTTTTTTGCCTGCTAAACACAATCAACATTTTGACTTCAGTAACAGCAAAAACCTGTGACAGAAAATAAGTAGAGAATGTATTATCTCCAAAGCAGCTCTTTTTCCTTTTACTGTAGCTCTTTGGAGTCATACAAGTGATATGCCTGCTTTGTTGACAAGCTGTTTTTGTTCTTGCAACATCGGGAATGTTTATTTCCATAGAAACTTGATTTTGTTGGAATACATAGACAAATGAAGCAATAAAATGGAATCAAACTTTTTAAAAATGTTATTCTCTGCAAAGCAATTACTTTTCCTGTCAGCAAGGGCGAAATTTACTGTGTTAGAAAAGCATAAAAAGTCAAACTTGTTGTTGCAAAATGCCATGTAAGCTAAATATAAATGAACCACACCTTCCAAGACATGCCATCTTTCATTTGTTAAAGGCTAAAGCATGTGAAGAAATCCTAACTATGTGCTCATCTACTATGGCAAAGCACAGAGAAAAGAACAGTCCAGTTTTATGCATTTTGAACCTATGAATCAAAGTTTCTATGAAGATTTTCAATTGCAATCCTCATTTTTTAATTTTCTGGTAATTTAGGTTTCTTTACAAAAATTAACTTTTGTTTAACATATTTATACACACACACATGCATATGCACACACACACGTATACACATATCCACACATATATAAATAGAAATCTCTTAATGATTTACAATTAAAAATAAACTAAATTGACATGTAACAAAAGGTTTTCAAGCATTCCATTCCTCCAAAAGGCAACTCTTCAGTGAAAAGAGAAACTGATCTTATATGAGTGAAATGAGGGCCTTATTACAAAGTAATTTTGGACCCTCCTGGAGCTCTTAACCCCTGGATTGTCCATACATTGACACCTGTCTGAAACTAGTTTTAAACACTCATTAAGCAGCTCAAAATTATACCCCTCCAGGGCAGGATTATCTCTGATCTGTTACTCAACTACTCTTAAGGCTACATCAGGGGTCGGCAACCGCCGGTATGCATTGCCAAGCATGGCACATGAGGCCATTTTGCTCAGCACGCCATGGCCAGCCCCAACTCTGGGTAGCTCCTGCCAGCGACAGAATCCGGGCTGCTCCCAGCAGGGCTTGCAGCATCCCAGCTGCCTGCTGGGAGCAGCCCGGGCTCCCGGCTGGAAGCAGCTACCCAGAGCCAGGTCCAGCTGCGGCCAGGAGGCTCCAAACAGCTGTGCCGGGCTCCGGGCTCCAGCATCAGCTCCTTACAGGCATGTGCACGTGCACCTCAGAGCAAGCGGTGGGGGAGGGGCCTGAGGCAGTACAGCCCTGGTCTCTCCCCCGCTCCCAGCACAGACGTGATGGTGGGGCTCCACAGCCTGGTGCAGCTGTTTGTAGCCAGCCTGGGCTCTGGGCAGCTGCAGCAACCAGTGGGCAGGCTGCAAACAGCTGCGCCGGGCTCCACAGCTCCGGCATCAGTTCCATGCTAGTGGTGACTGCGTGCGCACCTCGGGGCAGACAGTAGGGCAGCGCAGTCTGCCCTGAGGTGCCCGTGCAGTTGCCGCCAGCATGGAGCTGATGCCAGAGCTGTGGAGCCTGGCACAGTTGTTTGCAGCCTGCTTGTGGCCTGCTGCAGCTGCCTGCTGCAGCTGCCCAGAGGCCAGACTAGCTACAAACTGCTGCGCCAGGCTCCAGAGCCCTGCCATCACCTCTGTGCTGGGAGTTGGGGAGAGACTGGGACTGCACTGCCTCAGGCCCTCCCCCACCAACTACTCTGAGGTGCACGTGCACACGCCCGTACGGAGCTGATGCTGGAGCATGGAGCCCGGCACAGCTGTTTGGAGCCTCCTGGCTGCAGCTGGACTTGGCTCTGGGTAGCTGCTTCCAGTCAGGAGCCCAGGCTGCTCCCAGCTGGGTGCCCGTGGCCAGATCCAGTCACTTTGGGGGCCAAATCCCACCTATAAGCTGTTGGTTGAGTGCCACTGGTCTAAAGAATTATCAGTGACCTAATGGACTTTTAAAGAAGCTAATGGACTTGTTTAATATACATGGGATCAAATCCCCCTTCCACTTCAGTGATACATATTGAGTTGCCAGCTCTTGTAAGAAGTGTCTTTAAAACCCCTTCTGATTTCCTGCAGGAAGTGTTGTAAACTTTGTAAAATAGCCACAGTCTTCCATTACTTGGATCTCACTGAAGCCAGGCAGTTGTCCACTAACATGGCTCCCATTGCCTTAACCTTTCCTTATGGAAGAATGTTTTAGTATTGTGCTGGTTTGTGATCCATTCTTAACAGCCTTGGATGTCCATGGTGGTACCTCACTGAATTCATGGGAGTGGATGGAGCCGAGCTGAACTCACTTTGTTCTCTGGATCACAGCATTTTAGCACACAGCTACTTCTATCCTTAGGGTTCATTTTCCAAATGCTATTAAATCAGCATACTTAGCATTCGACACTACTTTTGTAAGACTTACTATTAACGTGTTGTTGACTGTGCTGAAGCTGTTACTCAATAGTAGTAGTGTTTCAGTGACAAAAACAGTAGGCAGTTTCCCTGCTTACAGTTTCCAAGCCAATTTCCAGCTATCTTGCTCTACAAAAGAGCTTAATTGCTCCTTCCATTTATTCCAAATGAAGAGTGGCTAGCACACCCATCAGTTTTAACAAGGTCTGTGATTGCCTGTATATCAAAGACATGCTTGATGGCAGCTATTAGCACCTTCTGGCATAACAATAAAGTAAGGCTAGTCTGTGTCTAGAAGCCAGTGAGCAAAAGGTTCTGAATAGCTGTGTCAGGCACATGTTAGCAGACTGCTTGATCTTTGAGTTAAAATGAAATGTTCTCAGACATTTCCATTGCATTCAAGAAACTGAAAGGGCTCTGCCTAGTAGCTTATTATGCCTCACTATTTCCCATCTGTTTTTCCCTGGTATTAGATTGTCAGTGTAATTATAAAATTTCTTGTCTTTGAAAGGATACCTAATAAAAATATTTCACATATCTTAGAAGCGCAGAGTTGAAAAGCACTGCACATTTATACAAAAGACTGACATTTATGAATACAGCCAAAATATGGAAAGGTGGGCTATTTAAATGGTCACAATTATACAAGGGGAAGTTAAGACTAATTTTTACAAATCCCTTTAAAAGCAGATCACATTATTAACCCTTTTCTATTATGCAATATGGCTAAATTATATCATTTCCATTCTTTAGGATATTGTAATTTTTTTAAATGGCTAATTATGGGCCAGATTCTGCAAACCTTATTCACAAGAAATAGTACCTTACTATCAGACTTATTCAGGTCAGTTATATTTACCAAAGCAGTTAAATATATATTATAGTCAGTGGGAAATGAGCATAAACTTGAGGCTTAGCATTTCCTTAAGTAGTCTGCTAGAACAGTGATGTGATTTAAAAACATGCTTAAATCACTTACTGAATTGGAAGGGTGTGTGGAAAATCAGTATATTTCTAATGGTGATGAAAATGGAACCTATGTTACTTGCTAATTGTACTGGTAGAGTTTGCAAAGAAAGACCACACCTCAAGGTTATTGGAGAGTTCCAGATAAGTAGCTTCTACATGCACATTTAATAATCTGTTTTGTGGTTGCATTGAAAGCAGTATTGATACAGCATAACGTTACTCCAGAATCAACTATGGTAAAATCAAAGTTTGGAGTCTGTGACTTGAGTTAATCCCCAATCTTTGCTTCCAAACTTCTTTTTTTCCCCAATTTATAGACTATCTTGACCTTCCTTAGATTATCCATTGACTCCTTCTACCATTCACCTTCTTTGGCTCACAAACTTCTTATTCACTAGAAATGTCAATAGTAATTAAGTTTCATTGTCTGAGTTCCTAATAAAAAACCAAACTGATGATACTTCACATTCCCTTAGACTTCTACAAAGCAAGCACAAAATGTTACTATCCAACCCAAATGTATTTTTATGTTCATGTTGCATTAATGGGAAAGTCTACAGAAGGTTCAAGACTGATGAAATGGGACTTAACTGTGTTATTTGCAAAATCATTATTCTTTCATGTTTATGGATTTTTTTAAATTTCTACAAAACAGATCTTTTGAAAACATAAAAGAATGGTATTAACATACAAATAGAGATGAGTTATATGCAAGCAATGGAAAGAAAACTTCTGAAATGCTTTGCATGATAAGCTTTCTCTTGAATTGAATGTCTAGCCTAAATTACACTATATAATTATTAACCCCCTAGATCCAAACTAGAATAGTAGAACAGCTTAAAATCAAGTTCATAAGATTTACGCTGCTTATTTTCCCTCACACTGATTTGCTGTTAGTTTCCTTCTGTAGCTACTTCCATAGCTCCTATGTGGAATCTGATCCAATGCCTAATGCAGTCAGATGCCAATACCCCTAGCATTTACCAATACTGAATATCCATCAGAGGTGCATTTTAGTTATGGTGTTACCCCTAAGTCTTTGATCAAAGTAATCTTTAGTTATTAACATTAAACCAGTTCTCTTGTCTATTAAATATATTCTTACTTCCTTACTTTGTTTTTTCCTGATCATTGCCATATCAATTTGTTCTCTCAGAAATGCATATAGATAGCAACAGATGGATATAAAGTATTTCTCTGCAAGTTGTGGCATTCCTTTAATTCTTTTACCTTCTGTTATTTTATTTGAAGCATTTTAATACAGCTCTCGCACCTCTGTTTTGTAATTTTTAAAATATTTTTCTGTGTTGTAATTGGCCTCCTAAAATTGAGCTTTTATTTTATAAAGACTATTATTTTGTACACTGACCAGGTAGAAAAAGGCGTGGAGTTTCTGGTAGTGAAATTTAAAATGGTGCATTCCTGTATTAGCTTGCAAGAGAATAGAGGGAAATATTGTAATATTCTAAATTGGCCAGGTGATGTAGGCAGGAACAACTCAATATCAACATATTTACCTATATAGGTATTAAATATACACTATAATTCAGTCCAAGCTCCCCCTGCCCATGTACTCTGTATGAAACAACCAAAATTTCATGTCAACACTCCCACTGCTTGAAGACTTTGTCATATACAAGAATAAGCAGTCTGAGGGTGGCTGTAGACATGCAGGGATGTAGCTCCAACATTGTAGCATTGGAGCAGACTTGATTAATTGAGTCTGCTGGACCATGCTAATTAGCATGCTCCAGCAGCCTCCATCTCTTGTTTATTTAGTGTCCCTGTGCTTCAAAATGGCTGTGGAGGTGCTTTAACTAAAGTTCATTGACTTAGTTTTAGTTAAAGTAACCCTGCTTCCATTTTGAAGAGTGGGATGCTGAATACATGAGATACTACTGGCACTGTAATTAGAGTGGCTTTCAGAGCTGCTCTCATTAAAGTGTCTCCCCCACTCCACATCCAGAGTACAAGTAAAGATGCCCTAAATGAAATATAGAATGTTATAAATCATCACAAACTAGTTGATAAAAAATAAAATAGTCCACGAATAGTCTCTAATATACTTGTGCAAAATGTTCAGTGAACAACTTGGAAGAATCAACAAATTCAAACCAACCAAAGTTTTCTAGCAAAATAAATAAATAAATAAAAACCTGCAGAAGCTTCATCAGCTCAGAGAGCAGTGGTTAGGATATTATACTACTATATTCTTTCTTAAAAGGTTCCCTTCATATTCAAGGTGCTGTTTCAACAGACATCCCTCAATATAAGTATGTCACATATAAATACAGTCAAATTAGTACAGATAAGGTGAGTCAGAAAATCTACCTAGGGAGAGATGGCAAACGATATAATTACTATTACAGATGATGGGAGGTGGCAATACTAGTCATACTTCTGTCACATTAATGAGAGAAAGTGATTGGAAAACTAAATTAAGCAGCTTCTCAATAGGCTTAGAAACTGTAAAAACTAACAATCCCATCAGGGAAATCAGCATCCAGAACCTTGAGGTAAACATAAGAATAAAGTTGGGACATTTAGGTTGCAGTATGTTCTCTAGCACAGGTGAGAAATAATGAGCCTATGCTAAATTGGATCTAAAATGTAAGCAACTATGCTGAATTAGCAGGAAACAACTACCCATCCTTCCAAAGGATAGGATGTATTAGTAGCTTATCTTGTCAGAGGAAAACAGGCTGTGGGCCTATGATATGAACAATACAAGAATGATGAACTTTTCAAGGTGAATTTCAGACCTAGACAGCCCAAACGCTTATATACCACTTAAATCCCCCTTAAGCCCTCAAAACAGGCCTTTAGTTTAGGGGCATGAAATAGATAGAGTGTGCAGTATGCCTGTGCTTTACTAAGTAGCTTGCATTTATGTGAAAATGTGCACTTCTAGCTCTCTGGTAAAATATCAGTGATGCATGGGTATGCTAGCACTGGGTTCCTTTTGCCTTGGAGAGGGCAGCTAAGTACAGCTACACCTAGCTGTTCCCCCTTGCCATGAGTCACACCCAGAAATGCCCCAGTAGCTGCTGTGGGGATACCCTTCATTGTTCTATATTAAGCAAGGAAGGGTGGCAGGGAGGACGGTGCCACCAGGGGCAAAGATAGGACTTTTGTATCCTGGGCAGTAGTGGTGCATGTGCCAGCATCAGTGACTGCGCTAGTAGTGGTCAGAACAGCAGTGGAACAACTGCTATTTTTTATGCCTGTCCCCTCTTACACTCTCCCCAACCCAGCTCCTGGTTACCCCAACTCATGTCCTGGTTACCCTCCAGAGCTACATTATTGGGTGTGCCATTTTTGTGTTTGGCCTGTGCAGAGCTGGAGCTAGTTGGTGGAGCTTTCAGCAGCAGCCCTGCACATGCTGGGGAAGAAATGTAGGCATACCAGCAGTAACTTAGGGATCTATGGCCCACTCCACAGGGTACTCTGCAACTGGATTAAACAGGGTGGGTCCAACTGTGGAGAGGCTCTGATTCATTCTGAAAGCCAGGTATAAATCTCCTGTAAGTCTGTTCTTCCTGTAATTTGACACAAAAGCCAATCTAATTTAGTTTGCAGTGATGTGTGAGATTAGATAGGACTAATTAAATGTGTAGGCTGCTTGTTTTTAAATTTGCTTTTCTTTAGTGCTTTCCTCCAATTACTAAATAAAAATACACATTTTTAAAGAACGTATTGGGGCTAGATCCACAAAAGCAGTGAGGTCTCTATTCCTACCTTACTATCCCTGTAGGTACCCAAGTCCAAAATTTATATTCTCCAAATCTCTTGCTAAAAACCGTTAACTCTTGGACACGTTCAGAATTGTCTAAGTTTTGACAGTGCTGAGCAGCACTACTGTAGTATTTAACACCCCAGCAGGATGTGCATTCCCTTGAGTATTTTGCCTACAGGACATAATTATCAGAGCACGGTCACTGGAATCTTACAAAAGCACTGCTCCACCTTTTTTTCTAACAGCTATGGCACTCACTGGGATGGCAGGACAGGCAGGTTCAATTTCCTCTTTTGTTTCAGGAGACTTGAATCCACCTCTTCCACTTCACAATGAGTACTCTAAGTGCGAGGCTCTCAATTTTACATGGAACAATTCAATATTCACTGGGCCAAAGAGAATAACTTTATACCCTAGTGGTTAAAACATTTACCTGCAGGGGATACAAGTGTTCTAGTCCCAGACTCCAAGGGTGCCTGTACACATGCGGTACACACGTGGAGCAGACTTGAATAATCGAGACTGCTGGAGCATTCTAATTAGAACGCTCCAGCAGCCTCAGTGTCATTTGTATTCAGCATCCCTGCATTTCAAAATGGCAGTGGGGGGCTCTTTAACTAAAGCTTATTAAACGAGCTTTAATTAAAACACCCTTACTACTATTTTGAAGAGCAGCACACTGGGGGTGTTTTAATTGTAGCAGCTTCCAAGAGCCACTGTAATTAAGATGCACTTCCCCCACCCTGGAGAACATGTAAAGATGCTCCAAGATTGCAGCCTTGAACCTGAGACCCAAGCCTGCCACCCCATAGCTGGCTACCCAGACAGAACAAGGCTTATCTGAAGCCTACACTAGGGAATAATTCTTCACCCACTCCCTGTCACTGGAGTGACTGGCCAGGGCGGTCTGATCCTCCCCTATAAAATCCCTGAGCAGGAATAGGAAGTATCTAGGCAGTAGGGTTCAACCTGCCTTAAAACTGCTTTGCTGGGGCCTTCAGCTTGCTTGCTGGCTCTGCACTGTCGGCTTCTTGACCCAGATTGCTCTGACTTGTTTCCTTGCTTGACCTTCTGGCTTCCTGACTTGGATCACACCTGAACCCTGCTTTTGACTGACTTAGCTTTTTTCTCTTGGATTCTGCTTGCTTCTCCTGATTCTACTCAGCACACTCATCTCCAAGAAGCCTCAGACCTGGCCGCCCATATCCTGGTGTGACATTAGTTTACAATATGTGAGCATGAAGAGTGACTGAAAACAAGATATACCCCTTTCATCCCCCAGGGGAATGCCCTATCTCTTAGGCTGGAGGCATCAAACACCTGGATATGGCTCATGGAGGTGGGTTATCTGGCCTGCAGGGCTTCTCTCAGTCCAGAAGACTCACCACCAGATCTGGCCCACTGGGTCAGGAATTCTGCAGCTTTGTCACTGGAGGTGGGTTGTTCAGCTTGCAAGAAAGTCCATGGTCTAGATTTGGCCCATGGCCAAATTAGTTTGACATCCCTGCTCTACGTGATAGATTGAGAATTAACCACCCTAGAATACCTGCTAGTTCAACAACTAGAACATGTACTTGGAACATTCAAGTGTGCTTGGGCAGAGGACAGAAGCAAAACTATATCTCCCATATCATGGGTGGGTTTTCTAACAAATTTCTCTATTAGAAAAAGGGTGAGAAGCACAATGTCTGAAAGACCATGGGATGTCTTTTAAAAGAAAAGACAGATATCAATTAGTGGTGCCTAAGTGATACCTAATCCAGGCAAGGGTACTGAGCTGTGAATATCAAGTGGGTGAAGTCACTTCCCTGAAACCAAGTGCTTAAGTCTTGGAGAGGGGTAGATGACCTTCTTCTCAGTATGTTCTTAGATGGGTATCTTAGATGATTCCCAACTCACTACATTGCCTGTTGCAGATCCCATTTTAGGTGCCTCATTCTTCCAAGTTGTAGTATGGAGCATGTGGATGCATGCAAACCTCACCACAGGAAATAAATTTAAGTGCCACAACTGCCAAAATGGTGACACCTTTGTACATCTAGCTCTCAGTATGCTCAAAAGCTGTTAAAGGAAACAGCTGCAGGGGGCCAA
Source organism: Crocodylus siamensis (assembly GCF_052110815.1). Taxonomy (NCBI): domain Eukaryota; kingdom Metazoa; phylum Chordata; order Crocodylia; family Crocodylidae; genus Crocodylus; species Crocodylus siamensis. Next base: position 172,314,159 of record NC_143399.1, read on the forward strand.
AACTAATTCAGACTTGTGATATGTTAAGTTGTTGGTATAAACCAGACAATGCCCCTAGACCCCTGTCTAAGCATGGACGATTCATGCAGTTGCTCACCAAGACAAGTAAAGGCAAGAGACCAGTTGGCTGAGGTATACACAGAGGAGACGGAGAAGCATCTAACCATGCTTCATAAGTTACTTAGCAATAGAAGAAGACAGCAAAACTTTTGAAAACGCCAGTTAATGGACCCCCACTGGTGATACGGTTCACAGTTATGATCCCCATGTTTGATACCACTCAAGATAAAGGGAATTTTCTAGATTTTATAGTGATTTCATCTTTCTTTCAAGAATATTTTGTTTCTTTTCCAATTAAATTATCTAATTTATAATTATGTGTTTGAGAGCTACTGTGACAAAGTGAAGTAGTAAAGAGTTCTCTGTGTTATGAGTAAAGGTCAAGGGCAGGCACTTGCTATTATTGTTTCCAACACCCAGCAATGCTGAGTGATTACAAGTGGGGAAAGACACTGAAAGGTACACCGAAAAAAGGACAGTTCTCAGTGTCAATAGCTGTAACCCATCTTCTACTCCACAGCAAATAGGTCAGAGAGTGGTAGTTGATGAAACCAAATCTACATGGCACTCAGTGATTAGTGGCATACTCCAAGGCTCTGTTCTCAGAGAAGTGCAAGGTGCTCCACCTCGGAAATAAAAACCCACATCATACTTATAGGCTCAGCAATGCTATACTCGCTAGCAACATGACTGAAAGAGACTTGGAGGTCATGATTGACCACAAGATTAATATGAGCCACCAATGCAATACTGCAGCTGGCAAAGCAAATAAAACTCTGGCTTGTATCTACTGATGCATCACGAGCAAGACCCAGGAAGTCATCCTCCCACTGTATTTGGACTTGGTGAGGTGGCAGCTGGAGTACTGCATCCAATTCTTGGCTCCATAATTTAGGAAGGATATGGAGAAGCTTGAAAGAGTCCAGAGGAGAGCCATGCACATGATCAGAGGGCAAGAGAACAGGCCTTATGAAGAGAGGATGAGAGCTATGGGACTCTTCAGCCTGGAGAAGTGCTGGCTCAGGGGTGACTTGGTGGCAGCCTATAAGTATGTAAAGGGTATACATCAAGATCTGGGGGAACACCTGTTCACCAGAGCACCCCAGGGTCACAAACTCCTGCAGGACTGTTTCAGGCTGGACATAAGGAAAAACTTCTTTACTGTCTGAGCCCCCAAGGCCTGGAACCTACTCTGGACACTTTCAAGAAACATTTGGACATTTATTTCGCTGGGATCCTTTGACCTTAGCTGACTTCCTGCCCTTTGGGGCAAGGGGCTGGACCCAATGATCTTACGAGGTCCCTTCCAGCCCTAATGTCTATGGAATCTGTGAAATCTATGAAATTTAGAAAGAAGTACAAAAAAGTCACACTGATTTAGACAATATAAAAACCAGACAATCAAAGTAACTTTGTTACTTGCCTTTAACACAGGCAAGAGCAGAGTCTATTAATATATTTTGAAAGGAAAAAATTGTGAAAAATGACAGAGGAATTGTTGCTGGTCACTAAAGCACAAAACAACTACAAGACATAAAGATGACCTTTACATTTCAGGGCCTCTAATTTTTCAGTTGTGATTGATAATATTTGCAGATTATATAGGTTTAGCTATCTAATGATCTGTTTGTGGGGAAGCAGACCATTGGCCATAAAAGAATCACACATTGGCATTTACAGCAGAATATAGGACTACATTTATGCACTGGATTTGGTTTCCTTTAAAACTACCATATTTATTTGATTCCAAGATGAGGATTTTTCATGTCGTTTAGCCTTGGGGAAAAAAAACCCCTCATCTTAGAATTGAGTATGAGGTGGCAGGTTGGCAGTGAGCTGCTCTGGCTCTGGCTCTGGTCCTGGTCCCAACCTTGGGTTGGAGCCAGAGCAGCAGCTGCTGCCTGCTTCCCCACCCCTGCAACTTCTGTACCCCCTTCCCCTCCCCTCTGCCTCCCCGTACCACCTACCTCCCCACTACCTGCTACCCTACCAGTGCTTTCCCTGCTACATGGGTGGTGGAGATTAATTTAAGACAATTCTCCAATAGTTAGATTCTATACATGGAACATTTTAAACTAAATGCATACATTTTCCATATATAAAATAATTATGGGGGGTCATTTTAAATTCAAGGTTGTCTTGGATTCAGGTAAATATGGTATAACACACAATATCAGCAATTCAGTACTAGACTTACTGCAGGTACTGTAAGATCCAGACTCAAACTTTGTGATATAATACCAAGTTGACTTTCTTCAGACATTGCTGAAATGTTCTTTCTAATAACCAATGGTGCCATTGCTTACCAACAGGGAGTTCTTGCAGGTATGTAAAATTAGGGTTTAAGCACAAAAATAGAATACTGATGTGCAAAACAAAGCCAGCATCTGGAAATGTGTGATTTGATTTGTAAAATGTGGTTTAAGATGGACCAAATTTAAAAACAGTCAAGATGTCCACCCAAAATGATGCACTGATACACAAGGCGCTGCTTATTGTAGCTGGCAACTAAGAAAGTCACCCCAGAAATTGTATGCTGTTGGCATAGATTAATGGTGTCCTCACTGTTACATTAACATAATTTTCTCAGAAACAGCCATTATAGGATAACAATTTGGTCACAATCTTAATAGCAGGTATGGGTAAAAATGCTAATTTGGTAATTGCGGGTGATGACAGTGTCTCACAGCCAAATCTTTGCAGGATCCCAAATCTACTCCTTCAAATTTATACCTGCAATTTTGTGTGTTCTCAGCCCTAGTTGGTTGAATACTTATTCCAGAAACTGGGATTTGCGTGCAAAACAGTCAAAAATGTACCCTCAACCTGAAATTTGAACTCATAAGCCATAAAAAAACCCTATACTTAAAACGTGGTGGATGCCTTAGAAAATTTTGGGAGCCTTTCTTTTCTATTTTTTATAATAATCCTGTTTGTTGTTTTATCATCACAAGGATATTTGCATGGAGATGAGATTTGAGTTTGCTCATCTGCTTCTTTTCCCTCTATAAATACTAACGTTGGCTTATATGTATATTCTTAAGGCATACACAGCTGGTCTGACAATTTGAAATGCAAGCTGAGTGTTTTGAAATGACCAAGGACTTTATTGCTGGCCGCAAAAATGTGCTACAGACTATGGAAGACTGGATTAACAGCCTCCCTAGTGACAACCATAGTCACAGAATCCCAGCTGGGAGGACTGTTCAGTCTTTGTGTATCCACATGCCCATTTGAATGCACTGAACAGGTAGTTTATAACAGAAATATTTTGGGGAGAAACTTTTGTGATGGAATTCTGTATCTTTATAGTCTACTTTGGGAGCCTCATCATCCACATAGTAATTATGCAGTAATTGTCAAAAATAGATTTTCAAAAGAAAAACATTCAAATAGAACCCATTATTTTGTAATGACATAGCCTTTGAGCCTTTGAATATTTTTATCCCACTACTACTATCTTTAGTCCTTTACAGTAAAATGTCCTTTCTTATTATTATTTACAAACTAACCTGGCCCAGCTCCTTTCCCCTGTATGAATGAGCACTTTGCACTAACTTAAATCTCATGGACTGCTAAGCACACTTTGAATCCACGTAGGGGCAGGAGTGTCTCTGGTAATGATCTTGTGATGTCCTCCATCAGAGTTGTGCTATGCAGTCCACCTTAGTCTTTGAAACAAGTGCTCAACACTTCCTGAGTACCTCATAGTTTATTTATGCTCCCCATATATGCCTCACTGTGCTGTGAGTTTCACAATAATGTCTAATGTTATGTTGGGGCCAAAGTATTTTTCAGTAAACACTGGATGTCCTAATCCAATGTGGACATTACAATATAATGAATGGTGAAATACAAATTGAGTTCATGGCTTGAAATACCATATTCCCAGTTTGCCACAAATTTAGATTCATCACATATTTATTAATTGTACTTAGCATTTCACTTCATACTTTTAAAACTATTTAAATATCAAGTGTTTCTGATGGTAATTTGTGACTCACTGAATCTCAAGAGAAAGAGGTGAAATATAAGTTATCCATTGTTGCTATGTAGAGGAACACAGTTAAATAGGCAAAATTTGAAGTGTATCTTCAGCTGGACCAAGAAAGGATCCACAACATATTCCAAGTTGATTAGTCACCTGGGAAGATGTGGGTGAAAGTGGGCAGCAAAGGCAACACTGTTTAGGAGCCTGTTAAAAAAAAACTAAAGTTAGAGGTTATAAGGAACAGAAGCCTAAGTCGATAGAGACGTAACTTATTTTAATTAGCCGGTGCACAGAGAGAAGGAATAGACTTTTTACTGAAACTTGGACAACATTACAGAGTTTTGCAGACAGAACTCCAGCTCTGGAAAACCTTGGGCAAGTAAACCTCCAAAGTTTTTTTGCAGCAGTAAAAACTGCCTTTCTGCCAGCAGATATTTTCCTATCTCTGCTGAGCTGAGTAAGGCTTCTGCTGTTGTCCTGCTCCTAGCAAAAGGTGTATGTAGCTACTTTTGTATGTTCTGCAAATTGCCGTAATTCCTTCAGCAGCTCAAACCTGGCCATGCCTCCATGCTCAAGCAGCATAGCTACGTGGAGCTATCAAATGAGCCCGGCATGTGTATGTGCTCAGCCAGCTCGGCAATGGCAGCTCTTGCCCAGCTTCAGGACTTATAGGAGAAGGGTGGGGTTAATGTAGACAAGGACTGAATTTTAGCTGGCAATAGCAGTGAACTGAGATTCATCTGTAACAGCTGCTGCTGGATTTGCAGCAGGGCTTAGGATCCCTGCAAAGGCAGAGCGGGAAAGTTTGCAGAAAATTGTTGCTTGCAAAACAATGCACATGTTTTTGACTGGCTCCTGAGTCAGGAGAGGGGAGGAAACTCAGCCCCAGGGTCTCAGCCAGGCTCAGAGAAGGGAAGGAGCCCCAGGCCCACAGAGCTGGGGAAGACCCACTCTGCAGCTGCCCTCTGAAGGGAACCTGCCCTTAGTGACAGGGAGAAGACAATCTGGTATCCTTTTTTCCTCTGTGAGGCAGGGGACGTGTGTGGAGGGGAAAGGGTGGTAGGTAGGCTTACCTAGGAGGGCAGGGTGTTGATCTGGAAAGGCTCTGGGGAGAGTTAACTGAGAAACAGCCTGGGGCCAGGTGGATGATAAACCCAGGATTGTTTCAGTTATTAGCACGAGGGGCCGTGTTTAGGAACTGGAGAACGGTGCTTTTGGGGAGGGGAGACTGTATGTTTCTTTGCAGATACCACAGAGAGCTGGAGTGGAGGAGAGCTCCTCTTCCCCATGCAGGCTCTAGCAGAGAGCAGGACTTTTGAAGCAGCAGCACTGCCATGGTTATTGTGCTGCCAGTGTGAAGGAGACCTGATGTTTGTGTTGACCCTGTGTGTTCCTGCAATTCACTGGAGTCCCAAGGTTTAAGCTGGGGAATTGTACTGAGGGTGCCTTTGATTCAGTTTGTATAGAGTGTTTTAGTTCATTGATACCTGCCTTTGACAATTAGATTATTGATACCCTGTTCTGCTGTTAACCTTATTCATATGTTGACTGTTTTGTAAATAATAAGCTGTGTAAATAGTTAGCTTGTATGTACTCCAGTGTGTGGAGAAACCATAAGGAAGGACTTCATGGAGAGGTGGCCCCAGCCTAAGGGGCTGGGGGTTGACTGAGGCTATTTGACACTCCAGGACCCTGAATCTGGACATGGCCTCGGGTACCACTGTGGCTAGGGTTACACATCAGTCTGCTCTTTCCTTCTTTCCTGGGATGGGACTGGGCTCATGGAACAGAAACAGCTGGCAGGAACCATGACAAAAGCTATTGCTGTCATCACATCAATGACTTCATGATTTTTTTTTCTTTTTTTTGCTTTGCAATCTGAACTTTCCTTCCCTTTTACTGACTGGCTTTTTGCTCTGAGACACTTTCTTTCCTGCTCCTTAACTCTCACCTTACTCTGTCTCCCATGCTACCTTTTTTTTCCTAACCTCCATATATCTCTTTCCATCCTTTTAATATTTCTTGTTCTTGCTTTTTCTCTTCCCCCTCTATCCAGTCTCCACCCCCCCAAGAAAAATCAGTGTACACATGGTGGCATTTACGTTGTGTTTACAGCCATCCCTCTATTCATGAGTTATCTCCCTTCCCCCAATGCTTTTTCTGTCTTGTCTGTTTAGATTGTAATTTTTTTGTGATTAGGATTCTTAGGCAGTGCCTAGCTCAGTAGGCAAAGCATCTTAGTTGAGTTCCCACATACTACCATAGTACAAAGAATACAGGGTACAAAAAATTTTCAGGGCAGCATTCCAAGAGAAAAGAGATCTTGGGCTTCTTTTCCAATAAGATGCAAAATCAGTAACTAAACCTGATTTCTCAGAGGAAAGACTAATATTTAGAACTACCCGAAGGAGGAGAGTTCAAAAATTAGATTATAGGGTTCAAAAATCTAGAATGTACTATATCTACCTGAATCCACGGTAACTTCAAATTTAAGATGACCCCCCCCACCCAATAATTAGATTCCAGACAAAGAAACCTGTAACTATAAATCTAATCTATTGCTGCAGTAGGAAAGTAGTGGCAAAAGGCAGGCGAATGCAGAGGTGAAGGGGGTGTAGAAATCAGGAGGAGACAGTGGGGAAGGTAGTAGAGATGTGCAAAGCTTCGGTTACTGATTTGATTTGGAGGAGATTCGGCGGCTGAATCTCTGAATTTGAAACAAATCAGGCGACCCTTTAATTCTCCAAGTCGAATCGGAGGCCTCTGATTTGATGCAGAGAGATTCAACTATTTGACATAGCTTTATATGTTTTTTCTTCATACCTTGAGGTACCAGGCAGCTCATGAATGCTGAGATGGTGGGGCAGATGGAGCATCCCACGGGAGCATGGGGGGGTTCCCAGTGTGCTTGGTGACAGACCCAGAAGTGAACTACTTCTGGTCCACTTCCAGGTCCACTGTGGAGCGCACGGGGGACCCCTGCCCCCCAGCTCAGCAACTCAGGTGCCTCCTGGGTCTGGGGGGGCACCTGGGGTCTCCCCACAGCTGATCACTGAGGCATGGGGGGCGTTCCCCCACATGCTCTGCAATGGACCGGAAGTACTTCCAGGTCTGCCTCCGAACACACGGGGGGGGGTGGGGGGAGGAGGGCCCTGTGCTCCTGTGAGACTCTGCCCTACCATCCCAGTGTTCATGAGCCATACCTGATATCTCAAGGTATGTAGCAAAAACATATAAAGCTGTGTCTATGGCCAAATTGCTGATTCTTTGAATCAGAATCAGATCTTCAGATTCGGATTCAGCCGAATCAGAACAGTGATCAAAATCAGCAAATCAAATCACTGTCCCTCAAATTGTGCTGAATCTGAATTGAATACGGCCTGCTTTGCACACCCATAGAAGGTAGCAGTGATGGAAGAAAGGGGCCAGGTATTGGGGAAAGCAGAGGCAGGGACCAAGTGGAGGGAAAGCAGAGGCAGGGTAGATGGTGGGAGGTAAGTGGAGCAGGCAGACTGACTCCTGCTCCCTTGGTGCCTGTTCCCTGGCACTTGCCTCCCCACTTGTCCTTTACTTCTGCTGCTTTCTTGGTGCAGGGGAAGCCCCAGAGCCAGTCCTGACCTGGTTCTACCCAATACTACAGAGAGCATCTGTGCAGGAAGCCTGGCTTGGCTGGAGAAATTGGGGGCATTGTGTAGGTTCCTTCTTCCCTGCCTGAATTCCCACCCCTGTTCCCCTTGCTGGCTGGGAGCAGGCTGAAAGGAGGAATAGATGCTGTACGCCTCTGATACTTTTCCTCGGTGGGCTGGGCTCCCTGCGCAACCACTCCCCATGGTTTCCAGCTGGAGTGGTCAGACACTTGATTCTAAGATGTGGCTTGGTTTTTTCCAGTGATGAATGGGGTGGGGGAACCTGTCCTGGAATTAAGTAACTCTGGTAATATATAATTTCTTTGTTTCACATCTCTCTATGTATTTCAGGGTTCAAAGCGGGAAGCTATAGAAATGAAAAAATCTGAAGACTGCAGTGATGTTAAGTGATCCATACTGATTTACTAGTGGAGAAGAGGTGTCACTTCAGCCTTGTGAAATGACATTACTCAAACCCAGATGCAGAAAATGATGAGAGAGAGTACCACACACAGCAAAGCTAGTCAAAGTGATTACAGATTACCTACAGAAGGGCTGTTTCAGTGCCTAGTGCAAAAGTCAGACCCCTTGCACTAGGATGAAAGATGTTACTGAGAACAGACAAAATAGGCACTAGACTGCTAATTCTCTGCATAATAAAATCAAACAAAAAATCCTCCAGGGACAGCTGGTAATTAGAAAATCTCAGAAAGGCTGGTTCATTAAGTCATTTGCTGGGCCAATAAAAAAATCTGAACAGAGAAAAGGAAATTACAGTCTGTGTTTTAAATGTCATTATATGTTGCAAATGTCATTACAACCAGCTAAAAGAGCTAATGGTGGTAGAAATAGTGCCTGCATCTCTGTGGGAAAAGCAGGCACAGACTGATTTCATTATACAGTAAGTGGAATGGCCATTTGTTAGCTATGGATTATTATTCCAGCTTTCTGAGACTGCCGTGCTGTCAAGTGCAACATGTATTTCATGTGTTTATTACAGCACTTTTCAGTGGCTGCATGTGAAATTCTGGAAACAGCACCCATATGTGATGCAATTGATTGTTCCATTGCATAATGCAAAATATATGCACATACCAATACGTAAATTCTATCAGCAGCAGTCTATATTGTTTCCTTAAGTAAATGGCAAAACAGAAATGAGGCTGCAGTTATTCCTATCTTCTCTGAGATGCTTACTGTAAAAATTGTGTCATATGTATGTTCTGTGTGTACCTGTTATAAAGAGAAATATAAAAATATAGTGCCTCTTGTGCTGTGGGCAGATCAACCCCAGCTTAGCAGGGGAAGTGTTGGTGAATGCTATAATTAAAATTGTTTGATTGGCTTGGAGAATGTTTTCCCTAATCGAAAGTGACAGACAGAAAAGTGCACCTGTTTAAGACTGAAAGCCATATGACTCATCTTTCTTCTTTAGGATAAAGGATTTTAGAAGAAGTATTTATAACTATAGTGTTGCTGTCACCTGGTTATCCTGAATAATTTTCATAGGTACAAGAGAAAAAGCAGAATCCTAATTGCTGTCATTATAAGGGAGTTCTATTAAAAAAAAAAAAAAAAAAAGGAAAGTAGAATTAAACAAGAGCTGAATTCCCTATTGGCCAAGCTGCAAAGATACCTACTAGCTTTTCTGCCTTTGAAACATTATGTATCTGTGAGAGAAAATCCCCTGAGTTTCTAGACTTCAGTTTTTCACAGCCCTTACACAGGCAGTACAATTGAATGGAGATTTTCCCCTTCTTCTGTGCCTGCCTCTATGCTTATATACTGGTTGCACAGAAAATGGGACATGACAGGAAAAAGGGGAGTAAGGCTGGCTGAAAACTAAGATTTCCCTCCTCCTAAAATGGGGACATATTAATACCTGTTTCCATCCATTCCATTCCTTTCGACACTGTCTCTCACCCTGTCCTCATCAAAAAGCTGGGAGACTGTGGTGTCGATGCCCACACGGTCAAATGGGTCGCCAACTGGCTGGAGGGCGGCACCCAGAGGGTGGTAGTGGATGGGTTCTTCTCGACCTGGAAGGACGTGGGCAGTGGGGTTCCGCAGGGCTCGGTCCTCGGGCCCGCACTGTTCAACTTCTTCATCAGTGACTTAGACGAGGGGATAGAAAGCACCCTGTTCAAGTTTGCTGATGACACTAAGATGTGGGGGGATGTGGGTGCACTAGAAGGGTGCAATAGGCTACAAGCTGACCTTCACAGGTTGCAATGGTGGGCGGATGAGAATAGGATGGGGTTTAACACTGATAAGTGCAAGGTGTTGCACATGGGGAGGAAGAACCGGCACCACACTTACAGGTTGGGGAACTCTCCTCTTGCCAGCACGGCGACGGAAAAGGATCTTGGAGTCGTCATTGACTCCACGATGAACATGGGCCGGCAGTGTGGGGAGGCAGTCAAGAAGGCCAACCGTACCCTGTCATGCATCCACAGATGCATCTCGAGCAGGTCCAGGGAGGTGATCCTCCCCCTCTATGCGGCACTGGTCAGGCCGCAGCTGGAGTACTGCGTCCAGTTCTGGGCGCCACACTTCAAGAGGGACGTGGACGATATGGAAAGAGTTCAGAGGAGGGCCACTCGTATGATCAGGGGTCAGCAGGGCAGGCCTTATGAGGAGAGGCTACAGGACCTGAACCTGTTTAGCCTCCACAAGAGAAGGTTAAGGGGGGACCTTGTGGCCTGCTACAAACTGGTCAGGGGGGATCAGCAGGTATTGGGGGAGTCCCTGTTCCCCCATGCGCTGCCAGGAGTGACCAGGAATAACGGTCACAAGCTGGCGGAGGGTAGGTTTAGATTAGATATTAGGAGGCGCTACTTCACAGTCAGGGCGGCTAGGGCCTGGAACCAGCTTCCAGGGGAAGTGGTGCAGGCTCCTAGCCTAGGGATTTTTAAAAGGAAGTTAGATGAGCACCTTGCCGGGGTCATCTGATCCCGGTGCTCTTTCCTGCCAAGGCAGGGGGTTGGACTAGATGATCTACCTAGGTCCCTTCTGACTCTAGCTACTATGAAACTATGAAACTATGTGGGGAACATAAGTAAGACCTTTGGCTATATATTTCTTTTTCATTCCAAAATAGTCAATTGGCTGGGTGTCCCTTTCTGCCTGAACAGATTCAAGAACTTGACCCTGGGTCTGTCCCTTCCTAGCAAGTGCTGTTGCTAGCAGGCATTTGATTTTTCAGAGGTGAGCTTATTTGCCTGTGTCCCCCCACCCCCTTTTGCTAAATAGAATGAGCAAGTTTCCAATAAAACCTCACTGAAAAGTTCCTGACTAGCTGTAATGCTGAGGTCAGGAAAACATTCTGAATGGTTCCTATAGCTAACTGTGGGCCAGTTTGTAAACTCAGGGAAACACCTCAAGATATCATTTGTCAATATGATTCACCAAAAAGCAGAAGAGAGAACCAAGATACGGTTTCCCCTTGATGAATTTGAGTTTTATTCTAGAGTAATGCTAGTCAAAACATTTTGTCAAACTATTTTAATGAAAAATAGTTTTCATAGTGGCCATGTCTACATGACACACTGACTGTGTGGGCATTTAGCACATATATAAATGACAGCACAGTAACTGGTGTTGTATCGCCAAGTGGCATTTAGGTGATGTTGACTGCACAGTAGCTCGTTACTTCTGCACAGTAGCATTGTGTCACGCTTCTTGCCATACAGCACTACTGTGCAGTAGTAACAAGCTACTGTGCAGTCAGCGTCTCATATAGACACAGCGAGCGCATCCAGGTGAGCATGCATGTGCCTCTTGCAGCATCTCAAACCCCTTTGAGACACTGCAAGAGGCACATGTAGGAACAAAAAAAGTTCCCCACACTGCAAACTTGCAGTTCCCTGCATTCATTCCCCCCAACTCACCGGCAGTAGCCGAGAAGGACCAGGAGGCAGGAGAGAGACAAGACCCTGGAGATAAGCTGGAGACTTCCCCTGCTCTCTCCAGCCTCCTGCTCCTTCTCTGCTACTGCCAGTGAGTGTGAGGGGGAGTGGGGGGAACAAACGGGGCAGGAGCAATGAGCCTCCTGCTCATTCTCCTATTCTCTCCAGCCTACTGTTTGTTCTCCTGCTCATCTGCAGCCTCCAGAGGCTGGAGAGGAGGAGGGGAATGAGCAGGGGGCCGGAGACCAGCAGGGGCTGGGGGAAGCTGTAGCCCTTGGGAGGGGCTGGGACCCAGCAGGCAGGGTAGTCCATGTGCTGGGGGAGGCTCTGCCCTTTGTGGGGCAGGGGACCATTGGTGACCCGTAGGGGGTGCAAGCAGGTACATGTGCACCCCCTCAGAAAAGGTGCCACCGACACTGTCGACAGTGCCTGTGGGCAGTTGCTACTTTCCACCTCCCCCTGCCAGCGGTGGTGGCCAGTCGGTCAGCGCTCGCTACCCCTCTCTGCCACTGGTGGCATCTGCGGGAGCTTCCTGCTTACCACCATGCTCCCACCACTGCCGGAGCCACCGTGCCCCCAGGGGTGGCGCACAGCATTCCTGCAGGGGACCCATCTCTCCTAAGCAGCCCCCGCACCTACCCACACACTAACTCACATCCCTCCATATCCCTCCCCCCACACCCACACGCATCCTTCCCACCCCCTCCTGCAAACCCCACATTCACCCATCACACACCCACCATGTGATAAGGAAACCCAAAGCGAACATTAAAACATATAAATATTTAGGGTTTATTTTATTATGATGCTGGTAGGCCTCCAAATTTCTTTAAAACATTGTCCATTTGATCAGTCCCTCTCTTTCTCTCTCTTTTGTTCTAATTATAAAGAATGTGGATTTGGGGGTATTTTAAAAAGTGAATTTGGGATGCTGCTTCAACAGTTTAGGTGACAGAAGCGGCTAGTGTCCCAAGATACCAAGTGGATGGGCCTCTGAGGATCCTAAGGGCAAATAGCCCTGAACTTCTGGCCAGGGCCGGTTTTTATACTGCTAGGGCCGGCAGAGATGCTGGCCCCAGGCTCTAGCTCCCCCTGGCTGCAGATCTGGGAGGAGTCAGGTGGCACAATTTGCTCCACAACAAAATGCATGTCCAGGCATGTGCACTGAGGCAAAAAACCATGGCCCAAACTTGCACCGCTTCTATTTGAGCTGCTGCAAGCACACATGCTTGCATGTGTGGACATGCCCAGCCAGTATCTATGTTACACATGATATTCTGTTTTTAATGAAGCAATGCCAGAAAACTAAAATATTTCAGCTGAAAATATTTGATTTTGGTGTGGCATCATAGCCTCAGAAGGGAAATTGCATTTTGGTTGCTTTATATTCCCAGTCGGTTGTAGACTGGTCTACATTTCCCACAGAGCTTAAGGCCAGAAGACAGCATTGGATTAAACAACCTGCTCCTCTTTATCATAGGCCATGTAGTTTCACCCATTATGTATGTCCAAAAATTTGGATTGGACTAATCCATTTCAGCCCTTGGGAGCCTAAACTGGCATACTGTTTTATGTCACTTCAGGAGAAACAGAGGTGCTACCAATGGCTAAAAACTCACAGTGACAAAGAACTGATAAGTTCACATGTGCCCAGTTGATCCTGGTAGGTGACCTATTAACATTTCTGTATAGAAGAATGGAAAGCCCTCAAATATGGTAATGATCTCTGACATGTGGGCAAAATTCCTTCCGGACCCCAAATGTTCCTAAGAGGTTGATCCTAAGTGGAGTTGGAAGTAATGTCCATCATTAAGGTTGCCTGAGACTTCCCATTATAAACCTGTAAACATTTTCCATGCTGGGCTTGTGTTCTGGTGTAGAATTTAAATAATTTAAATTTAAATAAAAACACCGTCTTGTTCATTTTTATATTTTCAAGTAGTGGTGATTATTCTTTAATCCACTTGTGTAAATTATTTTTGTCTGTTCTTAAGACTAAAGTTATGGATAAACAAACAAATTACACTCATTTAAATTGGGAGTTACTGAGAGCAGCAAACATTTGGGCAGCTGCTTTGTGTATCTGCTTCCTTCCCATGGTAAGTGAAAGCTAACCCAGGGTAACTATTTTATTCAGGGGTAAATTGTTGCAGTTTAATTTGCATTTATTAGGGGTGAAGAGTAGAGAGATGAAACCGTTACTGCAGAGCAGTTGATAAAAAGCACACTTCACCTCTTTTTAACCCAGTTTTAAACTTGTTTGTTCATATCTTACAATCCTCTGTCCAATGCAGTAATTGACAGGACCTGTGCGCTGCTAATAGGAGACTCCCACAGACCTGCAAGAGACCTCAGCTGAAAAATGAGCAACACATAGAACTGCCCATACAGATCACAGGGAAGGACGGGGTTATAGTCAGTTCAGGTCTAGCCCATGTTACGAGACTAGGCTGAGAGAGAAGGTATTTCCTGGGCACGTCTGCATGTGCATTTATGTGCATTAGTTAGTGCCTAGTACAACAAGGACAAGTGCAGAGTGCTGCACCTAGGGTGCAAAAATATCCAGCACACTTACTGGCAGCACAGAAGCGGAAAGGGATCTTGGAGTCATAGTGGACTCCAAGATGAACATGAGTCGTCAGTGTGACAAAATCATCAGCAAAAGTACCTGTACTTTATCGTGCATCAGCATGACAGGTAGAACCAAGGAGGTGATACTTCCCCTCTATGCGGCATTGGTCAGACCGCAGTTCGAGTACTGCGTCCAGTTTTGGGCGCTGTACTTCAAGAAAGATGTTGATAGACTCGAGTGCGTCCAGAGGCGGGCCACTCATATGGTTAGAGGCTTATAGGAGAAGCCCTATGAGGAGAGACTGAGGGACCTGGATCTCTTCAGCTTCTGCAAGAAAAGGATGAGGTGATTTTGTGGCCACCTACAAACTCATTAGGGGGATGCAGCAAGGGACTGGAGATACTTTGTTCACCAGGGTGCCTCTTGGGGTAACAAGGAACAATGGTCACAATCTGACAGAGAACGGATTTAGGCTAGATACAGGAAAAACTTCATGGTAAGGGTGGCCAGACTTTGGAATGGGCTTCCAGCAGAGGTGGTGCTGTCTCCTACCTTGGGGGTCTTTAAGAGAAGGTGGGATAGGCATCTGGCTGGGGTTACCTGAAGGTGGGATAGGCATCTATGAATCTGTGAGGTACTAACTAAATGTGCTGGTGCTACTGAGCAATAATAAAGGCACAAAATCTTTTTGTGATGCTTAATGCTCAGTAGACTAATTCTACTGCTCATTAGCACAGCTTTTACTGTGATGTGTTAATGAGCAGTAGAATTAGTTGACTGTGCATTAATACCAGGGAAGCCAGGGTTGCCATTCAACATGAGAATCCACCTTGTGTGCTACCTGTGGCTCCACTATGACGAGCTTACACCCACGGACAAGTCTGCAATTGCCATCACTATTGACACACTGCTAACTCCATGACTCAACCTCAGGAGAGGTTCCCCAGACACTAGTTACCTAAGAAGAGTCCTGCCATGCACTGCCATTGGTTTTCCAGCACCATTCTACTTTGAATACTCCAGGAATGCATGGGATTAGGGGTTCCTTTGCTTTCAGGGATTGACGTTGGGAAGGATGGTAGAGGTGCAATTGCAAGTGGAGATTAGGGGTTTCCTTGAGGGGTTGGTACTATGACTGCCTGTGCCATGAGACTTAGTCATCTGACACTCATAGACTTTTTCCAGGGATTGGATCAGAGGGGATGGGGGAAAGTGCTGGAGTTCCACTTGCAAACCTCTCCAGGTGTACAACTTGGGAGTCACCCAGGCAGTGGGACTGGATCAGCTAATATCATAGTTCCCATGTGGGACTCCTGCCATCACATCTATGCTTTTCTTGAACTGGGAGGGAGGGAAGAAGTTAGGGAGGGGGATTGTTTAGCAAGGTGGATTTTTTCTCATTTCTGCTGTACTGGTGCATGTTATCTCCTGTCCCCAACCTTGATGTCCCTTCTGCCACCTGGGTCTGTGGTGCTGACAATTGGGGTGGTGCATCAAGTGCTGGCACTTGTATCCTTTTTTATATTTTGTCTGCAGAGCTCAATAAACTCTTGTAGTACCTTTCTGTAAGTGCAAGGGGGAGGGGAGGGCTGTTTCATCACTATGCTTTTGCCACCTGGGAGGAGGCTTGGCTTCTCCCATTACCTGAGCATGGCCCTGAGATATAGGATAGGGAGGTGTGAATGAGGCAGATTTATGTTCCCATAGGAAGGGAGATGGGCTACTAACTGCTCATGGCTGGGGCAGGGAGCCTTGTGCCTTGGCTGCAATCTAAAACAGAGAGGAGAGGAGACGGGAGGTGACTGGTCTGCCCAGTGCTGAAAGACAGAAACTTCTTGATCATTTTGCAGTCTAGGACTCTGTGCTTTGAGCAGACTAGCAATTCACCTGTCCACCACACCCCTCCATTCCTGCACTGGCTTCCCTCCCATCCCTTCTGGGCTTCTTGGCCACAGCAGCCTGAGAGACCGCTGTGATTGCAAGGATTGCTTGTAGCAGTTGTGGCTCCCTCTGGGCATTTGGTCAGAGCAGCTGAGAGCACACCTCCCTGTAAGGGATGGGTAGCAAAGGCCACAAGATGGCTGGGATGCTGGAGGACAGCAATTTCACTTGAATTGATAGAAGTTCAATGCACCAGTCTAACCTAGATCAATCTAATTTGAGTGTACCTCAAACCAGGTCTATCTTAGACCACTTATGCCATTTTTAGACCAGTCTACATACACTGAACTTCTGTACAGTTACAGGTTTAGATCAATTTCTGATCACCTAGTTCAGTCTAAGTGTAACGTCTGTACGTGGCCCATGAGTTAGCATTGTCTTATAGGAGGTTTTCCCAGCCTGTTCCCCTGACTGCTAATTCTTTAAATCTGGAAGAGGATGGAAGCTTCCTCCTCCTATGGTGGTCGTTTTGTATGAGTGTTGCAGGCTGCACTTCTCTCTTATCAGGTAAGACTTCTTTGTTTTCATGAAATTTTCTCTTTTCTGTTCCTGGTGGGGAGTTGGCATGTTCTCCCACCAGAGATTTAGAGTGATTTTTTGGGTAAATAGTTTAGATCTGATTACCAAATGCTTTACCAACAGGGGTTTGTTTGCTTTTTTGATTACTCAACAGTGACCAAGAGTGAGCTGTAAAAGTTTGCTTTTAGCACCAAGTGCACTTTTATAAGCAATTCTAGGCATCTGTTATTAAAAAAAAGATCCTGGTGGGCATTATAGTCTATCATAAGAGTACATAATTACTCATTTGGATAAGACAGACAATGAACATAAACAAAAACTGCCTTTGTATCATTTTAACATATTTAAATTCTAGATTTTGAAAGCATGCTGATTTTTCTTACTGTAAGACATCTTTTATTGGAATTTTTATGCCAATGTCTCTAGTGAGGTAACTTGTTAAAAAAAATCATCCAGACCAGCATGACATGGTTCCTTTTATGTTTCCTTTACTTATGCTGCATACTGTTTTATTTGTCAAAAATTTATTTTCAAACACAGAAAACCTGTGCGTCTTTTTTCCAGTTTTGTCTTTAAACGTATACCGTACTATATACAGGACCTATAATAACATATCATAATTGAGCAATATTTATAGACTGTACCTTTTGATCCTTCTCTTGCTAATAGATATCTACCTAAACAAGAATTTCTGTCATATTTAATTCAAGTTTCAAAGCTATCTGGTAAAATCTTTATCCACACTAAAACAAAAGTAATAGGTAGAATACTCGGTAACCCAAAGTTGCAAGCTGATATTTGCCCTTAGTTTGCTCTTATTTTCAGTTGCAAGTCCATTGATTGATATTGACTCATTTTAGACCACAAAGTACCCTCCATGCAGGAAAGGAAATGTGCACAGAAGATGGCATCCCATTGTTGATTTGGGATGGATACTTGCAGCCTGGAAGTTTTGCCTGAGAAAGAACTGATTTTTTTTTTTGGGGGTGGGGGTGGGGAGGGTAGTGGGGAGTAAGGATGCAGCCCAAACTGAGATATGCTCAAATATAGACTTAATAAGGCCTTCAAGATTTGGCCTTGAGACACCAAGCAGTTCTTCAGTAAAAGGTAGTTCACATAGAGTTTCCTTATTATGTGGTGTCCTGAAAAAATATTAAACTAACCATGTTAAAGGACACAAACTTTTACTTTTTGTTTTGCTATACAGCAAGTTGTCTGTAGACAGTATCCTGTAAACATCACTATATCTGCAGTTTCATCTATTCTGCATAAAACTCTGTTAACAGACAAACAGGAGAAAGCATGAATACGTTATCCATTAAACAGGATCTGAAATAGTAATTTATAAAGGTTTTCAGCTGTTTAGATTTCCAGTTTTATGAGCATCTGTATTATGGTTATTTGCTACATCAACAATGCTACTAGCTCCTCTGATTGCAATAAAGACATTTTCTGGTTCTGCAGCTGATCATATTGATACCAATCTACAAAAGATAGAGGAGAGCAATAATAGTTTGTTTTTTTTAAATTTGATGACTTTTATATTGATTTATATATCCCTGACACAAAAATAATTTTAAAAACCTATCAGTTCCCAGTAGTAAAATATCCTGATACTACTTTCTTTATGCTATTGCTTTCCTGCCTGCATATATCAACTAAATGTTAACTACCTTTGCCACTACTAATGAATAAAGTGTAGAGTCTTGAAGAGGTCTCTGGGGAATGGAGCACATAAATTCCTCCCTTTCTTTGCCTAAGTCAGCTGCCTCCTTTAATGAAAGAGTAGCAGTAGTATGATCCTTAACTGTTCTACATAAGTAATCTGACCTGACATTTTGTAGTTCTTGCAATCTCTTTCACAGCAGAAAACTTCCCTGGAAATGTAAACTGCTGCTTCCAGGCCTGATATAGTGTCTGGTGGAGTCAATGGATAAGCCTTCCCTTGACTTTGTTTGGGTTCTCCAAATGGAGTCTACCCATGGGTCCATGCAGTGCCGGATTTAGGCACAAGCTAAGCAAGCTATAGCTTGGGGCCTCACATTATGAGGGGCCTCAAAGCATTGGCTGCCAGGCCTGAACTGATTGTAGACCAGCAAACTGTAGCCCCACAGAGCCGGGTGGAGAGGCCGCAATGCCTGCTGCATGGCCCGCATTTGAGATTTGGCCCGGCCCCCCACCTGGGGATAGAAGTAACTTTACCTGTGCCCTGGACAGAAATTCTGGCCATGAGGCTCCATGCAGTGGTCCGCAGTTTGCCGGGCTGCAGCTGCAGCCACTTCCAGTCTGCAGTTTGCTGGGGTATGACATGGAAAGGTTGGGAGCTCCTATCTTAGGGCCCCACCCTGTCATAACCTGGCCTTGGGTCCGTGGATAGACTGGGAGAACAGTAGATGAGGGTAGGGATGTAAAGGAAGCTAGATTTTGTAGAGCAGCTGGATCCTAGCAGAAATAGGAACAGTACCAGGTCCTGCGTGGGCAGGCTGTAATGACATATACATCTTATAAATGCATTTAAAAGTGGGCAGCATCAGTAATACAACTTACAGCACAAAGAGCAAGAACAGGCGTAAATTCAAGGTGGCTGAGCCACTCATGATGCAATGCAGAGTTGTTCTGCATCTTTGGAAGTTGGGCCAAACCCTGAGAGGTACTGAACACCTTTTGTGAAGTGCTATGCACCCTCAATCTACATGAAAGTACCTGAGAGTTTAGGGTGCTTGAAGCTTATGCTCTTGTTTCTTGTGGATTCAGGCCTAGTGACTCCACTAGGACTGTTCCTTTCCATATGCCTGCATAATGTCTGTTACCTACAACAAGATTTCCATGTGTGAGTTAAGACAAGGATATTATTATGAATTAATTGTAAGACACTTATTCAGTGCCAGAAGTTCATAGCACACATTACAAGGATCAATAATGCATGTTCCCTGTCCTGAATAGTCTTCATAATAAAGGTGGCTGTCTTATTTAAGCACACTAGAAAGGTGAACATTTCTTGTACAGTTTGCTTTCCCAGCCACTTATTCTTACTCTGTTATAACATAGGAAATTCCTCTCTTAAGAGAGTGCTAGCAATCTAATGAGATTAATGTACGCAGAAACACTCAACACATTGTCTTATAGTTCTGTCTTTTTTTAAAGTGAATTTAGTGCTTGCAAATGGACCTGGGTTGGTGGCCTTGGAAACAGCTGACTTAGCCCTCAAATACATGCAGCGTATACAAAACGGCAGTTTCTAGGGCTGTGCAAAACAGCAGCATTTTGTTTTGACTTGCATTTCACCGTTTCAAAGGGACAGTGTTTTGTTTCATCATTTCATTTTGTTTTGAAGCGCTATTCCGTTTTGTTTCATCAAAACTGTTTCGCTGTTTCGACGCATTTGGATGCTTCTCCCATAGGCTATAATGGGGAATCATGAAAATGCCTATGACGTTGTCATTTCTTGCCTGATTCAGATGAAAATTGCAGGAATGGTAGCCTGTTCTGGGGGCATGAAGCCTACTAAGTTTCAAGGAGATAGGTGCAGGGTTTCTGGGAAACGTCACCTCAAGGTGCTGAGAGCAAAACTCGTTCACTTGCTGGCAGCGGCAGCCTGCTTGTCATCCTGCGCGCAGATCTGGGGGCCTGCACCCCTGGGAGGGCTGTGGGGCTGTGCTGGGCTGCTCCTGGGGATGCGGGCCCCTGGATCTGTGCTCAAGATGACAGGAGGCTGCCGCCTGGGACCAGCGCTGGGTGCAGGCCCTGCCCAGTGTCAGGAAGACTGGTGCTGTCATTGGCCCCAGGCAGCAGCGGCAACCTTCTGTCATCCCACACACAGATCTGGGGGCCCAAACCCTCAGGAGGAGTCCAGCAGTACTGGGAGGGCCAGTCCGTGGGGTTGGCGGAGCCACTCAGAGTGCAGCTCTAGGTCTCCCTGCCTCCCTCCACCAGGCTGCACTCTGAGCAGCTCTGCCAGCCCCATGGAGCTCAGCGGGGTGGTGGAAGAGCCAGGGGCAGAGTCACTTGGAGTGCAGCCCTGGCAAGCACAGCCCTATGGCAGGAGGCTCTGCAGCCCCACGGAGCTGAACCTGGTGGTGGGAGGTGGGAGTTAGCCACTGGCCAGGACTGTGCTCAGAGCAAGGGGTGCGCTTGGAATGGCTCCTCCACTGGCTGTCCCGCTGCCAGGCTGAGCTCCATGGGGCTGCCCTCAGAGCTAGGGCTGTGCTCCAAGCGGCTCCACCAGCCCCATGGAACTCAGCCCGGTGGCGGGAGCCAGTGATGGAGCCACTCTGAGTGCAGCCCTGAGCACGGTCCTGGCCAGTGACTCTCTCCTGCCAGCAGGCTCAGCTCTGTGGGGCTGGCAGAGCTGCTCAGAGTGTATCCTGGTCGTGGGAGGCAGGGGAGAGCCAGGGCCGCAATCTGAGAGGCTCCGCCGGTCCCACAGAGCTCAGCCTAGCGGTGGGAGAGCCAGTGGTGGAACAGCTTGAAGCACAGCCCTGGCGAGCACAGCCTGGCAGCAGGAGGCTCCACAGCCCCACAGAGCTGATCCTGGCAACAGGAGGCGGGAGAGAGCCACTGGCTAGGGCTGTGCTCAGAGTGGCTCTGCCACTGGCTCTCCCGCCACCTCCTGCCGCCAGGCTGAGCTCCGTGGGGCTGGTGGAGCTGCTCAGAGCGCAGCCCTAGTTTTCCCCCATCTCACGCCACTGGGTTCTTTGAAACTTGAAATGTTTCAAAACTTTTGAAATGTTTAAAGTGCTCTCATTTTATTTCAGAGCTGTTTCAAAGCCTTTTGTTTCATTTCAGTTCACTATTTCAAGCTTGAAACACATCAAAACAGCTTTGAAACAAAACACCCTTCGAAATTTCAGTATTCATCCTCTGATAATTCAATCATTAATAAGATAGAGAGTGCCACTAGATTTCCATCTTGGGTGTCACTAGAGTATCTGAACATCTCATAGACATTAATATTTACATCTTCACAACACCCCTCTAAGGTGTGACAGTATGACTAGCTTTATTTTTTATAGATGAAGAAACTGAGGCACAAATGGCTACGGTCACGCAGGAATCCTTGGCAGGGCAGGACATTAAACTCAGGTCTTGGCAGATGTCCTAGATGAGTACCCTATGATCTCTTCCTGAACCCAAGGCCCTTTTTTGACAAAGGCCACTAAATAGTCATATAGGGCATTTATACATGTGTTCTGGGAAGGTGGGGTGGAGGCAGGGGGAGCTTTAATTAGAGCGGCTCCAAGAGCCACTCTAATTAAAGCACCCGGAGTGTCTTGTGTATCAGCATCCCCACACTTAAAAATGGCAGAGGGGCTGCTTTAACTAAAGCTCATCAAGCAAGCATGGAGACACTGATACACAAGACACTGGAGTCTGCAGAAGCATAGTAATTACCACGCTCCAGCAGACTTGATTCATCGAGTCTTCTCTGATGCATGGTCTTTACAGCACATGGGAGCAGTCTTGATGCTTGTGTATAGGTGCCCATAGGTTTTCCTTCTTTTTGAGTTCTCACAATTAATGTAGTGCCACCTTCTCTGTGATATAGCTCACCCAGTACAGTGCACTAGATCACCTGAAGACCACTCATTTCTAAGTAGTTGGCATCTTGAAAGTGTTGCATAGTTTGTGGTTTATAATTTACACCCACGCATACTTGGGTTGTGTATACGAAAGTGTATACTTTTGGTTGTTGTGTATTGTGTTTTTTTTGTGTGTGGTTTTTTTTTGTGGGCAAGATGGCTCCTGTTGTTCTGGCCATGTGCTTTGCACATAGAAAGCTGGGTCCTCATAGCTGGCCAAAATATGTAAAATCCTCTGGCCTAATTAGCCAGGGGGAGCAAAGACTTTTCAGGCATATTGGTTAAGAGAAAGAGTGGAGTGTGGCACTTCCTCACTGGACAAGGCCAGGGAGATGTCATGTGGAGAGATATAAGGTGAGCTAGGCCGGTTTATAGAGGAAGAGAAGCTGCTATGGGCTGCCAGAGAGTAGAGTCTCCTCCAAGGGAGAAGGAATTTGCAGACAGCAAAAGTGGAAAATTGGGTGGAAGAGAGGGAGAAGGAGAATTTGTCCTTGTGTCTGGGAGCTCCTCTCTCCTCCTTTTCTTTCCCCTTTTATGAGGTTTTAAAGCATTAATACTGGGGAAGAAGGTATTGGTTCCTTGGGTTGGCTGGTTAGGAATTAGACTTGGCAGTTTTAAACATGGTTGAAACCTGGGAGTTTCTAATCCTGCCAGTTTTGGACTAGGGTTAAGGTTTGCAACTTTCTGCTCCCAGTGGAGCTGTGTGACCCAAATTACCTGCAGCCAAGGCTTAGAAGGTAGGCCTGGCTTTTCGCCCTTTGTTTCTTTCGATGGCTCTTTGCTCCAGTTAAGATGTGCGGTTGAGTCAGCTGTAGCCAGTAATCAACCTGGCTCCCTTTTGAGTTTGTCCTGCCGTGTTCATTTCAGCAGACCATATAATCCAGCCTAGAAGTTTTGAGGGGTGTGCATGCTGGGTCGAGCCACAGTCACCCCCCACTCCCTCACTGACATACAGCCTCTCCATGAGAGCAAAGATCTGCACCCTACCACTTCTCCAGGAGCAGTGGAGCCCCTTGCAATGCAGAAGGACCCACTCTCTTGAGCAGGTCCCCATGATGCAGTGAACCCAAGGAGCCGCTCATCGGACTCTCCAGTGTGGGCCCCACTCTCTAGCCAATTGCTCAGTATGCATGCCTTGTCAAGTCCATGAACAGTTCCTCTTAGACCAGGTACAGACATTCCTTTTACCAGTTATGTGATCAGAAACCAGTCTATATCCATAACAGAACAGAAGTTTGGAGGACAAAATTGGTTTAACCTTGTAATAATTTAGATCAATTCTGCCTTGGGCTTTTTGAATGCCTATACCTAGCCTTAGTGTCTAGTATGTTATCATGAATACGATATGCAAAATTGGCTGACAGGTGGATGAATGAGGAGTTTAGTCACATGCACGACAGTGCCTATGTCTGAATCTGTGTTTGTTTCTGTGATCCATATAGCTCCAGGGAATGTTTTTTTAATAAATAATTAAGGCCTAATCCTGTAAATGCTTTGTGCGAGGAACTGCCGTTGAAATCAATGGGTGTTCTATACATGAAGCACTTGCCCTACTGGGCTCTTAATCTTGGAATAAACTGGGGAGGCATTCATTTTGTAGCTGACTGTTCAGCAGGATAATGAAAGCATAGTCAACATAGATTTCATTTTTCATAGCTCTCTGCAGTGAGGGAGGACTCTGTAGTCCTAACTCTAAGAACAAATACCAGTGAAATATGGAAAAATGAAGTATGTGTCTTGAGAGAAGATAGCTTTCTAGGGATATTATACACTGTGGTTTTTAAGTGGTTGATTATTAGCTTTTAACAGATATTGGTTAAAATATTTTTCATGCAGCAGTTGTTGAAATCTTTACAATTCCCATTTGTAAGTAGTTTATTTCACTGCTTTTTAGTAGAAATGCCATGGTAATTTGGCAAAACTTAAAACTGTAAAGATTTAAAAAGGGACAGCTTCACCACATAAGAAACAAGAAAAAATAGTAAAAAGGAATCCCAACTTATTAGGTAGAATAGTAAATTAAAATACAAGCTTTATTAGAAGCTGCAATTCTAATAGCTCAACATGAAAAGGGGCATATTGTTGCTTTATCATTTGCGTCAATACTAGCATGATGCTTTTAAAAAAACACTAGTTGTTTGTTATAATGATTGTTGTTAGTTTTTAAACCTAGCAATAATTGAAATAAGAGGCCATGAAAAATAGTGTAGGTGAGATCCAGTGCTAGAGTAATGTGCCTATGCTCTCAGTAAGCAAACAGATCTTTGTTACCTTTTTTAATCTCCTGTACCTGCAGGGTGAGAAAAACAAAAGCCTATGATGTCCCAATAACCTGTGAAGGGATATATCAGACCATGGAAATGGAATCTAGGCACAAATCCGAATCTTCACTGCTTCCTTTAAAAACGAAAGGAATAATGCTATGGAGATTACATTTTTTATATCAAATACAAGCTGGAGTAATTATATGCAGCATAAACTGATAGACTACCTGCTACTATTTAAGGCAAAATCCATTACAGGCAAAGATTTCATGAAGATGTGCAGATAAGGAAGGCTCATGTCCTTAAGGGTTAGGTACATGCAGTCAAAAAAGCCCACAACTGAATCAGTTCAATCTAGGCAGCTTCTTCTACACTGCATAGGTTGAACTGATAACCTGCTGAACTGACATTCAGTTTTCAATTTGGAAAAGGCAACAAGAGGCCTGCACTGACCCAGGAGGGTAGGCAGGGGGCACCAGAGCACACCTCCCCACCTGCTGGCCTTTGCCAGCCCAAACAAATATCCCCAAAGACGGTTAAGATGCCCCCTGTCCAGGTGCTGACCCACCTTGGGGGAGCCTCTTCCTCAGGCGGTTTCCCCCAGCCTGCCTTCCCCAGCCCAGGCAGCCCTGGGAGCTGAGGGGAATTCCTCCCCTTCCCCCTTCCCTGCTGCTGCCACAGGAAGGAGGGAGAAGCAGTCTTCCCAGCTGGGTGCCTGCTCATGTAGCCCATCATGGGGGCACTGGGGAGCCCCCACCTTGGGGGGCTTACCCCCACCCCAGCCCAGCAGCCCCCAGCCCCAGGTAACCCCAGGGAGCTGAGGGGATTTCTTTCCCTCCCCAGCCCCTTGCCTGAGCTGCTGCAAGTCTCAGGTATAGCCCTGGGAGCAGAGGGAAATTCTCCTGCTCCTCACCAGCCAGTTTTACCTTAGCTGCTGTGAGTCTGAGGCAAAACGAATGCAAGGGAGTAGAGGAATGCCCCTTTGCTCCCTGGGCTATCCCTGAGACTTGTGCAGCAGTGAAAGCAAGGGATTGAGGAGGGGAAGAATTCCCTCCAGCTTTCGGGGGCTGCCCAGGGTTGAGGGACCCTGTGCTGGGGTGGAGGGAAGACCCCAAAGGCAGGAGCTCCCCCGGTGTTCCCACAACAGGCTGCAGGGGCAGGCACCCAGCCTGGAGGACTGCTTCTCCCTTCCTCCTGTGGCAGCCAGTGAAACAATCAGCAGCTGGGAAGAGCGGGAGGGGAGAGGGCTGCCAGGGACTGAAAATCCCCCGCCAGTGGGGATCTCTCCCCGGCCCCCCGCATGTCCTGTGTAGACCAGGGTGGGCAAAGAGTGGCCTATGGGCCAGATTGGGCTGGCAGGGGACTCCATTTCCCAGCAGCCCCTGCCCTCCTGGCTGGGACCAATTTCCATGGAGACCCCAGCAGCAGCTGCGCTGTGATAGTACAGGGCCAGAGTTTCCACGGAGACCAGCCCCAGCGGAGCTGGCAGGCAGCAGTGCTAGCATCTTCCCGGTGGGGGGGCTGTGCTGCAGCAGGCTGAGCTGCCGCCACCTATGCAGGGTAGGCAGCAGTGGCAGTGGTGGTGCCACTGGGAGGAGAGGCTATTGGGGACTGTGGGGAATTTTGGGGTGTCTATAGTCCCCCAAGCCCTTCTCTAGTGCTGCCCCTGCTGGCAGGGTGCGCCACAGGGCATGGAGCTGCTCTGAAGCCCAGCTTGGATTTTGCAATGGTGACAACATGATGCAGAGTTGCAATCTGCAGCCCGCATGCCCTGGCAGGGACATGCAGGCAGTGGGTCATGGTTCTGCCCCGGCTCCGGACCACTCTGTCACCACTGCGAGGTGGTCAGGGTACAGCCTCAATCCACTGCCTACATGCTCCTGGCAGATTGCAGCTCTGCCCTGGCTCTGGATCACACTGTTACTGCCACAAGATCCCAGCTGGGCTCTGGAGCAGCTCTGCGCCCTGCTGCACACTCTGCCAGAGCTGCTGGGGCTGGTCTTCATGGAAACCCAGGCTTTGAGCTATCACAGCACAGGTGCTGCTGGGGGCTCCACTGAAACAAGCCTCAGCCATGTGAGCAAGGATTACTGGGAAATGGTCTCTGGCTGGACCCACCCTGGTGTAGACCCTGGCTAGGCGTCGCTGGGTTCTGTTCCCCTGCCCCTGTCCCTATGGGCTGATGGACACAGGAAGGAAACAGGCTACAGAGCAAAGGGGCGAGGCAGTCCCTGTTCTACTGGAGCAGGAAGCTTAGCCCAGGGCTGCAAAAAATCATGGGATGCTGGGGAACTGTGAATTAACCTGAACAAGGAAGGGATCTGGGACAGAAGTTCCATAAACTGGTTTGACTTAAATCAGTTAAGTCTGATACTACATTCAACAAGGTTTACCTTAAACCAGTTTTGGTCATTTTGAAAGTGGTTTATGTGCACTGAATTCTGTCCCTAGCGAAGGAGTCACATAAACAATCATCTTGGTATATGTTACTGAGCTGTTTACAACTGTCTCCTGGACACTTTTCTGTGTTATCACTTACTGAGGTTTTATTTTTGCTTCCTTTCCTATTTCAGAACCCAGTTATAGTCTGGCTTGTATACCCTACTTCCTCTCAGGCCTCAGGTTGGTTATTTGGGCAGTGATGCATTAATTACTCTCCTCATTTTTGTGCTGGTGGGTATGAGAGAGCTGAAAGGTTTCTCCCACACCCTAGGGTAATGCATAGCATACTTGCATTACTGGAATGGGAAATGCATGCTGTGCCACCAGATGCCCAGCACAGAGTACTCCCCTCTGATCAGCGATGGTGGGGTGTGAGGTCCAGAGCAGATCAAGACTCCATGTATCATAAGCCGATTTCTGTCTGTTCATCTTACTTGGGGTATACAGCAAAATCCCTTTTTTGGAAATCAGTGCTGGTTGAATGCAGTTAAACACTGAATCATATTTTGAGTGAGGGCAATTAACTCTTGCAACAACGATTAATGATGGGGTAAATTTTCTGACTCTTGGATTCCCTACATTGAGACTTCATATTCTCTGTTTTGGGGATC
The DNA here is from genome assembly GCF_052110815.1 of Crocodylus siamensis. Lineage (NCBI taxonomy): Eukaryota > Metazoa > Chordata > Crocodylia > Crocodylidae > Crocodylus > Crocodylus siamensis. The sequence continues at coordinate 172,341,672 of NC_143399.1, forward strand.
AGCCATGGGGCAGTTGTGTCTCAGAGCCCAAGGACTGCCCCACGCCTCATGCCAACAGTCAAGTGATTGCTGGAATTGGACGAAGGGGCATCCCCAAGTTTTCTGCAATAAGCAATCCTCAAAATTGCCCATCCTGCCATGCCCAATTGGCATGGCAAATTGTGCATTTTTTGGGATTGGGCATAATATTTCTTAGATCCCAATCACATGATTTTATTAACATCTGTCATGGGGCCTTATGATATAATGGAGTGACATTCCTCAAATGGTATGAGTCTGTGTGATATAAGATGTGCATACAATTACATATTACACATAATTCTGCTAAAGTAGAAACTTTTGTCTGATAGCATTGCCAAATTTTTCCTTATTGTACCTCCACAAGTTATGCCATTACTCTCTCTCCCACTCTAACTCTGTGGAAGTAGGACAGTTATTAACTTTCCTAAATATCAATTGCCTTCCTGTGTTCCCCTTCCCTTTTAAGTTGCAGAGCCTGAAATGTTATAGAATGAAATATTCTGGTAAAGACAATAAGTGGTATATGGATTTCTTTTTTACAAGCACTGACACCTGGCATCTTATAAAAACAGGGAGCTATGTCGATATTGATGATATGTACATATCTAGTGCTGAATTATTGTTAGACAAATAGAATAAATGGTATATATATGAATAATATTTTTTCAAGATGAACATTCATGTAACAGCAGTTTTGAAAATGTGCTTGAACTTCAAAGTAAAACTAGAAGGAGGTTTCATATTTTCATAGTTAGTAGGGCCAGAAGGGACCTGAGCAGATCATCAAGTCTGACCCCCTGCCATGGCAAGAAAGAGTACTGGGGTCAAACGACCCTGGCAAGGTGATTATCTAGCCTTGTCTTAAAGACCTCCAGGGTAGAAGCCAGCACCACTTCGCTTGCAAGTTGGTTCCAGATCCTAGCCGCCCTGACAGTGAAGTAGTGCCTCCTGATGTCTAATCTGAATTTACTCTCTGCCAGCTTGTGACCGATATTTCTAGTCACTCCTGGTAGTGCTCGGGGGAACAGGGACTCCCCCAGTGCCTGCTGATCCCCCCGACTAGTTTGTAACAGGCCACTAGATCCCCCCTCAGCCTTCTCTTCTGGAGGCTGAATAGGTTCAGGTCCCTGAGCCTCTCTTCATAGGGCTTGCGCTGCTGCCCCCTGATCATGCGAGTGGTCCTTCTCTGGACCCTCTCCATGTTGTCCACATCCCTCTTGAAGTGCAGCGCCCAGAACTGGACACAGTACTCCAGTTGCGGCCTGACCAGTGCCGCATAGAGGGGGAGGATCTCCTCCTTGGACCTGCTTGAGATGCATCTGTGGATGCATGATAAGGTGTGGTTGGCCTTACTGACTGCATACTCACACTACCAGCCCATGTTCATCTGGGCATCAATGATGACTCCAAGATCCTTTTTTGCCTCTGCACTGATGAGAAGGGAGTTCCCCAGCCTATAGGTATGCTGCTGGTTCTTCCTCCCCAGGTGCATCACCTTGCACTTGTCAGTGTTGAATCCCATCCTATTCTTGTCCGCCCACCCCTGTAACCTGTCTAGGTCCGATTATAGCCTATTCCTCCCTTTTAGTGTGCCCACATCCCCCCACATCTTAGTTTCATCAGCAAATTTGAACAGGGTGCTTTTTACCCCCTCATCCAAGTCACTGATGAAGATGTTGAACAGTGCGAGCCCAAGAACTGAGCCCTGCAGAACCCCCCCGCCCACATCCCTCCAAGTCGAAAATGACCCATCCACCACCACTCTCTGGGTGCGGCCTTCCAGGCAGTTGGTGACCCATTTGACTGTGCAGGTGTCGATATCACAGTCCCCCAGTTTCTTAATGAGAACGGGATGAGAGGCAGTGTGGAAGGCCTTCTGAAAGTCCAGAAGGACTATGTCCACTGGCACCCCTGCATCTAAGGATTTGGTGACCTGGTTGTAGAAGGCCACCAGGTTAGTCTGACAGGACCTGCCTCTAATGAACCCATGTTGGCTGCCCCTAAGCATAATCTCCCGTGCTGGCCCCTTGTGGACATGTGCCAGAATAATTCTCTCAAAAAGTTTACCCAGGATCGAGGTAAGAGTAACTGGTCTATAGTTTCCTGGGTCCTCCTTCCTTCCTTTTTTGAAGATGGGAACCACATTGGCCCTCTTCCAGTTCTCTGGTACCACACCAGAACACCACAAGTGCTCGTAAAGCTGTGCTAGGGGTCCCGCAATGACCTCAGCTAATTTCCTCAGCACTCTGGGGTGGAGATCATCTGGACCAGCTGATTTAAATACATCCAGTCCCTCCAGAAGTTCCCTGACTAGATCCTCCCTGACCCTTGGCCTAGGTGCGCCTCCCCTGGGGCCTGAGAGGGGTCTATTGCGGGGGGGCTGATCTGGTCCCTGCTCAGGAAAATGGAGGCAAAGAAGTCATTTAATAGGTTAGCTTTGTCATCTGGTGTGACAACCAAATTTCCCAGTGTGTCTTGCAGGGCCCCACATTACCCGTACCTTCTTTTTGCCCCCTATGTATTTGAAAAAGGACTTCTTGTCTTTGATCTGCGTAGCTGGTAGTCCCAGTTCCATCTCCGCCTTGGCCTTCCTGACTGCCCCCCTGCATCCCCGAACAACTGCAGTATAATCCTTCCTGGTGATGGCTCCTCCCTTCCATTGGGTGTACGCCTCCCTTTTAGCTAGGAGACACTTCTGGATGCTTTTGGTGAGCTATGGGGGCTTTTGTGCCCTTCTGCCCCCTTTGATTCATGTTGGGATCAAAGGGGGCAGGAGGGCGCAAAAGCCCCATGGGCTTGGAGGATCATCTCCTTAAGCAGCAACCACTCTTCTTGGACACCTGGCTCCCCTCCCCTCCAGGACCTCAGTGCTTCCCTGACTATTCCCCTTAGCTCATTGAAGTCCACCCTCCTGAAATCTAGGGCTGCTGCCTCACTGTAGGTCTTTGCCACCGTGCGCTGGATGGTGAATTCCAGCAGGCAATGATCGCTGTTGCCGAGGTAGTCGAGCACTTGCAGCCCTCTCACTAGGTCATCACCCATGGCCAGTGCCAGGTCCAACAAGGTGTCTCCCTTGGTGGGGCTATGCACTTCGTGGGTTAGATAGAGGTCTTGAATTTTGGCTAGGAACCTATGTGAGTGGTCAGACCTGGCTGACTGCTCTTTCTAGCAGATGTCTGGAAAGTTCAGGTCACTCATGATGACCACATCCTTTGACCTAACTACTTCCGTGAGCTGACTTAAGAATTCCTGGTCTAGCTCTTCCCCTTGGTTGGGTGGTCTGTAGTAGATCCCCACCGTTAAGTCTCTTTCCCCTTGACTGCCTTGTATTTTAACCCAGAGCACTTCCGTGTGCCCCTCCTCTGACTCTGTGCTACTTGATGAGGATGTGTATTCCTCCTTAATGTAGAGCGCCCTGCCTTTCCTCCCTGTCCTGTGCCTCCTGTACAGCCTACAGCCCATGATATTCATCGCCCAGTCATGCATTGGGTCCCACCACGTTTCAGTGAGCCCCACTATGTCTGGGTTGGTGTCAGCTAGCAGGAGGGTAAGTTCCTCCTGCTTGTTTCCCATACTATGAGCGTTTGTGTAGAGGCATTTGAGGCCTCCTGAGGATGTGTGCACTGGCCCCCTAATCTTGGCATTGCCCTGGCCCTGCCCAGGTTGATATCAAATATGTTTCCAATACATTGCTCTCTTCCCATAAAACTGTTGCCCCTAAGCAAGTATAATGCCCATAGCAAAACCTTGCTGTAGGGGGAGGGGGCTGGGGAATAGGGGAGTTGTGTGTGCCAACTATCAGAGAGTAGGTAGAGGGGGTGGTCTGAATTACTTGCTGTGGGGACTCAAAAGACAGCATTGTGGTCTCCCTGCACCTACCTGCTCATGATGCAGGGTGTGCTTAGTCCCCTCTAATGTGGTGTCTGGAGCAGGTGTTCTGGCCCATTTCTAGTTATGCTAATGTCTGCCCAGGTTACAGTAATCAAAACTTTTTTTTAACTATGTTGTCTAATTTGCTGCTGTCTAAGTTGCCTCTTGCCAACACATTTTCTATTAAAGAAATGCCAGGATCCAGGAGTTTCTAATGTGATATGATCCTGTTACCTTATCTCCACTGAATTGAAACAGGTTTTCAGTTGTGCAGTTAAATAATATGGACTAGTTCCTTAGCTAAGTCTGAGCACAGCTGGAGGCATGGATGTAAAGGTGCCCTTATGCAATCCTGGTCTTGGTCTAATATCTCTGTGCTGGGCCTGTACCTGAAGCCTGTTTGACATGGTATCAGCTGCAGATAGCTTAGTGTGGATTTTGGGATTGTATAGACATAAGCCAAGAGTGGAAATAAAGTAGGGACAGTATCACCAGCTCTTTGCCATGTAAACATCCTTTCCCAGCAGTAGAGGTCCTTTATGAGCCAGATCTATTACGTTTGGGCACTGGCAAATTGTCACGAAAGAGTCAAAATATACCTCAGAGTAGAAAGCAAAATAGAGTTATGCAGGAATGGCACTGTAATCTCTTACTTCTTTTTCTCCCCCTTTTGAGAATCAAATATGTACATGGTGTGGGTTGTGGGCCATGTATCTTTCTTTGACTATTTCATAATACAAAGGCACACAGCTTGCTACCAGAGAAGAGGGGTGCTGGAAAACTGACAAGCTCATCAAAATTTATGCAAAAATTCAAACCCTCAATAACATCTGACATGATATTGTTGCAGATGTGGAATTGTAATAGCCCTATTGCTGCCTAAGCTGAACTAGGAAAACAAAATTCACTTTGTGTTGTATTAGAACTGCTTCTGAATCAACAGGAAGCTGATGGCCTAATTTTTGCCATGAAATGGCCTCTTAACAGAATGGATCAGCATCAATTTCAGCCCTGTCTGAGGTTAATGGAATAACTTCTGTGCTATATACAGTAAGCAATTGGAGAGGAGCAATCCATGGAGAATAACCATCAGTGTGTCTAGTCTTAGATTAGAGGTCTTTATCTAGCTATCTGTTGAATGAAAGCCTTCTGGCTCTAAAAGCTCTAAACAACTGGTGTAGTGCATTTATGGACAACTTTAAAAATAAAAAGTGGCTATCAGTTATGATAGATCCTGTTGAAGGAGAGTACTACATAATGAAATAGGGTATATACTGTATTACACTTAAGTACACAGAATAATTTATTTTTCTATTCTAAACTAAAGGACCATTGGAATAATATATTATTTGATGGAATGTTTTTGACATTTTTGGTGTATCATGGAAAAGAAATGAAGTTCATTAAAGCTATGACATCATATTAGTAACAACTAAATTAAGAAACAAGATGATTCTTCTTTCTTATGATGAGTGATAATACCCAATTTGGGCTAGTCTGTTTGTGGAGCAAAGGTATGATTGAACCTGAGTAAGGAGGGAATCATGGACTCAGCACACACATTAATTGAAATAAAACTATCAATTTACTACACTGTATTTTACAGTGACAATTCTATGCAATAGGTTCTTTCAAATTGTAACGCTTGTTGCTGCTTTTGAGGCATGCACACTGAAAAGCATTGAGGGCAATGAATATATATACTAAGCTTCCCTGGCTCTTTTTAGTTCTGGTTGCTTTGCACCCTTCTAAAATATTACTGAAAGCCAAAGATGTGAACAGTTTAGTCTTATGATCCTTTGGTGGTCCTTCCAATTATTCAATTAACGTATCATCCTTAAGTTAAGTGTACCATTTTAATTTCTATATATTCATCCCTTGTGCTCACAGCCTACTGACACATCCTGATACAGACTTTGTTGCTTATGTTCCTAAAATATTCTCAGGCAGTCAACACTATTCATGCTTCAAAAGCTAGCCTCCAGTACTCTCTTGTGTCTCTCTATTCTCTACTGTTCAAATATTCTCTTTGGTACGTTGTGTCAACAGGTCTGACCATGTGTAAAGAGGTGCATGACACCAATGTGGCATTACTGTCACAAAAAGTAGACTCCCTTTTCTCTTTTTAAGTTTGCTTTAAATGAAATTTAATAACCATGAAAGATTTCAGGTGGATGACGCAGAAGTATTAAATTAGTTTAATCAGAACAGGTATAAAACGGGAAGAAAACATGTATTTCCGCATGTAGTACATTCATGGGGCTTCTGTCTTGCCTTTTAATGACTGTCCTTAAGGAATGAACAGGAAGACCTTCTAATGACTGTCCTTAGGGATGGTTTCTATGATTACAGAGTCTTTGGTTCTCCCACACATACTGCCCAAATTGAGTGTTGTATTTCACCAGTGTTAATACAATTCTACATTTTTCTAAGTCATTTCTCTCTAAATTGAAACAGTGGTTTTTAAAAACCCACCATTTCCACTGCTTCAATTTAGGGAGAATTAAACTGAACTAAACCTCCATGGTGGGTACACCAGGGTGGGGGCTCAATCCTTACCTGCTTCTGTGGAGGTGGGGGGCTGAGCTCCCAGCAGGCTGACCGGTCCCTGTGCTTCCTTCTGTGGTGTGGGGCTGTGATGCTTAAAGCGGTTCGTTTCTCTGGAGGCCACCAAAATCACAGACACACACTCATTAGATGGCACAAAAGGTGTATTTGCAAATAGGGTCAGAGCAGAGTCAAAAACTCAGATTACTCTGAACCCACCAAGGAATTTTGCAGGCTGTATTTATCTTTTTCCTCCTGGGCACGTGTGCAGAAACAGGAACTCTTACAGCTCACTTCCGTTTCATACAAGCATACATGTGGTTACATCACTACATACATCACATGTATAGTATAATTAACTACTTAAGTATGCAGGGCGGAGAGGTAAATATGCATCAGCTAATTAAGCATGCTCAGAGACTACTATAGGTCACCAAGAGTTCAACCCCCCCCCCCCCTTTCAAGGACACAGTCAGTTGAATTCCAGCTTCTGTAATCTGTATGAGAAAGGCTAGGGAGAAGCTGGGGGAGAGTCTGCGATTTAGTATAAGAAAAGCTGTGGCAAGGCTAGGAAAGGAACAAAGTCCTTGGCAGTGTTTCTTTCTTATCGGGTGCAAGATGCAAGCTGTGCATTTCTAACAATACTCCATTTCTAACAATATTCCATTTCTAACAGCTGTGTGGGGCCCTGTGCTTCCTTCTGTGGTGAAGCCCCCCAGGCAGCACCTGCCTGCTGGCATCTGGCACGCGCTGTCCTGGGGGGTGCCACAGCCGTGGAGGGAAGCACCAGGCCTCAGCACAGCTCAGACAGGCAGGCAGGCTCTGGGGAGAGAGAGAGAGAGGAAAAAAAAAAAGATCAGGCTCCTTGCTGTGTTTTGTTTTGTTTTTTTCTTCAGTGGAGCCTGCCTGCATGTGCTGCCATCATGTCACACAGCCCCTAAGCTGCATGGGGCCTTATGCTTCCCTCTGCGAGTATGACTGCGGCACCCCCTAGGACTTCCCACACCAGGTGCCTGTGGGCAGGTACTGCCTGGGAGGGCACCACCACCATGCAGTAAAGGAATGGGGTCCCCCCACAGCCTGGGGATCCCACAACCCAGCAGCAGCTTGCCCCCCTCCCTGCCACTAGAGGGGCAGGCAAGCTCCAGCAGCCCTGCCCTGCCTCCACCACCTTGGACAGCCCAGGAATAGCTGACTTGCCCCTGGGGCAGAGCGAAGAGGTGGTAGGAGGCTGTCTGGGTGTCCTGGTGGCGGGAGAAGGCAGTAGGGACAATGCACGGGGCACTGGAAGCCTGACAAGCCCCAAGCACATTGGCTTCCAGCACCCTGTGCACAGCTGCACTTCGTTAGGTAGCAAACTAAAACACCTTGGAGGTGTTCTATCTTGCTGTGTACAAAAGTAATTTAAAACAGAATACACTGCCGAGTGTGCAAACAGCAATGCCATTAAAGTGGTGCAAAAGGGCATTTAAGCTGGTTTATAGGCCAATTTTTTGTGTGTACAAAGACCCTATATGTTTTACTTCAGGGATATCAAATTCATCTGGCCCCATGGGCCAGATCTAGAGTGCTGGTATGCAGGCCAGATCCAGGATGTTGAGCTTTCATCTGTCTTGTGGGGCTGCCTGTGGGGCTAGAAATTTGTTGTGGACTGTATCTTTGACACCTGTTTTACTGAAAAGATAATACTTCCAGTTTACTCTGGCTATACACTTTAGCCTATATTTGATTGGGATTAGAAATAGGCACCTCGGAATTTTCATCCTATGGGAACTCTGAAATTTTTGTGGAGAATTAGGGAAAACATTTAAGTATAGAAAGGTTTTATGAAGTAGATTGATCTGAAAAAATTCTGATGAGAAGGGGAAATGTTTGGGGTTGGTATTTTGAATTGAAATATATTAGTCCACAATCTTGTGCTGGCATGTTTTGTTTCAGTTTGGTAAAGCGATAACCTTTCTTTCCTTCTTTTTTTGTTTCAGGGCCATTCATCGTTAAAATGCATTTCCCACTGGTGCCGCATTGCCCCCAAGGTCTTGTAGTTCTGTGGGCCGTTGCACTAATGATTCAAAGGCTCTTTATACACAATAATAAGTTTCCTCGATCTTTTGCACCATTATTGCCGAAAAAGGGAGAAAAGGTCATGGACAGTCTTACATGTCTCCATTTTCTCCATTGCCACACATCTGCCATGACACAACCACAATAATGTGACTCCTTGATGCATTCTGCTTTTCAAAGAGAGGGAGAACTGTATTGCATCCTACAAAGTTCTATCCGGCCAGGGAGTTTGGACCATAGGGGAAAGAGGGTATACCAGTACTTAAACTAAAACTCACTGGAGGCAGTGCAGCACCAGATGGAAATGCAATTTCATATTGAGCTGAAATAGGGAAGTGAGTATGTCTGTTGACAGTATTGGTTAAACCACATCTAGAGTAATTCAAAAAGCTATGCAAATACAGGTGAGAGTTCAGAGGACCACAAAAAGATTCAGAGGCTGGAATACAAGCTTAATGCTGTGATGCTTTAGGATCTTAATCTATTAAGTTATTTGAAGACTGAGTCAAGAGTTGGACTGATGACGAAGTATGCATGGAAAGGATATTTGATGAAGAGCACTTTTCTACCTGGAAGACAAAGGATTTATAAGATTCAAATCCAAAGTTGAAATAAAATACAATTTCCTTGATATGAATATGACTAAACATTGAAGCTGACAACTACACAGTGGTGGACTTGCCATCAAGACTCCTAAAAGGGTCGTTTTTAATTTAGTTTCTGCGAAAAATTCTACAGGCGATGAAAAGGGAGAGAGACATATGTAAATAGGCTTAATAGCCCCTTCTACCTGGTAGTTTTTTTCCATTGCATTTTTCCACTCTTAAGATGCAATAGCACTTACTTGTATTTCCCAAATATTAATGTAAAAGGTTTAGTTTCCCCCCCCCATTCTTGGGTCAGATTTCTTGACTATCAGAGGCAGGTTGGTTCGAGACTTAATGAAAGATAGCAGGCAAAATCTTTCATTCTTCTTGACCTTGCCATTTAAAGCACTTCTAAACCCCAGGCTCTGTACCTACCTACAGTGTAATTTTCTTTCCAGCAGTCTGATTCATCTTGCTCCTTGTTTATAATTGATCCTGTGGATCATTAGTGCAGCAGAACAACTTAATGGCACAGCAAAGATTAATACTGATATTTTGTTTTTACTTTATGAACAGCAGTCTTTTTGTTACAGAAACAGAAATATAGTTAAATAAATAAGCAGATGCTACCAGGAGTGTAAGAAAATGATCAAAAGTACAATTAGGAGCAGCAAGAGCCTAGAAATAATGCTATCCTATCTTGGTTTAATTGCCATCAATAATGCAGTATTTCTCAGGTATGATAAATGGATATCTCCTCGTCTCTGCGCAGAATATTATTTATCAACTGTTTTCTTAAACATTTAATCCAGCCCAGAAATGCAAACACATTGCATGATATACAGTACTACAAACACAAAAGGAATGAGTAGCAAAAGCTTGAAAGAATGAATCTTTCTTGCTTAAAAGAATGTGATTTATTGTCATTTGTACTTAAATGAAAGCTTTTTAATTTCTCTACAACCAAAGTTGAACCATGAACATTAATATCCTGAACATTTTGGGTTAGGGAGGGGAAGATATTCCAACAAAGAAAAATCTGTCTATACGTTCTTTTCCTTGGGTGTAGTCTTTCTTTTCAAACTGAAACTCTTTAATAGCTTTACATGAAAATGGAACTATGTTAATATACAAAGACAGCTACAATTTGTGGGCTTGAGGGAAAAGACTCTTACAGGTGAATTTATAGTCCAGACTTAATAGACTGATCTCAGATAATGAACTGATTTTCTGTTCCTCTGGTTTGAAAGTTCATCCCTTCTCTTCCTTTGCTCGATGCCATCTGGCATGTCTTTGCAAATCCCTACATTAAGAGCTTCTGTGACCTGGCATGATGAATCGGGGTAAGAGGTCCTGGAATTGTTCATTACTTCTTACCTCTTGTGTTTCCCCTGTTCTGCTTTTTATTGATAAGAACACGTTTACCATTGAATGTTCATCTGAGGCTTTCACAACACTTTACAAGTATTAGTTAAAACTTGTGTTTCTCAGTAGTGTTAGGTACACTTTATTCACACCCTTTTTACAAATGAGAATTACAAGGCACATAGCTGCCGTGTTTTATGGCTTTTGACAATAAAAGCAGCAGCCTGCAGTAGTTGGGCTATAGAGGGACTCCACCACCATTACAGGTCTCCAGATGACTTGGTATGGAAACAATCTGAAAGGCTCCAGAAGAACTGGCTGAGCATGTGTCCATGTAGTCTGCATCTCCCTACCCAATAGTCAGATAGCCATTGAGAAAAGAGGTTGCAGAACCATAGCTCAGCTCCCATCTAGCGTCTGTCTGTGATGCATTGCCTCTTGCGTTCCACATGTGCTATGATTTATATTGTGACTGCTTCCTTTAGAGACCTGTAAGGAGGGGACATTCTTTGATTGCTTCTCCCAGTGTCTCCAGGACAAAATAAAATGCAATCTAACCTTATTTAACTTACTAAAAGTCATGCAGTGAGTTAGAGAGTGAGAAAGTCTAAGAATCCAGGCTCCACTTTCTTCTTGCTCTCTTCAGTTGACTTCACCCTTCCCATGCTGCAAGGCCACTCTAACAGAGCCATTGTAAGCTTGAGGGGGAGGGTGGGGAATAAGTAACCATTCTGTGAAACTTCATTGGCATGAACAGTTACCAGGGGCAGCAGAATACCTCTCTCCTTCTAACATTGAACCTTGCTGTTCATTTCTCTCTGAAAGTGTTAGGGTAGTTGACTGCTTGTTCTCTTGGGTTTGTTTATTGATGTCTGGCAGTTTTTAAATGGCCAATTGATTAGCTAATGCTGTTCTGCTGTAGAAGTGCAACATTATTTATAGTAGTCACTGACCAGATGCATGTTCCTTTCTTTTTTCATTTCTATGCTGCTGCTTCCCAGCATGAGAGTCAAACTTGTTTCCACAGAAGCTGGCAATTGGGAGGGCAGTCAGCTGGCATGATGGGGAAGAGAAAACCAGTGCCTTTGGCTTTGCTTACCTCAGTCCTAGGAAGACAAAAGTAAGTGGAAGAAATGATGCAAAGAGCAGGAGTGTGGGGGAGGGTAGCGTACACAGTAAGTAAAGATTGGAGAAGGGTGGAAGGAGGTGCTGCAGAGCAGGGGTTTTCAAACTTCCTGAAGTCATGGAAGCCTTTCACATCACTCCTGATATAGAGCCCCTGCCTCTGCCTCTGCAGGCTGTGAGATCGGGTGCAGAGGTAGGTGGTCTAGTCCAGCAACGGTGGTGTGCCGCCTCCTGGCCTGCTCTGCCATTACCCCCAGTCTCTGCAGAACCGCTGGGGCTCTGTGGGTCACAGTTTGAAAAACACTGTTACAGAGAATGGGAGGGAGGGAGATATGCTGAAGGAAGCATGTGAGGATACGCTGAAGACTGAAAGTATTAATTTTTCCTGACATAAAAGTCAGGAAAAAGAGATTTATAGACAAAAGCAAGGCTGTCCAGTTTCTAAGCCACTGGGGGCTGCATGCCCAGCAGACTACGCTGGGGGGGATGCACACCAGGCAGGCCACACCGACATGAGCCAGGGGCCCATGCTGCACCACGGGCTTCACCCGAGCACTGTGCTTCACGGGTGCCCTGGGCTGTGGGATCCTCCAGCCTCATATGCTGTGTAACCTGCCACCTGGAGTGGGGGCAGGAACTGGACACTGGATGGCAGGAGAGTCCAGAAACCCTGGCTGCTGCTGAGCTAAAGCAATGGGAGGAACAGCAGCTGAGTACCAGCCTAAGATCTGCAAATTCAGCTGTTGCGAAATGCCAGTTGGACAGCCCTGAACTAAAGAAAAGAATGGGAAGTGAAAAGATAGAATGTGAGTAAAAAAGAAATTGAGCAAGGATATTTATAGTGAGCAACATGACATTTAATTTATTATTATCCATATGTCATTTTTCCTATACTTTCACTGATGGGAACATTTGTTCTTGGGTTCGCTGCATGGGATTGGGATCATATTATGAAGTCATTCATGGTTTTACTGCCACTGTTTCTTTATAAACTGCAGCACTTAAAGATGCATCTGTTGCTACACCTGCAATTTATAAAGAAACAATTATATGGAAAGTCGAGTGTAAACATTCAATATGCCTGAAACATTTTTCTGTAGAAATCTTCAGTTTTGTTGAAATCAAAAGCATTTGCAGAAACATATTGAAATTTCCTGGAGAGAAAAGGGAAATATAAAAATGAAATGTTTTACAATGTTGAAATATCACAGTTGGTTGTGATTTCATGATACTAATATAAAACAAAGTTTAAATTAAATGAACATGATAAAGTTGAAACATTTTGATATTATTGACACAAAACTATTTTATAGTGACAATTTTTAAAAAATTTTCATTTGTCTGCAATCTTGAAAATCAGTTTTCATTCAGTTTGGGATAAGAATGATAGGAAATGACAGGATTTCCCAGGCAACAATTGTTCTGTTCAGCCAGGTTCAGAAAACATCACAACATACTGGTATCACATGCTTAGCTAGTCTACTTAAAGATTAGGGGGTGTGTATTGAATACAGAATTGTCTTGAACTTTATAGACTTAATGTACAGTCTTTTGCTTACACTAAACACCTCACATGTTTGATGCATAAGTTATGATGCTAGAAAGCCATGCTTTGATTAACTAGTCAGATTTCTGGTATTATAGAAGCCCTAAATTAATTTTGGACAAAGAACATATATTTTTAAAATAACATTCAGTTTTGATCTAATAATCTCCAATGATGGAGAGCTGACTAGGAAGCACTGGGGACCCAGCTGGAGGGCAGATGAGGTGGCTGTTTGGGGCCAAGAGGACATTTTTCCCAGTTCAAAGCAGGCCACCACAAGGAGCACATCTTCTGGGCAATAACTGCACAGATGGCAGAGCAGGGGCACCCAATCTGGATCTGGCAGGGGTGCAGCCTTGGGGCCGCAGGTCCAAGGGAATGGATGCTGTCACAGGGTGGGGGGCACAGGCTCCTAGGGCCTCTGCTGGGGTGCACCCAGTGACGGGAGCCCCCCTCCCCCCCATGTGCCCCTAGATGACCAGATCTTCCAAGACCTGGCTGGACTGAGGCCCAACACCATGGGAGCTCTACCGCTAGGCTGAGTGATACTTGCCTAGTGGCCAGATACACATGGCATTGGGCCCCGGCCTGTCCATGGCTGGGACACTCTATGTAGCATCTGCATGCCAAGCACAAGCGGGGGGTGGGGCATGGGACCCCATTCACTCCTGGATGACCAGATCCTCCAAGATCCAGCCAGGCCAGGGCCTGACCTCACATGAGTCCCACTGCTGCACTGAGCCATGCCTGCATGTGGCCAGCTGCAGCAGGGCTTGAGGCATAGTGGCAGCCGCCTCCACCACCTCCACCCCATGCAGAAATGGAGGGGCACGTGCCCCCCCCGGGCTTCCACCAGGGTGCACCCAGCAGCAGGAGTCCTCCCCCCACACCCTGTGCCCCTGGATAAGCCCCCCAGGCTCCAATCCTCCCACCACCCGGCCAGGCTGGGACCCACTCCCCTTCCTCTGCTCCTGGCTGGGCTGCACCATCTGTCCCTCACTGCAGGATGCTTTGATCTGGGCTTGCCCCTTCTGTCCCCTTCAGACTGACATGCTGGGCTGGGACGGGGTGCATGCCCAGTCCTCTTAGCCCAGGATTGACTAAAAGAGGCTTGGTGATCAACCTGTTGATCGTGATCGACCAGTTGGTGACCACTGCTTTAAAGTGTATTCCTCCACCTGACTGAAAAATGTTACCTTGGTTTAGGGGTCTGCACTACATGTCTTACTTTCTTACACTGGCATAATAGAATGGAGTTTATGCAAAATTGCGATATTCAGCATTAAATGAGAAATGTGTCTTAAAAATAATTGCTGGATGGCTATTATGAAAAAGTGAACGTGTGCACAATGAACCAGATTCTCAGCTGGTGTAAATAGCTGTCATTTTGCTGAAGTCAAACAGACTCTGTCTTAATAATATTTTGCAGCTGAGTTGCCAATCAACAGTAACTCAAAAATGAAAAATAATCTAGCAACCAAGATTCTAGTGCACTTACTTGTTTTTCCTTCTCCCTGTACCACCTTGAATGAACTCTGAGCATATTTAATTATGCTACCATATGTTGCCCTCCTCAGTAGACATGTTTTTAATAACTTTACCCAAGACAGTTCATGAATAACTTATACCTTGTTTTTTCACCAAACAGCTCAGCAGTACAAACTGAACAGAAGAGATTCCTTTAGGCAGGCCTCCACCATTTAGGCTTTCCCTTCTCATTAGTTCTGTTTCTCTATCCCAACCATGCCTTTTTTTAAAGTAGCAGTACTTAAAACCAGAGGTACCCAACTATCTGCCAGCACTGCAGTATCAGGAACAAGATTTTGATTGGGTTTTTTATGTTATGGAAATCAGCAAAGAACAGATTTAAATGAAGTCACAGCTGCTTATTTAGGATAAGGCTCTGTGGCTGAAAGGAGTAAGAAGGCAAAAAGGTTAACATTTTTCATGTAAATAAATCATTTGAAAACTGGGGAGGTGGATGAAATTGTGTACATCTCTAGAGGGGAAAGCCTTCAGCATTCCTGTACTTTGCTTTCTAGCTGTTAACTACAGGGGAATGGGAGGGCACTCCAGGGAGGGAGACATGAAGTAGAAAATGGTTACATATCCTATTTAATTCTTTAATTGCATTGTCTTTTAATATACAGTTTGCTAAAGAGGTTTAGCATGGGATTTTATAGCTGCATCACAAACAGACCAAGTTCCTGGAAAAAATGTCCAGCTTCTGTATTGACAGCTCTGTGAAGCAGATTTATATTAGAGAAACAGTAAATTAAGTTTTCTTCCTGGACCATGAGCTTTGTGAGGTTTTATTTATTTTTTTTAAAATGCCTCCTGCTGTAACCTGTTTTGCTAAACTTGCTCAGTGCCACTTTATTTACTACCAACATAAAGTAGATGTTGGATCAGATCCGTGCAGTTGAAAAAACCATTGTGCATTAAAACACTTTGCCACCTGGCATGTATTTTGCTACATTTACTGTTTTCAATGAACTAGTCAGCTAATCCTCCTCTGAGGCTGGCACAGCAGAAAATTCAGCAGGAGATGGTCTGACAGAGACATGATTGATGACCATAATTGTCCCTGTCTGGATATAAAGTGGATCACCTAGCAATTTCACCTAGCAATTTTTTCCCTTCCTGCCAGCTAAAAAAAGTGAAGGCCTTGACTTCACTAACAAAATAGCTGAAGGTCTCTGGTATGGCAGTGCACCTCTGCTCCAACTATCAGGCTTCGTTGACACCTGTGTGTTTTATGAATAAAAAAAACCTGGGCTTCCTCAGTAGCTGGACAGTGATGAAGTAGGCTGTACATTGGAGCTGTACTGCAGCATACCCGTACAGGCAGGAAACACAAACAGATCAAAGAAATTATACTCTAGCCCTTGCCTCCTGAGTCTTCAGCATGGTGTTCAAAGCTTCTGTGTGGTACAGTTTGAAAGCAAGAAAACATAAAGCTATTTTATGGAGTTCCCATTACAGTCATAACACTCACAGTCTACCTTGAGATACGTGGATACTGGGTGACCAAATATCTGGATCCACAAATGAAGGTATTTTTCACAGAGCTGCCACCACAGAAGTGGAGATGAGAAAAAGTAGGGAGGGAGAAAAGGAAGGATAGCTCATATGAGGGATTTAACAATATTAGCTTTGTTCAGAACTGGAGTTCATTGTTATTGCTGCAAGGCTATTCAGTGGCAAACAGTCCTCTGCTCTGCAAGAGTCCAGGCTGAAAATACTTTCCTGAGGAAATAGGATGGAGTCATCTCTGTTCATAGTGACAGAAGGACTTACCCTGTTATCAGAGAGCAGCCATCCCGTCTCCACTGGTGTGGAGTGATGGTTTCATTTCTAGTGGTGCCAACTCATGATTTCATCAGGATTTTTCTGGATTCTCCTGCCTACATAAGTGTCAGCTTTTATTTTTTTTAAATGAAGTTTTTAACTCTTCTACACCCTTTAAGGGTATAGGAAAAAGATGCTCAAGCAACAAATAGTAAATGAAAAGAGTTAGATATTTATTGTTTTCTTAAATTTTGTGATTAAGAACATCTCAACCTTTTCAAGCGAGATTACACTGGTTTTTTTTTTTTTTTTTAATGCTTCTGGAGGTCAGTTCCAAAACATTAATAGAAGGTGTATTTCAGAGTAACAACAGATATAGTGATTTTATTCTGATAATTTTACTTTAGGGAGGAGTGTGTCTGTTAGGGAGAATGGAAAGAATGTGATGTCTTCTTTTAAAAGGACTGTATTTAAACTGGGTTTATTTTGGTTTTAAAAATGAACATTAAGCGTTAAAAATGAAATGGTAAGATTAATTTCAATGTAAATTATTATTGAGATAAATTGAAAAAATAGCTGTAAAGGAATTGACCTCATTCATATCTGCCGTATTTACTTGAATAAAAGACAAGGTTCTCCCCCCCCACCCTCCACCCACCCATCAGCATGGGGAAAAAGCCCCTCATTTTACATTTACATACAAGGAAATATCATTAAATACACTGCCTATCAATAAACTGCTGCAAAAGCAGCAGGTGGTCAGTAATGGAAACCAACTATGAAGTTGATTAAATGCAGCCGGCACTGAGCATGACTGTATAATACATGGCCCATGCAGGGCAAGCATACTGATGGGAACTTTTTTTTAAATAAACACGCTTCTCACCCCACACTTAAAAAGCTTCACGTATTCAGCATCCTTGTTTTAGCAAAACTTCGTATTGCAGAAACAACTACATATCCAAAAACATACCATTACATATATTAAACCCTTAGTATACATCAACTTTCCACAAAAAACAAACTTTCACAGAAATCTTTTTCTTCATACAGAACCCCATGAAAAAATTTTACCTCAGTTTCCACCTCAAACTCTCTGCCCTTTCCATCAGTCCTTTTTGTTGGTTCAGTGAAACAAGCATGTCCAGGCCTTTCTCCACCTCCTCCTCCTCTTCTCTGATCTCTTCCTTGTCCCGATCGAGATAGCGTTTCATTCATGCAGGCCCAGGTTCATGTACTTTCAGTGAAAGTCAACCCCTTCAAAACTCAGAGATTTCTTACTTTTCATTAAGTAATTTTAACACATGCTAATAAAGTCCTTAATAAAGTTTCCTTTGTTATGAATCCATATAGTACCTACTTCCAAGCCAACAGTGGGTTTATTTTTGTGATGCTCAGAAAGCTGTGGACTCTGTCCCACACCCCCTTTGCATATGGGTGCTGCACTTCAATAAGGACATGGAAAACACTTGAGAGGGTCCAGAGAAGAGCCACGCGCATGATCAGGGACTTGCAAGGCAAGCCATATGAGGAAAGGCTGAGCGACCTAGGTCTCTTTAGCCTAAAGAAGAGACACTTGAGAGGGGACTTGATAGTGGCTTACCGCTACATCAGAGATGTGCATCAGGAGCTAGGTGAACAACTGGTCACTAGGGCACCCCTGGGGAGGACCAGAACCAATGAATACAAACTCCTGCAAGGCCGCTTCAGGCTTAATACCAGGAAAAACTTCTTCACAGTCAGGGTGTCCGACTGTGGAATAAATTCCCTCCAGAGGTGGTGCAGTCACCTACCCTGAAGGTTTTCAAGAGGAGACTGGACAATCACTTTGCTGGGGTCACTTGATCCCAGTTGTCTCCCTGCCTATAGTGGGGGTGGGGTTGGACCCAATGATATGTGAGGTCCAGCCCTTAACAATCTATGAATCTATGAATCTGTATATTCCCAAAACACATACAGAGCTGCTTCTTCTCTTCACCTTTACCTTGGGCACCTTGATGAGTTCATCAAGCTCCATTTCTGTTGCATCCATCACTGGCAAGATATTTCTTACAACCATCCATGCTAGGTCAGTATGTTCCTCTTTTAGCTGTTTACCCACCAGCATTCCTCACACCTTCTCCACTTGTCCTTCTGTGAAGTTTCCCACTGGTGCCATCCTGTCTCTCCCTTCCCATTTTCATCCATTTCTTACAATCCTTCAGGGCCTCCAGCCCTACCTTCCCTATTTTATACCTCTGCATGAAACCTTCCATCCTGATACAATGAATTGGAGGTTGCCACACTCATGGACTCTTCAAAGAGATCTTATATACTCCTATTGCCTCAAAATTGCAGCTGTGTGAAATTGGGTGATATGCACTGACTTTCCTCTCCCCCTCCATTACTGCCTTGCATACCAGGCTTACATATTGTGCATAGACAAACAATCCCAAGTCCCCAATCCCTGCCCCCCCAGGCCTTGCTGGGACCCTCCCGCAGGCCAGGGAGTGGGGGGACGCCAGCCCCTCTGTGGGCTTTGTCTGGGTGGAGGCCTCAGACAAGCCCTGGGAAGGCTGTGCCCACCGGGCAGTGGCCCTGGCAGCACTCCGTGTTGACACCATCTTAGGAGTTGCTGCCTGTTTCTGGCTGAGTGCAGTGCCTTTGCCCCATGCTAGCAGGAGTCTCCCTCCTGGCCCTTCCTGCTCGCCTGCCGGCGCGAATGCCGACACAAATGCTGGCGTGCTCTTACAGAACACGCCTGTTTGCGCACTCTGTTCACGTGGCCCCCTACTGGCTCAGTTAAGAGGGATCTGGGGTGCTTCCCCTCTGGATCTGGCTCAGCTGCATCGGTCCCTTTGCCCCACTTACCTTAGGGGGATCAGCTGCTGCTGCCCCCGCTGCTGCAGCATTCACCTCTGCTGCTGCTGCTGCTGCTGCGTTAGCCTCTGCTCTGGGTCCGGTAAGGGGGCACATGTGCGTGCGGGACACACGTGTGCCTTGATCCCTCCTCTCCCCACTGCTCCTGGCTCCTTTCAGTTAACACTGAAGGATACTTACAGGCTAAGCTAATATCTTGGCAGTAATATCACAAGAGTATGATACTGTGGGCATGCCTGAGACACACAAAAGACCTAATAACTCTTGTCTGATCATTGAAGAGAAAACAGTCGTTGCTGAAATAAGACATAGGCAATATGGCAGTATGGTTTTTGTTAGACCTGACATGCAAATTGAGCAAATGCATACCAGCACAAGTAAAAATAACACTGAAACCATTGGCCTGTGTGAAGTGGCTAGTATTCGCTTCAGATTCAGCTGATTCGGAGGACAGTGATTCGATTCAGTGATTCAGATCACTGTCCTGAACTGATTCGGCCAAATCTCTGAATCACCCAGGCCCATTCCCTGCCTGCTCTCCCAGCCCTGGTAATGGCTGCACTGCCTGCCCCAGCTCCCTGCACTTTGAAAAAAAGCCCTGATTCACCGGGTGCTGCTGGGTGTGTGTGCCGGGGGGGGTGATCCCCACTGCCCCATGCCACATGGGGGGCTCTGCCATGAGCCCTCTGACCCTCCCCACTGTCCCAGTGTCCCCCATGGCTGCCCCACTTGCCCCAGCTCTGGCCCTTTAAGCAAAAAAATCCCTCAAAACCCTTGGACTCACCCAGTGCTTCTGGGTGGGGGGCGATCCCCACTGCCTCCTGCTGCCCCACACCATACTGGGGGCTCTTCACGAGCCTGCTGAAGCCCCAAGGCTGCTGAAGGAACTAGTAAGTCTCAGCGTTTTTTTTCATTTTTTTTCCTTAAACAGCTGGAGCTGCACAGATGGGACAGCCATGGGGAGGGTGGGGGGGGGCTTGTGCAGAACCCCCCCTGTTCAGCATGGAGCAGTTGGGGGAAGCATGGATTGCCCCCCCTGCCTGGCAGCACCTGGTGAGTCAGGGCTTTTTTTTAAAGCACCGGGAGCTGGGGCAGCCGTGGGGTAGCTGTGGGAGTAAGTGAGGGGTGGGCTTGTGACAGAGCCCCCCATGTGGTGTGGGGCAGTGGGGGGCAGCAGAGATTGCCTCCCCACCAAGCAGCACCCAGTGAGTAGGGTTTTTTTTTTTTAAAGCACCAGCAGCTGGGGCAGCTGGGGCAGCCATGGGGGGGGGGCTGGAGGAGCAGGTGGAAGTTAGGGAGAGCAGGCAGGGGGATGGGGCATGGTGGGGGCCCTCCCCCAGCCTCCCTGCCCTTACTTACTGGCATGGGGTCTGGCTCCAGATCCCTGCTGCAGTGGGTGGGGACTGCCTGAATCATTGAAGCTCTTCGAATCAATTTGAACCTTTTTATTAGTCCTCTGATTTGATACGGACTTAGAAATTTGGCCACCAAATTGGGCTGAATCACCTCTGAATCAGATCAGCACCTGAAGCTTCACACAGCCCTAGAAACCATCACATTTAGCCTTAAGAACATCACCATAATATCTATATACAAACCACCATCTAGTACTTTCCAGTGGAATAATCTGTTTGACAGTAGCACACACAAATACAGCTTCGTGATCAGCAACTTTAACTTGCATAATACAGCATGAGGATAGGATAACACAACACTGGCATTCTAGTTGAACAATGGACAGAGACCAGCAACCTGATGGTACATGATGCTAAACAAACCAATCATTTAACAGTAGCCACTGGAGAAGAGGATAGCACCTCTTCCAGATATCAGCTTTGTGAGCAATGGAATAAGCCAGATATACAAGAAAGCAGTGCTGGAGCCCATACCTCACACTGAACATTGCCTTATAAGTATTAATCTAGGGTCCCTGCGCCGGCTGTACGTATTATAAGACTCATAACCCTGGCCCAGGGATCTTCACTCTACCGGTGGTGACAGGACTGGACTAGGTCACTTGGTCTGCCTACAATGTTATAATTTCTCTCCTGCCATGACTTTGATGGTAAGTTATGGGCAGCAGTTCCCCATTTGCAACCTTCCAGTCTCTTCTGTTCTCTCTCATGGGGCTCCAAACCTCCCCTTTACTCCACCCTAACCACATCCAGACTCTTACAGAGATAGATCTTATCTGGAGTCTGATGACTCTAACAGCCTGATGTTTCCATGTTCACCCTGCAGCAGCCACCTTCTTCCTTGGGGCCGATTAGGGCCTGGTTCCTGTAAGCTTCAGCTGTCACTAATTAAGTGGTACAGCCCTTGACAAAACTCAGTCCTGAGCCCCATGGCTCAAGTCCCAGTGCCCATCTTATAGGATGTTAATATTCCTCACTGGCTCTTAGTCTCAGGTCTAGTCCTAAATTCTGTGGATCACTTTAGATCCTTTGCCCCAGTGCTGTACTCGGTGCTGGAAGGGTCACAAGGGGCTCTGGACTCCTGTTGCCTCCTTTAGCCCAATATGGTCATCTACAGGGCCTGTTCAGGCAAAGCACCCAGACAACTTGCTGGGTTCACCTTCACCCCAGGTCCCTCTGGCCTGTAGTTGCTCCCAGCATCTCTTAGTCATTGGCAGTCATCAGGTCCCGGATCAGCTTCCGTACCAGGAGAGTGTTGCTCCCCTGAGCACCCTGCCACCTTTGCTGAGCAAGCAGCTTGGCTGCACCCTCCGGTTGTCTTCCACCGAGAGGCACTCCAGCTTGTTGCTCCAGCTACTCGCCAACACTGTCCCACTCTCTGGGGCTGGAAGTCAGCTTCCCCCATGGGTTAACTTCCCCCTCCAATCCAGAGCTTCAAACAGCTCCAGAAGTGCTGCAGCATTCTGGACATACCTTTCCTGGAGCCACTCCATGCTGGGGTAAGCTCAGGGTGCTTGCTGTCCGGATCCTCTCCTCCCTCACAGTCCCCAGTAACGGTGCAAAACACTCCCTTCTGCAGACATTTCAGCCTGAAAAAGGCCAATTGGGCAGCCTTCACAGAAGGAGGACTCAGTTGGGGAAATTACACTTACCCATGACAGTTATAATAATTTTGTGAGGGCTGTGAAGAGAAGTGCCTGCCAGTCCATCCCAAGGGGCTGCCATGCAAGATGCATCACAGGCATGTTGAACTCAACATATGACCTGTATGCTCTCTACGAGAGAGAATACCATCTTGACCACTTCTCAGAATCTACCATTACCGTGGGAGACATCCTAATAGACAACATAGGAGTAGAGAGAAGCAACGCCTGGAAAGAGATGATTGAGAACACCAATCTGACTCATAACAGCAAGGAAGCTTGGGTAACTATAAGAAAACTAGGAGGTGACAACATCACACCTCCAACTATATCAAATGTTACTGCCAACCAGGTTGCACAACAACTACTCAACAATGGGAAGTGTTCACATAGAAGAAACACCAGAGAACACCATCGCTGTATTATATCACCTAATATAAAAACCACATAAAATCCTAACCCATTCATTTACTATGGAGGAGCTGACAGTCAGCATAGGCCTACTAAAACTTGGGAAAGCAGGAGGAATAGATGACATACTCTCTGAGATGAAAGAACACCTAGGACCCCTTGCAAGGCAATGGTTCCTTGATCTATTCAATGTATGCATGATGAATAAACATATACCATCACTGTGCAAGGGTCATAGCTCTGCCCAAATCAGGGAAAGACTTCCTCATCAAAAAATTATAGACTGACCTCTCTCCTCAGCATCACCTACAAATTCTACAAATTTATTATGCTGCAATGACTTTCACCCTTGGTAGATTCTAAACTTACATGATACCAAGAGGGTTTTAGACCAGGTTGATCCTGTGCAGGCCAACTACTAACCTAAAATAGCACATTGAAAATGGTTTCCAACAGAAGTTGATCACCAGCGCAGTGTTTATTGACCTATATGCTGTACACTATATTGTCCAACACCGCATCATGATCCACAAACTGTACCTTACGGCTGACAGCTTAGATCTAAGCCAAACCATTTGTAGCTTCTTGGAAAACAGGCACGCTTCTACATGGAACTAAATGGCCAGAAAAGTAGATGGCACTTCCAAAAAAACAGCTTACCACAAGACAGTGTCCTTGCCCCACTTTTATTCAAATCTGCCTTAAGGATCAGCCACTTCTTGCCAAGTGTCAGCATTTCATCTATGTTGGCAATCTCTGCATTACCACACAGCAGAATAATTTTGAGAACAAAGAGAAAATCGATCCTGGAGACAGTACTGAGTGAGAGATGTCAGATTACTACCTAAATAATTCTCTTAAACCCAACCCTAGCAAAACCCCTATCTGAGAAACTGAGATGTGGAATGACACCTGAATGTCACCTTGGGTGATCAGAGACTCAAACATCAGAAACACCCAGTCTACTTAGGGGTAACATTGGACCATACACTTAGTTACAAAAAGCACATATTAAATACCAAAGCCAAGGGCAACACGTGAAACAATATTCTACGTAAGCTTGCAAGTTCCAAGTGGGGAATAGATCCATCCACCCTATGCACTTAGTTTCTCTGTGGCTGAATATGCCTGGACCACTTGGGGATGCTCAAGTCACGTTAAAAATATTGACACCACCCTAACTGATACATGCAGAATTCTAGCAGGCTGCCTAAAACCCACCCCTGTTCCCTGCCTATATGAACTACCTGGCACAGCACCCCCTTACATCAGGAGGAAAGTAGCAGATTACGTTGACTGACAGGTACAAAAGTCAAATGATTGCTACCCATCATACCCATTTTAGCTGGTATGAACATCAACCAGCGCACCATCATCTCTTATTGAGAAATAGCTTTTTGTCCTCTACCATAACATTGACCACATCACTGGAATCAGCCAGAACTACCCTCTGGCAAAAAGAATGGAAGAAACTAGGTGACAAAGCTGATGAATGCAGTTGGTGGGGAATTACCCCCAGTGAGGAGTTAGCATTCAGCTCTAATCATAAATGGTACATGGGGCGGAGCCTAAACAGACTGAGTAGGTCTTGGCAGATGCAACTTTTTAATGAAATCATGGGGCCTCTACACAACAGACCAATGTGTCTGTCAAGAGAAGCAAACCATGGATCTCCTGAGATGCCCTGTAATGCCACAATGCACCCCACAAGATCTAGTAACACTGACACCAAAAGCAGTGGCTGGTGCAAAATATTGGGAGCAGACCATATAGAAAGGTTGGAATTGAGACATGATGAAGAAGGACTCCTATATCTCCTTTAAGCTTAACTTTTCTTCCATCTTCTTTGCTTTCTCCTGCTCTAATTTTTCTTCAGTCTCTTACAGAAAAACCTTATAGATTTCATAGACATTAGGGCTGGTAGGGATGTTGCAAGATCATTAGGTACAGCCCCTTGCCCAAGGGGCAGGAAGTCATCTGGGGTCAGATCACCCCAGCAAGATAGGGATCTGAGCATTTTTAAAGGTATCCAGAGCAGGTGCTTGCATCACTTCTGGGGGGAGTCTATTCCAGATTCTGGAGTTTGGACAGTAAAGTTTTTCCTTATGTCCAGTGTAAAATGGTCTTCCAGAAGTTTGTGACCATTAGACCTTGTCTTCACTTGGGGTGCCCTGGTGAACAGACATTCTCCCAGTTCCTGATGCACACCGTTTATGTGCTTATAGGCTGCCACCAAGTCACACCTGAGCCTTCGCTTCTCCAAGCTGAAAAGTCCCATGCCTTTCAGCCTTTCCTCATAAGGCCTGTTCTCTTGACCTGTAGTGATGCACGTTGCTCTCCTCTGGACTTTCTCAGGCTTATCCATGTCCTTTCTAAAGTGTGGAGCCCAGAATTGGATGCAATACTCCAGCTGCAGCCTCACCAAGGCCGACTAAAGTGGAAGGATGACTTCTTGGGTCTTACTTGAGATGCATCAGTAGATGCAAGCCAGAGTTTTATTTGCTTTGCCAGCTGTGGCATTGCATTGGTGGCTTGAATTGCCCATTAAGCACAGTCCCCCTTAGCACTGGCTGTTTCTAAGTCATGGTGAGCCACTATATTGTATGCATTTTGTCTTTTTCTTCACTTCCATAGCTGAGATGTGCCTTTCTTTCTCGTTTCCATGATTCCTGTTTCTTGAAAAGTGGTTTGTAAATTCCCTTTGAGGATCAGGCCTGAAAAATTGGAGAAAGGTGGTATTCTGTTCTTGTCTTTGATAGATTTTTGATGTGCACTCATTCTGGTGTGCAGTTGTTGCTTGGTGTCTCCTACATACCTTCCATCAGGGCACTTGGTGCCCTGATGGAGGTATGTATTGTATTGTGAAGATACCACCATACTAGATATATTGTTTGCAGTTTTTGCATGTCTTGTCATGGCATAGTCTGGATCCATTCAGTGTGTTTTGGGCTGTAGGAAATTGGCTTTCAATGATGAGGTTAATAAGGTTCAGTGCTTGTTTTAATTTACAAACCACTATTTACAGACAAGCCTTTGAACTGCACTTAATCAACCTCCTAGGTACAGAAACTCATATACTCAATATAGACATTGGGATTATGATGTACTACAACCTGCCAGACATCTGACTCCCCAGGTACCTCTCCTCTTTTAACTGCTATCCCCGCCCCCCAGCTTGTCCCTCACCCCCTGACGCCTCCATTTCCATTTTTACTGAGTGGCTTTCTTGCCTGCATTGCATGCCAGCCTCTGGCTTTTTTTACTATTCCTTCCATCTAGGAACAGCACACACACCAACTGCAGGTGCTTCCTCTGCCTGATGAAGGGTTCTTCAACCCAAAAGCTTGCTAAGATATGTTCCTTCAACTATTCAGTTGGTCTACTAAAAGCTACCAGATTGACCCAAAGAACCTTGTCTGCTAGTTCCATGTCCTTAGACCAACACAGCTACAAGCTGCACCCCTAGCACCTGTCCCTGGTCAGCTGACTGGAAGGAGGCACGGCCCTGGGCAAATCTAAGCCCCAGGGCTGAGGCTGGCAAGGCGAGTTCCCTGGCAGCTGCTGGAGAAGAAGCTCTGCAGGAAAGGAAAGAAAGGCTCTGTGACAATTTGGCTGCCTGAGATGCTAGTGCTACTGTGCTGCTTGCTTACCTGTTGTTATTTAAAGTGGTGCACTAGGCTGAGGCTGTAGGGGAGGAGGAGACCTCACTGGGGCACACTGTCATGTCATGTAGAGGCCCCAGCACCAGCGAGGGCACACCTTAACACACACACAACATCACAAACGTAATGAGTTTTGCTCGTCAGCAGCTTGAGGTATGATTTCCCAGAAACCCCTGCACCTAACTCCTTGAAACTTGGCAGGCTTTTTGGCCTCATCAGGTGCTACAATCCCTGCTGTTTTCATTCAAATGAAGCAATAAATGACAAAGTTATAGGCAGTTTTGTGATTCCCCATTATAACCTATGGGCAAAACGTCGAAACAGCATCCGAACAGTGAAACAGTTTTAACAAAACAAAGTGGAATGGTGCTTCAAAATAAAACTTTGAAATGACACACTGTCCCATTGAAACTGTGAAACAGAAGTCAAAACAAAATGGTGATGTTTTGCACAGGTCTATCAAACTTATTTCACCCAAAAAAGGCACTTGGAATTTGAGCAATCATTTGTTTGGCAGCATTTTTGTGTTAGGAATTTATTTCAGGATTAATCTAACATAACAAAAGTATTTATACAGTGATATAAATTGGTATAAATAAATATAAATAACATATATAATAATAAATACAAGACATTATTTGACAACTTGTCTTGCCTGTTTTTGAGTAAGTTTTGAAGAGAATACTCAGCTGATTAAATTCATGAAGTTCCCATTCCTCTGGTTTTTCTTTTTTCCACTTTATATAGAATAAGGTTATAGACTGGAATGAGATTCTGCATATGATTCTGTATTTAATAGGATTCTAAGGTGCTTTTTCCATAGCCCTATAGAGATATTTTGCAAAAGCTTGATACTCTTGTCATCATGTCAGCCTTTTAGTTGCAACTTTTAGAGCAACTTATCTGTCTTGTAGTTATAACACTGGAGTAATTTAGGTTAGCTTTTTGCCATCTGTGGGTTGTGAAGGTACTTCTACAGTTAAATTTCATACTTACTTTTTTATTGAAGAGTCAAGTAAAGTCAAAGCCAGTTGGAGGCCATGATTAAAAAAGTAAAATGGGATTAGGCAATTTGGTATATACAGTTCTGTCACTGAATGATATTTTCTGCAATCCCTGTTGTTTCTTGACCAGGGTCAGGATTCAGTCTTAACACTCCTGCTGCTTTTCATCTGGTAGCAAAACCCATTGATCTAATACTCTCAGGTTCTCGTTTGCCAATCCAGTTGAAAATTCTTCTAACACAAAATGCAGAGACAAATGGAAACAGTTTTTTTATTAACATAGTAGGTTTGGAGTTATTTCTTTCACGTATCTGTTGGCCCAGCTGTTTCACGGTGCATCAGTTGCGCTTGTGTATAGCAACTTGCTGTGGCTGTGGAAATCATTTTGTTTCTTATGTGGTCTGTGAAGCTGCTGCTTCTCCTGTTTTTGTGCAAGTCCCATATCTCTTTTTTTTTCTTTAACAGAAATGAGTCAAAGGATGTTTCTGACTTCGTAGAAATATTTTATTGAGTATCCTGCTGTGTTTTAGATGGGGATTGTGTTGGATCAGTTGGGAATGAAGACAGAACTTAGCATAAATGTAGTCACTAGCTAGGTATTCATGCGCAACAAAAACATCATTGAGCAACAATTTCCAGATGCACTTAACATAGCTGGTACAAAACTGAAAAGGTGGGGAAATGAAAAGCACAAAAATCTAAGGGCATCTAATCATTCATAAATAGTCTTTTGGTCATAGGTATTACCAGTTAGACTATGTCTTATATAACAGACCTGAATCTGCCTCCTATTGGGGTTCCAGGTGGCTAGTACCACCCTTTCACTAAATAAGTCACCCCGATCTTGTTTAGAATAGTAGCTGCTACTTCATTTTCAAATGTTCAAAGAATTCATTTCAGTCATAGTTATGTGTCTTGTTTTAATTTTATGTGATATATCACTAATCAAATTCACTGACCCCACTGTTTATGAAAACCAAGTCCACCATGCAGGTTAGGGAAGCTGCTACAGAAAGGCATAAATGGCTCAAGTGTCACAGTTAAGACTGGGGTCCTCAATATATACTAGCTGTGGTAACTTGCGTGCATATCTCTACTCTCAGATTGCTTAATTCTTCATTGTCGGCTTTTTTGCTGTGGCTTGTATATTATGTGTATACCGTTGCAAAATAGGTTTGTTTTGCATGTATGAACATTCGGGGCAGATTCATAGAGGAACTGGGGTGGCGTTGTACCTCCCCCCCTCGCTTTTGACTGCTGTTGAGAGCTCTGGGGTCAGCTGCTGGTCTCCACTGCCAGTTGGACCCCTCACACCAGTGAACTGTCCACTGTAGCCTCCCCCACCTCCAAAATCTTAGATCTGCTGCTGTAAACATCCTGTTTTCTTTAGTGTTTAAGCATCCAAATTCATGCCTGCATGCAAATCCATGCAAATACCATTTTCCTCTTCTTTTTCAGCTTTGTTCAGCTTGAAAAACTAAGTCATGGTAGTCTCTGGAAAGTCACATTACCTTTGAGGACCCATTTTTTTTTTGTTAGATACAGGGACAGGTTTGGTAATAAATCTTGAAGAGCTGTTCTCAAAGAATTTTGCTTGTCTTATTTTCCCTTTTAAAGGGCTTGGGTATGAATGAGAAAGAGGACAGAGAAACAAAGTAACTGACATACAACATTTTTCCGTAAATAGGACCTTCTTGAGCCTGCCCTTTAAGGTTTAGACAGACTTTCCAGGAAACTACATGCAAAGAATATTATTAAAATGGCAAAATAAGGCACTCAAAAACTAGAAAATGATAGAACTAAGGTTGGTATGTAACCTTAATTTTACCCAGTTGTGTATGTCTAGTATAGCCATTAATTACATACTGACATACAGTTTTATCCACAAGACCCTTTTAGTGTACAGGGTGGATGTTGGTTTTTGAATGAGCCGCTGTTCAGTAGGGCTGTGTGAATCTTTGGTAGCCAATTCAATTTGGAGGACATTTGGCCCGATTTGGCGGCCGAATCTCCAAATCTGAATTGAACCAGGAGATCCATTAAAAGGTCTGAATCGAATCAGAAGCCTCCAAATCAATTTGGAGAGATTCGGGGCTGATTCGGAGATTTAGCCATAGGCTGTATAGGTTTACCTTGCATAAAGCGAACCCACTTGATCGTGTAATAAATAGGGATAGGTTCCCAGGTCGTGAGGGAGTGAAGCTGGGACTAGGGAAGGGGTAGGGGGAGGGGTGCCATTCCCAGGGCTGCACTGTGCTCTGCCTGTCCCCACTCACCCCAGCTCTTGGGCTGTACTGTGCCATGGTGCAGGCAGCTGGTATCAGCTGCTTCTGGAGCTGCTGCAGCAGGGGCTGGGGGAAGTGGCAGCAAGCAGAGCCCCCGGGCAGCATGGGAGGCTTCACACAGGCCTACGTGCAGTAATTTATCTTCTTATTGTTCTGTGTGTGACCCCCTGCCTTATTTTGCAGCACAGCTTCCAACCCCAGCTGTTGAAAGAATATAATTTTTTTCCAAATGTTTTGGGGTTTTTTGACACTTCTTATGATAATATAAGTGCCATTTACAGCCATTAAATCCCTGGTTGTAAATCCCTGGTGGTTTGTACCCAGTTTATAAACTGGAACTGTGGCACTGAGGGCATTTTTACACATGCCCTGGGAGATGAAGGTTGGGGGACACTTTAAAACACCTGGAGCATCACATGTATCAGTGCCCCTGTGCTGAAAAATGGCAATGGGGGGCACTTTAACTAAAGCTTATTAGATTAACTTTAGCTAAAGCGCCCCCACTGCCATTTTTCAGCATGGGGACGCTGATACACATGATGCTGGTAATTACCACACTCCAGCAGACTCAATTAATCAATTAAGCTGCAGAAGTGTAGCTAAGCAAAAGGTCTCAAAGCCCTTTTCTGAGTGACTGTGATGTGAGCCTTTTCAGATCTGACTGGTTTGGTCAGTAGAGAAAGCCATCAACATTTCTGTCTAACCCAGTAATGAAATGGAATTAAACAATGCGCAAAGCCTGAAAGGAGACATTATAAGGGAAGACCATACATTAAATAATTCAAATATACTGTTTTATAGCTTTATCTTAAAAGTATTAGTAGCAGTGATTGATGTTACCATATGAATTAGATGTTATTTTGCTGTAACAGGTATGTTTTTTGTTAAGATGCTTAGATAATCTGTAAAACCAAAACAACTTTTAGGAAAACAAAGAAATGTAAGTAAAACCACCTAGACATCATTTATTAGATTATTAGAACCGGCTGTCTATAAACGGGTGTACTTAACTCACAGCAAGACAAAGTAATTTTTGCAGCTTGCTTGTGGCATGAAGAACTGATTTCATGGGCATTTCCTGGCAGCCTTGCCCCTTGCGGCTGATTGGTGGAGAGGCATATACAGTATAATTTAATAGCAAATTCCATGGAAAGTAAATTATATAATTTATCAAATTTCTGTAAATCTAAATATTGGATGTTTTTAGAACATTTTTAAATACATTACGTTACACTAATTTTGTGGTATATTACACTGAAGCATTATATGAAGTTGACTGTATACACAACTCAACACAATATGTGTTAACATAGTGAGTCATACAAAAACAATATTCCTTTCCACAAAAATGTCCAAACAAAACAGTAGTTTTTATTGTGATCAAAGGAGCCAAAATTGCAAATAAGATTTGTGTATTTTTATGAGAGAGCAACCATTATCAAAGGAATTGGCATACAGTGAAATAAGCTTGCTCTGAGCTGCTTAATGGAGCTACTGACTCAGAGGCAAGTTTAAGGTTGCCAGCTAAACTGTTTGACGAGTCTGCCAGTGAGTCAGATCCTGCTGCTAGAGAAATATCTTTCAAAGCCCAGCATCTGGGTTCTTAATTGCCTTCCAAAAAGGAAAACAACTTATTTTCATTGGACTGAAGCTGGGCATGGGGTTAGTCCAATACTAGTGTCTTTCAATGACCATGACTCTTATCCTTTTCCAGATAGGTCCTTTCCTCCTAGTTGCTTATTTAGGTAGGTCTTTTTATTTATTGGAGTATTTTTAACTAAAAACTATTTTTCATTCCATCCCATTTGTGTGCCAGCATGTTTTGTATTGGCTGAAGGGCTTTGCTGTCTGTATAAAGGTTAATACATTAGTCTGTGTGCCTGTGTATCCTCATCTGTGTCTAATCCATGGAGAATAAGAATATGTTACTTACCAGTGAAACAGACTGATCTTTAGCACCTGCTTCTAAGACCCATCTGATAGCTACTGATTGTGCTAACCAGGATGACCAGTCTCTTCAGATTAAAATCATCTGTGCTGGTTTGTAAGATGGAAACTATGAAGCCCTGTGTAGATGAAACAAGAGGCCTGTATGCATGACACTTTAAAGTGGGCTTAATGCTTTTGCACTGTGTTAATGGTGTCAGTGTTTGCACGCCTCGGGGGGTGTATTGCATATTAATTCCAGCCGCTGTAGGAAATGTGGTGGCGTAATGCACCTTAAATGACTTGGGCTGCAGCAAACTAAAACTCCTTTGAGGAGCTTTAGTTTGCTGCCCCTACAGCTGTGGAGCGAAACACTGGGCTCCATGCAGCTCAGGGGGTTTGCAGGAAGCACTGCAGGCTCCCTGGCAGCATCCTGGGAAAGCAGGCTCCGCCCAAGAAAAGTGGTGAGCCTGATTTTTCTTTTTTCACCCCTGGAGCCTGCCTGCCTGAGTTGCATGGGAGGCTGGTGCTAACGTCCGTGACTGCGGTGCCCCCTAGGACCACCGGAGCCATGTGCCTGTGGATGGGTGCCGCTTAGAGGAGCCACCACTGCTGTGGAGGGAAGCACCAGTCCCCCCACAGCCCAGCCCAGGGACTGCTTTGCCTGCTGGCAGCTCACCCTCCCCTCCCTGAAGAAGAGGCAGGTAAGTCAGCGGGGTGTGTGCATGATATGGGGGTTGAAACAGTGTTTTTTAAACAATGCTCAGGGGCAACCAGTTCACTAGGGGCAGGTCCTGTCAGATCAACCCGATTGCCTTCTACTATCAGGTCACAAAATCATTGGACGCAGGTGACGTGGTAGATGTAGTCTTTCTGGACTTCAGGAAGGCCTTTGACAGTGTCTCCCACCCCATTCTCATTACAAAGTTAGGTGACTGTGGCATTGATGCCTACACAGTTATATGGGTTGCAAATTGGCTGAGGGGCTGCACCCAGAGAGTGGTGGTGGACGGGTCATATTTGACCTTCAGGGATGTGGGCAGTGGGGTCCCCCAGGGCTCAGTTCTTGGGCCCGCACTATTCAGTCTCTTTATTAATGACTTGGATGAGGGGGTGAAAAGCACCCTGTTCAAATTCACTGACAACAACAAGATTTGGGACGAGGTGGGCATGCTAAAAGGGAGGGAGAGGATACAGCTGGACCTGGACAGGTTACAGGGGTGGGCGAATGAGAATAGGACGGGATTCAATACTGACAAGTGTAAGGTACTGCACTTTGGCAGTAAGAACCAGCAGCATGCCTATAGGCTGGGGAACTCCCTTCTCGAAAGCACAGTGGCAGAAAGAGATCTTGGAGTCATTATTGATTCTAAAATGAACATGGGCTGCCAATGTGAGGACGCTGTCAGTAAGGCCAACCACACCTTGTCATTCATTCACAGATGCATCACAAGCAGGGCCAAGGA
This sequence comes from Crocodylus siamensis, assembly GCF_052110815.1. NCBI lineage: Eukaryota > Metazoa > Chordata > Crocodylia > Crocodylidae > Crocodylus > Crocodylus siamensis. The sequence continues at coordinate 172,374,756 of NC_143399.1, forward strand.
AGTGATCCTCCCCCTCTATGTGACACTGGTCAGGCCACAGTTGGAATGCTGCATCCAATTCTGGGTGCTGCACTTTAAGAGAGATGTGGCCAACATCGAGAGGGTCCAGAGGAGGGCCACTTGCATGATCCAGGGACAGCAGGGCAGACCCTATGAGGAGAGGGTATGGGACCTGAACCTGTTTAGCCTTCACAAGAGAAGGCTGAGAGGGGACCTGGGGGCCGTCTATAAACTTACTAGGGGGGGACCAGTGGGGAATGGGAGAGACCCTTTTCACCTGAGCACCTCCCAGAGTAACAAGGAATAATGGCCATAACTTGTTTGAGAGTAGGTTCAGGCTGGACATTAGAAGACACTATTTCACAGTCAGGGCGGCTAGGATCTGGAACCAACTTCCAAGGGAAGTGGTGCTGGCTCCTACCTGGGGGGTCTTTAACAGGAGGCTTGACAATTACCTAGCTGGGGTCATATGAGCCCAGTATTCTCTCCTGCCCAGGGCAGAGGTCAAACTTGAAGATCTACTTGGGTCCCTTCCGACCCTACATCTATGAATCTATAAAATCCACCGCTTCAGTTTAGAGCCCCCATTTCATCTACACATGCCCTAGTAAATCTTTTGCTATTTTGAACATAGAAAATACCAAGAAATAAATCTGACTGGTTATACAAGAGCTCTTAGGGTTAGATTCTGATTTACTAATGTGCTGCAAAGTGCTGTAATCCTAGGCTGGGGGATGAGGTATTCCTCAGCATAAGTAAAATGATCAGAGACTGCCCCTTACAAACAGTAGAGGATTAATTTACATACGTGGCCAAATTTGGTCTAAGTACAATCTATGAGTAAACTGAGAAGTAAACAGAAGTTAATCTAGGATAAGCAGTTCAGCTATGGGGCCACCTTGAAAAGGCTTTTCTCTGTGCTAGTGACTGCAACAAGTAGCACAAAAGGGAAGCAAGTAGGTCAAAATGCAAAATACATTGGTGCATATATGCAAATGTCAAAAGTATGAGGTATAAACAAGATGAGCTGAAAGCTAGAGCCTCTGTAAAGAACTATAATGTTGGTATCACTGGGCACCTATACATGTGCCCAACACCTGCTCTGATACGTTCTTATTAGAACACATCAGAGCAGACTCAATTAATCAATTACTTGATTAATCAAGTCTGCTGGAGCATTCTAATTAGAAAGCTCTGGCAGCCTTGGCATCACATGTATTCAGCATCCCTGTGTTTCAAAATGGTGGGGGGGGAGGGTGCTTTAACTAAAGCTTATCGAATTAATTGTAGTTAAAGCACCTCCACCACCATTTTGAAGTGCAGGATGCTGAATACATGAGACATTGCGAGTGTTTTAATTTAGAGTGGCTCCTGAGAGCCACTCTAATTAAAAGGACCTCTCTCCCATCCCAGAACATGTATAAAGATGCCTACCAAAACCTGATGGGACAGCTCTTATAGCTAAAATGTTAACATGGAGCATTACACACTGTTTTGAAGGGACAGGATTGAGAGAAAAGGTAGTGGGATTGCCTTGTAGCTCAAAAACACATACACTTGTTCCCTGATTCAGGATGAAGAAAACAAAAAAGCAGAATGCATTTCAGTGAAGATGAAAGATGAAAAATACAACTACGGGATCATTAATTTTGGAGCACGTCCTGACCAACAGAAAAGAACTAGCAAAGGAAGTGAATGTGATGGGTAACTTGGGAGGAAGCAATCATGATATGATAAAATTCCAGATCCTGAAATAGGGGAAGCATGAGGTAGGCAAAAATAGGATTCCAGATTTAAAAAAGATGGATTTCATCCAACTCAAGGAGTTAATAGGCATGGTGTCATAGAAGGATATATTGAAGGATAAAGGTGCTTAGGTGGTCTGGAGTGAGCTTCTAAAGGGCACAGTATTGGAAGGCCAACAAGAAACTGGCCCAACAAAATGAAAGCACAAAAAAAAATGGCAAGATACCAATGTGGCTGCTCAAGGATCTCCTAAAATGCTTCAAATGCAAATGGAAAGCATACAAACAACAGAAGAATCAGCAGATCACAAAGGAAATGTACCAGGAAAAACAAGAACCTACAGGGACAAAATTAGGAAGGCAAAGATAAAGAATGAGCTGCACCTGGTAAAGGATGTTAAGGGCAACAAGAAAAGGTTATACAAATATGTTGGCCAGATGAGAAGGACCAAGGACACTGTGGATCCACTGTTAACAAGCCAAGGAAAACTCATGATAGAAGGTGCAATGACAGTGGAGCTAATCAACAGCTACTTTCCTTCAGATTTCACAAAAAAATTTAAGCTACAGCCAGATACCTGCTAAGGATTATTTTGATAAGGAAGGGGCAAACTGAGGGATGGGATAAAAAAGAAATTGTCAGAGATCTTTTGATGGGTCTGAATGAATTTAAATCAATGGGGCTGGCTGAACTTCATCTCAGGGTACTGAAAAAACTGGCAGAGGCCTTGGAGATGTCAGAAGCTGTGGAGGTTGAGGACCAAGGGCCATCTCTCCCTCCAGTGAGGTGGGTGAGATGGTCTGGTAGTACACCCTCTGTTCATGGTGGCATCAGGTTCCCCCCCTCAGGGGATGCTCTGCTTTGAAATCCCTCCTTTTGTATTCTTTCTCCTCTGAAGATTCTTCATTTCCAGGTACTGTTGATCGGTTTTGCTGTGGTCGCCATGCTGTCCTGCTGGGGTCGTCATGCTGTCTGTTCCATCAGCATACTTCTCTGTTTCCACAAACACATCACATGCATCCATCTTAATTTGGTCATTTATCAGTGTCTTAATTTGGGCAACCCTGGCTTTTTAATTTGGTCTGTCCACCAAAACCATAAATTCCAGGGCCTTTGCAGCTGGGCATTGTGACCTAGCACCAATGCGGCAAGCCTATCTTTGTTATGGGTTTTCAGGGAACAATGTATTGTATGTCTTTAATTTTCCAGCCTGTTTCTCTGCTAGCTTCTGACACAGTGGGCCTTGAAAGCTGAGAACATGAAATTTTGTCATAAACAGGCTTTTGGAAACCAATTAAATTTTGTCATAAACAGGCTTTTAGAAACTACATATTTTCTAGTCATCAAAGCTATAACAGAATGAAGTTCAATGCAGATAAATGCCAGGTGCTACCCCTCAGGAAGAATAATCAAAAACACAAATACAAAATGGGTGTTTCCTAAGTGGATAGCCCCACTAGGGGGTTGGAGTAGATGACCTCTGGTAGGGGTTGGACTAAATGGCCTCTGGAGATGCCTTGCAGTCCTACTTCTGTAATGGAAAGCACTCTGTGGGAGCACTTCGGGCCAGATTACATTCCATCTATTTGGTACCAAAGTAGACTTCGTGGCCATGTCCGCATGAGTGTGGATGTTTGTTTTCCTGGGAACAAGAAGCAGAAGCACACCTTGTGCCACTGCTACTTGTCCCCAGGGAATGTCTGTGCCACGCACACTCTGGCATGTGGAAGGTTACCCCAGGTGGGGTAGAAGAGGCTGGGGTCAGCATTGGATTGGCTCCAGAAGCCTTTCCTGGGGTCCTGGGGATATTTGGGGCTGCAGCAGTGGAGATCCTGCTGCTTGGAGCCTGGCTGGCAGCCAGAGTGTGGCCCCAGCTGCTAGACTGTCTCCAGTTTTAGGTGGCATGCGTCCCCATGTGCCCCACTGTGCTTTTATTTTGCACAGGTTTTTTTGACCCTGAGATCACAAACCCTCCCCTGCCCCCCGCGCTGCTACTTTGCAGTGCAGAGAACAGCTGAATGTATAGTATTTGGTGCTGCAGACATGTCTGCGGTGACACATATTGAACAGCTGCACTCGTCTGGATGTGACCAGTGTGATCAAAGTGTAAAGCTGTTTTACCCTGCTTTAGGACTTGAGAAAAATGCCTCTTTTTGGAACATATCGTCATCCGAGCTTTAAGACTAAGTGCCATAAAGCAGCAAGTAGGAGGAGGACCCCTCCACCTTTTATGTTAACTGTTTTCCAGGGATTCAAGCAGGGTAAAATAGGTTCACATGTAGGCAGCTCAGCTCATGTAAGTACCTTACAGGTGTACCTGTAAGTGTTTGCAAGTCTAGCTTATATTGGTTTTGGCTCTTTCTTCCCCTCTTCATAGGACCATTGCACATTTTAGGTTTTTCGATGTGCCCAGTCAGTTACTATCCCAGCCATTCTTCTAAACACAAAGAGGTGTCCCATAGAGTTTCGTATGCTATGATCTTTGTCTGTGTCACAGATCCCTTCAGGGCTGTATTCTTTCCTTTGGGGAGACATTTTTATTGCAGAGTTGTACAGTATTAAAAATTCTTTTGAAGGTGGGGTTCTCTGCAATGACCTTCTGATCATCCAAGCAACCTCCAGGGCTCTCCACTCTGTCTTCTGACCTAACAACCAGACTTTTTTTTAATTGTTTGAGCTGGAGATGTTAACTAAGTCTGTTTCGTTCTGCGTATAAACATAGTACACATTGAGGTCTTATGATTCACTGTTCACATTAACTCTCCTTCATAGGGATCATGGAAAGAATAAAACTAATGCATTTCATTGAATCATTAAGACTTTCATATGTACATGGTGGGCTTGTTCACTTAGTACAATTCAGATAATTATTTTACTATAAGCACAAATGGGAAAAGTCAATAAGGAGTTTCACAGTAAAGGTGGGTCAGTTCTGGGAATCCAACCTGAGAGCCACAACTATAGGCTTTAGAGAAGTGAGGAAATTTTACCTTTTTCATTGCAGCTATAATAATACTCTTCGCATTTCAGAAGCAGTTTAGTTAATTCAGAGAATAATTTATACCAATCCATACTTTGGCAGCTAAGGTCATGTCTACATGTGATTTAAAACACTTTAGTCTGATTTAAGACTCATTAAGGATGTGCGCCTACATGTGAACTCCCTTAATGCACCTTAAAAATGGCGATTTTAGGCTGTTTGTGCCTAAATTTGATACCTGCAAAAGTGGGTATCAAATTTAGGCACGAATAGCTAAAGCACATTAACATACATGCAGATGTGTTAAGGTGCATTAACATTGTGTATGGACTGACTTGGGAATAGGTTTAGTCCCATGTCAGTCCACACACATGGCATCAATGTGTTTTAATGCATTCACATGTAGGCACGAGCCTTGAATATAGGCATATTAAATATAGGTGCACCTAAATACACATGCAGACATGCCTTGAAAGTGATAGTGATGACAAGGTAGTAAAATACCCATTCCTACTTTATTATGAACTACTACTCTATTGTCCAAGGAGATGTAGTGTTACTGGAACTGGAGTAGCTTATCTCCTGATTACTAGCTTGTAGGGAGCTTGTACATGTGATGAAAATTGCCCATTTTTGCAGTTTAATTGCATCACACTTTATACATACGGGATTTCTTTGTGATTTAATTGAGTTGGTTGCAAGCTAAACCACATCCCCATGTAATTTAGTTTGCAATGTAGCTACTTGTAACATTGCAGCTTTTAATCTAACAGCTTGCCCCACAACCACAGGAGGAAGAGGCTGAAGGCAGAAGTGAGGGCCCGATCCTTTTTTAGTGGAACCTGCCTGCCTTTCCCATGGCTGCGGGGTGAGTTGCCAGTGGGCCTAGAAGTCCCTGGTCTTTCCCTGCACAGTGGCAGTGCACCTTGGGGCCACCCAGGTGAGTTGCCCCGTCTTGGAGGCATCACTCAGCTTGATCCAACTGTTTCCTGAGCTTGAGCTGGGACAGCCCTGCCTGCTAGCAGCCTGCCCAGGCGGCCCTGGAGGCACCACCACCACAAAGAGAAGGACTGGGCCCCCCCACAGCTCCAGGGCCACTCAGCCCACCAGCATCTCACCCCTAGCCATGGGAGAGGCAGACAGGCTTCACAGAAAAAAAAGGGTTCTGGCTCCTTACCGTAACAGTGACAGAAGCTCCTAAACTGAAATGGTGGGGTTTTAATCATCACAATTAAAAACCCACCATTTCAAGTTAGGGGACTAAATCCCCATCACATGTACAAGCACCCATACAAGTTACAGCAGTAATTAGCAAGACTTTCTAGTAGTCTTGTTTTCTTCTTCCTCCCTCCTCCCCCACTGGTATTTAAGCCTTGTCTATTAATGTGCCAGCAAATGTTCCTTTTTAAAAATACTGCTTTTTTTTCTAGCTTGCTTGATTAAGTAAAAGGTAGCCCGTGTATTTCTCAACATCCATTACTGCACTCTACATTTTGACTACTGTTGGGTGGATATTTCAACCAGTCATTTTGATCTGCAGAGTCTCAGTGATATTATTTTCTCATCTCCTCATAATATCCCTATTAGAGTAATAGTGAGTGGTAATTGAGTGTATTTCCTTTTTGGTGTCCATTGTGTAGAGATAGTGCAGCTCCTAGAAAAAGCTGATTGGCATTTGGAAAGGATCTGTTCTCCATCTGAGAGCTTTAAATACTGAAAGCAGCTACTTACTGCTTGCCACATTTGTAAGTTTTTTTTAAAATGAATGATCGTCTGAGCAGATTGTTTACTTGCAGGATTTACGTGTTTGTTTTTTATTTCTGTTTCATAAGATAATTTGCCACAATATTTTCTCCTGTTAATCAGCTGGAATAGATCCCATAGGAAGAGTCAGAAATTTAGGAACAGAGCAAGAATGAAATTACAGAAACTCTCTAATTATGATGTGTGGAACCTGAAACTTTTACACCCAGGCTTTTTTTTTTTTCTATTGACTATAGCACATGTCAGGATTTGGCAATGAGTTGAATCGAAGCACAATATCCTTATGTTCCTACAAGGAAACCAAACAATCTGCTGGTACTGAATTTGGGGCAAAAGGTAGTCCATGGAGATACTGATGGTGAAATGTAAAAGTTGTGAATTTTTTTAGCTGTAATAGGATTTGAAAGCAGCATGATTTAAACAAATGTTTTAAATGTAATAATATCTAATTACTGGTAATATTTATTATTAAGTAGTATCTAATGAATTCAGTCAAGAGTGGGGCCCCGTGATTCTGGACAATGTACAAGTCTCTGTCCTGATTATGATACCATCTGATTTTGGGACATGATGCAAAGAGTGAGCATAACAAATAAAAGAAGGGAGAAAACGAGGAAGAGCAATAGGCACGTAAGTCCATTCTTGAAATGTTGTGCATAGCAGTGAGTAGGAATAGACTTTGCATGAGGGCATAAGTTGTATGATTAGAGTCACACACTGCTCTTGGAAAAGTTGATGTTTTTGTATGATTTGAAATAATCTGGAAGTATTTTTCAAATATGTGTAATCATTTATCCTGGAACACTACACAATTTAGCTATCATTAGTTGATTTTTTGCTGGCAATACAGCAAAATTGAGTATTGAGGGATTTGAGGATTTTTTTTATGTGGATTTAATGATAAATTTGCTATTTTGAAGGACTGCCTGCTAGCCACATAAAATTGCAGAATAGACTTGAGCACATTTTATAGAGTTAAAACAGTTAGATATAATAGGGAAGAATAATTATTCCAAAAACTTCAGTAGCCCAGGTATTACCTAATTCATATTCACTACCAGAACCATCAAATCAAAAATACTGTTCTTGAACACAAAAAAAACCTGATTTTTCTCTCTCAAAACTTCTCATCTTACCAAGATGTTGGGATGATGTATAATTGACTTTCAGAAGAAAAATATGACAAGCTGAGGCATATTGTAAATAGATTTCAAAGTTATCTATTCCTGGCCCATCCATAATCCTTTATGAAAAATATATTTGAACTTCTCTCGTCTCATTGCCTTAAGGAACATGAACCAACCTTATATTTCTTAATCTGAGCTTCTTTCCAGGTCATCAGTTTGATTTCTGACTGCTATTACCATGCTTAGTATTCCTTGGATAACATCATGTCCATCAACTGTTATCTCCATTTTTTTCAATTTTCCTCTAAGCCACCTGCAGTCTTAACCTGAAGATTTCAAACTTCTTACCCATTGTAGTCTAATAATATCTAAGCTTTTACTTGTATCTCTCTAATTTTCACTGACTACATCTTTTACAGCTGTCTTCATTATCTTAAATATGTAACTAAGAATGCAGATTGCAAAAGCAAAGCCATATATTATCATGCAGTATTATCTAATTCCCCAGGTTTCTTTTTTTCTATCATGCAATGAAATTTGGTATCCCAGATAAAGGAATTTTATCAGTGCCTTACAAAAAAGACTATCTAGAGTAACTTACCACACGAAGCATATTTCAGTTCCTTACAAAGCATGCCACTTTGCTGAAACCCATATATTCCACATCTCCAACTTTCTCAGACCTGGTGTGATAGATTACTGTTTGTCTAGGGTGAACTGCAGGTTTTATGTCGACATAAGCAAAAGGAAATCTTGAAAGCAAGATTTTAGAAAATTGTATATAGGCTGAAGAGTCTGTACCATCATACGCTTCCATTTTCTTGGTATTTATTTTAATGTAACTCATGGAAGAATTGTTATTTAAGTTTTAAAGGACTGAACGCCTGTTTTAAAAAATAAAATTGTATGTAACCATAGGCAAAACCTATGCAAAGCTCTATGCCTCAAGTTCTTGATGTGTAAACTTAGGTGTGCACTAAAGGGCTTTTCTATATAAGTGGCAATGTTCACATTAATTAATGAAGTATCAAATCTCTCAATTCTCAGATAACTTTGATATCAAAAAGACTTCTTGAAGCAACTTCTTCAACTAATGAAATGGGGGGGAGGTGGGGAGAAAGATGCTACATGGCAAAACACCATGCAAAATGTTGTTTCTTTCTCCTATAAGCCTTATCCATTTTAACAAGCATCTTGCTTCTAGTTGGGTTTGCAAAATAGCCTGTAACTGATTCATAACTAATTCTAAGAGAGCAACTGAAATTATGAACATCATACCAGTGCAGATTGTCAAGTATATTCTGTACAATACCTGGATGCATGTGGACAATATCACTTATTATTTACGTTGCACTTATGCCTACTGCTGAGGTCACAAACCAAGAACCACTTGTGATAGGCACTGCACAAGCAGAACAAAATGGCAGTGTAGGGTCTAACAAGTGCACAATCAATAAAATGTAAGAAGCAATGGGTAGATACAGAAGGATCATAGGAGTAAAAAGTGTGAGAAAACAGGCAGTGGTGTGCTGTGTGGCAGCTGTTACAGCATAGCAGCTGCCTAATTGGTGCCAGGTTTTATGCAGGCATGAAGGCAAAAGAGTTTTAAGGAAGGATTTGAGGAGCAGCAATGAGGCTCTGAGCATGTTTATGGGGATGTCCTCTCAAATCTGAGAGGGGCAATAGAGGAGATTTTAACAATTTTAACAGTACTGCTTAAATGGTGCTCCTAAGAACAAGTAGATTGATTGGCACTTTTAGCCAATCTGAAGTGAGATCCAATGTTTCAATAGCGTGTAAGAAATGTTAAGTAAGAATGACCTAGATGAAGATAAGTTTCTTGTATTTAGTGTGAAGGAAGAAAGGAACCCAGTGGCACGCAAGTAGAGAGGCAACGTGGTCAAAGTAACAGGCTAATGTGGCACTAATTTTTAATAGCAGAATTGAATTTGTTAATGTCGAAGAGGTAGTTGCAACTGAGCTATGAAATAATGATGGCCTGTAAGAGACTCTTAGTTGTGTGAATGATAGAAAAAGCCATATTTTAGAATATCAATATTTAGACACAGCATGGATGGCAGACTTTAGAAACAGTGCCAAGACAAAGATGACACCCGGATGACAGACCTGAGTGACAGATAAGTGGTGTTTGTCTACAGTGATTGCAAAAGGAGGGAGGAATGGGCTGGAGTGGAAAAAGTTAGGAATTCTTGGGTTGAGCTTAAGGTTTCATAGTTTCATAGTAGCTAGAGTCGGAAGGGACCTAGGTAGATCATCTAGTCCGACCCCCTGCCTTGGCAGGAAAGAGCACCGGGGTCAGATGACCCCGGCAAGGTGCTCATCTAACTTCCTTTTAAAAATCCCCAGGCTAGGAGCCTGCACCACTTCCCCTGGAAGCCGGTTCCAGGCCCTAGCCGCCCTGACTGTGAAGTAGCGCCTCCTAATATCTAATCTAAACTTACCCTCTGCCAGCTTGTGACCGTTATTCCTGGTCACTCCTGGCAGCGCATGGGGGAACAGGGACTCCCCCAATACCTGCTGATCCCCCCTGACCAGTTTGTAGCAGGCCACAAGGTCCCCCCTTAGCCTTCTCTTGTGGAGGCTGAACAGGTTCAGGTCCCGTAGCCTCTCCTCATAAGGCCTGCCCTGCTGACCCCTGATCATACGAGTGGCCCTCCTCTGAACTCTTTCCATATCGTCCACGTCCCTCTTGAAGTGTGGCGCCCAGAACTGGACGCAGTACTCCAGCTGCGGCCTGACCAGTGCCACATAGAGGGGGAGGATCACCTCTCTGGACCTGCTCGAGATGCATCTGTGGATGCATGACAGGGTACGGTTGGCCTTCTTGACTGCCTCCCCACACTGCCGGCCCATGTTCATCGTGGAGTCAATGACGACTCCAAGATCCTTTTCCGTCTCCGTGCTGGCAAGAGGGGAGTTCCCCAACCTGTAAGTGTGGTGCCGGTTCTTCCTCCCCATGTGCAACACCTTGCACTTATCAGTGTTAAACCCCATCCTATTCTCATCCGCCCACCGTTGCAACCTGTCAAGGTCAGCTTGTAGCCTATTGCACCCTTCTAGTGCACCCACATCCCCCCACATCTTAGTGTCATCAGCAAACTTGAACAGGGTGCTTTCTACCCCGTCATCCAAGTCACTGATGAAGATGTTGAACAGTGCGGGCCCGAGGACTGAGCCCTGCGGAACCCCACTGCCCACGTCCTTCCAGGTCGAGAAGAACCCATCCACTACCACCCTCTGGGTGCGGCCCTCCAACCAGTTGGCGACCCATTTGACCGTGTGGGCATCGACACCACAGTCTCCCAGCTTTTTGATGAGGACAGGGTGAGAGACAGTGTCGAAAGCCTTCCGGAAGTCCAGAAAGACTACATCCACAGCAACCCCTGCGTCTAATGATTTGGTGACCTGATCGTAAAAGGCCACCAGGTTGGTCTGACAAGACCTGCCACTGATGAACCCATGTTGGTTGCCCCTGAGCAGGTGATAGATGGATATCAATGAAAAGATGTCACAGATACGGGCCAAGGTTTTGGTTTAGAAAAAAGAGACAGGTCTAGGGTACAGAGACAATTTTGATAGTCATCCACAGAGAGAGAGCTGATTTTGTGTTTGAGGATTTGATTAGTTAGAAAGGAGTAGGGGAGGAACAGTAGGAACTAAAGACACATCTTTGTGAACCTCAACAGAAAGTTGCAGGTGAAGTAGGAAAAACCTCTGAATGACACACTGAAGGAGTAATGAGAGGGGTAGAAAGCAAATTAGACAAAGACTTAATCCAGGGAATAGTGGGAAGGTAAAGTATCAAGATGATGTGTAGGATCCCTCCATGTTAAAGCCAGTTGATAGGAAGAGGAAGATGCAGTACTTATCTTCCATTTAGCTGTGAATGGTCACTAGAGACTTTAGTGAGCACCCCTTCAGTGGAGGAGATGGAGGCTGGACTGGAGATTTCTAGAGATAGATTGAGCATTCTAGACATCAAGAGAAAGGGAAATGTAGAATTGGCATAAGTTAAAAGAGGATAGACATATCGGTAAAGAATGTCATGGACTGAAAGAGGGTGGATAAAAGAAGCTGAACAGAGTTTGTTGGAATTATAGAGGAGTGAGTGTTAACCAATAATGGAAAGTGGAGTGAAAGTGGAGAGATGAGAAGAAGAGAGCAGAAGTTTCATTGCAGATGTGTATGGAACATTGCAAAGGAGCCATAGATGAGTCGCACCTAACATGTTTGCAAACAAATCCAGCAATGGATGAACAAATTGGAGCTAATAAGCTTAACAGCACTGACCCAGTGAATAATCAATTATAGGAAATACAAGTCAGTTATTTCAGCAGATAGGTCTACAATGAATGAAGATGCAGCAAATGGGGGAGTTACTGGCTAAAGGGTTAAGGCTTAAGGGATAGAACTGCTTGAGAATTTTTTGCCTTAATTTTATTCTGTGGACAAATAAATGCTGCTTTGGTGGAAAGGTTTGATAGGGTCTAGGAGTTTAGTCAGAACAATAGAAGAGGAAGCAAAAGACCCTTCTTGTACAGTAGCCAGCATTGAGGGACCTCACTAGAAATATGGGAGGCCCAAAGGTTCCTGACCTAACTGATTCAGAATAGGGTCTTGAACTTCAGTGATTTTTCATGAAAAGCTTTAAAGTGTGTTATTTTCACTCAGAAGAGAAACCAATCAAAATGATGTGCCCAAATCTCATATAATTTGTCAAGTGATGGGTGCTTTTGTTTTTGTGTGTGTGAATAGGTTCATCGAGTTTAGTTGTCATTCTTATGAGAGACTGTATAAATATTGAAAACTCATTAATCCACCCTGCCTCCTCACAAAGTGGAATTCTTGTTTTCTGGCCAGACCTAGTCAGGGAATAAATCAATGAAAGAGCTAGCTGTTATCAGCTGCCTCAAAGGACATGGATAGAGCTGGGAATTTGGAATAATTCGAGGAAGATAGCGATGGGTGAGTGAGGGGAAGTTTGAATGTGGCTAAATAAGTAAATCCTGCTATGGAAGTTTCAAAGTTGCAGCTTTGTACTTTAGACAAATTTCAAGGAAAAACTGTTACTAATGCAAGAATTGTCAACAGCAAACAGATTCCTTCTTTCTGTAAATTAGGTGCAAATAAAAAACATTAAAAAATGCAAAACAAGCCCTTTCTTGATAAGAGAATAACAATTACATCACATCAAGACACCTTAATAGAAAATATTTCCCTTGGTTTTCTGCTCCTTTGAGACTGATGACTGGGATTTATCTTTTCATACTGGTATTTCGAGGCAGATAATTTGTCTCCTTGGATGCTTTGAATACCACCTGTCTGTGGTGAAAAATCATTTTGAAAAAAATGATTAGTATTCAGTAGTGCTTTCTTTTTAAACTAAGGAAGTTGAAAAGTTTAACTGACAAGGTATTTGATCATTACGTATTCATAGGCATTTTTCAGGCTTCACAACTGCCACAATCATGCAATGATAATTCAGGGCTGCTGAAGCAACTTATTTTAAATATGTGATTTTTTCCATTTTTCTTTTGTCCTTTTTCCCCCTCCTCTCATAATCTTAATGATCACAAATAAAAGTAATCAGAACAAATGCTATCATTCTGTTAACTGCTGAGGTGCAGAGTGATGCATACATAGCACTATGTTTTCTGTACATACCAGATAACAGGCATTTCAGAGAAATGGTTATCAGCAGTCATCTATTTTAATAATAATTATGAATTGTTCCAATAGATATTTGATTGTATTTTGAACTGTTAAGTTATACACAAAGCATGGATTTATAGCATATGCCAGTAGCTCATGTGATGTGCGACATTCTTCAATGACTTGAAAATAGCCACCTGATTCAGATAGAGGACTTGAATCCTAAAAGATCTTTGTGAAATGTTTCCAAATTTTTAGTCTCTATTTTAATGAAATACTGGACCTTTTTCAGGGGAGAAATGGGGGGAATGGAATTGTTGTGTAGCCAGCCCTACCTTAGTGGGCATACTCCAAAGACTATATACGGAACATGAAATAACTGGGCTAGGCCATGCCCTGCCTGAAACCTTGCTAGTATACAACAATGTCTGTTTCCCAAAGTCAGCCATCAAGGGATTGAGCAACTGTTGGCAAGTTTCTGCTCAGTGTATCTCCTTCAGAGTTGTACCCCACAAAGACGAAGTCTTCTTTCATGTTCCTGCTTTAGATCCTCACTAGATCTTTCTCCTGTACCTGCCCTTGCCCCTATCTGTCCAGGCTCCATGACCAGGTTTGCCTTTTGCTGGCATCTTGCTGTTGCCTCTCAGCTTTCTGATTGGTAGTTCCTGACTTCAGTTTTTAATCTAGTTGTGCAAAGACCCCCCTCCTTGCTGCAACTTTTAATTCTGCTTTAACTGTTTCTGTGGGCATCCATGCCCTGGTTGAAAAGATTCAGGAGGTAGCTCAAAAATGTTTGAGCACAATCAGTTCCTAAGTAATAGAAAGTTAGCAGTAAACACCATATTTTAATCTATGAATAGAAATGTATGCAACTGTCTGCACATTTGCACATTCAGTTCTTACAGCTGCATTAGCCAATGAATATATGGCATCTGTCGCTTCATGTTCTGTTTAGATACAGTCTGTTACAGGGGACACACATATATGTGCACTTCATGATCCCACATGACAGTTTTGCTTATGTTTTTTCTTATCTTGATGTGTTTTTCCTTACCTTTAAAACAAGCAGGTTAAGCCCAGGTCCAAAAAGGACTTAGGTACCTAATGGGACTTTAGTGAAATTTAAGTTCCTAACTACACAACTTTTAGAACTGCAGTCCCCAAAATCCCCCTTCCCTCATCTGCCACTTAACTCTAGAGATGCCTAAAATCTTTAGGGACTTACATTTTGACCATTAAAGCTTCCAAGGTGCTTGAAAGTTCTGCTTCTGAGCATATCCAAAGGCACCTCAGCTTTGATAGGGCTAAGCAGCTGAACACGTAGCACATGCCTAAGCTCCTTTGCAATCCATAAAAGAGGATTTTCTCTCCTCTATCTCATCAGATAGCACATCTATCAGATCAGACTGTGTCCAAAATTTAAAACTAGAGGAAGAGCTATCCCTTTTCTACGATACCTCAGTGGTTAGAACACTTACACAAGATGTCAGAGACAGGATCAGTTCTGTCCTCTTCCTAAGCAAATGCAAAACCACATCTCTTTAAACTAGCCTCACCGGGGGAGGGGGCTGCAGGAAGATGAGGAGACACCACCCGAGCAAGACAGGTGACAAATGCAAGGAGTACCCAGGTAAGACACAGGGGTCCAGACAGTCTCCCAAATCGGGGGGTGGCACACGCAGCTAGGCAAGACCTTAAATGCCTATGTAGTATGGGAAACAAACAGGAGGAACTCGCCCTCAGAATAGCCAGTTCAGACCCAGACATTATAGGGCTTACAGAAACATGGTGGGATTCATCCCATACCTGGGCAGTTAGCATTAGGGGGTTTTGGCTTTACAGGCGGGATAGAGAAGGAAGGAGAGGTGGGGGTGTGGCACTCTATGTCAAGGAGGAATACACATCCTCTGCCAGTAAAATGGGGTCAGAGGAGGGGCAAGCTGAAGTGCTCTGGGTCAAGATACAAGGGGTCCATGGGAAGAGGGATCTGATGGTGGGAGTCTACTACAGACCTCCCAACCAATAGATTCATAGATTCATAGATGCTAGGGTCGGAAGGGACCTCAATAGATCATCGAGTCCGACCCCCTGCATAAGCAGGAAAGAGTGCTGGGCCTACATTACCCCAGCTAGATACACATCCAACCTTCTCTTGAATACCCCCAGGGTAGGGGAGAGCACCACCTCCCTTGGGAGCCCGTTCCAGACCTTGGCCACTCGAACTGTGAAGAAGTTCCTCCTAATATCCAATCTAAATCTGCTCTCTTCTAGCTTGTGGCCATTATTTCTTGTAACCCCGGGGGGCGCCTTGGTGAATAAATACTCACCAATTCCCTTCTGTGCCCCCCTGACGAACTTATAGGCAGCCACCAGGTCGCCTCTCAACCTTCTCTTGCAGAGGCTGAAAAGGTCCAGTTTCTCTAATCTCTCCTCGTAGGGCTTGGCCTGCAGGCCCTTAACCATACGAGTGGCCCTTCTCTGGACCCTCTCCAGGTTATCCGCATCCTTCTTGAAGTGCGGTGCCCAGAATTGCACGCAGTACTCCAGCTGCGGTCTGACCAGCGCCCGATAGAGGGGAAGTATCACCTCCTTGGACCTATTTGTCATGCATCTGCTGATGCACGATAAAGTGCCATTGGCTTTTCTGATGGTTTTGTCACACTGCCGACTCATGTTCATCTTGGAGTCCACTAGGACTCCAAGATCCCTTTCCACTTCCGTGCCACCCAGCAGGTCATTTCCTAGGCTGTAGGTGTGCTGGACATTTTTCCTCCCTAGATGCAGCACTTTGCATTTCTCCTTGTTGAACTGCATTCTGTTCCTCCAAGGGGAGGAGCTGGACCAGGAATTTTTGGACCAGCTTGCTGAGGCACTTAAGGCAAGGGATGTAGTTGTCATGGGAGATTTAAATTACCTGGACATCTGCTGGGAGGAACAGTCAGCCAGGTCGGACCGTTCCAGGAGGTTCCTGGCCGAGATACAGGACCTCCACTTAATTCAGGAGGTGCACAGTCCCACCAGAGGAAATGCCCTTTTGGACCTGGTCCTGGCCACAGGTGATGATCTGGTAAGGGGCCTCCAGGTTCTTGACCACCTGGGTGATAGCGATCATCACTTGCTAGAATTCACCATACAGCGCAGGATGTCAAGGGCCTGCAGCAAGGCGGTAGCCCTAGACTTCAAGAGGGCCAACTTCAAGGAGTTGAGGAGATTAGTGGGAGAGGCGCTGGGGTTCTCGGGAGCAGGGGAACTCAGTGCCCAAGATCGTTCCTTAAGGAGACAATATTCAGGGCCCAAGGAGTGACCATCCCAACAAGAAGCAAAGGGGGCAGGAGTGCCCAAAAGCCCCCCTGGCTCACCAAGGGTGTCCAGGAATGCCTGATTGCCAAAAAGGCGGTGTACAACTGGTGGAAGGGGGGTATACCTCCTCTGCTCAGGCCTGTAGGGGGGCTGTAAGGAAAGCTAAGGCGGACACAGAGCTTTGACTAGCCTCCAAAATCAAAGATAATAAGTCCTTTTTCAAATATATAGGGAGGATGAAGAAAGCACTGGGAAATGTGGGGCCCCTGCAAGATTCTCTGGGCAATCTGGTGGTTGCACCAGAGAAGAAAGCAGACCTCTTTAACCAATTCTTTACCTCCGTTTTCTTAGGCAGGGACCGGGACTTCCCCACCATGATGCAAGATGGACTTGAGGGGAATGCCTCCAGACCTCAGGTTGGGGAGGACCGGGTTAGAGAGCTTCTGGAGCTGGATATGTTCAAATCAGCGGGTCCAGATGCTCTCCACCCCAAGGTGTTGAGGGAGCTAGCAGGGGTTATTGCAGGGCCTTTGCATGGCTTTATGAGCACTCATGGTGCTCAGGCCAGGTGCCAGATGATTAGAAGATAGGCAACATGGTCCCCATCTTTAAAAAAGGGAGGAGGGATGACCCAGGCAACTATAGGCCTATCAGTCTTACCTCAATCCTACGGAAACTCTTTGAGAAGATCATCAAGGAGCACATCTGCGATGGGCCGGCTTCAGGGATGATGCTCAAGGGCAACCAGCATGGTTTCATTAGGGGCAGGTCATGTCAGACCAACCTGATTGCCTTTTATGATCAGGTCACAAAAGCATTGGATGCAGGTGTCGCCATGCACGTAGTCTTTCTGGACTTCAGCAAGGCCTTTGACACTGTCTCCCAACCCCTTCTCATTAAAAAACTAGGCAACTGTGGCATTGATGCCTACACAGTCAGATGGATTGCAGATTGGCTGAAGGGTCGTACTCAGAGGGTGGTGGTGGACGGGTCACATTCGACCTGGGGGGAAGTGGGCAGCGGAGTCCCCCAGGGCTTGGTCCTATCAGCAATTTGGATGACGGCGTGAAAAGCACCCTGTTTAAATTCACTGATGATACCAAAATTTGGGGTGAGGTGAGCATACTAGTAGGGAGGGAAAGACTGCAGCAAGACCTGGATAGGTTACAGGGGTGGGCTAACAAAAACAGGATACGTTTCAATACTGACAAGTGCAGGGTGCTGCACTTGGGCCCTAGTAACCAGCAGCACACTTATAAGATGGGATACTCGCTTCTTGAGAGCACACAGGCAGAAAGGGATCTTGGAGTCATTGACTCCAAGATGAACATGGGCTGACAATGCGAGGTCACGGTTGGCAGGGCTAACTGGACCTTGTCATGCATCCACAGGTGCATCTCAAGTAGGGCTAAGGAGGTGATTCTCCCCCTCAACACAACAGTGGTCAGGCCACAGCTGGAATACTGTGTCCAGTTCTGTGCACCCCACTTCAGGAGGGATGTGGACAACATTGAGAGGGTCCAGAGGAGGGCCACCCGCATGATCCAGGGACAACAGGGCAGGCCCTACAATGATAGACTGCAGGACCTGAAACTGTTCAGCCTTCACACAAGAAGGCTGAGGGGGGACCTGGTCACCATCTATAAACTCTCCAGGGGGGACCAGAAGGGTTTGGGGGAGACCTTGTTTCCCCTTGAGCCCCCTAGCATAACAAGGAATAACAGCCATTAGTTGTTGGAGAGGAGGTTTAGATTAGACATTTGTAAGAACTACTTCACTGTCAGGGCGGCTAGGATCTGGAACCAACTTCCAAGGGAAGTGGTGCTGGCTCCTACCCTGGGGGTCTTTAAGAAGAGGCTTGATGCCTACCTGGCTAGAGTCATTTGAGACCATTTTTTCTCCTGCCCAGGCAGGGGCTCGGACTTCAAGACCTACATGGTCCCTTCCAACCCTACTTCTATGATTCTGTGATTCTATGATCTCCCACCTCTCTGGTGAATGCCTCTGCAATCATGCTATTTCAAAACAGTGGGGGATCTCCATCCTTTCTGGTGAAGCTATTTCACTTCATATAAGAGAATTAGTGATTTCTTGGTCCAGAAAGATGCAAGGAGCATAAAGAGTGTAGTGGTTTGGCATTCACAGGGAAGACCAATTTTTTAAATGTATTTTACATTAAATTTTCTTTGGAGAAAATGCATAAAAATGTATTTCAGTTATTTAAATAAAAAGACCATGAAAGGAAGACTCTGGGCTACAGTACAATGACAATAAAGTAGAGATTGGAGATAATTTAGGTGTGGCCCAAATACTAAATTAATAGGGACAGTCATGTTGACCACAGAGACAAAAGCAGGATGAATGAGAATTTAGATAAGGAAAAGAAAATTACTACAACTGTGGTGAAAGCAAAATTCAAATAGCTTAATGTACACAAGTCTGGAGCACTGCATAATTTCTATACAAAAATTCTGAATTTGCAGCTGAAGAAATTGCAACTCTGGGTTTTTAAATATTTCACATTTGGATAGAAATATTTTATTAGAGAAATTTTCTTCTGAGCATGTTTCCCATTAGTTGGTATCCCCATTTGGACTCCCATTTTTAGGGACCTGTCGAATTCACAGCAGAAGTAGAGTGCACAGTGGCTCCTTTAATCTTGCATGTTCCCCTGCGTGCACCTTGCTCCTTGCGTGCTGCCCCCCCACTGCTGATTAGTGGAGGACCCCACCACTCTTCCGTCATCAGCAGGGAAGCTAAAACCACGGTTTTAAACATGGCGCCGTTTTTGCCTCCCTGCCCGTCAGCAGCAAACAGCAGGGCAGTTTGGGGCCCTTCAGCCAATCACTGGTGGGAGGTAAAAACAGCACCATGTTTAAAACCACAGTTTTTTTGACTTCCCGCTGATCAGGAGCAAGCTACAGGTGAGGCCCCTCCACCAATCTGCAAGATTAAAGAGCCACAACGTACCCCACTTCTGCCATGAATTCAGTAGCTCCCTACTCATTTTCCACAAGCTACTCTACTGCCACCTCTTCTGAAACACTGAATGTTCTGGAGCCTTATTTTGTATGCTTGCTACCACTTTGTCATAGACCTTCCCATCTTGACCTGAACTTTTTTTCCCACATACTCTTCAGGCCTTCTGGTTACATTTCCAAACCATTTCAGTCTACACTTACTCAGATTTTCCTCTGCTGATGTCACCTTTAGCTGTTCTTTTACCTCTTAATTTCTCACAATTTCTTTCTGACTTCACAACTTTAGCACCCTCATTTCTGTCACCTCAGCTTGGATTTCTGTTGTTTCCTCACTGCCTAGTACTTTGATCTATACAAAAGAATTCTCCATATCACTGTCTTGTGGATTTTTCCCTTCAAAAATTTGAATTTCCTGTCCCAATCTACTTCACTCAGTTTTCTCCATATATTATTTATTCTGCCCTTAACTTTTCTCTCTCTCTCTCTCTCTGTCTCTTTCTCTGTTTTCTTGCACACGGCATTGAACTTGCACATGTTGCATGTGCTGGTTATTCAGTGCTATAGATGTGATCCCCTCAGTATTGTCTGAAACTATGTAGGACGTAATCCAATTTTCCTGCTAATATATAGACTGTGCCTTTCCAGGACGTGCCTCTGTCCACCCCAGTCGCTCTTGACCTATGTAAGCCACCTTCCCTGCAGCCCTTGTAGCAGGTCAGCTAATCATGACCTGGTGAATCGCAGTCCCTTCCCTCTGATTGGTTCTGGGGCTGCGTTTAAGAAACTCATCCAACACCTGACCCTTGCTGTACAACTTACTGGTATCCAGTTTTTAAGCAGTTTCTGTCCTGGCAACTTCTCTGGTTCTCCTAGTTTCTGGTCCTGCCTTTTGCTTGTTCCTGGTTTTTTATCTTGGATTTACCTGCAGATCTGTTTCCTGGCTTCTGACCCCAGCTTGGCTCTGTTCTTGGACTTTGCGCTATGGATTGTCCCTTGGATTGGTAATTAGGCCTCTGATCCCCAGATCCTGACCCTGGCTTGGTATTTTGTTCCTGACTCCTGGCTTCTGACCCCCACTTCTGCAATCCCTTTTCCCACTCCTGGCTCTACCTACTAAGCTGGTCACCCTGGTGGACTGTCATAACCTGCTGTCTGCTTTCTGTAATTAATAACAAACTTCTGAAAAAACCTGAGAACATTGTGTGCTAAGGGGTGTTGTGAATGCTAGTCCTGGTGAGTGTATCCAGGACTAGCACAAATAGGAATGGTCTTAATTATTGACCCCGATGAGCTGCCACCTTGATCAGAAAATTGTCCACCCCCCTGCACATGCTCTTTGTTGGCTTTGTTGAGACTCTGTACATGTCTTGCACAAGTCTCACTTAGTCTTCCAGAACAAATCGTTCCCTCATGCACAACCGCCTCCTTTCTCTTGGCACTTGGTTATACACTTTTTCCATGTCAACAAACACCAGGTAAAGAATTTTTCCTTTGTTTTTTTCTTACTTCCCAATTAGCAATCTCACTGCAAAGATTGCATCAATCATTGATTTACATGACATGAATATGAAGTTACTGGTGCCAGTTTTGACTCTTCTCAATATTTGTTTGATTATCTTTTCCTATAATTTTATGGTATGGTTCACAAGTTTTATACCTCTCTAACCACCACAATCTTGAATGCCTCCACTTTTAAAACTAGGCACTGTAAAACTTTCTCTGTGCATCTGGAATTTTCCCTTATAAATGTGATCTTTTTGAGGTACTTGGTGAGGAGACTTACATAATCACATCCCAGTGCTTTCCATACCTCTATTTATATTCTGTTCAGCCCCCCCCCCAGCCTTTTGCTTTTTCATTTTATCAAGGGCATCTTCTACTTCTTTCTCTACTATTGATTTGACCAAGGTTTGGTTTTCCAGAACTTCTCTGAACACGGCTACAATTCTTTTCATGTATAAGTCTCTCAAAGTAATTCTTTCTTGGCTCTGTCAGTATTTTAACTCTCTTTTTTATACAACACACTTCCCTAATCTCTGATTTGCTTCTCTTTAGCCATTGCCAGATAGTATATGTCCTATTCATCACCTTGTGTTTGCAGCTTGTTATACAGATCTTCCAGGTCTTGGTTTTTGCTTCTGTCACTATTTTCTTGCCTCCTTCTAAGCTGTTATATTTAGTCTTCTCCCACACTTTGAACTTACTTTTTTTCCCCCAGGGTATGGCCTGTACCTCCTCATTCCAGTATTCCCCCATATTTTTCTCCAAATTCACAGCTTCTGTTAAGACATATTCATCACTTCTTTTGTGAACTTGCTAATGCATTCAGACATGTCTTCCAATAATTCTTGTTTTACTCTGTATTTCCTAACCTTTTCTCTGTTGCTTTTCACTTTCAAGGGGAGACAGCAATGGGTAGTATTAAGAGGGGAAGTATAAGAATGGAGAAATCATAGTTCCCTACATTTTAGGCTCGCACAATAATTTAATTCTTGTCATTGGCACAAAAAGAAAGAAATGTGTTGATGAAATTTGCTTATGACAAAGTTTAGAAAGCATTATAATACAGAAGTTGTATGGAAAGTTGGATAACTTTGAGGCCTGGAATAATAGAAATGAGATGAAATTTCATAGTGAAAAAGATGATGTACTTGATGACTAATAATACAAGCTTCTACTATAAGCCAAGAAGCTTATCAATTGGAAAAAGATGAGCAAATAGACCCAGGTATACTAGCTGATCACAGAATTGCTATGAAAAACCACTATGATGATGTGATGAAAAAGACAAATGTAATCCTAGGATATATCAGGTGAAATATTTCCTGTAGAAATAGGAAAATATTAATGGCACTGTAGAACCTCATCTGAAATACTGTGTGCTGTTCTGATCACCCAGTCTTAAGAAAGATTAATTCAAATTAGAAAAGATACAGAAAAGGGCTAATAGGTCAGAGGACTGGAGAGCTAATCATATGAGAGAAGACTAAAAGTTCCTGGCCTGTTTATCCTAACAAAAGGGAGATTTTATACTCGCCATAAAAATTCTCAACCAGCGGGGTGCCTCGAGATCCTTTCAAGGATGCTGTGGCTACCATGCCATGTTAGTGCTGCTAGATTTGCAAACATAATTCACAGGATAAAATGAGAGGTTTCAAACAAACCCACAGCTGTGTTCCTGCTACACTAGAGAGAAAAACTGCTATACTATTTTCTTGTAGTAAAAAAAGTGTGAAAATTAAGAGTTGATGTTTTCCAGTGGGTGGCACAAGTTTAACCAGGGGTGCTGTTCATGAGTAAATTTAGGCTGGGGATTAAAAGACTGTATCTATGTGTGAGATGCTGGGACAGCCATCAGAGTAGTGGGAGAAAAAAACTTAAAGTGGAGCTCAGTCAGTTAATGAGGGGGATTATATGCCATATTTCATGCGATAAAAGGTACTGAATTTGACTCAGGTTGTCCATTTCAGCCCCATGTTCATTTTAGAAAGAGCCAAAACATTTAATACAGAGTTGTAGGTGGATTTGAGGAATCTGAAAACTTGTATTACAGTACCCAGCACCGTGTTATCTAGGTCCATTTTTTGTTTTTGGATCTGGGCCTTATATTGGAAGTATATGAGTGCTCTTTTTTCCAGTGTGAGACTTAGAGCAAAACATTTCTCTTTGCTATTTAAAATTCCTTGAGTAACACAGAGATCAAATTTCCCTGCAACCTTTTGTTTGGCTAGATTTATTTTTCTTCTCTTTCCTAATGAGAATTTATGCTCAGATTACTCAGAAGACTCAGACTTCTTCAGGATGGCTACAGTATCTGATGACATTAATCCAGCTGTACTATTCTAGTCTCAGCAGTGTGGGCATAGATTGGCTGCTGGGATTTCAACATGAGATGTACTGACATGTGTTACCTTTTTGTATTTGCAATCACCCGGTGAGGAGTAACAAAAGGATTTTCCAGTAACAAGTGTTTCCTGTGATTCAATTTGCAAAAGTAATTTAGGAAATGCAGTAGCCAGTTAATTGAGCTATCTTTGTTGCTACAAGTGGCTGACAAACTAATTTTTATTAATAGGTTTTCATGCAACATGAAACTAATGAGTATATAATATGCTGATCCATTTGATATATAACATGAAGTCATCTTTATTAGCAGGAAACATTTTTTACCTTTCATCATATATCATGAGATAGCTTATCAAAAGATGTGATGAATAAAAATTGTTGTGGAGTTAAAATGGTCCAGAGAGAGAGAGAAAAAAATTTTCTGTACCTGTGAAATGTGCCATAAAATGTTTTTAACATAGATAAGAATTGCCATGCTGATTAAGATCAGGGCTTTGTCTAGTCCTATCTTCTGTCTCTCATAATGACCACTGCCTGATGCTTCAGAGCAGAGGAAAAAGTAATCAGTCTCATATTGGACAAACAAGGAACAGAGGAGGCTTCTTCACTGGGTTATACTGAATTTGATTGGCTTATGCTCTGCACCACAAGGGCACATCCAGGTGAGTGCACATGTGCCTGTTGCAGCATCTCAAAGCAATTTGAGACGTGGCAAGAAGCACGCTGGGAACAAAAAATGTTCCCCATGCTGCATATTTGTAGTGTGGGCTCTAAATCTGACATGTGCAAATCCAGGTATCAAAAAAAAAAAAAAAAAACCCACGGGAAAAAACCCAGGCGGGGCTTGTTCCTGTAGCATGCCCTGAGGCAACTGGAGGCTGAATCCTCCAAAGACATGCTCTGGCATCCAGCCAGAGCATCTTTATGGCTGCCCCCTTCCCCTGCTTCCCTAGCATGCTGGGCAAATAGGAGTGGGGCAAGGCTGCAGCTTGACCTAGATCAAGGAGCTATTCTGGGTAAGTAGGGATGTGAGGGTTGGGGGGGGACTGTAATGGTAGGGGCCTGTGGGTGTGTGGGAGGTCTGTGTGGGTGTGGGAGGGTGCTTTGGAGAGGCGGGTTCCCTACCTGCCCCCACACAGCACACTGCCCTCTTTTCCCCCAGAGCAGCAGTGGCCGTCAAGCACTCAAGGCCTGCTGCTGGCAGAGCCCCCCACTGTATGGCATGGACCCAGCCCCCTGAGACTCAGTGCTGCCTGTGCTGCATGTCAGAGGCCTGGCCTGGCCTGGGGCCATGCACCTTCAGGAGGTGTAGGGGGGAGGTTTGTTGTGGAGTATGGGGCTTGTGTGGGGGTTTGGGTTGTGTTGCTGGTGAGTAAGGGGTCAGGGGGGCTGGAGGAGAGGGGAGAGGACCATGGGGGGGACCCCTGATGGCTCCACAACAAAGTGCATGTCCAAGCACGTGCGCTGAAGCAAAAAGCCCCGGCTCAAATTTGCACCGCTTCTATTTGAGCTGATGCAAATGCACATGTGTGGATGCACCCACAAAGTGAGGGAAACACTCTGTTGGGGATCTGAGCAGCCTATCAGCTTGCTTGCTGGAGAGGCAGGGTGTCTAGGAACCCCAGCTCATTACCCAGAAAGCAATCAGGGATCAAACATAAAAGAAACACTTTTGGTGGGGAGAGCTGTCCTAAAATGGAAACCTGGAGGACTTGGGTACCCTCTACCCTATAGGGTTGGAAGCTAGAAAGCCAGGACTGCTGAGAAAAGGCTTCCATAGATTTTAGAACCTTTGATAAACTGGCATTTTATGACTGAAAAACCTTCTATCAGAAAATTTGTGACTAGCACTATGCTTGATCTTTGTGCATTGATACCAGTAAGAAAATGTATGCACAGAAACAGGTTTTATTGAAGGAATTTATTTTCTTAAAGCACTCTTGAATCTTTCCTATATGGTTCTAATTATTGGAAGAAAAAGCATGTGTATTTCTTTTACCATGAGGAAATATATGTACCAACGAAATATTCCAATGAACCAGACACATTTTGTTATTAACTTTGCTGCAACAACATTTTTCAGGGCACAACAGTTTGCTACCTCTGATGTTGTGCATATCTGTGGTCTAATGAGAAATAGATGCTCCCATTTTGAGAAGACAGAAAGATAAAAGCAAAACAGCATCTAGAACATGGGCCAAGAGGCTAAATTAAGGTTCTAGTTTTGTTGCTTTGTTTTCTAATTGCTTTAAAAATTTTGAGATTTAATTGTGGTCATCTGGGGGGACCCTAATTTACGAAATGTTGTAGCTATAACGAAAAATAAATGGTTATTTTAATCTTGGGATTAATTATGCAAATGCTTACACAGTCTCATATAAATAGTACCAATGATCTCAATGGGACAATTCACCAGAACTAACATACCTCCATAAGCATATGTTGGATGAAGCACCTTGTGTGTATTTTAGAATAGAAAATCCCCACATGACTCTAATTGGCAGTAATTTCAACTTTCCCTCTATTAGAATAGAGAAAGAGAGAGAGAGAACATGCAAGTTAAACTGAATGAATGAATAAATAAATATGGAACATCTCATTGACTCTAATTAGGGTTTTTGTTTTTTTTTCAAGAAAAGAAACCATATGAATTCCATTGTATGGAAGGGCAAACAATGTTGTCTGAAGTGATTTATTTTACTGCAACCTATAGGTTTGGAGGGGCTAGGAATTGGGTAGACATTAATGCTTTCCCACCTCCCATCACTCTCTCCTGATCATGCCATGGCAGTAAAGCTTTTGCCCTTTGAATATATTCCTATTGCTTTCCAGAGCCCCATGATGAAATCTGCAATTTCCCTCATGCTTAAATGTTTAGGTGGGTATTGGGACATATGATTTGCCATGAAATGCACCAAAATACATTTTGCACCATATGGAACGCTAATGCACTATAAGGAACTTTCAAGTTTGCCAGTAACAAGAGATCCAAGAGAGGAACTTAAATTCTTATTCCATGACAATTCTTACAGGTGATGGAAAATAGATGCAGGATTAAATTAGTAAAGTCAAGACTGGAGTAATCCAATGCTCTGTGTAATATATACCCATGTATGGGTATAGTTAAGAAACATATGTAGAAATCAGAATTGCTACTATTTTTCATTGCCTTGCCAACTTTAAACCAACTGAAATAGCTTGAAAACTGATCCAGTTAGCCATGTAGGCCTACACCTCTTGAAATGTACAGGCAGTCCTCAACTTACAGTGTTTCGAGTTACAACATTTCACACTTACATTTATAACTTGACACTGTTTCAACTTTATGATGTCAGTTTCAACTTTACAATGCTTGATCCAATGCAGTGCCGCACCAGTGAACAAGTTTGCTGCATCGCTCATCTCCCTGGAGAACATCTGTCCAAACTTCCTTGGACACTGTCTTTAAGAAAGCAGACAAGACTCCAGAAGAACCTGCAGCCAAGATTCCTGAGAAGACTCCAGGCGAGAACCCTTCAAAAAGTCCAACAAAGTCACCTCAAGGAAGTCCTTGCAAATCAATATGACTGCTATTTACAATATAAATACATCAGTGTAGCTATATTACTCATCTATAATTGATCAAGTACAAAATTCTGGGGTATTTTTTGTGAAAATAGGGTATTGGGCCTTGGTTCAGGAACCAATCCCCCATTTATAACATTGTTTCTTATGAGAAAATTGGTTCCGAGTTACAACTTTTCAACTTAAGACATGGTTTTCAGGAACCAATTGTGTCGTAAGTCCGAGGTCTGCCTGTATATTGGACATCCACCTCCATGAGGCAGAAGGAATTGCTTTGTTTACTGTATTTAAAAAAAAATACTATAATATTAGGAGTTACTGTAGAGATGCCTTATATTTAAGGTAGCGTCTAGAAGGTTAAACTCCTAGTTACAGTTATTTTTAACATGTATAACTCAGTGATATTCTGTAGAGTCCTCCATAAAATCAGTACATCATCAGTATGCACAGTACAGTTAAAAGGAATATTTGAGTTCAAAGTATTGCCAGTAATGTGTATTATATGTTAATATCCTAGTACAGTGGTGCTCAAAACTTTTTGCCTAGTGGGCTGGATGGGTCAGATGGTGGTTTCAGTCCAGCATCTGGCACCAGTGGGATGGCCACCATCTGGATATGGGAGTGGGAGGGAAGCCTGGCCTCACAGTGGGACAAGAGGGTTTGCCAGGACATAACCCAGCTGTATGTGGGGTAAAGGGGCATGGTCCAGGCGCAACCCAGCCCGACACGAGAAAAGTGAGCAGGGCCCAGACTCATGGGGGAAAATAGGGATATAACCAACTCCCCTGGGGAAATGGGGGCATGGCCCTAGATACAAAAATAGAGCTTAGTCATAGAGGGAATTTTTCTGAATTGAAAAGTAGTTAAAGTTCGTGGCAGGTAGATCGTGCCTGACCAATCTAGTCTCTTTTTATGACCAGGTCACAAAACACCTCGACGCAGGAGGAGGGGTGGATGTCGTATACTTGGACTTCAGGAAGGCCTTTGACACGGTATACCACCCCATACTGGTGAACAAGTTAAGGGGCTGTGACTTGGATGACTGCACAGTCCGGTGGGTGGAGAATTGGCTGGAGGGTCGCACCCAGAGAGTTGTGGTGGATGGGTCGGTTTCGACCTGGAAGAGTGTGGGCAGTGGGGTCCCGCAGGGCTCGGTGCTTGGACCGATACTCTTTAATGTCTTCATCAGCGACTTGGACGAGGGGGTGAAATGTACTCTGTCCAAGTTTGCAGATGACACTAAGTTATGGGGCGAAGTGGACACGCCGGAGGGCAGGGAACAGCTGCAAGCAGACCTGGACAGGTTAGACAAGTGGGCAGAAAACAACAGAATGCAGTTCAACAAGGAGAAATGCAAAGTGCTGCATCTAGGGAGGAAAAATGTCCAGCACACCTACAGCCTAGGAAATGACCTGCTGGGTGGCACGGAAGTGGAAAGGGATCTTGGAGTCCTAGTAGACTCCAAGATGAACATGAGTCGGCAGTGTGACGAAACCATCAGAAAAGCCAATGGCACTTTATCGTGCATCAGCAGATGCATGACAAATAGGTCCAAGGAGGTGATACTTCCCCTCTATCGGGCGCTGGTCAGACCGCAGCTGGAGTACTGCGTGCAATTCTGGGCGCCGCACTTCAAGAAAGATGCGGATAACCTGGAGAGGGTCCAGAGAAGGGCCACTCGTATGGTTAAGGGCCTGCAGGCCAAGCCCTATGAGGAGAGATTAGAGAAACTGGACCTTTTCAGCCTCCGCAAGAGAAGGTTGAGAGGCGACCTGGTGGCTGCCTATAAGTTCGTCAGGGGGGCACAGAAGGGAATTGGTGAGTATTTATTCACCAAGGCGCCCCCGGGGGTTACAAGAAATAATGGCCACAAGCTGGAGGAGAGCAGATTTAGATTAGATATTAGGAGGAACTTCTTCACAGTTCGAGTGGCCAAGGTCTGGAACGGGCTCCCAAGGGAGGTGGTGCTCTCCCCTACCCTGGGGGTATTCAAGAGAAGGTTGGATGTGTATCTAGCTGGGGTAATGTAGGCCCAGCACTCTTTCCTGCTTATGCAGGGGGTCGGACTCGATGATCTATTGA
Organism: Crocodylus siamensis; assembly: GCF_052110815.1. Lineage (NCBI taxonomy): Eukaryota > Metazoa > Chordata > Crocodylia > Crocodylidae > Crocodylus > Crocodylus siamensis. Next base: position 172,403,819 of record NC_143399.1, read on the forward strand.
GGTCCCTTCCGACCCTAGCATCTATGAATCTATGAATCTATAAAGTGTTCTGAAAAGCTGAGTCTCTGTGGCTGATGATGGATTTGGATGTGTCAGTTGAAAGGAAGATAATACAAGTTTACGGATGGCTAAGAGCTAGAGAGTATAAAATGAAGATCAGCAATAACAGGAAGAGTGAAAGTGTGATTAATAAAGTCCACTAAGAGCATCCACCTACTATACCTCTCCTGGTCTTCGCACAATATTTTACATCTCAAAGCATTGCCTCCAACAAAATTAAATCAACATTAGAAATTGGGAAAACAAATCATTGTGGATTTGGCCTGTTCCCTTGCACTACATACCTTTTAATCACTCTTCCTTACTCATGACTGACAATGGGTACACACAGATGTTACACTTAGATCAACCTACCCAGCGTTGATCTAAGTGCCCATCTGTGCAGACATTTGGGGAGGTTACATTTAAAATAAATGGCTGCCCAATCTAATTTAATTCACCCATGTGCAGACCTTACAATTAGAATGATCTAACTTGTGATACATCAATCTGAGTGCCAATCTGTACATAAATTCAGGAAGATTAGATCAGGCAAAAAAATGGCTGGCCTGATTTAACTTAGTTCACTTAGGAGGTGCACTAAGTTAGACTGAGCATAAGTTAGCCTGGTCTACTGGTATGTTTGGAGCACCGTCCTGAGGCTGGGAAAGCCCAGTCACTCACCCTAGCCCTGGAGTTGTGCTTTTTCTGCATCTCCCATCCTAACTGGGTTAATTTTAGTCTTCCCTAAGCCCCCCACAGACACACAAACCTCCCTGATCCTGCCAACCACATTGGACCCATTAGCATCCCCATCTCCCTCTTAAATTACATTCCTGGTATGGCTCCTGGCACTGGTGAATGTGTGCATTGGTTCCTAGAAACGTTTGTATGTGGCCCAGGAGCTGGGAAAGCCCAGCTGTTTAAACTTGCTCCGGTATCAGGGCTTCACTTTTTCTAACCCCGCTACTCCAACTGTGCTATCTTTAGCCTTCTGACAACTCCCCTTTCCCAAGCCTATTGCCCACCCGGCCATTATCCTGCCAGTTGTGGGCCTTCCTCTCACCCTGACTTAGATTACTTTTCAAGTGCAGCTCCTGGCACTAGTGGACATGTGCACAAGTAGTAATCTATGATCATGCCACTTAAAGTAAGACCCATGGTTATAGATTGGGTCCTGTAAACATGTACCTATGCCCAATAACTCTGCACTCTTAATTTCTTAACTTTTGGGGGGGGTTGTTCAGAAAAGGAAAAAGGCTGCTAGCTATACTGTCTCAATGATATATGTATATTATATATGTACTAAATGTGTGTTAAATATTTCCAAAGGGATACATTCAGATGTCTCAGAATTTGATCTGTTTTTCCATAAGATAGTTCGTGGGCTAGGAGAATATTTCTAGATGTACAACGTGCAAAGGGCTGCTACCTGTGGGAATGAGTGATCTGTGTAGATTGTGCATTGATATAATAACTGTGTGTAGTCCTTACAGTTTCTATTTTTAATTGTAAAGCAAAACAGCTGACACACAGATTTTACTGGAAAAGGTAGTGTGATTTAGTTTTTATATTTATAATTGATTCCTTTTAAAAGAATGGGATTTTTGTTTGTTCATACTCTATTATTTTGCTTTTTGCAAAAATTTAAAAAACTTATGGTGAATAGGAGAGCATGGAAGAAGAATCCAGAGAAGAAAACAGGAACTTGGGAACAAGGGGACTGAATTAGGACTGCAGGGAAGTTTGGCATTTGCCTGCCTTATTAGTGCTTGACTTTGCAAACAGTAATTATTTTTAAGTGTTTTTGTATGCATTATACAAGAATTCTGTGGCTTCTTCCACAGACAAGAGGTCTTGATATATGAAAACTGTTGATCTAGGACAGGATGCTGATGGGGCTGTAAAATGTTGGTGAAATAAAACTCCTCTATGGTACACATATTTATGTCTGTCTGATGTTGTTAGAATGAAGGAATTTACATGAAGACATAGACATTTATGTCCCTTCTCCTTCCTCAGTTAATGGGGATTGGAAATCTCCAGCCCAGTGGGACAGTGTAGTTAAGCAAAAGAAGGACTATGGCATCAAGGCTTTGATAGGAAGCTGATATGAATTATTCCTGTTGCTTGCCTCTTAATAGCCATCTTCCCAGAGGGTGAATAGGACTTTATTTTCTGTCTAGAAAATGTGTTCTTTAACAAAGAGTCTTTAACTGGAAGGTAGTAAAGGAAGAAGCTTAAAAGTATATTCTACCTGTGCTAGATGCAATTTAAGTTCTCCTCATACGTTTCTGGTTGTGCCACCCTTTTAGTAGCTGCCCTGAAAAGAAGTTATTAACTTCCCTACTGACAACTAATAGAGATTTATCCCTGTTAGCTCAGTTGAGGGGAGGTTGTGTTTCTGGAGGTAAAGACTGCAAATTTGACATTGGTGCATGTGGGAAAAACGGATGTATTCTCTACTTGAGAGGCGTGTGATTGCGGTGTGCATAGCATCCCTTTTCCTGATTTGGCAGCTTAACTGAAAAATTAAATAATATTTGATATTGCAAATTTGACATTGCTGCATGTGGCAAAACTGATTTAGTTTCTCTCTGTATATAGCTAACTGTGGATCATTACTGAGAAGCATGTGATTGCTATGTGAATAGTGTCCCTTTTTTCCTGATTTGTCAGCTTTAACTGAAAAATAAAATAAAATTGGACAGGGACTGAGCCAAAATGAAAACTTCTTGTTTATTTTTCTTGCTGAAATGAAACCCCTCCCTCTATCTTTCCCCTCCTCCAAATCACATGTTTGGCACAATGTTGTGTTCAACGTGAAAAGAAAAGTTGCATTTTAGGAAAATGTCTGGAAGGTGCGGCCAGAGGCCATCAAGTCCAGTCCCTGCATTGAAAGATTTGGGACTTTTAAGAAATGTGTGTGGCCAATGCGATGGAGAAAAAGGGGTAGACTCATCAAAGTGCCACTAAATCAGTGGGGCTGAGTAAGGGGTAGAGGGCAGATGAAGAAGCACTTAGGCTCACAATATGGAGGGTGGTACAAGCATCTTTTTTAATGAATAGCTTTGCAGTGAGAGTGCTCACTGGGAGATTCTGGTTCAACACCCTACCCTTTTCCTGCGTGGGGAAATTTGAACACACATCTCACGCTTTCGAGGTGGGTGTCCTAGTCACCAGAAGATGGAGGTTACAGTTGGAATGGGTTCTCTTTAAATATTCACTAGAGTGAAGAACTGGCATTTGGAGAATAAATTTCCCAGGTGAGTATCCTAAAGCCAGGCCATATAATTTGGTAAATATGGCATCAGTCTGAAAGTTAGGATCCAAAAATTCAAATAATGTATTATATTTAATCTGTAGAATGGGAGTCAGCATTAAATGAGAAAGTGACAAACCACTCTATTTCAAATTGTTTTGAAATGTTTCTGTTGAAAAAATTAATTGGCATAAATGCATTCATGCAAAACTTTTTGATTTTGACAAAACAGTATTTCCCAGTGAAATACTATTCTTTTGAAAAAGCTTTAGTCACTTCTATCTTAAAGGGCTTGGAAACATAAGGAAAAAAAATCCATCCTCACAAAAATTTAGGAAAATGAAAGTTAAAGTAGGAAATTGGCACTTATGTTTTTATGTATCAGTATGGATTAGTGTCTATCACACATTTAGGTGCTGTAAAAAGTGATTGATGACAATGATGATGATGACAATAAATGTGTTAAATGAAAATTTGTCTGAGCTTCAGTAAATAAATCACTTTACACAACTTGACTTGAGATGGATTAAATCATCTTAGAATTAGATGGTCCAAGGCAAATTTATTTGACATAGATGGATCCAAATGTATTGTTCAGTTTCTGCTTTCACTGAAGAGAGTCTTGATTCAGAATTTTATGTCTGCTAAGTAAAATCCTTTGGATGCACAGTGTTACTTTTCTCTCAAAAAAGCAATGAGGATTGCTGATTGGAAGGGGTTAGAAAGTGTTCCCTCTGACAGGGAGCTATTCTTCATATTGAATAGACATGTGGAGAGTCAAAAAAAAGGAAGTGGAGGGGGAACCTTTAATAGCTTGCAATACAACTAGAATTCCCTTTTCTTTTGCTAGTTTATAGTTTGTAAACAGATTCCAGAAACTCATTCCCTTTGGTCTAATTCCACTGCTTCTCTATCTAATAAAAATGTTTGCAGAAACAGCAGGGGTTGTAATATCTGTGTTCCTTGTTCTTCACTTGATTCAGCCTGTTATGGTTCCTGATAGCTGTAATTATAGCAGGGCTGTTTGTGTCTCTATGGTTAAAGATCCATTATTGTAGTTTCCATTGCACAGTCCTATTTTCTGACGTTTATAACTTGACTATAAACCTTTTTCTCAAGCCTGAATCTTGGCGAACATATAGAGGGTTTTTTATATTATGGATTATAATTATCTGATCATATGCTATTAGTATAATCCTCCCTAAAGTTTTATCTTTATCTATATAACTCATGGGGATGGGAATACAGTCTATTCTTAGAGCTGAATCTCTGCTGTTCATGAAAGGTGTAGGGAAAGTAGCAGTAAGCTGTTTTGATACATTCTGGCTGGCCAGAGGGACTGCTATACTAGCTGAAGATTGATCCTAGCACTGTTCTGTGTTCACACTTTCTGCCTTTAGCCTGACTGACTACCCTCATCTCACTCCCATATATAGAAATAATGGGGAGATGGTAAGAAACTCTAGAGCTTGCCTGTGTCAGGAGGAATCCTTGACTCCCCCTTGAGTAGTTTTGCAGCTGACAGCTTTGCATTGACTATGGAAGTGCAACAAGCAAATGGGTGAGCTCGCCACCCTTGTCTTGGAGCAAGATTGTCTGCCTCAGAGTCTCTGAGGGAGGATCAGCTCATAATGCTGCAGAGGGGCTAGCTGAGCCACAAAGGTGCTTCAGTACAGAGATAGCTGGCAGGTGGCCCCCACACTGAAGCACCCTCATGCCCCAGCCAGCCTCATTAACATCTACATGTGCATTGCTGTGGAGTAAAAAACTCCACCACAGGATAGCAGTTCTGTTTACAAGTACTAACCTATGGGGGAGTTAATTTACTCCATCCTAATAGCACTGCATGTGTAGAGGCTGAGATATTTATTGTGGAGCTAATAACTGGGCAACTGCAGTAAACACCTCCTGTAGAGTGTCTTGTTTCCCTCTCATAAATTTATTTCAACCTAGAAGAATTTGACCTTCTCAACTTGTAACAGAGGTTCAGCAGCGTAGTGACACTACAAGGTACCTGGGGCAACTGCTGTAGTGTATACAAGGGTAGCAGCAATTGCCTTCTGCTGCTGCTGCTGTAACTGCAATTGCATAGCTGTGGCATGGCTGTGATTGCAATTGCATGGTTCCCCTCCCCAACACCATCAGTGCTAGAGTTAGTTGCCCTTCTCTCTCCCACCCTAGTTATGCCATTGATTATGTTAGTCTGAAGGCAGGCAGGGGAGCACCTTAGAGATGAACGGTTTCCAGTACATGAGCTTTTGCTGGCAGCCACCTACTTTATTAGGTGCCAATCCATTCCTAGCAGTAGGTTGTTACCTATGACAGCTCCTTTCTCTCTGAACAATTAATCTCTAAGTAGCCACCCTGTCCTATCTTCCTTCTGCCAGCTTGCAGCAAAAATAGAGTTGAACAGTGCCTTTTGCTGCACCTGGAAAGTCATAAGTTGCTGTCATCAGGGCTCAGCTGATACTTGCAGCTGTCATAAAAAGACCAGCTATTTTGTTTTCTTAAATTTGACATTTTTGTGTTTGCTCACAACATTGTACATAGCACAGTAGCCAGTCTTCTTTTGTTAGCTTCAAGGCTAAACTTTATGGCCCCTCTAATGTCTTATCTTGCAGGAAGCATGGCTGTGCTCAAGAATTCCTGCTTGGTCCTGTATTTTTCCACATCTACTGCCATTTTTTTTTCTTTTTATGAGTACATCAAAGGCAACTGTCTTTTAAAATAACATTTCTGACACATAGTAGGATGGTATTCTTAAAATGGTTTCTTAAAATGCAGTTTGATCTCTGGGAAGCTGTTTGACAATGCTCATTTTCAAAGGGACCCATTGGACATTTTCATCTTTCATTCAGCACTGCTTCTACCCACTATTACCCCCAGTGATCATGTTATCATTTTACTCTCACAAATCAAAAAAAATTTTTTGTAACGGGTTTTGGTTGTGGTATGTCACCTCTTCCACTAGAACAGGATAGTGGATGAGGACAAAATACATGAACTACGTAAAAAAATGTAGGAATTCTTATTTTTAATGTTGTGAAAGGGTTAACACTAAGATTAATATGAAAAAGAAACTCATGCAGAATTGTACATCTCAAACACCATTAAAGAAAATGTACACATGCTACCATTACCACCACCATAGTTCTACAACGGCACATCCTTCAATTTGGAACTACAAATTTAGAATTAGCAACTCTTGTAAACAGAAATTAGTTTTCGTTAACTTAGAAAGAAATTATTTTGCAATTCTTAAAATTTTCTCATTAAAGATAACTTTATTCTTCATGTGCCCCAGCTTTTCAAAGTCTTCCTTCTGGGAGAACACTACATTAAAACAATGACAGACCAAACTTTGATATTTAATCATCTTCAGTACAGAATGCTAGGCTCTTATATAGCTCACCAAGGTAACATCTATCATTTCTTAAACTTGGCAGCAAACTAAGATCCCATTTATATTTATATCTAACTTAAACACATGACAAAAATCATCTTGGACCAGCATAGAGTTTCCAACATATGCCAAGACTATTCCTGTAGTCCTGTTTGAATGTTAAATTGAGTTTTGCACCCTAAACAGTTGAATTTTCAGGGGTTATTCAGTGAAATATGAAATAGCCTATCTCTTAGCTGGGTAAGAAGACAATACTTTCCTGTACAGTACTGTGAAAGTATGAGATATTAACAGCTTGCATGCCTCCGGACTCTTATTTCTCTGATGTATTAGAATTAGTTAACGTCACTAATTCTAATCCATCAGAGATTAATGCATCCAATAAATATTAAGACAACATATTGTAAACCCATGAAATGCTTGATCAAGGTGAATAGTTGTTCATACATAGCAAAAAATCTACTGTTAAAAAAATACAAAGCAACGAGAGTCAGCAACGTAACTGTTTGTTGGCATTGACACTCTTGTGAAAAATAGTGTTTTTTAGAGCTCTAGCTCCTGGAGTCATGCGTGAACATCATTTTTCATTTCGTTCACATTCCAAACATTAGGGTAAGGAAGAAACAATAAAATGTTACCCCCACCGTACCCTATAGGCTCAAAAACAGAAGGCAAATTAAAGGAGCCCAGAATGTTTTATTATGTGTTAGTGATTTCATGATTTTTTTGAGCCCGGCACATGATTTTTCATGGTTGGGGATGACCGTATGTAGCCAACACTGCAGGGGTCCTGGAATTGGCCCCTTTAGACAGACACTTAAGATATGTCTACACTGCCTCCATGAAGAACCCTGGAGTGCTGCCAAGAAGCATGCTCTCTCAACCTGTTGCAGTGTACTAAAGCTCTGAAAGTAGGCAGTAGCTGGTTTAGCTTCATCTTAAGCATGTCTCCAGAGCTACTCTTGAGCTTCCTGCATTGGATGTGATTCTGGGCATGTGCTCAGGGGCACACACCACTGGCTCCACTGCATAACATGCACTGAGCGTGAATGAGTGAGGTTTGCCACAGAGGCAATGTAGACATGCATTGACATATACATTGAGTGACTCTCACTAAAGTTACTTAGATATTCTGAGAGGCTGTATGGTTTTTCTGATTGTAAGTTCAAACCCTAAACTCTCTTAGCTAGTAGAACAGCATTTAGCTTAACTTGTTATAAGACTATTAAGAATAAGTTATATTAGTTAAAGTAAGCAAGCAACATATGAGCAACTTTTCCTTGATATAAATTCTGGTTAAGTTTAAGAACTGTAATTTTTGTCCTATTGTAAAATTTCACACTTCTCCACCCTCATGCTCTCTTTCATGCAGTAACTTGGTACTTCACAACGTCTTTACAAAATAGTTACTGTACAAACAAAATGCACTCAGCTCCAGACCCCAGAAGGTAAACACCACTATTGCTTGCCCCTCCATCCCCTTGCCCACAACTAAAGTTAGCATTGGTGGTGCTGCGACTTCAAAATATATAGGGATCCAATTAGTAGTATATTCAGATTTGCTAATCAAATGGTTTTCCCATTCTAAGTGTAATAGGCAGACTTAGAAACAAAATGATAACTTTATGTATCCTCAGAAAATGTCTGCTATCATCTTTTATCCAAAAGAAATATTTTACATACATCTGAAGATTAGGGCTAGTCCATTAATATTTGTCAAATCATTTACCTAATAAGTTTTTCCAACAAATTATGTAGGTCCTTCTTGCCCCACAATGGTCACAAACTGAATAGAACTTGTATTTTATGAGAAGATGACATGTGAGGCAGAGGTTAACAAGCTACTGAAAAGTGGGTGCTCCTCCTAAGTTGTTAAAATAAGGAGAAGAAATAAAAAAAATTACTAAACCTATATCTCACAAGGAAGTGCAGCATCACTGTGAAGCAAATCTCTCAATTTTTAACTGAAAAGCCAAACTTTGTGGGGCAGAGGAAACTATTTTCTCACTAGACATAAATCCTTTGTCTTCATAAACTTGGCAGATAAGCTGTATTTGCAGGTTTAGATAACCATCTCTGTGTAAGGAAAATAAAACAGGAAAATCAGAAGTGAATATTGTTGATGAGCATTTTTGGAAATTAAAAATGTATTCAGATCTTTCAGAAAAGCTTGTAATTCTGTCTTTGGCCTTCATCATTATAAATGCTACAGTCCATTCATCACCATGGAAGCATTATATTATATGAGTCATTTTGCCAGGTATTGAACATTTGACCCTTGTTTCCTCAGGGGCTCAGTAGAACCAACCTCTTTATTTCTACTTGGGTACATGAAGCAATATCATTTCTTTCATTCTGATTTGAGATCAGGGATTTTACGTTAGCTCTAGCTGGATTTTTTCAACATTTCCAAACAATGGTTTGGGTTTTTTTAAGTTAGAAAATGCAGTTTTGCCAAATGTGATACGTTCCCGCAAAATGTTTTTGCTTTTGACAAATCTTCTGATGGACACAAGCAGGGCTTCAAAACGTGGTAGGCAGTTTCCTAGACCTGACTAATTTCCTGCCAGCTTGTGTCCCTGGCTCCATGGCAGCTGATCTGAGAGACTGCCGCAGAGTTTGGACCACCGGGCTTGCATAGTCTGCGGTTCTGGGCCAGCCCTGCAATGTGGACTGCCTAACGGTGAAAGCCAAGGGTTTCCAGACTCCAAGGCCAGCTGGATATGCAGTCTGCCCAACTTCCTCAGTCCAGCAAGCCAGCTGTCTGGAGAGCTGGGCAGCAAGAGGAGCTGGCTATCTTAGAAGCCTCTGCACTACGTGGGGCAATCAGGATCTAGTCTTCTTGCTCTGTGGCAAGCCGACTAGAAACCCTGATTGTCAGGAGTCAGGAGATTGGAAAGTCTGTGACAGGCTCCCAAACTTCCAGTCCAACTGGCCACCTGGTTGACAGACTTCCCACAATCTGGGGAAAAGCTGCCCTCTGAATCTAGAAGGTATGGGATTCCTGCTTCTGAGCAGTCACATGGGAGGGCTACCACGGTGCTGGAAGGCCTGGCAGTATGCATATTCATCGCTTAATATGGGGGAAAGCACGGAGGCACTTATTGTCCCTTTAACAATAGTCTGACAGATTTAATTCAGCAACTAGGTGATTCTGGGAAGTAGGTTTTATTCCAAAAGTACTCTGTTTTAATGGGTGCGTCTACACTACATCTCTCTGTACTATAGTCTTTCTCACCTACTCCCATGCTGCATGCTTCAGGCCTAGATCTGATGAAGCGAGGTTGCTCCTCAGATGCCCTCCACTCCATTTTGCTCTCAAGTTCCCTTTTTCCTGTGTGCTTGAGGTTGGTGGCTAAGGGTATCTGTGAAACAACACCTCAGTTCAGGACATATGGTATGGAAGTGGGTGAACAGGACTTATTTTTTACATGCAGTGCTGAGAGCTGTAGGGAGCCAGGGTAGAGAAACCCATTGTAACATGTACTTTCTATGGACATGCTGAAGTTGTAGCTTTTTCCCTCCCAATTGGGAAACAGCTTTTTTCCCCCAAACTTGGCAGTTATTGTGGAACACACATTTGATTTCTCTGCCAACACTGTCTTGGCTATTCACTTCTTCAAGGGCCCTGTCTTTGTTTATATGAGATTCTCTTCGCTTCAGTTGGTGCTTGCCCAAGCAGGAAATGCAGCATTGGGTCCTAGCACAACAGGCAGAGGATCCAAAGAAACAGGATGACACTTTCAATAAACAGAAGAACAAAAATCCTCCCATTCTATACAAATGTTTATACCTCAGAGATTTAAAGCTGTGTCAGGATGAGTGTGTGGGTCATCTAGTCTGACTGTCAGAACTGGAGTCTGGGGCTAGTAACCAGTAAAATCCCAAACCCACAGTGCTAGACGGGGACTAAAACATAGATCAGAAGCCAGAGGCCAGTCCAAATGCAGTTTAAGGCAAGGGTCAAGTGAATGGGACCCAGGCAGGAACTAGTGCTGGAGACATGATGGGAACCAGGGATGTTTTCTCTCAGTACTCCTCTAATCCCATTTAAATGGCTAATCTGGTTTCTGTAAATTGTGCACCAGTGTCAACCAAGCAGATTGATATGACAGCCAATCAGGCCACAGGGGCAGGAGGATGAGTCATTCTAATTGCAGGACAGGGCAAGTCATTTTATTTTCAATCCTGTCACCATACAACATATACACTACTTTCTTACAACTATGTCTCTAATAAGAAGTTTCTTATGTGAGGAAATTCGATTGGTTGGGTGTGGGAGGTCCTTCCTGAAATTTTGGCACGTCTGCCTACCCTTGGGCACTGCATTTCAAATTTAGCAACATTTGAAAATGATAGTGAACAGTAGTGTCAACACCTTTCTCTAATTGTAAGAAAAATGTTATTATAAGAAAATGAGAAACAGAAGAAGTATCCCAAGGCCTGCATTCTGGTCACATGCTGTAAGAATTAGTTTCAAATGTGATTTGTAATGGGGAAAAATAACTAGCCTCTTGCCCTGTTTTATTTCTCTGCAATACATAAAGATTGAGAGAGATTTTTTTCCCTTTCCATTCCCCACCCTAAACCAGAGGCAAGACTGTTTTCTTTTTTCAGTAAAATGTCAGTATTTACCTGCTATTGGAGACACTATGGTAAATGAAAAAATCTAGTGAAATGATGACACCCTGAGTCAAGGAAATGAAAGCTGAGCAATTTCAAAGGGAAGGGATTTGTAGTGAGAATGTTTAAAGTATTACGTTTTGTTTGCTTTGGAGCCTATTTAATTCCAACAGTTAATGAACTTCTTGGAGCAGGGATTGTTCTGCTAAATAATCTCCATCCTCCACCCTTCAATTAAGGTGTAAGAGCCCACAAAACATGTTGTGAGATTGTCAAAACGCAAAATAGTTGAGACTAAACTTGATGTTTCTGGTATTTCTCAGGTTTAAAAAACAAGCAAAGAAAGGGTTTTGTGGAGAAAAATCATGATGGTCTTCTTGACACATAACAAAAGAGTGGTTGCAACAGGGAGTGCCGGTGGAAGGAGGGGGTGGGTGTGGGGGTGCTTTTCCCTCACACTTAGCAGAAGTTTGTTCCCTGTCACCATTGCTCAGCCCAGACAGGTGAGCATGGGGTTGGGACTGCTTATGGTCATCCTTGCCTGTACTGCAGGCAGGCGGAGCTGTGAGTGAGTGGGTGCACAGAAGCCAGTGGCAGCCAGACGGGAGCACAGGGCCCATGCTGGTGCCTCAGAGTGAGCAGCAGGCGCTAGGGGTCCTGGCTAGCAGGGGCTCTGTGGAGCCGGGCCAGCTCCCCTCTCTCCCTGGTGGTGCAGCCCAGCTCAGCTCCACAGACCCCTGCCAGTCTATGCTTCGTGCTCCTGCTGCCCCACTCTGGGCCCCCCGCCAGCGCTAGACCTGGAGCACCAGCATGGGCCCCACACTCCCGCACACCACTCACTTCCACTCCCTCCACCCCTGCCACCACTTTCCCCACTTTTCTTTCCCCCCCTCCTTACATTACCCTGGGAGGCGTGAACAGCACCACGGTCCCAGGCCGTGCACCATGCTCCCCTGCTAGGTAGGGCCTTCTGGCTGGAAGCAGGGCCAGGTGGGTGGGCCTTGCTATTACAGGAGTCTGCTGTGGCTTCCCCTGGGTCCTGCTGCCTCTGGATGCCATCATCTTTGACAGGGAGCTGGGGGCAGATAGATATTTATTTTCTACATTTTTAGGGGCCCCACAAGCTGGATAGAATGGCTTGGTGGGCCAGATATGGCCCATGGGCCGAATTTTGCCCACCCCTGGTCTAGCTAACAAACTCCCTGCCACTGCATTCACCAAGTCCTTTTCTCTCAGCTTTCTTCCTGTGGTGGACTGTTGGTACTTCTGATTTAGTTTGCTCTTAAGTTTATGGGTTGCCTTGTAGCTCTGGTGCATAGGACAAGCCGAGCACAGGGCCTTTCTGGACAGATGTTTATCCAGGGTTTGAATTACACTTTGATTGTTGGAGGGGTCTGCAAAAAAATTGGGCTGCCTATCACAGTGCCCTAATAAAACTGGAGACCACACCAGCTTATGATTTTCAAATCTTGCAGTGGGGCTCTTATCTCTTATGGGGGGACTCAGCCCCTCTAAGCTGCCCCATAATTTAAGCCCTGTGTTTATCTCATATTTGCCTGTGTTCAGAAGGGATAAGGCTCAACCAGGTGGTTTCTTTCAGTTCTTCCCCAGTTCTACGTTCTTATGTTCTATGCATGTGTTCAGTTTTACATGTTGGAATAGTCCCAGCACCGGTACTGGAACTAGTTTGAAGGTTTGGAGATATCTAGGTAGAGGGCAAGTAGCATGGGTTTAGGAAGGAACTAGTTAAATTAGTGCCAGATTTTGCCAGTTGTGTAAAATTTATATAGTTGGAGTCAAGTTAAACCACATTGCTTGTATCTATCTGTCTTCCTGTGGTTCTGGGATATTAAATAATGCTACTTAAACTTAATATATTCATATTTTTACTATACTTTGTAGAAAATCTTCAGTCACTTTTAGAGGTTCCTCTTTAGTTCTGTACAAGTGATTATTTGGCTGGCTGCTCATCTCAACCCACCCAGAGTTTTAAACCAAGAAAAATCATTCAATTTGGCAAATCTTTCATAAGGAAAATGCTTCTGTAATTGGGATTAATTCAAAATACATATTGCATGCACTTACTAATACTCCCACTTATTTGGGAGCATGATTCAGCATCACACTATGGTAGTAATATGAATATATTTAAACAGCATGCCATCAATCTGTAGAGGAAAGTGACATAAACCAATATAGCTGTGTGTATAGTAGATAAAACTAACCATCCCTGGAGGTTTCTATTCTGGGGAAACAATTATGTACACTGAAAAACCCCATACCTCCACAAGGCCTCTGGAGAGAACTCAGTGTTCATTTGGAGGACAGGCTCAGTGAAGGCTGCTGCCATCGAATTTAGCTTGTCACTGTATTGATTAAGGTGAGATTATATTTGCCCTTGATGTTGTGCCAATTTTTCATATCATGAAATGCCTTCAGTACAACATATCTCCTGTAGAAGATGGTGATTTTTTTTTGGTTCGCATTCAGTTCACAGAATGGTCTCTGTTTTTCTTTTATTTGTAAAGAACAGTAACACAATTAGGAATAAGAATTTAAAAAAAAATATCTAACACAACCGAGGAGGCTTAGCAGGTAACAAGCAGCCTATAGATAAGGGAATAGCCCACCCTGCAATTTTCCTACATGGGTTGGATGTTTGGACTAATTATTTTAGCGAATGCCAATTACTAATTAGCAGTTGAGCATACTTGGTGTTAATTTTCAGCTAGTACACATCAGTAAAATTCTACTGACTATAATAACGCACCACTTTATATCAGTTGAGTAGCAATTTTCAGTATCAGTAGCAATTTTCTTTCTTTGCATTCACTGTCACTGCTAGAAATCCAGTCTAATGGAAGGGGAGTGAAAATTGAAGCTAAAGCATTTAGTGAGCAGGAAAAAAATGCTTTTAAACTCTGATGAGAACATGTTTCTCACATTCAATCTCAGTCAAAAACCTGGTGATTTCAGTAAGATGATTAGCAGTGTTATGTGTAGAATATAGCTGTCCATCTCTGACCTGCAGGTGTTTTGTTGGATATTCTATTGTTGAACAGCCAGTATCTACAATCTAGGTAATCATTCACAGTTGTATCACAGAAAGTGCTCTCCCTGGTGTTATAACAATCCTCATCCAACCATAACATGGTTGTGTGCTTTAAGAGCATCACTATTATCACTCTGCTCCTGATTCTTTTGTTGTGGATTTTAGTTTTCTCCACCACTAGCTCTTAGATGTCTTCTGTGCTACATAGTTAATTCTAGCCTAAGATATCATCTGCTACAAATCCTTTAGCTGTTGACAGTACTACAACAGGTCTTGGTCTTTGGTACATTAACAGACTGGGAAAGAAACATGAAATAGTGAGAATCTGATTGGTGCTTTTCAGTAGTATATTACTGAAATGATAATGTTTTGCCTATTTTATGTTACAGAAATCACACTATGTCCTATGGCACAAGATCTCAATGGCACAGAAGACAGAGAACCAATACCAGGAATAGTTGTGAAAGCTTCCCTTCAGAGGTAATGTAGTACACCCCACCAGAATTAGTAAAGGCACTGCCTTGACATGTGTTCCACTTGTCAGTGTATTGGCATTGTGCTTAAATAACTTTTAGTTAGAAATCTATAAAGCACCACCACCAGAAGTTTGAGATGTTGGTGGCTGCAAATTTCCAGATGCCCAAGGGCCAAACTGAATTTTCAAAAATACATTCATTTGACAAGACGTGATATGCAGGAATCATAAGTGAAATTGCATCCATATAATAGCCTTCTCCACAAATGTCAGTGTGCTGCTGTGAAATAAAATAAAATTAAGACGCAACAGAGAGAACAACACAAGTAGTATTCCACTATAATTGTCCTTCTCAGCAGCCTTCAACCAGGCACCTTGAATACAGATGGAGCATTACTTCGGGTTCAAAATGTCAATACATTTAGGAAAACAACTTCTTCAGGTGGATGCCCGGCACATGCATTTCCTTAAATACATGAGAACTAGGGGTTATTAGAAAAGTTTCAGATTTTAGCAACTAGCAAGTTTGTTCATAGGGAGAGATGGTCTCTAGGGTACCTAAACTATGCATCATATCCGTATAATGGATCACCAAGAACTTGAAATGACCTCAGAAGCAGCTAAAAAGCCAATGAAGCATATGCTGGATTGGCATAATGCGGTGTTCAGCATGGCACTTATTGCTTGTTTTCCTGCCCTCTGCATTTTAAATTAACTTGAAGTTTCCAGGTGAACTTCAGGGGTCAGTGCCACTCCCACTTCTGATGTTCAAATGCATCTGGGGTAGAGAGGAAAGAGAAATCCTTAGGATTGGCATCATGGGTTTTGAGGCAAGGACAGGGAGCAGGTATAGGTGTGGTACTGCCACTTTCTGGCTCATATTCTTCCCTTTATCTACCCACATACTTCCCTTGGTTTTCTCACATTTCAGTATCTGACCCAGAGAACTGATGTGATTTACTTCATATCAGACACCAAGAATGCCACCTGACATCCTGACTCCTACTGATTCATGGTACCTGCCCTGATTAGCTATGATAAAAGTTTAGTTCCTCACATACATTTGCAAATAAAGATCATATCCCATCCACTGCACTTTTATATTTTACTATTGACCCATGACAAGGACTCTTTACCATGGCATTTTCCCTAACATGTTATATTTGAATTAGGATACTCAGCAGCACTGTTATGACTCACTACTTGATTTCACTGCAGTGTCACAGGCATTATATATATTTGCTGAACTTGAAATCCCCCAGCCAATTGTTTTGGATAGACCAAATAATTCTATATGAGTATATTCTATTATTTGGAGAGGCAGTCATTGAAAGAGGAATTTCAGCAAAACTCCTGTCTGTGTGGCTTCTTCTTAAGCAGAGTGTGAGAGGCTCTAGTATCCAGCAGAGAGATTCAGAGCCAGCGTGGTGATTCATTCTGGCAGCCAGAACATCTGGGTCTTACTCGCACTAACTTCAGATGATAAAAGAGAGAGGACCTGAGACAAGGAATTTTGAGGGGGAATGTCTGCCTTCAGTTTGTTTGCTGTTTTAGAGATAAAAAGAAAGGAAAACCTCGGGGGTCAAGGGAGGAGTGATTTCTGACCCAATGCTCCACTTCAGTTCTGTGACTAGAATGGGGTGGAAATGAATCAGCTGCACGAATGGCGAAATCTTAGCCAACCTGAAATAGGAAAATAAAACTCAGAAGTTGAAATCGCAAGCTTTTATTGGTGCTGGCTTGTCAAGGCACAGTTGCAGCTGTGCTGTGTAACAGAATCATAGAAAATGAGGGTTAGAAGGGATCTCAGGAGGTCATCGTCCAACCCCCTGCTCAAAGCAGGACCATTCCCAGTTAGAGCATCCCAGCCCAGGCTTTGTCTACCCAGGTCTTTAAAATCTCTAGGGATAGAGATTCGACTTTCACTGTGGGTAGCCTGTTCCAGTACTCTACTACCCTCCTTGTGAGAGACTTTTTCCTAATATCTAACCTTAACTTCCTCGCTGCAATCTGAGACCATTGCTCCTTGTTCTGTCATCTGCCACCACTGAGAACAGTCTAGCTCCATCCTCTTTGGGACCACTGTGCTGTAATGAGGCGAAATCTGTGTCAGAATGCATCTAAACATTGCACAGTGTTTGAACAGCGCTAGGATTCCTTCTGCTTTTCCATCCCATTCTTTTCTGTATTTGCTGATTTAAAGATACATGACTTTCTGTCACTAAGGACAATAAAATGAAATTGGTAACTGTGCTCACTGTGCCCCAGTGAGTGTACCCTAGAACTTTCTCATTAATTTTTTGAAGCCTCCAGATTTGGTGGAATCACTGCAGCCCATTGTAAATGATGTATGAACTGAACAATTCCTGCCCCCCTTGTGCACAGAGAGGGAATACAAATTGTACTTGGCAATCACTCGCTGTGTTGGGCTGTTAGCTGAAACAGGTACAGTTTCTCTGACACAGCGAAGAAAACCCAAGAAAGCCAAAATCTTCAGAAAAAAAACCTGGGAAGGGCTTGTATTTTATTGTTAGTCTCTTTTCCCTTCTTTTATCATTCAGAGCTAGAAAACACCTATTAGGTCATCACATCAGTCCTTTTCCTCTGCAGCCAAAGCAAGCGTGTTCACAAGAATAGTGTTCTTAAGTTCATTGTTCATTCTTCCACATCCCCCAGGAGATAGTTCTGCATTTCACACAACTCGCTGTTCTGTTCCCTGATCCTCGGTCTTTAGTTTACTTCTTTTTATTTTTAATTTAATCCTATTACTTTTAGGCAGATCTAGAGCTAGGAATTGGCAGGCTTTGGCATCTTAGCAAATGGGGGTGGGGGAGCGGGTTGCTGTCTTATGCCTTGGAATTTTGGCTTTATTTAAAAAAAAAAAAGAAAAGAAAAAGATATTTGAAAGCACTCACAGTTGCTGCTGAACTGAACTGGAAGTGTGAGCAGTCACTGCATCTGTAGACAGACCACAGCCTTTATGATGGCTATAAAAAAAATGAATTGGGTGTAAACTGATGTAATGATATTTTCCCAAGTCCAAAGACAGACTATAAAAACAAGATTCTCTGAAGTGTAAACCATTCCCTGCTTATTTCTAGGGGTACCAGCTGTTAACTCTTTGGCTATATGATGGTATTTTAAATGTGATTAACTGTTTTTCTGATGATCAACGCATGCAAAAATATTCATATTACAAAGACTGTACAGCTGAATGCCTATCCTTTACATGCACCTTGCAACAAACCACTGGTTTGTTTTCTAGTTTGACATGTAGCCATGTTACCATTTCATGAGGTCCCTCATGGGTCCAGCAATTTGATAGTAAGGGAGCAGTGGCAGCATTAACCCCATGGCTCCAAGAACCACAACAATTAATGCTGCCACCACTTGTTTTGCTTCCAAATTTCCAGACCCATGAGATGTTAAGTAATGCTATTTAAATTGGGGCACCACTGATTTATACTGTATACATTTTTAGGTCTTGCCTATGCATAAATGTTATGCTACACTATTGTGCAACATAGTTGACAACAGATTTTTTTAATAAATTGCCAAATTTATTTTGAATTAAATATATTTGTCCATCTCTGCCATATTTATTTTTATGGCTAATCCAAAAGCACAGCAATAATATAATTCATACAAGGCAGTGCTGTCACTATTCTGGCATGCACTTCATGAGAATGCCCCTGAGGAATTTTTGATGACTTAGTCAGAATTTCTTTCAAATTTCTTTCTGCCATTCAATCCCTCTAAATCCTCTCCAGCATACCATTAGACTGCCTTGCTCAATATAAGGTTATTTACTTAGAAACATGAAAACTATAAAACTGACCATGCTAACTGACAAGAAATACAGATCAGTCATAGCTTATGGAAGTTAGAAACTATCCCTTTCCTAACTATTTGTATGGCTCCATCACATATGCTTGCGGCTTAAAGATCCTGTGAATATTGTGTGCTTCTCTGAAAAGCTAGCAGTGAGCCTAAATAAAAATGCCACATTGAATCATGTTATATGATACCATCCTACAGGTCCATCATGCTAGGACATGATATAGAACAGCTTGATGCAATTCTGTAGCAGTTAAATACGGGCACTGAAATCTTCTATCACTTTGCACCAGGTGGTGGCAATGCCATAGAAGTTACAACACTAAAATTACCTTTTTTCTCTCTCTCTCTCTTCTGCAACTGACTTTTCCACTTGGCTTCTATTTTCTTTGTAAGTGGTTCTTTCTTAGTGTGTTTACCAACTGCAAGCATTAACATTTTGTGGAAACCTGCCAGAGATCAGAATCAACCGAATTCTAGACCAAGAGATTTTACAAGTCACAAGGATGGATAGATACTTCAGTAGAAACTCCATCTTACTATGTCTAGCTCCGTGGCTTCTTTGAAATCCTTGAAAAGAGTAAGTCTGTGGTAATGCACAGTAGAAATAATAATTTGGTGGGGAAGAAAAATGATGACTGCTAAAAAGATGGGGAAATGTGATTGAGAGGGAAGAATGGCATGTGGTTATAAAAGAAGGGAATTTAAACCAGAGAAGGGAGATATAGTGTGATAATGAATACATAAAAAAGAGAGAGAAAAAGGACAAAACTTGGACTACTAGAGGTAAAAGTAATTTTTCAGCTAAAAAACAGCTTTGTGCTACTGTTGTCTCTGCCCACCTGATTAGACTTTTTAATTATTATTATTTTTTTGGTTCAGCAATTTTTCGTGTGCCAGCAACCCACCTTTCAACCAGCTACTTTTAGGATACTGGGCTCTTCTACTTCACATTGGCTTCTCTTGGTCTCCTGAATGTGAGCTTTCTGCTGGAGCAGTAGACTGGCTAGAAATTAGAAAAAATCAAAGTCTAAGGGCGCATCCAGACGAGCATGCATGTGCCTATTGCCCCATCTCAAACCCCTTTGAGACAGGGCAAGAGGCACCTGTGGGAATGAGAAAATGTTCCCTGCACTGCAAATTTGCAGCACAGGGAGAAAATTAGACCCCTGGATATCCAGGGGTCAAACAAAACCCAGGGGAAAAAAATGGGTCAGGCAACCTGACTGAAGCAACTGGAGGCTCAGTCCTCCAGAGACACTCTGGCAAAGCATCTCTGTGATTGGCCCTTTCCCCAGTCCTGAAGCATGCTGCCAGGCAGTTGTGCAAGCTGCAGAGACCTGGACCCGGTTTTTGCCAGGTAAGCAGGGGGCTGGAGGAGGGGGGAGGGTACCTACCCCAACTCCCCATTCATTCCTCACACCCCTGTTTGTTCTCCCCACCCCCAGTTCATTCCCCTAGCTCCTGGCTCACTCCCCCCACTCCTTATTTGTCCCCTCCAACCCCAGTTAGTTCCCCCTGCTCCCTGTTTGCTCCCCCAGCTCCCTGCTGGCTCTCCCAGGCCCCCCACACTCACCGGCAGTACCACAGAATGAGCAGGAGACTGGAGACAGCCCCAGAGACATTCCCTTGCTGTCTCCAGCCTCCTAGGGAAGGAGCAGGGGGCTGGAGACCAGCAGGAGGCTGGAGACAAGCCTCTGGAGATAAGCTGGAGACCTCCCCTGCTCTCTCCAGCCTCCTGCTTGTACTCTGCTACTGCCAGTGAGTGTGGGGGGGGGGGGCCTAGGAGAGCAAGCAGGGAGCTGGGGGAATGAACGGAGGGTGGGAGAATGAACAGGAGATGGGGGGAATGAACATGGGGCAGGAGGAATGAGTGGGGAGCAGGGGAATGAATGGGGGGCAGGGGGAATGAATGGTGGATGGGAGGAACAAATGGGGAGCTGGGGGAACCAACGGGGGTAGGGGGAACAAGCCTCCTGTTCGTTCTCCTATTTTCTCCAGCCTCCTGCTTATCTCCATCCTCCAGAGGCTGGAGAAGAGCAGGGGAATGAGCAGGGGGCTGGAGACCAGTGTGGGGGTGGGGAGGAAGCTGTAGCCCCTTGGGGGGCTTGGGATCCTGCAGGCAGGGTAGTCCATGTGCTGTGGGGGGGTCTCTGCCCTGTGGGGGCCAGAGGATTGTTGGCGATGCGTAGGTGGTGCATGTGCACTCCCTGAGCATGGTGGTGCATGCCCTCAAAAAAGGCGCTACCACCACTATCGGCCATGCTTGTAGGCAGTTGCCACTTGCCACCCCCCCCGCCACCAGTGGTGTCTATGGGCAGTCAGTGGTCACCACTGGCCATCTCTGTCACTGCTGGTGGTGCCTGTGGGTGCTCGCTGCTTGCCCATCTCTCCACTGCTGACAGTGCTGGCAGCATCTGCGGGAGCTCCCCGCTTACCACTGCCACCACACTCCCACTGCTGCCAGTGCTGCCATGCCCTGCCAGCTGCCAGGGGCATGTGGAATTCATGTAGGGGACCCACCCCTCCTAAGCAGCCCCCACACCCACAGTCCCCCCACACCTACTCACACAGTGACTCACATCCCTTCACCCTGCTTCCCACCCCCTCCTGCAAACTCCACATCCCCCATCACACCCCCACCATGTGATAAGAAAACCCAAAGCAAACATTAAAACATAGATTTTTAGCATTTATTTTATTATGATGCTAGAGGCTTCCAAATTTCTTTAACATTGTAAATATAGCAACAAAACATTGCCCGTCTGATCAATCCCCCTGTCTCTCTTTCTTTAGTGCTAATTGTGGAAGAATGTGGATCTTGGGGTATTTTAAAAAGTGAATTTGGGATGCTTCAGCAGTCTAGCTGACACAAGGGGCCCGTGTCCCCAGATACCAATTGCCTAGGCCCCAGAATCTCCACAGGTCAAGTAACCCTGCACTGCAGGGTTTTTGTACTGCTGGGGCCAGGACAGGGCAGTTTTTTATACTGCTGGGGACAGCAGAGGTGCTGGCCCTGGGCTCTAGCTCCCCCTGGCTGCAGATCCTGGAGGAGCCAGGCAAGGTTATTTTGCCCCAAGTGGCACAATTTGCTCCACAACAAAGTGCATGTCAGAGCATGTGCGCTGAGGCAAAAAGCCCCGACACAAATTTGCATTGCTTCTATTTGATCTGCTGGAAGCACACTTGCTTTCATGTGTGGACATGCCCTAACAGTCCAACAGCAGAGTTTTCAGATGGCCTCTCATTTTACCAGTCATTTCATGATACCAGTCATTTTGAATCAGTTGCTGCTAATTCCACAGATAAGAAAATGTTGGAACAGAGTTGAGAAAATATAAACCTTAGAGATCTGGAATCTTTGAAGAAGACTAGCATCTCTGGACTAAATTACTCATGTGTCCTCCACTGGAGCTATATTAAAAGAATCCAGAAATGAATGAGTTACCTTTACAGTGTACATGCTGAAATGATCTTGTCCTAGAAATGAGACTTCAGAATCAAGCTACGGATATATTTTTATCTACTGCGCAATTTCTGAAAGCCTAAAGAAATAAAGTTATAGCTGGCTTCCAGCTGCCATCTCTGAAAGATGATTACATGACCTCTCAATTAGAAAAGGAATACACATACCCACCCACGCACATTCACACAAATGATTAAAGTTGGACACTGTTTTAGCTAGCTAGAAAATAAGCAGATACCTTTTCAAATAAACTTTTAAATACATATTCTCTCCACCTGCTAATTTAGGATCTGAAGCATTTTAAAAACCTTCAGAAAAACAAGTCAATAAAACAGTAGAGAGTTGCTTTCATTATTCTCTGTCTTTCTTTCTGATGTTCTGCAGTGTGCAATTAATTCTGTAAGAAACAATTGAAAAGCTTAACATTTTTTGTACCATTAACACCCAGTCAGTCATTCTCAGCCCAGGAATAACCATGTTACATTTGAAGGTTGGCAGCCTGCTCTGTATAAGACAGCACAAATCTACCACATGCTGTAACTTCATTACATTTTTACATGTCATGCCACTAATGTGTCATTCAGTCATTAAATTCTTCATTCTGTTGCAGAATCAAAGTAAAATCCATCAGTCTACTTTAAGCAGCAGTTTCAGGAGAGCTCATCTAAAGTTTCTGTGTATTGGAAAAAAGCTCACTGATCACACGATAGGAAAAAATCAATGAGACTCTTCTGAGAAATGAACAAGCTAAGCTTGTTTTCCTTGTTCTAAATCAAAACTCTTAATTCAGAGTGCCTGGTGCATATTGTTTAATGTCAATGAACAGAAAAGCTTCATTATAATTTTTCCATGCATTAGTACTAGGTCAGTGCCTTTTTCTAGTCCATCTGTATCATTGCCTTTAGCACAAATGCCGAGGAACACAGAATATAAAACAACCTGATTGCTAAACCACTGCTAATCCATCAGATATAATAAGAATGAGCATGATTAATCTGTGTTTAATTGAAAAGGGAAATGAAACAAAAAGGTGGTGGGCAACGTTCTATTCAACTGGTAACATATAAACCAGCACTGTTTCCTAGCATATCAGTTAGTTTATTGTTAGTCACATCTAAAATTGCATGTTTGTACTTTTCTGTTGGCATATGTGGGG
Organism: Crocodylus siamensis; assembly: GCF_052110815.1. Lineage (NCBI taxonomy): Eukaryota > Metazoa > Chordata > Crocodylia > Crocodylidae > Crocodylus > Crocodylus siamensis. Next base: position 172,427,132 of record NC_143399.1, read on the forward strand.
TGTGCATCAAGCAGGCCCTTGAGACACACATGTGGCCCCATTCTGCAATACACTGTGAACTAGGCATCTATCTGATGACGCACCTCCTTTAGCATGTGCACTACCAAATAACTGCATACAAATTGCATATTAGCAGCATACATAAATTAGGTGTAATTAAATATACATGCACACGTGCTTAGTTTGAAAACTAAGTCTAACGTGGCAGAGCAAAAAACGAAAATTTAAATGATTTTGGTCTGCAGTATCCTGTTTCTAGCAGCCATATCACTATCTGGAAACACCTTTTGGGGGTCACAATACAAAAGAAACCAGTGGTTCTACATTTCTAAAGATAAATTCAAAAGCTTGTATCCTCTTGCACCATGACAACCTGCACCAGGGAATGGAAGGGGGCACTGGAGGATGTCTGTGTTGAAAGGTTGTTCAGCTGGAAAGCACAAGCTCCAGTGAGAGTAGGTTAGGCAGGCAGAGAGCTTGGGTAGTTAAAATGATCCAGGGTAGTAACTATAGCAATAAGCTCAAGCTGTAACATTTGGATTTGATTTCAGATTGCAAGCATCCCAAGCAGATCTGGATTGAGATTTTGGGTCAGACCCATCTCTAGTGAAAAAGAAACCAAACTAAATTGTCAGAGTCCTAGTGATTTAAAAGATTAGCTTATTACATTTCCTATATACCAAGGTATTGTTTTAAGCTTACTTTATTTGAGTTATTTGGTCACCAGGACATGGAATGATAGGTCTAAATATAAAGCTCCTTTTGGCCCAATATTTTAGTAATTTAATTACTATAGAAAAAAACAGCTTGGGGTTAGTGACTGGATAGGTGTGCATGGCTGGGTAGGCACAAGGGGGCAGATTCTATGTTACCTGTACCTAAGTGTGATTCTGTTCCAGTCTTTTGAGGTCCCTAGAAATACATGGATGCCTCTCCTTTTGTGAAACACCACCATCTTATCCTCATGAGGAAATCAGAAGAAAGTTGCAAGGAAAAGGACACCCCTCCCCCCCTTTTTATTATAGGTTTCTTAGGGATGTAAGCAGGGTGGATTATTTCAGTCCACTTAAGTGCCTAGTAGACGGATTAGAATCTGATCCAAGAAACCTCTTTCTCTTTTTCCCCTCCTGCAGGGAAAATCAGTCCTTTTGCTTTCTGAAGCACATGCACTCTACTGGCTAGTACTACCAGAAGCCAAATCAAGGATGGCAGACTACAGAGAGAAGGGTATATTGCATCCTTTGGGATCTGAAGCATTTCCCTACGGAAATTTACCTTCAAGTTCCCAAAAGCATTACAGTTTTGTACTCCTCTCAGAGGACCACATTTTACAATCATCTAACCCCTCCCCCTCCCTCACAGCCGCCTGTGCACTATAGTGTTATGTTTATATCTAAAGCAGTAAAGAAGTGTGATCAGTATTGAGAATTAGGAAAGCCGGACTGTGCTCCTGGCTTTTCCACATATTTCCTTGTGATCAGGGGCCTGGGAAGTGCAACATATCCATCCATGTAAACTACACTGTAAATCAATAAAAGTTACATGGCTTTCCAGAATGGACAGATGATTAGTTGGTTTGTGTATTGTGGACCCTGGTCTTGGGGCAGACAATAAAGGGTAAGAGTAAGTTTGCAAACAATGAATGCCATGTATTTTCTCTTTCTGCATCTCCAGCAGTTAATCCGATTTTTTGGAGAGCGTTAGGCGGCAGATGTGATGCAATATATGCTTTGAGCACTTTGTAATTAATTATTTGGTATGATGGAAGATACCTGAGAGGGTTTAATCTTTAGGTCTCATAGCAGTGACTTGGCAGTAGATACTTGGAAGAAAGGAACAAATGGCCAAATGTGACAGTTAAGTACATTTGCCCTCCAAGACATAAGTAATGAACTCCATGCCAGCCTCCCCTGTACTGTGTACAAAAGGTCCTCTCTCTCTTAAAGTCAATGCTCTCTATTACAGCTGTAGTCAGTTGATTCACTGCCAGTTCACAGCAGGGTAGATGGATTTTTTTATTTGAATATTGATGTTATTTAAAGTTAGAACCTCCCAATGCTCAAATATTTAAATAACAGTTTCAGGGCAGATGTATTAACTGCTGGAATCCAGGCTCTGAAATGCCAGCAGTAGAAAGTCTACCTGGAGAAGGGAGTACAGAACTCTATGCTAAGGGCACTCATCCAGACTTCGCTAGCATCCTCAATGAGGTTGACTTTTATAGCCTGTCAACCATATTTAAAGTCTGCCCTCCCATGCCACTATGCTATTACCTATCTTCCCTCAGAGTGAATCTCTTTTTGGCATACCAACTCCTGTTAATGATAGGGAGTTTTAACATCCTTGTATCTTTTTAACAGCCTTTTCCCCCTTTCCCCCCTCCATAGTAGAAATTCTATCAATAGGGATGGCCCACTGGGTCCAAGACATGCCCTAAGGAATATGACATTGCTATAACAGACTTTCTTATGTATTGGCTACATGGGGAATGTTCTCTGTTAGGTTTATCTGAGGCTATCACTTTTCACCATAAAGCTATAGAATTTGTTTTGCCAAGGGATTATAACAATTGCTTTAGTTGTGATTTTTCCTTTTCCTTTTTTCAGTAAGGGAAGGTCATGACATGAAGAATATAATTTTCTGTAGTAATTGCAACCCATCTTAAGAAGAATTGTTTGAGGCAATCTTCTCTGACCTGGCATTTTATTTTTCTGTGGCTTATTGTTTTATCTATGCTTGTTATTACAGATGGGCTTTTTGGATTCACATCAGAGAGATTCACACACATTCTTTTAATAAAAACTTTTGAAATGTTCCATTTCTGTATCTTTCACTCTGTTTCTTTTCCAGCTGCTAAAGTTCATGAAAACCAGATACTATATCAAATGTTTGTGCAGTACAAAGAATGCTAATGGAATGGCTGTTTAACACTAGCTAATATCAAATTAGCGTTGAAACTAAAGCTATTTGACACAGAAGGCTTGTGTATGGAGAAATGGAAGGCAACAAATGAATCTGGCATAAAATTTGGTACTATGTACAGATATAGATAAGTTGAATTATAATTAGTGCTGAACAAATAATTTACAGTACATAGTCTATTTGAATGGAGCCATTTTCCACTCATGAATTGTACTTTATTAAAATGCATTTATGATTATATATTTTTCACTCCAGAATGTTGCCAAATAATTCTTGTTCATTACTGTAAAGCACTTTGGATCTAAACTTTGCTTTACTGAAATGTCAGCTCTTCCACTGCCTCTAATGGGAGCAAATCTGATTTGACCTCTAGTATAAATAGTTCAAAATAAGAATTTGTTTTAATCTCTATGAGCTGTCTATATCTGCTCTCCTGTTCTGTTCTTTAATCCATTGTCTATCCTAGAAAATGAATCAGATTCTCAGTTGGTATAAATCAGTGTAGCTCCATTGGTTTCAGTAAGAACAGATTTAAAGTCCAAAATCGTAATGATTCAAATGCTACGCAGAGAACAGACTGATTGCGTAGGAATGAACTCAGTCAACTCAATGAAATGATCACATACACACACACACTGTAAACAAGAGACACTTTTGACAAATCAGATTAAAAGCTTCATATTAGGTTAAGTAGCTGGTAAATTGACTAGATTTGGAAATCTTTTAACAGAGGTGGCTATACAATTAGAGATTTTCTTGGTTTCTAGAATGCAGGAGCTGTTTTTCTAAAAAAGGTGCCAAAGCTAAAAGAGTGAGGTTACAGAATGGCCATCACTTCCATACTGGGCCCTGTGCAACATTTACATTTTTTAGGCTACCAAGATAAACTGTTCTAGAGAATGAATTGGGGTGTGTATGTATCTGCCACCAGTTTTTAATGCTGGTTTCTTGCAAGATTCCTGAGAGAGCTTTAAAAAGCAATGAAGTTACATAGTAACCCATATATTTTAAACCTAAGAAGTACATGGCTTCTCAAATTCTATTGACCTTAATGGGAATCAAGTGGCTAAAATTTTGTACTCAGCTTTGAAAATGTACACCTAGTGATCCAATCTCATCCACTTCTCTCACCATCCTATTTTGTCTCTAAACCAAAATGAGGATTGTGGAGAAAAAAAGTATTTGTGATTCCTCACATTCATGTTACAGGCATTGCCATCATCATTATGCTGTGACTGTGCAGGGAAAACAGATTTATGTTAGCTGGGGATTTGAAATTTTACAAAATGAGTAATTGTTTATAAACTTTAAAGTGCTAAAAGGATTTTTCAGGTTAACATTACATTTCAGGTTACAGTAATATATATGTGCTGTGCCCATATTCATTAGGATTTTTTTAATGGCACTTTTATTTAAGAGACACTGCTGTATCCAAGTCCATCTTTCCTGCTTCCTCCCACCCCCCAGCCTCCAATTTTGTGTGTTATCTTTGAGTAATGACTGAATGCAGCTTAGTAAGGATTGGGGGTGTTGCCATATTATTAACTATGCCCATATTCTGGAAACATCATAATAGTAATATTTCCAAAATAATCACTTTTTTATAGCTGTGAGACTGTTGATACTATCTGCATCTTTGTGAGACGCTGACTGTGCAGTTGTTGCTGTGCAGTCATTTAGTGCTTGCATCCACAAGTACTTAATGACTTTGCAATAATCAGCGTTACTGTGCAGTAGTAATGAGCTATTGCGCAGTCAGTGTCTTGTGTAGACATGGCCACTGAATGGCACCATTCCCATTGTCCTTCTATGAGCATCTTGCCTAAGAAAGTACAGTATGAGACATCCATAATATGAAAGTAAAAAATATCCATAATATCTTTATTGTTTAAACCCTCATCCATTCCAAGTGCCTTTGTATGGAAAAATCTGCTTGTTCACCCTCTGCATGTAAAAAGCCAGAGGTCAGTATTCTGTCAAAGCCATATTTTGGTATATGCATATGGAGAGGACTGCTGCCTCCAACCACCATGCTGCCAATGAGACGCTCTCATAAAGGTTGTTCTATGAGGGTAACCAGGAAGCCAGATATGGTTTCTGATAGGCATCTGGCTGGAGGGTGCCTTTAGACATCATAACTTCAGATGGTGGAGCAAATCTGACTAAAATAATGCTCTTGAATTACTGCTTTCCACCTGCCATTGTTTACTTATGTGTCTAAGGAAGTCCTTCAAAATTTAATTCTTAAATTGGCCTGATAATTCCTCTATTGAAAAATAATATGTGGAGAATATGAGGAGAATATGCTTCTCCTCAGCTGGAACATAAAGGATTTTTTTTCATATTAACATGTTTTCCAATTTTGTCATTCACAAATGACAGGATTTCGGGAGCTGAAACATAGTGATAGCTCTTTCCTCCTGTATTTGTATCTGCATGAGCTAACCTCATCCAATTTAAATTCCATCTGCCATTTTTTGATACTTTTTCAAAATCTGTTGCTTCCAGTTTCTCTGATGTAGTAATAAACAGAACATATCAGGTAGAGTACGAGATAAGCCTAGTCTTCCCATAATATTCAAACCAAATCTTTGTGCACATTCCAAAATGCCTTTATGAGTATCCATTATTTTCTATTATCATCTGTTCTTGTATAGCTCAAGTTTTGACTTGGGCTTGCTATAAACATAAAAACAAAAATTACTAGTTGCATTCAGAATAATTACTGTCCAAAACCTGCTAAGAAACCTTCATTTTAGATTTAAGTCACTAGTGGCCAAAGTAGATGAAGTGAGGTTTCAAAGTCTTTGTTATTTTATTCATTGCTACTCATATTTTTCCTCAGTATTCTCTTAACCTCTTTGTCAACCCCCTTTACAGTTAGTGGGGCCTTTTCTCTAAACCTCTTCAGACTGTTTCTTAAGTCATCTCTACTACCTTCATCATTCATGAATTGCATCCAGTCTTTCTTTCATTTTTTTTCTTCATCTTGCTTCTTCGCTAAAATCGTCCAAACTATTCCTGGCATTTCACACTTCTCTGCCACCTTTTATGATTATTATAAGCTGGTAGGGCTGGCAGGCTTAAGTAGAAAGACAAAATTATTGTTTTCAACTTGCCAACTCTGATCATAACCCATAATAAGATTCATTATTATGTTCATGCTGGCCTTCATCATTTCCAACAAAAATCATATGAGAAATGATTATCTAATAAGTTATTTAAGAAAAATAAAACTGGGGAATTCTGCATTAAAAAAAAATCATGGCACTATGCTGAGTGAGAGACTCACAGGAGGGAAGTTCATTGTTAAGGATTAAACTTCTAATATCTACACAGCAGAATAAATATCCTCAGTACTGTAACTACAGATGATATTAATAAAAGCCTTAAGGATTGTAAATCACAGGGATCTTTCAAGAAATAACTGGTAAACTAAAAAGTAGACCAGGGATCAGTTAATTTATTTGTCAGTTTTCTTCACAGACAGTTTATTACATTTCTCAGTAATTGAGACATTTATATGAAACAGCACTGAAAACTTCTCCATTTACTTTACAGCTTGGTTGTGTGACATGTGTTGCGCTTGAAAAATCTCCTTGTCACTGATGAATAGGAAGTCTTTCCCAGGAGGTGGCCACCCATTTATGCAAAATCTAAGGTGTTTTTAAAATATTTTAAGGTCAACATTTTGACATTAAGGTACTTCTAAGCAACTAAATACAAATGGTCCAGTTTTCTGATGTGCTGACTATTTGCAACTTTCCTTGGAAATCATTAAATGAGGCAGGTGTTTCATACACCTGACAAAGAGGAAACAAAATAGGGGACAAAATGTTGATTGTCAGTTTGCAACGAAGCAAATTCCTCCTGCATGGTTAATTGATATCTCTGTATCAATTTGGGTATTGCTCCTCTCAGAGGAGCTAAAGATTGGATCTAGCAATCAGTAAAAGGTTTTTCCACAGTTCAGGAGAACAGACAGGATTTTGTTCTTTGCTGGTTATTTTATCATTTACGTGCCTGTTTTTCCCTCCCAGGAGATTTATGTAAGCTAGGTCACTGCCCTTTGGAACCTGCAATTTAATTTAGACTGCACTCATTTGCTTTCCCTTCAACCTCACCATACCTGAGGTAGGCCACACAACCACTTCAATCAGATGAGTATATGCAGTCTAATCCGTTATCAGGTCATGCTGAATCCTAGGTGACTTATTCTGTGGTTAGCAAGGCACAGCACTATACGCTCCTAATCTTTTAGTCTGTCCAGATAAAGACAGGACCTCCTCCTTTAAGACAGTGTGATAGTCAAGCATGAATTTGACAGATATGTCATAGCTGCCTATGCTTTATGGTTAGGACTGCAAGAGGAAGGGGTGGGGGTAGAAGAGAATTCTGTGATTTCAGAATACAGAAGTGAATGTCAGTGCATGAAAGCTTGTGCCACATACATGCAAATGCGCATGTGCATGCACATAAGGGCATGTCCAGCCACATTTAAAGCTGTACAGACTGGGGCAGCTGCTAGCACAAGCCCAGAATGAGATTTGAACACACATATCCAGTTCATGATAAGATGTCTAAGTTGCTCTGCCATTGTGCCCCATTAAAACCAGTGCACATCTCTAAATATGTTGATCTGTTTTTTTGCAGTAATGTATCATAAATGTTTTCATATTCATTACATTCTATAGTATTTTTCCAATATTCACATAATTTCTCACAAATTATAATTATTTGAATATTGGAAAAAGCATATTAATTCCTACTAATAATTTGGCCAGCTGCATTATATTGTTTTATATATGGGTAGTAGATTGGTAGCTATTTGATGACTCCTTGTTTAATCCATTCTCAATAACTTATTCATCTTACTGATTTGTGCACATTATTTAAGGTATACAGAGCTGGTTTACGTAGAAAAATAAATAGTTATCAGTTTGTAAGTGCCAAATTTATTTTATCTGAATTTTTTTTCATTCAAAAGAATGAAATATTGATTTTAAAATGTGCTATAGTTTTAGGTTTGAGCACAGATAGGAGCTTGTATATAAGAGTATTTTCATCTTGATCTCTGGCTTAAGGAGGTTTATAGTGGAGTCATCAACTTTGGGTTGATTTTTCTTCTAAGACATCTTACACCTTAAACCTATCTACAAACCAGATTGGCTATTGTTAAGTACCAGAAGTTGAAAATAAATAGTCATTGCTGCCATTGAAGATTCTTTTCTGTCTATAATTGCTGTGATTCATTTTTCCCCCGAAGGAAAATATGTTTGAATTGGAAGAAATAATGAAAGATCTGACAAAGCACAAAGTCATTTCTAGACAAGTAGAATGCTGTTCTCCTGGGGCTAGGTCTGTTGCCTACCGTAGTCAATAGAAACATTTCAATTTACCTCAATATATGTGGGTTCGGACACCTCACCCTATTTAAAAATGTTCTGAAGTTCATCTTCATCCAGTGAAGCACTTAAACATGTGCCTTAATTTAAAGCAATAAAAACATGTTATTCAACCATGTTATTAAAATTATGCTGAGGCTTAAGCACTTTCTTCAATTAGGGGCCCGAGAGAACAGTTTGCGCCATGAAAAACTTATTTAGAAGTACTTGTGTTGCTACTGTATATGAACTCAGTTATTTCAACTGTCCAGGGCCTTCCCCACCAGAAATCATGTTCCCTGATTGACCATCCTAATTGTTTGATTTGGAAAGACTTTGGTCATAAGTTCTCTTTTTGGAGTAAGGTAGAACATTCTCGTACCACTTCTTTCAGTAGTTTGGAGAGAAAGTTGCTTCTCCTTGGGAAAGACAGGTATAGAGAAAAAAGGAGTAAGACAAAGGAAGGGAAGAACCATTTTGAAAGAAAGTATGAATGTACCTTAGTTCTGGGGTTTTACCAACATTGGTCATTATCCTGTGCAGACATCTTCTCCAAATCTTTTTTCACAGTAAACCATCTTGTTTCCACTCGACAAAGGTTTGCTATGAACACAAACAAAATAGTGAATTGAGAAGAATGTGTGTTTCCAAGTTAGGAATAAGGTAGGATAGTCATTTTGACTAGGACTCAGATTCAGATTTGACAAATGGATTAGGTTTATTGTCCATGTTCACTGTACCAGTTGTCTGGAATAAGCTATACCTTTTGTTGAAGACTTCACTTACTGGTGCCTCCTTTTTATGCTTTGTATGAGTTCATCCAAATGTCATTTATGAACACTTACCAGCTTTTCCAGAAGTAGAAAGCTATCTATAACTTCATTTCCATGTATATGCTGGGTAGTTGTATGAGCCAATATTATATGGGATTCTGTATTCATAGAATCATAGAAAATTAGGGTTGGAAGAAACCTCAGGAGGTCATCTAGTCCAACCCCCAACTCAAAGCAGGACCATCGCCAACTAGATCATCCCAGCCAAAGCTTTGTCAAGCTGGGTCTTAAAAACCTCCAAGGATGGAGCTTCCACCACCTTTCTCAGTAGCCTGTTCCAGTATTTTACTACCCTGCTAGTGAGAAAATTGTTCCTAATACCCAACTTAAACTTCCCTTGCTGCAACTTGATGCCATTGCTCCTTGTTCCACCATATGCCACCACTGAGAACAGTCTAGCTCCATCCTTTTTCAAAGCACTCAGGTAGCTGAAGGCTGCTATTAAATCCCCTCTCAGTCTTCTCTAGACTACATAAGCCCAGTTCCCTCAACTTCTCCTCTTAAGTCCCCTCACCATTTTGTTGCTCTCTCCAGTACTCTCTCCAATTTGTCCACATCCTTTTTGTAGTGGGGGACCCAAAACTGAACACAATACTCCAGACATGGCCTCATAAGTGCTGAAGAGAGGGGGATAATCACTTCCCTTGACCTACTGGCAACACACCTACCGAAGCAGCCCAGTATGTTGTTAGCTTTCTTGGCAACAAGGGCACACTGTTGGCTCATATTCAGCTTATTGTCCACTGTACCCCTAGCTCCTTTCTGCAGAGCTGCTGCCCAGCCAGTCAACCCCCAGCCTGTTCTGGTGCATGGGATTGGTCTGTCCTAAGTGCAGGGCTTTGCACTTGTCCTTGTTGAACCTCATGAGATTCCTTTTGGCATATCCTCCAATTTGTCCAGATCACGCTGAATCCTAACCCTACCCTCCAGCATATCTACTATTCCCCCAGTTGGTGTCATCTGCAAACTTCTGTGCACTCTATGCCATCTTCCAGGTCACTGATGAAGACATTGAACAAAACTTGCCCCAGAAACAACCCCTAGAGCACTCCACTTGATGCCAGCTGCCAACTAGACATTGAGCCATTGATTATTATCCTCTGAGCCTGATGCTTCAGCCAGTTTTCCATCCACCTTCCAGTCCATTCATCCAGCCTCTACTTCCTTAGCTTGCCTGTGAGAATGTTGTGGGAGACTGTATCAAAAGCCTTGCTAAAATCAAGGTATACCACATCCACTGGTCTCCCTCCATCCACAGAGCCAGTCACCACATCATAGATGGCTATCGGGTTGGTCAGGTATGATTTGCATTCAGTGAATTCATGCTGACTGTTCCTAATCACCTTCTTCTCCTCCAGGTACTTGGAAATGGATTCCTTGAGGATGTCTTCCATGATTTTTCCAGAGACTGAAGTGAGGCTGAATGGTCTGTAGTTTCCTGGATCCTCCTTTTTCTCAATATGGGCACTATGTTTGCCCTTTTCCAGTCATCCAGGACATCTTCTGATTGTCATGAGTTTTCAAAGATGATGGCCAGTGGCTCTGCAATCACATCAGCCAGCTCCCTCAGCATCCTTGGGTGCATCCCATCTGGTCCCATGGACTTTTATATGTTCAGCTTTTTTAAATAGTGCTTAACCTGTTCTTTCATGACTTTTGGCTGCTTACCTCCTCCCCAAACTGTGCTGCCAGGTACAGTAGTCTGGGAGCTGACCTTGCCTGTGAAGACTTTTGTGCAGCTTTTTCTGCGTCCTCTGTCATGAGGTTGCTTCCTTCGTTCAGTAAGGGACCCACACTTTCCCTGATCCTCCTCTTGCTACCAACATACTTGTAGAAACCCTTCTTGTTACCCTTCCTGACTTCATCCCAGCATGCCCAAGCAATGCTCTTATACTTCTCCCTAATTATTTGTCCAAGTTTCCAGTTATATGCTTCCTTTTTGTGATCTAGTTTACTGATAAGTTCCCTGCTAAGCCAACCTGGTCTTCTGCCATATGTGCTAGTTTTCCTGCACATTGGGATGGTTTGTTCCTGCACTCTCAATAGGACTTCTTTATAAAGTACAGCCAGCTCTCTTGGACTCCTCTCCCCATCAGACTGGCTTCTTAGGGGATCCTGCTCATGAGTTCCCTGAGCGAGTTCAAGTCTGGTATCTGAAGTCCAGCGTCCTTACTCTGCTGCTCTCCATCCTTCCTTTCCTCAGGATCTTGAATTCAATCATCTCATGGTCTCACTGCTGCCCAAGTTCCCATCCACAAGAATTCCCCAGCAATTCTTCCCTGTTTGTGAGCAGCAGGTCAAGAAGAACATGGTATCTAATTGGCCACTTCAGCACTTGTACCAGGAAGTTGTCCACAGTACCAGGAAGTTGTCTGCAACACACTCCAAAAACTTCTTGGATTGCCTGCACACTGCAGTATTCCTCTCCCAGAAGAAGCAAAGGTGATTGCAGTCCTCCATGAAAACCAGGACTTATCATCAGGAAACTTCCGCTAAGTGTTTGAAGAAAGCCTCATGCATCACTTCCTCCTAGTCTGGTGGTCTATAGCAGACACCCACTACAACATCACCCTTGTTGCTCTCCCTTCTAACTTTAACCCAGAGACTTCCAACAGGCCTATCTCTAGTTTCATACTGGAGCTCTAAGCAATCATATGGTTCTTTTACATACAAGGTAACTCCTTCTCTTCTCCCCTGCCTGTCCTTTCTAAACAGTTTGTACCCATCCATGACAGTGCTTCAGGCATGTGAGCTATCCCACCAAGTCTCTGTTGTTCTCATCACATCATAGTTCCTTGACTGTGCAAAGATGTCCAGTTCTTCCTGCTCGTTTCCCAGGCTCCGTGCATTCATGTACAGGCACCTAAGGTAACTAGTAGGGGTGTGCAAAGCGGGTCCTATTCGATTCAGATTTGGTCCGAATCAGGGACAGTGATTCAGTTTGTTGATTCGGATCACTGTCCCCAATTCGATTTGGCCAAATCTGAATCTGAAGATTCAATGCTGATTCGGAGAATCAGTGATTCAGACATAAGCACAGCATAAAACGTTGTTCTACATACCTTGAGATAGCAGGCATGGCCTGTGAATGCTGCAATGCTGGGGCACATGGAGCATCCCACAGGAGTGCGGGGGGCCCTCCACATGCTTGGTGGCAAACCAGGAAGTGGATTGGAAGTAATTCTGGTCCACTTCCAGGTCTGCTGGGGAGAATGCTTGGGGGGGGCCCCCCGCACCTCCCCAGCTCAATGATTGACCACAGGGGGACCATGGCTGTCCCCCCTCAGATCCAGGAGACACAAGTGACTGAGCTGGGGAGGTGTGTGTGTGGGGGGGAGGGGCCTGCGCGCTCCCCAGCAGACCCAAAAGTGAGCCAGAAGTGATTCTGGTTTACTTCTGGGTCTCCTGCCACATTAGGGAGTCCTCCATGCTTCTGTGGGACTCTCCACGTGCCCCAGCATCACAGCACTCATGAGGTGCCTGCTACCTACAGCATAGAAAAAACATTTAAAGCTACCTCTATGTCTGAATCTCCAAATCTCTCTGAATCAATTTGGAGGGTTCCAATTTGATTTGGAGAGATTAAAGCATTCTATGATTCAATTTGGATTCTGAGATTTGGCCACCAAATTGGGCTGAATCTCCACCGCATCGAATCAGGGACCGAAGCTTTGACCGCCCTAGTAACAAGTTGATTGCCCTGATTTCTCAGGAAGTATGAGAACATCTCTCATGTTGCCCACTCCTACTTGCTCTTCCTTCAGGTCTTCTGCTTCCCCACTTACCTCAGGGCTTTGGTCTCCATCCCCAGTGAACCTAGTTTAAAGCCCTCCTCACTAGGTTAGTGAGTCTGTTTACAAAGATGCTCTTCTCTCTCTTCATCAGGTGGATCCCATCTCTTCCCAGCAATCCTTCTTCTTGGAACATCCCATGGTCAAAGAAGCCAAAGCCCTTCTGGTGACACCACCTGTGCAGCCAGGTATTAATCTGCAAGATGCACTCATTCCTGCTCGGGCACTTTCCCTTGACTAGAAGAATCAAAGAGAACATCACCTTCTCTGCGGCTTGCCAGGAGCCCAGACCCCTTCACCTTTGCACCCATCCCTGTAGTCACTTTTGATCCACTCAGGGTCTCCCCTAGTAGTATCATTGGTGCTCACATGGATGAGCATCATGGGGTAGTAGTCAGAGGGCCAAATGAGTCTCAGTACTCCCTCCATGACATCTTGGATCTGGGCTCTGGGCAAGCAGCAGACTTCCTGATACAACAGGTCAGGTCACCAGATGGCTCCTTCCATCCCCTGTAGGAGGGAGTCTTCAACCACCACCACCACCCATTGCTTCTTGTTGGTGCTGGTTTTCTCACCTTGGTGAGGCCTGTCCTGTCCTCGTCCATCAATGGAACATGTTCCTCACCCTCTGTTGCTAGGGCTGTATATCTGTTCTCCAAATGAACTGCTGTAGGTGGAAGTGAAGATTTATGCTTCCTGATAGAGGTCACAAGCTTCCACCTTCCTGGGAGTCCATGTCCTCTCTTTTCTCTAGCACCACCTTTGGTAGTTCTTTCTCCAGTCCTGGAGGTGTCCTCCAGCATTGAACTGATGAACTCCTCATGGCAGAGGATGCTTCAGAGCCTCCTCCTGTAACTCTTTTGCCTGTTCCCTGACACACACCACCAGAAATCATTGCTCACACCCCAAGCACTTCCTGACCTAGTTGTCACTGGAAGGAACTGGCAAGCTGCAGTCCCCATACTGCCAAACTCGGACCTGGTGGGGAAGCCTCAATGGTGATTGGTCCTGCCTGGACAGAAACCTCACAGATGCAAGCAGTGGCAGTGGCTCTGGCATTGTGATGTACTCCAGCCACTTCCCTGGGTCTCTAAATCTGCCTTCTCTCTCTTATTGCTCTTCTTCCAAGCACACCTCACTGGCTCCTTTGTCACTCAGGGAGTTTCCTTTTATACCCTGCTGGGCTCTGTCCCCTCGTTAGGGCTTCTGTTAGGCCCAGGCAGCAATAATTCAGCCAGCAATACTCCCAGATTCTCAGAGCATACATCTCAAACACACAAAGCCCACCAAACAAACACTCAGCAAACCAAAGGCACAGGCAGCTCTGGATCACTTACCTTCCCTGGGCAGGATCTGGTGTCTGGTGCCTGGCTTCTCCTCTCCTTCCTCCTCTTGCTCCCAGCAAACTCCTTGCAAACAGCTTACCCTGTTTGCAGCCTCTGTACAATGGCTTCTTAGTCGTTAGCTCCCTGCTCAGCAAAAATTTATGCAGCATCTAGAAAAACTGGGCACTGCTATCAGTTGAGAGTCTCTCTTGAGATAAAAATCACAATGCACCAATAATTCTACATTTCAAGCCAAAGATTACATTTAGTTGAACTAGCACAAATTGTGGATTTCAGCTTTTCAATGAATTGTTTTGTTGAAATATCAAATGGATGAAGAGTGAATATTTTTACAAGACCAGTTATGAATTTTTCTCCATTTGTGATCATCTCTGATTCTAAAGATTATCTTGAATATATTAAGCCAAATTCCTCATGGTGTGACATGTGATGGCAGAACTTGTACATAACAATGCTAAATTAAACTATTCTGTGTTTTTCTACTATTCTCTGGATAAACCAAATGGAGGGGGTTTTTGACACTGCTTTGGAAATGGAGTTCCTGAAATGAATTATGGTTGGTTGATATTCTTTGTTGCTGTTTATAGTATGATATTGCCTAAATCTGCATGCCATTGTGCAAAACACTATCCAAACATATAAAAGAAAAGGAGTCCTACCCAACTGCAAGAATGTTTGCTGTAGATTTTGAAAAATGGGTTACAGGGATAATTCTAAAGAAACTGAGTATTGCGTAAAAATATCCAAGTGGACATTGCTCCATTAAAAAGTGTTTGCAAAGAACACATCAATAGAATAATTTTTAAGGAATATTTATTTTCAGTTTCATTTAAACAACCCACTTTTGTAACACATACTAAAATCTTTAAGAAACATTCTAAGAAATTTCAGCATTGTAGCCACAGGGATAAATGAAATGCATTTCAGTTCTGCAGATTAAAATACAGAATATGTTTGCCTCGTTCTGCATTTTACTTTGTTGCTGCATTTTGGTTTGCTTCACATTAAAAACACATGACTGACACTTGTTATACCAGTAAGCCTTTTTATTGAAAAAAAATATTATTGCATTAAACTACATTCCCAGGAATTCTTTGAATAACCTAAAAAAAAAGCTGCATTGCATGTACAATAGTGCAATTCACTTAGCTACTGTATAATATAAAACACTTTATACAGAGAATACAAAACAAAATTACTAGTTTACAGATTATACTAGCCAGAGTATTTTTCAGTTTTAATATAAACTAAACACTTTTAAAATCAATCAGGTTAAATGGTATTTTTATGCAAATCTGCACAACAAATGTACATGTTCAGTATTTTACAGGGATGCCTCCCTTCCAGAAATAAAAATAGAAGTTGCATTGTTTTGAAAGATAGGGAACTCAATTCTGTTATTGGAATTGTACAATAATTGGTGACCCATATTTTTTAGACTAAGGGCAAAGTAATATACAATGATGCCAAAATAGTTTATTGACTTTGAGTGCATATCCCATATGAAATCACATACCAATACCACCAGGATACTGTAACTCTCTCTAAAATTGTTCTGAATGGAACAGGAATTGAAACTTGGCTGCATATATCAGATCCAAGAATGCTGGTATAAATAATGTATAAATTTGTTGAAAAATAATATACTTGGAAAATAAAATGTATGCGAGTAAATACAGCAAATAATGCACCCAGAATTCTATAACTGTTTAACAAGCTCTTTCAAAAAAATCTACTGAAATGTACTAAGAAATCCATTTTAGCTTTCCTTTGTTTGCATCCAGAGTAGCTATTTTGCATTCACTCATTTTTTATTCCTTCTTAACCTCTGTTTTCTCCATTAATAACTTTATTTTTCACCGTTCCATTTTTAGGTGTTTGTTTTGCCTCTGTTGCTGTCTTGGACATCTGCTATAGTTGTCAAAAGCAATAAAGCTCAACTTTTTTCTTGATCAGGCCTTTTTCCAGGATACCACTAGTTTATTTTACTGTATATTAAGAGATTATGTGTATAAGTATTTTATTAGATGTCTACTAGCAAAGTGATACTGCATGGGTCACAACTTTTGTTTCTGTTTTTTCTTTCATATTTGTTTTGCTGTTGTCAATAGTTCTTGTTACCTTTAAGAAGAAGTGTTCCTCATCCCACACAGAATGGGATTTTGAAGCACATTCTTAAATTTAAAGATTAAAACAATTCTATTGAAGCCCACAGGACCACATGGGTAAAGTTGAATATCTGCATCAGGTTTTGATTTAATATGTGAAGTTCATACATAAAAGCCTGTGTGTGTTTGTGCATCTACTGTCCTGCAAATCTTTACTGCAATTGTGTGTGCAGCTGGATATCTATCAGTTTGCATGTGCTGTTGTTCAATTTGCATATGCAAATACCATAACTATACATACATGCATATATTTGCTCATGAATTTAAGAATGTTATTTCAGTAAAATTTAGCTGGGGTTAAATGGCCTGAAAATGTACTGTTTTAGTGGCTTGAAAAGGTATTGTTTCCACCCCTCCCAAAAGAATCACACTCTTGTTCCCTTCTTAACTGGCAAATGGGTTCAGAATTGATACACTGAGAATTAAGAGGTTAAGATCCTACACCTGTGCTTTTGCAACATTCCTTGCACCTCTGTTGGAGGGCCTGATAGACATGTTAATTTCTGCATCTGTCTTGAGTAAGCGTATTCATCGTAAACAGTTTGAAATACTTATGCATGTCTGTTTATTGCTGGTGATTAGTTACCTTTACATCTTGTCTGCTTTCTATTTTTTCACAAAAAATATTCCTACTGAATACTGTTTAAAACTCCATTACTGAATATATTAAAACTTCACAGATGTTGTTTTAATGTAATTTTATCTGTATGATGTCAAATCTATTCAAGCATAACACACTTGGGGTAACATGAACCACTATGAATCTTATAACAAGAAATCTTTCTATCTCCTTGATAAAGAGATTAATGACTCAAAACAATTAAAACCAAAAACTGTTTTGAACTTCACTATGAAGTCATGTTGCTGGTGCCCCTTTTCTTCTTCTGTTTTGGCAGTATATCTAGTTGAGTTTCCAACTAATTATTAAAGACAATGGAAACACTTCCATTGTTTTGAATTGAAACACTTAATAAATCTGTAGGCATCTATTCAGGCAGCGGTTCCTGTCTGACTAAATAATGCTTATTGTGTCCACCAATTTTGGATAAACAACTTGAAACACAGATGATTTGACTTGCAGAGGCTGAACTTTTTTCAATGAACTGTAAATTCAGCAAAATATGGACATTTGTGGGAAGTGAAACTATTTGTGAATTTGGGTTTAATTTGGCAAATTATTTTAGCTGCTCTTTGTCCAAAAATGGGAACCTGGAAATTACATTTTTTAACATTTTGAAACTGAAGTGTTTTGTTTTGTTCTCTTCAAAATGGCATCATTTATTTAAATGATTAATCTAAAAGAAAATAGGTTGCATTGGAAGGAATAAATGGTCCAAAAGTAAAAAATGTGTGGTTTTGGCTTAGGTTGAATGAAATAGATTAGTTTGAATCAAACTAACTCTTTGTTTCATTGGAAAGCTGACAAAAAATTGACGCAGATCCTATTTCTTTTCCCAATTTTTTGTTTTGATCATCAATCTATTATTTCTCAGGGCTGGTGATTAGTTTACTAACAGGTGTTGACAAAAGCTCTGAAAAATTAAGCCTGTGGGTGGATCAAAATTAGCAAACACTTAAACATGTTGGCGTAATAACACCAATTTACTCTGAAGAGGTCATCCATTGCTCATACTTTTAAATATAAAAAGTGCAGTTGTACTTGATTGTGACTAGATTATTTTAGTCTAGTTTGATTAAAAACAAATTAGAAAATTCAATCATAGATTTTGGTTTTAAAATTCCTAATTTTAATTACAGTTAAGTATCTTGGTTTTAATAGCTTACCCTATGTCATGAAATACGCTTAAGAGTTGGTTATTAGATGTATTAAGTACTAATTTGAGGTAAATCATTAATTGTGCACTGAATTCTTTCAAATTTATTATGTTTGTAACAGGTACAATCTGTTCACCCATTCATTGGCTGATGCTGTTGGTAGGCATACTTCTACTCTAACTACAATCAAGAACTCAGTTTCATGAAGAATATCCAATGTTGTGTATTATAACATCATAAAAGATGACTGGTGTGGTCCAAGTTCAGCAAGGTACAGAAGCACATCCTTAGGTTTATACACAGGAACACTCCCCATGTCTTCAATAGAATTTATGCTGAAGGTAGCGTTCAGTGCTTTACTGGATTTGTATTCAGAGTATCGTGGGAACAATGTTAGAAACTGCACAGTATGTTCATTGTTTCACCAGTGTGTTTTATGTTTTGTTTTGTTTTTTAATTTTTCAATCCAATGTTATTTTTTCAGTATTGAGAATTGATTATCCATTAGAGCTAAACTCTGCCCTGAGTTATAGAGTTTCAGCAGGATTGCAGAGGACAGAAGCAGAATTTGGTCTTTTGGTAACATTTTCATACCCAAAACCCACTTAAAGAAAATTACTTCCTTATGGTAGCTATGTAAAGATATGGTTGCCAAAAAAAATACTAATATTACATTATACTTTTCAACATATTTTCGATTTACCGTGTGCTCAGAAAGGGGTACAAAACGTTTTGTAGAATTTTTTTTTAAGTAGGAAAAATATTTACAAAATCTTTAGGTAAGAGTCTCTCCTGGGCTAGAGCTAGACTAGGGCACCAGCTGCAGCTCTCCAAGTCTCAAGGCCAGACTCCAGCCACATTGCACCTTATAGCTGCTGAGGCCTATCAATGAGTTAAGGTCTTTAATGGATCTTTCCATTAGAAAGTGGAGATGGGTGGGGGTGTTCAGAAAGGAGGCAGAAATATCATAACCTTTTTGTTCCACAGAGTCCCTTTACACCAAGGCAATTCTTTGCTGTGCATTTGTGACCGAATCACAACTTCTTCCAACTGTCCAGGTGACATGTGGTGGCTGTAACATCACTATTGAATCTGGGTTTTTTTGATTGAACAATATTGATAATTGTGCCTCAGGTGTAACTCATCCCCTTTCAGGCTTTTTATGTTATTCAATAGTTTCACCAGCATCTAGAAACTATTTTAAATTTCGTCCAATTAGAGACAACATAAACAGCCATGATCTCCTGAAAGTGTTTCATGTTCACCTTCTGAAAATCAGGCACATTTAAAGGCTGCTAAGTTGCGTGCATTAAAATTGAAGCACCTCAGGTCATTAGCCCTGTTGAAAACTTGGCCATTATGCTTGCATGCTGTACTTCTAGTTTTAACATCAATCATAGACTTTACTTCAGACATCTCTTCTGAAACTGAGCTACCCTCTGCCGAACTAAGTTAGCAGTACCCTCTCCTCCTAGTTCTAATCAAGTGGAAAGCATTCAAATTGCTTTTACTCAGTAGTATGAAAACCAAATCAACATTCATATGCTGTCAGCCACAGTCTTGACATTTAAATATTGCTGATGTGCTCTGAACATAATCATAGGCTTCTCTTAAGATGCATGTTTGAAGACTGAAAAATAATTTTCTTTCAAACTGATTTCTGGAACTAAGGAGTAATAGTTTTGCTAGTTTAGATAACCAGAAATGCTGAAAACTTCTTTCATTGCAGGTAACTGTTGGGTCTGGCTAGAGCAAGAATGGTGGTGAAAATCTTGCCCTTGAAACAATGGATAAATGAATGGATTCAGATGAATTGCAGAAGCTGCAGCTGCATTCAGGTGGGGAGTCAATAAGGTAGGGATAAATGCAGTGTGTGGCAATGTTGGGAGGGTCATGGGAGAAGGGTGAATAGGTGTGGTGGAGATGAGCTGTAGTGGGTGCCCTGTTAGTAGGGTAGGGTGAGTGGGAATGATGGCTGGAGCTAAAGGTGAAAGAGATATGGGAGTGAAATGTGATTGAGAGAGGGGATGAATGTGGGCCAGAGAAAGATGGCTGCTGTGGGGATGTACGGAAGTTGAGACAGCAAAGCGTTGCAGAAGTGTATGGTGTATGGTAGTGAGAGAAGCATGTTGCTGGACAGGAACAGATTGAACTGCTGGTGTAGCAGAGAAGGCAGCTGGTCCTGTGGCAGGCAAAACTTTAAGATGCTTTGCTAGGATTTGTTTCTGCATATGCTGCTGGGCTTGCAGCTGAAGTAACCTGTACTTGTCTATTTCATCTGGGGAAAAAGTTATAGGCTTCTGAGTTAGAGGAGGAGGAGAGATAGATTTACTATACACTTCTAAATCATTTTTTGATTCATCATATTTATGCATAGCACTGTCAAAATAAGAATTTAAATTACTTTCTACTCGATTCAAGTTCATGCTTACATCATGCAGTTCTTCTTTGGTCTCTATTGAACTAGCCACAAGAGAATATCTGTTAGAAGGAAAAGCACCAGGGAAATCATTTGGTACTGGGTCACAGCTTTGTATAAAGGGTTGTACTTCACTAATTAAAATATTTGATTGATCCTTTATTGCTGTGTTCATTTTTAAGTTTGGAGCCTGATGGCCTATTCCTATTTGAATGATGTCTTTAAAAAGACAATTATCATAATCGCTACCTGATGTAAGAGTAACATTATTTATCTGCGAAGTTTCAAAGTTATCTTTCTCTGAGGTGTTTTCCAATGAACAGATTTCAGTTTTCCGTACTTCTTTTTCACCTATAGGTAGGGCTTCTTCAGGCAAAGGTGACATTTCTGCATCATCTATTGATGATGGAAATTTAATAGCAAAGTGACTTTGTGAGTGGTCCTTCAGTTCTGCCCTGCAATTGTTTAGAAATCCCTCTGAATCATGTGCTTGTTCCTGGTTTTTCTTGGAGTGCACTTGTTCTAGAAATAGCCTGGCTCTCAATGACTTTCTTTCTCCTACTATGTCAGAAGAGCCAACATCAAAGATTCTTGATGGGCATCTTGCATTCTGAGAGTCAGAAGATGTAGATTCAACTTTTCCTGATGCAGTGTAATTCTCTCTCTCTGTCTCTGCTTTGCTTTTGTTCAGATAGACAGCCTGTCTTGAGAATGATCCTGAACTGCTGCTTCTTGATCTTCTGCCACTGGATGATCTTTCACTGCTTCTTGAATCCCTGGTAGCAAAACGTTTGGAGCAATGGTAGCTTCTACTCTGGGTGTGTTTTCTGCCAGAATATCCATGTCTGTTTCTGCTTTGCTTTGATCTGTCTGGACGGTGAAAACCTTTAGGTCTTGAATGCTTCTGATATTTAACTGTATCCCTCTGTGTGCAGTTTCTAGTTCTTAGACTTGTAGTGTGAAAGGAGTAATCCTCCTCTGCATCATCAGAAGAGGAAATACAGTTGTGCTTTCTGTGTTTACACTTGTGCCTTTCAACTGTCTTATTTTTTCTTTTACAACAAAAGAGCAAATGACTTCTACTGTGATTGTTTGACCTGTGACTAGAGGAGCTGCTTAGGTAGCTAATTGTACTGCTGATGGAGCTGTCAGAATAGCTAGAACGTCCATCAGAAGATGACTTCTGCGAAGGTGAGAACCGCCAGCATCCTGCATAACTTCCATCATCTTCATTTTCTGAATACCTGATATGAGAACTTACTTTAGAGCAAAGGAAACTTCCAGTACAGTCTCTTCCATTGTCACTTATGTCACTGCTGCCTCCAGGTAAGTTTTCAATGGATTTGTAATTGTTTTGGTTTTCAAGTTTTTCTTCAGAATAAATTAAATCACATTTTGTAGCTTTGTGTTTTTTAGTCCTAGACATAAAGGCAGAAAAGGAAATGCTTTCACTTCCAATGCTGTGTTTTTTTCTTTCACAGATATGGAAATGGGGCTTTAAAGATCTCCCAGGTGATGTTGCATCCAGAATTTTTTCTCTCAGATAATCCTTTTGTGAGACATCAAGGTAAGCAGGCACTTTGGGTATATTTTCATTCAAATCATCTGAAATGTACTTTTGACCATTTCCATTCATTTCTTTTCCTCTGTCTGAATCAGCTTTTTGCTCAGCCTTTCGAGGGCTTGGAGAACCTTTCATCTTCTTTGGTTTCAATGACTGATTATCTTGTTCATTTGACAGTTGCTTGTCTTTTATTAAACCTGAGGGTTCATTTTCATCTGCACTCGCATTTGTAGAGTGCTTGTTACAGCTTGCTTTGTTTGTTGTGGGTTGTTTCCCATCTCTGTGATTTAAAGAGAGTCTGAAGTCAAAATACAATGGATTACAGCCATAGGAAATACAGGGCTCCGTTTTTGTAAACAAGAGTAGTTCTGTGGGCCACTGAAGGGCAGTGCTGCCATCTTTGCTTATCACATGAAGAAATGACAGGGCTTTGGGCTTAATATCTTGAACTGCTTTCTCCCTTGCAAGTGTTTCCATGTTCCCACTTGCGGTTCCTGAACTCTCAAAGGATGTCTCACTTTCGACTGTACTAAGATTGCAATGTAATTCACTTGCATATGCATACTCAGCTGTTTGCTGTGGTGGGAACTCGGCTAGATTATTAGCTAATGTGGTACCACTGTGCTTATAAGTGTTCTTCTGTGTACAAAGCTTGCTAGTTCGGCATAAAGGTGAAATGAGAGTTTCTAGGGGTTTGTCAGACTCATTCAGCTGACTTTCTTGTTCTGTTTCTCTTAAGGTTCCAGTAAAATCCAGCCTTGAAATATGTATTTTGGTTTTGGGAAATAAAGGATGAGCATTGACTGTTTCTTCTAATTCTTTGTCACTGCTTTGATCATTTTCCTTTAGTATTTTTGTCTGTGCGGCTATATTACCTGCAATATCTGCATGACCTTGAGGAATATTTAACCCTTTCTCCACACCTGCTTTTGTATCCTCAGCCACAAGTGTGCAAGAATGACAGCTCTCAGGAGGCTGCTTTGTTTTATGGTTGGGTGATTCACTGCAATCATATGCTTCTTCATTGTTTTCACTGAAAACTGATGCTGATGACTCTAACTTCAAAGGGACTTTTTTAGAGAAAGAGAAAGACACTCCTGTCCTGTGACTAGCATTTGTGCCATCTGGGAACACTTGCATGACCTGATTTCCAAGTGAATAAACTTTCCCAGTACGTGCTTGGTGTCTGCTTGCTGTGAGCTCCTGTTGTTCTTTCTCTACAGTGCTTCCAGGGAGAATTTGTCCTTCACACATGGGCCTTACTGAGATTTTGTCATCTTTATCTAGGAAAATTCCTTCTTGCAGTTGCTGCTTTTCCACAACCAGTCTGGGAGTTTTCAGCACTGGTCTACTTCCTGTGATGCTATAAATAGATAGACAGATAAATAAATATATAAATACAATTGCTGGATTAATTAAAGTTTAATTTAGAAATTATTAGTATTCACCAGGATCAGCCTGTGGAAGGAACTGGTCATCCATGCTGTTGAAAGGGAAAGTTGTTGCACTATACCCATGTTTATATCTTCCAACAGCAGTTAAATATTGGGCTCCTTCAAAAGAGCCAGGAAGTCTTTATTCTCCACAGTCAATATGAGTTGTGTGGGACACAGTCACATTTTATTCAGTTATGCTGGTATAAATCCAGCGTAAACTCAGTTAACTTGACTAGTTACTGTGAATTTATACCAGCATAACAGATCTGAATCTTGTTCCTAATAACTATCCTACAGTTTGTCTTCACTTCAGAAGCAGCATGCTCCAGCCAGAACACGGCCACGCACACCCTGCCCAGCCACTCCTGCCAGTTAGGTCATCCTGGGTTGAGACCCCAGAGTGGTCTCATTAAGCCATGTGAGCCACGTTTGGTGGGGCCTGCTGGGACTATTGTATCTGGGACATACAGCTGCATTGGTAGAAACGTATCCATAGAGATGATAGTCCCAATTTGTGAAGTGGTGCCACATACAAAACTCAATGGCAGAAGACTCAGACCTCTTTTTCATGCATTTTAATCTGTGTTCCTTTCAGAATTAAGTATTTTTATGATCTCTTCCACGTTTATCTTTCTAACATGTTTTACAATAAAATTATTTTTGTGAAACTTTCAAAGAAAAGCTAAGTATAAACAAGAAATATATAAAATACCTCCCTCTTCTGCACTTTATTTTGATACAGTTCCACACTTGTGTACAACTGACTTCCTTTAAAGTTAATTGCAACTGTGCATGAACATTAAAAGAAACTAGTTTCAGTATCTACCAGGATGTGGCTATTTCTTTCATATCATCTTCCCCTGTGTCTTATTCTTGACCTATGTGTGATTTGCCTTCCCAGTCATTTCATTTCAGTTCAAAGTATCCTAATTTGACTATGAAACAATAAAAAAAGGAAAACTACCATGTTTCCTTATTTTGTATTGGAGAGGGGGAATTTATAACCTCCATAGAGGTATTCTCCAATCAGTGCTTTAAAAATATGTTTAGTAGTAGAGCAAATACCTAATTTTGCAATTGAAGCTCTGTTACAGAACTATTATGTAATACACAGCTAAGCAGCATGGAAACTAAATCCAATAAATAAAGCAAAATCTTAAAATTTAACATGTAGTAAATTGGTTGATTTAAAAGTTGGAAATATTTTAACCAAATGGGGTCAAATTCTATCTAGCTGCTAGCTCTGCAAAGCATGTCTTTAAAAATTCAAATATAGGAGGAAATGGTGAGGGAACACTTATTTCCTCTAGTTCTGGTGCTGCTTCAATCATGGGTGGTGCAAAATGACATGACAGGGTGGGCTTAAAGGCTTTATTCTTTGTGTTTATATGCATACATCCCTCATGTAGCAATGGGAGTTCCAACTTAGTCCCCATGTTGTTTATTTGTTATCATGGAAGAATAAGCGCTTTGGGGTACAGCAAGTGAGTTGTCTTTTTCAGGGTGCCATTACTGTCTAGAACAGCGGTGCACATGGTCAGTGACTTACAGATTACACTGACCAGTGCAGACTACAGACCTAGCAAAAGCCTGAGTTACAAATGATATGTACTTAAGCAGGTATACAATCAATCAGCATACAATATGCAATGCCTTTTGATAACAGCTGAGTTGCGTGCAGTCAACTAGCATCATATTGCAATTACAATGAAACTTTTGTTAACCTTGTGTCAGCCTTGGCCACTTTCAGGAGGCTTATGCTAAGTAGCTAGAGCAGGCCACAAAGCCCACTCCAGAGTAAATCTTTGCAGAGGTTACAACTGGCCTAGGCAGCAAAGTAAAAGAAACAGAACTTAGCAAGTAGTATTCCCAGATGGTGAGGAAAGGAGGTAAGAAGTTCTCTCTCCTAAGTCTGTATTTTTCATGAGCAGAAAGACCCCCAGGTATCTTCCAGGTCCACACCAAAAACTGGCTTAGTCCAGTTCCCCAGATATCAGTGGAACAGAAATTTGAATAATGCCAATCAGAGGATATTATTAAAATAAGCCACACATAAATATTGGGTGTAAACATGGGGGATTTTGGGAAAGACCTCAACAATTCAAGATTATATGCTGCCAATCTGCACGTCACTATCCTCCTTTCTTCTGTGTCTTCCCTGGCTAATATAGGTGAGACTCTGTACTGTGCTGTTGAAAGTTGCAAGTCAGGCATAGTGACAAGAATAATCAATAAAAGTTGGGTTTACAGGTCTGTTTCTTGCCTCTTTATATTACTAGGGTGGTAGCAATATCTTGTCGGCTAAAAGAGAATGGAGGATCACTGAGAAATGTGATTGTATCTTGATTTGATATACAGAAAGGGTAATCTTTAAGGTAATTGTAACTGTCCCTGAATTCTCTGTCAATGCTTGCAAAGAATTCCTGATCATACATAGGCTCTCAAAAGACTCAGTGGTACTGGGATTTTGGTAATAGCACTTCTGCTTGTCATTACTCCAAAAAAGCCTAGAGCAGTCAGGAATCTTGCAGCCCACCTGAATCAAGGAGTGGAATATTTTCCACTTATTTTCTCAACCATTAGGAGTGGGAAGAACTACTGCAATGCATCCTAACAGCAGATTCATTGGCTTCTTTGTGGTATAGCAATCACCCACCTATTGCTCACCTTAGAAGAATATCTGTGGAGATATCCCTGTGGCAGAGAAACACAAAAGAATCCTCCTATAGGTAGTCAAATTTCATTCAATGAAGTTGCATGAAAATAGACTTTATTATAAGAGGATCTGTCAGCACTAGGTGTGACAAAGTGATGTCTTACTCAAAAGAGATTACATATGCTTAAATGACTATAGTATACAATGGATCTTATCATTTGCACTGCAGGACAGGAGTTTCATTAGCTATTTAGCTTGTTGTAGCTTATAGAGTCATAGGTTAACATACACACTAGGTCTAGTACTATCTATTCCACTGAAGCATTTGGTGTATGTTAGGGTCATTAAACAAATTTCTCAAATGTAAATGTTTATGATTATAGACTTCATATTATACCTCTATAATAATCAATACTGGGCAAACTTAACTGAGGTAATCACACGATGATAGCTCTGTCTACTCTAGGGACAAAATATCTAAATGGTCTGAGTATACTAAAAGTAATGAAAAAGTAATGAAAAACAATTCAAAGACTAAACACAGAGACATTATGATCTGTTTTGTCTCTTCACTTTTCATAAAATGCTAAGAGTTGTACTAATCTGTTCAGGTCAGTGTTAATAAGGTAAAATAGTAATGTAAAAAAATAATATTCAAATCAATCAATTTGGGGCAGATTAGATTAAACAGGCTACAGGGGAGGAAAACACAAACCTTCAAATGCCAAGTAATTAATTCAGGGATTTTCAATTTTATGGTTTGCAGAACAGGAACATTTTGAGTCAAGGATAACTGAAAATATGTTATAGTATATGTGTTCACAGTACATAATAGAGAGCAGGAAGAAAGTTAGAGATATTTCTCATGGGACTAAGAAAAGGCAGTGTTAAAAAATCATATAAATTTAAAAAACTTGCCATTCTGACTGCTTCCGTAACTCAGCAAGCTGATGGAGTCGCTTGAGTGCTTTTTCCTGTTTTTTCTCATCCTTCCACGACTTCGATGCCACATTTCTGGCAAATTCCCTTTGCTTTAAATCTTTCAACCTCTGTGTAAAAAAGGCAAAGAATCAAATATGTACATAAGAGATGCATTCCTTCTGACTAAATTCATGTGTCTCTGCTGAGGCCACTGTGTCACTGGAGGAAAAAAATAAAAATCATCTTAAGCAGAGTATTTTTTCATGACAATGCGACAAACTGACGTATGTTTTGTCTTGTAATTTGCACACCTATATATTCATGATGTACTTCTGTGCATGTGTATAATATATATGTACATGTAATATACAGGTACATACACATATCTCATATGTATTATGTGATGAGTGAAAATCCTGGTTCCACTCAATGAATATATATGAAACTACTTCTATAAACTTATCTGTATGGGAATGTGTATGTATAACATCTTGTATTTGCGAGTCTCTGTGTGTGTAATCACAGGTGAATAGGGTTGTATGTGTGAGAATACGTTTTAAGAACAAACTTTTATTTTGAGAGAAACGGAGTGTCTAAAATATTTAATTAGGAATATGCAATAGCTTTCTTTTGAGGAATTTCACTACATTTCTGGAAAACAAATGTACTGGAAAAAATGCAACAGAACCAGGCTATGAGAATCCTTTTGTTCCTGAATGTTACATTTCTTAATTAAGAGGTTTTGCACAGGTGCTAATGTACAATGCAGAAAGAAGCAGAGTCAGCAGAAAAAGTGATGACTGTATTCTTAGGAAAATGGAGATGGTTCATCTTGCTTAGAATTAATTAAAATCTTTAGGACTCCAAGGCTGTAGTGTTAATTTGTAAGCAGGTTTTATGTGAGCTAAGTTACCCATTTAAATAAGAGTTGCTAAGGCCTTTGACTGATAGATTCTGTAGCTGTAGCTGAATCCTACACAGACTTTACTGCGAGGCAGTCAAGGTCAACTGCAGCAGAGGAATTCTGAACCAAAAGTTGGTTAGGGCAGAGACTGAAAGGACTCCACTGACTACTGTGGAAGTTTGAAATACAGGTTACTTTCTCCCTGTTTCCTTTAAAAGAAATATGATATTAAGCTTGCTCTTCCTTCAAATCCCTTCCATTTAATGTCAGGCTTCTGTTTGTGCAAAACCTACATTTCTTCCACTTGCAAGAAGGCCCTTCAATGCCCTTTTACTTGAGACTCTTCTCCCATCTAATCTCATTGTCCTCTGCTCCTCTGTGGATGCACTCTCCGGATCCCCTACCTGCCCATCTATGTGACTTATATTAGCCCATTATTTTAGTACCTAAGCTATTAACATATGTATTCTCACAAATCGAGCTGGGCAGAAAAGAGTTTCAACATTCCTGCATTTCATGAATATTTTTTGTGTTTTTAAGCTTCTTCCATTGTGTTTTAATACAAAACCAAGACATATTTTACTCTTCATGGAAAATTATAGAGAAAAAGAGAGGGAAAAGAACTTATTTTGGGAGCAGGCAGTAGTCATGTTCCTCAAGAGGCACTTAGGCTTAAGCCTCCACTTAATTTCAACTGCAATTTTTAATGTGGCTTCTCCAATTCTTTTTAGGTGCCTACTTGTTAACCTGTCAGTGCCTAAGGATTACCATCCTAAGCATTGCCAATCTCTCAGAGCAAATAGCCACAGGCATGAAATATGGGGTCCAAACTTATGAAGCATCATCCAGCAATGCTCAGCCTCATGTAATGCCTCTCAGGGTTCAAGCTTCCTGATATTCATGCATGTATGGAGGCACTTCACTTATCTTTAAATACAGGCATACTTCGTTTTATTGCGCTTCACTTTATTGCACTTTGCAGATATTGCGTTTTTTACAAATTGAAGGTTTGTGGCAAACCTGCGTCGAGCAAGTCTATCGGCGCCATTTTTCCAACAGCATTTGCTCACTTCGCATTTTTTAGCAATAAAGTATTTTTTAATTAAGGTATGTACATTTTTTTTTGACATAATGCTATTGCACACTTAATAGAGTACAGTATAGTGTAAACATAACTTTTATATGCACTGGGAAACCAAAATATTTGTTTGACTGGCTTTATTGCGATATTCACTTTATTGCGGTGGTCTGGAACCGAACCCGCAATATCTCCAAGGTATGCCTGTAAGTTATCTCAGGTACTGGAAGAAATATGACCATATAAGTACAAAGCTCTGCACACGGTACTTTATCCTTCCATTTAAAGTCCTGCTCACAGTGAGTCTACCCTGTGGGGCTCACTTCAAATCTAGAAGAATATCAGTGGGGTTCTTTCACACACTCCTTCTTCCACACCTACTCCTGAGACCTCTGATGTGCCTGAGAGTGGCTGCTGGAGATAAACCTGAAACAGCCTCATGAGAAAACTTCTGAGTTGAAAGTATGGGTAGTTGGCAAGGCTGGGGTGCACCCCTCAAGCAAATCGGGACACTTGCTGTTGCAGTGCAAACAAGTCATCAGGCAGCAGTGGTACTGCGCCTTATCCATGGTGCTGAAGTGCCAGGTCATGCTGAATTCGATCATACAGAGACGGGGAGTGATTCCAAACTGCTCTCTTGGAGGAGGGTCATTGTGTGCCTGGATTTGGGCTTGGGGCAAGTGAGGATTTGCCCATCTTGACATCTTTGCAATAATTATAATTAATGAAAATGTCCAGTTTACTGTGTGCTTTGCAAGCTGCTTGGTAAACTTACATTGTGGGTGCCTCATAGTGCAGTTGCCTTCCCATTCCAACTGTTTCTGGGTGTTGCAAAATGTATGTGTTAGAGGATCCAGGCTCTCCAGGTTTCCTCCATGATCTGAGGAAAGGCAGCAGTAATTTCAGAGAGGGGACCTCTGTGCTTGTCCCTCCAGCTGTTACTTCTTCATGATGTTCACACTTTCCATTCTCTTCTCGTGACATCACAGCATAGTGGAAAATTTGTAGCAGGAAAATTCAACATACTAGGGTAATGACTGTTCTGTTGTTGGGTCAAAGACTGAAGACTGAAGTACAGCAGATGCAGCGTTCAGGATCCTGTGAATACTGAGAGGGGACTTTAGAAGTATAATAGAACTTCTTTCCTTCTTATCTAGCATTGAACTAGATAATGGAAATGTCCATGTAAAATGTAGAGGCTGTAGCAATCAGTGATGGATTGCACAGTGGCTGTTTCAAACAGATATCCCTGTATAGAGGTTTGAGCAGTTGTTCATGACTTTTCAGGGCCTCAAGTTACCTTGAGGGGTCGGACAGGACAATACTTATGCTGGATTTCTGAAAACTTCACACATACATACGTACAGGCCAGGTCTACATGGGATGCTGACTGTGCAGTAGTCTGTCACTACGTCTCATGTCTACATGAGATGCTGACTGTGCAGTAGTTCGTGACTACTGCACGGTAGTTTCCCATTGCAGGAAGCATGGCACAACACTACTGTGCAGTAGTTATAAGCTACTGTACCATCAGCATCACAAAAAAGCCATTCCTTGGTGCATCTGCACAGTAACTCCGGTAACTGCACAGTCATTTAGCATTTGCTTGTACCAATACTAAATGACTGTACAGTAATGGCTGCACAGTCAGTGTCTCATGTAGATGTGACCACACATTCTAAAAATCCTGCTGTGTCAGGGTGGTGCTGAGCAATACTGAGCTCACGTTCCTTCAAAAATCTATCCCTAATTCTATAACGTTGGATTGTAAGGAATGTGGAAGATACAGATTCAAGTCCCTGAGTTTCTCATATCCTTGATTTGGCTCTGACCACCAGGCAATAAAGTACAAAACTCTGGCAGGAAAGACTGAGAAACCCAGATTCTGAATTAGATCTAGTTTCAGATCACTGCTCTGGTTATCAGCATGAAGGTGATAACTTGTACTATTGTTCATTTTAAGGTGGGTTTTTCTTTGAACAAAAAACCTTTCTGGGTCCTAAGAAACCTCCACAGTGAAAGCTTAGTCCAACTAATACATATCTGCAATAGTATCCATTTTTCAAAAATTGGCATTTTCTGACAAAAATCATTTGTAGAAAAATTGCTAGCCAGCTCTGCTCACAATAGGGTGAGGCCCAAAAACACCTGCTCTAGGTCAAATAGTAAGTCTGTGCTAGAACAGGAAACTTAACCCAAGCCTATTTAACCACTGGCTAGCATCTTAACTACTGGAACAGTCAACCTTCCTAAGTCACCTGAGTTTTTTCTCTTTCTCTTCACTCTTGTTCACCCTCCTTTGTAAGTCCTTCATTCTCTTTTCCCCAGATTCTTCTCTCCCTCCAAAATTTTCTTCATCTCTTTTTCTTTTCCCCATGGTCCTCAGTCTAGTTTCACTTATATTCTTTCCTCTCTATGTTATTCCTGTTTTCTATGATGCTCATAACTATAAAATCATTCCCTTCAAAACCCATTCCTTACTCTTCTTCCAGCCATCCTTTCTCCTCACTACCACTAGTATTTCCTCCCTCTTAACTGTGCCAGTCCCTACACTTGCTAGCTTTTCCGCCATATCCCTATGTTCTTCGCCCTTCCAAAGCCACCTCACTATTTTCTTTATAAAAGTTCTCGTTCTTGAATGTGCTCATCCTTCTGAATCCTCTTCTTTGCCCCACCTCTGAGGTACTGACTTCATTGGAACCTAAAAGAAATTCAACAAATCTAGTTGGGAAACAGAATTTCCCTAATACAGAAAATTTGGATTTTCTTTTGATCATTCTTATTTGGGACAAAAAGTAAAAATAAAAAAAAATTGTACTGCCTGAACTGCCTGGCTCCCTTCTGTGCTTGGGGCACATTGGAGGCATTTGTCCAAGGTGTTCACTCAGCAACTAGCTCCTCTGGGGGCTAGAAAGCACTCAGGAGTTGGGATCTCCCAAGAGGTTATTCGCCAGCAGCTGGGGGATTCCTGGCTGCCAGGAAACCTGCTCACCTGGTTTTCATTAAAAATTTTGAGAGAAATGCTACAAATCTGGGGAACGTTCTGAATCTGTCAGATCAGCACTTTCAAAAGGAACACTTCCTTGTCAGAAAACTGTCAGCCAGTACTGGTGCTTGGTATCTCAGAGGACTGAATTCTGCAATGATATATCTGCAAATCCCTATTTAAAAGAATGAAACTTTCACAGCCTTGAAAACAAACAGGTTTGTTTTCACCCGTGTTCTTCTATTTTTCTCTGCCCCCACCCACACCTCCATTGTCAACCTGAAATATGTCATAGACTGCCCTCTTCTTCTGAAACACTTCTCACTCTCTGCAATTTATAATTAAATAAATTGGTAAAATAAGACAAATGTTAATCTCAGAAAGAAAACTTCCATTTCATGGAATTCTAGACACAAAACTACTAAACAAATCTGTGGGTACAAAAAACTCCCACTGAACCACATTCTCTGACAGCTTTCCAATTTTACAGGACTATAAAGTTATATAAAAAAAAATAAAGATCTCATTCTTCACAGAAAAACATAAGTACTCCTTGATTCTTATTAACATGTTCTACTTGAAGAAAGGGCGAAGAAACACATTTAAAAAATGTCCTCTACTAATGCTTGCTATGTTTTAGCTGTCACCACGAGCTACTCAGTAGCACACATAAAGTATTCATGAGAAAAAACAGAAACAGTTTCTACCTGTCAAGGAAACAAAGAACAATGTGAAAGCTAGTACTGTGGAATGCAGGTGCTGAAGAGCGGTGCCATTTCACTTCTTTGACAGTCAGGACGATAATCAAGCAAGCAAACGGACCAGCACTAAGAATAGAAGACTTGCTGTATTTTTACTCACTAATGGCACACAGCAGATGTCAAGGAAACAGGGAAGAGAACACAGGGAGTATAGCTACTGCACACAAGTAGCATATTTACCTCAATCTGAGACAACTTTGAATTTAAGATGTTTCCTGCAATAATTAGATTCTATACATGGAAAATGTATAATTGTTATAATTTTCCATGTATAGAAACAAATGATCAAAGGGATTCATGCTGCCTCCCCCCGACCCCCCACTGCAGCAGTGGGGAAAGCAGCAGCAGGGTGACAAGCTGTGGCAAGGGGCAGATAGTCGAGAAGTCAAGCAGCCTAAACCCTGCCCCTTCCCCCCTGCATCATAGAATCGTAGACATTTAAGGGCTAGAAGGGATATCAAAAGATCATTGAAATCAACTCCCCTGCTCTGGGCAGGACTACTGCTGAGATCAAATTATCCCAGCAAGGTGTCTGTCCAGTCTCTTCTTGAAAACTTCCAAGGTTGGGGACTGCAGCACCTCCTTGGGATGTCTATTCCGGATTCTGGTCACCCTAACTGTAAAGAAGTTATTTTTTGCATCCAACCTGAAACCATCCCCTAACAGTTTATGGACACTGCTTCTTGTCCTCCCCTGGGGGGCCCTAGTGAACAGGCTTTCTCCCAGTTCCTAATATTCACCCCTTACATACTTATAGGCTGCCACCAAGTCCCCCTTAGTCTTCTCTTCCCCAAGCTGAACAGTCCCAGATCCCATAGTCTTTCCTCATAAGGTTTGTCCTCCAAGCCTTTAATCCTTCTTGTGGCCCTTCTCTGCACCCTTTCAAGATTCTTCTTGTCTTTTTTGAAGTGTGGCACCCAGAACTGGACACAGTACTCCAGCTGGGGTCTCACAAGTGCTGAGTAGAGAGGAAGTATCACTTTCTTAGCCCTGCTGGTGACGCATCAGTTAATGCATCTCAGTATGCTATTTGTTCTGTTGACTACAGCGTTGCGCTGGCAGCTCATGTTCATCGTGTGATCAACCATAACCCCAAGGTCCCTTTCAGCCATCATGCTAGCCAGGACATCTCCTCCTAACATATCTCTTGCTGCCTTTCCACCCCACCAGTTGCCACCCTACCACCTGACTTCTCCATGGTGCCTGCATCTCCTGGTGCCTGCTCCCTGCCACTTGGCTCATAACCCTCCCGCAGTGTCTGGTTTCCTCCCTCACACGTACAACTTGCACCCTTGCTTTCTGCCTCTCCTGTGGTGCTTCCCCCACTTGCCACCTGTTCCCCCCACCCCCTCTGCCTCCCACCATGTTGAATGGGGGGGAGAGGAATCTCAACTTTGATTCAAATAAATATAGTAAATAAGAATTTCTTGTGAGAGATTAAATTTAAAAATTAGAAGCACATCCTCTATGTGTGCAGAAAAGGAGAAGACTTTTTTGCATCCTATCCATTCACCAACACAACTTGTGTTAACCCAGAACAGTTATTTTACTGTCACCTTATGAATATTTTTGGCTATATTTGTAAAACAATAACAACCATTTTTAACATGCACATGAAGACTTTCAACAGGTGGCGCTGAACAACATAAAAAATGCTCTGTACACCAAAATAAGAGCGCTGATCCAGGCTGGTAAGCCAGGGAATTAACATCTATTTAAGTATGCAATTGCATTTTTCATGCAATTAGGTGCTTAACTAAGCATCTAAAACTAGACATATGCAATAAATTATGAATAATTTAATAGTATTTTAATGCTTTGTCCTCCAAATTTTACAAATAACATTACTATGGGATAATATTTTATTTAGAAAAAATCTACATCCCAATTTATATATATAAAAGCAATACAGACAATTGCAATAACTAAAAGTAGCATGCTCTCTCTCTCTTTCTCCCTCTCTTTTTATACACACACACACACACACACACTGTGGGTGTTCATATGTGCGTGTATGTATATAAGTGAGTGTGTGCGTGTATGCTTCTAATTTTAAAGTTTTTAAATACAAAATTATAAAAACACCCACAGTGTTTTGAAACAATAGAAAGAATTATTCCTGATTTATAGGAAGCTATTACTATTCATTATAAAGAAAAACAGGTTGGAGTCATTATATGCTCTAGCGAATCCTCAGTTTTGGGTCCTGGTGCATCCTGACTCTCTTCTTCCTTTATGCTGATGTAAATCATTTGTAGCTCCACTAAAGTCAATAGAGCTGCAGAATTGTAACTGAGGGGAGAATCAGAACCAGAGATTCACACTTAAATTATATCTTATGGTCCAAGTGAAAAAAAAAGTCTGTCCAGCAGTGATTAAATTAGGATGGAAATTTGAGTGGGAGGGCTATGGCTAAATGTCTACTGCTACAGCAAATCATTAATATTTGATATGGTTGGACTTAAGTGTTATTGGGAGGGAGAAGGGTCTGTGCCAACCTGAGGCTAACCACCAGCTGCCAAACTTACCTAAAGACCTTCTGTATTTTGTATGGCATTGGTCAAAGGGCAATGATTTGACTTGAGGTCAGAATGAACCTCTGTGTAGGGCTGGGCTTTATTGGAATTTTACCATTATCAGTGTAATAAAAAGTACTAGAAACTGAAAAGATGCAGAGAAGGGCAACAAAATGATTTGGGGTATTGAGTGGCTTCCATTCAAGAAAAGGCCATAAAGGGGAGGTCTGTCTAGCTTGGAAAAGAGATGATTGGAGTGGGTGGGATAGAGGTCTATGATACTGGGATCTAAACAAAGTGAATTGGGAAGTACTATTTACTATGTCTTATAGTACAAGGAATTGGGGGCACTCAATGAAATTTGAAGGCAGCAAATTTAAAATAAACATAAGTACTTCTTAAATGTAATACATAATTTACATGTGAAACTTATGTGGAACTTATTGCCACAGGAGGTGGTTGAGGCCAACAGTCAAGCTGGACTGAGAGATGGAGTAGGAAAATTTTATAAAGCTTAAGGCCAATCGGGGACAATTAAACACAACATTATGAGATGTTACCTCAGACTCCAGGCATCCTATGGTTGCTGGTAATCTGGGAAAGTCTGACAGGGTATGAACCATTCTACCCATGCCTCCTCTAAAGCATTCATACTTGCCAAAGTCAGAAGCAGAAGACAGGGTTAGATAAAACTTTGGTCTGATGATGGTAGTTCCTACATTCATGTTCTCACAGCTAAATATCTGTGCTTCACTTTCTGTCTGGCCAGCCTGTTCAAGTATTTATAATTGTTGCCCTCTAGCATCTGATTTAAAAAAGAAGAGTTATACTAATATTACTAATAGATTGTTGCTGAAGTAGAGGCATGTACTTTTGGGAGTTAAAGTCCTGCCTGATGTTCCCCATACTGCAGACAAGTGGTTTAAGTAATATTCACAGTGCAGCCCTGAATAGGTCCGGTAAAGACTTTAAATCTATAATTTCTCTGTTATTGATGAACATAATGGAAAAATGCAAAATATTTTTTTTAACAGAGGATTAATGAAAGGGGTTTTCAGAACCAGTATTTCAAAGTCCTTCCAATGTCAAAATAGTATTTGTGAGAGAGGAGGATTCAGAGACTTTAAACATCTGGTAGTATGAACTTCAGAGAGAAATCCTACAGTTCTGGGTGATTCTTAACTTTGGCACTCTACTTGCCTTCCTACTTTACTCCTCTTGTGCATCTCTGGCCTTCAGGGAACAATTTCTCTCTTTATGGAGGCTGAGGGAGTAGATGGAATATAGTACTGGGGAGTGTATCTCATTGACTGTCAAAGACAATCTTTGGATCATATTCTTAATCGCTCTGAAGAAGCCTGTGTATATAGCTGGTAGGGCAAGGTCCAAATCAGCCTTGTAGTGGCACTGATGATGATGTAAGTTATGCACTGAGAATCTAAATTGGATGAAACTCCACTGACAATGGCATTACATTGATGGAATTAGGAGGTAAAGCAGCCTGTGTTCTTTTCTCCTTTCTATACCCACTGATTGCCAATTGTTTTCTTGCTTCCATTCAATCTTTTTCATTTTACATCCTCTCTTTACCAGTAATGTTCACTACTCCATAATACAATGCTACCATAAAACAAATATGAGAAATGCATTCATTTGCTTTAGGCAGCATTTAGCTGGATTTGGATTATTACATGCAATAAGCTTATGATAGCTGACAATCAACAAAATCTTGGTTTTCATATATAAAGCAGCATAGATTTTCTGCTTTTCTGCATCCTTTCTTATTCTACAAAAGAACTGGTTCAAAGTATCTGAAATAAGTACACAATACAATGGACAAAATATTGACAATAACAGGATATTCAATAATTTTGCTTCTTTTAGTACTCATAACCATAAGAAAATAATGGAACCAATTACATTATTTGCAAAGTAACTTAAGACTATAAAACATCAGATGACTATGATAAAGTTATTAGTGAACATAATTAAGATTTATGTCTATAGCTTACAGTTTAGCTGTCTGAGAAGGGGTTGGGGGAGGCAAGAATGGGGTAATTTGCTTTCACCAACATATTCTAAAAATAAATCTGAAAGGATGTTACATACAGGAAACTAACTTGATATTAACTGATAATATTTTACTGTTTTGAATTGTAAGCAATTACAGATCTTTTAAAATGTGTGGTAGTGACCACACATAGTATATTATATTATAATCAACATTAGCAAAGAGGTTATTGCTAGCAAAAATACATGTAAAGTTAGAAGGAAGCTGAAAATATGGTAAACAAGTTTCTGGTTACAGAACTGGATATTAGAAAGAAGGGGAAAAGAGCTTACTCAGTCATGACCTGTGAAAGTCCCTCCTGCCAAGTATTGCATGAGAAAATAACCATAGATTCAACTTGCATAGAAAAGCTTGGGGGGACTGACTAAGTGCTTGTCTTGCATATTTCTTCCATAGAGTTTCCTGATATCTTGTTGTTAGAAGTTGTTCATGGGGTTCTGCTCTGAGCCCTCATCTCAGAAGCCATCAAAATAGTCTATTTCCTGCATGATTTTTTAGTAGTGGAGCTTCTCCACTTTCTTAGGGTGGCCATAACTGGAAATAAAATAACATACTTTTTGGACACAAAGGAAGACTATGTCTTGAGGCTAATGACAAATTATATTCAATTAATGAGTAAAATTCAAAGATGCCCAAAGAGCTATTTTATTCCTGTGGGAGGTGTGGAATTGCCTTGCCACTGATAAAGCAACATATTTTGATATATTTCTTGCCAATCCCATGGCGACTAAGAAAGCAGTGTAACAAACTTAAGTGACCTAATGAGTAAGGGTCACTTGAACGTAAACATAGGTGGTTCATTCTTTTGAGTTTCCAAGGGCATCAGTCTTAAAGAATGAACTTGCTAGTTCCCTAGCTCCCACAAGCCTTAATAAGGAGAATATATTAGACCATTCTCTGTGTTTAAGTGCTATATAAGTCCTACCATGACTATGCATAATCACACCAAGAAAAAATTTAAGCTTGCTGATACTCAAGATAGAATTTTGTGTAGAGGCAGAGGCTAGAGTCATGCAACACTTGTAGTGGAGTTAATACTGGCATAATCCAAAGGTCCGTATAAATGTGGATAGGGATCTATGTTTGGAGGATCCTCTCTTTCCCATTTTGATTACAGGGAAGGATTGTCTAGATTGGTCAAAACCCTTTTGCTCCTCTTTAGCTTATTTTGGAAACAAAACTTTTAAGTGCTTAGTCTTAGTAATTTGTGAATGATCCAACTGGAAGCAATAGATCTTGCTGTGTCAAAAGAGGCATCCACAGTGAAAAAAGATAAAGGATAAATCATTTGATAATGAAGTCCTTCAAGGAATGATGTAGCATTATTTTATTAGGTGAGTAGGCATTATGTAGGCTTGTACCACTATAGTTGATATCTTAAAGCTTCTTTGGAGAGAGACTTTCTTGGAAGAATGAAGCATGCCCAACCTTTTGATATTGAAGGACATGTTCCCAATAGTTCCTTACCACCAAAAAGAGATATAGTTTATCTAGGGGAGTCCACTCTTTACAAACCAACTCTGTCTGCTTTGCATTGTTTTGTGCTTAGAGGTTCTGGTTTTTTGGTTATTTTATTACTTTATAGGAGAAAGATGTTCTATACACCTCTTTACTTTTGCTATGATAGTTCTTTCTGTTATTGAACATTGGAACTATCTTGTCTTAATTAGTGTTCTTATAGCTCACCACTCTACTTACTCCTCAGTGGCCCTCAGTCACTATAGGCTGCTCAGAAATAGTTAAGAAATCCAAGAATCTGTTAAATGAATTTTTGGTAATGTTGAAGTAATGTAAATGTGAGGTCCAGAGAATATGTGAGAGGCAAGAATTTGTGTGTGTGATATCTTTTATTAGACCAGCTGTGATAAATAAAAGCTGTGATATCTTTTATTAGACCAGACTAAACGGTTGGATATTACCATACCCTTCTCCAGTTCTCTGGGAGAAAAGCAGACACAGCAGAGCTAAGTAGCAGATGCAACAAAAGCTTGTGTAAAACTTCACATGTAAATAAAAACAGGCTTTAAGAGAAAGTATAACATAGCCAAAAAGCAAATGAGATGCAGCATGAATCTGACAATGGAAGAACAAGATCATTCAGGAGGGTCATCATCACTTGGGAAGTGCAGAGATTAGCAAATATCAGGCAGACTACAGTGGTCCAAGAAGTTATTGTCTATGTTAAGTCCCTGGTTCTTGGTGCCCAATAGGCTAAGGAATTTTTTTTCCCAGGCTCATTTTGTGAAGATGTTTTGTAAATTCCCTTTGAGCATGTGAACTGTGAGGTGAGACAAAGTGATTTTTTGTGAAAAGTGTTCTACCTGTGTTCTAGTGTCAATTATCATTCATTTTGGGGTGTAGTATTTGTCTGGTTTCACCCACATAATTTCCATGAGGGCATTTGGAGTACTGGATGAGATATACCACATTCGGGGGTAGACACATTTCTGATCCAGGGATTCTGATAGTTTTGTTGTGGGATGTGTTCATTTTTTGCACAGCAGAAGTGAGTTGACAGGTCTTGCATTTATTGTTAAGGCAGGCCTGCGTCTCATTAGATACCTGTTGATCAGTTGTGAGTTAACTTTTGATGATGAGTTGGGCAAGGTTAGGGAACTATTTGAAAGCCAGGAGTGGTGAGTCTGAAAATATTTCACTTAAGGTCTGGTGCTTTTTGAGTTTAGGTTGTAATTGTTTGATCTTTCTTATTGAAGCAAGTGTGAGATGGTAGGTGACAACTGAGGGTGTGCAGCCAGGGAGGATTTTCTTGTATTGTACTAGGTTGCTGCAGGGTATTTGGGTGACTCTTTCCATGCTTCTAAGTCTATCCTAACCATGCAGTTGGTGTAATGAAATATATCACCCACAAAATATTGCCTCTTGCAAATGGATTTCTGTAAGTTTCCTGCTATATTGCTGATACTCTATTTGCTATGTCTGAGAATTTTCCTCCATCTCCTTGTCTAGATGAGGTATTGCTTGCAATCCATCTTTTCAGCAATTATTCTGTCATTTTTAATTACCACAGCTAATCAGGGTGTCTACTAATTAATATTCAGATCCTTTAATTTAGCCACAAAGTTAATGTAACTGGATGAGATGCTTAATATTTGTATAAGACTTAGAAAGTGTAAGCCACATAATAGTAATGTCCTCTATAATGGGACATAATAGTTATGTCCTTTATAATGGACTCAGATGTCTTCTGTGCCCCCACATCAATACAGAGCACATTATTATTAGACCTAATAACAAGGAATACAACATCCCAGGTTCATTCACTTGCAACTCTACCAATGTCATATATGCCATCACCTGCTCACAATGCCCATCTGCTACCTACATTTGACTGACAGAGCAATCTCTATGTGTAAGAATGAATGAACATTGATCTGACCTCAGCTGCAGAAAGACATAAAAGCCTGTGGCAGAAAACTTCAACCTCCCTGGATACTCCATCTATGACCTCAGGATGCTGTTCTAAGGCAGAAAAAATGTAAACACCAGTTTGAATGAGAAATTGTGGAGCAAGGAATCATCCACAACCTGGACTGTGTTAAGTATGGTTTAAATGGGGACTACGGATCTTTATTTCATTGCTTGGATTAGCTTTTGTGACTACTTTGTTTCTATGGGTTCTTTGCTTATATGCCTTTCACAACACCCACATTCCCCCTTCTCCTCCTCTCCCACCCCTGCTTCCTATCTATTGTTTTCTAATTACTCACTCCTCTTTATCTCTCTATGTACACTTTATTTAGTTAGTCTATGAAGGTGCGTATCTATTCTATCTACTCTGATTGTACCACACGCTCCCATACCATTGCAAGGGAATTATATCTGGTCAGTGATATTGATGTGTTGAATCAGGTTTCTAGCTCTCAAGACAATTTCTTCTATAACTGATTTTAGAACTGGATTCTAGTAGTGAATATAGCTGCCAGCTCCTTGTGCTACCAGGAATGTAGCTGATGGAGCCTCTCCAGCTCCTCAATGAAAATGGTTGAAAGATGAAAGTCTAGGACCAATCTGATCTCCTCTTTCCTCCCTTTCTCCTCCTCCTTTCTCTATGTAGTCTAGGGAATGGCAGGACTGGGAATGGGCCAGGAACTTTAAACAGAAGCTATGAATAAAGCTATATAAACATTTTGGACAGAACTTTGAATATCCCCAAGCTGTTTGTGAATTCCTATTAAATTGTTAAGGCATTTAAAACTGACATTTTTATAAAAATGTTAGAACTAAACCTCTCAATATTTTCTCAAAGAGATGTGTTTTTTTATTTGTAAATTTAATCCAAACAACTTTTTAAAAAAGCAAAAGTAAAAAAAAAGTATCTTTCTATCTGAAACCATTTTTGTTTAGACATAATAACTGAAAAAATACAGTTCCACCCAAACAAGTAGAATTTTTTCAAATAAATTCCTCAATTATTTACATAGCTTTAGCTGTAAAGCACAAATCAAGATGAGCATATTTCAATTTGGGAATGCAAGTAGTTTTATTAAAAACAGCCATTCCTAAACTGTCTTTCAGTCCAATATGTTTGGAATATAGAGGACAAAAAGGGTGAGAGAAACATAACTTTGGTTATAAATCCTTTTTATTGTACTTCACCCAAAAATGAAAAAAAAAATAGGCTGTAATGATGAGTATAGAATACAAATTGTCAAATGAAAAGCCAAGGGAAAAAGTTCCAGCAAATCTCTCATGCAGCTAAAAAATATTAAATATTCAAGCAGATGTAGGTTTTATTAACAGAAACTGCTGTCTTCCTACAAAAACTTTTAACCAAGTATCAAGCTGTAGAAAATGAGTTTTTTAATATTTCTGTTTTGTCAAAAGTGAAATTCTGCTCCTATTATAATAGCTTCAAATAAACAGATTGCTCTTTGAATGGGAAAATGATATTTGAGAAGTTAAAAGGTATCCATTAGGCTAGCTAAGTGCTTTAATAGAAAAGTCAAACTGAGTGAAGTATAGGAGATTTACAAAATGACATTTGATTGGAGGTCTTCTCATATTTTTTTGAGATGATAAGGTCAGACAGAGCCATTATGATCATTTAGTATGAATGAATAACATAGGCCATGAGATTTACCTGGATTAATTCCTGTTTGAGCTATAGTACATTTTTTTAAGAAAAAAGATCCAACTTTAATTTAGTGATAGTTTTAGAGTGGTGAGCTATAACGGTCCAGTAAAAATGAAAAAGGCAGCGATTTTTGTGGTGATATCTTTTATGGGAGGAACTATATAGGATAGATACAAGCTTTTGGTTATCAAGTTCTCCTCTTCAGGTCTGAGAAAAAAGCGGACACAGCTTGAGCTAAATAGCAAATATCTCCCCATATACCAGGACATCAACAATGCCCTTGACCATCAACTAAAGTTACACAAGTCCTTTCGGTTGCACACATACTCCCCCTCTACTCCTCATACCCCGCCTCTAAGCGGCACTGGTCAGGCCGCAGCTGGAGTACTGCGTCCAGTTCTGGGCACCGCACCTCAAGAGGGATGTGGACAGCATCGAGAGGGTCCAGAGGAGGGCCACTCGCATGATCGGGGGCAGCAGGGCAGGCCCTATAAGGAGAGGCTCCAGGACCTGAACCTGTTCAGCCTCCACAAGAGAGGGCTGGGAGGGGGGGAATCTAGTGGCCTGTTACAAACTAGTTGGAGGGGACCAGCGGGCATTGGGGAGTCCCTGTTCCCCCTGTGCACTACCAGGAGTGACCAGGAATAACGGTCACAAGCTGGCAGAGGGTAGGTTTAGGTTAGATATCAGAAGGCGTTACTTCACGGTCAGGGCGGCTAGGGTCTGGAACCAGCTTCCAAGAGAAGTGGTGCTGGCTCCTACCCTGGGGGTCTTTAAGAGGAGGCTGGATGAACACCTTGCTGGGGTCATTTGACCCCAGTATTCTTTCCTGCCATGGCAGGGGGTTGGACTAGATGATCTGCTCAGGTCCTTTCTGACCCTACAAACTATGAAACTATGAAATATTTAACCTTCAACAATATGACTTCAACTCTGACGAGCTTAGAAAACTGAATGGAGTTCACGGGATGCCCCACATAAACATCTTGTGATAGAGCCAACACAGAAAGTCCCTGGCTTTGATCTCCCATGATGCTCATGGGCAACTCTAAACTTTATCTGCACAAACTCTGGGAGGTGCAAATACTTGATGCACAAATGGAAAAATAAAAACTCTCTAGTGTGAGACTGATTACCCAGGACAGACCATGGAACAGATAATGACTCAATGCCCAATCCAAAAATATGAAGGAGATATCACAGTAATACACTCTGCTGCTCCTGACACAACTGTGTGGCTCAGCCACCGAAATATAAAATGGTAGTTGCTGTTCTGTATTTACATCAGCCATACAAAAGAAGAAGTGATGAGACATATCAGTTAGATAATTTTTAACATGTGCTGTATTAATTTTATATTGTTTTAGTTCATTGATTGCCAAATTTTTCCAACCAACAAACCACTGTCATCCCTCAACATTTCTTGGCAACCAACATGCACCCTTATAATGAAAATATTAATTGAAAGGGGAGAGGGAGAGCTCATGAGGGCCCACTGGTAATCTGTGTACCATAGTAAGGAAACAACTGTTTTAGTTTCTCAATCAAATTATCATGTAATACCCAATCATGCCTTACAAAAGTCTTTTATATAAACCCTATTACCTTTATCAGCCAAACAATCATCTTATAAAAATTATATTTTTGACAAGCTGCTTTCTATAAGCCTGTATGGATTAGCATTAATCATATTACCTGTCTTTAATCCTGTATTAATCAAGGCTTTATTACTCAAGGCTTAGTCAATAAGAATGCTTTGTACCTGAAAGCTTGTGTAACTTTATGCCAACTGTAGAGATGATCCAATAAAAGATACCACCCCAAAACAATCCTTGCCTCTTACCTAATTCCTGGAGCATCATAGTTA
The DNA here is from genome assembly GCF_052110815.1 of Crocodylus siamensis. NCBI lineage: Eukaryota > Metazoa > Chordata > Crocodylia > Crocodylidae > Crocodylus > Crocodylus siamensis. Next base: position 172,471,626 of record NC_143399.1, read on the forward strand.
CAATGTCTCTGTAACATTTCATTAATCAAGTTCTTTATCAGTGATTGTGTTATTTTCCCTGGGTTTGATGTCAGGACAACAGGGCAGGGTGTAGGTGTATAGGGTTTGTGGGGTGTGAGGGAGGGTGGGGGTGGAAACCCCCATGGCGCACAGCCCCCACCAGAGGTGGCAGCAGCAGGCCCTTGGGATGCTTGTGGCCCATGCAGGTGCTTCCACCTGGTGGTGCATGGCTCCAGCCAGAGCTGCATGTGTGGGTTTTTTGCACAACTGGAAACCAGGATAAAGTACACAATAAGGACACAACCATTTAAATACAGTGGTACATACAACATTAGATGGGAAAGTGTCATTTGATGTCCTGATTGTATTTGTGACTTTCCCCATACCCAAGGTAAAAAAAAAGGGAGGAGCACCACCCCAAATACACCCTCTTTGCCCAGCCTGTTTGTGGGCATGCCAGATTTCTCTTTCCACCACCTGTTGAGTTATCACGGAGGCAATTCTCTGAATGTCCCTCAAGCAATATGTCTTTATATCACCTCTTGAAATGAGTGGTGCTTTAAAGGCATGTCATATCATGAATGTACATAAAACTACCTTTAATATTGTAAAATGGAACTGTTGGGTAGTTTTATATATTTATACCTCTTCTCAAATTCTTTGCCTATCACTTAACATAAACTCTCCTTCTTAGCAAACAATGATCTTACAGCAAGTCTACTTTTATTATTTATTCCTGGGAAACTATTTTTGTATGTTTTTTTAAGTTGATTTTGATTCAGCCAGTAGCTTGCTATTTATGTAGCCAATACCACTTTTCTCACAGCCGTGAATTTGAATTATTTATTGTAAAAAATAAATGTGAGTGAGAGCATTCATAGAAGCACAATCCCTTTAAAATATGCGCCAGCACAGATTGAACATGGTGATAGTGACTTTATATCCTTTGGACGAGGTGAGCCAAAATGATACCGTAAGTTATTCTGAAGACAAGGAGAAACAGGGCACTTCAATCCTATTCACCTTATCATTTTATTCTCTGAAACAATATGTCATTGCTTTTTTGTACAGTATTGGTTTAACTCTTTAGAATAACCTTGTACAATTCTGTGGACTCTGGAAAGAATGTACTGAATGCAAAACACTCTCTATTTCATATATGAGTTTACTATAGCAATTCATAAATGTTTCACTCAGCCAGTAGGCCAATTTAATGTAATGTGCTTTGCTTTTCTGCATACCTGGATTTGATGCCTGTTTTATTTTTACTATCAATTTCAAGGACATTTTTTCACTTTTAACTAGAAGATAAAGGCCCTTGTACTCACACAGGATCAGATGGAGATACATTTAAAATAAGGTATTCCTGATTTACATTTCAGTGTGATGGAAATCACAGTGTGGCCCAGGATACCTATTTATATACTTATTTGGAGAAGCTGAATGTCTGACATAGTACTGGCTAAAATAGCATGAAACACTTAACTGCAAAACCAAAAAAAAGGAAGGTAATCACTGGAGCCTTTGAGAGAAGTGAATTTTCTTTGGAAGAAAGATCAACCTTAGTACCATAATTTGGGTACGTTGCAAGGGGGGAAAATTATACTGTGGCCTTTAAAGCAATATTTTCTGTAGAAAAATGCAGTTGCTGATAATTATGCACACTAGTGAATGATATTATTTTATTCCAATATCACTGTTGCCAAGTTTCTATCTTTATACACAATACAGGAGACCTAGTGAGGGGAAAGGGAAAGAGAAATTAAGGTGAAACCTCTGCTTTTACTGTGCTGGTTCCTGTCACACCATCCACCTTAGGTGCTCATTGTGGTTTGCAGGGAGAAGGGTCTTGGCTGTGTTCCCAAAGGGGCTCCTGAAAAGACAATCCATTTGGCCATGGTGTGAGTTTTATCTGGAAGAGATAATGAGCTCCCTCTCATGCATGACTCTGGGGTGGAGCTTGAGTACTGGAGGCTCTGTTTATTCTGTGCTATCATGCTAAAATGATATTTCTTCACATGATATTATGCTGCTATAGTGCCTAGGACAATAGTCTGGACCATGACCAAAGCTCCCAGTCAGGACCACAATGCAAATAAAAAAATAGTGTATTTTCTCACACATATCTCACATGGTTCCCCCCCAAAAGTAATTGGAGAAAATTGGGGTGTGCATTAGACATGAAGAAAAGTGCTCCCCACAGTTCCAGAAACTTGTTGCAAGGGGAGGAGGAGCAGTGGCAGCATTAAAGTCACAGCTCTAGGAGCCACAGAAATTAACACTTGCCACCTCTCCCTCTCGCCCCCCTATTCTCAGGTGCCAAATTTCCAGACTAATAGATCAAGGCAGCACATGGTATTTGTCCACAGCAGGACCCGGCCTGCCAGGTCTGACCTAGCACATGGCCCTGGATCTGGCATGTGGCTCAATGCACAGCCCCAGTAGAGCTGGCATGCCAGATCAGGCTCTGCTGTACAACCCCAGTGCAGTGTGCCAGATCAGCTTCTGCTGGAGCCAGCATGCAACGCCAGTGGGGCCAACAAGCTGAACTGGGTCCTTCCATGCAGCCCCAGACCCAGAGTGCTAGAGCTAGTGTCTAGAGTTTGACTTGGTACAAAGCCCCAGACCCAGCATGCCAAGTTGGGCCATGGGCCTCATCTAGAGCATAAAGCAGGCAACAGACTTGGAAGCAGGTTTGGCCCTATAGCTGTTGGATGATTTGTCTTGTTTATTCAATCTCTTCTCTCAAAACAAGCTGTGTACCATATACAGGGGCATTCAGTATGCACAAAAATACCCAGAATAATTATTTAGTGTATTTCTTACTAGTCTGGACACCACAAATCCCCAAATGAGTATATAAAGACAGATCAAACAAAATGTAACTGAGTTTTACATATGTACCATTTACCATTTTCATGCATAACTGAAAGTGTGTTTAGACATATACAAGCTGGGTTATGTATTCCTTGGCCTTTTAAGGCACTGAGCCAATGTCCATTGAAGCACAATGACTAGACTCCCACTTGTCCCATGGGATCTGGATCTGACTCTATAAATTAGATATTAATCTTAATCATTAACTGTAGTTATTTGTGTATAATGGTAGAGCTGATTGGAAGCCAGAAAGTCTATTCAGTAAGAATCTGATATTTGGGGTTATGTGGTTACCATTCGTCTTCAGAAGAAAAAGCCCAAATTTCAAATTAAATTAAAAGTTCAAAAAGTTTCCCCTTGGGACTGTAAAAATATATGTTACATGTGAATACAATATACTGTAAGATAGTCAAACTGAATCATATGGCACTATGAAAACAAATTATTTGAATAGTAACTAAAGAAAATATTTCAACATTTTTGAAGCAAAATGTTTCGATTTTTAAATTTATTTTCAATGACTAATTTTGTCAAAACCAATACATTTCTGGGGAAAATTGATTTCAACAAAGCAGATTTTTGATAGAGAAATGCTAATCTGAAAAATTTTGATCAGTTGTAGTCATTAAGAATTGCTATGGTATTCCATGTATCAGCATCTATCATAATAAATTTATTATTTGTATGAATGTCATTCATACTTCCTTATGTATTCCCTGGTAATTTAGCATTAGTTAGAGGACTCTTATAGATCTATTATCTTCTTTGATGCCTGGGGCTGGTGAAGTCTAATTATTAAGAAATTGCTAAAGCGGTAAAATGAAAATTAGTCTGGAGTTACCCACTTTATTTTTTTTTCCCTTGGAGAGGCATTAAAGGATGTTAATTAATACTTCTAACTCTGGGTAACAAATTTCTACTCCCACCATTTTTTATTGCCACCACAATAATACACAGATATGGTCTCTATTTTGTTTTTTAATCTTGGTTTTGCAATAAATGCCCCTTAAAGACATAGAAGATGTGCATTTCCTCATACATAAACATAATTGATTAGCATGACTTTAGAGCTCCACAGGACTCAATTATGCAGTCAAATTCCATACATTAATCACTGCACTGAAGGTACAGATGGCCAAAGTGAATAAATATATCATCGCTTCAGATTCTAGACAGATGTTCTTTGATCCAGATACACCTTTATGGGTTAAAATGGGTGCAAATGGGTTTAGAAGAAATATTCATCCCCTAGAGGAAGGCAAGCATCTGGACTGAAGATGACAGCTTGGAAGTTTTTGAGAAGGGAACTTAAAATTGACTTTCTGTGAGTATTTGAAGACACAAGTTTTCCTACTCGTAAAATCAACTACAGAAATGTTTTCAAAGAGATATTGTAATTCAATAAACAGTTGACCGAAGCTATACCATGTAGGTACTTAATTCAATATTCCCTGAATATTCTGAGGCCTTCCTCCTGTTGTTGTTCCATTATTATGACTCGGATCGCTTGTGTCATTAAATAATAAAGTGAGTTATGGCACCATGATTTACCTTGTCATGATGCCCTAGCTCAGTTTTAAGCAGAGCTCTTACATAGCCACATTCTCAGCTGATGCAAACTAAGCCAAATCAGTTAATTTTAAGTGGAGTTGTGCAATTTTCCATGAGCAGCACATCTCACTTAGAAACCTGTCTCTTGATAACTGCCAGTCTACAAAGCACAGGGGAGATGATACTGTACATCTGCAGTCTGGCATAATGCTCTCATGACACTCAGTAATTTAAAACACTGCATGTTTTAGGCATACTTTTAAAAAAAGTCCCTCAGCAACCTCAACTGCTGCAAAGGGCCCCTGCCAACCCCCAGCAGTAGCCAGAGGTAAGCAGGGCCCCTGGAGAGAGAGACTAGCCCCAGCGTAGCCGCAGAGAGGCGGCAAAGCAGTTGGAGTACTGCATCCAGTTCTGGGTGTTGCACTTCAGGAGGGATGCGGACAGCATTGAGAGGGTCCAGAGGAGGGCCACTCGCATGATCAGGGGGAAGCACGGCAGGCCATACAAGGAGAGGCTATGGGACTTGAACCTGTTCAGCCTTCACAAAAGAAGGCTGAAAGGGGACCTGGTGGCTACCTATAAACTTGCCAAGGGGGACCAGCAGGCAATTGGAGAGTCCCTGTTCCCCCGAGCAAGACAGGGGGTAACAAGGAACAATGACCATAAGTTGACTGAGAGTAGATTTAGGCTAGATATCAGGAGGCACTACTTCATTGTCAGGGTGGCTAGGAGCTGGAACCAATCTTCACCAAGGGAAGTGGTGCTTGCCCCTACCATGGGGGTCTTCAAAAGGAGGCTAGACAGCACATAGCTGGGGTCATTTGACCCCAGCATCCTTTTCTGCCCATGGTAGGGGGTTGGACTGGATGATCTGCTTAGGTCCCTTCCGACCCTACCAACTATGAAACTATAAGCCAAGGAGAGTCTTGCCCCACCCTGCTCCAGCCCCTACTTGGCCCAGCCCCCCACGGAGCCATGCAACCAGGCTGTGCAAACAGGTGTGCTTATCTGCTTGGTGTGTGAGTTAGCTCAGAGTTTATGCAGGAGGGTGAGCAGGAGGGCCTGAGGCCTTGCTTGTGAGCCCCCTTGGGTAGGCATTCCCAGCCATAGCCAGCCTATCAGTGGCCTGACATGGATGGGCATGCACCGCAACCCGAGGGTCTCCCCTCTCTGGTGCCTCAGAGGTCTCCACCCAGATGGACCCTTTGGTTCCGGGCTCCACACAGATGGAGCCCCTGGCTCTCAGCTGCAGGGGCTGCCTGTCGCTTTTTCAGGCTCTGGGGCCTGGAAGCATGGCCACCTCCCCTTGTGGGTTCTGCTCTCTACTGGGGTCTCTGGCATGCCAGCTGGAGGAGCTCCGGACTGCAGTCCAGAGACTTTGTGCCATCAGGGACTGTGAGCAGAAGATAGACTCCTACTACCAGGCCCTTCTCCCCTGGGAGACAGAGGGTAGACCACGGTCTCCCTCCAGGACAAGGGAGGACTCGGGGACCTCCTATTCTGTCTAGCCAAGGGGATGGACCAAGGTGGTCAAGGGCCCCAAGGCCCGCCGCACCAAGGCCCCTGCCCCACTGGAGCCATGCAACAGGTATGAAGCCCTTGCAGCCCCAGCAGAGCCTGCCGAGTTGCCAGCTCCTGCAGGCAATACAGGCACTACTGTAGCTACCGCCCCCGCTCTCCCCAAGACAAAACACAAAGTGTTTGTCGTGGGAGACTCCATCCTGAGGGGGACATCTGCCACTCCGACCCCTTAGCCCAGGAAGTCTGCTGCTTCCCAGGAGCCTGCATCCAAGACATTGTGGAGAGGATCCCTAAGCTCCTCCAGCATGGGATCACTATCCCATGATCCTTATCCATGTGGGCACCAATGATATGGCTTGTGCCCCCAGTCGGGTCATGGGGCACTACAGAGATTTGGGAGTGGGGCTAAAGAGTCTGGGGGTGCAGGTGGTGTTTTCTTCAATCCTCCCAGTCTCGGGCTACGGGCTGAGGAGGATCCAGGTAGTTAACTAAAGACTGCAGTGCTGGTGTCATCAGGAAGGCTTTGGCTTCCATGGCCACAGTCCACTCATGGTGAGAGAGGCAATGAGCTGCTGGGAAGGGATGGCCTCCACCTCTCTCCCCTGGGGAGGAGGCTCTTCTCAGGCAGACTGGCTGACCTGCTCCACCGCGCTTTAAACTAAGCCCACCCACTGGGGGACAGGGGTACTACCGCCACTGCTGGCCTGCTGAGCAATCCTTGCAAAGCCAGCAGGCCAAAGCGCTTAAGGGAGCCCACCTCTGCCCAATCCCTGGAACAATCTATAGGCAAGGCAACGGCCCCCCAAGGGGATACTTGCCTGCTTGTACACAAATGCCAGACGCTTGGGGAATAAGCAGGAGGAACTTGTCTTCCTGCTTAATGCAAGTAATTATGGTGTCACAGGGATAAACAGAGACCTGGTGGGACTCCACCCATGACTGGGCCATGGGTATAAATGGCTATACTCTGTACAGGAGATACTGAGTAGACAGTCTACTGTGGAGGGGAGGGGGCGTAGCGCTCTATGTCAAGGAGAGCTGTGTGTCCCTGCAAGCTGATATTGGTGACCAGGGTGGACAGCTGGAGACACTTTGGGTTAAAATCCATGGGGAATCCAGCAGAGGGGACATGATGGTGGAAGTCTACTACAGACCTCCTGCCCAGGATCAAGAGCTTGAGTAGGAGTTCAGCTGGGAACTGACTGAGGCCGCATGCTCCAGATCCATGGTTGCCATGTGAGATTTCAACTACCCAGACATCTTGTGGGAAGAGTGCTCTGCTAAATCTGAGTAGTCACAAAGCTTCCTCTCGTGCATGGATGACCTCTATCTGATGTTGCTCTACGGGCCAATGAGAGGTAAAGCCCTGATCAACCTGGTACTGGCAACCAGAAATGACCTAAATCAGCGACCTAATGATCGAAGGGAAGCTGGGTGACAGTGACCATGAGCTGATCACCTTCACCATCCGCTGTAAAGCTGGCAAGTCAGTCAACAATACAGAAGTCCTTAACTTCAGGAAAGCTGACTTCCACAAGCTCTGGAGGCTTGTTGGTGAGGTCCTAAGGGACCATGACCCCAAGGGGAGGGGAGTTCAGGAAGAGTGATTACTCTTTAAGGGAGCAATCCTCGATGCACAAGCTAATGCTATTCCATCTCAGAGGAAAGGCAGCAAAAGGGCACAGCAACCCCTTTGGCTCTCCAGGGAACTAGCAGACCTCCTGCAGCTAAAAAGGAAGGCCTACAAAGGATGGAAGACGGAATCCACCTCCAAGGAGGAATATTCCTTACTGGTCCAGACCCACAGAGAGTGAACCGGGAAAGCCAAGGTTGCGACAGAACTCCAACTAGCTATAAGTATCAAGAACAATAAAAAAAGTCCTTTTTTAGATATGTGGGCAATTGGAGGAAAAGCAAGGGCAACATTGGACCCCTGCTAAACCAGATGGGGCAACTGACAACTGACGCCCAGGAAAAAGCCAACCTATTAAATAGGCACTTTGTGTTGGTCTTTCATCAGTCCCATGGGATGCCGCTGCCCACTATGGGACAAGGAGGCCTGAGTGAGGGAAATTTCCTGCCCTCCATCAATGCTGACCTTGTGAAGGAACACCTTGAGAGGCTGGACACCTTCCAGTCAGCCGGCCTTGACAATCTGTACCTCAGGGTACTCAAGGAGCTGGCTAGCATCATAGCTCAGCCCCTGGCATGGATCTTTGAGAACTCCTGGTGCTCTGGTGAAGTGCCTGAAGATTGGAAGAAGGCCATGTGGTGCCAATCTTCAAGAAAGGGAGGAAAGTGGATCTGGCAAACTACAGGCCTATCAGCCTGACCTCTGTCCTGGGGAAGCTCTTAGAAAGGATTATTAAAAAGAGGCAATTCTTAACAGACTAGCCTGAAGGATAGCCAGCATGGGTTTGTTGTGGGTTGGTCTTGATTGACCAAACTTATTTATTTATGACCAGGTGACCTATCACCTGGACAAGGGAGAAGAGATTGATGTCATATATCTTGACTTCAAAAAAGCCTTCGGTCTGGTATCCCATGATCACCTCTTGGAAAAATTGGCCAACTGCAGCCTCGGGTCCACCAAGATCCACTGGCTGGGGAATTGGGTCCATGGTTGGACCCAGAGGGTAGTAATAGGTGGAAGTCACTCATCCTGGTGCTCTGTGACTGGTGGGGTCCCCCAAGGTTCTGTCCTTGGACCCATATTGTTCAACAGCTTCATTAATGATGTGGACATTGGAGTCAGAAGCAGACTGGCCAAGTTCGCAGATGGCACCAAACTTTGGGGTAAAGCATCCACACCTGAGGACAGGAGGGTGATCCAGGCTGACCTTGACAGGCTCAGGAAATGGGTAGATGAGAATCTGGTGGTGTTTAACACTGAACAATGCAAGGTTCTCCACCTTGGGAGGAAAAACCTGCAGCATCCTTATAGGCTCGGCAGTGCTATGTTGGTTAGCACTAAGGATGAAAGGCACTTGGGAGTCATGATTGACCAAAAGACAAACATGAGCCTTCAGTGTGATGCTGCAGCTAGTAAAGTGAGCAAAACGCTGGCTTGCATCCATAGATGCTTCTCAAGCAAATCCCAGGACGTCATTCTCCCATTGTACTTGGCCTTGGTGAGGCTGCAGCTGGAGTACTGCATCCAGTTTTGGGCTCCATAATTCAAAAAGGGTGTGGAGAAGCTTGAGAGAGTCCAGAGAAGAGGTATGTGCTTGATCAGAGGTCAGGAAAACAGACCTTACGAAGACAGGCTGAGAGCCTTGGGGCTCTTTAGCCTGGAAAAGCGCAGGCTCAGGGGCAATCTGATGGCAGCCTATAAGTTTATCAGGGGTGTTCACCAGGTTCTGGGGAAATGCTTGTTCACCAGAGTGCCCCAAAGGATGAGAAGGTTGAACAGTTATAAACTACTGCAAGACTGTTTCAGGCTGGACATAAGGAAGAATTTTTTCACTGTCTAAGCCCCCAAGATCTGGAATAGCCTGCCATCGGAAGTGGTTCAAGCACCTATATTGAATGCCTTCAAGAGAAATTTGGATGTTTATCTTGCTGGGATCCTATGACCCCAGCTGACTTTCTGCCTCTCAGGCAGGGGGCTGGACTTGATGATCTTCTGAGGTACCTTCCAGCCCTAATGTCTAAGAAATCTGAAGATGCTGAGCAACCACACCACAACACAGTGAAAAACCTAAGCATGTGTTAATCTTGAAGCATGTGTTAACTCCACTGAAGCCAACAGAGTGCTGAGTGTGATGCAGCCCAACAGTTTAGCATCTGGCAAGATCAAAACCTGTATCTCTGTTGGGCTGTTTACATTTCAGATTTTGCCACACTACTTGTTAGAATTAGCATCTGTAGCTTCTTTTTTTTTTTAAAAAAAAAAGCTCATTCAAATTTTGTTTTCATTATGAATTTTCAATCCTTTATGTTTCATTTAGCATGTAAATGTTGACTCGCCTAATCAGGTTATAATTTTAAGTAGTTTGCAAGTTAACTGCCTTGACACCTTTCTGCTATGTTTCAAATCTGTGTTTTGATATTATTCTAATGTACCTGAACTTTATTTCTGTTGCACTGAAATCCATGTACAGGCAGTCCTTGACTTAAGTCTTTTCGAGTTACGATGAATGGCACTTACAATCTTTGTAAATTTACACCCTGTTTTGAGGTTCTGACACCAGTTTTGACTTTATGACACTCAACACAGCTGCCTCCAGATGGTAAGTTCCTTGTGGTGGGGAGAAAGGCGGGAGGAAGGGGCAGCAGATCAACACCTCTGCAGTGAGGGAGGGATTGGGACTGGGGACGGGCTGGGGCAAAAGCCGCCTAGCCGGGGTGAGGGGCTGTGGGGAGAGGGTGGGGTGGCTCTCTGATTTGGCACCATGAAAAAAGCAGGGTGTAGTTCTGTACAGGGCTGTATCACATAGCTGTCAGCCTGCCTAAATAGGGGGAGCTGTCAACCATGCTAAATATTTAATTTAAGGTCTGATGGAAACCAGCCACAAAGATGTTACACGTATTTTGTGGAATATTTTACTAGCTGGTTTCCTGTTTTGTTGCACCATTAATTGCTTAACGTGAGGCAGGATTATTATTTATGGCACAATTAACAGGTTAATTGCATCTTAAATGTAACATGTGCCAGGGGGCTTACATTTATAGTTATAATTGCATGTAGGACATTTCCATTCATTTTTATGCACTTTATACATGTCCAATTTATACTAACAGTTGAAAAATATAACCCCCCTGGGTGCTTCATATATTTGAGTAACCAGTCCACTAGACTGGATGATTTTGTCCTTTCCTCCTGGTTGCAGGATAAGTAATAAGATTTTGGTAATTAAAAAGTGTACCCTCAGAGAAGAATGGAAAGGATGATAACAGACAATAATGTAGAGCATTTCCTCGGACAGACGCATCTGATTATTCCTCTGCCTTAAATGCCAAAGTCTGACAATATGATTCTGTAATTCCTCATATAATGAAATACCTAAGAAATATCTTACAGTCATTGGACCATCATTAACAACTATGAAATTAACTGTCCCATGGGTTTTTTTCCAATTTAAAGAGGGTTAAATTGCTAATTTACATGTTAATTAGCATTCTTTCTAAAGAGTAGCAAATGTAATTCCATACCATCTAGCATTTAACAATTTAGCTTATCTAGACATTAAATTTAAACGAAGCTCTTCATTATTTGCTAGAGATTTCTTAAGTACTAATGATTAAAAGAATCTCATTATTCTAAATAACATTCAGTTTTGCTAGGGTGAATACTACTAATTTGCTTTATCTCTGCATAATAGGAAAGTAACAAAGCATTTACAGTGCAGTGAGTGCATCAATTCTTGATAAAGCACACTGGACTTCATAGATTTGGGGGTTTAAAATAAAGACTTTTGTAAGATGACATTTAGAATCGGAATGTGTTGCCTCAAGTCATATCCAGTCAGTAGGCTGTGCTCAGTGGCATTTGATAATTTTGTTTCTGCTATCCCAGCACTACTCTAATACGTACTTTATCATGTTAGGCATGTGTAAATTAACACCTCCTCTCTTAGCATTTAAACAATTAATGTGCAGTATTAGAAAGTATAAATTATAGAACTTAATCTTAAAATCAATTTGAATTGAGAAATAAAAGCTACAGCTTAATTCAGTACTACCAGATATTTTCCACTTTCACTTTTACCCGCCTGTGCCAGCTCTTTGCTTAAATGCCAATGTAATTTAGTGGGTGTGCTGCATTCTTTTGTTACCTGAAGTTACATCAATGTATCTGAAAATGACACAATATGATAGATTGTTTCATGGACTCACTAAATCATATATTAAAAAGGTACTGAAATGCCATATGTAGAAAAGATGATGGAACATGCTGCTGTGCTGTGGAGTGTTGCAGCAGTGATGCATAGAGCTCATTTCGAAGTGTGGGAGTTGTAAACCCACCAATTGAAATGTATCAAACAAAAGTCCAGGGCCCGAAGAAAGGAGGGCATTTAGGTCCCTGCATTTTCTGGTATCAAAAATAGGCAGGACTCTAGATCAACGCCAGTTCTCTTTCCCTCTCAATTTTATTTTTTGCAGACCCTGATGCAGAGCTCCAGGAGATTCACTGTATATAAATCACCCAATTCTGTATCACTACAAAATCTATAGCGTCCCAGTAAATAAAACTGTCCCAAAATACAGCTGGTTACAGAAAAAAATTCCCATCAGTGCATCTTCCCCCTATTCCCTTTGCCTGTCATGTAGCACTTACAAAAGAAAGGGTGAAAGACAATGGGGTATAACACAGGAGAGGAGTGAGAGGTGACAAAAGAAGAACAATTTTTGTGGAAGCTTTGAATGTTAAACCATGAATGTTCATCACCATCTTAAAAAATATATAGTCTGGAAGTATTCTAATGCCAGAGTAACCTGGATACCTCCCCTCTTTTCTTCTTCAGCTTTCATGTTCCAGTTTGTATATCTTAAGTTTTGTAATTTTCTTATTTCCTTTTAACTAGTGTCTCAGTGGTTCAATGCACTGACTTCCTTCTCTAAGCTCACGACTGGAGCTGTTTTAGACAGGGTTTTTTCTTATGGTCTCTTCATATCTTTCACTACTATTGGTGGTCTGCTCTGCTGTTTTCTCCAGGTTCTCCTCCTTTTATATTCCTTATTCTCTCTCTCTCATACACTACCATACTTGCTCCTTTTTCTCTTGTCTTTTCCTCTTGTCCTCTGCCTTGCTTTCTTACCTCCACGTTCTTCTATTATAGTTTCCTAATTCTTACATTCAATTTTGTTGTGTTGGCAACAACTCCAGTCAGTGCACAGATGTATTCCCTGAGCACTGCTCAGCCTGTATACTGAATAACACTAGTGTCTTGTGAAAAAAATTGCATGTGATCATGTAACTGTAAACTGATCTCAAATGCCTGCACACTGGGGGACAAATTTAGATTGCACAAGCAGCTTGTCCTATTTTCTTGAATACCACACCCCTCCAAATAAGACATGTACCTTGCTTTTGGGAGGGCAGAAGGACAAGAAAGAGACTTTTTCAGAGTTATGGCTGCAGAGAGTAGAGACAGAGCCTAATCTTCAGCTCACTTGTTTTCCCTTTCCTGCTCAGGCAAAAGCTACAGTTTTAACTTGTTCATGGCCAAGTTGCCAGCAGCTCTTGGCTGCTCAGCTAGAAGTTGAAACTGTAGCTGCTGCTGAAGATGGACTCCATAAGTAGAGCTAGGATTTTGAAAAGTGTGTAAAATAGTCTACAGGGATGTGAAATAAGAGAAGAGAAACCAGGAATAGCTAACAGACAGCAAAATTGCTGAAGAAAAGATAGTTTGATTAGTGGAGCATCTAGACCATTAAAAAGGAGAAAGGGTCATAAAGAGCTAACAGGAAACAGGAAGATTATAATGAGTCATTAGATAGATTATGAGTCATGAAGTTTAATTGACTACCTGAATAGAAATGCCAGTGCTGCTGCAGAGCACTTGGTTTTAAACTTTTGGTGGAGCAGGAATCAAAGCTGATTTCATTGCCCTCCCCACCCCCATCTCTGCTGGACTCTGTCCCTCCCTCCATGTATCTGCTGAGCTGAAGAGAAAGAAAAGGAGGATCAGCCATCTTATAGCAACCCCTTGCTTATGTTCTAGGCAGAAAAAGCAATCTCTGCTTAAGAAATTAAGCCAAATTTTGGAAGGCTAATTTTTGAGACAAGGGAGTAAGGTATAGGAGTAAATACGGAAATCCTGGCACTTCCGAACTTTTGTATGCTTGGCTTTTTAACCTTAATGGCCTTTTAACTCACTCAGATAATTTTGTAATTCTTTAAAAAAGCAGCTCAAGCCAGAGTTTTCAGTTAGAGCCATATTGACTTTCTCCTGTATCATCAGCTGAATTGGGCCACTAGACCAACAGCACATACAGCTATCACCTGAACTAATGAAATATCACACAGTGGTAGTATGCTGTTACCCTTTGTAACAAAGGAAAGTATAAAGGACTTAATATCACAATGCAAATTCTGGAAGAATGAGAGTAGTGTTGAGTGTCTTTCACTGTGCTGAAGCAATTATGGGAAAGGTAGAGTGAGAAAGTAGAATATTCAATGAGAAATTACCATATGCCCCAAGGGTTGTGCCTATGTGCTATTTAGTAATAATTACCTTAGAAGTAGAAGTAGTATTAATGATGATGAGCAAGAAAATACAAAATATAAGAAATAAATTCGACGAACAAGTTATTAGACACACACATGGCAAAGGGGGATGGTGGCAACAATGTATGGTAAGAAAGATAAAAGAGTGGGAAAAATGTAAGAGAAATCAGAGACTACTAAACAGCATAAGCTAAAATAAATGCATCAGTTCCAAAATGAGAGAGAGAACAAGGGATTTCTAAGGCAAAGATAGCAGAAGTACAGAAATAACAGACTAGACAGACTCTATAAACAGTATAAATGAATTCTTAGCTTTTAGCTTTAGTTTTCATGTGAAAGAAAACAAGACTGATGCCAGGGATATAAACAATATACTGATTCTCAGTAAAGTGAAATGTGTGCATAAAAAACGAACAGAAACTGGAATCACTACATGTATTGTAGCAAAATGGAATAATGAAGCATATAGCAGTTAAAAGATTCTCTCAGGGTCACAACATAACAGCATTTAAAGAAATACAAGCATGCCAAAGAAGCAGTGTGTTTAGTAGGGCCAGACATCCACAGACGATAATCCTAAGAATCTTTTTCCACAGATTGGAAATAAATTCTCTAAGGGCTAAAACTAAGCCAATGTTTCACTGAAATTGAACAATGACTTTTGGGGAGATTTGGGAAATCACTCTCTTTCTTATTCAGCTGAATTTTCCATATTTTGATTTATGTGTTAGAGGCATCTAGCATGACTATATTGGTGCCAATTGTTAGTATTTTCTAAACCAAAAGAATAAGATAAAGTGGCTTCTAAAACCCAGTTTTGTAGAACCTATGAATGTTGTAGAACCTATGAATAGCTTAGCTTTATACCTATGGATACTCCCTTTGAACTAGTGTGGCTACTTATGTTCTTATAGTTAAGGATGTCCATAAGTGTTTGCAGAATAGGATTTCAAATTGCATGCAAATTTACATAAAGGGTAAATTGCAATATGTAAATTGCATTCTCCTATTAAAAAATCCAGCACCTGCCAAATGCATATACCTAAATGCATGATTTGAGTGCATATCCATATCAATTCATACGCAATACACACACACACACACACACACACATCTAGCTACTTAGAAGTTAGCTGTTCCAATTGGTATTTCCTATCTCAGATCACTTGCTATTATGCTTTTACACTTAAACTCATTTCCTTATCAGAAAGACATGATAATAGATTAGCCTTACCCTAATACAGAGGAAGAATCTAAGAGAGATAATTATGAATATTATGTCTGTTTCTGTCTATTTAAATACTGGTAATGTTACAGTGATGTTGTGGCCATGTGTAACAGGAGTGCCGCTTTCGGAGCCTCGCTGGGTGTGCGGCTCTGGTCTCCTGCAATGGGCCGATCGCCCGCCTACTCTCGCCTGCCACGTCTTGATCTTGCTCATAATTGATGAATGGTTTAAATTAGCAGGAAGCTGCCCATTTTTGTGCGCCCCGATGGCAGGGGGCGCCATCTGTGGCTCCTTTTCCTCCCCTGCACCACAGCCCAAGCCTCGCAGATGGTGTTGGTGTGATTCTCTAGGGCCATAGCATTAGGTCCTGGCCCTTTGCTTGCCTTTGGGGCTCCTCAACACCCCTTCTCCCTCTTGGGGCCCCTCGCCACCAGGGCTCTTCACTGCCCCCTTACTCAGGGGCTCCTCGCACCCCCCCAGTCTGGGCTCTTTGATACCCCTAAGTCCAGGGCTCCACACTGCCCCCTAGTCAGGGCTCTATGCTGACCCCTACCCCTGGGGCTGTGTCAACATACCCCCAAACAAAGCTGTGCCCCCACGACACTGCCCACTGCGCCCACTGGGCACCAGGAGTCCCCAAATTACTGGGGAGCTCCTGTGAGGCCTCCTCACACCCCTACAGCCTCACCCAGTCCTCCGGTTGAACAAAACACAAACACAAAGCCCCCGGGCTACAACATAAAACTAGACCCTTCTGATCCGAACAATTAGAAACCTCTCCTTACCAGAGAGAGAGAGAGAGAGAGAGAGAGAGAGAGAGAGAGAGGGGGGGGGAGCTCATCCACCCTCAGCAGGGACCAGGGTGTCCCAACCATCCAAGCTCTCCCCTTGCCCAGGCCGAGTTCCTCCTCCTTCAGCTGCTGGAGGGGAACTGCCCTCCTGGCCTTCTGCCTGGGCTTAAGAAGGGCTAAGCTCCGCCTCTCCCTGGTTCTAGGCTTCCCTGGTTGCTAGGGCAACCAGCACTTGCACAGTCCTGGTGACTGGCAGCTGTGCTTCCCCTTTTCCGCCACTAGGGGTCTCTCCTGAGCCATTTCTACTCTCAGTCACAAGAGCCCTGCCACACTGTGATAACCAGGAATTATGCAAGAGGCATGGATTTCTTAGGGTGATATATTTTATTGGACTGATTGAATAGTTGGGATAGAATTAGACAAGCTTTTGAGTGCAAGACATTCTCCATCAGGTCTGAGGAGTAAAAGCAGGACAGCACAGTAAAAGTCAGCATATTTGGAAGAAAGGGGAGAGAAATTCCCAGGTGTAGATTAGGTAGATTATAATGTGCCATACTATAATATGATATACTATGAAAAAGAATGTCTTGCATTTGAAAGCTTGTCTAACTGCATCCCAACTATGCAGTTGGTCCAGTAAAAGATATCACCCTAGGAAATCCTTGTCTTTTGCATATTTAAATGCTACCATTTGATCTGTTACATGAGTGCTGAATGCTACTTCAGTCCAATATTTGCACATGTGCAGGAACCAAAATCGTTGGTATTAGACAACCCCACTTGTTGGCCATTTAATTGAAAATATAGATATGGATCCCTTATGTTCTTTTGTTTGTCTCCAAGGAGGCACAACCATCCCCAGGATAGGCCAGGAATACAGCCCCTCAGGAAGGATACCTTAAACAAAACATTTGGAAACTATTAATGGCCTCTGTCTGAGGAAGCAGGCTCAGCAGAAAAGCACTAATCTGATTCCCAGTGGAGTATCAGAGACAGGTCTGCAGAAAAATGCTAAATGTAAGACAATCTGTACATAGGCCATTTGTGGTTTTAACCTTTTTCTCTCTGACTAGTATGTACCTATAGACAGGCAACTAATACTTCATTCTGAAGAAGTTTTCTTGGGGAATGTTGAGTTTCCCACAAATCCCAAAGAGAAGTCTCAGGCAGGCAGGGCTGGCCTGACCATCCTGCAAAACCTGCGGCTGCAGGGGGTCCCACAGCCAAGGGGCCATGTGCAACCGGGTTTCTTCCCAGCACGGAAGTGAAAGCCACAGTTTTAAACTCTGCACCCATTTTTGTCACCAAGTTTAAAACTGCGGCTTTCACATTTGCTTCCATGGCAGCTGGAAGCAGGGACCCTCCTCCAGCAATGGGGCTAGGGGAGGTGGGACAGGGCTGGGGTCTTGCTTGAAGAGCCCCGCTGCCCCTGCGGGCCATGAGTGTAACCAGGGGATTGGGGGCAGTGAGACTGAATGTAGCAGGGAGGGAAAAGTGGAGAGGTACCTGGAAAGTCAGATGGCAGGCAGCTTATAGTGTGTCATAAATCCAATGTCTATGTTTAGTCCAGGGATGTACTTAGTAACGGTGTCTTTGAGAGTTGTGCTGTGTTTCTCTTTGGTATGTAGATTAGGTAAAATTCCTTCCCTGGAGGTGTCAGATGGCAGGCAGGGAGGTAACTAATCTTTCTTGTTGTTCTGAAATGAAGTTTAAAATGTAAAATCAGCTAAAATTTGGCATCTTCCATGTTTCAGAGATGTACTTCATAACTGTGTTGGTCTGAGATGAGAAGAAATACAAAAATGTAGAACTCTTGGTTCCAAAATACCTTTTACTAGGCCAACTGGGAAATCACAAGACAAAAGCTAGACCCAAAGGGACAGCTTTCCATCTCCAGCTCCCTCTGTGCAGAAATGAAGTTTTCCTACCTATGGGTATGTCTTATCATCCATACTTTTCTCAGAGCCTGATGAAGGGCCTTTGAGCCCAAAAGCTTGCAGAAAAGGACAATTTTTTTATGATTTCCCAGTTGGTCTAATAGATTTTTGTATTTCTTGTATATTTAGTCCATGAACTCTTGTATCCAGGAAGCTGATGAAGTGAAGTTCATAGGCTTGTCTGTGAAAAGTGTTTTGTGAATTCCCTTTGAGGATTAATATTAAGAGATTGGAGAGAGAGTGATTTTCTTGTGAGAAATATGCCTCCACTGGTAATTGGGTATTCTGGTCTTTACTAGATTTCCGGTATGTGTTCATTCTGGTGAGCAGGTGTTGTTTGGTCTCTCCTACGTATTTTCCATCAGGGCATTTGGTACATTGGATGAGATGTATAATGTTTCTGGAGGTGCAGGTGTGAGATCCAGGAATGGGGATCATTCTGTTGTGGGGTGCAGTAATTGTGGGGGTTGTGGAGATATGTTGGCAGGTTTTGTATTTCTTTTCATGGATCTATTCAGTGTGTTTTGGAAGTTTGGGAAGTTTGATTCTGGTGATGAGGTTAGCAAGGTTCAGTGCTTGTTTGAAGGCTAGGATGGGTGGATCTGGGAAGGTTTCTTTAAGAAACCTTCTAGTCTCCTTCTAGTATGGGTTGCAATTGTTTGAGGATTTTCCATATAGGTTTGAGGGAGGGGTGATATGTCATAACCAGCGGTGTGTGACTTGTTGGGGTTTTCCTTCTGCACTGCAGCAATTCTTCACATGGTATCCAGGTGGCTTTTTCAAATGCACATCTATCCCTCTGAAAGAGTGTCCTTATTGTGTGAAAGCCATTTTAGGATTGGTGAGGTAGCAATCCTTGTGTTCTCAGTGCAAATTTGGTGGGATCTGAGTACTTGACTGTGTATCAGAGGTTTCTTGGTGTGTTTAGGGTGATTGCTGGTTCTGTGCAGATATGTATGTTGGTCTGCAGATTTCTAGTATAACGTGGTCTGTATTTTACCATCCTGGATGCTGATTAGTGTATCTAAAAAAGAGATGTTGGTGCTGGAGTACTCAAGATATAGTCTGATGGAGGGGTGATGATTGCTGAATTTCTGATGAAACTCAATCAGAGACTGCAGGTTTTCAGTCTAAATGATGAAGATGTCATCAATATCTTTTAAGTATAGTAAGGGTTTGATGGTGCAGTCTTTGAGGAATTCTTCTCCCAGGTGGCTTATAAAAAGGTTGGCATACTGTGGAGCCATTTTGGTGCCCATAGCTGTGCCCATGGTGTGGAGGAAGTGTTGGTTATTAAAAGTGAAATTTTTGTGTGTGAGGATGAAGCATATAATTTCAGTAATATCTTTGGGTCTGTACTCAGAATTGTCATCTTGCTCTTGACAGGCTTGGATGGTATGGGATGTTGATATATAAGCTGGTAGCATCCACAGTGGCTAGGAGGGCGTTGCTGGGAAGGTGCTCTATGTTTTTAAATTTTCATAGAAAGTATGTTTTGTAGTGTCTTGGACACTCTTTTGGTAACAAGTAGTTTAAGGATTGATTCCACAAAACCCACTGACTCACGCACTGATTCTCTCACCCACTGACTCCTCAATTTACATTTTCACTGACTGGCTTACATGCAGATCAGCCTTTGGCTTCTTTACTATTCATTCCATCCAGGAAGAGCACACACCAACTGCAGATGCTCCCTCAGCCTGATTAAGGGTTTTTCAACCTGAAAGCTTGCCAGAAAAATGTTTCCAACTATTTACTTGGTCTAATAAAAGATATCAGATTTACCTAAAGAACCTTGTCTGCCATGTGTATGTGTGGAGTGGGGAGCAGGGAGAAGTGGTGGGCATGTGCCCCACAGCCTGGCAGGGTCCACCCAGCCTCCCCTGCCAGCACTAGGAGGGGAAGGGGCCCTTCCCCGCTGAAGCCCAGCTCCCATGTGGGGAGGGGGCCTCCAATTTTGTGCTTGCCCAAGGCACCAGTATACCTTAATTCGCCTCTACACTTGCCTTTCCTACCCGCTCCGCCGATGCCTTCTTTGCGTCAGAGGGCCCAAAAGCTATACCTTGCAGGGGGCTCCAAAAAATTGTGGACCAGCCCTGAAAGCAGGTTTCAAACCCTTTTGTGGCTAAGGACTATGTGGTTGATAAACTGGGGTTCTGTAGCATGGAAACCTAATCTAAAAAAAGAATTCCACCTTAAGAGAAATGCACTGTGCCTGCTGCTTGGAAGACAAAGAAAACTAAGAGGTACAGCCTCAAATCTGTATGTGTCTATTTATCCCTGCTTTTGTGTACCTGCAAACACCAGCTAAAATTTCAATACATGTGCTTACATTTTAAATAGTTTTATACCTACCAGCATTATAGTTATAGTACAAAGGAACCATGGGGGCGCATCCCCACAAATGCACACATGAGTTTCCTTGGGGACAACTAGCAGCGGCACATATTTGCACATATGCTCTGGCATACAGCAAATTGCCATGGGTGGGATAAGGGAGGATGAGGCCAGAAGCTGGCCCCAGCAGCCTTACCTGGCATCCTGAAGCAGTGCACTCCAAGCTCTGGTGTCAGGTGTCGAATGTTGCTGTCACATGCATCACACCACTTTCTTTCTCTGCATGTTTTTTAGATACTGGGATTTCCTGGTATCTAATTTTGCCTCCACACTGAAAACCTATTCACTTGTGCCCTGTGTATTTTGTGGCACCTCAAGAACCTTTGAGGCACTTCAGAATGCACATTCCTGCTTGTGGGGATGCACCCATGGATATCAGTAAGGGCTGTAGGCACAAAAGCCCATAGTTAAACATTGTTGGGGGTTAGACTCTGTAAAGGATGCATCCAAGTGCATGCCAATATTTATATCTAAGTATGTGAATGTTTGTGTATGTAGCCTGAAAAATCCTGCCCAAATAATACAAGGTTCTTTCTACTTAAACAATACTCAGCTGCTTTTTAAAGGTGAGCTTTGCCCTGGCTTGCTATTCCTAAAATATAATAAATACTTGTGATGTCACCAGAAGCCCCAAGATGGCAATACAGCCTTGTTTTTCTTAATTGCTTATTTGTATTATTATTATTATTATATGGCATCTAGATTAGATTTATATCTTAGCATTGTCTCCTTGGGCAACTTCTAAATGCCTTACTAGTTGTCAAAAATCACATATGCAAAAGTGAAAATCTCCAGCTACTACTACAATAAGTGAATGGTTGAATGCTATGAAGGACCACATACCACCAGCAAAACACATACTGTTTATCAAATTCTGCCTCCTTTGTATTGAGACATGTAAATTAGCAACTCTATTAAAGAAAATGTGTACTTATATTATTTTCTTATCACATTTCATATAAGCATGTAAGCTAGTTTTTCAAAAACAAGCTTGTATTTCCCTCTGCAGTAAACCTTTCTTTAAACAAAATGTGACAGGGCACTTGTTTCCTTCAGTTTAAGGCTAGTTTTGGTAAAAAATTGCTTATAATTCAGTTATTGTTCTTCACAAAGAGGAATGTAAACATTTTACAGCAGGAATCATTCATCTCAGATGCTTGGCGGAAAGCACTGTGATGTTATCAAGTTGCCCAAACAAATCTGTTGCCCGGGTCTTCACAGACTCTATATTGGAAAAGAAAAAAAGAAACTGCACTCCAAGCACAGCATATACTTGGAAAAAGTCCCTCTTGTCCAGCTAGACAGACTTATAGATACATAGATGTTAGTGCTGGAAGGGACCTCGAAAATCATTAAATCCAGCCCCCTGCCCCAGGGGCAGGAAGTCAGCTAGGGTTAAAGGACCCTAACAAGACAAGCATCCAAGCATTTCTTGAATAAGTCCAGAGTAGGTGCCTGCACCACCTCTGGAGGGAGTCTATTCCCTCCAAGGGTGGTGCAGGCACTTACTCTGGACTTATTTAAGAAATGCTTAGATGCTTATCTTGTACATTAGTACTTTAGTACATGCCTCCTACTATGAGTGTTACACTCATCTCCTTACTGCCTTTAGTTGTGATATGTTATCTTTAGCAATCCGTAGGTAGGATTTTTCTTTGGAAGTCCAGAAATCAGTATTTGCAAAAAGCAGGCCACTGGCATGCCCCAGCAAAATACCCATACCCTAACACAAAGACACATTAGCTTCCTCTCAAAGTTCTGGAAAGTATTAGTTTCTAAAAGTGGCTTGTCATCAACAGGTCTTTGCTTGTGCTTAGAGAGTGAAAAGGCTCTCCTTTAATCTAGGGATCAGTCCCTGATAGTGTCGATTCTGTCATTGCAGTGACAGGCCATTGGCAATGTCCTTGTCAGTCCCACCTCACCTTTGGCACATTGAAGGGCATTTCTCATGGGTGTCTTGTTAGGTCTGAAGTACAGGTGACCCTCGCTATTTGCGGGGGATAGGTTCTTGTATCCCCCGTGAATGGCGAAATCTGTGTAGAAGGCACTGCATTCATGAATGCTGTCTGTGTTCATGAACTCAGTGCCCCGGTGGCTCAGGGCATGGCTGTTCTGGTGACGGTGGGAGCACAGCAGTGGTAGTGGATGCCTCGTGGTGGGAGCCTGGCGGCAGCAAGCAAAGAGCTCCTGAGGAGCTCTTTTAAGTGTATTTAAGAAGAGGGTTAGGCATTTGTGAATATTTGAAACCGTGAATGCCGAACCCAAGAATAGTGAGGGTTTCCTGTAATGATTTTAGGAATTTTTGGAGAAATGGTTGCCTGAGGACACAGGGGATTAGACTTGTAAAATAGTTCTCTTTCAGTCCTGCATTCTCTGGAGGTCCTTATTCTGGCAAGCTCCTATTGGACTCAGTAAGATTTTGCCTGGTAAAATGTCAATTAAAATTAATAAGGAACTAGCTAATACAACAATTTGTCTTCAAACCCAAACCCCATGCCAAATTCCAGTGTATGTCCAGGTCTGTGTGTTGAAGCCACCTGCCTGCAATTATAAGGCTGTGTGAGGATGATGGAAGGTCCAGAAATAATGAATTAAAACATCTGGCTGCACACTGACATTACTCCTAACTCCCCAACACCATACCAACCCTGATTCTAATACCATACTTAACAACAGATGCAGAGAAGCCCTTGTACTGATAAGACAGCCTAAACACAAGCAGCATCTTAAGATTTACACTCAAGTACTTACTCTTCACTAAGGGTTACCTTTTCCAGCTGGTAAAGACAATTGAAGATATAACACCTGCTTAAAATTTAGTCAGAATTACTTTATGTGTAAATCATATTAGACCATGGTATTTTTTTGGGAGGGAGAAGATAATGTAAAAATATATTTTTTGGAAAAGTGAACTTAACAGACTTCAAAAAAATTCTGACACAATATTCTATAGTAAAACTAAACTAATTTATGAGGTTAGCATAGTGCAATAGAACAAGTCCAGGCTGTTGCTGTAAACTCGTATAAGTTTCCAGAGCTGAAGAAAATGAGTAGTGAACCAAATATTAGAACCAAGTTTTACATTCATTACTTTAATGACTAGCTAAAATCAGATGGCAAAATAGATTATAAAATTACTTTTATAAAATATAATGCTTTGCAATTTTGATGCAGAAATAAAGAAAATCTTTCTGCCACACAAAAATAATAGTGCAGGAGAACAAGGGTCATATGGCACTATACTTAGTGAAACCATAAATGCCTCTACCTTCATTCACCCTTGTACAAAAAATGCCCTTTTCTTTTTCCGTAGGAAATCTGGAAAAAAAAGCACAAAAATATCCAGCCATAGTATAATACCATAATATTCTGTTAAGTAGTTGAATCATTTTAACAGTAATTTGCCACTCATTATTTTCTGAACAACCCTATTTTGAATGCCTATAGCCAAATTCACATTGATTAACAATTCACATTGTTCATTCTCTAATTTTATGGGTCCCCATGTTTATAACAGGAGCTTATGGACAGGAAGTAAGGAGTCTGGAGGAAGTACTAGTACTTTGTATTTCATCTAAATGACTCCTTTGATCAATTGTAAACCTTTCCTGCTGAGATTGATGGAGTCTTTGTCTAATTCAGCCTCAATTAAAAGATTGTTGCCAGAATAAAGAACTATGTGAGTGACATGAAACAGAAAAAAAATGTAACAGAGGAAGCAATGAGGAATTGTCCAGATTTCTGAGAGAGAGGACGTGCCCTAAGGGAAAGGAATTAAATTGACATTTCTGAAATTTTTCTTGTGGTTACCATGCTATTTAACAGTTTGAAACTAACCTTAGAGAATACAATTCAAGAGGTCATAAGCAATGTGATTCCATTTTCTTTTAAGGTTAAAAAATATAGAGTAAATACAGAAGACAGAACTACCCTATTACCTGTATCATGTAGCTACTACCTGAGCTTCAGAATTACTTTTATAAGAGAAGAGTGGAAGAAGCTTGTGCTGCCATGAAATGTGCTATATACTATGTGCATTTAAATATAGGTTGCTAGTCTCTGGTAATGCTGATCTGGCAGCTTTTAGAGCAAGACATTTACTTAAAAATTAAAAAGAGTTTTACTGCTTAAATGTTATCTTTTAGGATGGAAAGCTGCCAAGACAAACTGGCTGGCACATCAAAATGGCAGTTTCATTTTGCATTAATCACACCCAGTGAGTAGCATGGGCACAAGGGCAGGTTGTCTCCATGTGCTGGAAATGGATCTGTTTGAGTTTAGAGATTGTCCTGACAAGTAGAAGAACTGCTAAAGGGTGAAGGCAAATCCTTTTGTGTAGCAAAAGGGGATTATAGGGATTACGTCACACGGTTGGGATATGAAAATGTATTTGTTTTATGTTATTACAGGCATTCTTGTGGATTAATTGTGTTGTGAAGGGCTGTTGTTGTTTGCTTGTTTTTTAAAAATTCCATTAGAAAAATTTGGTTTTGTTTAGTGAAGGATGGATCAAGTTGTGACTGTTACACCCATGCCACACGTTGACTTTGCCCACATTGGCCGTGTCCATATGAGTGTGAACGTTTGTCACCCTGGGAACAAGAAGCAGCAGCACACCTTGTGCCCCTGCTACTTGTCCCCAGGGAACGTCTGTGCCACATGCCCTCTGGTGTGCAGCAGGTTACCCCAGGTGGGGTAGGAGAGGCTGGAGCCAGCACTGTGCTGGCTGCAGCAGCCTTACCTGGGGTGCTGAGGACCTCTTGGGGCTGCAGCGGTGGAGATCCTGCTGCTTGGAGCCTGCCCGGCAGCCGGAGTGTGGCTCCAGCTTCCAGGCTCCAGTTTCGGGTGGCACACACTGCCCCCGCATGCATCACTCTGCTTTTATTTCGCACAGTTTTTTTTGACCCTGGGATCTCCCAGGTTCAACCCCCCTCCCCACCCCGCCTCCCCCCACTTCTACCTTGCAGTGTGAAGAATAGCTGAATGTATGCTACGTGGTGCCACAGACATGTCTGTGGCGCCACATACTGCACATCAATGCTTGTGTAGATGAGGCCACTGACTTCACTAGGTTTGCACAGTGTCAGTGAGGGCAAAGTTGGGCTCATAATGAGAATGCTGCTGTTGGGGATGTCTAGACCCAAGATTTTGGCTAACCTACTGCCCGTGCAACCCCACTCAGGACAATAAATCTGAGTGAGAGTCAGTGCAGCATTTCTGTCTCAGCATGCTGCTATGGCACGTATATGGGGAGGAAATAAGCCTTGCAGTATCTAGTGATTCTTAATCAAATATTTTGTGATAAAGTGTGACTCTCTCTCCCCTCAAGGAGGAAAAACACAGAGCATCCAGCAGGAAATGGGTTAATCTTCTCAGAACCTCCCAAATCAGGTCATAATCATTACAGTGTCTGTCTTATAATTAGAAAGTTCTGAGCTAAAATTCTCTTGAGATTTTGTCTTCATTATGCATTATCTTCCTGTCTCTTTTCTCATTTGGATATGGATGCCTATATTTTCACCACTTAATTATCTTTATCATCTCCCCCTGCCCTACGCACTGGACTAACCCATTTCAATTACATCTTGTGTAGCAGAAGAAAAACCTGATCTGTTACATCAGAAATTCTGAAGGCTCACAGTTCTTGATATGACTTTAGAAAAGTGCTTTACTGCCATTTTAAATGGGCATTTAGCTACATTCAGAAGAAAGTTAGGAAAGCCAACCTTGCAGGGCAGCAAGCATGCACATTCTAGCTCTACCTAACATATAGTAATTAATAAGTTGGTGTAAAACAAATAATGACAAGCAATAAGAAAGGACTATCTGCTTCCAGAAATACCATATCATGTTGTTCAATAGTATGTTATCTTATATTATGTTCTTCGTATAACACAGCATGAATTCCACCCTGAGAAACATTGAGACATAGATTTCAACTTCATAACATATGCTTTTGTTTTTTAAAACAAACTGCTTTTCTGCCCTTCAAACAGCACGATCAGCCTGAAACAGCATGATTGTTTGCCATATGAATCTAAAAGAGGAACTTTGAATGTTTGAGAAAGTGATACATCTCCATTAGTCTGATAGGCAACTCCACATTTAAAAAGATCACATTCAGTGCAATTACTGATCTCAAATCGGGGGAAGTGGCCAGTCAGTTGGATTGTTTTACATTCAATGATGTTTAAGACTAAAATAATATTTTACATTTAATTTCAATGGAAACTAATTTCAAATTGGATTGCATTTGGTGGTTCCCATGACAGCTAGTATTTCACAGGCTGCTCTTCTAAAATAATTAATATAAAATATAATAATAGTCAACTCTCTTTCAAAACCTGATCTTACTCTGTTCCCACCCTAAAATAGCACTTACTTTTAGAGATTCTTTCATTTAGGTTTGATCTACAATCCAGTGAATTCAATGGAAAGAATCTATTTAATGGACTTCAGCAGAGTTTGGATCAAAAGTAATGTAAATGGAGCATGGGATGCAGTTAACAAGAACAACATTCTTAAACATGCCATTCAATATAACTTGAAGTGGCAATAATTATATTATTCTTTAATGATGGAATACCTATAGTAACGTGCATGGTTTTTCAGGTTTACCTGCTTGTGAGCATGGTCATACGAATTGATGTGGTTGTCAAATTCCTGGTGTTTAAGATACTGTTTATCACATAATTCACAATAGAAGTTAGCCTTCACATCCTCCAGAGCCTTTGCTGCAGCCTTCTCTTTCTCTGCATAATCCTACAAAGGCAAAGGTAAAGGTAGCATTTTGTTACAAATAGCAGAGAAGATTCCAGATCTGCCACTTAATTAGATATGTGTTTAAATTATGCCATAAGCAGCATTTTAAATGGTAAACATTTTAAATAGAAAAGAGCAGAACTTTAAAAACTCTGTCAAACAAACCAGACCAAACTGATGATTCACTGAAATCCACAGTGGTGTGAACGTATATGCTGGGGCAAGTCTTTGACTCAAAATATTTTTTCACAAAGATTAAACATTTGTTCTCCAGAATAATTATGCATTTGAGCTTGACCCAAGTCCTCTACTGAAGTGCAAATACTAAGAACCAAAGAAAGCATAGTATTATCAAGTGTATGACTTAAAATGTTTGATGGAGGGAGTTTAACAGTGGAAGGCATGCAAGTGAAAGTGTGGACACAGGGAGGAGTGTGGCAGTGCGGATGCACCCCCTGTTCTGCTCCAGTCTGGGCGATGACTGTATGGGGTGTCAGGCTCAGCAGGGGACAGCAGTTGCAGTGAACAGATTCCTCCTTCCAGCACCTGCTCTCTAGCTGTGCTGCCTCCCCTAACAGCTGTTCCCCCACTGGCTTCAAGCAGGTACTGGAAGGAGGAACCTGTACGCTGCTACCATTTTTCATAGATGATAAAGGCACAGGGAGAACTCCTACCCCATACTGCAGAAAGCAGCCCTACAGGGAGCCTGGCTTGGCCAGGGACAGTGGCAGTAGTGCACAGTTTTCTCCTTCCAGTACCTGCTTCTGGGCAGCAGGGGACACCGGGCTGTGGGTAGGGAGGCAGGGGGAGAGGGCAGGGAGTAGGCACAGACAGGAAGAAAATGTGTGCCACCACCACTATCTGTGGAGGATGTGGGCTCCTCATGCAACTGCTCCCCACAGCTTCTGGCTGGAGTGGGGCCAGAGGTGGTCTGGGGCCTTCTCCCACCCCCAGATCGGCCAAAAACAGCAACAGTGATGTCGACAGGGGGTGGGTACTCCCCCTGTTCATTTGGTCCCCATCTTGCTCCTTGCTGACATGGGGGCTCCAGCCATGCCTTGCCCTCACCCCTGCAGTCTGAGATGCTGCGTGCCACAAGCCACTTGAGTAAATCCTGCATCAGCCTATATGAATACGTGCAATTATGCTGTTATTCCAACATTTTTACCTTGCACAGATATGTGTCTGTACTTTCAAATAACATTGCTCAGAGACAGCAGGCTTAGGGCTTTGTTACACCTTATGCTATGAGCTGCACAAATGTTGATGGGTGTTAAGGCTAGTTTGAGTTTGGAGCAGTTGCATTTTTGGCCAGCAGAGGCCTGAAAGGTAAGAATCCCCATTGTAACTCCAATGGGTTTCCTCCTGCTTCCCTGGTTCTCTCTGTCCCCAGGGCTCCTTTTCTCACCTCCAGCCTCTTGGGGTTCCCCCTTTCCACCACTTACTTTTAGATTCCTATGTGTCTATCCCAGGGGAGCAGACAAAAACGGTAAACGTGCCTGCCTGGCTGTCACTGCTGGGCTGCTGCTCTTCTCTGAGCTGAGCCTACCCAGACAGCAGCAGCAGCAGT
The DNA here is from genome assembly GCF_052110815.1 of Crocodylus siamensis. Taxonomy (NCBI): domain Eukaryota; kingdom Metazoa; phylum Chordata; order Crocodylia; family Crocodylidae; genus Crocodylus; species Crocodylus siamensis. The sequence goes on from NC_143399.1 coordinate 172,500,433, forward strand.
GCCTGAGCAGGCAGGTTAATCCTTCCCTGCCTGCTCCCTTGAGACAGACAGTGTGGGCAGCCACAAGTAAGCGGGGGGTGGGGCAGTGAGTGGAGGTCTGAGGTGTTGGGGAAGATGGAGGGGAGTAACTGGGCCAGTGCAGGAGCAGGGCAGGTAGGGTGTTTACATTAAGGTGTAGCCTAGAGTGGTTACCGCTTAGTGTAACAGGAGCTGGGTAACACAGCACAAATAATCCGCCCTGGAGTAGTGGAACTTTGAGTCAGGTAAGGAGTGCTTAAAACTAGTTTCAGGTATTAATGTGTAGACAATCCAAGGGTTAAGAGCTCCAGGAACTACCCCAAATTACCGTGTAACAAGGCCCTTATGCAGTTGAGTTGTGTACTAAGAAAGTTGTCTTTTGTCTTCTGTATTCTATGATATAAAAAGGCTAGAAAAGTTCTGGGTACAATTAGCTCCCTTGGCATAGGGGAACTCTCATCTTGTTCATAATCTGTATCATTCTTGCCTTCATTCAGCTGCAGCATGTGGTTAGGGTATACTGCACCCCAGGTAAACTCAGATGCTACTCAACCCTGTTAGAGGATCCTACCAGGGTGATATAACTTGGAGCCATCTCAAGCTGCTCTAACTTATAGCTAGGACTCCAGTAACATGTATTATCTTTAAGGGTAACTGGTTCTCTAATGGTCTCTGGCTGCATTGAATGGATAATCAAGGAAACAGAAATTATATAGACACAGAGGGCATTGTTTTCAATATTTATTTCTTATGCTGATTGATAAACATGTTAAAAAATGGATTGTCAAGTTAGTCCCCCTAAACACATACTGAAGCCTTTAAATGGGTGGATTTTCAAAAAGAAGCAGTAGCACCAGTTCTGGTGTTGGTCATCATTATATACTGCTGTCATTTTACCTGAGAAAAGAAAAAGCAAATTGCACATGTGACAAATACAGAAAACAAAAGTTGGGAATATATCAGTTAATTTGTTACCCATGATCACATTCACAATGTGTTATTTGTGAGTACCATGCACTTGTACACAGGTTGTGGTAATTCAGTACTTGCTGTAATTAGCATATCCAATCATGAACAGGAATGAGGTGCATTGTTTTTCTATCACAGGGCTTCCATAACTAAATGGAGTTGCTGTCTGCAAACTTGCCCTCAGCAGACCTGCGAATTCTGAAATCTTTATAATAAGAGTCCCAAAGCCTTATTCCACAAAGGGCATGGCCTCCAAGCTTTGAGAACCTAATGTGCCTTCCTTACGTAGTAACACAGACATCACCTCTTAGCACAGTGTGTCAGAACTACTGGAAGAGTTTGTCTCCTGAGTGGTTATAGTATGCAGCTGCCTTGCCTCAACACAAAGATTAGTCCAGGTGCAATCACTAGGTCTTTCTCACCTCTTAAGTTTGAAACAAACATTTAGTTTCCTTTTATTTTCCCTATTCCTTTCTAGATTTCCATGTGAGAAATCTGCTGCATCCTGTTACATGATGTGAAAGCTTGAAGGTGGGGTGTCAAATGGATTCTCAGTACCAAAATATGAAATTCCCATATAACAAGCCATGTCAAACCCAGCCCATCCAATAGTAAGAACATCCAACACATCATCTGTGTGGGATTTCTAAACTCCTTTGACTCAAGTCAATGGAGGCTCACTCTTAAAGACAGTCATCCCTAATACCCCACCTCTGGAGAGTGTACTTAGTATCTCATTGCATGCACTGGACTTATATTTGCAACTAAACAGTTTAAGTGTTTTCATTAGCTCTTCGAAATCTACAAAAGCCTGGTAAAAAGTGATACATTTTTGGTGTGTTTCAGACCTATTGTTTTACCTGCATTAATTATTCACTGGGCCTTTGGTATAATTAAAATGCATAAATTAGAACATGGATGCAATAGCATTAATTGTGCAGAGATTTCTTCCCTAGAAGTCAAGCATAGGGGGCAACATATTTTTATTCTAAATTGGTAAAAGTGCAGGTTTCTGACTCTCTGGCAACTAGCCAAAGCATAATTGTTTTTTCTGGTTATGAACTGTCAATTAAATGTTTACAGCTTACTCCATCATTGCTTGTATTGAAGGAGCAGCCTAATTGCTCGGGGTGAGTGCACTGCATTATCCTCTGTGAAGCAAAACTGAAACTGCTGTTCATGAGCATTCTACACAGCCAGCTTTATCTTTCGCAGCAGAAAGTAATACCGTTCGCTTAGCATAAAGATGTTTTAAAATAGCAACAAGGCATCTCCCAGGTGCTTCCTAAGATAATCGCAGCTACCTCCATTGCCTTATTGCTTAATTATGCTTGTCTGCCATGGAAAAAGATATAATTTCCTGCTTGCTTATCGATCAGATGCAGGGAAATTGAATGCTACATCATATACTTTATAGAGGTCATGGATTTTTCTTTTCCCACACAGGTGTTAAAACTTCCAGCCCAACAATAAACTGTGGATAGTGAAATGAATTTATACATTTAAACTATTTATCCCATCTCCCCTGTTCTACAAAGACCAATGTTCATATTTTGGTCCACATAAAAGAGGCCATGCACAATCATATTTGACAATGTGTTTCACCATAAAAAAGTTTGATTCCCTTTCAGATTTCTCTTCGTTTCACTCAAGAAAATAAGAAAGAAAACCTATATCTTTCTGTATCTGGCACAGCTCTGTAAACATTCTGGATCATATGGTATATTGTGGTGAAATGTACACTTGATGAAATACAGTCACACATTTATGCTTTATGATATGGTGCTTGAAGCACAGATTCTAGGAAAGTACCGACAGATTGCAATGATAACACACTCTTTGTGGGCAGAAAGTCCAACATTGGGTTAACTACTTTACTGAATAACATTAATGTGCATAATATACTATAAAGACTACATAAATGTAGAAAATATACCTGACTGATTTTCTCTAGAAACCTGCAAAGCTATTCCATATTTAAAGATAGTAATTACATTCACACCAATTTAGCCCACAGATGCATATAACTGTAATAAATGTTGATATATTGTATTCATTTAAAATAAATGCATCCATTGTGCATTAGACTGGAAGTGCTTTCATTTAGCAGTTGCTTTTGCTGTTGCTCCTTATTGTGAAAATGCAATTAATGGTATCTGACATTTCATTTTCTAATATAAGGAAAATCAATGAAAAATGCAGTATAACTGAGTTTTCTAGAATGTTGCCGGTGACACCTAGTCAATTAGAAATCATTTATTAAATATAGAGTTTGTAAGAGATATTTAATAGACTGCATGGCCATTAAAGTATGCTGACTTAGAAAAAAAACAATACTATTCAGCTGCCTTCAGAAACTGTTTGCAAATATATCTACCCTGTTCAAGAGCACTAAGGTGAAAAGCAGGTCAGCTTAGACAGTGATAGTTGGAGATGCAGTTCTGTATGAATCTGGGTATTGCTATATATATGTTCTGATGAAATAAATTAATATTAGCAAATAAAGAAAGAGAATAAACACCACATCACTTGGCCTTCTCACTGATCTATATGTGTCTTAAATGAAGAAATGATGACAAGCCAGACAAATGTTGATCAAGTACAGAGTTGAATAACGAGGGACTCTCTTTTCGTGGGAGATAACTGTCTGGTTAGGAGACTTCCTATAGCTTACTTATGTAATGTTAGGTAAAAAATACGAAACTGGAGATGAGTATTAATTTAAAGAGGTACTAGAATCCCTAAGGAACTCAGTTTTTTCATGCCAATAGCCATGTCTACAAAGACACTGACTGAGCAGTGGCAAAACCTGTGATGCAATGCTATTACGCAGTAATATTAGACTACTGCACAGTAGTGTACAAAAAGGGCTTTCGCTGGTGCTACCGTGTAGTAACTTGGGATACTGTGCATTTTAGTACCTTTTTATACAAGTACAAAGTATATGCATAGTAATGACTGTGCAGCAGTGTCTTGCATAGACATGGCCAGCGTGAAGCAAGGCAGAGCTGTTACAGAAAGATTGTACCTGCATATCCTATATACCCTTCTTGTAGACCATTTTGCACCTGTAAAATTACCTCACTTCTCCCTGTATTAAGATCACCACAATTGCATTAGCTTTGGTTTTCTATTAGTTATGGACATTATTATTCATATTCGACTACATGTGTTGTGAAGCTTGTAGGTGGATCCTACTGAACACAGCAAATGATGCTGATGCTGATTGATTTTTATACGATTTTTGTAAAGGCCTAGTCTGGTTGTTCTGATACAGCTCTATAGAGCTGAGGTCTGAGCAAGCACATGAATTTAGGCAGAAAGTACAAAATTGTAATTTTGAACAAGATACTTCAGTGGCATCTATCTTATGTTCACACCTTCTTCGCATATGGCGACAGCTGCAACACAGTGTGTTTCCTCTTCACTTTCTGTGGAACTACTACAATGCTCCAGGCAGATGAGTAGCTGGGCCTAAGTGGAAGAATATGGGAATAATCAAAAGTACTTTTGATTAGATGGTGAAGAACAGGGCATATATGAACTAGAAGATGCAGAAAATGACCTAGGCTGTGTTTAACTGTGTCCAACACTGGGTCTTTTCTCTGCCTATTCACACTTTCCAACAGATAAGACCCTTATTTATTGACTTAGCTTACCTAGGGAGGCTGAGTAGTGGGCAATGAGCAAGCAACATATTTTAACATTGTTTTAGTTTTTGCCCCTTAAGAACTTTGGAAAGTTGGTCAGGAACCATGTGTATGTTGAGACTCCATTTCCACCTTTATTTTCTACTATGCAACTCTCTGAGCCAACCTAGGAATATACCTAAAGCATCCCATGCAGTCCTGAAAATAGGTGGTGCAGATCTCTCTGAGGCCATACCTAGTTGCCTACAGTCTTGGCCATTTGCATTTGCTGATTTGTAACGTTCGAAGTCACCCAGTTTGAAAACTAACTATTCCCATCATTCTGTACCCAGCATATTTCAAAAGAATCTCTCATTGCATATTTCCAGCCACAGCCACTTCCACTAAGATGTGTGTTTTTAGCAGGTCTCACCTGTCTTTCAAAGTAGAAACTTACTGGAATTTTTGGGTTGGATCTTGCAGAGAACTGTTCCCTTAAAAATAATGAACTTTCCTAATTTTAAGTCCATTTCTGATTTAAAAAAAATAAATGATAATCATAAGTTGATTCAATTTGGCTTCAAAGGATTTAGACACAAGGGCTGATGGCTAAGGTTAATTAAAAGAAAAAAAACCCAAGAAATTCAAAATAACTAGTTTAGTGAAGTGTACTAAAATAAAGAGCTTATGGAACTCCTTTAAATCCTAGATACTAAATATCAATTTGCATCCTAAGTAAGGGCACAAACACATGTAGAGAAGGGCTCCAGCACTGAACTGGATTAATAGTTAAAATGATAGGAAAGCAGGGAGACTCCAAGGAATAGAAAAGCGAAACAGGGAAGAAAGTTATGCCTTAGAGATTAGAAAATATAGAGATAAAGTGAGGACTGCCAAAAGTCCGCCTGAGCAAGACATTTTACTGAAAATTAAAACAAATAATAATAGACATTTTAGCTCTATACATAAAAGAGGAAGAGAGGTGCTATGCAGTGACCATGGGATTGAGATTAAAGGTAGTCTAGGTATGGCTCAAAAAATAAATGAATATTTTTGCTTCAATTTCAATTCACATCAGAAGAAATGATGGCCTGTAGCCCAGAATACTGAAAGTGCTTGGAAATGATTTTTTCTCCAGTTGCATGATACCATTCTTTAGTATTTGACAGATTTATTAAAAATCCAGACTACTAGGCTTGCAAACATAGTCCTTATATTTAACAAAGGGAAAAAGTTTTCTGGTGAACTGCAAACCCATTATTCTGGCTTCCATATTATGCATGGATTTAGAACAAACTTTAGGGGAACTAATACTTACAGGCATGGAGATAACTGGAAGAGGTAAATAAAGCCTGACTAAACTGATATCTTTCTTTGATAAGAGTACTAATTTTTTAGATAGTGGAAATGCAATAGATTTAAAGTTTCTGGTTATCCATAAAACTTTTGATACAGTACCACATGGGTAATTATTAGATAAAATGGAGATTATGGGGATTAGTATAAAAACTGCAAGGTGAGTAAGGGACTGTTTAAATAGGAGACAAAAATAGTTTGTGCTGAAAGAATTACTGGGTACAAAAGAGTTAGAAGTGGAATTTCTTTAGGATCAGAGTTGGGACTGATGTTATTTAATATTATAATTAATGACATTAGTATAAAAGATAAATATGTGTTGAGCAACTGCGGCATTGATGCCTACTCAGTGAGATGGGTCGCAAATTGGCTTGATGGTAATACCGAGAGAGTGGTGGTGTATGGGTCATTTTTGACTTTGAGGAATGTGGGCAGTGGAGTCCCCCAGGGCTCGGTCCTCAGGCCTGTGCTATTCAACATTTTTATCAGCAACTTGGAGGTGGGTGTGGAAAGCACGCTGTCCAAATTTGCTGATGACACAAAGATATGGGGAGAAGTGGGGACACTGGAGGGGAGGGACAGAATACAACTAGATCTAGACAGGTTACAGGGGTGGGTGGATGAGAATAGGATGGAATTCAACACAGACAAGTGCAAGGTGCTGCATCTAGGGAGGAGGAACCAGCAACACATCTATAGGCTGGGGAACACCCTTATCAACAACACAGTGGCTGAAAGGGATCTTGGATTCACTGTTGACTCCAGGATGGACATGAGTCACCAATGCAAGGAAGCGGTCAGTAAGGCTAACCGCACCTTGTCATGCATATACAGATGCATTACAAGCAGGTCCAGGGAGGTGATCCTTCCCCTCTATGTGGTGCTGGTCAGGCCACAGTTAGAGTACTGCATCCAATTCTGGGTGCCACACTTCAAGAGGGATGTGGCTAACCTTGAGAGGGTCCAGAGGAAGGAAACTCGCATAGTCAGGGGGCAGCAGGCCAGGCCCTACAAATATAGACTAAAGGGCCTAAATCTATTCAGCCTCCATAAGAGAAGGCTGAGAGGGGATCTAGTGGACATCTATAAACTCACCAGGGGTGACCAGCAGAAAATACATGAGGCTCTGTTCCCCTGGGCACCACCTGTGGTAACAAAGAATAATGGCTACAAATTGATTGAGAGCAGGTTCAGGCTTGATATAAGGAGGCATTACTTTATGGTTAGGGCTGCCAGGCTCTGGAATGGGCTCTCAAGGGAGGTAGTGCTCTCTCCTACCTTGGGGGTCTTCAAGAGGAGGTTGGATAGATATCTGGCAGGGGTATTATGATCCTAGTACTTGTTCCTGCCCAGGGCAGGGGGTTAGACTTGATGATCTGTTCAGGTCCCTTCCAACCCTAGAAACTCTGAAACTATACAGTGTTGGGGGGGGAATTGTCAATATGGAGGAAGACCATGTTATACAGGAAGAACTAGATGGCTGAAGACTGGAGAAATAGAAATAGAATAACACAAAAGTACAAGAGCAAGCACACAGGGGCAAGAGTTTCTTCTATAAACTTGTCAGCTGGAAACGACAAAGGAAAGACTGTGTGTGTTTTAGCACAGTGTTTGATCAGTAGTTGATCACAGAATAATTATAAGTCATCAATGTGATGTGGCTGTGGAAAAGGCAAATGGAATTTTAGGCGGTATTAGGAAGATATTTTCTAATACATTAGGAATGAGACAGTACTCATGCCAGTCTACTTGTCACTCCTCAACCCTGCAAGCTTCATGCAGCCCTTGAGGTAATATGTGACTCCCAGGCCTCTGGTTGCTCCCCACATGGTCCAGCAGCTGTCACTGCTGCCACCGGAGCCTCCCAGATTCCTTTCCCTCCTACAGCTTCTCATGCCTAAGCCTGATTCTGGGGAATGGAGCAGTGTGGCCTGTAGATAAGAGGGAGTCTACAGCAAAGGGATTCAGGGGAACCTGGGGACAGTGTGCAGTATGCGGGTGCTGGCGTGGTGTGGTGTGGTGTGGTGCGGTAGGGAATGCGCTGTGTTGCGAGAGGCCATATGGCGCAGTGTGAGGTGTGAGAGCACTGGCACAGTGCAGGCTGCGGACACCTGCCATCACAAAATCATACAAAGTTAGGGTTGGAAATGACCTCAGGAGGTCATCTAGTCCAACTTTCTGCTGAAAGCAGAACCATCCCAACTAGATCATGTCAGCCAAAGCTTTGCCTAGCCAGGTTTTGAAAAGCTCCAAGAATAGAGCTTCTAACACCTCTGTGGGTAATCTGCTCCACTGTTTTACTACCTTCCTGGTGAGAAAATTCTTCCTAATATCTAACCTAAACTTCCCTTGCTGCAACTTGAGACCATTGCTCCTCATTCTATCATCTGCCACCAGTGAGAACAGTTTAGCTCCATCCTCTATGGAACCCCACTTCAGGTAGTTAGAGGCTGCTATTAAATCCCCTTTCAGTCTTCTCTTCTCTAGACTAAATAAGCCAGTTCCCTCAATCTTGCCTCATAAGTCATGTCCCCCCTAACCCCCTCACCAGTTTTTTTGCTCTCTGCTGGACTCCAATTTCTCCACATCCTTTCTGTAGTGGAGTGCAGAAAACTGAATGCAGCACTCCAGATGTGGCCTCACCAGAGCTGAATAGAGGGGAATAATTTCTTTCCTTGACATACTGGCAACACACCTACCAATGCAGCCCAGTATGTTGTTAGCCTTCTTGGCAACAAGGGCACACTGCTGGCTTGCATTCAGCTTATTGTCTACTGTAACCCCCAGGTCCTTTTCTGTAGAGCTGCTGCCCAGCCCCCAGCTTGTACTGGTTCATGGGATTGTTCTGTCCTAAGTGCAGGACTTTGCACTTGTCCTTGCTGAACCTCATGAGATTTCTTTTGGCCCAATCCTCCAATTTGTCTAAGTCACTCTGAATACTAGCCCTGCCCTCCTGCATATCTACTATTACCCCCAGCTTGGTGTCATCTGCAAACTTGCTGAGGGTGCACTCTATGCCATCTTTAAGGTTGTCGAAGAGGACATTGAACAAAACTAGCCCCAGGAATGACCCCTGGGGCACTCCATTTGATACCAGCTGCCAACTAGGCATGAGGCCATTGATTACTACTCTCTGAGCCTGATGTTCCAGTCAGTTTTCTATCCACCTTACAGTCCATAAATCCAACCCATATGCCCTTAGCTTGCTTGTAAGTATGTTGTGGGAGACTGTATCAAAAGCCGTGCTGAAGTCATAGGTGACACGTAGGACGGGAACGGGGGGGACATGTGTCCCCCCTAAAATTGCCACCACCAGCAGCTGCATCACTGCCTGTGGGAGGTCACTGCTTCCACCCTCCCCCCGCTGACACTGCCACAGCCCGGTCCCTGCTTGACCTACCCTCACCACTGATGTCACCACGGCTGCCTACAGGTGGTCCCGACTCATCCTGCCCTTAACGCTAACACTTCCGCGGCCACCTGTGAATGGTCGCTGTGCCCCCCAGCTTCAGTAGGCATGTGCTGTTCATGGCTGAAGTCAAGGCATATCAAATCCACTGTTCCTTCCACATGCAAAAAGCCAGTTATTTCATCATATTAAGCAATCAGGTTAGTCAGGCATGACTTGCCCTTGGTAAATGCATGCTAATTGTTCCTAATCCATTCATATGGCACAATGGCCAATGGGATCCACATAGTGCCGCACAATGTGATATGTGGCCTGGGCAATTTGCAGCCTGCATGGCATGTGATCAGAGAGTCTGTGACTCCAGACCACTCAAAAGTTGGACAGCCCTGCTATACGTGATAGTTCCAAACTGGAACAGCTGTAGAAAAAGCTTTTCAGTCCCTTCAAGGGGAGGGTAAGAACTTAATTCTTTTAGCCTACCAAATCAATGACTAAGATTTATGATCATTCTCAATAAAGGGTGTAAACACAAGACTTAGTTAAACCAAAGGCCAATATTGTCTTATGCCAACATAAGAACAAATAGGCATAAACCAGCCACAAATAAATGTTATGCTGGGAATTAGAATAAAGTTTTAACTAGGGAGTGAATTTCTAGTACAGACTTAAAATAGGAGCAGTGGGGAGTAAGAAACCCCAACAATTTAAAAAATGGAGCATGATCAGTTTATGAAATAGAACATGTGATGCCTACAATCATGGACTAGACCCAACAACTTGGGAGTCAAATGTTCCAGTCAAATGTTCTTTTGCAGTGTCAAAGGCTACTCAAAGTTATTAATGGTGCATAATTCTTTCTCTGCTCTTCACTGTGAATCTATATTACATTTTCTGCAGTTGTAAAGATTCTGCAGAGGGACAATTATAGCAAGCAGTGTTTAGCCTTTATTTGACTCTTCACTTTCAAAGCATTTCAAAATATTACTAATAATTATCACTATTACATAGGCAAAGCCTATGGTTAAATATTAAGCTTGCAAAGATGAATACTCAAATTTGGGAAATGCCAGACAATCTTATGTAGGTACAGTTGCACAGGAGTAAGATCTTGGCCCTCCCTTAATTGGGTTTGATCCTGAGTATCTGCTTTGCCATTAGGAGAATGAATCCAGAATTAATTGCATTGAGATCTAGCTAAGAGTGGATTCCAAGAAGATTATTTCTTCAAGTAAAGGTAACTCAGAAGGATATTTTCAGAAGTAGACGCCTGCTTATTACACAAAAAAATTCAAACAAAAAAAATAAGGACTGAAACCACTACAGCCATTACTTGGTTGTCCTTAAAGTCATGTTTCTCTGCACATTTTTGAGCCCTCACTAGACCTGGCTGTGACATTATCATCAGCCTTCAATTTAGAGTCAATCCCTTCAATTTGTTCACAATCTAATCCTTTCTCTTGCCTCCTCTTCAGCGATCACTTCTTTTACCTCTTCTCTGATGAGTGCCATATTATCAGTTAATCTGAAGAGTCAGTCCTTCTCCATTTATCTTTTACCATTCTCGTTTTTCCAATTGCAATTCGTAGAGTACAATACATGTTCCAGCATTGAATTTAATAGATTGCGCAATGTTGTATCTCTTTGTCTGATATCTCCTTTCAGCTAAAACCTACTTGACATAATTTTAAGATCCTTGTACATTTTGACCCTGCACTTGTTCTGTAGAACACAATGGATTATGTGTAATGTCTTTCGTAGGGAACTTAGCTCAAAGCACTTTACGATAATGAGCTAGATATTGGTTGTGCAGTAACTATGCAGGCAAATACAGCATCCATTCTGAACTCAGCAACAGTTAGCATACAACCCATCCTTGGCTGTTATAGAACTTTTTTTTATTAAGTAAGTTTCTTCTTCATAAAAGGTAGACTAATGATGTCAAAAAGCTTTTTATAGTCTTTAGATGCTGACAACATTACACCTTTACATTCTCTTCCTTTTAACATTGTTTGATTCAGACTTTGTAGATATCATAATGCTAAAGCCAATTCAAATAGGTCAGTTCAATGGCATGATATCTAATGTGGGAATCTGTTCCTCACAGCCAGCGTGAATAACTTGTCAGTTTGTGAAACTCATTATTTTAAAATTACATTGATATAAATCCAGTGTGATAAATTTGTTTTTGTTTCATAACATGGCTAAGACTATTTTCAATTCTTTTAAGCTAAGCATCTCGTGTAATAACTTTTTGCTGTGTTTAATTAAACCTATATAGGCCACCTTATTTTGCAGATCTTCTATATCAGGCTGCCTCCTCCATATGTCATACTAAATGAAAAAAAATTCCAGAAAACCCAAGCTAACTGTATGTATTACTTTAATATGTTGCTTCTTACAGTATTTTCTGCAAAAGACACGGCATCAAAACACCAAGCTGTGATGGGGAAAACAATCCCCTGATGGTAAAAACACTTGTGTCTACATGGCACTATATGTAATGCCTGTAGCCAGCTCTAAACAAGCTGGAAGCAATATAACTGCGTTACCACAATGTTTTAAGCAGCTAACTTATCCTGCTTATCTAATGTTTCTCAGATGGGAAATTAGCTACAGGAACAGCATATTAATGTGGCTGTACCAATTCCAGTACCTGAGCTACCTCACTGAGAATGAGAATTTAGTTAGATCCAATAAAGATCTTAGGTGTGTACAAGTCAGGCAATACCCAGTGTAGAATGCAAAACCTAGTTTAGATACCTAGCCTCTCTGTATCACTGTATGGAGAGAGTCAAGCACCGCAGATGGGCAATACGAAAAAATGCTGCATTGAGAGTTCCTTGGAGGTAGCTCATAGGAAATGCTTAGGATTTCACTCCTCTCTTTAGGTTCCTGAGTCAATGCTACAGGTTGCCAGCTCTGTCTACTTTGGATTCATAGCCTTGAATTCAAAGCCATGCACAGTGCCCCAAAACACCAAGAATACCTTAACCTTCTCTAGGTAAAGCAGGGGATCAGGACCCCGTCAATATTCTGCTGCTGCAAGGACAGACCTAGTTTGTTAAGATACACTTGAGAGATCCAAGAGCAAGATTCGAGGAAGAGGGCCATGACCTGCACAACAGAGAAAGGCAACTCTGCCCCCACCCTCAACCCCAAGTCCATGCTGATCTGAACGTGGGATAAAATTCCTTCCTGGTCCCAAATGTAGTTATTGGTTTGACCCAAAGGAGAGAAGTAAGACCCTCTAACAAGGGTCAGGTGTATCATCCACTGTGCTGCTATCCCTCTAGCTCTAGGTTTTTTAGTCTGAGCAAAGCCCGGGGAAAATCCCAACCATGGCTGCAGCCAACATACAATGCTTCTGGAGGAAGGAGGAGGAACCAAAACAAAAATAACTCTAAAATCTGTAGCAATTTCTTCCCAGCCAAATGAGGCAACCAGCAATGCCCATAAGCATGGGAATAAAACCAAACACCCTCCACTCCAGCCTGACACAACTCCATATATCACATTCCTCTTTTTGTCATCCTGTTCCCTCCACAAATTTAGTCCAGGTTCTTTACTATTCTTTCTTAATCAGCAAGATGTGGAGCTTTGTTTCATTTTTCTGTGACTGTACATATTCCTTTTCCATTTTCATCTGCCCTGAGCTGCAGAGCTCTTCTCATGATCTCCCAGCAATCCATGTGCGAGGTTTACTGGGCTTCCAAATGTTGCACTTTACAACACACTACAGGCATTTTGACTACTAGATTTTCCCTGACTAATGTTTATCCAATCTCCAATGAAGTAGTTTTCACAACTTAAATAGTCTATTGCATTCACTCCTGTTCTAACAATAAAGAAACTCTTCTTGATTTCAAGTCTCAACCTTTTTCTCTCCAATTTCAAGCCAGTGCTATGGTGATGGAGAAAAGGTGTTCATCTATTTATGGCAGCCTTTCAAGTATCTGAAGACTGCTATCATGTACTCTTAATTGCCTTTTTTGCAAACTGAACATGCCTGTTTCTTTCAACCTCTTCTCATGAGGCTTGCCTTCCAAGCCCTTCTACTATTTTTGTTACCTGCCTTTGGACCCTCTATAACTTCTCCACATCTTTTTTGAAATGTGGAGCACAAAAGTGCACACAATACTCTGTTGAGACCTAACCAGTGCTGAGTACAGTGACACCATCACCTCCTGTGTCTTGTATCTAATCTAACTGTTGATCCTGCTCCAAACCACGTTAGCCTTTTTACAGGTACATACACTGAAGACATGTTTTGGGTCTGTGATCCACCAAGACCCCCACATTTTGTCTCCACTGTGCTGCTATCCACTTAGTTGTCACCCATTTTGTATTTGCATTTTTATTGTTCCTCCTGAGCTTAGCAACTTGCATTAGTCAGCACTGAGCTTCATTCTTTCCAAGCTATTAAGATTGTTCTAAATGATACACCTGTCCTCCAGTGTGTTTGTAGTCCTTCCCAATTTTGTGTCATCTACAAATTTGCTCAAGGAGCCTTCTGTTTCAGCATCCAAATTATTAACAAACACATTGACCAGGACAGACCCCTGTGGGACTTCACACAAACCCTCCTGCCAATCCAAAACATGAATTTACTTATAACTGGCTTTTGTTTGCAGCTACTGAGCCAGTTATCTATCCACTTGGTAGTAGTTTTATCTAGCCCATTCATGGCTAGATCTCTAATGAATTAGCTCTCTAATTTATGAGACAGTTATGTGGGACTGTGAAAAGTCTTGCTGAAGTCAAAGTACAGCATATGTATTGCATTCCTTTCATCCACCCAGCTAGTTATTTTGTTGGAGAAGGAGATGACATTTTTCTGGCATAATTGTTAATAAATCCATGTTGGCTGCTCACAATTAGCTTTTCCTTCTCTAGATGCTTGCAAATGGTCTTGCATCCTTGTAATATGTCACAGTACCTTTCCAGGTATTGAAGTCAGGCTAACTGTTCTATAATTTTCCAGACCCAGCTTTTTGCTTTTTTTCTGCCACTTCACCTGACCCTCACAATTTGGTAAATAGTATCACCAAGGGTTCTGAAATTCCCCTTGCCAGTCCCTTTAGTACCCTGTGATGAAGTTCATCAGGTCCTACTGATCAATCAAAAGCTCTCGAACAGTCTCTTTTGTTATCTTGATTCTCAGCTTCTCTCCTTCCTTGTCCAAATAATCCTTATTAGCTACCTGGTTGCATTTTATTGCATTTCACTTTGTTTTGTGAAGACCAAAGCAAAATAGCTGTTAAACAGCTCAGTTTTTCCCCATATCTTCTGGTAAAAGGTTATCCTGGCTTTGAAAGAATTGAATAATACATAGTTTACTCTTTGTTCCAATCACAGATTTAAAACTTCTTTCCCAAGAAGTTGGATACATGAGTTCTAGGCCCTCCTCCTATTTATGAATTAGTTCAAACCTACATTCCCCATGTTTAGAGAGGATTCTTTAACTTCCAGGCTAGAAGTTAGATGGAATGGAGATACCCTTTTTGTTGAAGCTGTGCTAGTGTGCAGAAAGAAATGTAGGACCTGGGGACCCAGAAGTTGATAGCTGCCCAGCTGCTGTGTAGCTGTAGATAAGGTGCTCATTTAGTGTGGCGTCTGGTTGTCAGGCTTTCCTCCCAGATTTGTTTATGCATTTTACATTAAACAGTGCTTTCCTTGTCCCTCCATTACATGTTACAATCCATGGCAGAGAAACAGGACTCTTACAGTTTCTACTTGAATATCTGTACACTGTATGAAGTGTGTTAGTTATTTTAGCTGTCGGCAAACAGAAGGAAAAGTAAAAAGAAAAAATGCTCTTTTCTGATCAGATTTTAGGGAGTTGGAGGGCCAATTCTCCCTCTCTGTCTGTGGACTTCAACAAAATGGCACAGTTCAAAACCTGTCCCTCCTGTGAAACTCCAGTGCCATTTACCAGTAAGCTATCTAGCTGTCTCTGTCTAGATGTGAGACATATCCCTGAGTGATTTTCCAGAGGCAGTTCCTTTTCTATGTAGCTTCTAACGGCTAGAAAGACCTTCCTAAAATTGTTCCTCCTGGAGCACTCTGTGCAGGCCTATTTCCTCATCCAAAGATAGGACACAGCTCAGCCTCAGTCCTCTCATCAGTTGCCCTCCATAGTGCCCTGCTAAGTTTGGGTCTATCCCAAGCACTCCAGCTACACTGATCAAGAGAATCAAACTATCCACTTTCGTTCCACTGTTGACAGCATGCATCAGACAGAAAGGAACATCACTCCTGAAATTAGTGCTTCATGTAATTAAAATCACTGGGAGTTTCCCCATACATTGTAATGGGTGTGTAGGATTTATTTATTAAAATAAAGGCCAAAAAAAAAAAAAATTATAACAGAACCAAAGTGGGCAAAAGTGCAGATGAAGGGAGGGCTGTGAAGATCATTAATAAAAACAATGAAGGCTTACTTGAAGAGGCAAGTTTGGAGAAGCAAAGAAGTAAATCAGTGATTAAATATCCTTCTCCTTTCTGGAATATTAGTAAAGAATAACATAATGCAGTAGCAAAATAATGGCAAGCTTTTGCTGTGCTGTTGAATCTACTGGCATTCAGTTGTCGATATTAGGATTAGCATTGCAAAACATAACATATACTTTAAAATTCTGCCATTGTCTAGGGCACAAAAGATCTTAAATAAATATTTTGTTGAATAATAAAAGATGTTCCATCCTCATCTGCTCTCAAATGAATAAACTTCAAAATGGAGAGCTAATTCTATTATATGCACTTGGTTGGGAATACATTATCAAGACAGTAACGAGCACTTCTAGTGGTGCCATAGAGACCTGAGGCTTCCTGAAACAACAATTCAAGTAGCTGATTACAGTTGATGCTGTTTCATGAGGCCTCCTGGGGCATCAATTAATCCCGTGAACTCATTCAATTCTACATTTATTTACCAAAAGGATTTGAATTATATGCCAATATAAAATGTTCCCAGTCTCAGAAAGATGATCTAGTTTTGCTTCTTGCTGTCTAACAAGATGTTTTTGGCTCCACTGTTATCTATTACAAATATAAATTTGGAAGTCTCAAGTCCAAAATTACAAGCATTAAATGTTTTAACTTCATTTAGGGGCCCTCACTGTCTTAAATATCAATAGATCTTAAATCTTGAAATGTCTTTTCTAAGCTTTTAATTTATTTTTTAAATGTGATTCCCTACTGGTATTTCTTTTTTTATTAAATATAAACCATGGTAGTCAGCAAAAGTGCTTTATGGATTTAATTGTAGACATTAATCATCTCCAAAAATACCAGAGTTATAGATTAGTGTACTATCTTCTTAGCATGTTTATTAATAAATATATGTGTGTAAGCTTTCTAACATAGGTACTATTTAAAACAGAATACTCAAGGAACTTACAATGAGCAAATAACATTTCTTTCCAGTATTTAAAGCCTCTTTTAAATATCTGCTCTTGAGTGAAAAAAAAGAAAATTATAGGTGGAGTTATGCTGCTTTTATATTAACATGCCACTAGTTTCTTTTTTATGGTAGTACAAATGAAAGTAGAATCTGGCCCACTAGTAATATTGCCCAATTACTAATTTTATTGCATCACTGATTACATTTGACCTGATGTAAATGGATTCACCTTGCAGAGAACTCTCCCGAGACCAAGTTCTGTGATGTAATAAATGGTTGTGTAGGTAACATGTCAGGTATGTGCTGATAAGAAGATCTATGTAATCTATGATTTATTATGCAGGAAGTGGGCAAAGCAAGTGTAGCAGAGAAAGAGTTGATGAGAACGTACAAAAGGAAGAGCTTAACAGAATGTGTCTTGATGTGTGTTGAAGCTATTTTATAATGCACTCAACTGTTAATTACATTTCCTTTCATTCACTCCTTCATTATGTAAGTCCTTAGTTTTGCATGTACATGTGCACACATATACATACACACAGATGTGTACATGCATATAGAATGCCACGTGTCTCTCAGACTTACTTGCTCAGACCTTTTTCCTTAAACCAACACAAATTGATATATTTCCATGATCAGTGAATTTCTTCTATTACATTTAACTCTAATTTCAGAAGGTCATCCCTTTGTACTAAGTATAAGCATACATATGTTACAAAGTCATAATAAATCATTGAGTATTTCAAGATAGGGTGCATTTATTTCTTAACCCAATGCTGGACAACAGTGAGGCGGTTCTTACTAACCTCAAGATAAATGGTAGCAATAATTTTATGGAAGGTTGGTAGTGCAGACAATCTCCACTCACCCCAGCATAACACAAACAAACCATACAAATGTCCAAGTGATAATGTTCTTGTCAGTTCTCACTGTCCACATAAAAAGAACCCTAATTCCTGTTTTGTACCTCCTTCTTTCCAGGACACGAGGAAAGACATCTTAAGCCCCCAAACCTAGCATTTCTTCCAGTTGTACATTTGGTCCAATAAAACCAGTATTACTAAAAGCCCCCTTGCTTCTTGTATAGTTCTTGGACCACTGTGGATGAAACATTTCTCTTACCCTATTTCTTAATGTACACAGGGAGAGGCTCTGCTTGTATTCATTAATACCCCAGTCACAATACCTCAGTCACAGTATGTTTTTAGGCTGATATGGAAACATGTCTAAAACAATTCAGTACTTAAATGTGGGTCTGTATTTATATCATGAAAGCAATGTGCAGATGTGAACAAAACCTTCTGCTAAGTCCAACTAATGCTATGATGTATTTTTTCCTTTCCACTTGAGACACGGAGAATGCAATTTCAAAGTGCTGGCTACAGAACTTCATCTATTGGCCAGATACAGTAAATTCCAATTGTGAATTCAATGTGAGATTCTTTGTAAATTCAAAGTAATCTGCTCGTGTGGCACAGTGGTTGTGACAACATTTGCCAGAATTACAGTACATATTTTATTGAGAGAAATAAAAAAGCAACAGTGGTCATATTTGATGTATGGGTCCATCTGTAGCTTCATTTCTAAATCCTCTTGTCATCTGACTTCATAAGCTTATACTTCATACTCAAAAGAGCCTTATAAAACCTGACCCATACTGAACTGTATGCTGTCAAAGGCTGCATGAGTAGTTCCACCCCTTGACAGTTGCCCTCCCCCCTTACCGCCATATTGGGACCAAAAGTCCCACCCCCTAGCCCCTGACCATTGCCACCTGAAGTCCTTCCCTTTGCCTCCCAGAAATGCTCCTTTTGGAAGAGGAGGTTGCCATCTTGGAACCAGAAACAAACCAAACCATACACCAAAAGTCAAACAACTACTCTAACATATTTTAACTTTATTACAAAAAATATTTTTGACATGATTTGTGTTTGTGTAGTTTATATAGAGGTGATTACATAATAACTCAAAACTAAATTCTTAGTTTTGTTTATTGTGGGGGGAAGGAGTGTGTGCATGGTGTGTGGGGGTGCATGGTGTGTGTATGTGGTATGAGTGTGTGGGAGTGTATGGTGTGTGTGTGCGTGGTATGTGTGGTATGGGCATGTAGCACGTGTGGTATGTGTGTGTGGTGTGTGTGGGGAGTATGTGTATGTGGTATATGTGATGTGTGTGTATGGTGGATGTATATGGTGCGGTGTGGAGGGGTGTGGGTAAGGGGCTGTGGTAGGATGTGGGTGTGTGGGGGGGTTGAATGGGGGTTTGGCTGTGTCGGGGGGACATAGGGTATGTTGGGGGTTGTGTATATGTGGACGATTTTGGGAGCAGGGTGTGGGTGTGAAGGAGGTGGGGGGGGCGAGGATCCCCCACACTCCCTCCATGATGCAGCAGCAGGCAGGGTGCTCAGGGTGCAGGCACCAGCAGGGCTCAGCTCCAGCCAGTGCTGCACCTTGCAGCAAGGGGCACAGCTCTGCACGGCTGCCAATAGCGCTGGCACTCCCTGCCACTCATGCGCAGCCCCTGCTCAAGCACAGCAGGGAGGAAAGCTCCACATGCTGGAGCCAGGTGCCTTCCCTGCTGGGGCTGCACAGCACCGGAGAGAAGCTGCAGGTGCTGGAGCTGGCTGCCTTCCGCGCAGGGTATGACGCTCAAGGCAGGGAAGCCAGTTAGTTCCGGAGCCTCAAGTTTCTCTCCGGTGCTGTGCAGCCCTGGCAGGGAAGGCACCTTGTCCAGCATGTGAGGCTTCCTTCCCTGCTATGCTAGTGTAAGTGCTGTGCTTGAGTGGCAGGGAGAACAAGCAATACAGGCAGCCACATGGAGACTGTACCCCTCACCGCGATTTGCAGAACTGGCCAAAGCCATGCCCCACCAGGCGTCTGCACCCTGAGTGCTCTGCCTGCTGCTGCCGCCACCACCTGCTGGGGCTGTACAACATGGGAGGGATGTGGGGGGTCCCCACACTCCCCAGCTTCCCTCACACCAACACGCTGCCCACCCCAGGTCTATGCTGCTGCCACCCCCCATCTCCCTAGGTACGGGCTATGTGCTGCCACCAGCCACAGACCCATGCTCCAGGCTGACTTCCATCTGCAGCCCCACCCCCACTACCCCCCTACTTGCTGCCAGAAGCCAGCAGGAGACCAGGGAAGTGGACAGGTCCTGGGGGCTGCAGCCCTGCATGGATGCTGCATGCTGGCCAGGGGGGCCCTTCCACACACAAGGGTGGGAGCAAGGCAACAGGGTACATTGTTGGGGCTACGTATACACATGAGCACCTCGCTCCCACCCTTGTGGGTGAAAGAGCTTGGCAGGACAAAATCCTTTGGGGGGCCCTGCGGACTGGATAAAAGTGCTTGGTGGGCTAGATCCAGCCAGTGGGCCGTAGTTTATCTGCCCCTGATTTAAGTGCTTACCCAAAGCCTTTTTTTTTTCAAAAGGAAGCCCATAAATGCAAGAAAGAAATGTGAACCTGAGTCTCCTTTATCCCAGGTAAATGGTCTAATCACTAGACTGTTGACTTAAAGAGGTTCACATTCACCAACTTAAGTAGGGTTTAAGTGCGCTCTAAGAATGCTTACTGAAATGGCCTGTGTAGGTGAGGAACACCTGGTTTGTGAATCCTGATGAGGCTCAGATAAGAGTTGGGTATATAGGGACCTAGTGCTATAAGTGACCTGAGGCTTGCACAGAAGCAGACACTCATCTATCTTGGTGATATTACTGATAAAAGCTTGGATGTCTACAGGATTAGGTAGCAGCTGAGTGGGGGTTTAAGGATCTAAACTATAGGGTTAGATACTAAAATATCTTAGGTGTTTAAAATCTTTTGTGGATTTGGTCCAAATCTCTAGGAAATAAATCCTACAACAGGCCCACACAAATAAATCCTACAACAGGCCCAATCTAGCAGTCCCTAATCATGTAAAGTCACATTAAATATCTTCCAGATATTATTGCAATTGCAAACTATGAGATACATAGGCCAGTGCAGACAATGTGTCACTCTGCCATACTAAGGATAGTATTGAGAAGAACATTTACACTGGAATGAAACCAGCTATCAGAGGGGACAAAATCTGATCTGGCACCTCAGGCAAAGAAGTAATAAATACTAATATCAATTAACTTCAATAAGAGTTTTGCTGATATGGAATACAGGGTGAGATGTTATATTTTCCACATCAAAGAAGTTAATGTGAACTTAATGACATGTAGCTCCTATAATCACTTTTTTTCTCCTAGCGAAACATTTTCATCCCAATTCAGACAAGGGGAGACTGGGCACGTCTATATGTGCATGTAATGTGAAGCAATAAACTGTGGCACTTATCGTGCTGGAGTTTATTGCTCCCAGTTGTGCTGTTTGAATGTGCACCCAGAACTGCAGCACGTTGAGTCAGGCCAGAACAGCCCCAGCTGGCAGAGGGCCCCAGAGATCATCCTGCCAGCCCGGGGCTGCTCTTAGCTGGCTCAACGTGCTTCAGAGGAGCTGGCTGGAGCATAAGGGTGCTTCAGTGTGGGACTAGCTGGCAGACAGCCACAACACTGAAGCACCTTTGCACCCAAGAAAGCCACGTCAGCATCTATATGTGTGGTGCTGCAAAGTAAAAAATTCCATAGCAGGATGGTACTTGTAAAGGATACAAGTACTATCCTGCTGTGGAGTTAGTTTACTCCTGCCTAAGAGCACTGCACATGTAGATGCAAGATGTTTACTGTAGAGCTAATTAATTTACTCCTCAGTAAACGTCTCTTGTAGATGCACCCTCTTGCTGAAACTTGCTGGAGGGAACCTTGCATGCAAAGGGAAGTATCAGAAAAAAACTCAGACTTCCTGAGTTGCAGCCCTGTGTTCCACTCACTGTACAAAGACAACACTCTGATCACTTTCACTGGGAAGAGGTATTTGAAAACAATACAATTAACAAAAAGAAATCAAACAAAATATAAGCATAGGAGGTAGAAAGAAGGAAAAGCTTTCCCCAATACTTGCTATACTACACAAAAAAGAAAAGAACTCATTACTTCTGCTACCTGATTATGCTTGTCAACCTTTTCTCCTGAGTTCAGACAGCAGTCTCATTTTACACATTTGTCTTTTGTATGTAGCTGTAATTTCCATGGTACTTGGCTATTTTTTTACATAGATTTCTGTATGTAAGCTTGGGATAATTTGTGTAGGCCAAATTCTACTGAGAGAGAATCACAGCTGAGCAGAGGTATACATGCATGCTCCCACCGGAATCAAGAGAATTGCCAGCATAAACTATTACAAGAAAACAGCAAATCTAACAAATACAGCGTTGTATATACTGTGCTGTTTGGAAAGGGAAAAAGTAGTGGTTCCTGTGAATCTTATTCTGTTAATGAGCTGCATTTTCATGAATCACTTTGAGTAAACCTATGGCTCCATCACCCAGCATAATAATAACTTGGAATAGACTGAAAAGCTCAAATCTTATTAGAACAAGTACTGTAGATTGGTATGGATGCTCAGAACTCTTGTTGTAGGGCTTTTTGCCTTTACTGTTACAGCTAAAAAGCATCTTTTTGTAGTTTCTTAGGTTTTATTTAAGATGCCATAAAAGAAGAGGCTACTTACAATAATATGCGAGTTTATGACAAGTTGTATAATTTAATGATCACCACTTTTGTCTCTCATTTTTCTGTTTTAGATTCTAGCCCAGTCTAATAATGAATATCGTAATTTGTGGTCCTACCCCAGATAAAATGCACAGAGTTCAATGAACTGAAGTAATTTCTATAGTAGTTGCCTTTTTTACTCTCTTCATAAAACTCTTGCTTTAATTCTGGCAATTCTTATCACAACTGTTCAAGATGTACTGTTCTAAAACATCCCTGCAACAAGCACATACTTAGCTATGCATGCATAATAAACTCTCTTTCCTATTGAATGCCCTGCTTTTCTGTATTTGTTCTCTTGCAAAGATATCACATTCTTGCAAGCAGGGTAGAATAATGGCATTGATTTTATGCTTATATTTTCTATAAACAAAGAAAGGATGCACAAAACAATTAAATAATGGAAACGTGGTATGACAAAGCAAATGGTCATACAACATATACAAAAGCAATATATCTTGGGCACACCCAGGCACATCCAGATGAGCCCACACGTGCCTGTTGTGGTGTCTCAAAGCAGTTTGAGATGATGCAAGAGGCATGCTGGGAACTAAAAAATGTTCCCTGCACCTGCATATTTGCAGAGCAGACTCTACACTTGATACCTGGCAATCCAGGTATCAAAAAAAAAAAAAAAAATGCTGAAAAAAACCAGTGCAGGGGAGCTTGGGGATCATGCTCTGAATCAACAGGAAGCTGGGTCCTTCAGAAAGATGCTCTGGCACCTGGTCAGAGAATCTCTATGGTTGCACACTGCCTCAGCATGCTGGAGCAAATAGGAGTAGGGCAAGGCTGCAGCAGTGACCCAGATCCAGGTGCTGTCCCAGATGAGTAGGGACATGAGGATGGGGGAGACTGTGGGCTTTCTGTGGGACTGTGGGGGGGGGGGGTTGTATGGGTGTGTGTGTGTGTGGGGACAGTGGAGGGAAGACAACTTGGGAGGGGTGGGTCCTCTGCCCCCACACAGCTTAGCACACAGCCCCCCGCTAGGCCCACAGCACCCCACCCACCCCCACCACAGCCTCAGGTACCATTACAGACTGGCACAGCCCCCTGACTATGGGGCTGTGGAGGGGACTGTGGTGGTGGGAGGACTGCTCAGGAGGGATGGGTCCCTTCCCCCCCCCACATAGTGCACAAAACCCCACACAACCCACAGCCCCACTACAGGACCAGCAGCAATGGCCATTGGCATGCTTAGGGCCTGCTACTGACCAGAAGAGTCCCCAGCAGCACAGCATGGCCCTGGCCACCTAGTGCTAGATTGGCACCTCATGTAGGGGCCGTACACCTTCAGGCCTGGCTGGGTCCTGCCTGCATGGAGGTGGCCTGGCTCGATGGCACATGAGGACAGGACCCAGCTGGGACTGAGGGTGTGTGGCCCCCATGTGAGGTGCCCATCCAGCACCAGGTGGCTGGGGCCATGTTGTACTGCCAGGGGCTGTGCCAGTCAGCATCAGACCCTGAGCACCTCAATGGCCACTGCTGCTGCTCTTGCAGCGGGGGCTGTGAGCCCTGTGGGACACTGTGTGCTGTGTGTGTGGGGGGGGGGCTGAGCAGGGCACCCACCCCTCCTGAGCATCTCCCTCACCACAGTCCCTCCCATCCCCACCACAATCCACCCACAAACCCCACACCACCCCTGCAAACCCAGCCACAAACCTCACACTCACAAACCCTACACCCCTCAAATACCTACACTAGCCCCATACCCCCCATAAACCCCACCTCCACAAACCCTACACTCACCCACAAACCCCCCACAAACCCTACACCAACCCTCCCACACCCCTTCCCCTGAAAACCCCACATCGCCCTCACAAATCACACCCTGTGTGCCCAGCTACAAAATGGGATGGGACCTGCTAGCAGGAGCCATGGCTGCAGGGAAAACTGCACCTTTGGAGCCCTTCGCTGGTGCTGGGACATGGAGCCCCAGCTTGGGGGTGTTCCTGGTCCCAGGAATGACTTGGGTGTGTGATGGGCTGGAGTTAAGGGTGGAGGTGGCAGCAAGGGAGTGTGTGTGAGAGAGATGGGGGCTGGGGTTGGGGGAGCACTTCAGGTAAGAGAGGACCCCAAAGCTGGACTTAGACCCCCTCTGTCCCCCTAAAGCAGCCTGTGCAGGGGGAGACCAGGCTGGGAGGGAAGGGCCTTGCCCAGCGCAGTCCTTAAGCCCCAGTCAAAAAACAGCATGGGCATCGCTGGGGCCTGGGCACAGGTGCAGGGAGCAGAACAGTAAGGGCTGGCACTGTTCAGAACCACAAAACAGCAAGTGGAACAGCTGCAGCTGGACTCATGTCTTGGTGCTGGGATGAAGCTGTGGTTGAGAAGGAGCTAGTGGGGGCAAACAGGACCTGCAAGTGAGGAGTGAGGGGGCCTGGGGGCAAGGGGCTGTCAGTTGAGAATAATGGGCAAGGGCAGGGCAGGGCACTGGCATACCAGTGCTGTTCAGTGCCCCACATCCTGGTGAGTGAAGGGGGCAGGGGCAGCTCTGATTTTTCTATGATAAATAAACTAAAAGCAAATGCCAGAGTGTATAGATATTTAGAATTCATTTTAGTATGATAATAGCATCACTGGTAGGCTTCCAAATTGCTTTAAACTTATAAGTATATCAATAAAATATCGCCAACTAATCTCTCTCTATATAGTGGTGTTTTATTTTAATAGCAGAAGAACACAGATTTGGGTTCTGTGCTCCTTTGGGTTCCCCAGAGATTTGGGTGCCCCCACCCCATGGCACACAGCCCTGGGTGCTGGCAGTAGCAGCCAGTCAGGCCATCAGGACCATGGCTTACTGCAGGCACAGCCCCATGGCCATGCCGCACTGTCTGACCCAGGTTCTGCACATGGTGAATGGACTTGGCCCAGCCCCACCCAGTCCAGCCCAGCTAGTGCATGACTTTGAATGGGACCAGGACAGCTTCTGCCACCACCGGCAGCTGCTGTCCATGCATCGGGCTGGGCTGGGTCCTGCTTCTAAGTGTCTCATGTGCTTTCATACTGGGTTGGCTTCATGGAGGCAGGACCTGACCCAGCCCAATGTGCGGCTCCTGCATGTGGTGCCAGGACCCTGGGTGACTGCAAAGGTAGCCTGGTCCTGTCCGAAGGCACAGGTAGCACTGGGTCTCAGGTGACTGGGGCCATGCTGCACTGTGTGGGGACTCTACCAGCAGTGGGCCCTGATGGCCACTGCTGCTGCTGCTGTGGGGCGGGGGGACTGTGCTCTGTGTGTGGGGTGGATTAGGGACCCATGCCCCCAAGCAGTCCCTCCACCCCCACGTCCCTACTTATCTGGGATGGTGCCTGGGTCTGGGTTACTGCTGCAACCTTGCCTTGTTTCCCTAAGCAGGGGAAGGGGAAAGCCATAGAGATGCTGTAGCCTGGACTCAGCCTCCAGTTGTTTCAGGGTAGGCTCCAGGAGTGTGCCCTGCACCACTTTTTTTAAGTGGGCTTGCTTTTTTTTTTTTTTTTTTTTTTTGATACTGGGACTTCCCGGTATCAAATTTAGAGTCTGCACAGCAAATATGCAGTTTTAAGATGCTGCAACATCCATGTGCGCACTCATCTGGATGTATCCCTTATGTTTTACTTTGCAACTGGCATACTCAGGAATTGTGCTTCTCCCACAAGTGAGACAAGTATTAAAGACCAAGGTCTCTTTTATGCAGGTTCTCATGAACATGTATTCTGAAGCATCCTCAGTCAAAGTGACGGTGGGTAACGTTCCCTGTTAACAGGATACAGCAACAGTAAGCAGCTATGGTGAATGAAAATTAGCCCTGTGCTGCTAATCAACAGAAGGACTTGCACCCCCATTGAAGACATATATTAACAGCTTGAGTATGGCTCTGCACTGGCTTGAGTTTCCTTCAGTATTAGTGTCAGTATTCTGATTGCAGGGTAAGTTTTCAAAGTTACTGTAGGAAATACAAACATTGTATCTTGTCTAGCTGTGCCACAGTCTGAAGGGTATCATTATGTTTATTTTCTCTTTATTTGTAAGCTATTACAAAATACCCAGACTGGAATGCCAGCCTAGCATTATAGAATGTAGCAACGTATCCAGCTGTTCGCTTTTATTTTGAACTGGCTCTTATACATTCCACTGGGGCAAGTTACATTTTGCTGTTGCAAGCTGTTGGATGCTAAGACCTTCAGGGCTTCTGAATTGCGACTTTCTCTTACCAGGTTTTTGAACCCTGCATGCAAGGTTGGTTTAAATACTGCTGAGTTCTATCTGCTATCCCCTATTAGCTTTAACCAGCATACAGGATAGGAGAAGCTGGATACTGCTAAGGCTATAGAAAATGAGGATCTGGTGTAGAAAGGATTTTCAAAGAGTATCCAAAAACTGTGGAGATAACATAGGCTGATGCTTACGTGTGGCTGTATTTAAGAATTAAGCAAAGCCTCAAGAAGGTTTGCCCTTTACCTGGAGCATGTACATTCTGATCCGAGTAGGGGAGATACTGCACTTGTTTCTAACCATTTCTGTCAGATATTATGTCAGATGTTATGTTATGCAGTGCTAGGGTTTTTGGACAACATCAAAATGCAACTCAGTGGATGCATCTACACGTGCTCCTGACCGCGCAGTTGTTAGTGCGCAGTCATTTACTACTTGCTCTAGTCATTTAGTACTATGCAGTTCTGGCAGTGCACGGGTTGTTTCTGACCCCACTGAGCAGTAGCAACAACATAGCTCATTGCTACTGTGCGGTAGAATTGGCATCATGGTTTGTGCCTGCTGATGCTATGTTGCCATAGTGACAAGCAACACCACCATAGCTTGTCACTACGGTGACGTAGTATCTCGTGTAGATGTGCCTAGTCTGTCTCATACCATTTCCTCAGAAAAAATCTAGGTTGTTAGGTTTCCCTTCCTTCCTTCCTTCTACTTTGGATACTTCAGACAAGGCTTGCTTGGAGCTGCGTGGGGCAATCCTGAGCGTAAGACTCCCTGGATTCCTATCTCTTTTCTTTTCTGACTCCCACCTGTCTAAAGGTCTCTTGCTTCTGTTTATTTCCCTTTTTGATTCTTTTCTTGTATTTTCTCAGTGTTTTTTATTCTTTTTCTCTGCTGTCTATCCCCTCCCCCTTTACTTCTGGTTTCTTTGTCTGCAAGCTGCTACTTTCCAGCTTTTTTCTTACTGTTTCTTTTTCTTTCTTCCTTTCTTTTCTGATTGCTTGTTGAGGGGAGTTATCTTTTTCTATATCTTGCCTTTTGAGGGGTGTTCTCAATCCCATTTTTTTCTGTTTGTGCTTTATTCCTAACTGCCATAAGCCTCCTGACTCTTTCATTTCCCCACTTTCCCCACCTCCCCTCTGGACACTTAACTTTCTTTTTCATCTTTTTTGGCCGCATTCCCAAACACTTATCTTTGTAGTTAATATACACAACTTTTTCTTCATTCCCTAGTTTTGGCTTTTGAAATTAGCTCTGTCCTAGCAGAAATGGCTGCTCCTACACCCAGCAGCTGGCATGTGGATGCTTCTCAAGACCTCCCTCTTACCCATGGCTTGAGAGTTCACACCCTTCCCTACGTCGGGGTCGAGGTCTGCATAGGTGCCCTACCTGGTCTCCCGGGACAGCGTAACGTATATTACGCAAGTCTGTTAACACGGTCCCAGTGATTTACCTGAGTGCTCCCACCCTTGTCATACACTATCTTGTCATGCCTCTAGACACCCAGGCAGTGAGGGTGGTGATTTCCAGTGTGCCCCCACATGTGACTGACAGGGAGCTGGTCAAGGAACTAGAGCCCTATGGGGTTCCTACGAGTCCCTTTCACCAACTGACAATTGGAAGCAAGGACCCGAAGTTGAAGCATGTCCTGTCTTTTTGAAGTCAGGTTTTCATGCTCCTCAGGGAAGGCCTGCAGTCTCTGCCTCACTCCTTGAATCTCACGTTCAACAGGCGGAGGTTTGTGATTTATTTTCCCTTGGGCCACGTGTTTCCAGTGTGGTAGCTCTTCGTGACTGGCAACCCAGTATCTGCGGGGGAAAGTGGCCAGAACATTGGTGAACGCAGGGGCGCCAATGGATGGCGCATCCACTTCTGGGACACAGGCCCCACCCAGTGAGGCCGGGAGCTGTTCCCGAACTCCTTTCACCCCTGTTCCGTCTTACAGGGCAGTGGTCTCTGGTGTGAACGCACCATTCAGCGGAGGGGCTGGGACTACTCCCCAGCCCTCTCCCCCTCCCATTCCACCTATGGTGCCCATCTCCCCAGTGCAGAGGCCCCACCAAGTGGAGGGGCTGATGCCTCCACTTGCCCCCTGCCTGCCCTGACCTCACTGGCTGAGGCAGCTGGGGTGGCCAGTGACTGTGGCACCAAGGCCCTATTGAATGATGGGGCTCGGGCCTCCTCCTGGCTGCCCTCCACCACGTGCTTGTCTGAGGTGAGCTGGCCCTGGGGAGGTGGGCCAGGAGCAGTCCGGCCCATCCCCTATGAAGGGTGGGCCACCTGCCACTAGGAAGAAGAACAAAAAGAGGAAGGTGAAGAGGACCTCTCAGGACACCCCACTCCTGCTGGGACCCTCCTTGGCTGGTGCCAGGGGGGCCCCTGCTGGAGAGCCTTACCCTGCTCCGGCTGTCATGCCGGTGACCCTGTTGACCATAGATGGGGATGGCTTGGAGGTGGGGGAAGTAAAGACGGCAGTCACCAACCCCTCACCTGTCTTCCAGCTTCTGGAGTTGGGTAGCAGTAAAAGTGATTCAGAATGCCTCTCTTCTCAAGGCCTGACCCAGGGGGTGGCAGAGGAGTCTGTTGACCTCTTGGTCACATCCCGGCTGACCAAATTGAATGAGGAAGCTAGTGAGATGGAGATCCAGCTTTCTGACTTTCACAAGCAACCTCAAGAGCAGGATGACCTCTCTCCCCCCAAGAAGGCAGGGATCACTCTCCCAGAGCCAGTCGTTGACCTGGACAATGAGAGGAGGCTGATGTGTTTAGACATTAAGGTTGTAGACACTGCATTTGTGGGTGAGCTCCCACCTGGGGTGCAGCCTCACCATATTTTTGTCGGATATGTCCAGCAGCAGACTGCCCCCCCCCGGGTTGGCCCTGACTATGGGGGTCTCCTGGCCTTTTTGAAACAGACCAAGGACAGAAGAATGTAGTGGGGCACATCACCCAGTGGTGCGCAGATCCTAAACTTTTTGTCAAGGCTGCCAGAGCTGCAGCTAAACTTATGCAACAGGATCTAGGCACTCAGAAGGTGGCTTACCATCTGCAGAAGCTCACACAGTGGGTGAGAGATGAGTGGGGCCTGGAGGGGTCCCTGGAGTAGAGTAGGGCATAACAGGCCTTCCCAAACCTGTCTCTGCTTTTTTGCTCTGCTCTTGAGTGCTCAGTCTTCCACCTACCCATGGCAGCCACAACCATTGGCACTTTTAACATCAACAGGTGGGGAGATCTGATGAAATGGGAGGCCGTCCTGGAACTTCTGCACCAGAAGCAGCCGGCCATCACCTTCCTCCAGGAGACACATTCCGACAGCTCAACCAGGTGGCTTGGCATGTTCCTGAGCCATGGCACCAACCTTAGTACTGGGGTCATGACTCTCCTATTGCTACAATTACAGAATGATATGGCAGTGGTATGGAAGATCGTCCCTGGACGCCTGCTGACTGTCCGTGTTACTCTAGCACAACACCACCTGCTACTTGTCAACATCTATGCACCCATTGATGGCCAGGAGAGGGTTGCTTTCTTTGAGACTTTGGCTGCCCTCCTGCGCAATGCTAATGAGGATGATGACCTGCTCCTCATAGGCAGGGATTTTAACTGCACCACTGATGCCTCACTTGATGGCATGTGGCCTGAGCCTCACCTGCCCTTAGCCCACAAACTGCAGTCTGCCCTGGAGACTGCAAGCCTCACTGATGTCTAGCGAGCCCTGCATCCTGATGCACACCCATACATCTGGGCCAGGTTGAGTACTGGTGGTCTCACCATGGCCTTCCTTGACCACCTTTATGTCACCAGGCACCATCTGCCACTCCTGCACAGCGGCCACATCGTACCCTCGGGCCTGTCAGATCATGGTGTGGCCTGCTGTGAACTGAACCTGCTGGGGAGATCCTGCACATGTGCACCTAATGGTGCTTCAACATAAGCCTGCTTCAAGACACCTACTTCTAGGACTGCTTTGCCCACTTTTGGTGGGGCTGGGAGGCCATGAGACTGAGCTACTCCTCCTGGAAGCTATGGTGAGTTGAGGGCAAGGTATAGATCCAGGCTTTTTGCCAGCAGTACACCCAGCTGGCTAAAAATGAACTGCGCTGCCGTATCTGAGAGCTGGAGGAATATGTGGCAGAGCTCAAGGCTGCCTTGCTGGTTGCTGGCAGTGATGCAGTGCTGCGCAAGAGCTTCCAGTTCCACAGGAAATGCCTGCATGACTTGGTGGACAGTGCGGCCCATGGAGTGAGGATCTGTGCCTGCTGCCAAGAGCTGGCAGAAACCGATGCCCCAACCCACTTCTTCTTCAACCTGGAGTGGCAGCAGGTAGGCAGCAAACTCTTAGATCACTTCAAGACCCCTGAGGGCTGGGTAATCACAGACCTGGGCAAAGTATGTAAGTATGCCGTTGCCTTCTATTGTGAATTGTTTGCAGCTGAGTTGTCCTGCCCTGAGGCCACACAGGGACTCCACAAGGGCGTGCCATGTCTCTGTGTCCTGGAGGCAAGAGAGCTTGAGTGGGAATTGTCTCTGGAGGAGCTGACAGCTGCTGCAGCTGGCCTCACCTCCAGCAAAGCCCCAGGCCTCAATGGGTTACCTGCTGAGTTCTACAACACCTTCAGGCCTCTCCTCAGCCCCTGCCTCCTGTGCATTTTTCAGGAGAGTCTTGCCGACAAGGTTCTGCTGATCAGCTGCCTCTGAGTAGTACTCACGCTGATGCCCAAGAAGGGAGAGCTTGGCTGCATTAAGAATTGGTGGCTGGTCTCCCTGCTGCATGTGGACTATAAGATTCTGACCAAAGTGCTGGCAACCCACCTCTGCGCCATCATGGTCTCCATCACTGGACCTAAGCAGACTGCAACCCAGTCACAGCCAGTGAACTCTTTGGCCTACACATTAGCCTCATCTCTCTGTATCAGAAGGCCTTTGACTGGGTGGGACCCTGGAGGCCTTTGGCTTTGGGCCCCTCTTCACTGGGGCCCTCCAGGTCTTGTACCAAGATACCTCCAGCCTGCTCAAGATGAACAGCATGCTCTGCGCCCTGTTCTCCACATGCAGGGGAATCTGTCAGGGTTGCCCCCTGTTGGGAGTGGTCTATGCCCTGGCCATTGAGCTGCTACTGCATGCACTGTGGTGCCACCTAAGTGGTGTGGCCTTGCTATCGGCCATGGACCCATCCATTGGCTATCCACTCTGGCTGTTGGCATATGTAGATGACGTGACATCTTCCTTAACACCCAGGAAGATGTGTGGGCCCTGATGGATTGCCAGTGAGCCTACGAACACGCCTCTTTGGCCTGTATCAACTGGGCCAGGAGTGATACCCTGCTGCTTGGCACGTGGATCAGCGTGACTCCCCCCCCCAGATTTGCCAGGGGACCTCACCTGGTGCAGTGAGGGCCTCACGGTCCTGGGCATGTTTCTGGGGCCACCAACTTTCATGGCATGAAACTGGGACAGCCTTGAGGAAGGGGTGGAGGCCCACCTACAACGGTGGTGCTGGCACCTACCTAGCATCTCCTATCACTGATGTGTCCTCATTGCAAACAGCCTGGTGGTGGCGACCCTGTGGCACTGGTATGCCATATATGACCAGCTACAGAACCTACTAGAGAGGCTCCAGCGTCTACTGGTAGATTTTTTTCTGGGCTGGGCACCACTAGCTCCCATGAGCTGTTCTTTACCTACCTGTCACTGAGTGGGGCCAGAGATTGGTCGACCTTGCGGGCAACATGGCTGCCTTTTGCATGAAAGCCCTTCAGCAACTCCTCTATGGTGAGGAGTGCCTACGCTGGCAATAATAGGAGTGCTGATTCCTGCAGAGGGTAGGGGCCCTCAGCTTCAACTGGGAGCTCTTCCTGCTGGACCTTACACTCCTGAACTGGGCAGTGCTTTTGGCTTTCCATTGTAGCATGGTACAAGGCTGGCAGGCCACTTTCTGCCTCCAGCCCTGGGCCCAACACCTGTAGTTCCCGCAGCTGCTGAGGGAGCCCCTGGTGCACAACCCAGCCCTGAGGCATCCTGTGCCATGCCTCGCCTCCGCCAGCCTCATGGCCACCCTCATCCAGGCATGTGTCCTCTGCTTGAGTCATCCCCTTGACCTCACTTGGTCAGCCTGGCTCTCACCCAAGGCCCTTACCACCTGGCTAGGCATGTGCTCCATCCACAGCATGGGCCATCTCCTGCGTGACATCCAGGCTGCCCTCCCAGAAAGGCAGCAGCCACCTTGAATGACCATCTCCAGGCATGCCAGGTCCCCCACGCCACAGATGCCCCAAGTGAGGCTTTTCCCATACTGCCAGTCACCCTGGCTGCAGCCGGTGAGCTGGCCAGGAGGCCAGGCACCCTGCTGACACTCTCTGTGCCTCCTGACAGTGACACGAGTTGCCCCTTTGCTTTTCTGTCATGTAGAAGCCTATATGCCTGCGTGGTTCCTGTCTACCATGCCCAGATGTTGGTGGGCTGCCCCGATACACCTTGGCAATGGTGCCTGGGGCTGCCAGATTCCCCACCAGCCCACCCGGCTTGGCACACATTGTATAAGCCGCCAACTGCCAAGAAGACTGGTGACCTGCGGTGGTGGTTACTGCACAGCATCCTAGCTACTGGCATGTTTGTGTCCCACTTTGTCCCAGCTGCCTCAATGGCCTTCCCCTTCTGCCCCAGGAGCATTGAAGAGAACCTCTTTCATGCCTTCCTTGACAGTCCCCACCTGCAGCCACTCTTTGTTGCCCTTGAGCCACCTCTACGAGCGCTGGGCAAGAGCCTCTCAGAGACCACCTACATTTGCTCCTACCACGCGGCCAAGTAGGATCTCATCTGCCTGGCCAACTTTCTATTGGGTCAGGCCAAGATGGCCGTCCTTAAAAGCTGCCGCAACCAGAATGCTGGGACCAGCTCAGACGATCTCCTGTGGCTTTTTGGCCTCCTGGTGTGGGTGTGCCTCTCACTGGAGTTTGAGCATGGCCTGCTCTGGTGCCCATCTTTGAAGCACACTGGGCCCTTGAGGGAGCACTGTGGCACGTGGAGGACAGCTGTCTTCAATTCGCGCTCCAATATCATGACCAATCTGGGCAACCGGGCAGGTTCTGTGCCAGACTGCGACTCCCAGCTTGTGCTGCACCCTGGGCCCTCACCAGGCTGCTTTTTTCTTTTTTCTTTGTGTGGGACATTGAAGGTGTTGTCACGTGTATGACTGGATAGAGCAGGGTAGGAATCATTTGTTTATAGAGGGCTTTGGTCAATATGACTGCATGGCTGATGTTCCAATTGCATAACGGTATGTGAGGCATGACATATAATAAAGTGAAGCTGTTTGTCATGGTGTGATGTTATGAATGTAATGACATGGTACTCTTGGTTTCATGGTAATTTGTTTGCTTTGCTTTGTATATTGGACCCGGACCCCGGAGGGGCCAACTTTTTGTACCCTGAACCCCTGAATAAAGTAGTTAAGAAGTCAAAGTCCTTCCTTCCTTTTATTTGTTTGCTTTTTTAAGGGGAGAAAGGGGGAGTCTAGCCTTTGGATTCTTATGTTTTTATTTCATTGCACAGTCTGATATTACTCTGTCACCATGGAAATAGGACTGTGTACACAGGGTCATTCTGTGCTGGAGTGAAAGAGCCATGTCCATTAGCAATTTGTAGGTGTAACACAGGAGAAAAGGTTAATTGCTTGGTCATGAGAGTGATACTTCTCACAATATAAGAACAGGTGTCTGGTGTCACCTGTGCATTAAGTTGACTAAGTTCAGGGACTGATTTTTTTCCCCCCAAGGAATCACCAAATGCAGTTTGCTTTCTATAAACTACACATTTTGATAATGCTGAAGTCAATTCACTTCAGGCAGAACTGGTACAAGATTATCATCAAGCAGCATTTCAATAGTCTGTGGCTGACTTTCAGAGCTGCTAATATCATTACACTGTAGCAAACAGTTTATGAACTGGATTAGCTGAACAGCTGTTATCTCCACTCAGAAAATAATATCAGTGGCAGTAACTTCAACTGCTTGACTAGTTAGATGTTCTGCCTTTCTATGCCGATAACATTTTGCAACATTTGTAGAGTAAGAGGCAAGATGTCATTTGATTTAATTATAGAACCATAAATATTTTAGATACACAGAACTCATAGCATAGGTCATCCAGTCTATTTCCATGTGAATGCAAAATATTTGCGTGTTTAGAAACCCAATGCATATTGGAATATCAGAATTATATTCCTTTTATTAGCTTTTTTGATTGGTCTATGCTAGTTTTGTAGGCATCAGGTTAGCCAATCTTCTCTACAACCCAGCCAGTATCACAGTCTGTGCCATATGACACAGACTCTACAGACAGTACATTTTAGTAACTTCACTGGGCAGGAAACAGCAGGGAGAGAAATCACATTTCCAGAATAGCAGGGAAAATGGCCATCTAGATTGTGATTCTCACCAGCAGAGGTTTGTGCTGGGGCTGGCTCTGCTATATACCTCTTAATGTGGGCAGAGATTATAATTGTGGTTTAGAGTGGAGCTGGAAGATATGTTGGGCAGATGATGAGTATTGGAGGTCTGTGATATTGAACAAAGGATCATCTTTGGGCCAGGTTCATCAGCTACAGAAATTCTCTTTGGAAAGATTGCATTTCCAATAGAACTGATATTGAGTAAACTTGTATCATTAAAATACTTTGCTATAAAGCATAGTCTTTTTTTCTTTCCCATGAATCTGTCCTTTCTACTGAACAGTATTGCGGTAGGAACCTCAATATTTACCCTTGCTTAGATAGTTACAATTAGTCAAAAATCTATCTCTGGTGAAAGCAAGAAAAAAGTACTGTGTAAGTGGTGTGGCTATTGCTATAGAGCAATATTGCTGTTTGCTTTATCATCTGGGCTAGAAACCTTCCTATCAGATTAATTTTAGTACTTGTTTAGCACAAATTCCCAAAATGTAGGAATTTATCACTTAAGAGATTCTCTTAGTGTGTGTACACATCAGTGGACTTTGCCTAATCAAATACCTTACTCACCTTAAGCATGTAAAAGTTTTCAAAGATTAACTCCAAGGATAATATTTAATATTGAGAATATTAATACAATGCAAAAACCTCTATTTTTCATCCTCTATGGGCAGAGACAAATTCTACTTTCCATCACCTAGGAGGTTATTCCTGTTTGTAGCTACGGTTTAGTTTTATGAACTACTTTTCTGTGTTTTAAAAGGTAGCTCAGGCTTATCCTTGCAAGGTAGTAAAATGTGAGTGGGAGTCTCCCTTCTTTTTAGTAAAATGTAATGTTCAGTTTAATTTAGCTTAACTGCTTAACGATAATGTTACAGTTACCAAGTTGAGCACCCTGTAGTCAGTAGATGCAGACATTTAGAGCTGAATGTGAAACCTTAATTTTGGTTTCATATGTACAGATATTATAGGAATTTTGAATTAACAGATCATTGGGGGAAAACCACATAAAATGTTTTGCAGTCACATACAGCTGGACCCAAGCTTGTCACTGTTGGACATGGCTGCAGTGACCTTTTACTTGTGACAGCCAGACTTAATAATTCCAACCTCCTGCAGCTAAGAATAGACAGCATCTTCCTCAGAAAAGCACCCGTTGGGTTGGAAGGCAGCAACCTGCCTATGTATTACCCAGTTTACTAAAAGCTTGTTTCCACGGTACTCCACTAGCTTCACTATCTCTTTACTAAATACAGAGACAAACTGATTTTTTTAAATCCTAATTTTCAAAGCCATTTATTACTTTGAATTTTCAAGCTACCTTAGAGGCTTCTTGTCTCTCTACAGCTGTGATGTCCCTTGACAGCTGTACTCTTCAGGGACAATGGAACTGTCAGCCCCACAAACTAGATTGGTCCTACACCCTGGTGCCATGACGTTTGCAGTAGATTCAAATTATCCTGAACCCCAGCAGCCCTTCTGCAACGTTATCCTTCTCCCAGTACCTCAGAGACATACTAATATAAGGAAGAGGATAGACACTCTTACGTCACTTTTAGAATCCATAAAACGTTAGCCAATTTTTGGGGGGGATCTTTTAAGGCAGTCAGCACAAGAAATAGAAGAAGCATTGTGGAAATTGTTCTACGTTACAGTGTATCTTGGTGTATGGAGTAGTCCTTCACCAGACTAGTCTGTCACAGAATTTTAAATACGTCTGTTTTACAGGTCTGTGGAGAATGATGGAGTTCAGCGCACCCTTAGACCACTAAATATGCATTCACAGTGCATCCTTCCTAGGTGTGTATTTAACAAGCTTTGCAGAGAGATAATGCACACTGGGTAAGTGATTTGTACCATATCTGTGTTTATTTAGCATAAACTTCCTAACCATTATACCTCAGTGAGGACTCTATTCGTGCCATACCGCAGTTTTCAACCCTTCAATGGCTTTGGCCCTGTTAGTGTTCAAAGAGCGGTGGCAACTTCTTTCTTTCCTAAACAAAGCACATTTCCCTCCAACATACTTAAGTTATTTTGCTTACATGTTCAACTAAATGTTTTTGGGTAGAGACCAAACATGAAAAATTTCAGGACAAAGGAATAGTGTGGCAGGAAAGGTAAAATCATACTGTAAGTTTTGCCACCTCTCCTATAGGATGAGGAGCAGCTCTCCTAGTGTCCTTGTCATGGGAACTTAGCATTATATTGCTCTGTGATGTGAATGAGTAGCCACTTTTTTTGAAGAACCCTGATAAACAATAAGGATTGCATCCCACATTAATACTTCAGAATGTTGTGGCCACATCTACTTGACTTGGATCAACACATTATATAACACAATTCCACTTGATCATACAGTCGAATTTCCTAATGGACCTAAGGGGTAGTTCCAAAAATGCATTTAGGGTTTGTGATATCGAGCAGTTCAGTGCCTAACTTCTAGGCCTCTAATTGCAGAGTGGAATTTATGGTTCTGAGCTAGACACCTAGGTTTCCTATAAAATGCTTGGGGAGAGAGATGCTTAAGAATTAGATCCCCAGAAGCCACCGTGATGAGCCTAAAATTCTTGAGTAGGAAGAAAGCAAGCTATGTGCCTTAAGAAGTGCCATACTGGGTCAGACCAATGGTCCATCTAGCCCAGAATCTTGTCTTTAAAGGTGGTGGCTCTTGTACAGAGCCATCTCCACGAGTGTGTATCTGGCACACTTCACAGACACCCCCACCATGTACCTTTTCTGTAAACAGAGGAGATCTTGGTATGTGCTTACCTTGAGCGTACCAGAATGCAGCCTGTCCACCACCTCTTCTTGCTGAGGTTCTGTCTGCACTTCTCCCTTTCCTTTTATGCAACTTTTCTTTTATGCACTTCCTACCCAAGCCCCCACCAAGTCCCAAGGACTCCTGGTGAACGTCCTCCTAGCTCTAGCTAAGCTAGCCATCTATCAGACCAGGAAGGAGGCTCTGGTTGGAAGGAACACTGGTGACTGTGGGGCTGTCTTCCTGTTCCTCACACCTGCATACCCCCAGACAAAATTTCACTGGGCAGTGCCTACTAACTCTTTCAACTCATTCAAGAGGCAGTGACTGCTGTCCAGTATGTTCGGCTTCGTGTGTCCCCTTGGAACATTCACTGTTAACTTTGACCCACACTCCTGTCTCTGTTATCATTTGTTATGCATCTAATGGCCTCCCTCTAAGAGAAAGAAACTTTTAGTTTTTGTGTATGCCTAGATCCACAAGTTTTCTACGCATAACAAATAGGCCTGTCTTCAAAAGTGGCAGTAGTGGATACTTTAGTGGGTAAACATTGAGCTGGATATATTAGAATAAACTTTCTGACTATGAGGGTGGACAAGTACTGGAACAGGCTGCTTAGAGAAACTGTGAAATCACCATCTCTGAAAGTTTTCAAAAGTAGGTTGGAAAGACACTTAGTTGGGATGGTTTAGTCTGGGCTGATCCTCCCTTGAGCAGGGCTCTGAACTAGATAACTTTGTAAGGTCCCATCCAGCCAACTTTCCTATGATCCTATCTAGAGTGATCTATCCTCTATTTATTACCCTTCCTGGATAATAAAGTAGGTTTAGAGATGCCAGAGGAAGCATTTTCAACTGTACTCTTCAACAACTATTAATAGATGTATCATCCATGAATTTGTCTAATCCCTTTTTGAACCTGGCATGCTATCTCCCTCTCATCTCCCTCTCCTACCTTCTGTGGCAATGAATTCCACAAATTAGTTGTGTTGCACAAGAAACTACTTTCTC
The DNA here is from genome assembly GCF_052110815.1 of Crocodylus siamensis. Taxonomy (NCBI): domain Eukaryota; kingdom Metazoa; phylum Chordata; order Crocodylia; family Crocodylidae; genus Crocodylus; species Crocodylus siamensis. The sequence continues at coordinate 172,539,265 of NC_143399.1, forward strand.
TTGTTAGTTTCAAACCTGTCTCCTACTAATTTCAATGGGTGTCCCCTAGTTTTAATATTCACAGACTTGGTGAATAACAGTTCCCAGTTCCCTTTGGCCATACCCTTTATGATTTCATAGCCCTCTTTTATATCCCTCTTCTGTATTCTCTTTTCCATACTAAAGAGTCCTAGCCTTTTTAGTCTCTTCTGCCATGGGAACTCCCACATGGCCTTGATTATTTTGGTTGCCCTTCTCTGTACCAATTCCAATTCTAGTACATTCTTTTTTGAGATATGGAGACCAGAACTGTACACAGTATTAAAAATGTATTTGTATGAATGTGTTTAGTGGCATGATGATGTTTCCATTTTTTTCACTTTCCTTCTAAATTATGCCAAACATTTTATTGGCTTCTTTTGTTGCTGTTGACCATTGAGCTGACATTTTAAAAGAACTATCTGCAATGATTCCAAGGCCTGTTTCCTGAGTTGTACCACCTACTTCAGAACCCAGCATTAGTTGAGGTTATAATTGAGGTTATTTTTCCCCACATGAAATATAATTTGGTATCATCTGCTGTAGCAGGTTCAGATTAGTGTAAACATACAGTCTCTTGAGTTCATTCACCATCTTTTCTGGTATCTTTACTTCCCCAGGACAAACTGCCTCCTGGCAGGCGTCCACATAAACAACTCAGTCCATAAACCAAATGCGTATATCACACAGGGGTCTTCTAGACCCAAAGAGAATCCTCAGGAATGGGTCTGCTTTGCCCTGCCTGCTTTCTGTCTTGCTCCTCTATTTTCTTCAGCAACAGGAAGATTCACAGTCTCTATGCTACACTTGCAATCCTCTTGGAGAGAGGCACTCCTGGCATGATTGCCAGGCTCCTCTGTGAGCTGAACTGCCAGCTCTCTCCCACTCAACACTCCAATCTCTTTTGCAACTCTCAGCTTCCAGTCCACAGCTCTGTCTCTCCCTGACAGCACCTGGCTCTAAGAGAGCCTTTTAGCTGCCCAGATGCCAGCTAGTCATCTGCCTCAGCTGGTCCCATTCCCTAAGTAGCCTGTAATCAGGTGTTGCTGCCTGCAGCTGGACTAGTCCTCCTAGCAAGCTTGCAAGCAGCCACTTACCATGTGCACCTGGCTGTAGCTCATGAAAGCATGCAGGCAGCTACAAGCCCCTTGAAACATTCAGCCTGTTACATCTGCAAACCTGGAGATTTCACAGATCCCCTATTTCCAGATAACTGATGAAAATGTTGAACACTTTTGACCTCCCTTTATCCTGGAAATAAATCACTTAGTCCTACCCTGTGCTTCTAGCTCTCAATCCACAAAAGAACCTTCCCTCCAATCCTGTGGCAACTCAGTTTTCCAAAAGCCTTTGCTGAGGGACCTTGTCAAAAGCTTTTTTGAAAGCCCAAATATATTATGCAGCCCTTTTTTCCACAGGCTTTTTACCACCCTAAGAGAACTCCAGCAGACTGGTGAGGCAGGATTTCCTTTTATAAAACCATGCTAACTTCCTGATTATATTTGTTCATGCTGATAATTTTATACTTTATTATAGATTCTACCAACTTGCCAGGGATGGAAGTACAGACTCACTCCTGGTCTGTAGTTCGCAGGATCACCTCTGGTGCCCTTTTTGAAGGTGTTATGTTGGCAACCCACCATTCCTTGTGAACACAGAGGCTATTTGTGATGTTAGGTTGTATACTATTCCATCAGTTCTGCAATTTCACCTTTGAATTCCTTCAGAACTCTCAGGGAAATGCAATTCGGTCCTGATGATTTATTAGTGTTTAATTTATTGATTTGTTTTAAAACTTCTGTCATTGTCACTTCAGCGTGGTCCAACTCTTCAGACCTATCTCCTGGGAAGGACTGATTTGACATGGGAATCTCCCAAGTTTCTTCTGTGGTAAAGATAGATGAAAACAATTTATTTAGCTTTTGTGATTTGGCTTTATCTTTCCTGAGAGCATCTTTTCCATCTTTGTCATATAATGGTCCCACTGATTCTCCCCCTGGCTTTCTCTGTCTGATCTATTTTTAAAAGTTATGATTAATTTTCACATCTTTTTCTAGACACCTCTCAAATTCTTTTTTGGCCTGCCTTATTTTACTTCTACACTTGACCTGCCAGAGTTTCTGAGCTTTCCTGTTTTCCTCATTTGGGCATGCTTTCCATTTTTTGAAGGATGTCTTTTTGCTTTGAATGGCCTCCTTAATTCTGCTATTGAACCCTGCAGTGTTTTTGCTGGTCTGCTTGGTACCCTTTTTGATTTGTGGTTTATACTTTCTTGAGCCTCTAATACGGTCTTTTTAAAAAGCTTCCAAGCTGTTTGCAGGCCTTCTATGTTTTTTGACTGATCCTTTTAACATGTTTCTAATTAACTTCTTCATGTCATTTCTGTTCCTAAAGTTCTATATTGGCATAGTGGATTTTTTTTGGCTTACTGCCTCCTGCTATAATGTTGAATGTGGTTATGTTATAGCTGCTATTACAGAGTGTTTTATCAAGAGATACTCTTGAACCAGATCCTGTGTCTAGAATTGTTTCTCCTTTTGTGGATCCCAAGATGAGTTGTTCTAGGAAGCAGACATTTATTGCATCCAGAAATTGTATCTCTACATCTTGCACTGGTGAAGTGTTTTCCCAGTCTATGTGGGGATAGTTGAAGTCTCCCAGTATTATTGCTTGTCCCATTTTAGCAGCTTCTCTAATCTCCCCAAGCATTTTGCAATTATTTTCACTTTTCTGACCAGGTGGTTGGTAGTACAATCCTAGAACTATACTCTTTTTATTCAAGTATAACATTTCTACCCATAGGGATTCCATGGTCATTTTGCTTTCAGAAAGAATTTTTATGCTGTTATGTTTATATTATCCTTACCATACAGTACCAGCCCTACACCTTTATGTACTACTCTGTCATTCCTATATAGTTTGCAATACAGTGTAACAATATCCTTAATTATTATCCTTCCACCAGGTCTCTGAGATGCCTATTATGTTAAAGTCTCTATTTAATACCAGGTATTCTAGTTCACACCTCTTATTATTTAGGTGTCTGGCATTTGTGTAGAAGCACTTATAAATGTTATACTTGTTCAGCTACCTGTCTCTGTGCATGTTATTTGATGGGTACTCTAGATGTTCTGACTTATCCTCACTATTATCTACAGTTATACTTGTTACTCCCCTGCTATCCTTTTCAAGACATCTACCCATCCCTTAAGGCACCTTCACTATTTGCACCTAATTTGATACCTGCTTTGTGTATCAAATTTAGGCACTATTAGCCTAAAATCACTAGTTTTAAGGCACATTAAGGGTGCACATGTGTAGACTTGTGCCCTTAATGTGCCTTAAAAATGACTAAAGTGCCTTATATCAGTACCCATTGAGTAGCTCCACCTTCTTTGTTCTGTTAAGAGTTCCCTATGGCTAGTTAACAGTAGACCCACAGCTTCCATGGTCCTTATTTTCTAGTCAACATATTTATAGAACGTCTTCTGCTTATTTTTAACCCCCTTCACCAGGTGCAGCTCATTCTTTATCTTTGCCTTTCTGATTTCTCCTTGCAGGTTCTTGTTATTTCCTGGTACATTTTCTTGGTGACCTGCCTATTGCCTTTATACTTTCCTTTTACACATAAGACATTTTAGAAACTCCTTGAGCAGCCACATTGGTCTCTTGCCATTCTTCTTGTGCTTCCATTGTGTCAGGACAGTTCTTCTTGGGTTTCAAATACTGTGCCTTTCAGAAGCTTCCAGCTCTCCTGGGTGCTTTATCTTTCAGTCTGTCTTTCCATGGCACCCTGCCTATTAACTCCTTGATTTGGATAAAATAAACCTTTCTGAAATCTGGTTTCCTAATTTTGCTGATCTAATGGTTTTCCTGTCTCGAGATCTGGAATTCTCTCACATTGTGATTGCTACCTCCCAAGTTGCCCACCACCTTCACATCCTCCACCACTTCTTCCCTTTTGGTCTTGACAAGTTTTAAGACTAATGATCCCCTAGTTGTAGCCTGAAACAGAAAGTTGTCCTCCATACAAGTTAGGAACTGGATTGACATTTGATGCTTTTCTACATTGTTCATCCAGATGTCCAGAAAACTGAAGTTGCCTATCGGTACTCTCCCATAGCTTTTGGATAGATTTGTTGCTTAAAGAGTGCCTTATCCATCTTCTCTTCCTGATTTGGTGGTTAATAATAAATCTGCATATGTTTTCCCTATGATGTGGCTAATGGAGGTTCAAGAAGTTACTGTTGCTAGACAAATAATAACTGATACTAACTTGATAACAAAACCAACCATTGTGTTTTATTTTTTGACTAATTACAATATCCAGTCAATTTTAATATGTTTTATGCTGGTTTTGATTCCTGATTTTTTTTTAAATGACTAACATGGTCAGACTAATAAATTCTTCAGTCCTTTGGCCTTTGCTTGATAATGAAATTTTATTTCTGGAAATCTTAACACTGGGACTTTGAACATATACTCTGAATAATTGATGGCATCTACATGCTATTATGTAAGTCTCCTCCTTATCTTTTGACCCATGAGAGAATCTACACTGCAAGGAGTGGATGTGGAGTGGACTATGTGGCTCACTGCAACCCCGTGACAGAAGTATTTGGAGTCCACTGCTAAAAGTGCCTCTCTGACTAGAGAAGAGTGATCTGCATTTGCCTCAGAGTGCAGAAAAGAACTTTTGAAATGTAGCTATGCTATCTAACCCAGAAGAGAGCATTTGTGTTAATGCACACTTGTTTCCTTCCAATCTGATATTAAGAGGTGGAATGAGAGTTGTAAATCGTAATGGTGAAAAAGAAAGGGGCCATGTGTAAAGGCACAATCCAGCTCACTCTAATTAACATTTGCTAGGCCTGGGGCATAATGCTTCTCTTGCTCATCTGTTACCCTGATGAAAACAAGTCAAATTTATTCAGGTGCAGCTTATTCCCTCCATTATGCTTAGCCAGCTCTTCTTGTAAGTAGGAGAGCAGCAGCAAGAGATTAGTCCTTCTCAGCTCCCTATTCCACAGGCTCTGAGAGGAGAGAGTTCTGCTTAATAACAGAGCTAAAATCTCAGTAGATTATATTCAGCTGTTCAGGAAGCTGAAGTGCCTTCTATTGCTTTCCTCTACTATTCAGTGTTAATTTAATTGACACTTCAATTTAAAATAAAGACAAATATTAGCTGAAAAATACATTCCAGCACTATCATTATTTGGACTACTGTTAATAATACCAGCAAGAGACAAGTCATGCATTTGCCTTAAAGAACATGGCATTTCATTTTTATTAATCAGGCGCTGTTAATTAAACTACATATCATCATTCACTTCAGACTTTCAGCTGCTTAGAGTCTGATTAAAACAGTTGGGGGAAGGGCAGATTAAGATGGCAATAACCTGAGATCAGAGGGCTTTGCTAATTCAGTGATTGCCTACTTAATTTGTCAGCTTATTTGCTCTGTTTTAGAAGTTAATGAGAATTTTGAACACATAAATAACCCACTATTTTTACTCTACTTCAGAATGAATGTCTACTCTTAGTACTCCTGGCTATTCTCTCTGCTGGACACATTAGCAATCAGTACAGAATCTACAGACCAAATAGGTGGGAAAGATTAAGGTAATCACCATGGTATATAATGTGACTGTACTGAGGCACGCTGTACTGAGGTCCTAGAAAATGAGGGTCTAACTACTTATGAACCACGCAGTATGTCTTTTACTCAAGGAGATAAGGCCACCTGCCTGTTTTGAAGATAAGTATTGTATGCTACAGGCCAAGCTTTCTAGAGACCTAAATCCATCCTCCTTTTGTACTTACACATCCCCGGGCTCACAAATACCAATCAGCCTTCACTGCTTACTCACAGTTCCTACAAAATGGAGTTTCCCAGTGTTTTTTCTGCTGATTGTGCTAATCAGGAACAAAATTGATTGCTGTTAAGATTTTCTGACCATAAACCAGCTACTGCTGCCTGTTGAAAATCATGAACAGGATATTTATGTTTATTGTTTTCTAATTGAAAGAGAAGACACAGTTATGATTGTATATTGTATGATTATATTAAATTTAGATGTTTTGGGGTCAGTGGGGGAAGGAATTTTTCTTTTGCAACAGAATGAACTTCATAAAATGTATCTTTTTGATATCAGTGTATGGATTTTATTTACACATTAAATTGGGAGTAACTGCATATTAAAATTTTAGTCTTCCATTGCATATTAAAGCCAGATGATGACATTTTGAAATCACCTTTCTTTTTTACTGAAGTCTTATTAATTTTTTCATTATTCCACCATTTGCTGTTTTTGTCTTGGTTTGTTTTTCAGTAGAAGTGCATATGAAAACACAAGACATTGTGTACCACTATATCAATATTTACCCCTACATGTCAAATTGTGTGGGTCATCTAAAAGGATTAAGACATTTTTGTTTAGCCCCCCGGCCAGGAGGCTGGAATTCATCATCAGTTACCAACCAGTGACTGAAAAAAAACAACCTGGGAAGTATATTAAATTAAGTCCTATCTCCAGAGTTCAACAACCAAGTATATCCCAATACTTTTACAACCAATTCTAAAATCTAAGGCCACATCTAAATGAGTGTGGATTTTTGGTTCCCCAGGGACAAGTAGTGGCAGGACACCATGCACCACTGCTACTTGTCCCCATGGAACAGCCATGCCATGTGTCCTTTGGTGCACAGCATGTTACCCTGGGTAGGGTAGGGGGAGGCAGCAGCCAGCACTAAGCTGGCCCCCAGCAGCCTTACCTGGGGTCCTGGGGGCATCCTGAGGCTGCAGCAGTGGCAATTCTGCTGCACATAGCCTGGCCAGTAGCTGGAGCATGGCACACCCTTGCAGCGTGGAGATGTGGCACCACAGATGTGTCTGCAGTGCCATATACCACTTTGCCGAGCTCATCTGGACGTCGCCTAAGGGGTAGTAATTTTGTTCCACAGGGTGGTATTTTATCGTCATTCTTCTAACTCCTAAGTGAAAAATAAGTATAGACTTTCAGGTATGGTTAAATTAATATACATAGATGGCAACAAGATAACTGGCCAAACATAGATATCCATGCATGCTGAATGTCAGAAAGTAACAATATTTCTAAAAGTAATAGTACTATTACTAATAATAATAATTTAGTGTTTCTTTGTTAGAAGATGAGGAGTTTTTAAAATGTTTAGTAGCTTTTTATTTGGAGAATGATAGTATACTGATGATATCAGCATACTGATGATCTCAGCTTACTCTGCTTGCTAATAGTTTCTTCATTAAAGGGCTAATAACATAACAGTATTAAACAGTAAGGAACAAGCCATTCTGGTTTGTGGTTAGGCATGAAAAATATGCAGTAAGATAATAATATTGCTATACTATACCAATACATTTCATTTATCTGCAAGCAGTTTTCCTCTAAAATAATACAGAAAGGAATACTTCTTATTTTTGGAGGTAATTGAAGAATGTTAGTTTATGGATGAAAAGGCAAGAGGAACACTAATAAATACTATTGCCTTGCAACTGGACATTTATCACTCTCACTGGAGGAACTTGTATGGTAAGAAGCATGAGCACAATAAGACAGATTTCCAGATTACATTTTATTTCTCATAAAGTTCTTCACAGAGGACTGTTTGACCTTCCCATATCAGGCTGGTGTGGGTAGAAGATGGTTGGTGATACAATCTCATCAGCAATCTCTAAATTTTATAAAAAAATTTATCTTTTATTATATGTCGGTCATCGTGGAGTCTTGGCTCCGGCTATATATGCAAATAATTATATCAATTAAATAATCAAATATGTAACTACATGTTTAAGAAAAAAGATTAATATAAACCCAAAAACTACTCAAGGTTAACTGAAAATATTGCCATTCTATTTTAGAAATAATGTTTAGTCAATCTGAAACCACTTATAACTCCTTACAACAATTTTGAGACATCTCATTTTCACCAAAGAATTGAAGAGGATCTGGGTATTCTGAAGATAAATTCAAACAGGGACTAGATGTAAGATTACTTTTTAGTTATTTTTATTATTTGGGGATAATTTCTCCTTAGTACATCTGACTCTTCAGTAGAACACGCACACTTACATACATATGTATAAATATTGATTTTATTTTATTTGCAATTTGTTTCCTTATTTTACATTACTTTCTATTCTTTTTTCCTGTAGTTTGTTAGTATTATTACACTGCACTTCAGTTTCATGCATGCATATATCTGGTATTACTTTAATAACAGGTATTTTGCACCATAAAGATTATTATTGCATTAACATTTCCAAACCTCTTATTAAAAGTTTTTACCAAAATGACAACATCTCTGTAACATTCTATTTCCTTATATGCAAAGCACTGCATGCAACTGTCACATCATATTAGCTGGGAAAGCCTTTTGATTATAAGCACTGAAAGGCACACACAGAGTAAGTCAAATAGTAAATAAAAATAGACATTTTTGCCAATTTGTGGTGTCAGATTTTACAATATCATATTTCATTTATTCATCTTGCAGGAGTCTGTCATAGAAGAAATTGTCAGCTTCATAAAAATGGGTATTTTGAGGTTTCCAAACTAGTGCAGAAAAAATGAAAAATCACATACTGTTTTGCCAATAATGTGGTGTATTGCTTTTAATTGCTTTTTAATTATCATTGTATTGTTGTTTCCAGCATTGTGACTGATAATCAGATCAACGGCAATTTGGATACCAAAGCTGCCTTCCTTATGCACTCAAATCTTCTGTTAATTGTTTTAATTTATTAATGATCATATTATAATAGCACTCAAGGGTCTTGATCAAGCTATGGACCCTGACAGGCACAAAGAGATGAAGAAACAGCTCCTGCCCAGAATCTTTACAGAAGTTTTGTTTCCAAGGAATATCCAACTATTACTAAACTATTACTGCCTCAGGGCATTTAACCCATGCAGTAGCTGGAGTACTTTTACCTTACATTTACAAAGCAGGGACTTAACTCACTTGCAAGCATTCATCACATTCAGTTTAGGTTTAGATGGCTTGCTTTACCTGTCTAAACTTAAACCAGGAATGGTGCTTGTAGACATTCACTGCTGCCAGGAGCAGCATAGACAGCCAGAGGAATGTAACTTGGTGGGGAGGAGGGGAGCTACCAAGTCCAAGGGGGCTTGCGGATCCAGTGGGGGCTTGTGGATCTACAGCTGGGAAGGAAGGGGTATTACCCAGTCTGGGGGATGGGAGTTGGGGGTTTAAAAATAGCCCAGTCAAGACCAGGGGGATAGGAACAGTGCAGTTCTTGGGCTGTGACAAGTGGCTATGAGTGTATACAGGCTTGGTCAGGTTAACTCTTCATTGATCTAAAGTTGGTTAACACTTTATCAATCTGAAGTTCACTTCCTGATGTGATCTAACTTAGATTGAGTGCACCATTTTGGGGGCAATTTAAGCTTTGGGAATGTCTGTATGACTGGCCATTTAGATTACCTTAACCATGGTTAGATCAATCTAAATGTAACACACATATGTACTCTATACATTCTTTTAAAAAAATTACATCTCTTTGTTTGCCCAAGTCATATCTCACCATAGTTGCAAGAGTTGCTCATACTACATTGTAATTAGAGGGTTTCTGTTTTGAATAAAATAGAAAGAATCAAAATACTGTAGAAGAACATAGGAAAAAGCAGCAATACAATAGAAAATATTTCTCTGTTTAGAGAATTCGCACTGTAATATTTGTCTATGTTCATTAATCCTTTTGTTTAATATCAGAGTACAGTATTACTGACATTTTGCATATATACAACAGAGCTGAATGACTCTGCAGGATTCCTGCATCTCTCACATCTCTACTACATGTTTCTGTATTCTAAATCAAAAGCATTCCAGACTGATGCTGAGCTGAAATGAAAAGGCTCATCTGCTCTCACCTGTACAACTATGAAATGGATTGATACCAGGTATGATCTTAACTGATTACCACTTTGTGTAAGGCTAAAGGTTTAATGCATTTGGTTTGGGCTTATTTCTCCACCTAGAGAAGTAAGCCCAAACAACTTTTGTTGGGTCTAGTATTAACCTTGTAACTGGACCTGAAGGAAAGAAATTTAAGAAACCTGAGTCAGCCATTAAACTACCCTAATTCTTGCTATGATAGATTCAAAGCTGATGACAGTGATCAATATTAAATCATCCATACTTTGTAAGCATAATATTTGTTAGTATTGTGAACACAGAAGCATATTTATTAATAAATGGCATCTAAAAATGGAGTACTAGTATTACTAAGAAAGTTCTTAAGAAGAACAGATTCTGATACGTACACTAGTTCTAGACAAAAAATTGTAAATAACAAATCATCTGAACAAAAAAAGGAAAAAGTGTAAATGATGGAAAAAAAGAAGTGCTTCTCTTCTCTCAGGTTTTTATTTAATCATACAAATGGTAGCTATTGAAATTCCTCATAATTCTGAAACATTAGTAACAGTGTGTCTGCAAAGTCATTTGCAAAGATGGATAAGTGTTCACAAGTCGAAACACCTTATATATGAAATGTATTGCATGGGCCTGTCAGTTAATACCTGGACATCATTACCACATTTTGGGGGTCTAGCTATATAACGGTTAAAAACTGACAGATTTTTTAAAATGATTTAAAAAAAATTCATTGGAAATGCTTGAAATGACATTTTGATTCTCCCATTGTCTCTTCAAGATATCGATGACTTCATTCCCGTTTCTCTGACTAACACAGCTATAACATTAATCAGAAGTTATATTGACTTAATAATTATCTGATTTTTACTACTTCAATAACACTTTAAGTACATATGACGGGTCATCTTCAAATAAAGGAACTTACACGAAAGCAACTAGTTTAGGAAATGGGTCGACAAATGCTTCTGTGTGTGTGTATATATTTATGCTTTCTGTTGGTTATAAGTATGTTGATGGGTCTTTATTTTTACATTGAAACAGGAGAATGACATTTTAAAAATACTTTTTAAAGTATTTAAAGCAATAAAACAATTTAGTATAGCTCCTAAATACTAATGTATACTAATTATAACTATATAATTTATAGCTTGATTTCTTTACAGGGTAGAATTTAAGGTTGTTTGCAATTGGCCATTTCCATACCTTAGCCTTTTGAGTTTCTTTCTGGTTTTACTTTCTTCTAATTGTATATATATTTTTTTACAATCGCATCATTATAATATTTATTAATACTAGTTTGTTGATATGTGTCTGAGGTTTAATTCCATTTGAATGTATATTTTTTGTTCAGGAATGTAAATTATTCCTTTTCATTTACATTATTCTGCCAGAGCAAAGAGTTATTGAAGCAGAATATTGGTTTTAGGCATTTTCTTGTTAACAGAAGAACGTTAAAGGCCAATATGCGTTTGATAAAAATGCAATATTCTTCGCAGATGAATCTGCCTTAAAAACTAACCTCATGTAAATTCTACGGTGGAGACCACTGGAAAGCAGTATATTGACTGCTGAGCACTGCTATTGAAGGAGGACAAAGTACTCCATTATAATGAATACAGATTACAGTGATTGTGAGGGAACAAGAAACTTCTGAATGATTCTATTTATTCTGATGCTTTAACAAGAGCACTTTAAGGAATCCAAATACTGACATTTTCCCCAAAATTGCTTTCAGTGTTCTTATTTGTAATGAGTTTTCATGTTATGAAGCGCTACCTACAGAGGGGCCCTGCTGACATCTGTATAATGGCAGCATGACTTATGTGTGCTGAAGCCACAAACAAGTTATTCAGGGTATCCCGAAAGAGTGAAACTTTTCTAATACATTGTCACTTATTCTGCATGTATCACATTCTCCACAATGAGGTTATTATGCTAATGATTTTTAAAGTTTTTAGAAATCTGATTGGTGTAATTTTTTGGTTCATATGAATTCAGGCACGCTGTTTATTATAATGGGTCCAACTTCAGAAGGGCAGGAGGAAAAGAAATAGTAGTTCCTGTCAGTTAGCAAGTACTTAATGAATTTAATGTGCTTTAGTAATACTGTTTACTGCTATTTTGTAAATAGAATCTCATGTGGTATTAATTTAAACAACTTACACAAGTTTAAATATATTATATCTCCATGACATTTAGGAATCAGAGTAGACAAGCAACTCAGGTCCTTAGTCCTGCCATCCATGCATTTTATGATGTCTTTAGCTTCCCTGATCAAGCTTCTGGACTTCATATTATTTAATATATATTGATTCTTACCTGTTTTTTCTCTGCATCCCTCAACTGTTATATAAGACCTTTATTTTTTTAATTACTGCCCCCACTTTGACACTGAACTAAAACGGGCTTTTAGTTAAAGACTTCCTCTTTTTTTGATTGTAGAATAATGATGTATTGGTCATTTAGTAAACTCTTATTAAAGAGCATTCATATTTTACTGCATATATTCTCTCCCAGTTACTTTTCTTCTTAAATTGACTAAATTTGTGGACACTTTTTTGAAGTATCAGGCATATATTCTTCTGGTTGTAAATGCCCTTTGTTTGACCTTACTAGTCATCAGGGATCTTGGTTTTCTCTGATTTTAAAAAAATCCCCAATTATTGGTTAAAAAAAGTACCCCCAAATCCACATTTTTCCATCATTAAATGAAATGCCACTATATATATATGCATATATTAGTGGTGTTTCATTTAACTCACAGAAAACTATGGATTTGGGGTTACTTTTTTTTTTAACTGAAAAGTGGGGATTTTTTTTTAAATCAGAGAACACTAGGATCCCTGTTGATCACTGGCCCCTATATAGCCAGTAACTTCCAGACTAGTGATTAATCCATAGTTACCCATCAGAATGATTTTTAAATTGTTATGGTCATATATCCTGTACTAAAGGGGAAAGGAGGGAGGGAGGGAGTAGGAAATTGCTGGTTTTTTGCTTGCCTCCCAACACAGTTGTACTAAGTTTACCTCAGAATCACACTAAACTCTATGTCAGGGGTCCACTAGAACTATATGTAACAGTTGTATATCTAGCTGGTTGAATACTATTCGCTTAATGCATTATTTAGCAAAAGTTGACAGTGTGCAATGAATAATTTATTCACTTTTGTTGCTGTCTTTGACCAGCTTTAATTGTAACCTGTAGTGCAGTGCCGATGCAGTAAAGAGATGAAACAGTAAGTCCAGCTCTTGCTAGGGTATCTAGAGATCTAAGGCATCAAACATCATGGTCTATGTTGAAGTTAAAAATCCTGCTGTTATTCTTCCTTATTCATTCTTTTAAGTTCTTCTCTATTCTTTCCTCTTATATGTCATCTTTTCTCTTCCTGTCCTTTTCCTTTTGCTATCTGTCAACTTTCTGTCATCCTTCTATGGTTGCCCCTCTAATATCTTTTCAAAGCTCATTTTCTCTTACCTATACCTTGTATACTTCTCTGTTTTCCTCTTTTAAATTCCTTCCTGTATTTGTTAAAAGAACTATATGCACTAAAACACCAACATCTTAAGACAGCACCTAAAATACCAGTGTAGTATACTAGCATACACAAATAAGAATATAATGTGTTTGGCTAAGTACAGACATTCAAAGAGCCCAAGACAGAATTGATCAAACTTATACGGGTTCCTGTAAACAGCATAGGCTAGTTTGGGAGCAAACAGAACACACTTTTGCACTTTGGTGGGTTCCACCATTTTTAAACTGGTCTATGTGCACCAAACTTCTGTATTGTTATGGGTTTAGACTGGTTTCCAAGACCTTATATTGGTAAAAATGTAATACCTGTACTTGGCCTTAGTGTACACTAATATAAGACAAGGGGCACGTCTACATGAGATGCTAATTGTGCAGTAGCCTTATAACATTGTGCAATAGCATGCTAGGCAAAAATGGTGCCAATACACTACTGCACCATAGTATTAGGCTACTGCATGGTAAGCATCACTAAAAACCTGTGTACCAGTGCTACTGCACAGTAGTGCAAGTTACTGCACACTGATTTAGTACATGGTTAACCAAGTACTAAACTTAATGCATGGTAACTACAGCACATTAATGAACATGTACACATGCCCAGTAAGTTGTATTGCATTATTTTATGTTGCATTGTATTGTATTAAAATATAATCTAGACCTTTAAGCCTCTTCTGTATTAATGGACCCTTCAAAAAACATTTCTACATTTCCAGAAGCTTTCTTAATAACCAGTAAATAATTACAGTTGTGTGACTACAGTACTGAAATTGATTTTTCATAATACCATTACTTGATATTGTGTCTCACCACCCCATGTTAAAAAATGTGTGTGCTAGACATATTGAATTTGTGGGACAACTGCATGACTGCAAAATACATCACGCTGTCCAGAACAGAGAAAGAAACTAAGCTAATCTATATCTTATTTTCAAACTGCATCATCTTTTAATCAAGCCACAAATACACCTAAACTGATTCAACTAAATGCCTGGGGTGGGGAGGGGGAAGAGAGATATTAGATCTGATCCTATTCCTCCAAGAGCCAGACTCAATACAGCTCCTGACAAATTGGAGTTGGCTCCTTATGTACAAAACAGTCTTGGAAAGAAGGTGCAGACATGAAAAAGAAAGGAAACAAGGTTCTACTTGCCTGAACCAGGTCCAACCTGCCTTTCCATACAAACTAACCATGTTTGAGTTATACTACTATCATACAGGATGAGACAAAAGAGATAATAAAGACAATAGACAATAAAGACAAAAGACATAGTAAGGCCTGTAAAAAATGAAAGAGAGGCCATAATTTTAGAATGAAGACTTTAGAGGATCCACATGAAAAAAGCTTTTTTGAGTACATAAATATTTGAAGATGATATATCTTCAGGAAAACCTATCACTCCTACTCTAGTAGAAGTCCATCTTCAAGTTAATGCTCTTGAATAGGCATTTTGAATATCCTGACCAGGATTTTAGAATTATAAGATCAGATATTATTGTCAAACAATTCCCTGCATACTTTACATGGAAGCTTTATTAAGATTAGAACATGGTTTCGGAACTGTGTTATGTCCAAAGATGGTTGAATACCTATGTTTTTGTATTTCTATATCCTTATAGCATGATCTGAGTCTTGTTCTGTGTCTGGAAATTCTAGGTATCACTAAAACAACTATTCATCAAATGAGTTTTTGCAGCAATTAATTCAACAAGCTACAATCTTTGTTCTACTTCAGCAGAAACACAATTAAAGTTTATGATCATACCTTCAGATATTAGTAATTCTTAGCTCCCTCACAGATTAGTAATTCTTAAGAACTCCTAATAATCCGACAAGTAAAAGTGTATCTTGAGAAGAAGCTTCATTGAAACAGACTGCAAATTTTTAACACATTCACACAAATGCACAGCATTTCACTTCTACAGCAAGCACCGAAACATTCAAAACAGGTCACACAACACAAGAGCAGCAAAAGATTATCATTTAAAAAAACATTGCCTAAAATTTGTATTTTTTATGGGTTACTGTTAAGCTGTGTCTGCGTTTGTAATTCTCTTATGTGTATTTCTGGAAATATGCAGACATCTGATTATGTATTAAATGGTACATAAATAGTACCTTTCTTCATAACTGATATAATTTTTAGATCATACATGCACCAACTGTAGGTCCCCTGAAATTTCACATAGTTTCAGGGAAGCGCTATAAAAGATTATTCTTTTAGTAAAAAACAAAATGAAAACACTGCACCAGTACCATTTTATACTAAGAAAAATGCCTTTAAAAACTAAATACCTATGTTACATATCTATGTTGCATTTTTTGGTTTCTAGGCAAGATAAACTAATTTTTCTAAATGTGCAGTAATTATACATTAATAAACTTTGAAAAAAACAGCTGATAACATACTGCTACATTTACAATTTTAACATTATAATGTATAACATTATAATTGTGACATCTGTTCATAACTAAACATTGTATACCCTGACACTAAGCAACATGATTGAATGTTACAGCTCGACTCATATCACAGGCATTATCACAATGTACATTATACTACAGCAAATGGCTTTTTACAGTAGTTTAGTCAGTTGCTTCTCTGAACCTCAAAAGGGTACAATGTAGCACAAACCAGATATTATTTAGCACATTACCGGTTTAATGTTTACAGTATATAACTGAAACAGTAAACACGGACTGCTTAACGTGTTCTATCCATGCTTAACAAGTCTTTTGTATTATATTATATTGTCTTCAAAATTATAACCAATTCATCAGACTTCTTTATAATAAAAAAAACACAATACCTTAAAACTACTTTTTTAAAAAAGAACAAGAGGCCCATATCCCATGCATATTTCTACTGCACATCTAGTGAAGGACACATTCCAGTAAGAAATTCACTTTAACTGTATCATTACAAGACTTCTGGTAAGTTTCTGAATAATTTTTGGGTACCTGGATCATCTGTTACGAACAGTGCAGTGCAGGCATGTAGCTTTTGCACAGAAAGTCAAGATCACAGCCGAAGAGCAGCACAGAAAATGGTAACAGAACCTTTGCTGGCTCCCTTACAAACTGTATTGCATTTTCTAGGTAGATTAAGTCATGGAAGATTAAGACAGGAGCTTTGCTTAGGCTACCTACCAGGCAAGAGAAAGCAAAATACAGCCCTACATTTGCAATAATGTACCATGTAAAACCTGAAAAGCTGATTGGCAAAGCAATCATCTTAAAAATGTCCCTGAAGACTATAAATATAACACTATTATATTTTATACTGGAGCTCTGTGGTATGAAGACAACCCATTAACTCAATCAGAATAACGACAGGAGGGCCATCAGAATGATAAAGCCATTCTAATGAAATGCAGACAAAGATTAAAAAGAATTAAAAGTGACAAGTAAAATCCATTAAAGGACAGCCTTTAGCTACTGTAATCAAAGGATTATTACTTACCTTGTCAATTAACAGCTGTGTGCCTATTTTTTCATGCAATACAAAAGACTGTGCCAAGTGTCAAGGAATCATTATTAATATGAGACCTCAATTTTTAATTTATTTGGCTTGTGCATGTACATTGTAAGACTTCCAAATGAATCGTATACACAATTTTAGAGGTTGTAGAGCACACAATTAACTGCTGTACTTTGTGCTATTATTGTCCTTACAGCTGAGCATTACTAGAGAAAGAGAGTAATTATAAATGGAATTAGTTGCAGTTTTATTAATCAATGCCTGTCACTTGGGTCTAACAACTAGCATGCAGAAAAACGTTATATCTATCAGAATATGATTTTTCAGAAATTGTTGCTATTTTATCTGTACTTAGCTGTTGTATTTGATATAACCTAAGAGTCTACCAATAAAATCAATGTTATTTTGGGGGAAATGCTTTGACAAAAAGAAAATTCAGTTCAACATCTTTGCAACTAATTCTTTGAAAATGAAAAATAACATTTTCATTAAAAATTTCCAATAAAATCCAAAATAATCTAATGGTCTCAAGCATAGTGGGTGAACTTTTGTTCTTGCTAATTTTGAAATGAACAGATTTGCATGGAGAATAGGTCAGTGTACAACTGAATATTTTGCACTTGGGGGACCCTTTCATTAGTAGATCTCAAAGTAGTTTTACAGAAGTGAGTCAACCATAGCAGAAAAGTCATCTGAAATGGTAAAAAATATAGTGGCATTGATGGTTTGTATTGCCTCACTGACTTTTAGATAAAACTGGTTCAACTTAAAGGTGAAAACCTAGAAGGCAGACAGAGGGATAGGTGATTTGGAGCTGCGTATCCCCTTAACCTCAGGGGCAGATCCAGCTTGGTACTGCTTAACACTGCTGCCAGGCATCTCTGTGGACTTGCCTTCCAGGGGAAAATTTACTATAAACGTCCCTTAAATTGATATTTCTATTCCTTTTTCTGATATTAATGTTTAGTATACATGTCTTAGTTTTTATTGACTCATTTAAATGTATACAGTACTCAGGACAAAAATAATACAATAAGTATACAGAAGGAAGGGTATTTGAACAAAATCACTTGCACCATCTAGTAGAAAAAAAATCTAAGCAGAAGCATTACAGAGCAGTTGTGTGCTCTAGGCATTTCTGGCTGTTCAGGCCAACTGGTGGCAGCTGCTACAGTCAGCCACCTTCAATTATGCAACAGAATCTGAGCCAAAACTATTCTTACATAAATACAGTGGCTTAGTTGTCTTTGTTGTCCTGTTCAGATGAAATAAAAACATTTGCTCTGAATACCTACAAAATTTATATCTGAGGTACCTAGAGAAAAGTTAGGATAATTTGTTCTCCACTTACTTTTCATCCTCACATTTGTGCTATTCCTGGTCCTAAGTCTTCCTCTTCTTTGGCAATCCCTCACAATTGAGGATGATTGTCTTCTACAATTGTCTTATCTGTGTGTCCAAAGATGCCTGATGAGGCGGATCCAGGATCAACAAACTCTACTGCAGCTTGGACATGTGTTTCTGTGTGGGGTGGGTAGCCCTGGATTTTTTTGGTCCATGACATGCTGTTTCTGCCACTCCTGCTTTTCCATCTCCTGTTGTTTTTGTGAGGCTTCAAAGTGCTGAGATTCCTGTAGGAAACTCTTCCTCCATTTGGGGTAGTCCTTGACAATAGTTTCCCATGAGTTGACATCAATGCTCAATTTTTTTTAAGTTGGCATCGAGGATGGCCCTGAAACCCTTTATCTGCCCTCTTGAGCATATGCTTTGGCTGAGCTGGGAGAATAAAACTTGCTTCGCGAGTCTGGAGTTGGACATCTGGATAACATGGCTGGCCCAATGAAGCGGGTGGCAGATTATCGTTGCCTCAGTGCTCATGGTGTTTGCTTGCAGGAGGATGCTAATGTTGATGCTTCTCTCTTCCCACTGGCTTCAGAGGTTCTTCCGCAGGCAGCAGAACAATGTTGGATGTCTCCTGTATGTTGTCCATGACTCAACTCTGTACAGCAGGGCGGGGATCATGACTGTTTGATAAACCATGAGCTTGGTTTCAGCTCTGATATCAGAATCTTCGAATACCCATTTTTTCAGGCATCCAAAGGCTGCACTTACACATTTGAGGCATTGGATTTCTTTGTTGATGTCAGCTTTCTGTGAGAGAGGACTTCCAAGGTTAAGAAAATACTCAACATGCTCCATAGTCTCACTGTAGATCTGGATTATCAGAGTTGGGCACTGATCATTAGGAGCTTGTTGGTGGAGGAGCTTAGTCTTCCAAATAGTAAGTGTCAGTCCCATTTTCTTGCCTCAGTAAAGACATCAATGACCACCAGAAGGTCTGCTTTTGAGTGAGCACACATTACAGCGTCATCAGCATACTGGAGCTCAATGATTATGGGCGGTGTGGTCTTGGTTTTGGCTCAGTCAGCTGAGGTTAAACAGCTTACCATCATTTTGGTAGTTTAGCTCCACTTTGGCTGGAAGCCTATTGGTGGTCAGATGTGATATCATAGCAAGGAATATTGAGAAGAGTGTTGGAGGAATGATGTGGCCTTTCTTAACTCTTGTTTTAACCTCAAAGGGATCTGTGATAAATCCGTTACTGTGAGCCACCATTCGCATACTGTTCTAGGTATGTGAGAGTTGAAAGTACCTAACAGCATTGGAAAGACTTGAAATATTTCTGGAAATAAGAAGTGCTAGAACTTTCTTGAGAACTCTGGTTCTTGGGGGGTTTTTTAGCAAAAGAATCAAAAACAAAACCAAAAACAACACAAATGATCTTCACTGTATTCCTCAGGGTTTACATACTATGTGAACGATATTGTCAAAAAACAAACAAGATACAACCCAAACAGGGTAGCTATATTACTGTCTTTGTAAAACAAGAACTATTTTGTGATGAAAATTTTACATCCTCCATCAGCAGAACAGTAGTCTCAGGTAATATATGACAAACTCTGTGGGGAAGGGCCACTTAATTTTGGAGTTCCTTCAGCAAATACAGATGCAACACATTCCTGAATGATTGATGAAGGCTGTGTAAAATTATTTGTTGGGGGAACTGTCACAACATTCATGCATAAAAGTAATACAATGTGCTTCACCTGGCTAATACTTATAAAAGAGCAATGGACTAGATTTTCAGGTGTAAATAGACAATGAAGGTAATTGAGTGATATCATTGATACCATCTGCGAATTTGCCAGAGAATGTTTTAAAAAAAAGATGTTTTTGATTATTTCAAATGGCTTCATTTAAATTTGTGAATCTTTTCCTGCTTTAAATTGAACTCCTGAAATCTGTGTGGTCCTGTCATCACACAAGATGCAGTCATGAGTGAATACAACATTAATTTGGGGGTAAATAAGCATTTCAAATGTATTGTTTCTGCAGTTTATTTGCAGATTGGATATGCTGATGTTTGAAGTCATTACAGGCTGCCTTCTATTGGAATGTGGTTTGTGGTTGTGCATCTTGTGCTGGAACACAGTTCTTGTATGAAATTGCCATATGAAAACTTCTTCACATGAAACTGCTGATTGAAATCAGGACATTCCCAATGACAGTGAGAGCAATTCTGAAATTGGGCCGACAATCAAATAATGAGTGTAACAGTCCAAGATTCAACAACACTAGGGATTCATTCATTAATTTCTGTGATGCTGATGCTGCTTCTGCTAAAGTGTAGTTTACTGGTAACATCAATTTTAATAAACTGTAGTTTGAGCACTTACATTCCTTTTCTCAGTCTCCATTCCTTGTCAGGCAGGATAAAATGTCCATTTCCAAATTAACCTATGTTAACATTGGATTTGTACAAACAAATACATCTTGCATATGCTGCATGTGTAGGAAGGATGGAGTGATTCATGATGCAAAGCTTGCTTAGTATACTTACTTAGTATACAAAAAATCTATTTGTACATTTCATTAATACAAAACCAAAAATAACACAAATGATCTTCACTTTGTTCCTCAGGCTTTATATATATTATGTGAATGTAAACAGTGCCCGAGTCTGTACAGTAAATCAGCCACGCTAATAATGAATGTGAACAGATGTATAGTGGAAGCAAATTTAGAATACAGAAACAGAAGGCAATCCAAAATCCACCCAGGAATTTTGATTCTTTATATACTATTTAAATTAAGTATATAGATTTGTCACTTGAGAAATTTAGGAAGAAGAAGCTTCAGGCTACTAGAAATAATGCCAAAGAAATAATATCTTATTTTAAACAAATTGTTTTACAAAAGCAATGCTTTCTATAGAAACATCACTCCAACTGTCCTTGCTTACCACTTCCCAGTAAGCCAAAAGGCTTCCATTCCTATGAATGATTTTTGTTCCCCTTGACCACAAGAGCAGCTGCAACAGTGGGGGGATGGTAGATCCTCAAGAAAAAATCTTGAGGGAATTTTCTCTTTTATTTTCATTTTAATCAATTTTTTCTGAGTCTACCACTATCACTAGGCAACGCTATGTTCTTTCATGTTCCTTCATTCAGTATCTCCCTAACTCTCAATTCCCCAAGTTGTGCTGAAAGCACTCCACTCATAAGGTTCTTTGGGGTAAGAGTTATTTTTTGTGGCTTGCTGGGCATTTGTACACATACCATTTTATCCCACAACGTGCCAGAGATCTGCTGCTTCGGAGCAGATTCGATTAATTGAGTCTGCTCTGCATGCAAGCTAACACACACTGTGCTGCACTGTGTGCAGTTGTGTAAGTGGTGAAATGTGTGTCAGTGTGCAGAAAATGGCAGTGGTGTGCTTTTGAACTAAAGCACCTCTGTGGTGTCTTTACATCTGCTTGCATGTGTAAAAAAGCCCACTGATTCTACAATACAGTGTCATGACTTTGGGAATATTCCCTACCTTTGGGCATGTTCACATGAGCGCAGACATTTGGTTCCCTAGGGACAAGTAGCAGCAGGGTACCTTGGGTCAAAAAAACCCACAGGAAAGAAAAATGGAGCCGTACACAAATGGGCAGCATTTCTTGTCTCCAGGAAATGCCCATGCCGCATGTGCTTTGATGAGCAGCAAGTTGCCCCAGGTGGCATAGGGGAAGCTGCAGTCAGCAGGGTCCTGGGTGCCTCCCAGAGTTGCAGCCAAGGCGATCCTGTTCAGCGGAGCCTGGCCGGCAGCCACAGCACAGCTCTGAGGCCTGGCTCTGCTTTTTAGCAGCACATGCTGTTGGAGTGTGCATTGCTCCATTTTTTTCCTGCATTTTGTTGACCCCTGGATATACAGGTGTAAAAAAAAAATGCAAAAAAAATGGAGCAACGCACGCTTGAGCAGTGTGCCCTTGTGGAGAACTCTGGACTGTGTGCTATGTGGCGCTGCAAATGTGTTTTCACAATATGTTTATGGAGATCTCTTCAAAGTCTTTTCAGAGTGCCTAAAGGAGCTTGCTCATCTGCAATTTGAGTCTCTGGAGAACAGCTTTCTGCCGTTCTAGCTCTTAGGAAGATACCTGTCCCTTGGCTGTTTGTTGAGGCTTATTCAGTATGTTATACTGGCAAATGTTCCTGAGAGCTTCTTACTGTGTAAAAGAGTAGATGCAAAAGTGTTTGTTTGACAAAGACATAGGTTTTTGACAGCATCTGGACATATTTTTGTAGAATCAAAAATCTCTATAGCTCTTCCATTTCATGTCTACATCTGTCAGTTGCCCCTAAAAACTCCTCTTCTTCAAAGTAGCAGCAAGGTTCAGAAATTGCTTACCAAAACTGAAGATAGTATGTATTTATAAGAAACTTGCAATTCTGTTTATTATTATTGCTGCAATCAGAACTCATAGTACAGATTATATCTTTTATTAGATAAACAAGATTTTTGCAAAAAAAATTCTTTAATTGCAAGATTTCAGGCTCAGACACCCTTCATCCAGCATTAGAGAAAAGATTGTAAAAGTTCTCCTGGGTAGAAATGAAAGTTCATGTTTCATAGGATTTCACACAGGAGTCAATAGATGGAAAACTCTTTTGGGTGGGCAGGCAGTTCATAGCTGGTATGGAGCCTCTCATTTCCTGTGAGGATCTGTGATGATTCAAATTACCTTGAAACAAAGGCAGGAGCAGGATCTCAGGTTTCAGCTGGTCACAGTTGCTTCTTGCTTGAGAAAATATGAAGATTTCTCCAATGCCGGATAAAGGGGGTTTGTGGCCGAAAGCTTTCAATTAAATAATTTTTTTTGCAAAAATCTTGTTAGTCTAATAAATGATATAATTTCTGCTATGAGCCCTGGTTGCCTTTTCCTCTAGACCAATATGGCAACAACCTGGATACCTTATTATTAGGGGACATTTTTGGCATACTTTTTATTATTATTCTAATTTTATAGCAGTCATTAAGTTTGTTACTCCACAGCAACAAGTTACAACAATTGTATTTATTAAAAGTTAGCTGTGCTACAGGCTACACCCGATGACCATTTAATCAACCTGTCCATTCACTTGAGGGAGATGTCTGATTAGGCTCCAACATGGCTCAATGTTTATCAGGAGGGGCTTGAGGAAGGATTAGGTAGCACTAAGTGTGTGATCATCATCTGCTTAGGTGATAATTTAGGTAATAAATGTTTAGGAGAATTTTAGGTAACAAAACCTCAAGTCCCTTAAGGACATTTTGCATTTAGCACTCAAAATCACTTCTGAAAATGTAAAATGCACTTTGTTTTGTTGCTTCTGTGGCTTTTGGGGTTTTTAAAAAAAATGTCTTGCAGTTGCCAGTTTTACTTTTATAGCAAATGTTCCTAATTTTAAGCCTTTAAATAATAAATAAGATTGCTCATATGCTTAAAACTAGGTACCTGCTTAACTGGATTAAATTCTATCATGCCTCTTCTGATGCCAGTCAATGGCAAAACTACTTGGACTATAAGCTTAACGAATACCTAACCTTAGAAAACAGAGGTCTCGGAAACCCACAGATCTAAAAAAACACTGATCAATATATGAAAAAATACATCGTATTGAAGTTGATTGCAACAATGTTTTAAAAATGTTTTAACAAGTTTTTCTTATGTTAATAACACCAACATAAAAACTATGTTGTACCATAAAAAAACCCTTTTTTCCCCTAATGGAAATTGTTATGTTTTATGATCTTTAAAACAAATTTTAAATCTATAAAGGAAGAAAACTGATGATGGTAATTATGCAAAGAAAGTGGAGGAGTTAACTTCTACCATGCCTAATAAGTTCCTTTTAAAAATGTTTTTCAAGTCTTTAAAACTTCGTCAAATAGCTTGTCTTCCATACAATTTAAAAGTAATATTTCTGATCAAAGCACAATGGGAAACTATATGGATCATGTCTAGAGAAGAGCAACTTCTCTGCTCTGAACCCAGGCTGGATTAGAGTTCCAGTCTAGCAATGTGGGAAGTCAGTGGAATTTTTGCCATTGCCTTCAGTGACAGCAGGTCAGGCTCTAGTTTTGTGTTACCTTTTCTCTGCCTGATGACTTTAGTCAATATACTGGAGAATAGATTTGATCTTGCTGTCTGTATATAATAAAACAAAGATGCACATACAGATATCATGATCGCCAACAACAATTAAACCTGTAACTTTAAACACCAAAAGGACTTGTTCTAATCATTTGAATTAAAGGAATGACGTTTTCAGCTGGGTGAAGTAGCAGGCTATTATCAGAGCAATTAAGCATACACCTCACTTTAAAATACAGTAAGTGGTCATAGTGATTTGCTTCAAGTCAAGTGCCTTACTGAATGGGGACCAGCTGGTCAAGGGATGCTGATCATACATAGTAATTATACTAGTACCATAATTTTTCACATACAACATGCAGCTATTTCCCAAAATTCAGCTACTGGAAATTGGGGTGTGCACCACCTTTATGACAGTTTAAAGGTAACCTATAGCACCACTCTTAGTGCTGTCTATCAGTTTTTTCCAGGAAAATCCTTTTTTTATAACCAAGGAAAAATGGTGGTAGCAGTTTCTGCCTCTGCTGGGGAAAACAAAAGTAATACTGCAGGATGCATATGATGTTCCCTAGCTGCTGGCTTTGGATACTTCTTGTTCCCCTGGCAGTGGCTCCTACAACAGAAGCTACTATTTAGTTACTTAGGGTGCTGTTACTGGTTACCTGTCGAACACTTTAAATCTGTGGAAAGTTATGCCATCATAAAGTTAGAATAGATTTGGAGCTGTCACAGGTAAAATCTTAATGCTATCTCAGATATGCACAATTGTGACTTACCACTAGAAGGCTTGATGAGCAGGAGTGTGGACAGTAGCCTGGGCTCCCTCCCTCCTCTCAGGTGGGGTAGGAGGGTGGTGTGTAGCTTGGAGGCAGAGAAACTACCATTGTGGCTATGGCTTCCCTTACTCTGCAGCCAGCGGAAGCCACTGGTGGAAGGGCAAAAGTCTTGAAAAAAATATAACTTTTTGAACTGAACAGGCATGGGGGAGAAGCAAAGAGACAGGAGTGGGAATAAAATAAAATAAAATAATAACACCAAAATCTTGCACATGTTTCACTGAATTGCGATTGGATTGGAGGGGGTTGGGAGGGAGGGGAATGCAGGCTCATTGCATGAATGCCACACAGGAGCAGAGCTGAACCCAACCGAGCACTGTTTCCATTCTATGGCTTAGTCTCTTCACAGAGTTAGGATTAGGATTGTTATTGCTGTTTGCACAGGGGTGCTAGAGTAAGCAGCAAACTGGTGAGCTGCACCTGGGCACTCATAGTGGTCAGGGTGTGCTGTGGTCGCACGCCCTGGGGGCAGGAGGGAGTGTTTGTTTGGGGTCAGCACCACCCCCATGGGCAGTATTATTCAGGAGGGTTGAAAGACTGCCTATGGAGCAAAGGAGTGGGAAGGGCTGCAAATAGTATATATGAGGATGCTGAGGAATGAAAATAGAGCATTTTATTTCCTTAGAGCAGAGTAGCAATACCCTGGAATGACCTGGTATATCAGGAGGCTTGGTGCTGCTGCTACTTTAAAACAAGGCAGACTGCGGATGGGGCAGCCTGTAGGTCCTGCAGAAGGTGGTCAAGAGTTACATGATCCAAAAGGAGGCGCGGCTTACAGGATGTAAGCCCTAAGCCTGAGCCCGGGTGGTAGTCTTTTCCTGGCAGTCAAGGTGAGACCAACTCCTGAGCAGTAAGGCTGCAGCCAGGCTCCTGGCAAACACCTAAGCTGGGGTGAGGACACGGGTAGTTTAGGGATTGGGACAAGGGGAGGTAATGTGCTCTCAGCTGGCCTGGGAGTGGGACTAGGGCCCAAAAGATAGGGGCCAAGGCTGAAGCCCGGAGACCTAGCCAAAGGGTCTTGAAGGCAAGAAGGGTCAGGGACCAGTAGTCTGCAAGGTCATCCCATGTCCCAGCCTGTTACACTTGGGTAAAACATATCAGAGGTAACCTCTATCTGAAGTGGCATAACTTCAAAACATTTAGGGTATTTTTATGCATGCAGGTGCAGTAGCACTGGGTGCCTTGAAAATCGCTCGGCGCTGTGACACTTGCAGTTGTATAAGTGGTGAAATGTGCATCAGTGCTGAGAAAATGGCAGTGGCACCCTTTTGAACTAAAAAGACATTGGAGGTGCTTTAGGTTGAAAGCACACCACCGCCATTTTCTGCACACTGATGCGCATTTCATCACTTAAACAACTACATAGAGCACAGCACAGTTCACCTTAGCTCACATGTGGAGCAGGCTTGATCAATCTCTGGCACATTGCAGGACAAAAAAGTATATGTATAAATGCTTTTAGAGGGTACTTAGCACAAGTTAGCACCCTTGAACAGGTGAATGCTCCCATTTTAAAGTGCCTTTATGATGATTTAAAGGTAACTTCTAACACTGCTCTTAGTGCTATTTACTAGTATTTTCAAGGCAAGTCCTTTTTTTTAATTCTGCCCTTCAAAAACAAGGTGTGTATCTTATTTGGGGGCATGTTGTGTGCACGAACATATATTAAACAAAACAAAAATGTGTTAAAACAACATTAAGTCTGCAAAATGATGCATTCAGAAGGTTGTCTGTGCAACTGTAATGTCATCTTCATGCATATGTCTTATGGCAGTCTTAATCACATATTTGGTTTACAGGAGCAAACTTCAATTTCAGTTTCAATGCACCTATCCCAACAAGCCAAACAGCTGGTGGTAGAGTAGCTAAGGTGCCTTTCTGTGGCTTGGGATACATGAGGTTAAGCTGCACTCATCCTGAAGACAAGCTCCAGTTAAATCAGCTGTAAATAGATACTTAGTCACTGTGCCTAGGGAAATCAAAGGCAGTGGGATGTTATGATACCTCCCCCCATCACTCCTCTGTGTGCCCCTGCCTCAGTATTACCCTCCAATTGGAGGGTAATACTGAGGCTGCTAGGCTTAGTATTACCCTCCAATTTTTTTAATCCCCACCCACTCATACTTAACCGGGCCAGGTTTTCATCCCACAAGTAAAATATTCAGGAATCTCCATTCTATACTTTGAACAAAATGCATTTATCTATATAAGTAGCTATCTATCCTGATCAATGAGCAGCTGAAATAGAAAATGTTTATAGTTGCTTTAAGTCAGGTAAGTAACTTAAAGTCTTGTTGTTAAGCTTTAACAAGGAGATCAAACTGGAAATTTAGAAGAAGCTCTCCTCATTTTCTATTCCTGTAAGAATATTCTGGTGTTAAAGATAAGTTGTATGCCATCTTTCTTCCTCTTCACATGAATGCCATCCACTGCATTAGTGCCTCTTTGCAATATTAGTGTAATTCCATGCATTTGTCGGTAGCAATAGATAATAACAGCAGGCCATAGTGAAGTAGTTGATATGATAAATCTGACCAGATCAGTTCTCATCCAAGTCCCCTGGAAATGAATGAGGAGTATTTCTATTTATTTGAATGGCCAGTGCATTAGGCCTGCTATCACAAGAAGCATGATTTGGCTGGGTTTTGTCATGAATGCTATGATCCTGTATTTTTTTTTTAATTACTTGGTCCTCCCTTTCTTTGGAAGGTTGTTAATAGCCATCACCCAGCATGGATGGATTGGCTGAGTTCCTGTCACATTGGCTTTTATTCACAGAAATGCATTTTGTTGTTTTGACACAGGATTGTATGGTGTTTATTTCCCTAAGGAGAACTGACAAGTGTCAGCGAGGGATTTTTTTTTAGAGGTATTGTGCCAGCTGTTCACTGACAGACAATTTGCTTTCTGCCTTGGTTTTACCTCAGGATTAAAGGTTTTATTTCCAGTAGGCATTTTTATATTGTGTTTTCCTTACTGATTAAGTTTGAATAGAATCCAATAGGTCAGATGCTTCCCTGGACCTTAGCTGAACACTTTGCGACTCGTGGGTCTCCAAATGACACTGGTCCAAACTCAGCCCAAGTGTTTGCAAACACCACGCCAATGCACATGTAAAACTACCTTTCACAGTGCATGTCACTAGAATAAGGCATCACAGAGCATGTTTCATCTGTATGTAATGAAAGAAAAGTCTTTACCTGATCATTTTAACCTGCAAAATGTTTACCTTATTCATTTGAATTTTTAGCTGAAAGTATGACTCAGCACTTTTAACACCCAAACCTGATTGTCCATTTCTAATTGACATTCGAATTGATCTCTTATAAAACTAAAAAGCATTGACTTGCTTGAGCAGTTATGACATGCGAGGTAATGCCTCAAGAGTTATGTCTACCTGGCACACTGCACTGGGCACATGTATTAGCTTGAGTATGAGAAGCCGTATAGCCATGTTTTTCATAATGACATTCCCTATCTCTCACCTTGCAGGCCCCGAAGAGATATCCAGTCAACTTAAGAATGAGTGGCAACTGATTTTTGAAAAATACTGAAGTAGATTCATTTCAAAATACAACAGTCCAGATCATGGTTCATCCATGTACATTTGAGCAGAAGTGAATGTGCATCTATGCTCTTGAATGGACAAAGGCTGTTCACAACAGTAGTCTGTGCAACGAGGAACCATTAACCCCATGCTCTCTTTAGATGCTGTATCACCCAGGAAAGACACAGGGATATTTTTCTGCCACTCCCCTCCACAGCACTTGCTGAAGGACTAGAAGTATAGCATTATGGGGGCAAACTGAACTATCCAAATGAATGAAACGGAGCGTGTACCCCTCATGAGTACTGTGCACCTCTGGCTGCCCTGAGCACAAACTCTCTCGATCCTCCCACAGGGACTGCACACCGACATAGGGCAGTTCACCACACAAACAATATAGGCAAAAAGCATGCTTTTGGATTTGTAAATACAGACTTACACAATTTACATCTCAAGGCTGCCTCTCAGTCTGCTAACTAAACTGCAATGAACGGTCAGTTTTATTGCTGGAAAAAAAATAAAAGCTCATAGGTCCCCCTCCCCAATATAATCAACTATTTGGAAAGAAGGCCACAAGGCAATTTCCATGGTTTAGTTGGCTACTCCTTGACTAAAACTGTTGGGCTTCAACCAGCAGTCTCCAATCCATATTAATAGGAGTTTGGCCTGTGTGAAGACTGCAAAGTTAGATCATGTGTTTGTAGCACTAAATCTTTCCACTTTTCCCCCTCCTATTAATCTCAGTTGATGCTAATTATCTTTTACAAGTTGGAGAATCCTTCCCTTTCATGTAAAATGTCGGGTCACTGTACGCATAAGGAGGAAAAGCAGTCTATACAAATGCCAACATTTTTAAAATTTTGTCTAAGAACAGAATTCCTTCCACTAGTTGGCAGGCAGCTTTAACAAATCAATGTGACCACATAACATTAAAAAAAGGCATACATTAAAATACAGTAACTGTTTGAACCTAGAGTCCTTTGAAAAAATTGAAGGAAATAAATGGTCTTTGTTTTTTTATCTAAACCAGTTTGACCATCATTAATTTAACACTGATCTAATACCATTTTTTAATTATCCTCATTGCTTTCAGCTTTGAAACATTCTTGGATGTCTTTGAAATAGTTTTGGTAGCTGTTTGTTAGTTATCTATGATAGGAGGTCTGTGGAATATAAATCAACTAGCTGTATTGTCAGAGTAATGTTTGCTCAACAAATAGTTATCTAGGGGAGTCACAGGAAGGAATCACTATTTTTATTATTTATATTACAAAAGAGCTCAACATTTTTACTAGGTGTGGACAAACAGGTAGAACACTACAGTCTCTGCCACAAAAACTTACAATCCCTGTATACTAATGGTTACTTTTAGAGCATAGAAAGAAATGGCAATTTATCTTGTGAAACTCTTCAAGATTTCAGCCTTTTTTAATGTTCTATGTTGGTACAAAATCCAAGCCCAATCAAATATTTTCATTGAAAAATATGGAGAGAGATTCCAGAACAGCCAATAACTGCAGGCTCAAGTCACTGACATGAGATGCGGATCACCTTGGGTCAAATCCTTGGTCTGACTCAGGAAGAACAGAGACTCAGATTTGGGTCTTCTGCTTTGTGGCAAATGCTTTGACCACCAGGCCTTGTTATGGTGGGGAGAGATGGAGGACAAAGTTTCTCTTTGATAAATAAGCCTGGCCTGAACCTTAGAAACTTTCCCAAGTAAAATCAGTATATGTGCTAGTTAGTTAGTTTTATATGGGCCCTGGGGCACCTTCTATCCCTCTTCCTTTTCCTAAAGGGAATCTACCTGCCACTTAATTTATACCACTATGTTTGGTTAAAAGGTACTATATCCATTGGTATTAATTCCATCCTTAATTTAAGACACTCTGGGCATGTCTACACGTGATGTTATAGCACTGCAGAAACACACTACAGCATCTACATGTGACCAGCTGCTACTTTGCTGTACTGACTCGATCCCCCCGGTATAGCACACCCTTATGGTAAAGTAGCTGCTAAAAATAACCATGTGCCATGCATACAGCACAGTACAAGTTGTTACTGCACCACACTTTAGTACTTCCAAATGGTAACACTAAATCATGGCACAATAACAATGTCGCCATAGTGATATGTGTAGACACGCCCTCTGAAGAATTACATTCCTTTGGGGAGAAACAGATGTTTCATTTGTGGTGCCTAAAATTTTTTTTTATGGCAGCACAAATGCTGGTCAAATAGATGTCCTTATCTGTTGTTGCACCACATGAAAGGAAAATCAATGATACACCATAAGGTAGTAATATCCTCTGATGCTTTATTGCAGCAAGTGTCTGTTACTTCTGTGGCACTTCCCTGCTCAGCCAGATCCTGTGCTGGGTCTGGCAGAGGTGGGGGAAATGCTTCCCTGCTCAGCCAGACCCTCAGATCTGACCCTGCAAAGGGATTACAGCCAGACCTTGCAGAGGGACATCCCCCCTGTGTGTCTGCAAGTAAGTTTTCCCCTATGCCACTGTGAACATGGAGAGGGAACCCCCGTTTTAGTGCTTCCCCTGCCCCTGTGCTTCTAGATGTATGGGGCAGGGATTTCCCCCACACCCACTTGCAAACACAGAGGGAGGGGACCCCTGTGACCTACAATCACACTTGTAGGTGTGTATGTGGGGGGAGGGCAGGGACTCCCTTGCAGGGGATTCTCCCACTCCCAAACACCAACGGTGCATCTGCAAGTAGGGTTTTTCTTCTGCTTGGACATGTGTCCCAAGTCAGGGTGTGGCAAACGGGGGATGCCTGCAGAAATCCCCGGAGCAGGATCAGTTGGCAGAAAAGCTGATCACGCTTCAATAAAGATGGCTGTTTCAAGCCTTGAGGTGATGGCAATCACCAAACCAAAACAAAAGCACATTCAAAGCCACTTAGGAATATTAACTGTTATGAAGAGGATATTGTTAGATTCCTGGATATTGCTTGTGTGGGGAAGTTTGTGTCTGAAAAAGTAAGCAGAAATGCTCAAAGAAAAATATGTGCAAAAATCAAGCTAAAGTCTGGTGGCACAATCCTGAGGAAAGCCTACAGAGAGGGCTTTTGAAGGGCACTGCTTGAAAGAGGTTGAGCAACACGGTGGAACAACTATGAGCAATGAAACCAGAGCTATTGGTTGTTTCTTCTCGTATTCAGAGAAATGGTATTTTCTTTGTAAATAAACAAGACTGATTCAGAAAAAAACAATCTATAACACAAATTTTCCCTCCTAAATAAAACAGCCTACAAGGCACTGAATTTCCAGCTAGCCATTAGTTATTAATAGGGAAAGGGTACCCTATTTTGGGGAACTCCTTTCCCAGTAATGGATACTTGGTTATTTACATTTTTCATTAAGGATTTCTGTCCACGTTCCTTAATTACACAGCAGCTCTAATTTCCTAATTCTCAGACTGTCCCCATGGTTTAGATATCCTCTTCATAAAGCTGAAGGTCTATTTTGTGCCACTTAATCCCATACTAGGCAAAGGTTAAAATACTTAACTTATTCTTTTTTTCCATTTTCTTCATGGCTGTTACTGTTTTTCCTGTGCTGCATTCCCTCCAAGGAAAAAGAAATCTTCCTTGGTAAAGTAACCATTACTGTACATGCAAACAATTATCAGTTGATAATATTTTTCTCTCATAGTGATTGATTGTCAGACCATATTCCCTGCTAGTAGATGGGCGTGAGAATTTAGCAATGGAGTGTCAACCTCAAAAGACTTTTTTTTTTCTCTTTCTTCTTCCTCTCCTTAAGAGTTCTGAGGAACAAAGTACGATGGCAATTTTCTAACACCACAGGCTTTTCATTGGAGCATTGCAATAAGCTGATACAAAAATGTTTTACAGAAATGTACTGACTTCTACATTTCTTGACAGAACAGAATCAATATTCAGATGTATTTTAATTTTTCTTAAATTACTTAATGTCCTTTCCATGAAGTATTTTGGGGTGGGAAGGGAACACATTTCATCCTGGTTCTGAACAAAATCTTACTAAATGGTATAATTTCCTACAGACTAGGAAGTCTTGGCTTTAAACAGCTTTTGGTCACAGATCAGACACCAAGTGAGACTGGGGAGCATGGCAATTTCTCACAAAAGAAATTAAAGTTAAGTCACCAGTGGCATTCTTTGTCATTATTTGTTTGTGTTGCTGTACTTATGAACCCCATCATAGACCGTGGGTTTATTTTGCAAAGTACTGCACAAATAGAAAAGGAAAAGAGAGAAGGTAGCTTAAATACCTTACAATCTAAGTATAAAACAAGGCAATAGATGGATACAAACAGGCACATAATGACCAAATTTTTCTTACAAGGTATTGATCACACCACACACTACTGATGAATTTATACTACCCCAAAATTTCCAGTAGCCTGTGAATTGTTCTGTGTAAAGTGATACAAAAATATTATGTAGAAGAACCATTTAAAGTTGGTAACAAAAAAGTTCCTAATGTACCATTTTAACTTTTTTTTGGTCTTCCATTGTTTCTTTTTATAATCAGAG
Source organism: Crocodylus siamensis (assembly GCF_052110815.1). Taxonomy (NCBI): domain Eukaryota; kingdom Metazoa; phylum Chordata; order Crocodylia; family Crocodylidae; genus Crocodylus; species Crocodylus siamensis. The sequence continues at coordinate 172,572,616 of NC_143399.1, forward strand.
ACATGAGGAAGAATATCTAGCATCAAAAGTTTATCTAACTTTATCCCAACTACACAGTTGGTCCAATAAAAGATATCATCCTAAGAAATCCTTGTCTCTTGCATAATTTGTGGACCACATGGCTACAACATCACTACAGTGCTGACTTCTTCATTGTTTGACCACACTCCTTCATCCAATATTCTTTTATTAGTATTAGCTCATAGTATAGTCAATACTTCTTTCATCTTCTAGAACCAACATCCCTATTTGTGCTCCACAACTTTGGAGGGAGAGTGGTCTATTGTGTGGTGTATTTGTAGCCAGGGATTTGGATAAATTAAAATGTTGGATTGCTGTTGGACTTTCTCAGGTGCTATAATTGTGTATATTTAATTGTTTTGTAGTCTCTACAATCTACAGATTTTGAAATTCTTGCTGCAAGGTGCTCTGTGTACTCAGCTCCCACTGGCATCAGTAACAGAATCAATAAGAGAAGGGAAACAAGAAATAAATACAGGTTCAGCAGTGACACTTCAAGTGTCCATCAAATCAGCAATTATGAACAGCAGTTCTGAAGAAGCTCAGCAGTTTAAATGCAGCAAGAGAATATTTTTGACTAAAGTAATGTTGCCCTCTTATTTTGTTGACAGAAAAGGTTTTTGACAGCTCGTTGCTATAGAAAATACCAGCTATGATGTCTCAGAAAGTTCCTGTGTAGAATCATCTTCTCTACAGTTGTATTGTTATGTAGTTACAAAACTGATGGTTAGAACTTGTTCTGTAAGAATAGAAAAGGAAAGGAGGATGGAAGTGAGGTATTTTACATCAAATACACTGTTATTTTGCTAGAGTCACATGCTTTTAAGAATCACAAGAACTTGAATAATTATGGAAATTACCATTTATCTGGAGAAGATGGGAATTAGTCCAAGAATTTTAAGGTGGGCAAAGAGCTTGTAAAGGGAGACAATGACCTGTGTTGAAAGGGGAACTTATGGGCTGTGGACAGGTACAGCTCTCCAAGGAACAGTTTTGGGATCATCATATTGACTGAAAAATTTTGTTCTGGGCAAAACAATGGGAATGGACTAATGACATTTACCGATTAAAGTTGGGAGGCTGCAGAAAAGGATGAAAATGAGTTGCAAAATAGTGTAAGGTCACACAAATCACAAGAATCTCTGCTATAAAGTGGGAGCCCATCACTTGCTCTTCTGCTTATCATACAGTATGGTAAGTAGATCTTAGAGAAGTATTAATTCTCTTTACAAGACAGTAGTGCAACCTTACCTGGAATACTCAGTGCAGCTAAGATCACTCAGAACAGATGAGAAAAGGGAAGATGAACTGAAACTGGAACAAGTGCAAGGACCAGCTACTAAGATGATTATGGAAATTGAAAGCCTATTTTATGAGAAGCTTAGCTTGCTTACCCTAGGAAAATAAAGGCTGGGAATAGGTCTGATTGTTCACTACAAATGCATTCATCAGCAGGAGAAGTGCCATGAAATGAAAAGAGCTATATAACCTAAAGAAAGTAGAAGAATGTATGGGTAGAAACTGGACAGTAATAAATCTTGGCTGGAAATTAGAATGTGGTTTTTAACCACTACAAAAGTGTGATCTAGATCAGGCTACAATAAATGTACCGGGGGCAAAATATTTGCCTGCTTTTAAGGCGGACCAGTTTATAAAATGGGTGATATAATACAGCTGCCTGCAATAAAAGGGACTTGGACTTCAACTGAGGATGTCCTTTCTGTATTCTAGATAAAGAATTCAATGTGAGCTGTCTGTGCAGTTCTGTGACAAACAGGGCTAATGTAGTCCTTGCATGTATAAACATGGGAAAAACAAGTAGAAGTATGGAACTTATCCTGCCTCTATCTACAACACTGGCATAACCACAGACTATTTCTAGTTCTATATAGTACTGTACACAAGTGTTTCTTAGTAATGGTAATATTACTAAGTAATATTAACATTCTTAGTAATGTTAATATTAAAATATATGAATTTTTAACTATTACTTTTACCAGCTAATGTTGATTGACTGTTATTCTTTTTGGAGATTACTGTTTTCCACTTAAAGATACAAAAACATTACTTTTAATACCCTTTTATCAAACAAAAAAACAATTAGATCCTGACTTCTGTGTAAAAATAGAAGCCCCCTCCCACTGCTCTTATTTCTGCCCATTTTAAGGACTGCTACACTTCTAGAGTATCTTAAGAGACTCTCAGTCTACAAGAATAAAAGTCTAAATGCTGGAGACTGTCAGAAGCTGACAATACTTTTTTAAATGGAGTCTTACATTCTCAGCCTATTTTATCTTGATCTATTATCTTGACATGAGTTGGGCACAAAAGATTTGACAGTTTGATCTGGCCAGGGTCAGATTTTTTTCTGGTAAGTTCTTCAATATTGAATGCACTTTTTTGTTAAAAATATTTCCATCTTCCTAGCGGACTTAGATGCTTGACAGTTTCCACTTCCAGTCTCACATTTGAGTAGTGCCACTGATTTCTTTGACACTTTTGCCAGCCTTTTGAATTTTTAGATCAATGTGAGTTTACAGTCTATTCCCAGGGTGTGTCACACATACCAGCATATTTCAATACAGTATTTAACTAACATATTCTAGGGGTCAGATTCCCACCCTGAACAACTTCCTTGCTTCCCTTGCCAAAAGAATGCCCTCCTTTAATTTATTCCTGAGATCTCTAGCTTCTCTTTCAATTCTTTGCTCAAGTTCCTCCTATTTAGTGCTGCCTCCAAGAAAGTATCCCACAAAAACACAGCCAGGACCAGGAGCCATAGAGTATTTTAGTAATATAGTATATTAAAATACTATAAATATTGCATAGATTAAAATTACACAAAATTGTACCTACCTTTCTTTGTTACATTGCTTATATGAGGTGGTAAGCTCTCATGGGTAGGGTTCGCATGTTGTGGGTTGATACATATACACAATAAAACTATAATATTGACCGCAAACTTCATTTGTGCTATCCTATAGAACTGTTCTCCATCCCAGTTTCCAAGTAGAAATATCTCCAAATCTCACTGAGACGTGATTGCTATGTGTCCCAATAAAATATACTGTTCTGCTAAGTGTCAAGTCTATGAGCCATCAGTGCAGATCACAACTACAGCAGCATTTCATAACTGCTCTCACAAACAATGCAAACATTCTGGATAAAATTAGGTGTAATTTCTATACTGATGGATTGAGAATACTTTCCCCTCTGCAACCATTTATAGGCAGAAAAAGTTATGAAGAAAAGGAAAAGATATAAAAGATATAGGAAAAGATATAAAACAAAACCAAAAACTCTGAGACCTCAGTATGGTCTCACTCTGTAATTTGACCCTAAAATGCAGCTGTAGGGTCTACCCCAATGATTCCCAAAGGATGTACAATGGCAAACATCCAAGGTTCCTTAGACAACTATTTGCCTCTCAAGTCATGTCTTAAATACCCAACCTTATTTCCTCAAATATAAATCTCTGCTGTTTGTTTGTTTGTGTATGGGACTGGGATCATGTACTACCCATTTGTGTGACCAGTACATGTAGCCATAACAAATGCAAATTCTCAGCCAGCCAGGCATTATTTCACTTAAGTGCAAATAGCCCTAACTACTAATCAGCACTCACTTAACTGACTAATATCAGTGTTTTAGAAAAAAAGAAAAAAACATTCACATCACACATTGTAGTTCACGCAGACATAAAAGCGATAAATCATAGCTTAACATTAGTTAGCAATAGAGACCGAACACTATATTAGTAAATCTAATTCAGAAAAATATCTATGCATGATATTCTATGAACACTGCAAAATGTTGTAGGTTTGTAGCAAGAGTCAAAATGCTTTTTTTTCACTATGGTAAAAAAATTATTTAGACTTCATTTTTTTGTTTCAACTTAACAATAAAAAAGTATGCTATGTTTCTTTATTTATGTTGTGTTATGTAAAACAGATGTGCATAGTTCCAAATCAACATTTTCCATAATGTTTCCTTTACAGGAAAATTTGACATTTGACTTATCTTTCTTCTGTTAAGGAATATCAGATGGAATATCAGATGGAATGCCATGAATTTTGAAATATTTATTGCATAAATGCAAAGTCCTCAATAATTCAATGATTACTTTTTTCATCTCATATTTCTAATGTTTTTTTACTTTCTGTGCTCTTGAATAGATGTGCTATTTTTGTTTGAGCTGTAATATTGGCTTAAGCTTCCTTCTCATGAATTCAATGATAGTTTGCTACTGACTTCAGAAGGAGCAGTATCAAGCCCAGTCTCTGTATTCTTGAACACTGGGCATGTCTACATGAGACGCTACTGCTCAGTAGTGACTGTGCATTAATTTAGTACTTGTATAATAAATGCACAGTATCTGGAGTTACTGCGCAGTAGCCCTGGTGAATACCTTTTAAGTGATGCTACTGCGCAGTAGCCTAATATAATGTCCAGCAACATATTAGCACTGTTGGTGCTTTAAGATGCTACTGTGCAATATTATTCGCCTACTGTGAAGTCAGCATCTCAGGTAGATGGATCCACTGATTCATTATACTTACTCAATTATTTTGATTTTATTCAATTTATTAAAATGTACAGGGAATTCATCCCTCATTTTTCAAACTTTAATAAATTCAACACTACAGAAAATATATCCATTTATCTTTAGAGTAATAATTAAAAAAACAAAAACAGAAACAAACAAAAAACACTGTAGCTGTTCACATACATGGAATAACTCTGATATCTTTTAAAATAATATTTTCCCCTGAAATAATAGGACCCCTTATAAAGTGTTTTTTGGGAAAGGAACTCTGGCAATAGTTTTTATTCAAATTAATCTGCTGTTCATCTGCCATTACAGCTGTCTCTCCAGGGTTATTTCTACTATCTGACTTTAGGTCCTCTTTCCTTGTCTAGTTTCCTTGATGTTTGATGGGTCCCTTCACATGTCGGGATCTTCAAATGATGGCTTTTCTCATATGCACGCACACTCCTTTATCCAGATGATTTGTGGAACTCTTGGGGCCTTTACACTTTTGCTGTTTGTTTTATTCTTGGGTTCCTAACAGACTGTTTTATTTGGAGAACTAAAATGCCATGGGGACTTAAGAGCAGCAATTGACTTTGTGTAACAATTTTGAGGGAGAATGGAAGCAGCAGGAAGATTTCATGCAAGAGCAGGGCTTGATTTCTACAGATACTTCTTTCACAGACATATAACTCTTTACTTTCTTCCCAACCCAGGGTTATGCAGGCTGCATATATTAGTGGCTAAGACTCCTCTATGCATATCTTTAAAATGACCCTCATTTTACTTCAAGACATTCAATTTGTCCCAGTTTTCCCTATTAGTATGCCCCATTGAACACTGGCATTCATCAGGAGAAATGTCAGACATAACTGAGCATTCCTTCAAAAGTCATTTTTATTAAAAAAAATAAATAAAAGGGAAATTGCATAGCTGAATCTTACATAAATCTGTCCTTGATTTATGTTACAGTTGTCCTTGATTTCCACTGTATGAATTTTACATCTGCATTTCCTATATAAAAAAGCATGCCATATTTTTATATATGTATTGATACATAAACCTTCCCAGGGTTTTCCTTAAAAGAGAATTACAAATATTGAATAAATATCCTAGCCTTTCAGACCAACAATCTGAGTATATAATCAGAAGTGACTTACTGCGTGCATGCAGTATGCATTTTGTTAATTAGGTGCCTTCTGGCACCTCTGAAGCAAAAATCAATTTTTCACAAAATCATTTTTTTCTCCTTGTAATATATAATGTTTAATATTTGCTGGTAGTGTGATAAAATGTATTTTTATGTAATACCAAATTAAATGTTTCAATTACAGCTTCAGTGAACTGTTAAGCAAAGATCTGAATGAACCCCTAAAGGCCAACCTGAAAAAAATTCTTTGGGCCTATAGTTTCATGTACTCACAAAAGATGTGTCAGATATGCAATTAAAACAATCTGTTTTTCCAAATGAGCTGGGAGAGATCACATCTCTCTTGCTCAATTGCACCTGTTTTCACCTTTTTTCTTTATTCTCCTGCAGTCCTGCTCCCTCTGGTATAAGATGACATTTGAGGCTTTAAATTTCTGACACTGAAGATCAAGAGTTGAAATAGGGAAAAAAATAGTTTAATTTTGGAAGTAATTCTAGGCCTAAATTTTCCCTCAACATCCATCAACATGGTATCTACACATTTAATACCTGACGTTTCCTTTGTTGTTTCACATACAGTAAAATCCCTGTTATTTGGCATTCTACTATCTGGCACACTTTACTAACCGTAATTGCTGTCTGGCCAACTGTATGCAAGGGAGGGAAAGCTTGCACATTGCCACTGCTGCCACCTACCAACCTGTGCTGTCATTGCTCCTTGTGCAGCCACCACTAGCCCCCACACCCTGCTCTGTGTTCGGCCACCACCACCACTGCTCTCCCCTCCTCCACCCACCCTGCTCCACATCCATCTGGAAACCCGCGCTCCTCAGGCAACCAGCATTTTAGATACCTGGCACCCCCCATGCTCTTGGTGTATCCATGCAGGCTGTTCCTGATCATGTTCTTCTCCTTTAGATGCTGCAAAATAGATTCCTTGAGGACCTCTTCCATGATCTTTCCAGATTATCAATGTCAGATTGACTGGTCTATAGTTCCCCTGGGTCCTCTTCCCTCTCTCTTTTACCCTATATTTGACTTTTTCCAATCAAGTGGGACCTCACTTGACACCCCCCCCCAACCACAAGAGTTCTCAAAGAGGCTACCAATTATTTCAGACAATTCCTTCATTACTCTCAAGTGTATCCCATCCTGCCCAGCCAACTTGGAAGCATTTAGTTTCTTGAAGTAATCCCTAACCTGTTTTTTTACTACTCAAGACTGTTCTTCTGTATCTTAGCCAACTGTAATCATTATCTAGAAGCTGACTTTATTTGCGAAGTCTGAAGTAAAGAAGTTATTAAAGTTTCAGAATTAGTGTTTCAGAAATATTAGTTTCAAAATAAAAAATGTTTGTCTATATCTCTATCATGATTTGTATTTTGGCTTTGGTTTGGATTGATTTGGAGGATTTTTAACCTGACCTACTTTACTGACAGTTTAGGAAAGCACTTAGAATTCAATGGGATAATGTGTGCGTGTGTTTGCAGTTAAATATGTGCTTCAGTGCTTTTCTAAATCAGAATAATCAAGGATAAAAAAGCAGGAGGGGAGTTCTCTGTAATCATTAGGGCTGTGTGAAGCTGCAGATGGTGATTTGATTCGGAGAAGATTCAGCTTGATTCAGCGGCTGAATCTCCAAATCGAAATCAAATTGGGGGACCAATTAAAAGGTCTGAATTGATTTGAAGCTCTCCCAATTGATTCGGCTAATTCGTGGTAGAGTCTCCCATGGAGCGTGGGTCAGTGGGGAGCAACAGGGACCCCTCCCCCCACCCTCCGGCCTGGCAGGAGCGAGTTCAAGCTTTTTTTTTCCCAAAGAGCCAGGAGCTGGGGCCAGGCGGGGCTGGGAGAACAGGTGGGGGATGGGGCCTGTGTGATTCAGTGATTTGGCTGGTTTGGCAGCAGGTGAATCTCTGAATCGGATTCAGCCAGATTGATTCAGGACAGTGATTTGAATCACCAAATCAAATCACTGTCCCCCGAATTAGCCGAATCCGAAACAAATACTTGCCATTTTGCACAGGCCTTGTAACCATCTAATCATAAGCATATTATCTAACATGACAAGAATTAGACGTTCCCATAAATGGACTAATTTTAAAATTAATAAACAATTAATCTCGTAGAAGACGACATTTAAATGACCTTACAAAATGAGAATTCAGCACTGACAATGTATTCAAAGGAATCCAAGGAAAATGAAACAGGCTGATGTAGCTGTCTTAATTGTTCAAAAGGTTATTACTTCAACAGATTGTAAAGTGAAATTGTGAACAGTACATAAGAATGTTTATTTTTTTAAAAAGGGCAAACAAGCAAACAAAACCCTGTGTTAATTAAACTGGTAACACTCTTTCAGGGCATGTATTTGACAGCAGGTCTTATTCTTGGTTGCAAAGATATCCTGTCAACAGTTGCTAAGAAATTATTCTTGTTAGAGGGAGTCATTCTGCAAAGAAGCTTAGTTTGTAAATGCCCAGATATAAAAAAAAAAAAAGAATTCTACCACATCTGCAGCAAGAATTCTCTCAAATCTAACTGACCATACTTCTAGTCAGTGTCTGTTGTGATGTTCAGTTGCTAACACTGCACATCTATCATATTTATCTTGTTTTTCTTATTGCATGTAAACTTTTATGTGCTACTGATTTAATCAATGCAATTTAATATGTATAAGGAGAGGCTGAATTAACATTCTGATGGAAACATCAGTTGCAGTTTCATTAATTCAGATTCAGTTACCTCCACTGAAATTCAGAAAATTACAACAGACATAAATTTGGTTCTTTAATTGTTGCATTGTCTTGATAACTTCTGAGTACCTGATTTCTTAATGTTAGCATTTCATTAATAAAAGTAAATGCATTTGTTTTAAATAAAATAAAAGTAAATGCAAATGTTTTAAATATTTCCCAGGGTGATAAAAAGTGGTAGTTTTTCTAAAGCAATATTTTATTTTCATTTTACATCCTAACTATACAAGACAATAAGTAAAAAAATGTCAAATCCTAATTGATTGTTAATGAAATCAAAACTATGCCATGAGATTGGAAACATTAATAAACTGTGTGTCATATCAAACATGACACTGAACATGTTTTCAGGCTTTACTTCTAAAGATGTATGTGTCATTTGTCTTATCTCTTTCATTGCAAAGTAGACATCTGCATACAACTCCCAGGACATAATCATAATAAAAATTGAATATTGCTGCTAAAAACAATACAGGATTTTGTTTTTGCTAATAGCACAATTGGTTCCCACAACAGAACTTAGAAATAGCACCCTCAGGAGTATTTTTGAACGATAATGAAATGAAATGAAACTATTTTCATCGCTATTGACAGAACCCAATAAAATGTTTCATACTAAATTGTCTTTGATGCATCTGTACATAAAATTAATTATGCAAATAATATAATATCATATCTCTATGGATAATTACAACAGTAATCATGTTTGTGTCTTTTTCACAGAGATGAACATTTTCCAACTGTGTTATCAAATAAAACTAATACTCTGCTTTAAAAAAATAGCAGCATCAGACCCTGCCAATCACATGGAACACAATATGGCAGATCCTCCATTGTAGAACTATGACAATTGATGCCAGGCTAAGGAATGGCCCTGACATGCTTGATCAGCTCCTCTGGCCACGTGGATAAAACATCCTTCAATTTCTTCCTAAAAAATAACTTCTGGTTGGCATTCATTCCACGCACTGTCTCTGCACTTTAATATATCTAATTTATTAATTTTAAACAAAAGCTAAATGGGAATCAACAGGGCATGTACCTAACAGAATGAATTATTTGCAATTACGTAACCTTTGTGTTCAATGTTCTCCCATTTGCTCCCTTTGTTTAATGTCCTCTCTTACTCTGTAATGTCTAATTTAGATTGCAGGCTCCTTCAGGTAAGGAGCTGTCATTTTTTATTTACCTGTAGAGAACTATGCGTATCTATGTCGCTACATAAGTAATTAACATTAACAGTACATGACACTGTAGTTTTATATACCACTGCACATTGTATGTATAAATAGAGAAATAGATTCCAGTTTTTCAAACCAGTTAAAATATTGCGTTCTATTTTTGAAGGTTGATGCCATAATATAGTATCCACATAACTATAAAGAATGGTATTGTTACCTTTGTGGTATAAACTCAGATTTCCATGTATGGCTGTTTAAAATCCTGAGACTATAACTATGAAACTATGAAACTAGTTGTCCACAAAAATAGCAACATAAAATTATGCGTATTTTATATTTTAATCGGTTTAATTTATCTGGATGGAGAACCCGGGAAATGGGAAATCCTAAATCTCTAGTATCCTGCTACAGCTAAAAGAAGCTACCTGTGACTGGGTTGTCTGCCTCTATTGGGCTGAAAAAAACCAGAGGGCACCAGGTCTTGTTCTGGGTCAGGATGGCCAACAGGTAAATTTACTGATTAGGATGGGGCATGGCTAGGAGACTTAAGAGAGCTTCTGAAAGCTATGGGGTTGCCTTGGTTAGACAGGATGGGAGCTGGTGTAGGAGGAATCCTGGTTTCTAGTTGGCTACAGATTTTTTATAGTTAAGGAAAAAACTGGCTAAAACAGCCTGAAACTGGACCAGTGCTTGCTGACTGTCATTTCCCAGGCAGTCCAACTATGTTGCCACTGAAGTCAATTTTAAAATGCTTCAGCAGGAGAATGGCACCCTTGTCATCTGAAGATGTTTGAGAAATTTCTGTTTCTTTGTATACATAAATCACTGCCTTAATTGTAACAATGGGGGAATCCATCATACACTGCTCAAATTCTGGCTAATGTTATAAAGCTATTTCTATAAAATTGTATGGCAATGTGTAAATACCTTTTCTCACAAGAATATTATATGTATCCAACAGAATAGGAAAGCTTTTAACTTTAAAAACGCCTTTGAACAATAATAGTTATGCTAAGGAGATGGCTGGATCTAGGAGAATCTTTTTTCCCTGCTTTCAGGAGGGGTGTCTGTGGAATGGAAATTTTCTAAATAGAACAAAAGAAAAGAGGTGACAAAAGAGGAGATTAAAGACAGTGGACAGCAGGAACAGAGGAGGAGGCCTCATAGACATAACTATGGGAGTCCTGGACAGGTGAGGGAAAGACGTGTCCTAAGATGAAAGGCCCTGTTTTTTATTTTGAGCCATAATTGGCTGATAGAAGAATGGTGTACCATCCCAGAGGACCTGACAAGAGACAAAAGAATGCTCCAGAGCGGTGTGGATGTTATGAGACGCATGTAGAATCAATTTTTGTCTGGATTGGTATATGTCTTGGATTGTTATGTGTATGCATGCTGACATCTGTTATGTGCTATCCTACACTTTGTCAACATTTGTGGTATTCTGAGGGAGGGCACATGGGGGAAGCTGAGAGGTCAGAACTAATTCAAGATCCAATTGTAAGTCCAAGCTGTTAGGACAGGGTTCCAGTTGTGCACCTAAGTCTTTTGTTTCAGGCATTTTTACTGATTGCTGAAGAATGCTTCTGTAAGAGTGGCTACAAGAATCTTTTCCCTGGTGTGGTCAGGAGGAGATGCAAATGTACCAAAATTGTACTTAGGGGCCCAAGTCAAGGACCATGCTTCCAGATTCCACAGATTCAAAGCATACTGGGTCTTGTAGACTGGGACCCAACACAAAAATCTAGTGGATATCAACAGAAGGGGAGTTTGCCCATGTAATTCAAATGTGAACAAGTGAAGAAATTATATTGAGTTAAAATATGGGTTGATTTTATGTTAAATAATCCATAGCTGATTAAAAGTGGCTATTTTGTGTACCCATTCTATCTAATAGAAGCCAAGCCAGCATAAGTTTATTCATGAATGAAATAACTGCTAAATTACTGTGGTAAGCTTTTATTTGCCATGGGACACAGTGGACACACAAAACAGTAACTGTGGGGCAACTGACAAGTGATAAAGCATTCCCCCTTTTAATCTGATCATCTGTCTACACCATGAAATAGGTACAAGTTCAATAATTTGACATGAGACTGTTCATGTAGCATATTTAACATGAAGCACAAAGGAAGTCTATTTCCACGCAAAGAGAAGATAACAGACGGGCGGGAAAGCCCTCTTGGCTAAACAGGGAAATGATAGTCCTCTTAAGAAAGAAGAAAAAGGCTTATAAACAATGAAAGTTTGGGGCAGGTCCCAAGGAGGACTGTTCTACAACAGTCTGTATTTGCAGTGAACCGATAAGAAAGGCTACAGTAGTGATCAAATTTAGATTAGCAACAGGAAGACCTTCTTCAGCCTAACTTCCATCTTAGGGAAAATCCTAGAAAAGTTCATCAAGGAGTCTATCTGTGATACGCTTACAGAAGGTAAGATTCCGAATGACAGCCAGCATGGCTTCATCACAGGCAGGTCTTGCCTTACCAACCTTATCTCCTCTAACTATGACCAGGTAACTCATCACCTGGACATGAGAGAGCAGGTTGACATTGTATACCTTGACTTCCAAAAGGCCTTTGATCTAGTATCCCATGATGTCCTCACAAGAAAATTGAAGGATTGTGGGCTTAACTCTGAGACAGTCAGGTGGGTGAGAAACTGGCTGCAGGATAGGCCCAGAGAGTCGTAGTGAATGGATTGGTGTCATCCTGGTGAGAAGTGGGCAGCTGTGTCCTACAGGGGTTGGTGCTTTTCAACATCTTTATTAATGATTTGGATGTGGGGGTGAAGAGCCCATTGGCCAAGTCTGTGGATGACACCAATTTATGGGGAAGCATGGTCATGCTTGAAGATAGGCTATAGTTACAGGCAGATCTAGACAGGGTAGCAGGTTGGGCAGATGGGAATTTTATGAAGCTCAACATTGAGAAATGTAAAGTGCTCCACCTTGGGATGAGCAACCGCCAACACACCTACAGGCTTGGTAGCACCAAACTGACTAGCACCACAAATGAAAGGGACCTAGGGGTAATAATTATAAGTTATATCATTATATATGGCTTTTGTACATAGATTGGGGCTCTTTCAAATTCCCATATTATAACAGTTAAATTTAGATGCTTCCATCCTTCACAGTTTTGGTGACACAGTTTGACAGGCTATTTTTTAAACTGAAAAGTTTCTAAAAGCGTTTCCAAAGAAGAGTTTAGTGTTGGTATCTTCTGTTAAATAAGAATTGTATTATGTGCAGACTGTATGATAATGAAACTAGCTAGTGTTTTATTCATGCACCACAAAGGAAACTTAGTTCAAAAGTGAGATGTAAGATGGACATAGCTGTCAGGCTAGAGTGCAAAATGCATGAGTACAAAAGATACATAAGGATGTAAGCACCATAAAAAGCCTGGTTATCAAGTGAAATTTGTTTATGACTCATTCCTGAAAGAATGGAATTGTACACTGTCCTTAGAGCAAAAGTTGAATGAAAATAGAATGGAAGGCATACATTTAAAATGTGTCCTAGACATAAGAAAAGTTAAACTAAAAACGTAGCTTTTTTTCTGGAGTTGATATAATCATGCTATTTACTGTAGTTTATTAATAATAAAGGTAATAACTACCTCTTTAAACTATGTTCACCAGGGGGATGAAGAGAAAAGCCCAAAAGTAAGTAAGGAGCCTGGGGACCTGGATAAAAACACGGTAAGGGAAAGCAATAATGGAAGCCTTAGCAGTGTTCTCAGGGAGAGGATAAGACAGTCAGTTACATACCTGAAATGTTTAGACAGTAATGTGAGAAGCATGGGAACCAAAGAGGAAGAACTGGAAATCCTAGTACAAGCACGGAATTAGGATTATGGGTGCTTGTGGGATAATTCATTTGACTGGAGTATGGTCATAGATGGGTTTAGTTTGTTCAAGGAGGATAGACAAGATGTTGCCATATATGTACGCATGTTCTGAGATACAGTAAAAGTAGAAGGCAGGCCTGTTGAAATCCTCTGGGTAAAAGTTTGAGGGGAGATCACCAGTAGAGAATTTATGGTGGGCATCTGCTACAGGAAGGGCAGGCAAAATACGGCCCATGGGCCAAATTCAGACCATTAGTCCATTCTGTCTGGCCAGAAGAGCCCCTAGAAAATTTAGAAAATTTATATTTATCTGCTCCTGGCTGCCTGTCAAAGATGACAGAATCCAGGAGTTGTAGAACCCAAGGAAAGCCATCAAGACTCAGTAGCAAGGCCAGCTTGGCCCCACCCTGCCCCCAGGCCCCTTTCACCTCTGCCCCCCCAACAAGAAGCCTCTGCCTGCCACAGGTTTCACTGCTTTCCTGCATGCCAGCTGGCTGCTGCAGCACCATGTGACTCCTGGTTGCATCACTGCCAGTACCCCAGGATCAGGAATGGGAGGTCAGAGGGCAGCGCGCGCAATGAGGTAGGGAGGGAGAGACAGTGTGTGTATGTATGTCTGTTCATAGGGCAAGTCCCACATGCACACCCCACCATACACATGCACCCCCCCTTGCACTGCCATACATGCAGGCACCCAGAACCACACCCCCTCATGCATCCTAGCCACCCCCCTACACATCGTTCCCCACAAATTCCATACACATCCACACCCCAAATATTCATACACACACTCACATGCTCCCTCACCCCACACCCACAGCCCCCCACAAACCTATACCCACCCCTCTATGCCCACCATGGCCCCTCAGATACAAAAGTAAGTACTGTACAGACAGTCAAAAAGCCCATGGCTGAATTGGTTCAATTTTCACAGGTTAGTCTAAGCTGTGTAGACTGAACTGATAAGCAAGTGAACATGCATTCCCTTCTGATTCAAGCAGCCACATGCTTGCTGTTACCCAGGCCAGAAGTCAGGGGATGCTAGAGTACACCTCGCTGCTTGGTTGGAGCAGAAAGCTTGTACCAAGGCTAACCCAGTAACCTTGGTGAGGGCAGTTTCCCGAGGAGGTGCAAGGCATCCTGGGATGCTGGGGGAATGTGAGTTAACTTGAATCTGGAGGGAATCTGGGACAGAAGTTTAATAAACAGATCTAACCTAAATCAGTTAAGTCTGATACTACATCCATCAAGGTTTATGTTAAATTGATTTTGGCCATTTTGAAAGTGGTTTATGTGCACTGAATTTCTGTTGTGTTATAGATTTGAACTGATTTCTGATCACTTCTACCAGTTTGTGTGTAATTTCTGTCCCTAGCCCAAAAAGGGATTCTACAGGTATATGAAGAGTAAGAGGAAAACTAGAGAAACCATAGGTCCTTTACACAATGTGGAAGGCAACCTAGATATGGATTATACAGAGAAGACTGAAGTATTTAATTCCATTTTATTTCTGTCTTCACAAATAGGGAAAGCTACCACATGATGAGTTCAGTTCACAGCAAAGATAGGGAAGGAGACAATCAATCTAGAATAGTAGAAGACCAGGGTAAGCGTTCCTTAGAGAAGCTGGGTGTGTTCAAGTTGCAGGGCTGGATGGGATGCACCACAGTGTGCTAAAGGTGCTGGCTGGGGTAATTTCTGAGATATTGAGAACTTGTGGAGGTTGGGTGAGGTCCGAAATGCATGGAAAAGGGCAAATATAGTACCCATCTTTAAGAAAGGGAAGAAGTAGAATCTGCAGAATTACAGACCAGTCTGCCTAACCTCAATACTTGGAAAGATCATGAAGCAGATTCTCAAGAAATCTGGTGTCAAGAACCTAGAGGAGAACAAGATGATCAGGAACAGTCAGCATGGTTTTACCAAAAGCAAGTCAGGCCTAACCAACATGATTTCCTTCTATGACTTCCTTCCTCCTCTGTGACTGGGGGAAGAGGAGTGGATATGGTATACCTTGACTTTAGCAAAGCTGTCTCACAATATTCTTGTTAATGAGATAAGAAAATACAGACTAGAATAAAGTACCATAAGGTAGATATGTAATCAGTTAGATCACCATACTCAACAAGTAGACCTCAATGACTCAAAGTCTACTTGGTGAAGTTATCAAGTGGGGCTACCTAGAGGTCTGTCTTGGGTCCAGTATAGTTTAATGTCTTCATTAAAATCGGATGATGGGATTAAGTACATGCTTAGGAAATTTTCAGAAGACACAAAGTTAGGTGGATTTGCAAACAGTATTGAGGGTAGGACTAAGATACAGAATGACCTGGATAGACTGGAGAAATGGTCTACAATCAATCAGATGAGCTCAACAAGGATGACTGCCAACTCCTGTACTTCAGATGGAGCTACTGCATGCACAAATACAGACCAGGGAATGGCTGGCTAGGCTACACTACTGCAGACAAGGACCAGACTATAAGCTGAATATGAGCAAACAGTGTGCTCCTGTTGTAAATAAAAAACCACCAGAATACTGGCTTGTATTAAAAGGAGTATCACTTAAAAACCAATGGGGGGTGATTCTGCTGCTTTATTCAGCACCGTTGAGGCCTCAAGTGGAGTACCATGTGCAGTTTTGGGTCCCACACTTCAAGAAGGATGTGGACAGTTTGGAAACAATCCCACACAGAGCAACAAAAATGATTAGGGGCTGGGGAGGCAAGGCTTGAGGAAAGGCTGAACGAAACAGGGCTATTTAACCTGGAGAAGAGAAGACTGAGGGAGAGATTTGATAACAGTCTTCAAATACCTGAAGGGTACTTATAGAAAGGATGGAAATTAACTTTTCCCCATGACAGTAGGGAACAGGAGTACAAGCAGTTGCCTCAAGATTCAGCAGAGACAATTTAGGTTGGAGGAATTTTATGACTGTAAGGGTGGTTAAGCATTGGAACAGACTACTTAGAGAAATTGTGGAATCTCCATCCTTGAAAGTTTTCAAGAATAAGTTACATAGATTTGGGATGGTTTACTCAGGGATGATTCTGCCTTGAGCAGGGGGCTAGACTAGGTGACCCCATGATATCTCTTTCAGCTCTCCTCTCCTATAATCCTATGATCTTGTATTGTGTAATATATTTCTTCCAAAAAAGATTTGCATATTTTAACCACTTCTCCTATCCAGGCTGTACAGATTTTTCTTCTGCAGGAAAAACAAGGTATCAGTTCAACTGTGCACAGTAATTCTAGTTAATAGTTTAGGAAAGGAAGTGAACAATATCTTATCTTATTAAAATGACAGAAGTTAAGGGATTTTTAAAAATTATTTGGGGCTTCACTCTGGTTGTGATTTGGTATTTAGTAGGACTGTGTGAAGCTTCAGTAGCTGATTCAATTCAGAGGAGATTTAGCCTGATTCGGGGACCAAATCTCCAAATCCGAATTGAACTGGGAGACCAAGTAAAAGCTCCGAATCAATTCAAAGCATTCAAATTGATTTGGCCAATTTGGAGATTTGGCCATAGACTAAACAGGCAGCTGACAATTGCCTCTAGCTGGTAAGTCTGTTGGGGTTGGGGGAGGGAAGAGGTGTGGGGGAGGGAGAGATTGGTGCTGGGACAACTAACCCAGCCAGGGTGGGAAGCACGTTACTTGGGGGGGGCATGGGATGCAGCTGCAGCTGTCCTGGGAGCAGGGGCTCTGCCCTGCTGCCACTTGCCCCTGCCAGGGCAGGATGCATGCATAGCTTATTGCATGCACACGGGGGCAAGTGGCAGCAGAGCATAGCCCTCACTCCCAATGTTGCTGTGCCCGCATCCTGCACCCCCTCACACCAGCTGGCAAGTGGTGACTGGGCAGAGCCCCCACTCCCAGTGCTGATGCAGGCATGGCAGCATGGGGAGTAGGGGCTTTGCCCTGCTGCCACCTGGAGCAAGCCATGCCTGCATTGTGCTCCGCCCCCCGTGCCGGCTGAGCAAGCAGCAGCATGGCATAGCTCCCACAGCTCCCCTGCTGGGGCACAGGAAGGCACAGCCAGGGGAGCTGTGGGAACAGCCCCCATGGCTGCCCTGCCTGGCCCCATCCCTCACCTGGCCCCAGCCTCTGGCACTTAAAAAAGGGAAAAAAAAGCCCTGCACTCATCGGCTGTAGCAGGGGCTCTGGGGGCTCTGGGGCCATGTGGCAGAGCACCCCCTAGAGCCCCCACTCCTTGATCTCCACACCTCCAGCCCCAGCCTCCTGGCACTTAAAAAAAAAAAAAAAAAAAAAAAAGTCCTGTATTCACCAGCTCTGGCAGCAGAGATTAAGGCCTTTGCGAGCTTGTGGCAGAGCACCTCTGTGCAGCATGGGGCAGTGGGGGGCAGTGGAAATTGCCTTCTCCCACCTGACACCTGCATGACAGCTATCACATCTTGTGGATGCAGTGTGGCTCAGCAGGGTGCCACACACTGTCTGGGAGCTGGAGCAGCTCCAGCCATCAGCCACAGCCTGGCACCACTCAGCCCCAGC
The DNA here is from genome assembly GCF_052110815.1 of Crocodylus siamensis. Taxonomy (NCBI): domain Eukaryota; kingdom Metazoa; phylum Chordata; order Crocodylia; family Crocodylidae; genus Crocodylus; species Crocodylus siamensis. The sequence goes on from NC_143399.1 coordinate 172,590,621, forward strand.
AGCCCCAGCTCCCAGACAGCACGTGGAGCCCTTCTGACTACGCTGCACCCGTGCCATGGGGCAGCTGCCATGCAGGTGCCAGGAAGACGAGGGACAATCCCCACTGCCTCCACTGCCCTGTGCTGCATGGAGGGGGCTCTGCTGTGAGCTGTCAGAGGCCCTGATCCCCGTTGCTGCAGCCTGTGAGTGTGGGGCTTTTTTTCTTTTTTTTAATTCCCAGACTGCTGGGGCTGAGAAAAGCAGCCATTGGAGGGGGGGGCTGGGCAGTGATTGGGGAGTGGGGGCTGCATGGGGGGGGGCTCTGGAAGGAGGCCCCAGCACCCCCATAGCCCCTGCAGCATCCAGTGAGTGTGGGGCTTTTTTTTTTTTTTTAAATGCCAGGACTAGGCTGGAGCTGGATGGGGGATAGAGCCAGGGAGGGCAGCCATGGGGGCTTCTCCCACAGCTAGCTCCCCCAACCCAGGCAGAGGCAGGCACAGCTGGAGAAGCTGCTTAGCTGTTCCTGCCTCTTCCTGGGCAATCTGAATCACTGACTCTGTCCAAATCAGCATCAAATCTTCTGAAGCTGATTTGGCCAAATCGATTCAGGGTAGTGATCTGAATCTCTGAACTGAATCACTGTCCTCCAAATCAGCCAAATCCTAATCTGAACCAAATACTTCCCTATTTGTACAAGGTCTAGTTTTTAGCTTTGAAATAAACTACAATATTTGTACTAATAGGAAATGGATAAAAGTTGTTAGAACATTCTGATTTTGGTATATGGGCTACTGAGAAAGAGGCATACATTTTATATTAAAGGGGATTTGAGAGACTACTGTATATGAAATGCCCATTGGAACTTTTTGGTTTCTTTTTCCTTCTACCTGACCTCCTCCCCCTGCACCCAAAAAAACCCAAACAAACCTGTTTTGAATAGTGTATAATGAAAGATTTGGCAAGGGACATTTAACTGAATATAGGATATAAACTGAACACAAAAATGGAGTGCTGATGGTAACTAGTAAACCAGTGTTTTGCCAAAAGAGATAAGGGAATATTTACCACTTCCTTTCTTGTTCTTTTCTTTATATATCTAGACCCTTCTATGCTGAATGAATTTGCAAGCAAATATATGAGGTTTTATATACTTGCACACTTCTGTATGAGGTTTTAAATCTCCAAAAGAGGCAAAGTTCAACCTTTTTCAAGACTGCTAACCTAAATAGAAAATGTCACAGCTGTCTGTATGAATGGCAAGAGGGAAGAAGAACATAGATTTTTAGAAGGTCTGAAGTAGAAGATCTAGCTATAGGCAAAGTTCAACCTTTTGATAGCTAGAACAATATGATGATGTTTGAATGTATATTTTCCACTCATGGAAGGTCTGATCCTTGCAACTGAACAGGAATTCCTAATGCCTCAAGGTCAAATTGGGTTAGATTTATAAGGGAAGCTCATGTTCTGCAATGGTCAACACTTTACTGCTAACTGGCATTTACTACCCCAATTCTCATCTACAACGTGTGGCTTAGTACCTAAAAAGGTGTTCACAGGAGCATAAACAGGCAGGAAATTAAGAAAATAAGTGATTTTAGCTTGGTAATTAGGGTACTTAACTGGATTATCCTGGTTCTAGTCACTGTTCCAATGAGCACTTAACTCCTTTATAAAGTAAAACAAGAGAGACTGAGACGCATCCCAGGTGAGTCTTGAGATTACTAGCACTAGCTTGTGAAATGGGAGATCTAAATTAAGGTCTGCTCCAAACCAGGTGGAGCAGGCATTTGAATCTTTGTCTTCCATAAAACAGAGAAAGACCACTTGCACGGCCATTCGGAATGAGAAAGACTCTTTGCCCTCCTCTGATTTTTGTGAGGAAAGGCTGACCTCACTTAAGCACCTACTTCCTGACAAGGTTTTACAGGTGTAAATTTGTGTTTGAGCCCCAATTTTGGTATCTAAATCCCTGAAAATACCTCTTCTCCTCAGCATTTTCAACTGATTGGTCATGGCAGATCCTGTTTTTTTGCTTTTTTTTATGTGAATTCAGTTCTTGGGCACCTAAGATTATGGAGAGAGACAAATTATACCCAAAGTTATTTTTATTACCTTGCATGGGTCTGCTCCCATCCTGTGGTAAATGCAATCTAAATCTGAATGAAACAGAACTAAGTTACCATAGTTTAGTTTCTGCTTTACCATGGGGTAGAAGCAGACACATGAAGCAGATGCAGTAGAGCAGATGGCACCTTTAGGTTGGCATACTTTATTTGTTCATTAGTATCTGAATTCGACCTGGGTGTTGTATAGAGATTCTGGGCAGCTAACTTGAGGCTGATGCTTCCAGACTGCAGGGTGCCTAAAATTTTATAAGTGTCTTTGTGGACAATGTAATTCTCAGGTAGACTTGCTTTGTGATTAAGATTACCCTTTTTAGTTCCTTGAATTTGAGCCAAACACTGGAAGTTTTTTCACACCAAACTATCTTCCCTGAGGCCCAAGGCAGATTCAGTCTTTGATCAATAACAGCTTTAAAAATATATATATATTAAATTGTCATAGCTTTAAAGCCTCATATCTGTATCTGCCTTACACTGAAAATTTCGTTATAAGAATTATCAGTTCTGATGTCTCTCACACATTTTCTCCTCCTCCTCCTTGGTTTATAGACCCTAGAAGTCACAGGCCTCTAGTAATTTGCTACCCTTCCTTTCTCTCAGCTAGTCTATCCCCTACCACATGCCCTTCATAGATTCATAGATGCTAGGGTTGGAAGGGATCTCAGTGGATCACTGAGTCTGACCTCCTGCCAGTGGCAGGAAAAAGTGCTGCGGTCATGTGACCCCCGCCAGGTGCTGGTCCAGTCTCCTCTTGAAGACTCCCAAGGTAGGGGAGAGCACCCCCTGGTTAATTTGTATACTGCCACAAGATCCCCCCTCAGCTTTCTCGAGGAGGCTGAAAAGGTGCAGGTCTCTCAGTCTTTCCTCATAGGGCCTTCCCTGCAGGCCTCTAACCATATGAGTGGCCCTCCTCTGGACCCTCTCAAGGTTATCCACATCTCTCTTGAACTGTGGTGCCCAGAACTGGATGCAGTACCCCAGCTGCTGTCTGACCAGGGCCTAATAGAGGGGAAGCATCACCTCCCTGGACCTGTTCGTGATGCACCTACTAATGCATGACAAAGTGTGGCTAGCTCTCCTAATTACTTCATCACATTGACAACTCATATTCAACTTGGAGTCAGCAACGAGATCTCTTTCCACCGCTGTGCTGCTGAGAATGTCATCACTCAGCCTATAGGTGTGCTGATGATTCTCTCTCCCTAGGTGCAGCAGCTTGTACTTGGCCTTGTTGAACTGCATCCTATTGTTCCCCACCCACTTCTCTAACCTGTCCAGGTCCACCTGGATTCAGTTTCTTCCCATCAGTGTGTTTACTTTGCTCCATAGTTTTGTGTCATCTGTGGATTTGGACAGAGTGCTTTCCATGCCCTCATCTAGGTCACTGATGAAGATATTGAACAGCATTGGCCCATAATTATGCTTTTAAACTAGCTTGGCTAATTAAAATGATAGAATCAAGAGTGCATCTTTTACCTAGAGATAGTTGACTATTATAGGAATTTGGAGTATACTACAGAGTATACAGCATGGATGAATGTTTGGATTCCTGTGCCTCTAGGGAGTGTCACATGTCTTAGTGCTTGATTTTGCCATAAATACAAATCCTAGTACAGCATATCAGGATGGTTATCTTTAGTTTACAATCACAAAAGGAGCAGTTAGTGAATCCATAATGTCAGTGTAATTAGGCTAAGTACAATAGCTTTACTGTATCTTTAACAAATGAATGCATTGTCACATTTCATTATGTGACATAGAGACTCATTGGCTGGAAGGAAATGGGCCATGTAAAGGGCATTCACTGACTTTGCTTCTCCTTTTCTTATATCTAAACTAGGACGGATATATGAACTGCTATTCTAACACAAATTCTCATTCAGCAAGGAATCTATCTGAAGGATCAAGGTCACAGATGTTCAAAGAGCTTCTGGCTGGTTCAAACATTGGAAAAACTAAGAAAGGTGAATCAGTTCATTCAAAATCACCTGTAACGTATAGGTATGAAATGACTGATTCCCCCTCAGAGTATAGCAGAGCCTTCAACAATGCTTCAATAGCACTCTACTCAACAGTAAAGGAAGGCTGTGGCTTTCTTATGACTATATTATTAATACTGCTCCCTGTTAGCCATTAGTAGTTGCCATTAGCAAAATCTATAGGTCAAATCCTGAACTCTTTAAAACAGTTCTTGTTCAGAACATCCTTAAGCAATATGCTTATTAAAGTCAATTAGAGTTCTCCATGATTAAGGGCTGAGTAAATGCTAAGTTGAGGACTTTATTGTTCCTGTATAATTGAGTTTCCATTCAAAGGAAAGTGATTGCTAATACTTTCAGGTCAAATTATGCTATTTTTTAAATACAAAGTTCAAATTCAGAGTAATTCATTAGACTTCAGCAGTGGTAACTCCAGATGTACAGCCACATAACTGAGCCAAATGTAGCTTTTATATTAGTAAGTGCACATTTATTAGGAATTAAAGTAGACATCAAGGATTGGGCACACATTTCAGATCTGGCAAAATGAGGGATAACAACAAATCAGATGATCCAGTTGTGTAAAAGAATGGTTTCATCCTTAGTTTTTATCCACTTCTTTACTCCAGCAAAATGAAGTCCAAATAAGTAAGGACTGAGAAGTGGGGGGAGTTCAGTGATGATCTTCGAATTTGACTGAAGGAGTTGGTAGCACTCCTACTTTTTATATAATAGACTAGTGGTTAAAACAGTCACCAAGGAAGTAGATGGGTTCAATGCCCACCTTAGTTTGATGGATTTAAATCTGCATCTTGCACTTCCTATAGGACTGCTCTTATCACCACCATACTATAGGCAAGGCTGGGTTTGGACAGACAATTTTGCCATTCCTCTTATTAAATTTATGCCATTGTACAGAAAAGCTGCAACATTTTTAAGGCCAGAGAGAGAGCAACAAAAAATGAATCACAACCTTGGAGCCCAATGGTGAGGGCATTGGGTGAGGGTATCTTTGGGTTCTAGTCTCTGTTTCCTTCATTGCTTATGAATTTTTGTCTAATGCCTCTATAATACAAAATTCACAAGCAATTCCTGGGGCAGGAATTAGAGTCTGATGCCCCTAATGTAGGACAGAAAACAACAGGCCCACTGTTCAGTGGTGAAAATTGCTATGATTTAGATGGTGTGATGTCAATTTACGCTTGGTACAGATCTCTTCCATCAGAAAGAAAAAGAGGTCATTATGTGACAAGGTTCTTTAACAAAACATATTGTGGGTTCTATTAATATATTTATAAAGCAATTCTTAACAAATCACAAATAGTTTGTTTCTTGGAAAATTACTTTCTATCACTTGAATCAAATATGTGAATTTCCCCCTCCCCCCTCCTATCATTCTTCACAGGAACAAAGAAATGATGCCAGCCTAATATTTAACACACATCTAATACTATAGCTCTGAAACTGTTGCTTTTCAAAGCACAATGAAACTCACCAAAAATAGAAGTTTGATTTATGATAGAAAATTAAATATAAATGACAGTGTACACTGAGCAGTTTATTCAGCTTAAAATAATCTAACTTCATAGATCCAAGTGATAGAAATGTAATTTCCTGCTGGGAGATTACAAGATCTGAATTAACTTTTGAAGGGCCAGGTTGTATGGCTCCTAACCATCCTCCTGCTAGTCCATCTGTGACTTTGATTTCTGTAAAATGCATTCTCTGAAAGAATTTCCACCAGCTGCCTGACACACATATGGATATGCATTTGAACCTTTGGAGTCAATGATTGTCCCTGTTTATGGCCTAAATATCCTTTCAGAAGACAGGTAAGCCTTAAAAAAAAACAGGGGTGAGGGTGGGAAAAGGAGCCCATATTCTCCAAATAGGGTCTTCTACAAAGATGCTTTTAAATCTGAAACTATTTGTTTTAAAAGGCAGTAACAGCTTCCACCCACCCCCAAAAAACAACAACAAACAACCATAATCCCCACTGTGAGCTTGAGCAGAATGGATTATAATGACTTTTGTTGGTAAATTGGGAAAACATTGATTAAATGACACTGAGAGGAAGGGGATGGGAATTTCAACAGCCCATCTGGGTGTATGCTATTTTTATTCTAGAAAAGCCCTGGGAATTAATCATTCAGTAAACTTGTTATATCACTGTCAACCGTCTATGTTTACAATGGATACAGTCACGCACACTTATCATCAAATTTAAAACTGAAAAGTAGACAAGATCCAGGGCAAACCATCTACTGTGGCCTGGTGGTCTGTGAAGTCCAATTTGGAAACCTCTGCTTTAAATGAATCTACCATTCCAAAATTTAAGACCCAGATAGTCTTAAATTAATTGGAAAGGATTAGTCAGAATGCAATAAAAAGGCCAGCAGAAGGTGAGCTATTGAGCATATAATAAGGGAGCAACTGGCAGGAAGCCCAGATTTACACAGGCACTTTAGGGAAAGGATGATCACCCACAACTTCTTTTACTCTGTATAAGGAAGCACAAAGGTTTGCACAGGTATGATTTTGTCTCCAATCTGTTCACTGATCTTACACCTATCTAAAATAGTGTCTTTCTAGTGGTCTGAGTCGCTTTTGGAGGCTACAATTTGAAACATGTATATAATGCATTAGTCCCCCCAAAATGTCTGCCAAAAATCTGGTGAATGCATACAAATAGATATTCCTTCTTTCATTTCACATAATTGTGTGACTTGTGGCTCACTTATGTATACAATTGCTCTGTGTACATACACATGCAGGCTTGGCAATGGAGCTGGGCAGGAAACACAACTTTTCTTAAAGCTATACCTGAGAATTTACCATTTTTAAATGTAGAGCAGGACACTGCTAGCCCCATTCATGATACAGGAGAACTTTGGAAGTGGGGTGGTTATAAGCTATTGCCACTGCCAATAAATCTGAAGACTAAGGAGAAAAGAGATTTATACTGCTAAAATAATGGTGAGGGTTTGTTTTTTTTTACCTTCTTATCACTTAAGGTAATTAAAATACTGTGTCATTGGAAGAAGTTTTAAGAAAATAAACTGCAGTCCTTCTTCCAGACCATATCTCATGCTTTTAATTTTGCCTTTTACTCCAATGGGCATTTTTGGTGTGCAGGGTGTTTTCTATTGGTGGGGATTCTGCAGTCAAACTCCTGTCCTCTGAGAGTGCCCCTGCATTATGGAAATAGTGACATAGTAGCTACTTTCTGTGTTACAGGTACTGGTACATATTGGGCAAAGGAACCAGCACGTCGACCTATGTATCACAAAGGTCAAACTACCATCAATAAATATAAGACTTTTTTGAACAAAGCAGATTTTAAAAGAATGAAAGGAGTATGCAGTATCATGTATGAAACCAATAAGGAATGAGGACAGCCTGGTTAGAAAGGGCTACAAACATGGCAGGTATTCTTACAAGGACGAAATGTATGTCATACCTCTCTCAATGGGGCGCCAATGTTTCCTGGTATCTAAGTGCTTTTTCAGCATTTGTTACATAAGCTGGCATGTTTGTCTCTTGTGATTATCTGGATCATTTGTGAAATGTTTACTTCAGATTTTGTTACTAAACCTCGCAAAACTCTCCCTAAATGCAAAAGTAGTGTTGTCTGAGAAAAGACAATTCTGAAGCATGCTGAACCCCAAAGTCTGAGGATAACTCTGTGTATGGGGGAGGGGAAGAAGTGGGGGACAGGCTTATCAACATGTTTTTGGAGATTAGAAGTGAAGGTTGAGTGTGGTCCCAGGATTTCAGGGTATGCATATTAGTCTGAACATTTTTTATAACCAGAAATGTATTCCCCCCTTTTTAAGCATCAATTAAAATACTAATAAGAAAGCACAAAGTACAAGAAAATAGACAGTGGAAAGAAAATGTACCTTTAAAAGAAAGCATCAAAGCAAAAAACTTTACTCATGAACAGTCACTCAGAAAGCAATACTGTCTCCACAGTGTGAGCAGAATAGAAAATTTTGCATATAATGTTAGTTCTGGCTTTATGTCATACTGCATACATGCCCATAGTCAGTAGTCACAATCAACGGTTAGGAGAGCTAAAACAGATCTAGCGTATTTAATTCTCATTTTTGTATTTATTCATACAGCTTTACACTAGTTACTAATCATTTCATAGCCAGCAGCAGCAGTCTCCTTATTCCCTGAAGTCTGTTCTTAGTTAATTACGCTCATGAGTATGGCTAATTTAGAATTATGATTCCCCAGCAAATTCCCACAGCACTATGGCCAGGCTGCAGGTGTAAGAGTGAGACAATATAAGCTAATTATCATTTTCCCTGAACTTCTTGTATGATACTTTAATATGGGTTGTTTAAAAAAAAAATCAGCTGCCAAAATAGCTCTCACTTAGGACTCTCACTTAGGAAGAAAAAGCAGGGAAAATATTTTAATGAAAAGATAAAAATGGATACCTAAATTTGCTTGACGCACTGGATACTTGGGACACTTTGGGTATTTTTACATGTGCTCCAGGAGAGGTGGGGGGTGATTTAATTAGTGAGCTGCACTAATTAGAAGTGCCTGAGTATAATGTGTATTAGTGTCCCCTACACCGAAAAATGGCAGCAGGGTGCTTTGAACTAAAGCTCATCGAATGAGTAAGGGGCACCAGCAGGGCTGTGGGGAGGAGTAAGGGGTATGAGGATGGTTGGGGCAGTTGTGGTAGGGGGATTGAGGGGCATGTGCAGGGCCAAGAGGCTGTGGGGGGAGGGGATGAGGAGCATGTGCAAGGCCAGGGGGTTGTGTGGGGGAGTGAGGGACATGAGTAGGGCCAGGGGGTTGTGGGGGGGTAAGGGACATGAGCGGAGCCTGGGGACTGTGGGAGAGGGAGTAAGGGGCCTGAGCAGGGCCAAGGGGCTGTGGGAAGGGAGGAGTGAGGGGCACCAGCAGGGCTGGGTGTGCTGTGGGGAGGAGTGAGGAGTCTTTCATTTTTAATCATGGATTTTGGAGTTTTTATTAGAGAATTTGTGATTTTTTATCAAGAAATACCGGGATCCCTGCTGATAACCACTCTCTTTTAATACAATTTCTGGTTCTGCCTATTGCTCATTAACAATTGTTTTTAAGTTTTGTTCTTAATTAAAACATTGGCCAAAATAAATAATTGTTCTATTGCCAAGTGTATTTAAACAGGTATACCTCTTACCTCAAAGTAGCTATTCTGATTTCCCTCTGAGAATCAGCCCAAGCTGTTTTGGATGTCTTACAGAAAATGGTTAAAGTCTAGATACCTTGAATTGTTAATTTTCTCTTCATGGATATTTTTTTCTCAAAGGTTGTATGATGTAGATAACTGACTAAGCTTGATAATTTGTTTTCCTCCCTAAAGCCTGGCAGTTTCTGAGGACATCTATAATGTTTCTTTAAACCTGTAGCATAGGTAGCTTGGGAAATGTTTTGTCAGAAGCTCAGCAGCAAAGCAGAGTGAGAGAATATTTAGTTTTAATATAGTTTTCTTATTCTAATAAATCTTGTTTTAAATCATCAACTATTAGATGGTCTTTTACATATTTCCTTACTTATTCCAAAATAAAAATGCTCTGCTTATTGATGTAGAGCTTCTATAGAGGCTTCCACCCTTTATCCAGGCCTAGGACAGTGAATATTTTGGCAAAAGATTGTGATGCACTTATGTGAAGCCTTGGATTTTCCCAAATGGTTTCCGTGTGCTAAGAATATGCATTATTCCAAAGGAAGAAAAAGGGTGACCATCTGTTAAGGTTTGGCTGAGACAGTCCTGGATTCTGGAGGCCGGTCTTGACTGGTTGATTAAAAGCCCGGGGCTGGAATCTGGCGGGGATGTGGAGCAGCATGGTGCACCAGGCAGCCGGATGGACAGGCACCACTGTCACTGTGAAGAAGCAAGGAATGTAGGGACCGCAGATATGACATCTTCAGGTGATCGTGTGCCCCCCCTGCCCTGCCTGCTGTACCATGCCGCTCTACCTCCCTTCTGGACTCTGGCCCAGGACTTCTGACCAATCGGCTGAGACTGGCCTATGGAATGTGGGACTGTCCCAGCCAAACCTGGATATATGGTCACCCTAAGAAAAAGAGGCAATGGCAAAATCAGATCCAGCCTTCCCTGCAGGCACATAAACAGTGAAGCAAGCTATATGGGGGAGCAAGGCACCCATCACAGTTTTTCTAAAAAATTGGACTATTTGGACAAAGTGTGGGCACCACCATTACTCTGAGCTACCTTCAATACAGGGAACAGCTGCATGCTGCAATTTTCCCCCCATAAGTCATTACAATTATAAGCCATGTTAAATGAGATCCTCACTAAGTATATCAGACTGTGGGTGCGTCTACACACTCATTAATGTGCCATAATTACTGCTCATTAAGCGTAGTACTTGTATAATCAAATACTTAAATTAATGCAAGTAACCAGCTTCACTGTGTAGTTAGTGTCTCATGTCGATGTACCCCATGTGTGTCAGTTGTGTGGTCTCAACCATGCTGAAATGACATCTTTCTGACATAAAGCTTGATAAAAAAAACTGTAACAATTGGAGTTTCCGCCTAAGACTGCAGCCCCACTGTGTTAAAAGTATTCAAATATCTAATGAGAGATGGTTCCTACCTGTTTTATCTTGCCCCCTAGGCTTAAGTAAAATTAGCTGTTTCACAGGGCATTCTGGTGCGACTGTTCATCAGTTCTGCTTCCCTGATGGAGACCAAAATGACCTGTTCACACTTTTTATCATATTCCTACATCCCAGGCAGGTGGTACCACAATGCTGCTCCCATTCTTCTACATCAGATCAACTAGAGGAACTCCTTATTTGATATTATGTAATAGAAATCTTTCACCTTATTATTTAAAGGCAAGACCCACAGCACTTTAAGGCCACTGTAATGGTTTCTGTGAGTTTTAACTTGGACCCTAAAAAAGAGGGCCCTACACTGTTCCCACTATTTTCATTGGAATAACAAAAATAAGTTGTTTCTTCATTGAAAGCAATAGTCAGTTTTAATTGTCAAAGGGTTTGCCCTTGTAGTCTAGTGCTCTCATTGTCTTTCTGTGCTCTCCACCTCACCACCTCACATTGTCATTCAAAAACAAGGCTGTGGCAATAACCAGAAGTGAACATTCAGTTCCAGCAGCTTTTTAACACACATCAGCACTGTCACTTCTAAATCAGAGGTTTAACATGAAGAAGGCATTGGACGATTCTCATTAATTCTCTTAGAAAAGCCCTCTATTTAAACTTTCCTTACCTGAAAAAAATCAAATAATGTAATCATTAAAAGTATTCACAACTGTGTAAGAGGCAAAGTAGACTGAACAATAGTAGTAGTCATGGTTACATACATACCATCATGCCATGGTGATGCTACAATTCATTTCTATGAAAAACACAGTAATACTCTAATGTAATACAAAATAATCCCTTAAGCAAAATAACAAAAGGCAGACAGGGAACTATCCATGAAGCATTCAGCTCCATCATAAAACTACTGCACCAGGCATGAGTAATTGAAGTATTCTACATCTATACCTTCAATTTTAGAATCTCATTTCAAGCAATGAAATGAATAAACTTGTTTAAGATTGTAAGTTTCTATAAAAAGTAGTAGAGAGCAAACAAATGGGGGGGGGGAAGGATAGCAACTGACTAATAATTGGCTTTTCAGCACCACAGTAGTTGTTTGGTTCCCCTGATTTGCACTGAACTTCTTGACTAGCATTATTTCAGATTAAAACCACAGCATGCCAAGGGGCTGCCTTTTGTTCATAAGTTATGTAAAGCTGTAGAATTTGCCTAAAATCTATTGTTGTTGTATCTTTATTATTTCCAGGATGAATCAGCAAGTTCACCATGTTTGCATTTATACAGCCTCTTTCACAAACTGTATTGCAACATGCCTTGTGGAGTTAAATGTCCCAGTGAGAGAGTTAAATGTAGTAGAGGGGAAGATAAGGGAATAGACAGGGGAGATGTTTTGAGATTTAAAGCCTAGCCATAGTCAAAGGAAGAGGAAATAGCGAGACTGTTGCTTCCCTGAGGTAAGAAGTACAGAAAAGGTAGATTTCACACTTACATTGACAGAGAACAGAGTTTGTGCTAGGGCTTGAGAATCCAGGGAGAACAAGGTTGGAATACAGAAAGGCAGTTTTTGAAATACAATAGAGAAAACCTGTGGAGAATTTAAAAAATGAGCATCCAGAACTGGAATGAGCTCCATATGGACAGATCTATGTTCTACCACACAAGGTATTTCAGTAATTAGGGCTCTGGGTAGAGTTCGGGAAACCAGGGTTCAAGTCTCTGCTTTGCTACAAACATCCTATGTGACCTTGAGTAAAAAACTTCAGTCTTAGTTCGCATTTGGTAAAATAGACATAACAACAATTCTCTATCACACAGTGCGTTATGAGGATAGATATGTTAAACGATGTGGAGTGCTATTGAATAGAGAGGCTACATAGACCCCTATGCTCATAGGCTTGTTGCACTACTGGGGCAAAGGAGAGTATTAATAAAGGAGTTCTGAAACAAGTGTTGGGAGCCAACAAAGTCATCTGAGGACTGGGACAACAGGGTTTTTTTGAATATGTGAAGATAGGTAGTACCATTTACACTGAGCCTGTTCATTGAAGTTAAAGGGATTTTTTTCATTGACTTGACTGAGAACTGGAGCAGACTCAAGAGGCATCAGTAAAACAAACTTAAAAATAGTTTGTACAATAAAAAAACAGGTTTTCCTATCTCTAGTTAAACATAGCATTGCATGCAGAACAGCACAAAGCACAAAATAGCTCCCCTACTATAACTCCTTAGACCAGCTGAGTTCTCATATAAATAAAAACATACCAGCAGGGGTGCCAATTATGCTCTAAGAAAGTTGTCTTCTGAATGGACTTGGAGAGAGGGAGCCACAAAGCAAAGATGAGGGCATTTTGCTTTCAGAGGATAAGGAAGATAACTTACATCACAAGAGGCTCCTTGGATGGTAATAATTTATTAGCAATAATGACTTTTTAAAAACATAGTCTCACCATGTTTTTGTTTACATTTTAAAATAGATTCAACCCCTTGTGGAGCATCCTACCAGGACGAAAGATAACATCCTTACCAGCTAATCACGGTTCCTCACTGTTGTGTCTCCTAGCTGGAGGCTAAACACTAGATTGGATTTAGCCAATTAGTGGAATCCTGTGGTTGAAGTCACTGGGCCAAATTCAGAAATGATGTATAAAGTAGGTGCAAGGTAGCATGAGTCTGAAGAATGTTGGTGTAATTTACATGCAGAGAGGAATGAAAGAGAAAAGAAAAGCAATTGTTGGGAAGCTGTAAAAAGTTTAAAGTAGCCTTCTAATTTTTTTGTGCCCACACACCATGATACGGCTGTATCAGTTATACCTAGAAAAGGGGAGATACCAAACATTTAAGAGCTACTAAATTTTGTAGCATTAAAGGGAAGAACCTGTTAATATTTAACAACATTGACAGGATTGTTAATACTAGTTGAGGGATTAGTGTCAGCAAAAATAATACAGGTCCTCTTCTAATTCCTTGTAAGACTCTCTGGTCAACAGATATTATTTAAGATACAGTTTTCAGACAATTGTGTGAACTTTGAAAAGGGTGTTCCCCAAAGCAATGGCTTCTTCTAACACTTAAACCATAAAAACACCTGGTTCTGACTTTAAAAACTGTACAAAGTTCATAAGTGAAAATAAGAGCGAGAATGTGCCTTGATCTGGAAAGATTTTACAGTCAGAAGACTTAAAATGGGGTGAGGCCGCAAAAGTATTTACTCATCTGTTATTGCTTCTGATGGCCACCAGGTGATTGCATGCTACACAACATGGCTGCGTGAAGCTTCGCCGGCTGTTTTGTTTTGACGCTTTTTCGACTCGTTTCAAGCTCGAAACAGCAAAATTGAAACGAAACAGGGTTTCAAAACAGCCTTGAAACAAAACGAAGCCAGTCGAAACGTTTCGAAAGTTTTGAAACATTTCCAGTTTTGAAGCTGGGCTTACCTGAAGGGAAACAGAAAGTAAGGAGAGGGAGGGGGAAGAGGGGGGAAGGACTGCTCTCATATTGACTGTGTAGCTGGCCACTGACTGTCATCCTTTCCTGAGGTCCCTTCCAATACCAGTGCTATGGGGGATGGATAGAAAAACAGCATAAAAGGCAGCATTGTTTGAACTGGCCTGCTTTCTGCCTTGGTGTCAGTTACTGATCCATGTGTTCCAGCAGCTCAGCAGCATCAGACAACGAAGGCCACTAGTACTGATCTTCTGAAGGATTTCCTACTTGCTAGCCTAGGCTAACCTAGCAAGAGGGATTTCAGAATACCTTTTTGGCTTTTTCCTTATTCCACACACTTACATTTTATTATTATATTCATTAATTTATTCTTTTAAATTTTATAATTATCTTGGATAGGATTACTATAGAATTTAATTTATATAGGAAGGCAAATACATTTATATTTTATTTCTATACATTTATACTTTGCCGCATACATACATTATGGGTCCTTCTCAACCTGGAAGGACGTGGGCAGTGGGGTTCTGCAGGGCTCTGTCCTTGGGCCTGCACTGTTCAACATCTTCATCAGTGATTTGGATGAGGGGGTAAAAAGCACCCTGTTCAAATTTGCTGATGACACTAAGATGTGGGGGGACGTGGGCACACTGGAAGGATGCAACAGGCTACAATCAGACCTGGAGAGGTTACAAGGGTGGGCGGATGAGAATAGGATGGGTTTCAACACAGACAAGTGCAAGGTGATGCACCTCGGGAGGAACAACCAGCACCATACCTACAGGTTGGGGAACTCCCCTCTTGTCAGCACGGAGGCGGAAAAGGATCTTGGGGTCATCATTGACTCCAAGATGAACATGGGCCTGCAGTGTGGGGAGGCAGTTAGGAAGGCCAACTGCACCTTGTCATGCATCCACAGATACATCTCGAGCAGGTCCAAAGAGGTGATCCTCCCCCTCTATGTGGCACTGGTCAGGCTGCAGTTGGAGTACTGCGTCCAGTTCTGGGCGCCACACTTTAAGAGGGATGTTGACAGCATGGAGAGGGTCCAGAGGAGGGCCACTCGTATGATCAGGGGGTAGCAGGGCAGGCCCTATGAGGAGAGGCTACAGGACCTGCACCTGTTCAGCCTCCAAAATTGAAGGCTGAGGGGGGATCTTGTGGCCTGTTATATACTAGTCAGGGGGGATCAGCAGGCATTGGGGGAGTCACTGTTCCCCCGAGCACTGCCAGGAGTGACCAGGAATAACGGTCACAAGCTGGCAGAGGGTAGGTTTAGGTTAGATATCAGGAGGCGCTACTTCACAGTCAGGGCAGCTAGGATGTGGAACCAGCTTCCAAGAGAAGTGGTGCAGGCTCCTACCCTGGGGGGTTTTAAGAGGAGGTTAGATGAACATCTTGCTGGGGTCGTGTGACCCCAGTATTTTTTCCTGCCATGGCAGGGGGTTGGACTAGATGATCTGCTCAGGTCCTTCCGACCCTAGAAACTATGAAACTATTATAGAATTTATATAGGAAGAAAGATATATTTATATTTTTATATACATTTATACTATGCACCGCATGCACATTATTGAATTTATATAGGGGAAAGATATATTCTTCTTTCATTCATACTGGTTTTTGTACATTTCTACTTTGCTCCATACTCACTCACATTATTGAATTTATATAGGAACGTGAATAAATTTACATATTTGTAGAAAATTAAGACATGAAACACAACATGAAGCATGGTGGAAAGGCAGGTGGTGGCAAGCCTTCAGAGAGGGGCGGAAGAGGGAATAGAGGGAGAGGTGTAAGTTCCCCCCTCCTCCCCAGCAAACTGAGATGCAGCTTCTTTCCTCCAGCTAGAAGGTATGAGGCTTCCGCAAGCAGCAAGGAGAGGTGAGCAGCGCCTGTGCTACTGCCTGTGCCTAAGACTGCATCTTCTCCATGAGCACCAGCCATAACCCCCACCCCCACCACAACTATGACAACAAGCAGCAGCACCAGCATGACAGTATCCTCCATCCCTGTTTCACTTCCCATGCTGAGCTTGCCAGTGCTAAAGGAAGAGCTAGAGCTGGATTTGGATCTCAGTGCCCTAGAAAGGGAAATTCCGGGGAAGGAGGGAGAATCATCTGAGTTTGTGCTCCACAATCCTCAAGTTTCCCCTAGAGTCAGGTCTCCTTCCCCAGAAGGCATTTCAGAGGATGTTGACATACAGGTACAGAGAAGTGGCTCAGCTGAGTCTGCTCCTCCTGTTGCTATGCCTCTGCCTGCTGAAGAGGGGGAAAGTGTAGAACCATCCACACAAGCACCTGTACCCCAAAAGTGAGCAGGTAGTGTGGTCTGGGATCATTTTGAGCTGGCAGATGATCTCACATAAGCTATCTACCTGCATTGCTGAGCCAAAATCAGCCCGGGCAAGAGAACAAAACACATGAGCACTGTGGGGATGCTGATGCATCTCCACAGGCACCATCCCCTTGCCGTTGCTTCTCCTTAGTCTGGCACCAGTGGAAGCATGCCCAAAGGGAAGTCCCCCTCTTTCTTCAAAGCCCTTGTCCCCCAAAGGAGAGGTAGGCCACCCTGGAACAATGGGGGAAAGGTGGACAGAAAGTGGGGCATGTTGCAAGTGTGAGTGAGATCACCCAGAGCACTGGGGAGATGCTTGCTGTCGATGGCATGTCCTTCTCTTTAGTTTAGCAGCCAGGGTTCAGGCAGCTCATGGAGCTTGTGGCCTCATCCTACCAAGTGCCCACATGCACCACCTTCAGCAGGACGGTGATGCCCTCCCTGTATGAGGCATGCAGGGAGTACTTGAGGGAGAAGCTGCACAAGGCAGGTCCACAGGTGGCCTTACACTTCACCTCAGACATCTGGAGCAGCCAGGGTGGAGATCACACCTACCTCTCCCTCACAAGACACTCATGCAACCAGTCAGGCCATAGGTGGGCTCTCCTTCAAGACAAGGTAATAAATGAATCCCACATGGCAACAGAGATAATAGGAGCCATGAACCACTTGGTGCAGGGGTGGCTCATTGGGCAGGGTGAGCTAACAGTGCATTCATGGTCACCAACAATGAGGCCAATATGGTCAAGATGATCCGTGATGCCAACTTTGTTGGCATCCACTGTGTGGCACACAAGTTTCACCTCATTGTCAGGGACACCTTGGAGGGGGACAGGGCTGCTGGTGACAGTGCCAGCACCACCAGCAAGCTCATTTCCAAATGCAGGAAGGTGGTAGGCTACTTCCACTGAAGCATCAAGGCTGGCAAGATGCTGTAGGACAAACAAAGAGTTGAACATCCCGGAGCACAAAATCATACAGGATATAGTGAATCCTCAGTGGAACTCCACATACCTGATGCTTGAGAGGCTGGTGGAACAACAGAAGGCCATCCAAGAGATGGCCTTGCTCAGGGAGATTGGGATCAGCAGCCCCCTGAACAAAGCCAAGTGGGGTACCATCTCCCAGATCTTAGTGGTCTTCAAGCCCTTCCTCAATGCCACCAAGACCCTCAGCACTACTGATGCCCTCCTTAGCCAGGTGATCCCCACAGTGAGGGAACTTCAGAGCCAAATGGAGAGCTTCCAAGGGATCAATGTTTCTGGCTTGGGCAAGTCACTGTCACCAGACGTACAGGCACTGGTAAGGTGGCTGAAGGAGGGCATCAGGAAATGGCTTGATCCCTTGCAGTCCAGTATGGTCCACGTGCTGGCCACCAACTGTGACCCGAGGGTGACGGGCAGTGTATGCAGCAGCCAAACCCTGAATCAGTGGACGGAGGTGCTGGTGAAGGGAGTCAGGAAGGCAGAATGGCAGAGGCAGGAGGACGTGGAAGAGGGGGGATATACTGTACCATGTTAGCACGCCATACACGAGCCAGTCTCCTCCTCCACCACAGGCACTGCCAATGTGGGCCAAGGGCATGGCTTGCATGGTGGGGTCCAGAGGCACCAGACCCCACCATCAGGCAGGTAGTGCTCAGGCCTTGGTGGCTGCTTATCTCACCAAGGATGTGGAGCTGCTGCTGTGCGACCCCTTGGCCTATTGCGCAAGCTGCAGCCAGATGTAGCCAGATCTGGTCATCATTGCCCATTAGCACCTGTCCTATCCACCAAACCGTGTTCTGAGTGAGAGAGTGTTCAGCACTGCTGGGGATGTAGTGACACCACACTGCACCTGCTTGGATGCTGGTTTTGTGGAGCAGCTGGTGTTCATGAAGGTGAGCCTCCTGCTGCTGGGGTTCCCCAAGTTCCAGGTGCAAATGGAGTGAATGCCACCCACCTCACTCCATCCACACCTACTTCCTTTTATCATTTTTAAAAAGCCAGTTAATGCCCTGCTCTCAGAACTGGAGGGGATATACACTGCATCACCAGACAGCAGGGGAAGAACATGTCTTTGCTGAGCTCCTGTTTGTCCATGCCAGGACAAACTTGGAGATATGGGCTGGGGCTGTGGGGAAGGAGAAGGCCCCAGGTCCTAGGCGCGACCACTAAAACTGCACTCTGCCAGGGTCAGGGAGGCCTGGTGGGACTGCTGGGGGCACGGCAGCCCTGTAAATGCCAGGACCAAGGATCCCCCTGATGAAAGGTGGGTAGGAGGTGCCATAACCTCCAGCTACCACATGCATGCACACAGTTCTGGCTGGGGAAAGCCCAGACCCATCACATCTTTGACAGGCCTGAGGCTTAGTGGTTGCATTGGAATTGTGAGGCTCCAGGTGAGCTCATCTTAGCTGCCTAGGATGCCAGCTTTCAGGTTGAAAAACCCTTTGTCAGGCTGAGGAAGCACCTGCAGTTGGTGTGTCTGTGTGCTGTTCCTGGATGGAAGGAATAGTAAAGAAGTGAGAGGATGGTCTGGCATGCAATTCAGGCAAGAAAGCCAGTGAAAATGGAAATGGAGACATCAGGGGTGAGGGACAGGCTGGGATGGGGGAGAAGGGGGATGTAGCAGAGCAGGTAAAAGTGCAGAGGTACCTGGGGAGTTGGATGTAAGACAGGTTGTAGTGTGTCAGAATTTCAGTGTCAGTGTTGATATCAAGTCCGTGAGTTTCTGTATCTAGGAGGCTGATGAAGTGAAGTCCACAGGCCTGGCTGTGAAAAGTGGTTTGTAAATTGTTCTCTCTCAAGATCAGCCCTGAGAGACTGGAGATGGGGCGGGGGGAGGGGGGGAGGAGGGTAAGGAATCTACCTCCACAGGTAGTTGGGTATTGTTGTCTTTGATAGATTCTGGTGTGCAGTTTGTGGGGGTACTGGAGATTGTTGGCAGGTTTTGTGTTTTGAACTGTAGGAAGTTGGCTTCACTTCTGGTGATGAGATTAGGTGCTTGTTTGAATTTACCACTTTTCAAACCCGGGCCTATGAACTTCACTTCATCAGCCTCCTAGGTAGTAGGTACATGGACTCAATATAGACAGTGGAATTCTGACACACTGAAACCTGACGGACATCTGACTCCCAAGGTACCTCTGCACTTTTACTTGTGCTGTTACATCCCTGCACCTGTCTCCTTGAAAGCTGGCAAACTTCATGGCCTCAGCAGGGGCTAGCATGCCTGCAGTTTTCACTCCCCTGCGCTTTCACATGTACAAATGACACAAGTTTTGCTTTCAAGATTTTGAGATGCAGTTTCCCAGAAACCCCTGCACCTATCTTCTTGAAACTTGGCAGGATTCATGGCCTCATAAGGGGCTACTATCCCTGCAAGATTCATTGGAATCAGACAAGAAGTGACAAAGTTATAGGTAGTTTCATGCTTCCCCATTATAGCCTATGGGCAAAACATCAAAACAGCATCGACACAGCGAAACAGTTTTGATGAAACAAAACATAACAGTGGTTTCGAAATGAAACAAAACCCAAAATGAAACTGTTTTGTTGAGACATCAAAAGAGAAGTCACAACAGAACAGTGCCATTTCTCACAGCCCTACTACACAACCGATATACCCTGCACTCCTTCCTGTGCTCTTCTATAGCATGAGGCATACTTCTGCCCTTATTTTGGAAAAGCTAGCACTGTCTAGAGAAGAGGTTCCCAAATGTTTCTTACTGCTGTCCCCCTTCCAGATTTACCAGCTGCCCACATACCCCTACCAATATACAGGTTATATTGTAAGCCCTTAAATGCCAATTATTATTATAATGAAACCTAAATCTGCCATAATACAATTTCTCCTGTGCACCCCCCAGAGGTGTCTTGCATACCCCCAGGGGTACATTTACCACAATTTGGGAACCTCTGGTGTAGAGCACTAGTAAAGAGCACTGTTTTCCTTCATAAGCTAGAACTTGGCTGCTTCCATGATTCCTAAAGCTACCCATGCATTATACGTAGAACCTAGGCACCAAACTCAGGGGTATGGATTTGCTTAGATACCAAGAGACATTGAAGAACAGAGACAAAAACCCCTTTCTTTCATTTATCCCCCTAGTGATTTTGTAAGCATATATAATACTTTAATGTAGTTAGTAACTTTAATCTACTACTTTAATAACCTACCCTCATTAAATAATTCCTGGACCATCACAGCTACAACTTCACTCCAGCACTATCACATGTTCTTACATGATATTCTGCGCACCACAAGCTCTTTCCAGTTCTCATTTGTCCTCTGCATTATGCACATTTTCCTGAGTGTTAACTGTTAATGAAAATGTTAATGAAAATGACTCAGGTGCTTGAAAATAAACTACCTACCACCTATTAGCACAGAAGATGGTTTCTAGGTTTAGCTAACTTGTGAAATATATTAAGAGTGCTATTTTCTTAACTAGGCAGAAAGTGCTGACTTTGGGAGTACTAAGAGAAAAAGCAACGCTATAACTTGACCAATCTATTTATCAGAACCTGAATACTTTCAGATGATATGTATATGCAGAGATTTATTAATACACAATACTTAACTTTTAATATAAGTTTCATGTTGTATCACTGCTTTTTAAATGAATTCTTATACAAAATATAAGGTTAATCCCAGAGGTAGACCTCCTGTTTTATCTCTCTGTGTTCTTCTATTATTCATATCACCGTACTGAGTGAGGTTGAATTTGAAACCAGGCCCTAACCATGCAAGACTCTGTATGCTCTTCTAAGAAAACTAAAACCTTCCAATCTCTCAAATATAGGTAACTTAAAAAAAAAAATGCTCTGTGCTAAATTCTGCTCTCTGTCTCAGTGAAAACTTTGAAGATTCTGGAGTGTTAACTTGGACAAAAACTGTCCCCCTGTTTTTAGAAAGTATTTGAAAAGTTTGCATTTTCATTATTATTTTTGTCATATGTTTGAACCACAATAAGATACAAACACAGGCCGTGCCTACATGAGATGCTGACTGAGCTGTTGTTATTGCACAAGTACTAAATGACTGTGCAGTAACTGGCATTACTGCACAGTAGTGTCCCCAAATGGCTTTTTGGTGATGCTGACTGCACAGTAGCTCGTTGCTACTGCACAGTACTGTCACATGACACTTCATGCCATGCGACACTACTGTGCGGTAGTAATGAGCTACTGTGAAGTCAGTGTCTTGTGTAGATGCAGCCACAATTTTTTATAATCTAATGTTTGCATGTTTTACTATGTACTTAATGTCATTAACATTATCTACGGAAATACGGCATCGTAAATCATGGTGCCATGATGACAATCTATCTTTGAAACATGTATGGGAAAAGTATGTGCATCTTCCATCATGAATATGTCCTTTCAGCCTCTACTAGCAGTGTGTTTTCTCCGTTGTCATAAAGATGGTCTGCACAGAAGTAATCACAACTTTTTCATTTGCTGACACTTTTAATCTATGCAGTAGGTTGTTACATGTACATTTTAATTTTAGGTTGTGTACAGCAACAGTTTTCCATAGTTTGGGAAGGAAGAACGATGGCTTGGCAAATCTGTTCCTGTTTTGGACTTCAGAGATCTACATTCCTGTAGGCTAACTCCAAAAATGTGTTACTACCACTTTAATATAATGTGGAAACACAAAATGCTGTCCCTTAGACAACATAAAATAAGTCCTCTGTGCCTTATAAACACTCTCAATTTCATGTATTCCCATGCTTTGATGGAATTTCTTCATGTGTAACAGGTTAAGAGTGACCCCTGAAAGTAGCTTTCTAACAGTGCTGAGCTTCATTTTTGCTTCCCTTGCTGAACTTTTAAAACTGTTGTCTATGCTCTATTTAATTTGAAACTGCCTCTTAGAACTCTGTGTTCATTTAGGCTGGTAGTTAGTAAACTTACAACCTCAATAAACAGAGGAGTAGAGTTAATCAGTCTACTCATTATTAATAGAGCTGCCTGAAAACTTGAATTCTGATTTCATAGGACACTCCAGAATTAAAAAAAAATCCAAAATGGAATGGATAAAATCCAATATAAAATATCCTCCAGAAAATAAATCTAGAGTTTTTATTTAAAAAAAAATTGATATGGCATTCTGTTTTGCTCTGAAGCTTCATGGAGCCTTCACTGCATGCCAGGTGGGTTTTAGGGGACTTAGGGAGTGGCAGTTGAGGCTCTGGAACAGTTTGCCATCTTTCCTGGTGCTTGGAAGCACTGGTTACTGAGAAGCTAGGAATCTGGTCTGCCAAGAAGTTGGATGAGTTAACTGGCAGGAAGCCAGCCTGGTTTGTAGCAGAATTTTGTCTAAATTACTTCATTCCATGTAGACTATTTGATTTTGACAAATCAGTATTTTTTGACAGAAAAGCATTCCATCCAAGCATTTCTAACAAGTTCTCAATAGAGGGGTCCCTCCAGACATTCAGGTAAAAAAGCATGATAGGATATAATGCACAATCCATACAATAATGCCTCATGCCATGCCACATGTGTATCGAAGGAAATGTGATTGTGGGATCCAGTGTCAGGTCCCATCACACTTTATTCCTGGTTACGGAGAGCCCAGGATCATGATTCTGGGCTCACTTTGCAGCAGTTCTTGCCGTTCATTTTACAAGCTACATCTTATCTCTAGTCATATTTCCCCTCTTTTGTCTCCCCCCTGCCCCATCTTGCACCCATTAACTCCCATTCCCTCTCCCCCCACCCCCTGCCATCTTGCCACACATTTGTGTGTTCACAGATCTGCATTTTACATATTGGCTTAAGCTTCTATTCCATGGAAGCGAATACAGAAACACCAGCAGGCTCTTCCTATGTCAAAAGAAGGGTGACCTGAAAGCTTGTAAAAGAAGGTGTGTACCTGAAAGCTTGTAAAGAACAATCTTTGCAACTATTTATTTGGTGTAATAAAAGATATCATATTTACCCCAAAAGCACCATCCTGAGGGGAACCGATGGTCCAATCCCTTGCTCTGAGCACTGGTAATGGCAAGTGTGCTGTATGCCCATAGCTAGGATTCGGGACATCACGGAGACCATCCTGAAAATCATCAAGCCCTCTGACTACTACCCGCTGGTTGTGGTCCATGTGGGGACAAATGATGCATCCAAAGGCAAGCTGAACAACATCATGGAAGACTACAAGGCCTTGGGACACCAACTCAAGAAGATGGGAGCTCAGGTGGTATTTTCCTCCATTCTCCCACTAAGTGGACGGGGTAGGCATCATGAGGTCTGCATTGGTGTAGTTAACCAGCCGCTTTGGAGCTAGTGCTACAAGGTGGGCTTTGGGTTTTTTGACAATGACCCATATTTCTGTATGGACGGCATGCTGGGGTGGGATGGGCTTCATCTCTCCCCTAAGGGCAAATGTATTTTTTCTTCTAGCTTGGCTGGTCTCATACAGTGGGCTTTAAACTAGTTTTGTCGGAGGAAGGGGCCACTCCAAGTGGAGAGAATGCTTCACCAGCATGCAGAATGACAAGAGAAAGGGA
Organism: Crocodylus siamensis; assembly: GCF_052110815.1. Taxonomy (NCBI): domain Eukaryota; kingdom Metazoa; phylum Chordata; order Crocodylia; family Crocodylidae; genus Crocodylus; species Crocodylus siamensis. The sequence goes on from NC_143399.1 coordinate 172,614,589, forward strand.
TGCCCAGGTAAGGAACAACATCCTGGGAGTAGGGAGCCATAACTATCCTGTGAGTGGGGGGGAGGAATGTGCATCCTCAGGAGGCCTCAAGTGCCTCTACACTAATGCTTGTAGTATGGGGAACTAGCAGGAAGAACTGTGCCTCCTGATTGCAAGTAAGAAACCAGACTTAGTAGGGCTCGCAGAAACCTGGTGGGACCCCACCCAGGACTGGGCAGTGGACATTCAGGGATACACCCTATATAGAAGTGACAGGATAGAGAGGAAAGGTGGGAGGGTCACACTCTATGTCAAAGAGCACCTCAAAAAATCAAGGATTAGCTTTGGGTCAGAGAAGGGTCGGTCAGAGACACTGTGGGCCAAACTATGGGGGGGGTGGCAAAAGGGACCTTACGGTTGGTGTCTACTACAGACCACCCAACCGGGGGAAGAGCTGGACTGGGACTTCTCTGGTCAGCTTATGGAGGTGGTTAGGTCAAGGGATGTTATTGTCATGGGTGACGTAAACTACCCAGGCATTTGCTGGGAGGAGCAGACAGCCAGGTCTGACCACTTGCATAGGTTCCTGGCTGTATTGCAGGACCTTCACTTTATCCAGGAGGTGCACAGCCCCACTACGGGTAATGCCTTGCTGGACCTGGTCCTGGCCACTGGGGATGACTTGGTGAGGGGACTGCAGGTCCTTGACCACCTGGGCAATAGCAATCATCACCTGCTGGAATTCATTATGCAGCGCAGGGTGTCAAGGGCTTACAGCAAGACTAAAGCCCTTGACTTCAGAAAGGCCAACTTCAGTGAGCTTTGGAGACTAGTGGGGGAGGCACTGACGGCCCAGAAGGTAGAGGAGATGGGAGTCCATGAGGGATGGCTGTACCTTAAGGGGATGATTCTCCAGGCCCAAAGGGTAACAGTCCCTGAGAGAAGCAAGAGGGGTAAGAGTGCTCAGAAACCCCTTGGCTCAGCAAGGGCATTCAGCAATGCCTGAGGACTAAAAGGGGGGCATACAAGCAGTGGAAGGGAGGAGCTATCACCAAGGAGGAGTACTCCTCCTCAGCCCGTGAGTGTAGGAGGGCTATTAGGAAGACCAAGGCAGAGATGGAAACCAGGCTAGCGTCCAGGATTAAGGGTAACAGAAAGTCCTTTTTCATGTACATTGGGAGCAAGAAGAGGGCACCAGGCAATGTAGGGCCCCTGCAACACTCAAATGGTAATCTTGAGGCTATGCCAGATGAAAAAGCTGATATTTTTAACAGTTACTCTGCCTCTGTTTTCTTGAACAGGGATTGGGACATCCCTTCTACAAGAGGTAGGGACAATCTCAGGGATAGCTCTGTCAGGACTTTGATCAGCACAGATGTAGTTAGGGAACTTCTGGAAGGGCTAGACATTTTTAAATCCACAGGTCCAGATGCCCTTCACCCAAGGGTGTTGGGGGAGCTGGCAGGGGTCATTGCAGACCCCCTGGCCCAGCTGTATAAGTATTTGTGGTCATCTGGCCAGATGCCAAAGGATTGAAAACTAGCTAATGTGGTCCCAATTTTTAAGAAAGGGAGGAAGGAGGACCCAAGTAACTATAGGTCCGTCAGCCTCACCTTGGTGCTTGGGAAGATCTTGGAGAGAATCATCAAGGAGCACATCTGTGGGGGCCAGCAAGGGAGATCATGCTCAGGGGCAATCAACATGGGTTCATCAAGGACAGGTCCTGCCTGATCAACCTGATTGCCTTTTATGACCATGTAACTAAATCTTTGGATGATGGTGTCACTGTGGACGTAGTTTTTCTAGACTTCAAGAAGGTTTTTGACACTGTCTCTCACCCCATCCTCATCAATAAATTAGGCAACTGTGGCATTGATGCCTACACAGTTGGATGGGTAAAAAATGGCTGATGGGGCTCACCCAGATAGTAGTGGTGGATGGGTCGTACTCAACCTGGTGAGATGTGAGGAGTGGGGTCCCCCAGGGCTTGGTCCTTGGGCCTGCACTGTTTAACATCTTCATCAGCGACTTGGACTAGGGGGTTGGAAGTATGTTGTCCAAGTTTGCTGATGACACTAACATGTGGGGCGAGGTGGACACACTTGAAGGGAGAGAGAGGCTGCAACTAGATTTAGACAGACTACAAAAGTGGGCAGATGAGAACAGGATGGGGTTCAAAGTAGACAAATGCAGGGTGCTGCACCTTGGGAGAAGGAATCCACAGTATACATACAGGCTGGAGAGTTCCCCTCTTGAAAGCACAGAGGTGGAAAGGGATCTTGGAGTCATTATTGACTCAAAGATGAACATGAGCCGCCAATGCCAGACTGCAGCCAGCAAGGCCAGCCATACCTTGTTGTGCATCCAAAGATGCATCTCAAGCCGGTCCAGAGAGGTGATACTCCCCCTCTACATGACATTGGTCAGGCCACAATTGGAGCACTGAGTCCAGTACTGGGCACCGCACTTTAAAAAGGATTTGTCCAGCCTGGAGAGAGTTCAGAAGAGGGCCACCCTTTTGGTGAGAGGGCAGCAGGACAGGTCCTATGAGGAGAGACTAAGGGACCTGAACCTATTCAGCCTTGGCAAGAGGAGGCTGAGGGGGGACCTGGTGGCTGCCTACAAACTCATCAGGGGAAATCATTAGCAAATGGGAAGAGCCCTATTCTCCCCAGCACCACCTGGGGTGATGAGGAACAATGGTAATAAGCTGATGGAGAATAGGTTTAGGTTAAGAGATCAGGAGGCAATATTTTACAGTTAGGGTGGCCAAAATCTGGAACCAACTTCCTAGGGAAGTGGTCCTCGCCCCTACCTTGGTAAAATTCAAAAAAAGGTTGGATGATCACCTGTCTGGGGTCTTGGCAATCCAACATTCATTCCTGCCTGTGGCAGGGGGTCAGGCTAGATGATCTAATCTGGTCCCTCCTGACCCTAGCTACTATGAAACTATGAAACACTGCTTGCCTCTGTTTTTTTTCAGTATTCTCCGAACAACTTAGATGAATAATTTTCAACATCCAGGTTTTTATATTTATTATTCCATTATTATTTCATTATGCATTATTTGCATTATATAATTGACCACAGAAGTCATGTCTCATTTTTTCTGACAACTTACTGAATGTGTAATGCTTTCTAAACAGGAGAATACTAACAACAACAAAAACAACCAAAAACTCCTTGGTTTCCTTGGAATCCCTAAGGACCCAAGAGACTTAATTAACTATCTATCAGACACAGCCTGCTCTGTCTTCTTATACAAGATGGGAATGGAATGTAAAACTGTACTTACTCCATGGTTTACTCCTGCTTAGATTTTGCCTTAATTCAAAGCAGAGTAGCAGGTATTTGACTATTACAAGCATGAAGTGGCTAGACAGAGCTTCTTGGTACCCATGAACACAACTGCATTTACCAGTCAGCTATGCAGACAGGAGAAGACTACTCCATGAAAAAGTATTAAGATGCTTATTCCTCTTGCAACAGTGGGATGAAAAAGGAACTGTAACCCCCTGAATCACTGTTCTTTATTTCTGGGATCATGTGACTTTCTGTTACCTTTTACTTGGCCCAGGCTGTATCTAATAGATGGTTTCTTAAACCTCATAGATCCTAGGAATTCCAAGGAAACCACAGCTGTCTGCACAAAGGCTCTCTGGTTCAGTGCTGAATGTTATGGACACTGGGCACATCTACATGTTCATTAATACACCTTTGCTACTGTGCATTAAGTTTAGTACCTCTAATATAAGGTACTAAATAAAGGTATAGTAGCTGTGCTAATGTACAGTAGCAAAGGCAAACTTTTTTTGTGATGCTTAATGTGCAGTAGACTAACTCTACTATGCATTAAAGCACTAGCATGGTTTTTGCCGTGCTGCACTAATGCTCAGTAGAATGGCCCACTGCACATTAAGGCATCTTGTGTAGACACACCCACTGACAACCTTCCTATTTATTTCTTGTCATCACAGTTAGAGCCAGAATATCACCAGTCCCACCACTGAACAATGCTCCCAGACAAGGGAATCGCCCCCTTAAAGAAGGGCCTGGAAAATTTTAATTTAGCATTAACTGCTTATTAGCTTTTCTAACAGTATCCAAAAGAAGCTGCCAGGGAGAAGGTTCTCACACCAACACTAGTGAGACTGTGTGAAGGGCCTTGAAAAAGTTGAAGTTATATAAAAAATACACTTCATATGAGGCACTGGAAAAAAAGAAGTATTACAAGATGACATCACAGAAGCAAAGAAAGAAAGTAATTGTGATGGTGAACTGGCACACCAATTCATCTTTGCCATGTTTACAGAAAGATGAAAATAGTCAGCTATGAAAGGATGTACATCAGAGAATATTGCTTCTTAACTAACACAGGCTTAAATGCCAACGATATCTGCATATAAGGTTACCATTACAATATGATGCATTCCTTTTTTGAAACCAATCTGTGACAAATGGCAACGACTTCCCCAGGTTGGCTCTACCATGTATAAAGCAGTTTATAACTGCTCTAATACACTTCAGCATCATTAACTGCCCCCTTCTTCTCTTTATTGCAAAGCAAAATGTGTAACTGACATTCTAGGATGATGCATAAGAAAAGGTGAACTGTAATATTGATTCTTCAGATTTCCTTTCCTCTATAAAGGCTAATGAGCCAAATTCATCAAATACATAACTAGCTGACTAACAGCATCAAACAAAACTTCCATTCTATTGCGTAACAGGACCTGGAGTTTTAATGATAACATCTAGTGGTAATTACTCACTTCTATACTTACTATACACAGTTACCAGATTTCTCTGTTTATTAACCAAAAAAGATACATAACTATGTGAACAGCATAGTGTTCTGAACTCCTGTGTTTTTTTCTTATTGTACTACTATAGTCTGTAAGTGATACTTGTATTGAAATACCAATGCAACTGATACTGAGGTGTTATCATGAATACAGAAGTTAAAATACAGCAGTCAAAAGACTAATAGAAGTCAAAATGGTGATGGGGCGCTTTAACTAAAGGAATGCTAAATATACATGATGCTAAAGTCGATTAATCAAGTTTGCTCCAACACATTCCAATTAGGACACTTCAGAGCAGGCATTGGGCACATGTATAAATGCCCTGTATTTCTAATGCATTATCTAATTATTAAGTCTCAAACCAGCGATAAAGAATTCTGCTTACATTAACTCTAGCTCTACATTAGTGGAGCTGTCCTACTATATGGGAGCTCAGTTCTGGAAAGCAGCAGTTCTGAAAACCCTGAGTTTCTGCAGGGTTACAGCATCAGTGATGGAATGATCCCAAAGGTCTTCAAAGAGAGCAGCTATCATGTATGAGGAACATATGCGATTCCAAAGTGGGTCACACCAATGGTCCATCTAGGTCAGGATGCTGCCTCTGACAAAGACTAGTACTCTGGCACATGATTCAGTTTCTTCAGTTATCTGACTGCCTTCCGTGAGTTTTAACATAAAGATAAGAGTTTGATCCTCAAAAGGGCAGCAGCTAATTTTCAGATACCCTGACCCATACTGAGTTAGGCACGCAGCCTTCCTACAGAAACCAATGTATTTATTTAGCATACAGTTTCACCATATTGTTTCAGCCATATTAAGGTGATGTCATCACCAGTGTAAAGAGCTTGAAGGCCACAGAAAGCAATGGGGATGGACTTGCCCCACTGTTGCCAAAACCTAAATCCCACCGACTCTGCTTCCATTCCACATGCTCCAAAGCTGAACCGGGGGTGGTGTGAACCCTCCAAGGATGCTCAATGCTACTCTTCTTGAGCACACTAGAGAGACAGCTCTTGAGAATGGCAGTAGAGGAAGAAACCTGGAGTATCCTCATCACCTCACTTCCAGGTTTGGAACATGTAGAGTGGAGGGGGCAGAAAGCAAGTGGGGAGGGCTTGGCTTTTGGCAGTGACCTCAAAAGTAGTGGAGAAACAGTGCAGATTTGTCCTTAGGTGTCTAACCATGAGATTCAGAGGACAGAGTGGGGAATAACTTGAGGTGGGTCATGGGAAACAGAAAGTGTGTATATGTATGTGTGTTTGTGTGTTTTGAGAGATTTCATTACACATCTTTGAGATTTATGAATCCTCTCCTGTAGACATTTAAATAGCCTGTTCTCACAAGAACAGTAGGGGCTGTGGCATCTCTTTAGTGGTTAGGGAGACATTAAAACAATCTTTTCACCTACCTAAGGGTAAATAAATCTGCAACTTCCAGATGAACACTGTAAGCACCAGGGTATGCTGGGTTGTAGTTTTGTCAACCCTATTAGCTAAGGCATGTGACACTTAAAAATCCATTGGGCCAAAAACAGAACAAGCAGGATTCTCAAGTCTTGTGGTTAAGGCACTTAACTGAGAGAAGGGAGTCCTGAATTCCTGTCCCTTTACTAATTAATATTTTACTACTTTATATCAAGTATCCATCTGAACAGGGTGAGTGTCCTAACAACTAACTTTAGAGTCATGGTCTCTCTCTCTCTCTGTCTAATAACTTCTTAATTAGTCTAACACCAGCCCATACAGCCTTGATCAATAATTCCCATACAACCCCCACAAACACCTGACTGAACTACAGTGCATCTTTTAGACTGACTTGTGATCCTGATTCAAAGACTGTAAGTGATGCTAAATCCACTGTTTCCAGGTAATATATTAATTAAATTCTATGATATAAATATGTTATTTCCCATTTGTATGGTCTAGCTTCAACTTCCAGCCTTTTGGCTACTGTTTGGCTATTTATTAAAGAACTCTTGTCTGTCTTATCTTTTTGGCATGCAGATATTTACAGAATAAGTTTCTTATTCACTGTCAATAAATTGAATTCCTTTAGGCACTCACTTTAACAACCATTTTCTCAAGCTCAAATCATTCTTGTGGATCTTCTCTGAATCTTCTTCAGTAGTTCAGCATCCTTATTAAAATGTAGATGCCAAAGTGTAATCACAACGTTCTGGTCATGGTTTATCCAATGTTATAAGTAGCAATAATATTGACTTGATGTCCTATTTATGTATCTAAGGACCACCTTATGATATAATTTAAATGAGTTGCTAGTACAATGCTATGCTGATAATCCATCGTGACCCCAAATTTGATGTGCTTCCAGGTCTGCTGTGGAGAAAGATTTTTCATTTGGTAATTAGTTCAGTGAAGTGACACTCTCAATTTTACAATCTCCAATCCTTCAGAATTTAAATCCCTCAGAGACTGACAGGCAGCAGAAGTAAAGGTAATATAGGGAGAGGGCTATTGCTGGAAGGCTTAGTAACCCAAGCAGACTGCCTCAGGAAATGGGTGTAGGTGATGCTTCTTGACAGCTTGGTTGGCTTTTCTTTGCAAAGCCAAATTAGTTTGTGATGAATAAGGGAAAGAAATCCTTTGTGCTTAATTGGAAATCTGAAAGATGGTCAGTGTCTGAAAGATTATGGTAATGCATGTGTGGGTGTAGCTTGGAGCTTCGATAATTCATGTTTGTTTGTTCCTCAACCCTTCTCTCCCCGATAAAAGGTGATAGACCAGAAGGACCAACATTTTAAAACTGATTAACTGTTGAATGTTTTTCTTTGAAATGTCAGTAACTAAGTCATCCAAATAATGTCAGGGAAAATCCAACTTTCCTCTGATCAATAACTGCAGTAAATTCAGATACTACATTCATTCCATGAGTTGTGGAACAGAAAGTTATTCCTATGAAAATCTAAGCACTGCTTGTGATATGAAGCTATAACTGCTCCTTGGAAAATACTTGGAAAACTTGCATGTTACATTGCTTAGTTTAGGATGTTAACATTTTGCTGAGACTGTATAGATTTTAAATGTTTTATGACAGAATGCATTTAGTCATTTCCAGTGTGTGATGGTGTATACTTACAATGATACAATGGTGTATGCACTCTTTTTCTTTTCTAATGAGAATTATGAAAATTTCAAACAGCATTTCTCTGATGTGGGAATTACTTAACAACAAGAAGATATTATGTCCATTACCTGGGTATTATTGGATTGAGGTCAGTGTTGATGTACTTTTTGTGTTGACTTTCATTCTATTTCTTCTACTTTATGTGCTATTTAATTTTATAGTTTCATGAACAAGAGTTATGTTTCTCTTATTGGCCTCCCTCAGCCTTGTTTAGGCACTTAATTAGCCGTTATATATGGCTGACTTAGACAGACTACAAGATGGCACTGTAAGGAAGAGCTATTCTGATAGCAAATCAAGTTATGATAATAAGAGTGAAACATATTGCAAGAACTTTAGGAAGAATGTCAATGACTCATCATATAAATTATGGAATACTTTGAGTCAAAATATATCATGACTTTAACCAGAAGCACTAGTTTTCATTATGCTGTATATGTCAAGTTAAATCTATTATAAGAGCTCCAGACATTTTGCATGCATGTGCTTTGGCAACCATTTATTATTGTGGAATGTCCATTCCAACACCTGTATCCTCAATGAAAAATATAAGTCTACAGTTATACCCTGCTACTACATATACTGTTGAAACCCAGCCCTGAATGAACACATTTGCTGGATGCACAGAGTAAGCAATGATCTAGCACAGAAATTAACAGACTGAGTGTAGGTTTTTGGATTTTGAATGAAGTCTTTAGATACTGTTAGTTCAAAGAAAAGAATTTATGACAGCACAGAACAGTTTGATGAGTCTAGTTCTACAGAAATAGTTAGATGTTTGTCATCTGAGTGAAGACATGCCAGTCTGGGTAGCTTGAAATACTGGCATCTGGTAGCTATATGTAGTTTATCAAGCTCCTTGAAACAAAAGCACTTGCTAGCAGAAACTTAAGGTGAGGATCCAGATACACAAAAGTGAGGAGAAATTTAGAAGCAAGGGTGGGTTCCTGTTCTTCAGGGTTCTCATTAGAGGATAAATACCTCTAGCCATAGCCATTCATTCCGAATTCAGCCTACCTCATTAGTGTTCATATTCTGCTATGTTCAAAGTCAGCCCTGATCATTGAAATGTGCCAGCCAGCTGCAAGTTTCCTGGTGGATCCAGAATTGTGGGCAACTGGCCCTAATGCATCTTGTTTCAGGAGGAATTTCCTCCTCCAGGAATTTGTAGTTTGATGACAATGAATCTAACCCAAAACATTAAAATCGTGCAATAACATTCACTCCCCAACATAGCTACCCAATAGCATCCCCTCTAAGCAATCAAAGATATAGCAGCATTTTTATTTACAAAATAAAAAAAATGCAAAAAGGGAAAGTTACACTCGTCTGTTTTATTGTTTCATGAAGCTATGTAGGTGAAATGAACTTGACTCATGTGCTCAAGAATTTAATGTTAGATGCCACATTTCCTCCCATTTCCTCTTTTCTATTTTCCTTTGATATGTTATAAATGGAAAATAAAGACAAGTGCCACTTTCAAGCCAGTAATTGTTTCTTAATGGCAGGCCCTCTGTCAAATTAGCTGCAGCACCCATCTAAAAGAAAACTTTGATGTGATTTGCCCAACTATTAAGGCTATTAGTTGAAACTTGAAATTGATTTATTTTGCACATTGCATTAACCTTCTCCTGCACATTTGTCAGTTTCTTACGCAGGACAAAGTCAATTCTACTTGATGTTTAAACATTTTAAAACACAGAGCACAAAAGTCAGTTTGTTTTAAGCTACATATCACTGTAATAATAAGAGTGACTAGGAGTGCCCAAGAATCTTTATTACTAGCAGCTAAATGGTTTTTTGTAATACAGTGCTATTGGAAAATTAATTTGATGACATTATACAGGAGCCATAATTAGTAACAAGCAGGCTTTATAAGGTAGGTTTATGGAATTATGAATCTATACAGCAAAGAGAAAGGAACTTCTATAATGTAATGTATTTGCAAAGCACTATAGAATAAGATCAGCATACTTTATCAAAAACTTTACCTAAACCTCTCAGCAAGTAGAGTAACCTGTTATTATTGGCAAGGAAAACTCATAAGTTGAAAGTGAAAGGAAAAGTAGAAATACATGCCATTATTTTATTTTTGGAATCTTAATTGACGCCAACAGCAGATCTGTATAAAAACCTGATAAGATGTGATTGAAAACTTGATGCGTAATGAGGCTGTATATCCTAGCAAAAAAATACAGCTTGGATTTCAATATGGGATCCATATGTTCAGGTCCATCTGTATGAATCATGAAGGCATTTCGGTATAACACAAGTGATGTCTCATCATGACTTCAAAAATGTATTTACGCTTTATTACAAGCATTTTGTATCAAGCTATGTAAATAGCATCTCCTTGCCTTCTGATTCTGTTTTCAAATTACATTGGGAACAATAATGGACTGATTTTATTTATCTTCTATTTTGTACATTAAGCTTTTAAGGGCCAGTTATCTCTCTCAGTAAGGCACTCAGTTGCAAAATATTCATCAGCTTTACTGTAAGAAATACGGGACTGGAGATACTTTAGTGATGAGGACCACATAGAGTCCAGAAGCAAGAGAGGATTTTTTTGGGCTGTCAAAGGATGAAAAAAATTAATCATAATTAATTGAGATTTTTTTAAAAATGTTGTGATTAATCACAATTTTTATTGCACAGTTAAACAATAATATAATTCCAATTTATTATAAATTTTTTGGGATGTACACACACATACACAAACCCTAGACATTTCTGAAGACCTGGTACATTAATCAGTGACTAATACATGTTAAAAAATTAATGCAAAATCAAGTTAATATGTGATACTCCCCCTCTATGCGGCACTGGTCAGGCCGCAGCTGGAGTACTGTGTCCAGTTTTGGGCGCCGCACTTCAAGAGGGATGTGGGTTATGGACAACATGGAGAGGGTCCAGAGGAGGGCCACGTGCAGGATCGGGGGCAGCAGGGCAGGCCCTACAAGGAAAGGCTACGGGACCTGAACCTGTTCAGCCTCCACAAGATAAGGCCGAGGGGGGAGCTAGTGGCCTGTTACAAACTAGTCAGAGGGGACCAGCAGGCACTGGGGGAGTCCCTGTTTCCCCGAGCACTACCAGGAGTGACTAGGAATAACAGTCACAAGCTGCCAGAGGGTAGATTTAGGCTAGATATCAGGAGGCGCTACTTCATGGTCAGGGCGGCTAGGATCTGGAACCAACTTCCAAGAGAAGTGGTGCTGGCTCCTACCTTGGCGGTCTTTAAGAGGAGGTTAGATGTACACCTTGCTGGGGTCATTTGACCCCAGTACTCTTTCCTGCCACGGCAGGGGGTCGGACTCGACGATCTGCTCAGGTCCCTTCCAACCCTACTAACTATGAAACCATACTTGCTGGAGTTAACTGAGATTAATTAACCGCCCTAGTTTTGTTGGCGGTTTTTTGGGTAACTTTTCTTGGTAGACCAACAGTATCATTGGGAGAGATTTTTGAGCACAAATGCCCTTCCTCAGGTGACTTCAGGAAGCTTGTCTAACATCTTTGCCATCTATATAGCTGGTCTAATAAAATATATCTCCGCAAAACCATTGCTTCTTCTACATTTCCTAGACCATCATGGCTACAGCAACACTCCAAGTCTACTACATATCATCCAGATGTTAGAAATATTATTAGAAATACATAATGAATAGAGTGTTGTTAGAACTGCACAGTTTGCATCTCATACCTGATAAGTAGAAACACTGTCAAGGACATTCCTCCCCCCCCTTGGCCAATTTGCTAGTTTTCCTTATACTATACTAAATCACACACTCCCCCAGCCTCCCTCTAGCCTTTTCTCATGCAGATTACAGAAGCTGGAATTCAACTGACTGTGTCCTTGAAAGGGGGCGGGATTTCAACTCTTGGTGACCTAGAGAGCTTTCTGAGCATGCGTAATTAGCTGATGCATATATGCCTATCCGCCCCGCATACTTAAGTAGTTAATTATAATGCACATGCGACGGGTGAAGTGACGTAATCACATGTATGTTTGTATGAACCGGAAATGAGTTGTAAGAGTTCCTGTTTCTGCACACGTGCCCAGGAGGAAAGAGATAAAAGCCAGCTAAGAGTTTTCCTCGGTGGCAGAGTAATCTGAGATTTTCTGTCTCTGCTCTGACCCTATTTGCAAATACACCTTTTGTGCTGCTAATAGTGTGTGCCTGAGAATTATTATTTGCGAGTCTCCAAAAAAAATGAACCACAATTTTTGCATCACAGACATCCATCCAAACACCCTTCAGATTGGGTTGAGTTGGAAACAAATTCTCTGTATCAAGAAATGGCAAAACCGATTTTTTATCAAGCATTACTCACAGATGGTGTTTCCAAAGTTTCAGTCTGCTACGTGTAATTCTTTATAGAAAACCAGCATCTCTCTGTCATTGTACCATTCACAATTATAAAATATCATCTAGTTAGCACATCTTTTTTCCGCTTTCTCCTCCCTGCTGTAATCTATGATTAACACTCTGTGTTTCAAGAGCATTATCCACCCAACTCTTGCTATTTTGCTTTCATATTTTCTACTTGTTTTGTTTTGTTCCTGAAATTGTTTTTCTACTTAGGGACTTAGAAAAATCTGGTGATTAGATGGTGTTTTAAAAAACAACTCTGGTAAGCTTTCTGGCATTTTTGTTTGGCTGAGATAGAGAAATAAGACAACAAATATTTCTATCAGGTAACTCCCTGCAGGCAGATAAGCAGATATCCTTAAAAATTAATAGAATTATGGGAGTTTTATACTAAAACATACTAGTACAGAACTCCAACGATAGAAGTACACTTTGTGGCAGATCCAGATCATTTTCACAGGCACCTATATTTTGGTTTTAGCATTCTTGAAAAATAGATGCCTTGCCCAGGAGGGATATGCAAACAAACAGAGTTGCATGTCTCCAAAAGAGTACTTACTACAGAGTACTGAGGTGCACAGGTGAGGAGGTGCCTTGAGCTATTCATTAGAAAACACTAACACAATAGAAAGCTGGGGATAATCAGAACTCTTGGCCCTCTTCTGACCTTAAGTGTACTCATCTAAGTTAGATCTACAGCACCAAAGGAAAACCATAAAATCTATAACGGTGCTACTTAACTTTTACGTGGTAGCATAGGGGTTACTCACCCAGAAATGAGAGGCCTTAGTTCCAAGCGTAATAAGAGGATTCACCATGCAGGGATTCTAGAACAGTACTCAAAGCACTAGGGTACAGAACGGTGGGGCCAAGGATATTTCTGTTGACTAGCAACCAATGACTAGCAACATAAAATACATGTGCACTCTTGGCAATGGTGATTGTAATCTAGATGCCCTTATGCTCAGAGAGTGCCATCATTACTTGGCCACAGAGTCCTACTCTCACTTCCTTGCTCTTCTTCTGGCTCTAGGAATCCTGCGTTCTTCTCTGCCAAGTTGGCCAATGTCAACAGGCAGGGTGGAAAGTATTCCTCAACCAGACTTCTGTCCAGCCTTTTGGTTAAGGTACTCTCTTGAAAAATATGACATGTAGATCTCAGACTCTTCAAAATAGGGAAGGCCTAGAATCTGGGCCTTTTATTTCTTGGGTGAGTACTCTAACTACTAGGCTATTGTGCTAAAAGTGGGCAACATCACCAACTGCCACATTTTATGGCAGCTGTGGCTGCTGCCCTTATGTGGTACCTCAGGGCCTTGTTACACTTTACATTGATCCATACAAATGTTGATCAGTGTTAATGCTAGCTTGGAGTTGGGAGCAGTTACATCCTTAGTTTAGAAACCTCCTCTGACTATCCACAACCTGCACAGCTATGGCTTGCCACTAGAGGCCTGGTGAGCAGGGGCAGGACTAAGAGCAGTAGCTGTGAGTTGCTGCTGCAGGGCTGGTGAGCCAGAACAAGCTTCTATCCCTGCTCTGCGGGAAGGTGTGTGAGAGATCATGGGATACTGGAGGACTTCAACTTGGGCAGCACTTTTGTGGGGAATGCCAGACCTTAATGGAACAGGAGCTGGGTAGTGCAGATCAATGCCCTGGAGTGGCGTAAGTTTGAGCCATATAACGAGTGCTTAACACCAGTTTAAGGTGTCCAGGAGTTAAGAGCTCCAGGAGCCACTCAAAATTACTGTGTAACAAGGCCCTTAGTGCTGTCAGTGTGAATTTATATACTGTGCTGGCACTTAATGGATCAGTCTTCTCTGGGGACTTAAAGCTAAGATATCTATAGCCCAGTTTCCAGTCTAAATCTGTGTGACCTTAGATATGAGTTTGATGCCTAGCTACTCAAATCAGATCACTTCTGAGCATTCACTGAAGCTTGAGTCTAGGTGCCTAGGGATCTTTTCAGGCCAAAACAGAGTCATTTAAATGAACTGAAGCACCCATGTTTTGCTGCTTCTACATCACTTTTGTGATCTAATAGCAGCTGATCTGGAACAGTTTTGTGTCCTTCATATCTTATATCCTGTTTAGGAGTCTAGCTTACCAAGATGGATCTGGGCCTTTTTTCCCACCCTTTTTTCTCCATATAGGCTTACTATGAAAGGAAAATTATTATCAATGTCTATAGGGTTAGACGCTAGAGTACTGTGCTGGGTTAAAAGCCTGATTTAGATAATCATTTTATAAGTTAAATTAAATTTTGCAAATAAGTGAAAAGGAATGTGTGTTGGAAACCACTCCGAGAGCAAGGAAGGTAAAAGAAGCTGTATACAGTGGGCACATCTACATTGCACAGTTGGTACTGCACGGTCATTTAGTAATTGCCTTAGCAGTCCCAAAGGTGCATGGGTCATTTCCAACCCTACATTGCTGTAGCAACAAGCTATGCTGACATAACTCATTGCTATGGTGACATAGTGGCGGCATCAGTTAGTGCCCACCAATGCTACGTTACCATGGATTATCACTATGATGACATAGCATCTCACATAGACACGCCTAGTGAGTGCTGAGCCAGGGTGAAAAAGGAAGACACCAATCTTGCTAGCAGCTGCATGGCTTCTGTTGCACTTCCCTGTTAGCCAGTAGGAGAAGTTGTTACCACTTTAAACAAATTGACATTGGCCTTGTTTGAACCCTCTAGACGTTTTCCGCAAGTATTTGTATTATCAACGTTTCTGGTATGAATATTCCTAAGAGGACAATACTACATTTGAATGCTCAAATACTCTTGAAAATTTTACCTATCTTTCATGAACATTCATATTAGGAACCTAATTATAAGAATTAAACTCTTCCTGTCAGGGTATAGGAATATTGCCACGTGACTGAGGTGACAAAGTAAACAGCACTGGTTGCATTTCAAAGAGCCATACAATCATAAAACAACAGAACAAATTATGTTCTGTTCCTGGGATTTCTAACAATGAAAAAAAGAACCCAATGCCATTCATTATGATTATGCAGCAAGAACGTAAACAGAGCCAACCTTTTTGCATGGCTATTTTTATTGCTGGCCAACTCATTTTACATACAGTATATGTGATCTAATACAGTTATTATGCATTACTATACTCTGGGAATACCTCTGAAATCTGTTGTCCTAAGGTTAGTTATAATGCATAGTAAGGAACATACCTTCTCTGCATAGCTGAGAATCTAAAAAGACAAAAAATAGAAAGAAAAAAAAGCAACAAAACAAAACCCTGAAGTATTATTACTATTCCCATTTTTTCAGACAACACAAAGAAAACCTTTTGAAAAGCTGTCCATGAGGTTACCCAGGAAGTCAGAAGCAAAGCTGAGAACTGAATTCAGATTTTTTGCATCTAGTGCCCTCAGCCACTTCTCTATCCCTCCTCTAAGGTTATGTTTGATATAATTCTTTAAAAATACCTTAAGTTTTCACGTGTAGATAGAGGATCCTTGGCTGATAAAACAACACCTGGAATCCTATGTAAGGTTAATACATTTCTCAAATTATACTAGACTTCCTAACAGTTGTGTTACTTAAAAGAATTGCCTCTGGCTATCTTCATTATGTATCTGATGGTATGAGAAACATTTTCTTGTCTTTCCATGCAAAGTCAGTATATGCACTCTCTGGTATATGCATACTCTTTTCCCAAAAATAGCAGGCACACATTGTATAGAGCACTCACCAGCTATATAGCCTCATTTGAATTTGGCCACCAAAAATAACTTCTGTTAACAATTTTCATGGTGACTGTTCCTTCAATTTCCATGCAGTTCTACTAACAGTCTGGCTTAGAAAATTTATGGTATCATTACATGGAAACCCCAGACCTTATATCTATGCTTTGTTTTATACTTATACTTTTGTTTTTCAGACTTTTGCCAAACCATTTATAATCCAAAATCTTTGGGGTTGTTTTTTTTCAAAAAGGGGTCCTTTTGAAAAAAAAAAATGTGGGAGAGAGAGGGGTAGGAGCTTTTGAAGTAATTGAAAGATCTTTCAATTTCAGGCCAGAATCCTATGAAGTTTATGGACTGACCTCATACAGAAAGTCACAGAACAATTTAAATCTAGAACTGTGTTTTAATTAACATTCAAGGAGCAGAAGTGACTGGCCATATAATCCAATCTGACATTTGTATCATATGGTTACCCTCATAACTACAAGAA
Organism: Crocodylus siamensis; assembly: GCF_052110815.1. Taxonomy (NCBI): domain Eukaryota; kingdom Metazoa; phylum Chordata; order Crocodylia; family Crocodylidae; genus Crocodylus; species Crocodylus siamensis. Next base: position 172,631,100 of record NC_143399.1, read on the forward strand.
ATGCATCAGAGGATAGCCTTAAATTTAGATTGGAATCCAGATTTTATAAGAATCATGATATAAATGAATAGTTTGTTACTGTGTGAACTCCCCACCTTCTGTTTTATTTATGTTTGCCTGTTGTGTCATTGACTTTCTTGCTACAGACCATTTAGGTATAAACTATCAATAATTCTTAAGCAGTTTATTAAATAAACTGAAAAAAATTTAAGTTCTATGAAATCGTTGGTAAAATTCCACAATTTTTATGTCGTTTTCAAGCCATCCATAGCATTGATCATCCAAAATAAGTATTTTAAGTCACATGTTTAAGTCACTTTTTCACCTGTAATCCATCTAATTTGTTTCAATAAACTCCTGGCCTGTCAAAGAAACTCTTTAATTTCTGCCTGTAATGTGTATATCATTCAGATAATAGATCACTCCATTTAAGTCCATTATTATGTAGTCCATTATAAGATGAAATGCTGACAGAACACTAACTACTCCAAAGCACACCTTACAAGGAACTGTACATACTAAGTCACATTATTCAGTAGAGCCAATCAAATATCAAGAATTAAATATTCATCAGACAAAATGACTGCTGTTCAACAAGCACTTATTCACCTGCAGTTAAAATGAGAAAGTACTGATTTTGTTTTAGCTATGAATTAATTTGCTACGTAATAAAAGAAATTCCAGCAACATATCAGCCAAGTCTAATGATATCTATGGCCACCAGTTTTGCCCTAAAATATTTTCTTTATGAACACATTCCTGCCACTATGCTCCTCAGAAACCTCTCTCCTTATAAAACTAGGGTTAGAGTGTTAATGTTGCTATGATGGTGCAAGAGATGTATGAGAGTCAAGGAGAGTTTTGTGATATCTTTTATTGGACCAGTTATTATTATTTTGTTAACAGAAGTAAGTTCATTCTGATGATTCCTCCCAAACAAGGATGTTCATGTTAAAAATGTTGGATACAGCAGCAGTGGTGGATCCTGGGGCAGTGGGGGGGGGAGGGGAAGCAGGGGTACAATACCATGCAGTTGCACTCCCCCTTCATTCCTGGTCCACCCAAACTTTAAAACCAACTGCCTGGGAGGGGCAGCAGCATTTCTATTCATGCAGTGCTGAAGGAAGGGAGTCAATTGACTTCATGATTCATTAGAATCTACTGATTCCTGCTAATCTCTTGACTTCCCAGATGTTAACAATTTTCTCTCCTTTTTACTGGTCTTGATGTGCCACTATTCAAACTATCCTTTCTTCTGCAATTTTGCTGTCTGTCAATTATTCCTGTGTCTCTTCTATTTCACAGTCCTGAAGACTGTTTTTAGCTCTATCTAAAAAACTTAACTCAGGTCTGGTAATGTTAACTTAAGTGTAGAAATAACTGGTCTTGAAGTTTTGGAGGCATGGTCAAAACACTGAACACGACTTGATTTTGTTTTCTGAATCTGAATAAGAGGTGTACATTTAACTATAATGCTACAGAACCAATGAAACAATATATTTTGACTATTTTTGCCCAGTTTTTAAACTTGATCTAGGAAATATCTGAAATGTATATTCCAATAAAGTTATATTTATTTTTGCTTTCATCTTTAACTGAATAATGTGACTCTAGCCCCCTAGCATATCAGAAATGCTTATAGCTTCTGTTTAACTGGAGAAAAATATGCCTTGTGTTATCTGAGATGATGCACAACACCATCTGAACCCCCCCTCTTCAAAATCCTAAATCTGCTCACTTACAGCAGCACCATCACTATGGCTGATCTGAGCTCAGCTGCTCTGAATTATGGCACTCTGGATTTGTGGATGGTTCATGACCAGTCTGTTGCAGCAGTTGAGAACAGCCAGAGCACAGTCTCAATCCCAATCCACTGGCAGATCTCAGAGCCTCTAATGTTAGATCTTGGAATCAATTCAAGGCTGGGGACGGGGGCTGAGTGCCCACATGCATGCATGCATGCGCCCCAGCCCAGCAGGTCAGTCCGTGGTGGAGGGAAGTGGTGGGGGCTAGATTAAGGCCCCCGCAGTGAGGGACAGTGCAACAGAGGCAGAAGCAGGGATAAATTAAGTGGGGCCCCAGCTGGGTCCGAATTACCTGCTGGGGAGGCGTGCTCCCAAATAATTTTTTTTCCCTCTGCCTTGATCTGCCACCCCCCCTTCACTTCCCACAGACTAACCTGGGGGGATTGGGTGGTACATGGTAGATCTTGGGTTGCTTTTAAATGCCAAAGGTGATCTTCTACTTTAAAAGGCTGGAGACCACTGCCCTAAAGCCAGGGTCTGCTAATGCAAGAAAAAATTTCACCATATGTTTATGGTTAAGTTCCCTATGCCTTAGTCTGTAGAAAGGTGATATAATTCTGTTTCAGATTTATGTTTCATGTAGGAATCTTTCCATAACTTAATGCCAAGTGGTGGAGTTTAGAAATAAAATGACTTAATGGTTCTATGTGGAGCATAGTGGGAATGATTTTATAGCAAGTGACAGGGATGAGCAAGACAGAAGGGATTTTTTTCTGTTTTAGCAAGCTACTGTCACCAGGGAATCTCTTGTGCTATCACTCATGCATTTTTAGCATTCAGTGGCAAAGGATATAGAGGTAAAAGCTCTCTGTGTATCAGAATGAGTACTACTGGGAACATCAATAACTGTTGAATGTGTTAAGGCAGGTCACCTGCTGATTCCTTGTTCTAAATGCTAAATAAGGTTTATATCTTATTTCTAAATGCTGGTTAATAGATTCAGTTCACATAATCACTTATACAGGCCTCTGAAAGGAAGGTAGAGCATCTGCGGTTAGAGATGCCTTAGAATGGCTGATACCAGTTTTGGCATTCAGGAGGTCCACAGAAGGGTGGGAGGGAGGTTATACAGCATCTTAGGGAATGTCAAAAGGAAACAACCTTGCTGCCAAACACTGTTGTTGCTAAAACACTACTTCCCACCCCTGTGTCTCCAAATGTTTGGAAGTACTCACATATTTGTAAACACACCTTTGTTTTAAATTGTCAGTCCTGTTATCTGATGCCATGACTATGTTGAATAAGTGGCTGTACAAGACACAAAGCAATGAAGATCTGTCTACAGAATGAAAATCCCTTGTATGAAGGGTGCATAAGGGAAAATCCACTATTGGGGTCTTATTTAAATGTCAGGTAGGCAATGCCTGTGATGAAAATTCCACCTTTGAGTGATGGAATAAGACTTGGGATAAGTATCCTCTATGAAGTTTAAGAACAATTGGCTAGTAAAAAAAAAAAAAAAGAGAGAGAAAAACGTTTTTTCTTATAGACAAAGGAGATAAAATATATTAGTGTAAACACTACCCTAAAAAGCTAAAAAGCTAGAAGTTGAAAAACTCTTTCTCCTACCAAAGGATCCATTTTGAAACAACCTGGACTTTCCTCCTAAAAATGTACTGTTTGGTATTCCATAAGTGCCTGTGATTTCCCCCTTTCACAGGAGATGTAGCTCAGAAAAGATTTATGAAATGTGGCAGGGCAACATCAAGACCTTAGAACCATTAATTTAAAATGACTTTCCCCTTCATTCTCCTGTGTAAACTGCTGAGCAATCATGATTTCTTTTTACCTTCTGCTTTCAGTGATATAGTCTGTGTCATGCTAGGATCACAAGTCCTCTGACATTAATTATACACAACTAAGATACACTTTTTATTTTATGCCCATGGGGGAAAATCCTGTGAAGGGATGCCTGATACCCTGAACAGACTTGCTGTTCTTACAGAATTTCATTTCAGCTGCAATTTTTTTTAAAACTGTAGTTTGAAAGTTTTAATTTTTAAACCTGTAAAGAGGTCACTGCTACATTCAAAGCTCCTTATTGTTGAATGCTGTAAAATATTGGATGATAATATAAAAATGGAATCCTTCAGGACTGCTTGCTTCAGTGTAACTAAAGTTAGATGACATGGCAGGGATAATAATCCGATCCTAACTTTAAAACCACAGATATAATAAAATAGAAACATATAAAGAGATCTACAGTGCTAGGTCAGCTGGTCTGTCTCCTACCAGTGCAGGACTGTTACAGCTGGTACACTCTGCAGTACAAATTTAAATGCATTTTTAACTATAATTTTACATCATTATGATTCACCAAAATATCAACAGCAGCGAATATAGCCATAATGCATTTCACTGAATTAAGATCAGCTGTGTTTTATAGATGAAAACAATTATATGGGCCCAATTCTGTTTTATCTGGATATATGCAAACACACTTTGTACCCTGTAATGTATATGCATAGATTTTGTTAAGCCTTGTGAGCAGAAGAAAAATAGCTTATGGCTCCTCTAAGACTCCTCCATCTCTTTCACATTTTTGTGGGGAGGGCAGAGCTGCATTCACTAACTAGAACCAGAATGGAAGTCATGCAGAGGGGTCAGCTCACCCACAGGTACCAGGAATGGGGACAGTATATATATCCTTTTCCTCCTGGTTGTGACCTCTCTTGCCAGGATCAGTTGCTCCCTTCATGGAATCATAGTTGGACTGGGTTTTGTGATATTTCTGTGCATACTGTGCTAGTTACCTGGTGTTTGTGGGGGAGCTGGAAAGGAATCCCTCAGCTTCCCTTACCACCAGAAGGGCTAAAATAGGCTGACTTTTTTTGCCTTCCCCATAGTAAGTCAAGGACTCATTAAAATAAGTGTAGAAGTTAGATTCAAATTGTGCTCTGATTCCCAGTAACTGGCTATGGAAATTCACTACAGGAAAGCTGAAGAAGGAACTTGGGGGATCTTGTACAGAAAGGGAGGAACCCTTCTGTCACTTTCTCCTTGAAGCCTCCAACAGAGAGAAGACAGTGAGGCTGCAGCAATGGACTGGAATCCACCATTTATCCAGCCCTGACCTCCTTTAGCTTTCTTGAAAGACTGTTGTGGGAGACAATATCAAAAGCCATGGTAAAGTGATGGCATATCAAATCCACTGCTCTCCCAATCAACATGAGTTTTCAAAGATAATGGCCAAGATCTCTGCAATCATACCAGCCAGCTCCCTCAGTACACACAGGCACAATGTGTCCGGCCCCATGGATTTGTACATGTCCAGCTTTTCTAAATAATCCCTAACTGTTCTTTTGCCATTGTTGGCTGCTTACCTCATCCCAAAACTGTGCTGCCAGGTGCACTAGTCCGGGAGCTGACCTAGCCTGTGAAGACTGAGGTAAAAAAGGTATTTCAGCCTTTTCTGCATCATATGTTACTAGGCTGCCTGCCCCATTCAGTAAGGGACTTTGATATTCTTGTAAGCTTCCTTTTTGTGTTTTAGTGCATTGAACACCTCTTATTTTAAAGAACATTAAAAATGCAATTATCTGGAGATGTTAGGACCACTGCAGATCAGTGATGGAGAAAGGAGTTTAGTCTGCTTAAAAAGAGAGTTAGCTGTTCTTCAACACTGAGTGGATCTATACCTACAGAATACAAAATAATAATAGCAAATAAACCAAATGGAGACCCGCTCAGTCTTGAAGAAAAGCTGACTTACCATGTCCCGCATAGTCTGCACTCATGTTCTAGAGGTGATAATGATGTTATTAGTCCATTGCATGCTGGGAAGTCCAAAAAAGCCCAAGAAACAACTTCAGTAACCTGAAGCAGACAAAAAGGCAGACTAATCAATTGAAGAATTAAAGATTGCCATGACTTTTGTAGTACTAAGGGCACTCAAACTGTGTTTCAAACATATGGGTTGCCTGAACACAAGCACAGAGCCTGCTCCAATGTGCTGGAATGACAGCATGTCAGCGCCGACAGGATTAATCAAGTCCGCTGGAGTGTAGGACTTACCATACTCTAGCAGCTTCCCATTTTTTAAAATGGCAGCAGAGGCATGTGAATGAGCTTCAGTTTGAGTGCCCCCACTGCCATTTTGAAGCATGGGGATGCTGATACATGAGATGCTGCCACGCTTTAGTTAGAATAACTCTCACAGCCACACTACAGTTCACCCCACCCCTCCCCACCACTGGCGCACATGTAAAAGTGCCCTTAAGGTTTCATTCTATTTCCCTGTTATGTGCTTAAATGGCTGTATGTAGCCATCCAACTGCAATTTTTGGAACTTATACAGAGTTTGGGATTGTCTTTCCATTGATGACAAAATAGGATCACTGTATGAATGTACATGTGGGATGCAAGTTACAAGGGATCCCTCTCATATTTTAGTTTAATAGTTAGGGCACTTATCCAGGGTGAGAGACCCCAGTTCTCCCCACTTCAGCTAGTGGGGGTTTGAACTGGTGTTCCAACCTGCTCAGCAAAGTGCTATAACCATTGCCTGAAGCACTCTTCATCCCACCTCTTGAAGTTGGCCCAAGATAAGAGCAAGCCAAAGAGTGGGTTGTCTATTGAGGCAGATGCTGCCCTGGAAGGGAAGGGGCCTTAGATTCTAGTGTGGCTCCCTACTTCCAATAGGGAAGAAACTATCCCAATGTTATCTATCTATTTTATTCAACAAAATCTTAAAAACAAGATGCCGTGGGCCAGCTTTAAGGGGACAGCTTGACATCACCCTATGAAATGCCTAGTTCATGGCCTGTTTCTTTGGTATGAAGGAGACACAGGTTCAAGTCCTGCTCTGAGTGAGGGAGACCTAAACCCTGCATCTCCCTGACCTGAGCAAGTTCCCACATCACTAGGCTAATGAGCTAGAAGTAGGAGGACCATTCTCTAACACTGAACATCCACTAAATGGTTTTTTTCCCTAAAACTAAGCTTTGGGACTTGCCTGGCATTATGCACATACATGGACCATACTATTCCCACGGGCAACTGGATAGCCAGAGTACAGTCTACTGCCATTTTCAGAATGCAAGATCAGTGTGAGTATTGCTATGCTAAATCCCAACTGTATATAAGGACCAAAAACGGAAGTTCTGTAGCTACGCAAGTGCCACTTGGGTGCACGACAAGGAAAAAGGATTTGGTCCTTAGTCTGAAAAGGATACGGGCATACAAACAAGTTACCATATGATAAGATTGTGCAAAAACTCATTGCTACTTCACAGTAATTGCATTTACGCTTTTTTAAACAGGACAAATAACAAACATGGATCAGCCAATTAACCAATGAAGCCATTTCCCAAAGCAAGCTGTGAATTATCAGAAAAGCTACCCTCCAATTCAATCACAAGCATCCTACCTCACAGTAACTTACGCGTATGCCCACACCTTTACTCAGTCTATAGAATTTCATTTGCAATAAGCATAGGATTTGCAGTCAGATAAGAATATATCTATTTGGAGAATCTACAGCACCATTGGGAAAGTACTGTAATGATTAACAATCTTTACAGTAAAAAATATGTACCTTAGGGTATGACTACAAGAACGAGTTACTGAAAGGCAAGCTAGGTTATGAATTTATATCATGTCAGCTACTCTACACTAACTTCCAAGGTGCGTGCTTTTGCTCTACAGTATTTGCAATGTAGCTAACCTCACTTTTACTGAAACAGGCCACTTCACACTTTCCATGGGAAAACAATATGCCTGTGGACAGTTACCATGGAGTAGCAAATACATTCTATGTTCACAGCTGAACCTGTCTCTTGGTAACTTGTTCACCTAGCCATGCCCTTATTTACAGTTTGGACTTATAAAGCTTCCGCTTCTAAGTACTGGCTTTTTCAATGCTTCTGCTAGATCAGAGTCTATCCATTAAAAGGACACTGGTAGAGTGTGTGTATGTGTAGGTGAGCACGCACATGTGTGCGTAGTAGGAAAATGACCAATTTCTATTCACCCTAAAACTACAGTAATTTGGCAATTTATAAAACTATAGGTCAGAATGGTATAAAATCTGAGGGATTTGCCATCATTTCCTGCCATAAATAACACAACACGTAAAAGTTGTCTTTCATATTTTGAAACATTCAACCAACTCTTTCTTTCAATTATTTGTTATGTAGAAGAAAAAATAACACCAGTCTTTCTAACATGCTGAACATCTGGATGAAGCAGGATTTTTACACCTGGAATTGCGTCAATCTCTGCATCCTACTTAAAATATTGATTCATTGTACTGAAAAAGTTTGTTCTCAGAAATAAGCCTATAGCTAGCTGGACCTGTAAATCTACAGATTTCTTGAATACAGATATGTGAAATGTAGTTTTTAAGGTATAACACTGAAAACTTTTGCTTAGTGTCAAGATGTAGCATTAAATACAAACTTCAGAAGAGATTAAACCAAATTATAGTAATTTCGGTTTTAATCTTTTGCAACCACGTGGATGCAAAAGAATTTTTTTTTTAATATGTGAAGTGATAGGAAAACATCTTGCCTATGTTTTTTGTCTCCAAAACAGATTAGTTGTTGAACAGTTGAGGAAAGTAGAGACACAGCTACTAGTTCTACAAGTTATTGTAGAAAAGTGCGCTGTCAATCTACTTTACTTTTCATAAAGATGACTTCCTGTTTATTCAACCTGGCTTCATGAACTGGATTTTTTAGCTTTCCAAAAATCTATTTTTTATTATGTTTGCCAAATCTAACTGAGTACCCTTTCCTTAGTTACTGTAGAGTAGCTGGCATGCTGTAAATTTACAGTATGTTTTCAAATATGGCTTTTGAATAGAGGTTTTAGCTCAGGTAAGGAAGAAATTGGATATTATGAGGATGAAAACTGGATGGAGCACTGCTGCTTTCCACTGCCAGTACCCCTAAAGACACTGCAGCCAGCCACACGAGTTTCACCTCAGTCAGTGACATAAAAGGCAGTGTGTAGAGTTCCTAAGAGTATTTGAATGCTATGTATGGTTAACAGAGAAAAAGAACAGTATACCTATGTTTCAAGGGTTCTTGCCCAAAAAGGATATGAATGACATTAATAGGATCAGCTTTTATTATCAGTACTGTAAAGGCAGATCTTATACTGATTTTTAAATATGGTTCACAGGCCTATGGAGTGGGGTAACCTCACTTACAAAAGAGGGAAATCTTCAAAGAAAGCATCACTTCAAGGGGGATTATTTTTATTTTCATTTCACACACATTTTCATTGCTTTTCATCCTTCATTGAATGGGTGAACAGATGGGAGTTTTTTAACTTTCTCAAGTGAGTCTAAAAGGGATTATTCACTAGTATTAGTGAATAGCATTGTGCTCTGCTGCGTTAAGTACACTGTAGGTATTTAATCAAGTCTAACTGTAGTGTAATATATGGAAGGTAGAAAGGGTGACAAACAAAAACAATTCACATAATTATTTTACTTGATACAGTTACAGAGCGAGATGGACAAATTGGGTCTGTCTGGCTTTGCCTACCATTCTGGCAAGAAAATCAATTCTTATTTACTTTCATAATGCAGTTAGGTTGAAATTAAAACATGAACTTTAAAGCAGTGAATTCCACAGTGCATTCTGACCTTTTTAGAGTTAATAAGATGTAAAACATTTCTAGGGCTTATGTATTGCATACACTCAGTCGTTGGGTTGGACCAAAGTTGTCTCTCTTTCTCGCTCTCACTTTTCAAAAAAACCCCCAAACAAACCAAGTATTGTAGGAATTTCCACCACCTTCCCGGTCTCTTGTAGTGTACTACTACAGGTGGATTGTAGGGCTGTGTGAAGCTTCGGTCCCTGATTCAATTTGGAGAAGATTTGGCCTGATTTGGCAGCTGAATCTGAATCAAATCAGGAGATCCATTAATCTCTGAATCAACTCAGAAGCCTCTGATTCAATTCAGAGAGATTTGGAGTGATTCGATGATTCAGCCATAGACCTAGATTTATATGTTTTTTCTAAATACCTCGAGGTACCAGGTGCCGCTCATGAACACTGAGATGGTGGGGCAGATGGAGCATCCTACAGAAGCACAGGGCAGTCCCCTGCGTGCTCAGCAGTGGAGCCAGAAGTGGACCGGAAATACTTCTTCCAGGTCTGCCACCGAGCATGTGGGGGGCCCCCATGCTCCTGTGGGATGCTTCATCCGCTCCACCATCTCAACATTCATAAGCTGCACCTGGTACCTCGAGGTATGTAGAAAAAACATATAAAGCTGTGTCTATGGCTGAATCGCTGATTCTCCAAATCAGAACTGAATCTTCAGATTCAGCCAAATGGAATCGGGACAGTGATCTGAACCAGTGCATTGAATTACTGTCCCCTGAATCAGGCCAAATCTGAATCCGAATTGAATACCGCCTGCTTCAAAAACACCCTCAATGGATTGCTATAGCACTTGTCCTATAATACTGCCACAGGATCCATTGCCCACTGCAAGTGAAGAACATGACATGGCAATTGTTGCCAGTAGTAAACAGAAAAGATGCTGCCCACCTGCTGCTTCATGCTCTGCACTAGCTATTGACCAGTGGACGGATTGAGGTAAAAATTTTAATTTTAACACGACAGTTTTACATAAAAAATATTCCAAGGATCTTGGTGAGCTGCTTATGACCAATATTCCATTCAGGTCTCTAGATTTGTATAACACAGTCCCATATTAGGCAGAGGTTTTAGCAGCAGAGATATACAGTCTAGTACTTACTATGTGATTGGGTTCAGGAAACTTGGAATTTGAATGTTGGCTCTAACCCTGAGCCTATGCAATATAAACAATTTATTGAAAACTTCACCTCACTTTTCCTATCAGTAATCTCAATGATCTGAAACTCCTTGTTATCTAAAAGAGGCACATTGCTCAATATCTCTAAATTGCATTGAACTTTTCTTGGAGTGTTCAGAGTTTCATTATTTATACTGTTTTATTTAGTGCCTCCCCTTCCCCCACTTCAGTGACAATTTGTAAATTAAGGCAGCATTGCACTTGCATACTAAGTGGTACCATTGCAAAGGTAGATTGCAGGTTCAAAAATTCTGAGGAGTGCCATGCTTCTTGTCTGTCCCAGAACAGGCATAAAGCCTGATTTTACTTTTTAGAAGTTTCTACAGAAAGGCACAAGCATTGAATAGACAATACTATAGGAACATGGTCACATACATACTGCTAACCATGGTGTTGAACTAGCTAGATCTGGGGTTCTAACTTTTTTGAATCCGAGTACCCCCGGTGACCAGAACAGGGGGTGGGGGTGGCATGCAGCCAAATGTGGGCTGTGTGTGAGATTCCCCTGCCCCCCCGCATCTAGCCAGGTGGGCGATGCCTGCACAGCAGTGCGGGATGCTTCATAGTGGCGCTCCATCCCTACCCGTGTGTACCCCCTAGGGCCTTTTCAAGTACCCCCGGGGATACGCATACACCTGGTTAAGAACCCCTGTGCTAGGTATTGGTATAATGCCTGCTACCATGGTTTCTGAGCATGTCAAATCAACAATGAATTTATCCTCACACATTCAGATACTTTCCTATATGAAAGATGAAGAACTGAGGTACAAAGAAAGGGTTGGATTCAGTCCCAAATGAGTTAAATGATTTGCCTACGGGCACAGGAATTCTGGGGCAGTTGGGAGCCAAATTCAGATTTCCAGAGTTCCAGTCAGTGCTGAGCCCTCAATACTCTGCATCAGGTGAATTACTGGGTGATCACCTGGATTTAAAATATAAACAGAAATGCTAATACTTCCAAATAGGAGGAGCTATATAACTTTTGGATACTATAGCTATTCTGTTACTAATGCCAGTGCACTGCTGTTTGCTCACCATAACCTGAAGGAGATCCAACTTACTAGTCAGATATCCTTCACCAGAAAAAGAAAAATGAGCTATTTTTATTTTAATTTGCATATTAGTTTTAATGAATTCCTGCCTGACTTCTTGGTTATTGTTCAGGCAGGTATTAAGGCTCTAACAATTGTCAACATTTGCATTAATTGGCATTTATATTACAGTTAAATGCAGATGGCAAATGCCTGCAGGCTACTTTGCTTATCTACATATGTCATTCCTCCACTGCTGTATAAATTACAGCTTCCAAACATTTGGAGAAATAAAACATTGAAACATACCATCTAAATGTAGCACAATTACTGCCCTGTGAAACAAGTTCATTTCAATAGGACAACAATGAAACATATACCAATGCCTCAGAATGTTATTCATCATCAGTTTTAGCGAAGGGAAGGAGGGTTTAAACAAGGTTTCACAGGCAGTTTCTACAGGCTACTATCCACATTATATATTAATCAGAATCTCCAACTGGCTATAGCATCAAAAAAGGTCAAGAACTGGATTAGGTGAAAGCTGAACAAGACTGGATGATTTTCTAAAATACATGCTCCCACTCAATCTGAAGTTATGGGCTTGATACAAGAATTAGTGTGTGAAATTGTATGATCTATGTTACTCAGAGAGTCAGAATAAGTAGCATTTCTGGCTTTAAAATCTATAAACTATACTCATCACTAAATGGGGGTAGTATGTGCTGCTCCTGTGATTAAAATAAACTTTGGGTTCCAGTGGGGTCTTCCACCAGTGCTTAAAATACACTTCCTTTTTTGGTTCAAAATGTTAAAAAATATCAGCTACCTACTTCAGAACTGCCGATACCCTTATGCTCATTACATTTCATACCTAAGCAACACATGTGGCCATCCACAATATTTAAAAGTGGGCAAATTCAATCTGTTCGGCTTTCAGCCCTCACATCTCCCTGTCATGTGCACGGCAGCTAACTTGCAATAAATTAGCCTTTGTATCATGGGAGAACATGAATGATTCAGATACAAATGCGTATATTGCAAAAGTTCTGATATAAAGTCCCTAAAAATGTGACCACAGCTACTTCAGTATGAGCTGCTAAAGGCAGTTACATATTGCAAGTAGATGCCACTGCTCGTATGCTTGCCTTGTGTAAGCAGCCTCAGGAGGCAAGTCAGCATTGACAAGAATAAATGCTTCAGGCAGCTTGCTAATCTCCTTTTGTCACTCACAGGCATTTTACTTGTGTGTTCTTTCACCTCATTCAGATCCTTCCCCAAACCACACCTGCAGATAAGGAAGGGACAGAAGATATGCAAAGGGAAGAAGGAAACCATTAAGGGAAGAATTGTCAAAATTTAGAGGTGCCTCAGAAGAACCACTCACTTTTTTATCCTCACCCTTAACCTTCTCCTTTTGACCTTCATCACTAGTTTGTGATCCTTACCCTTTGGTCAGGTTTAATTTAGATCCCAGGCTCCTTGGAAGCCTATGAAATGACTACTATATTTCTGGGCACCTGAAAAAATAACACACTTCTTTTACTATTTTTTTAGAAGCTAAACAAAATAAAAAGATTCATAAAGATTTTTGGGTGCAGTATTTTTATCATAGTGTCTCATTGGTACAATAGTCCAGGCCTGCTGTAGATTCTGTATCAAGAATGTTGTGATTGTTGTTGTTACAGGAATATCTGGAGGCGCTGACTGAGACTGGCGCTCCATTCATTGCTATGGCCACAAGAGTGTATGGACCAGCTGTATCTTTGACATTCAAATGTACTTTGTGGTCTAAAACATTTATTCTTTGCCTCAGTAACTCAGGTTTTAACCATAATTTCTCTAAATCCCTAATTAATTAGTTAAGTTCCCCCTCCAGGCTTCAACTCAGCAAAGCATTTAAGCACATGCTTAAGTGCTCTGCTGAAAAGGTAGTGACCTTAGTGTACATTTAAAGCTAAGCCTAAAGCTTAAAAGCTTTACTGAGCCATGGCCTAATTCCCTGTGTTTCTACAAGGCACAGACTAGGTCCGTTACACTAAACTGATTTCTAGATATTGCTATAATATGAATAATGTTGCATATAATGTTACATTAAAGGTATCTAAGAATAAAACAAGACGACAATTTATGCAATATATTTGAAACTGAATAGAGCGGTACCTCAGGTCACTCCTGGCCTAGGGACAGACATTCAAAAAGCCTGAGTCTGAACTGATTCAGTCTTTGCAGATTAATTTAACCTGGCTAGGCTAAACTGGTTTGTAACTGGACAGACACTCTTTTTGGACTGAGGAAATTCAGGCACGTGCCTGCAGTGGCTTAAGCTAGAAGCCATGGTGGGGAGAAGTGGACGAGGGGCACTAGAGCAGCCCTCCCTTCCCTTTCCTTCCAGAATACTGAACTGCACGGTGTGTGGCTAGGCCCTGGCAGGACCTCTGATTAAGGAGGTCTGCCTGCACCATCCCACGCTTTTCCTCAAGGGGCAAGAGTGTTGCCAGCCCCCTGATAGCACTCTGAGGCAAGGGGGGTGGGGTGTAGTGCATGCATCTGCTGATGATACAGACCTTTTCAATCCCCTTCTTCCTGCTTCTTTATACTATCTGCAGCAAACTGACAGGACAGCAAGCCAGCAAGGACCAGCTAATACTGTTTATCACCACATCAGCAAAACAATAGCCTCTCTCTATTAGTTCAAACTATTCTTAAACAGCTTATGAGCTGACGTGCTGATTAGCTCCAAAAAGCCCTAAGCAGACACTGTTCTGTCTGCCTGTCTCAGTGAAATTGGACATACACATACACAGATACCTCTCATCATTAGCTAGCATACAACATCCCTAGAGTCTGTGGGGCTGGGGTCTGTGCTGTGGGAGATGGGACAGGGGCATCCCTGCTTCAGCAGTGAGCAGTGAGGGGGAGTAGGGCGGGGGGGAAGCCAGGCAGACCCTGCTGTGCCTTCAGTCCCTGCAGGAGATCCAGCCAGGGAGCAGGTGGGAGGGGCCAGCCCAGCTCTCTGGAGCAGAGAGCATGCTGGGATGCTGGAGGAGTCTAGGTTAACTTAAATAAGAAAGGGGTCTGGGACAGACATTGCATAAACCTGTTTGACCCAAATATGTTAATTCTGATACTAGATTCAACCAGGTTTATCTCATAGTTTCTAGGGTTGGAAGGGACCTGAGCAGATCACCTAGTCCGAACCCCTGCCATGGCAGGAAAGAGTACTGGGGTCAAACGACCCCAGCAAGATGTGCATCTAACCTCCTCTTAAAAACCCCCAGGGTAGGAGCCTGCACCACTTCTCTTGTAAGTTGGTTCCAGACCCTAGCCGCCCTGACCGTGAAGTAGTGCCTCCTGATATCTAACCTAAACCTACCCTCTGCCAGCTTGTGACTGTTATTCCTGGTCACTCCTGGCGGTGCTTGGGGGAACAGTGACTTCCCCAATGCCTGCTGATCCCCCCTGACTAGTATATAACAGGCCACAAGATCCCCTCTCAGCCTTCTCTTTTGGAGGCTGAACAGGTTCAGGTCCCGTAGCCTGTCCTCATAGGGCCTGCCCTGTTGTCCCCTGATCATACAAGTGGCCCTCCTCTGGACACTCTCCATGCTGTCGACATCCCTCTTGAAGTGTGGCACCCAGAACTGGATGCAGTACTCCAACTGTGGCCTGACCAGTGCCGCATAGAGGGGGAGAATCACCTCTCTGGACCTGCTCGAGATGCATCTATGCATGCCAAGGTGCGGTTGGCCTTCCTAACTGCCTCCCCACACTGCAGGCCCATGTTCATCTTGGAGTCAATGATGACCTCCAGATCCCTTTCCGCCTCTGTGCTGACAAGAGGGGAGTTCCCTAACCTGTAGGTATGGTGCCGGTTGTTCCTCCCGAGGTGCATCACCTTGCACATGTCTGTGTTGAAACCCATCATATTCTCATCCGCCCACCCTTGTAACCTGTCTAGGTCTGATTGTAGCCTGTTGCATCCTTCCAGTGTGCCCACGTCCCCCGACATCTTAGTGTCATCAGCAAATTTGAACAGGGTGCTTTTTACCCTCTCATCCAAATCACTGATGAAGATGTTGAACAGTGCGGGCCCGGGAACAGAGCCCTGCGGAACCCCACTGCACACGTCCTTCCAGGTTGAGAAGGACCCAACTACTACCACCCTCTGGGTGCAGCCCTCTAGCCAGTTGGCGACCCATTTGACTGTGTGGGTGTCTACACCACAGCCCCCCAGTTTCTTAATGAGAATGGGGTGAGAGACAGTGTCAAAAGCCTTCCGGAAGTCCAAGAAGACTATATCCACTGCTACTCCTGCATCTAATGATCTGGTGATCTGATCGTAAAAGGCCACCAGGTTGGTCTGACAGGACTTGCCACTGATGAACCCGTGTTGGTTGCCCCTAAGCATGCAGTCCCCTGCTGGCCCCTCCTGGATGTATGCCAGCATAATTTTCTCAAACAGCTTGCCTAGGATTGAGGTAAGACTAACCGGCCTATAGTTTCCCAGGTCCTCCATCCTCCATTTTTTGAAGATGGGAACCACGTTGGCCCTCTTTCAGTCCTCCGGTACCTTATAAGAGCACCACGAGTGCTCGTAAAGCCGTGCCAGGGGACTTGTAATGACCTCAGCCAGTTCCTTTAGAACTCTACGGTGGAGATCATCCGGGCTGTCTGACTTGATTATGTCCAACCCCTCCAGAAGCTCCGTAACTAAATCCTCGCTAACCTGTGGCCCAGGTGTGCGTCCCCCGGGGCCCGAGGCGGGCCCAGCAGGGAGGTGGCTGTTCTGGTCCCTACTTAGGAAGACGGAGGCAAAGAAATCATTAAACATGTTAGCTGACCAAATTTCCCAACGCATCCTGGAAGGGCCCCACATTACCCGAGACCTTCTTTTTACCCCCTATGTATTTAAAGAAGGACTTCTTATTGTCCTTAATCTGGGAAGCTAGTCCCAGTTCCATCTCTGCCTTGGCCTTCCTAACTACCCCCCTACATCCCCGAGCAACTACAGAATAGTCCTCCCTGGTGATGACCCCTTCTTTTCATTGGGTGTAAGCCTCCTTTTTAGCAAGGAGACATTCCCGGATGCTTTTGGTGAGCCATGGAGGCTTGTGTGCTCTCCTGCTCCCTTTGATCCTCGTTGGGATTACCTTCCTTTGGGCTTGGAGGATCATCTCCTTAAGGAGCGACCACTCTTCTTGGACACCTGGCTCCCCTCCCCTCCGGGACCTCAGCGCTTCTCCAACTATCCTCCTTAGCTCATTGAAGTCTGCCCTCCTAAAATCTAGGGCCGCTGCCTTACTGCATGCCTTGGCCACCTTGCGCTGGATGGTGAATTCCAGCAGGCGATGATCACTGTTGCCCAGGTGGTCGAGCACCCACAGCCCCCTCACCAGGTCATCACCCGTGGCCAGCACTAGGTCCAACAAGGTGTCTCCCCTGGTGGGGCTGTGCACCTCCTGGGTTAGATGGAGGTCCTGCACTCTGGCCAAGAACCTACATGAGTGTTCAGACCTGGCTGACTGTTCTTCCCAGCAGATGTCCGGGAAGTTCAGGTTCCCCATGACTACCACATCCTTAGCCTTCACTACCTCTGTGAGCTGACCCAAGAATTCCCGGTCAAGCTCTTCTCCCTGGTTGGGAGGTCTGTAGTAGACTCCCACCGTTAAGCCTCCTTCCCCTCAACTGCCTTGTACTCTAACCCAAAGCACTTCAGAGTGCCCCTCCCCTGACTCCTTGCTAATTGACGAGGATCTCAAACCCGTTTCAGGCATTTTCAAACTGGTTGATGTGCACTGAACATCTGTTCTGTTACAGGTTAAAATCAGTTTCTGATCACTTAAACCAGTTTATGTGTAATGTCTGTCCCTAGCCTTGAAGGCCACTTTAGCTAGCAACGCTACCTACAATGCAAAGCTTCTCTTGCAATCCTATTCACTCAGGCACTTTGAAACAACCCTCATTAACCTAAATAAAGGAAAATGATATACTAATTATAGTAATGGTAGCATACAATTGCGGCCTAGTATGACAAAGCCTAAATAAAATTGAAAACAACGCAAATCTCAAATACTATATCCTGGGTAGTGTTGGATAGACCACAGGCCCTAGTACCCATGATGCTGTCTTGCTAAGGCTTCAATAAAATCTTCGTTCAGCAAGGATTCAGTTTCTAGTAGTCCTCCCTCCCCTTCACCTTAGCTTAACTAGGTCTTGGCTTCTAGCCAAATTTCCCCCTAGCCTTTACTTTCCTGGAAGGTGACCAGGCTTGGTGTTTAGGCTGCCAAAACAATATAATAATAATGAGCAAGGTGTTTCAAGGCTGTTGCAGATCACATATGGAAAATGATAAATGATGGTAAGTGACATCTTCCAGGAAGATAAGAGGGTCTGGATTAGGGTACCATGCATAGTTATCTGTGAAGTAACTGCTGACTTTTTTCTCCTTTTTCCTTTAATCATTAAATCCTGATTTGTTTCTATAGTTATTCAATATATAACAAAGTTATAAAAATGCTACTGTTCTATCAAAATACTTCAGAACTGTAACCCATGTTCACCTCTCCTCTGTCAGCTGATCTGATCAGTCAGCTGACAGTGATTATAGGCTGTCCAGTTATGCTCATGGTGTCATTTTATTTAGATTAACAGTACTGAGTGCTGCAAACCAAGTACAAAGCCAAACTGTGTGGCACTAGGACCTCCAAGTGGTCCATCCACTTGCAACAAAAAGGTGCTGTAACCACTAGGCGATTGAGCTAAAGGGTTGGGGAGGCAGGTTTCTTTCTTCTTTTTGGAACTTACACATGGTTACACACAGATACAAACAACCTTATTCTACCACAGAGCCTATGAAGCCATAATGCAACCTTCTAAGCCCTTCTAGGTAGGGACAGCCATTACACATAAACTGGTTTAAATTATCATAAACTGGTTTGAACCTGTAACAGAACAGATGTTCAGTGCACATAAACCAGTTTGAAAATGGCTGAAATTAGGTTGAGATACTACATTCAACCAGGTTTATCAGACATAACTGACTTGGTTCAAACTGATTTATGCAATGTCTGCCCCAGACCCTTTCCTGGTTTAAATTAAATCAGAGTCCCCCAACATCCCGGCATGCTCTGTTAGCTGGGCAGGGCTCTCTGCTCCAAAGAGCTGGGCTGGCCTCCCCCCTCTACTTCCTAGCTGCAGCTCTGGAAGACACTGCAGGTACAGTCTCTCTCCTGCTCCCCCCTCCCTCTCACCATTCCTTGCTCAAGCAGAGATTTCCCCCTCCCCTCTGTCTTACAGACACTTCTCAGCATTAGCTGCCTTCTCAGCATTAGCTAGCATACCACATGCTGGCTATAGTCTGTGCTGTGGAAGACAGGACAAAGTCAGACAGCACTGTGTTGGCTTAGGGCTTTTTGGAGCTAATCAACAGATAGCTGGTAATGTTCCTTCCTTGAAACAAGTTGTTTAAGAAGAGCTTGAACTAATGAGAGAAGATTTTGCTTACTTAATGGGCTGATAAACACTGAGTTAGTGGTGATAATCACTGTGTTATCATTATCAACTCTGTGCTGGGCTGAATCCCTCCCTAATCAGAGCGTACTGGCGGGGTCTGACTATGCCGTCCCCGCCCCCCCCCAGCTCAGCAGTGTAGAAAGGTAGAGAGGGCTGTTCTAGTTCCCACCCCCCTCAGCTTCTAGCCTGAGCCACATTTCTGGAATGAAAAGGAATTGCCTATCCACCTCCAAATCAGTTCAAGCTTTACAGGTCAGACTAAACTGCAAAGATTGACTCTGTTGGTGTCACTGGGCATAACCCCAGGTAACTCAGAGGGATGGAAGACCACGAGCGTTGAGGAAGTCCTTCTGCTTTGGGCTCAGACGAGCCAGGACCCCCCCTTTTCGCCCAACCTTTGTAACCCTTTCTATGGCGCCTGCAATCTCCTGTCCTTCTGGAAAACAGGCGAGCTAAAACTGTTATCTGTGGAATGCAAGGGCACTGCTTGGAGAGAGAAGGGAGGAGGGAAAGGGGAGGAAGAGGGGGGCCAGCTGGTGGAAAATCACTGACAGTGAAACTGACCGAGGTATAAAATCCTGCTGTTGCAGGGTTAAGTGCGCAGGGTTTGAGACAATACAGTCTCCCTGTGCCTTTTACTTGAGCTCAAATAAACTCTGTCTGCTTCTCCCCACAGTGTGTTTATTTGGTGTGACGCACACCGGGCAACGAACCCAATTGTTGCCTCCCTCGGGCACCTTGTGCTGGCAACAACTCAATTCAGGCTCAGGCTTTTTGAATGTCTGTGCCTAGTCTCTGTGACTACATTTGGAAGTATAACTAGCACTCAAGCTCACAGAAGTGAAAATAAGATTTGGTCCAAAGTTTCTGCTCCCTGTCCCATGCTCCAGAACTCTTCAAATTGCCAGTCTTCTACCAGGACCTCCTCCAGGCCTCCAAGTTCTTTGTGTCAAGCAGATCCATCATAGCCACCAAAGGTGAAGATGTCTTTGAAGATGCACTGCTATACATCCAAGCCTGAATCTGCAGAAGCTAGTGGTCCTCTCACTGAACCCAAAGACAGTCCTAGCTAACATCACTAGAATCAGACAGCTCCTGTCATATGGTTGGCAATACTGGATGGAGCCTATATTACCTGGTTGGCATACAGAGTAGGCCACCTCGCCTAATCTGTCCTTCACTGCACACTCCATATGCTGGCTACTATGTCCTTCACTGCAAGCTCCAGGAGATGACACAGGACAGCTCTGTTAGCCTCCTCCAGGCCTTGGGTAAAGACACAATCTACACCATCAGCTTGATGTGGAGGTGAAGGAAGGCGTATTCTGAAACTCTGAGGCTTAACTGTAAGGTCTTTTGGCACCTTACATCTCCAGATGGAATTATTTGGGGAAGCATTCATGGACTCCTTATATACCTTCTGGGAGTTGTGGATATGATACTGTTTTGTGTCTGCCCCATATCCCTCCATTTGAATCTCTGACTTGTATGACCTGAATGAATGTCTGAAATGAATGCATCTCTTCCCTGGTTTCTTGTTAGCTGGCTCTTGAATTCAGTAGTAGCCCTGGACTTGTACCCCTCTCCCAGTAATAGTGAGGGCCTTTAGTTTGGATCTAAAGGCCAACTGGCATCCTTTCTTAGAGCTACAAAAGAGCCCCCACTAAATTCCCTATGCTCAGTCACCTCAGCTTTGCTTTTCAAGGGGGCCTACAGACATTTAGGGCCCCCACTCTCACAGCACTTTACACAAAGTGTCATGCGTTAGAGTACCACCACCTCCCTCCAATCCAATATACATTCATCTGTTGACTTGGGGGGCTGAAACCTGATTGCATCAGCCCTGACCAGCAGGTGGGGGTGCTCCAGCAGTCTCTGAGGAGGCTTCTGAGCTGACCCTCTCCCCATCCTCCTCTGCCATCTCTCCCCCCTACAGGGCTGCTAACAGGGAATGGAGGGGGAGGAGTAGGGAGAAGCACAGAATTGCCAGCTGCCTTGCATGGATGGAACTAGAGGTGAGGATGAGTGTGAAACAGAGACCCCTCACCCTGTGGGCCCCTCTCCCTAGCCAGGCAAAGCAGCCAGTAGCTGCTGCTGTCAAGACGCCCAGGCAGGGGGTGAGAGAAGGGAGCTGCTTCACCTCATGGTCCCAGCCCAGCTCCCTCCAATACCCCAAGCCAGGGTAGCTGGGGGAGGGGAGGCTGCAAGGCAAGGCAGCTCCATTCCACCCTGCCTCCCCCCTCCAGCTCCAGCCAGGCAAAGTAGTCAGCAGCTCTGTGAAGCTCAATCCCTCTCCCTCCCCCGCAGACCAGCCCAGCCCTACAAAGCATGAAAAATTAACCCTGGGGTAACACAAGTTACTTAAGATGCTCTACTTTAGAGCACCTTCATTTATTACCTGATTTGCCCAAGGTTAATTTTTCACGATTGACCATTTAAAAAGTGCTCTGCAGCCATGCATATATGTTACATCATAGTTGTAGAGAGCTCTGAGTGACCTGATTATGTGAAAAATGTAACTTGTCTAAGCACCCTAAAAGACTGCCTCAATATTTGACCTTTGCTGCACCACAGACTAGTGCAAACAGTTCCTGATTTGTGCATACCTACTACTCTACTCCTGATTCCTGACTCGACCCCTGCTTTGATTGGCTCCTAACCCTGAATTCAGCAAGTCTAACTTCTAGCTTATGACTGTTTCCTGGCTTCTGACCATACACCAAGGCTCTTGCCTCTAATCACTAGGCTGAGCTACCCCAGCCTTCCCTGATAGTCTGCAGGGGTCTAGGAAGCATACAGCTAATCTCTGATAGAAAATATCCAACAAAAATAGGGAGGCCAGGGTACTGGGGAAATATAAGCTAATTACAATGAATCTGGAAGACTGATTTGTTGGATTTCTTGTTTACTCCAGAAGAGGGATCATCTGTATAAATTGGCTTTATATTAAGCCTTGCCTTTGAACTAAGCCTTACACAAGGTGTCACAAGATGCATCCAAAAGCACAAATGTCTGGAACTGGTAGAAAGCAATGGAAGGCACAGAGCACTAAACTACTGCAGGGTGTAAGTGGATCTGGACACATGGACAATTAGGAAAACTGCTGGAACAGTCAGACAATTTTAATGAGAATTTAATTTGTATATTTTAAAAATAGCCAAGTTTAATCTAAACATTTTTGACTAAAAACACTGACTAAGGCCAGACAGGCATGGATGAACCAGGCAGCTGCCCAGGGCCTGGACAGAAAAGGGGCTCAAAAATGAAAAAAAAAATACAATTGCAAAAAAAAAAAGTTCTAATATTGTGCATATACAGGACTGGCAATGTTATCAATTAAGAATGAACTATTTAAACATATCAGTACCACAGATGTGATGAAGACTTTTGCAACAAGTCCGATTATTATTATCATTAACTCTGGCAAAGGTTACTAAAAGTTTACCTGGGTCTGCCAGGAACCTAGGTACTGCACTAAGGCCAGATAATCTTGCATTGCACAAATAGGCATACTGCGTAGAATTTCTATTTTCAGAGAGCATGTGATAACCAGTAACAATAAAAACAAGCACACAAATGGGTAAGAAAGCATATGGTTTCCTGCCTTTTGGTCACTTAAAGTGACAGCACCTGAATGTCATCAGAGAAACACCGCATAGTCAGTTCTACGGTGCTGCTTCTCCACTGCATCAGAATGAATCTTTGTGCTTATTAATAGACACGTTAAATATACACTGCTCATCACGATTTCTTATCCCTTTCACTATACCTTCTATCAGATTCTGACATGTCTGTATTCTAAGGGAGTAGTGTTCAACCTCCAGCCTATAGAACAAATGCATCCTGTAGGGCCATGTCCTCTAGCCTATGGGGCTTCGCACAGGTACAGAAATTTTGGTAGTGGAAGAGTAGTGGCAGTATTAATTGCTGCAGCTTCCAGACTGCTGGTGTGCAGGGCTGGACCGTGGCTGGATTCTGCCATGCAGGGCCAGTGTGTGGGGTCACTCTGGCCAGGTCTGGTGCATGGGGCCGGGCAGGCAGGCATGCCAGACTGTACCCGCAGACTGACCCCACACTGGATCTGGCCCACAGACTGACCCCATCTGTGGGATCCAGCACACAGAACTGACCCCACACCACCCATCTGACCTATAGAGCCAGAAGGTCAAGCACCACTTCTCAGGCATTCCTTCTTCTACAGCATCAGCCTACTTTAGCAGGTTCATTGAAACACCTGCTTCTCAATCAAAGCATCATTTCATTCCTAATCAATATTACAACTAAGGGATACCAATTTTGTTCTGGCATCTCCATGTTCCAAATATTAGTGCAATAAAGTTAATTCAATATGTGTAGCCAGGTGAAATTTATTGTTTGTCAAATTAAAATAAAATTTCTGCCTCTCCACATGTGTTATTACCACATTTGTTTTTTTTATATCAGCAGCAAAATAAATGAAAGTTACAAATAGGCCAATTACAAATAATACTAATGCCAAAAGGAGGGATAGTTAACAAAGTAAATTACAGAAAACAAAAATACTTGCTTGAAATATAGCAGTAAGCAAAGCAGCCATGAATCAGTTAAATAACAGTTTATCTGGAGATGACTGTACTGTAACAATTGGAGACAATGGCTTCAGATGAAGAATAAACACCAGGAGTAGAACCCTTGAGAAGTGTTTCCTTTTCATGGACATCTCTGTGGAGGTTTTAAGTATGGTAAGAAAGTGCTCCCCAAACAGGAAAAAATGTCAGGAAAAAATCAAAACCTTAAATGGATTCTTATTTTTAAGGAATAACTTACACCATCAGTGACTAAAATCATTTTGTAAAAGCATACTCTTCTCATTCTTCACTGACAAGATTTGACTGATGTTCTGAGATTCAAAAGGCACTGAATTTTCTGCCCAAGATTGTATTGCCAACTGGTCCCTCAGGAATTCAGCATGGCTTTTGTTTGTTTTCCCTCCAAGCTGTTTAACATTATAAACATATGGTATAAATAAATAACAATATTATGTCAACCCAAATGGAAATATGTATTTGCAACGAAATCTTCTCTACAATAAACTAAATTATATCTACCATTTCAATCTGTCTATTGGACTAGCAATTTTAAGCACCTTTTGTGCTTGTGTTTTATATAACTGAGATCTAGTGAATAAAAGATAATATACCAACAATTTTTCCCCACACATTGTACAAATTCAACCTTGCACAAATAACTTTGACTTCTATGTCAGGTGACCCCCACACTCCAGAGTAAAATTTGTTTCCTTCTTCCTTAAACATAAGAAAAGGTTTCTTGATTACTTTTTTTAAATCAGGAGCAATGTTGTAGCATCATGCACGCATGAAAGAAAAACAAAGAAAATAAAAGATTATATGTAGAAAAATCTAAAGAAAACAGTTTTGGGTTAGGAATTCTTTATACCACACATAGCTCACACAAAATAACTTGAACTGCAAATTGGATCTGACTGATATAGTGACTGAACAGACAGAAACACAGAATCTACTGACTTATAAATGCCATGGTTTAATACCCTAGTCACTGATCACATTTTAAAAAGTAAAGCCACAGCAGAGCAGTATTATCTATCAATGCACCCTGCATTAGAGGGAGATCTATTCATTAACTTTCAATGTCCTCATTTATACCGCTGCCTCTTCATTGTTGCCAGCTAAGTTGTACAAATCTGACTGACAGCAGAGTTTGACTCTGACTTACTTCACAAACTAGTAAATATTTTCACTTGTAATAATTAAAGCAGTGCAATAAATCCAAGGCCAACTCTTGTGCATCGCTGACAGTATAACCTTCACGCTGGCTGCATGGCTGAAAACCAGATTCTCTGCCCCATCAGCACAGGTCACTATCATTTCAACTAAAAAAAAAGAATAACTATCAGTTGTTATATTATGGCACCTGTGACACAAAGAGATAACCCATTCCATTTCTATACAACCACATCTTTATCACCAAACAACCCATTTTGGAATTCAACAAGTCTGATAGCTTTATGTATTTTCCAAAGGGCAGAGACCACAGTGCTGACAGATCTATATCTCAGAGAAGATTAGATGGACACTTGAGACGTCCATTGAATGTGGCCTATGGTTTTGTCTTTGCTTACTATAGCTAACAAAATTAAAGCTCCTATTTCACTTTTTAAAACAAAATAAAATCAATACTTGCTATTTAAAGCTCATTAGACAATGCTGGTAAAACTGAAGACTTCAAAGCACTAGAAAAATGGGACCAGATCATTAGTTGTAATTCAAGACTGCATTCATTTTCAGTAGCTGAGGATATGGTGCAACATAGGCAACTGGTGCCACCTTAGTCGGGGGGGCACATGTCCTGCCCGACCAGTCAGCGACCAGGGAGGGTCTTGCCATGGCCAAATGCAAGATAGCCAATCACTGCAGCCGCTTCCGGAAGTGGTGGTGGCTACTTCCAGGAGTGCCACAGTGCTCCACCCCCTGCCAGCACTTGCAGGGAGAGCACTGGCACATTGGCACTCCTGCCTGTTTCCCTGCCCATCGCCTAAGCAGGGAACATGGCCGGTCAGGGCGTTCACTGGTGCTCTCAGGAGGTGCACATGAACCCCCTATGCATCACCACTGTGGTGCAAAGATGCCACCGGCTTCTCTCAGCTTGAAAATAAGCATAATAAATAGCGAGTGTAAGTGACACACACACACACACACACACACACACACAATTAAGGAACAAATGTAACTGAACTTTGGATCCTTGGAATAAACCAGTACCTCCCACTGAAACCAGAAGAGAGCCAGGGAAACTTCAAGGTTTACCTCAAGGAGTGACTGATAAATATCCTCCTTGAAGAGAAAAACTTGAAGACCTGAGAGACTTGAAGACTGTAACAAATAATATAAAGCCAATTTATACAGATGATCCCTCTTCTGGAGTAAACAAGAAATCCAACAAATCAATCTTCCAGATTCATTGTAATTAGCTTATATTTCCCCAGTACCCTGGCCTCCCTATTTTTGTTGGATATTTTCTATCAGAGATTAGCTGTATGCTTCCTAGACCCCTGCAGACTGTCAGGGAAGGCTGGGGTAGCTCAGCCTAGTGATTAGAGGCAAGAGCCTTGGTGTATGGTCAGAAGCCAGGAAACAGTCATAAGCTAGAAGTTAGACTTGCTGAATTCAGGGTGAGAACAAAATGCAGATAGAACACACTGGGCCTTAGTCAGGTACCTAATGTCTACAGCTGGCATATCAAGACAAGGAGTGTGGAATTGGGACTAAAAGCTAGAAGACAGTTCACACAACTGCACAGTAGCAACACATTACTGCAAGTCAGCGGCTTGTGTAGATGCAGCCATGGAGTATTAGGATTAGTAGCACAGAGTAGCTAAGTCCCAAATACATTCCCATCTTGAATATCAGCCATGCTCCCATTTCAAAACATACCGTAGCTTGCCAATTAGATCAATTCAACCTATAGATTTTTGTGTGGATTTGCGCATAGGGTTAGGAGCCATAGTAATAGCTCAAGCTAACAAGGATGAATCCTCCTTCGTCATTTCAGTCACAAAACAAAGCTAGGAGCAAAAAAGGGTAATAGCAATGCAGCTATTTACCACATTTACCATAGCTGCAGGGAAAACACATAGAGAGACTTCCATTACATAACTGGCATGCTTTGTGGAATTTGCTAATTTTTGTGCCTCATGCCTTCTTTTTGCTTCACCTTTGCTTCACTATGAAATAAAGGCAAAAACATATGGAGCCTTCCCATCATTTGCTCCATCCATGCATTTTTGCACAGACTGGAGTATATAGATTAAAGAGTTTTTGTTTCTCTGTATGTGAATAGCAGGGCATACTGGGTTGTATTTTTTTTAGCATGCCCAAGTCTTGTTTAAAACTTCTACAGAAACAGGAGTAGTAGAATCTGTTTAATCAACACTAGTGATTTCACCTAGTTGTGTAAAAATATCCAGGCAAAACAAGAAAGCCCTATTTTAAAAGGCCAGTTATAGACACACTAGGACTGGAGTTTTTACCAGCATGATTTACTTTATCTTATCAGCAAAAGTAACGTGTGAAGATCCATTCCATTCTACTAGACTCTTAGGAAGAGTGTACACCATTTTTATATGCTGTGGAATTCCATGACATGGCAAGTCTCATGAATTGTGCTTATTTCCAAAACTCCTCTTTCAGGAAGTCTGACCCTCTTCATACAAACCTACGAATCTTAATGATGTATTAGCCATTCCGTTATAGATTTGTTTGTCCCTAGGAGTGACATCAAGTGTTTGACATGTGAGATTTCTGGTCATGGAGTTTCTAGCTCATGCCAGTCGCTGATATTTAATAAAACAACAATATCTCTCAAAATTTCTTGAAAAATCTCAGCATCACATTAAAGGAGTTGCTTTAGTCTCCCTACAAGAACACATGATGCCAGGAAAATCCAGCTGTACATAGAAAAAAGTGCTAGGAAGACGGGTTGCTTCGTCAGTCCCAATTTACACCCATTGAGCTGTAGAACCAAATTCAATGGAGACAACTGAACAGGTTTGGGCAATGACTTCGGGCATTCTGTTGACTTGGACTTCACATAAAGCACTACCATGTGGTTCACATTTTTTTGCAGAGGAAATATACAGCAGTCAGAATGGATTTATAGGCAAGCCGCTTTTTGCCTTCAGAAATATCCAGACTGAGCTGTACAACTGGCTTACAAAGCAATAGCCTATATTATAATTATAGAAATAATGTTACTCACTCTGCCAACATAGTACAATACTTTAGAAAAGGAAAGCAACTCTATCATATTCAGCTCGCTGGCAGAATGTAAATCAAACTAGAATTTGAACAGTTATGTTCATGGCTAAAACTAAATTGGTTTGGCTACAAGTAATTCATATTGTAACTACTTATGCAATATATAAAAACATGCAGTGAACTGGAACAAAGTCCAAGAAAGACTCTGTGTAGTACAGACTAGTAACCTGCAAATTTGATTTAAGAAAAAAAAATCTCTGAGGTACTTTCCCTTAAGTCCTCTATTTCTTTAGCTGAAAGAAAATCTCTCTTTTCAGCACCCATATCTTCAATGATGGCCTCTCCAGTTTTATTTAGTTTGTGGAATTTGACATTAAGGTCAAAGTTCTTTTCTATTATTTTATTGCTATAGGTTTTCAAAAGATTGTCTGGTATACAATGAAATTGCCATTTGCCTGAGATTACTAGTAGAAAATATTTCATACTTTACTGCACAGATCTCAGACCAAATTCTTCAGACTTGGGGTGCCTAAAAATTGTGGCCCTAGATCTACAATTTAACTGTCATGGATTTCAGCCTCTAAGAAAATCATGCCACTCTTATTTAGAGTACATAATGAGCGAGTTGAAGCGTAACTTCAGACACCTAGTTTTGCACCAAGATCAGCATTTGGCTCCTTAACTCTTCTCCCACTGAAGTAAACAGGAAAACTCCCATTGATTTTTACAGCAGCAGACAGGCCAAGATTTAGCACTTTTAAAATCTTACCCCTAGTAGATAAGCATTTTTGTCCAGCTGAATATCTGGTAAATACAAAAGTCCAGGCTCTATTTTCAGTTTTATTTCTGTAATCCTGCAATATTTTGACAGAAGTTAATGATGTCATTCTGGTTTCACAATGCTAAAACTGAAAAGTATTGTTCCAAGAAGTCAAATTTTCATATCCGTAATTCAATATAATATTAACAGGAGTTAGTTTTTTTTTCCAAAAACCTAGAAGCTGCATTTACAATGTGTGTGTGTGCATGAATGCATTCAAAATGCAAAACATTTTCTTAAAAAAAGAAAGAGTGCACTACAAAGAAAACAGAACATAGATGAGAACCTCCAGATTAGAACTAGGATATAATTCCCTTTTCTGGTTGCTCCTGACTGCCAGACTGAAACCAGGCTAAACTGTGTGACCCTTCTAAATTTCAACTTATAGTACAAGATTAGCTATTGTGGAACCCACTTTTATGATCTGCAATCAATCATTATGGAGTGATTTATAAATGACTGTCACTGAGGCAAAGAGTACAGTACTAAGAACTTTGTTTTGCATAATGGAACCTAGCCAGCTCAAGCAATGGTTACTAAGTCTTCTGCTTTGGCAAACCTTTCATTTCAATAGCTTTCCTTTGCAGTCTGTGGGCACATCTGCAAGTGTGGGGTGAGTTTAGTATAGAGCAAACTACATTAAAGTAAATCCACCCTGGGCAGGCATCTACATGTGCAGGGATGCAGGAACAGATTTGCTGCTCCTGGCAGCAGTCTGTTCCCCCCACCTCTCACCCTGCCTCTGCTCCAGGCCCCTGCACCAGCCAGGGGGAGTTCTAGGCTCTCCCTAGTTGCTAGCCCAGGGACTGGCAGGGAGCATGGAGCCAGGAGACAGCTGTCTATTGGTGGGGGCTGGGAGATTGCTGTCTGCCCCCAGGATCTGCTGCTGGAGTGGGCTTCACCATGGGAGCTCAGGCAGAGACAATGTCCTTCTGCCCCAGCAGCAGGGAGGTCCTGGCCCCAGCTCTCTGATTGTGGGCAGGGGGCTAGGAAAGAGCTGCAAGGGAAGGACAGGTCTCAGCCCCTCCCCTACAGCTCTTTGTAAGCCCTGCACCTCAATTGCCTGAACCGAGCACTGGGCCCATTCAGGCAATCTGCCCTGCCCCTGACCAGGATAGTTGCTAGCCAAACCCAGGCTGCACAAAGAAGTCTTCATGAGCAGCCTAGAGCTGGCTGGGGACTGCTTGATATAAGAAAGTCCCCAGCCACCTCCAGGTGCCATGTGTAGACTTTCCTGTGCAGTCCAGGGCTGGCCAGAAACTGTCCCGGTCAGAGTCAGGTTGCAGCTAGCTCCAGGTGGGGTGGGGAACTCTCCTCATGCAGGGAGCTCCAAGCCCCTGCTCCACAACTTTGGAGCAGGGGCTTGTTCCCAGCCCCGGCTCTGCAACTGCAGAGCTCAGGCTGGGAACAAGCTCTGGATCTATGATTAGGGAGCAAGGATGGGATCTCCTTGCTGCCAGGGCAAGGGACATAGTCCCCCCATGCCCCAGGCTACAGTGGTGGAGTTCTCCCCAGCAGCATGTAGCTCCTGGGGGCAGGGAGCAATCTCCCACCCCCTGCTGCCCAGCTGACCAGGCGCAAGTTTGTTCCCAGTCTGCCATCAACATGTGCCATACTGCACAGTAACTAATTGCAATTAAATTTGCTACTTGTATTTACAGGTAGCAAATTTACTCTCAATTAGAGCAAATTACTGTGCAGTAAGCATCTACATGTGTAGATGGTTATGCTTACTGCACGGTAATTTGTGCTAATCTTGAGTAAACTGTCTTGGGCAATCGCACCCTGTGTGAACCAGTTGTTCTGGAAGAGATATTTATGAGGGCTTTCCATAACACTAATTGCCATCCTATAGAAGTGCTTTGACATTTTATTAGCAAAACTGTAAACAAACCGAAAATAGATCAAATAGTACCCAACACATCCTACCACTTCCAATAATTTACAGCTAGTCTTTCTCGCAGCAAAGTAATCATTTCAGGCACTCAACACAAGAGTGCCTGAAATGAGTTTGAAAGTAATTACATATGGATTGACTTATATTATTTTAATTCATATGTGTTTTTCTATTCCAGTATAATAAATATAGGAAAGTTTTACACCAATGCTGATTTTTTATTTTTAATCATTTCCCTGCTTCTCTTATTGATATAAAGAGCAGACTTACCATGATTGGACTTGGTGGTTTTTGTTTGAAATTTATTTTTTAAATATTAGACCATAACACAAGCGTCTTTAGAGATATCCTTGAACAGTAACATTCATTTACACATCCACTCTGAAATTTAACCTAACAGGTGCCTCATGCATAAACAAGCAAAAATGACTGAATTTTGCCTATACCATTTAAAATAAATCCAAGGACCCCTAATCATCCTATAGCTGAGGAAAAACTGGAAGAAAAAATAGTTTGCCAAAACAAACAGGGAAAAAATTAAATTATTTTTCATTTTATAATTTTTACTTTACTTTCACCGTTAATTTTTTTCAACTCATTGGCCATGACCAGATGTACAAAGGTGTGCATCTGTAATGGCACAAATAATAGTGGTACAAATTTGTGGCACTACTTTGTGCCACAGTGCATGCCCCAGCACGTGCACTTTAGTGAGGGACAGATTGTCTTGCTTTAGCCAAACTGCCATTTCCCAACTTCTCCTAGGTCCCGGTGTGCTGAAGCAGCTGAGGCACAAATAAAATAGTAGAGGAGCTATGGCTGAAAGGCCAAACCTCCACTTGTTCTGGTGCACGATATTGTAGTATGCACAAAGCTGCTTTTTTTTTTCGGCTTTTTTTTTTTTTTTTTTTGGTACTGGGAAATTTCATTTTAACATTCAATGCATGTGGTTTGTGGCACTGCAATGAGGTTTTCGGCACCACAAACTCACATGCCTGGATGTGGCCATCATGTGTTTTCTCTGTACCTTAAATGGGTCATGAGCATATGGCACATCCAGAGACAGGATAGCTCTTAATTCTTATATTTATATAAATCCTGTTTTGACCCAGTTTAATCTAGTAGTAATTCCTTCTGAGGCTAGTAACATCTTAATATTACTCACTCAATGAATTCCATACCCTTTGAAATTGCACTGTTAAAGATCTCTTCAGTCTAATTACACCATGGTACTATGTGAAGAGTACAACTGCATGTATTTTCTGGACCACAATCAGCCCTGTAATGCAGCTTCTCTCAAAAGGAAAAGGGTACAGACTAGGGATGTAATTATCATTTTAAAAAATATTCATTTAACCTCCTCTAATTATATCAGTTAAACGATTAACCGATAACACAGCAGCTCAGACACAGCCACTGCTGGGAGCCACTCTGGCTCCTGGAGCCCTTTGACTGGGGAGGAGGCAAGCCCAGCCAGACAACACAGCACACTTGAAACTTTGTGCTGGGAGGGAAAGAAAACCTATGAACATATGAATATCGCATGCCTCCTGAGGCTGGGGGGACACAGGGACCACTCACAGGAGGTGGTGGCATGGTGGTAGCAAGCAGGGAGTTTCTGCAGATGTCTGCAGCAGTGTCAGTGGCATGGGCAGGCCAAACAGGGAGCTCCTGCAGAAAGCCACGGTGGTGTCAGTGGCAAGGGGGGTGGCAAGAGTTGGCCAGTGATCGGCGACCACCTGCAGATGCTGCTGGCAGTATCAGCAGCGAGGAGGGGGTGGCAAGCTGTTGACACATAGCCAATGTATGAACAAACAGCTAATTTCTTATTTGATGAGTCATTAGGCTGCTCACTGTTTCTTCTTTGGCTATAGGTACTACTCCACCTCCTTGCTCCCCCTCCCTCCCTCCTTCCTGCTTACTGCCTCCTGATTCTTGGCAGGGCATCACGTGACTTACCTTCCCCACTTCCCTATCAGACAGCACACACCCAGAGCTAAAACTGGTAAGCTAACCAGTTTATCACTGCACTTATTGGCATAACAATTAATCATTTAACCTTTCACATCCCCAATAATTCTTGGATCATTTTTTCCCAGTGTGGCCATTTTTATTCTGGGAGAAGAATCCAGAACTTTTTTACACTTGTAGTTTCTACTGGGAGAGTAATGACTCTCCTAGTAGAAAGCAAATGTTTGTACATGGCCTAAGTGAAAACGTTCAGGAAACTCATAGTGGGGGCCTTCAGCGTATAGTCTTCCATTTAGAAATTTGTCTGACATTGGGACGGTTGTTCTTGGTCAGGCCTTTGATCTATGTAGTCCCATTAGCTGTATTGGGCCTTAATCAATACTAGATTTTTCAGAAGAAGGTGAAAGCGTACAATTATGTATACATTTGTCAATGAGAAAAGTTTCTTTGTAAACGTCATCAGTTATTGATGTAAATGGGTGTGTATATATATATATATATATATATATGCGCTTTTAATGTTGCTTTTACATTCATTTTCCATAGGAACACCTACTTAAGTTCAGAATCTGATGTTTTCTCAGCCTGAGTGTCATGTTGTAATAGAATTTTCCATAGCTTGGTTAGGCACTGTAGAAAGGTCTCTCTTTATCTGTTCCTTTTAATTTCCCCTCTTTCTTGAAGAATGGATAGGATGGGAGAAGTCTTAATATACCTTCTCTAATCCATTCAAAAATTGTTTTTTCAATACTCTAAGCAGGTGTTGCAGCATCGATAGTGCCCTGTGGTAAACTGAGACCACAGATAGATCTGTAGTCTCTGAAACATTTAGTCACTACAAGATGAATTAAAGATGTCGCACTAGCTCCTACAATCACATTTTATAAAACCAGCAGAAAGGCCGGCAGGTAATAAAAAGCTGTCAAGCCACAGATCTTGCAGAAGGTGAGTGATATGAGGCAGCAGGTTGACCACTGTTTACTGCCTGCTAGCTAAATAAAACAGGATGCAACTTATTACCTGCCAGCTTTTCTGCCAGCTTGATGAAACGTAATGCTAGTTTCAGGAACTGAAGCTTCATGTTCTTCCAGGGCTGTAAACATTCCCTTTGCTTTCGATTTGTCCCTCACCTCCCCATTCCAACATTCATGCATTAATGTGAAACTACTTAGAACCAGTACAAAATACAGACATCAGGGGGCTCATTCCTAAGGCTGACAATATCTCTTGGTTCAGGATCCTTTCCCCCACCCAGACAAAAATTTAAAAAACACCGTCCCATTCCTGGCTTGTTCCACCTACGGGCAGAAAGTATAGACCCTCCCCCTCTGTACTTGATCTAGGTGATCAGAGAGCCATCCAGTGGGCTGCTGCAAGAAAACATAAACTACGGTAAATTAAAAATATAGATTCTACCTTTCCAGGAAATCTCATCTCTCTTTTATACTTCCTTTGGGCCACTGAAGGTTACCCTGAGCTTATGGTAGCCCTTGGTGCGTGTGGAAGGAAAGCACATGCAATGCAACTGATATTACTAGTGATGTAGCTACTGCTATGAATAGTGATGTACATAAGTGTACAGGTTTGATAACACAGGTAACATAAAATAAAGGGACTTGAAAAACTGCTGTTTGTGCAAGAAAGGAGGCTGCACATTTAGATTATGAATGAGTGTAAATGTAGATATTTAAGAAGACAAAGTTCTTTGGGTAAATCTGATATCTTTTATTAGACCAACTAAATAGTAGGAAAAACTTTTCTTAGCAAGCTTTCAGTTTAAAAAACCTTTCATCAGGCAGAGGAAGCATTTGCAGTTGGGGTGTACTCTTCCTGGATGGAATGACTATTCTTCTAGTCCTATCCATTCCTCATGACTATTCATTCCAGACCTAAGTTTACCTTCACTTGCATTTGTGGAGCAAGGGGTTTGACTCACAAAACCTACAGCCATCAATTCATCTCTCAGAAGATAGAGATCGTGGCCATCATATGTCTCCCAGACTCTATAATAACACATATCTTCCCATGGACATCTTACCAGCATCACTCCAATAAAGGCTGAGATTTTTTTATTTTTTTTTGGTAAGAGAAAAAATAAGAATTAATTATCAATTTTTTATGCTAGGAAACCTCACTGGTACAAGAAGAGAAATGCTCTATTGATCCAGCAGTTTAAGGTAGGGAGGCAAGTTGGGTACCATACCCATGCCTTTGGAAGGGATGAACAAAAATGGAAGCTGATGTCAGCCTGGCACCACTGGAATGCTGTATGGGGAAAAAAGAAATTTCATGTAGAATTATTCCATTAGAATAATTTGTCTTATCAACAGTGAGCAGAAAAAGTGAATGGGGGCAGAATTCCTAGTAATGAAGAAATCTGGAATTATGTATATATAAATTTCATAGACATTAGGGCTGAAAGGGACCTTGTGAAAACATCGGGTTTAGCTCTCTGTCCAAAGAGTAGGAAGTCAGCTGGGGTCAGATGACCCCAGCAAGATAACCATCCAAATGCTTTTGGAATGTGTCCAGAGTAGGTGCTTGCACCACTTCTGGGGGCAGTCTATTCCAGGCCTTGGGGACTCAGACAGTAAAAAAGATTTTCCTTATGTCCAGTCTAAAAAGGTCTTCCAGCAGTTTGTGACCATGGGACCTTGTCTTTCCTTAGGGTGCCCTGGTGAACAGATGTTCTCCCAGATCCTGATATACTTATATGACAGTGGTCTCCAAACTTTTTTGATCGTGCACCACTATCAGTAAAAAATTTTTGAGCACGCACCCCCAATATATGTATATTTATTTATTTATAAAGTATATACATGTACTACTGTATTAATATATTATGTACTTTATAAAACATACATAAAAAATAGAAATTAAATCATCATTGTTTTTACCTCGTAATGTGGTTGATGAAGAGCTCGTACTAGGAGTAGGTAGGAGAAGTGTCAGCTCTGCCATCTTCTTGTTGTTCGCTTGTGCTCGCATTATTATTATCTTCAATCCGCGGTTTCTTTGTAGGAATCTTTTTAAGCCACTTGTCCATTTTGTGAGGGTTAGTTTAGTTAAAACTAGATAATATAATCTGTAAATCCAGTTAGCCGGGCACACATAAACTGCAATACGTTGCAATACACTGAAATCAAACGAACGCTTCTTCCCTCAGGATACCTCATGTACCCTACATGGCACGTGACCGTCTGACATACGGACTGAGTGAGGGCGCCTAAGTGTCAATCTTTATATTAAATATTAGTAAAGCTTAATTTCTTTCTTATTTTTTTAGATAAAAAATGAATAAAAACACAAGTTCTAATATTTTCTTCGCACACCCCCTAGGGTGCATGCACCCCACTTTGGAGACCACTGATATATGATACCACATCCCCACTGAGCCTGCACTTTTCCAGACTGAAGAGTCCCATGCCTCTCAGCCCCTTCTCATAAGGCCTGCTCTCTTGACCTTTGATCATGTGCACTGCTCTCCTCTGAACTCTCTCAAGCTTCTCCATGTCCTTTCTCAAGTGTGGAGCCCAGAACCAGATGCCATACATTGTAATATGGTGTCAGTCAGACCTGGAATCATGTACATACTATAATATCATGCCAGTTGGAACTAACCACTTTCAATTTAAATAATGATGTACAGAAGGGAATTTGAAATATATGCCTGGCAAAAACCACTAGTTCTTTAGAAAATGCAGATCAGGTAACAGAGCTAGATTGCAATGAAATGAATCAAATTTGGAAGCTACACTGCTTATGTAAAATGACAGCTGATTCTTGGATATCAGGATGAGGGCCCCCAAATAACTCTATCACTTATTAGCAATCAGACAAATTCATGGTTCTATACCAATTGAGATCCCAGCAGATAGATTACATCATATTTAATATATAGGGGAGGGGGTGGCAGTGGGGGAGTCATTCAGCAATGAGCCATTGAGTGTCTGAGCTCTCTTTCCCTTCTTTATATTTTCTCTGAAGCACAAGATATTAGTCAGTATTACAATGAATAATTAAGATTAAATGAACCTTTAAGCATGTTAGGCGGGGGGCTTATATTATAAAGAATGTAGAACAATTTCTTAAGCAACAAATGCATAAACATTACAGAAGTATTAAACCTCCATTATAATGAACTAGTTACAATGCAATTTACTTGTGTATTAGCCAAAACTGCAAGGATCATTCATGATTTGCCCTTTTTAATGAAAGGTTAAAGTCTGTCCTATACTTAATTGTCCATTACGCTAGCATAAATGCAGGTCAGATTCTGGCACTCATGAATCACTCATGAGAAATTTAGTATCACCCTCAGCCACCTGTAATTCTCCAGCCCGAATGACAAGTTACCCATTTTCAGTTGGGTTGGCAAGGGATGGTCTTTGGTTCAAGTCTGGAACTAGGCTTGAATTCAAACTTCCACAGCCATGGTTAAACACCTTATCCACCCTGTTACTGAACCTTTTAAGACCTTTTATACTGCATCTTATTGTTGTACTTATTCTCACAGGCCTCTAACTCAGGGGCAGATACAATACAGTCCATGGGCCAGATGCAGCCCACCAGCTCATTCTATCCAGCCCACATGGCCTCTAAAAATTTTAGAAAATTAATTTTTATCTGCCCCTGGCTGCCTGTCAAAGATGTCAAGAAAGCAGCAGAAGCAGGACCCAGCAGGAGCTTGTGGCTGAGCAGCAATGCCGGCCAACTCCAGCCTGCCCTGAGCCCCTCACTCTCCTCCTGCCCTTGGCCCCCAACCAGAAGCCTCTGTGACTTATGGCCTCACAAACCTGGAGCAGTTCTGCCACCCTTCCATCCAAGTGGAGAGTAAGGTAAGATTGAAAGGGCGGGGGGGACCACTGCAAACAGCCCAGCAGCTGAGAGCCCCGTGGTGCTTCCTGGGTTAGGTTGGAGCCACAGTGGGAAGCAGTGGGTGAGGTGGTGGTGGAGGGAATCAGCTGCAACAGGGGCGGGGGCCACAGGGAGTGGTAGGAGCTGCAGGAAGTGGTGTGGCAGTGGGGGTGGGTGCAGGGAGCAGCACAGGAAGTGGCAGCAGCACAGGAAGTGCAGGGACCTGGGAAGCAGTGCAGGAAATGGTGGCAGCTGAGGGAAATGGTGGGCAGTGTGAGAAGCAGCAGGGGCCATGAGGAGTGGTGTGGGAAGCAGCAGGGGCTATGGGGAGCAGCAGGAGATACAGGGAGCAGGAAGGCAAGAGGCAAGGGCTATGGGGAGTGGTATGGGAAATGGCAGGGGTAGCGGAGAGTGGTGGGAGCAATGGAGAGCAGTGTGGCAACTGGCGGGGGCTTCAAGAGAGCAGTGGGGTCCATGAGGAGTGGTTTGGGGAATGGCAGGGGCCATTGGGAGCAGCAGGAGCCATGGGAGGTGGCACAGCGAGAGGTGGGAGATGCAGTGAGCAGTGGGAGCCACAGGGAGCAACACAGTGTGTGGCAGGGAATGGTGGGGGCTATGGGGAGCAGCACAGGAAGTGGTGGGCACTGAGAGGAGCAGCACAAGCCATAGGGAGCAGTGCAGTGAGCAGCGGGGGCCACAGGGAGTGGCAGGAGTCACGGGGAGTGGTGGGCAAGCATGCAAGAGAGAATGCAGGGAAATGGTGTTGGTAGGTGAGAACACGGAGCCCATGCATGTGCCCTGAGAACAGCAGGGACCCAGGGTCAGACAGCAGGAGCACAGAGCCTGGGTGTGGGGTCTGCCTGGCTGCATCATGTGTGGCCCTTGACAGCTCCCCGAAACTCTGTAAGCAGCCCTGTACCTGAAATAATTGCCCACCCCTGCTCTAACTTATGTTTGGAACTAATTTATCAGTGGTTGCAATGTTTCTGCAAGCTGCTTTTGTGATGAGAATATGCATACAGTGTCAAAACTCTACTGTATTATTTACTGTTGCTACTGTGTTTTTCTAGAGAAACATCCCTCAATTTAGCAGAATTTAGTTCTCTTCTAAGTAATATGATTTATACTTACCCTATTAAGTAAAAAAACACACCTATGGCTACCTAAGAACTTTACAGTTGATAGCAAAACACAACTCAGATTCTTCTTCCGCAAATGAACTGAATTAAATAAAAACAAGTTACCTGTTAGTAGTCCACATTACTTATTTAATCCAGAGGAGGGTCATAGCATGTGTGAGTCTGTGCAACATACACATACATATACAAGCACACGTTAATTTGACAAAGCTCATTCTCTCAATTCTTATCAATTCATGGGAGTTCAAACTTTCCTTCTACCCATGTAATAAACTAATGCCCACTTAAGAGCTCACTATGGACATTCAGGTCTTAGTGAAAACAGTAAAGATAGAACTGGGATTCTCCTGCTGCAGTGCCATACTCTGGGGAGATGCTGAAGCTAAATGATGCTTCCAGAGTAAATTAGCCAAGGTAGAACTTCACTGAACGTGACTATATCACTTTTGGAAGCTGCACTAGTTTCTACAGAGCTAGTCTGAGTACACATTCCTAACTAATGGCACAGTCCAACCATTTTGATTCCTTCCAGTAGCGGACAGTGTGCACGTGCACACTAACCAGTTCATTGCAATATTATTAGCATTCTCCTAGCAAAAATGCTTGTTAAAAACCTCTCTTCCTTTTCATTATGGGATTGCGCTTGTAAATACAGGGAGGGTTGGGGGGTACATATACTGTCTGGGCGTAACTCTGAAAATCTTACCCTGAAAGTTAATTAAATGTTTAATACATATTACAATTTCGTTCCCATTAATTGTCATTTGCAAAATCATGGGGCACCTAACCTATTAAGTTCAGATAGGTGTAATTTTTTTAACGTTTTTCTTTGTATGAAAATGTGAAGATTGGCTATACAAAGCTTTTGTGTTCACTACTATTCCATGCATAGCCAAATAGATTTTTAAATATCACCGTTTCTATATTTGAAATCTTTGCATCATGTGGGTTGAGGTCTCAAGCACCTACATTGTTATAATGTAAATTTAAAATCCATCTCATCATATACTGATCCATGAGCACACATTCAAATGATAAGCTGTCAAATATGTGCCAATTGTTTTTTTAGACATAATTTCCTCAGGCACGATCCAAATTGATTGAACTTTGCCATATCTAAACTTCTCACATCCAAACATGATTTTAAAAAGTGCTTTATTAGCTAATTGTTACTACTGTAATAAAATTGCATATCTATCATCTTTAAGACTTCAGTTTGAATATGGTGGCAATAATTTACAAAATGAAGAAAAGCTATATTCCTTTACACAGATTTGAGAATGTTGTAGACCTGTTATTCCTGAAAAAAAAATCTCTGTACATACTACATTGTATCTGAAGTCACTAATTTTTTCATGCTGACAACTGGCTGTTATGTGCTAAGAAATATTCAATAGAACTCCTTACTTAAGCGATAAAATCCAGTGTAAGGCAAGGCTTCTAAAGTCATACATCTTACTCCCGGTATTACAGTAATGGCAAGACAAACAGTTGTTCTTTCCTTACTAATGTCCCATTGAAAAAGTAAAATATATCCTAAATTGAATGCCCCAGTAATAATATGCTGTCACTAGAGTGCCACAGAGGTTCAAGCATAATTGATCCAAACCAATGTTGTAGGGTATGTGGTCCCTTGCAGTGGAATGACTAATAAAACATATTTATCTGGAACGTTTTTCCTTAGCTAGACAGGTTCTAGTCTACATGATCTACTTTAACCTTCTTTATTATTTGCAGCAGTATATTCAGAAAGGTTCAAAATGCATAAACAAGTAAATCTGCTGCTTTTCTTACTGCAAAAAAGCCTGTTCACTTGTAGTTAATATTGAATCATGTTATATGTATAGTCCTACAGCCTAAGGCATCCTTCCATTTAGACATATCTAAAGTATTATTCTCAAAGGAAAATTAATTTGTTGGATGTAGAAATAACAAAATTCTCAAACTGTCCACTGTGGCGTCAAATAAAAGCTAGCAGTTAAACAAAACACTTTATGTCTGTCTTGAAAATGAGAAGTGAATTCTGTAATTAAGAAAGATATTGTATTGATAGGCCTGGCTGAGGAAGTCCTTTAATCATCTGGAATAATTGTCTCTATCTTGTGTATTAACCAGAATTCCAGACTTGAACTGAGACTGAGTTCTAGTCCTGAACTTAACACATTTTGTTAGAACATGAAACTACTGAATTTCCCATTAAAAAATGTTGGTTTTGACAAACTTGGATTTCTGGCCGAAAAGAGACATCCAAAATAAAATCTCACCACTTTTCCATATCCCATTACCAGTCACCCTTCTGAGTCCAGCAGACTGTTTATTTGTCATACAAAAAACAAACAAAAAACCAACCCAGTCATCCTGATGAAAGCCTTTTCTTTTGTGGCTCCTTTATGTGAAAGGTTTTACTCAAAATGTATTAGGTTTTTGCAATGCAGAAATGTGTGCTCAGAATGAGAGGAGCGCTTCTCAGTACTCTGAACCCCTAGGAAAGTCTGTTTATTTTTAAATGACAAGGGACCAATTAAAAAGGAAAGGACCTTTATCACTGCCTTCTTAAATGCTGACAACCAGCTAACTTTTCCTTTGGAATCAAGGCAAAAAGAACCCAGATGGACTCCAGTAAGCACAGTAGTTCTCCTGCACAGCAATATTTCAAATCCATATTGTTAATCTAGTGTAAAACTAAATACTAGAAAACAGTCATTTGTTTAGAACCTCATATTCCATGTCTCATCTGGGAGGATCTGCAAGATTTTTTTAATGTATAGAAGGCAGAAAGAAAGTTGATTGCCAGAGCTCTGCAGGATGACAAAAGTCATTCCTGGCTGCATGTAACTACTCCACTTGATTTTATTTGGGAAGAGTTCTTTCCAGCTCTTTTGTTTGCTCTGTGATTGTATGTGTGAGTTCCCAGAATTTATGAGTTCACACAGGTCAAATGAAAAGATACATTTTTTCATACCAAGGATATGACAGGAGAGGGTAAAGTGAAAGCTCAAGTCAAATGCTATAAAAAACGAAACACAGATAAGTGAATAGCCCCTACATAGACATGTCCTAATGATGAAATGTTTCTGAACTCTAACATCCACTCTAAAATGTCCCTCACTGAAATATTTTAGGTCCGTTAACATGATTTCTTTTATAGTGCAAGCCCTCCTTATGCAGCGGCGCCTCCAGAGATATTATAACTGTAGGAATATTCTTCCTCATCAGTAGAAATGCCAGAGGAAATTACTCTAATATGTCTCCACAAAGCTTCTCAGGAAGAGGAGGGCTGCTCCATGTAAGAGGAAACAAATGATAACTCAAGGATGACTTAGGTTTTGGGCTGTTTGCTTTTGTATCTTGCTTGACGCACTCTTAGATTATGTTAGGAAAATTCAAACGCTAGAAGTAAATGACATTTTCCATTTACCTTTCTGATAATGCAGTGTTGGCAAACTGGAAAAGATCCAGATTAATAGATCTGCTAGACTCAGAAACATACAGTTTAACAAATTAATTAATCTTCATGAAAGTGAGGGAGACATGAGAGGCTTCACCTGCCTCATGGGCTGCACATACATTAGTTAGAGTCACTTGTTAAGTAGGGCTTTAGGAATTGATCCAAGCTCAGGGGGAGGCTTTCCTTTGACTTCACTGAT
This sequence comes from Crocodylus siamensis, assembly GCF_052110815.1. Taxonomy (NCBI): domain Eukaryota; kingdom Metazoa; phylum Chordata; order Crocodylia; family Crocodylidae; genus Crocodylus; species Crocodylus siamensis. The sequence goes on from NC_143399.1 coordinate 172,673,353, forward strand.
TTCAGTGGGTTTGGCTTTGAAACAGACCACAGGAATTTGTTCATGCCCCAATGAAGGCAATAGGAGTTTTGCCATTGACTTTGATAGGAGTAAAACTGATCATTGTTTGGAAAATCTGTTTATTTTTTTTAATTAATGAGGCAGCAAACAGACCAAAGACCACTTGGGCTTGCACATGCAGTTTGCTGTGCCTCAAAGCTAGCTGAGGGGCTGCAAACCACACACACTGGCTCCCCATGCTCTGAACTTCTGTACAGTTAGCACACAGATCCACCTAACTAGCGTAAAGTCTGCATCTGGGCAAACTATGTCAGATTGGGTGGCCATCCTTAACAAAACCTAACTTCCCCCTAACCTCCCTAAGAGTCTGTACACAGCCATTGTCAGGAGCTTTTCATGTTTATTTATTATAATCTAACATGACATTTGGAAGAGATAAGCACAGTACTTATCTCAGCTAGCAGATGGGAAGACATCTACTCAAGCACCTCCCAGAACTATTAGAAGCACAAGATTTGGAAAGGAAATCTCTTAGGAGCACAGCCTTGGTTCTCAGTCTTGAATTCAACACAGTGACTGCAGCTCTGCTACCAGAGGAAGTGAGAATAGGCTCTGACATGTTCTCTCTACCTCACCTCAAACTAAACCTAGGAGTTCAGGTCATAAACTACCACAAATATTGGGAAAGATTACTTTGCTTATCATTGGTGACCGAAAATTACTTTTAGAAATAGAGAATGTCTTTAGTGACCTATTAAAAAAAAAAGTAAGAGATAAAGTTGATGTGTAGGTTAAGTCTACTGTGTGTTGAGACAGCCTAAGGTAATGTCTGCACTTTATCAGTTTCTACTGACTCAGTATGTTTATTCTTTTTATCTATTTGTTTTATAGTAGCTGTAGCATTTGTATGATACAGCAACATTTTTATATCAAAATGTTAATTTTTTACATAGCAACTGAGCATTAAATTATATAAATACAAGCAAGAATAACCAGTATCCAGGAAGGAGGCAAAACCCAAAAGATATACTGAATAAAGCAGAACAGAAAATGCTTGTGTGCTAACTCACCATCCCTGTAAGGTGAAACAAAGTGAAAGCCACCTGTCAACATGTGCCAGGTAATTAGTGCAGTTAAACAAACATGCAGTATCAATAGGTCCCATTATAAATAATAATCAGGGCAAACTGATGGCTAAATAAAGGGGAAAAAAACAAATTTAAATCCACATATTTATCAAGCCAAATTGATTGCTAGGAAATATGTACAGTATAAGGCAAGCAAGCAAGTTCAGTGTCTCAGAAATAAAAACTTCTTACGAGATATAAATGCAGGTCAGCATACAAACACACTATATTTCTTATACAATTTGAAACAATTACTGTATATTCCAAACTACAATACTGAAGGACTAGACAAAAAGGAGGATTACTTAGGACTCTTTCCTGGTTAAAATGTATAGATTAAAACCCTGAGGAAACAAAAACAAACAAACAAAACCAACAGCAGGCAATGCTAATTTGACATAAGAGAACATTGACCCATTATACCACCCGTATGGCTGACTCCTGATGTCTTTATTCTGGCCATTCTTCTGTTAGAGTAAATAGATGCTTTTATTTCCTAAAGGCTACACGTTTAGCCAATAAGGATGAAGGACTGAAATTTTAAGAACCAACCCAAATCTTCAAAATTTGAACAGAACTGTATTTTATTTATTTATGGCGCACTTCAGTTGTTCCAAAATACTGGGGAAAAAAAGCAAGAGAAAGTAATAAGGGGGAGAGAGAGAGAGAGAAAGAAAAGAATGTTTTTGTAATATTCCTATTCCTAAAAGTCAAAGAAGAAGCAGAGCCAGTAATTCCTTGTACAGACACAAAAGGAATGGACTGGTAGGCAATTAATTTTATGTTTATCTGAAAATCCTAATGGTTTGATTGGTGCCAATGACTGATAAATGTGGAATACAGAAAAAGTTACATAATAGGGCTGTACGAAGCTGCAGGTGCTGATTTGATTTGGAGGAGATTTGCCCTGATTCGGTGGCCAAATCTCCAGATCCGAAATGAATCAGGGGACCAAAATAAAGGTCCGACTCAATTTGAAGCTCTCCAAATTGATTCGGAAAAGATTCGGACAGCTTTGTAGATTTGGGCAGTCCCTGCTTGCTGTCACAGGGAGCTGGACCTAGACTCCATGTTGGTAAGTAGGGGGTGGGAGGGGTGGGATGGAAGAGGGGGGGACCCCCACCAGGTCCCATCCCCTGCCTGTTCCCCCAGCTCTCCCTAAGTGCCCCCAACCCCACCCACTCTCCCAGGCCCCCCCCAATGGCTGCCCCACCTGGTCCCAGCAGCCATTGGGGCTTCTAGAGGCTCATGGCAGAGCCCCCCCATGCAGTGTGGAACAGTGTGGGGGGCAGCAGGGATTGCGCCTTGCCTGGCAGCAGCCAGTGAGTGGGGGGGGGGTTGTTTGGTTTTTTTAAGAATCAGGTGGGGCCAGGTGGGGCAGCCATGGTGGGGGGGGGCTCATGGCAGAGCCCCCCATGCAGCATGGGGCAGTGGGGAGCAATAGGGTTTGCCCTCCGCCTGGCAGCAGCCAGTGAGGGCAGGGATTTTTATTATAAAGAACTGGGAGGCTACGGCCAGGCGGGGCAGCCATTGATGGGGCTAGGAGGGTGGGTGGGGGATGGGGCCTGTCCAATTCAGAGATTTGGCTGATTCAGCTGCAGCTGAATTTCTGAATCAGATTCAGCCAAATCGATTTGGGACAGTGATTCAAACCACTGAATCGAATCACTGTCCCCCTGAATTAGCCGAATCCAAATCTGAAGCATGGAGTATATCCTTAAATCAGGGATTCTCAACCAAAGTGTCACAGCACCCTGGTGTGTCTTGAGATCCTTTTAAGGGTGCCGCAGGGTGCCATACAATATTAGCACTATTAGGCATGCAAACATGAAACATAAGATAAACCAAGAGATTTCAAACAGGAATCCATAAGGTTAAAAACTGTCTGACCTGTCATGGTCTTTCTGAATTATTTTCGGCAGAAGAATGGCTCTTAAGTCTGTAGTCAAAAAACCAAGTGAAATATAAAACTGACATTTTCCCAAGGGTGACTTGAGTCTAAAAAGGTTGAGTACCACTCCACTAGACAAACATGGATAAAAAAGAGAAACATAAGAGACAGTAATGTGGGTGGAGCTTCACTGTGGGGACATTCACTCATCGGCTGGCTAAACCAAAGTCTGATAAACTGGGCTATCTCTAGACTGAAAAAATAGGCTTACTGCCTCCTCTCTCTCTGATTCACTTCCCATGTTCACTGGCATTGTAACTGTCCTGCCTAGGAGAGAGGAAGTATGTATTTAGGACAGAGATGGTTAAAACAGTGGATGGGAAACAAAGTGTTAAAGACTTGTCTACTGTCTCTGCTTAGTAACATTAAAATTAGGTCAAGTTTCCAGCAGGCTTCAATTATTTATGAAATATTATTGTTAAAAAATGTCTAACTCATTTTCATTCATCTCATAGATGCCATCACCACTTTCTTCATCTTGTGTGACCCAGTTCTATAAAGTGATGTCCAGAGTGTTTGGGGGAGAAAAGAGTGATTTCCCCTCACCACTTTTTCATTTTTCTTTACATTACTCTCTGCATTTTCAAACCTTCTTTGACCTTAAGGAAGTTTTGAAAACAAGTTGCAAAAAGAAAAAACTGAGATTTTTCTTCACCTACACACACACACACAAATCACCCAGACAGATTTGTTCTATTGCTATCAATAAAATAAATTAAAATAAAGTCAGAGCAAAGGGGAGGGAAAAACAAGCAGAATTCTAAATTTCAAAGTTTTCTGTTTCAACAAGAAAATAGGACATTCTAGGAAAAAATGAATCTTTTCTTCACAAATGTTTTCAGTTAAAAAAAGTGTATTTTTCATGTTGTGAAGGGAAGTGGAAAGAAATGCACATGAACCCCCAAACAGAAGGCTTCCTGATGTCAGAGAGGTTTGGGGGTTTTTTTGCAACAAAAAAACCAGTAATGGTAATGTGAACAGTAGCAGAGCCCTAAAAAGAAAGTGAGTCCTGCACATGCTGATTTTCAGAGGGGAACATAAGAAATAATTAAGGAGGCTTATACCCAGTGGAAAGAAGGGGTCATCACCAGGGAGGACTATTCTGTAGTTGCTCGGGGATGTAGGGGGGCAGTTAGGAAGGCCAAGGCAGAGATGGAACTGGGACTAGCTTCCCAGATTAAGGACAATAAGAAGTCTTTTTTTAAATACATAGAGGGTAAAAAGAAGGTCCCGGGTAACGTGGGGTCCTTACAGGACAACATGGGTAACTTGGTCTTCACACCAGACGGCAAAGCTAACATGTTTAATGATTTCTTTGCCTCCGTCTTCCTAAGTAGGGACCAGAACAGCCACCTCCCTGCTGGGCCCCCCTCGGGCCCCAGGGGAGGCACACATGGGCCACGGGTTAGCAAGGATTTAGTTAGGAAGCTTCTGGAGGGGTTGGATGTATTCAAGTCAGCTGACCCAGATGATCTCCACCCTAGAGTTCTAAAGGAACTGGCCGAGGTCATTGCAAGTCCCCTGGCACAACTTTATGAGCACTCATGGGGCTCTGGTGAGGTACCGGAGGACTGGAAGAGGGCCAACATAGTCCCCGTCTTCAAAAAAGGCAGGAAGGAGGACCCGGGAAACTATAGGCCAGTTAGTTTCACCTCGATCCTAGGCAAGCTGTTCGAGAAAATGATGCTGGCACACATCCAGGAGGGGCCAGCAGGAGACTGTATGCTTAGGGGCAACCAACATGGGGTCATCAGTGGCAGGTCCTGTCAGACCAACCTGGTGGCCTTTTACGATCAGATCACCAGATCGTTAGATGCAGGGGTTGCAGTGGATATAATCTTCCTGGACTTCCGGAAGGCTTTTGACACTGTCTCTCACCCCGTTCTCATTAAGAAGCTGGGGGGCTGTAGTGTAGACACCCACACAGTCAAATGGGTCGCCAACTGGCTGGAGGGCCGCACCCAGAGGGTGGTAGCAGATGGGTCCTTCTCAACCTGGAAGGACGTGGGCAGTGGGGTTCTGCAGGGCTCTGTCCCCGGGCCCGCACTGTTCAACATCTTCATCAGTGATTTGGATGAGGGGGTAAAAAGCACCCTGTTCAAATTTGCTGATGACACTAAGATGTGGGGGAACGTGGGTACATTGGAAGGATGCAACAGGCTACAATCAGACCTGGACAGGTTACAAGGGTGGGCAGATGAGAATAGGATGGGTTTCAACACAGACAAGTGCAAGGTGATGCACCTCGGGAGGAACAACCGGCACCATACCTACAGGTTGGGGAACTCCCCTCTTATCAGCACGGAGGCGGAAAGGGATCTGGGGGTCATCATTGACTCCAAGATGAACATGGGCCGGCAGTGTGGAGAGGCAGTCAGGAAGGCCAACCGCACCTTGGCATGCATCCACAGATGCATCTCAAGCAGGTCCAAGGAGCTGATCCTCCCCCTCTATGCGGCACTGGTCAGGCCGCAGCTGGAGTACTGCATCCAGTTCTGGGCGCCGCACTTCAAGAGGGATGTCGACAGCATGGAGAGGGTCCAGAGGAGGGCCACTCTCATGGTCAGGGGGCAGCAAGGCAGGCCCTATGAGGACAGGCTGCAGGACCTGAGCCTGTTCAGCCTCGAAAAGAGAAGGCTGAGGGGGGATCTTGTGGCCTGTTATAAACTAGTCAGGGGGGATCAGCAGGCACTGGGGAAGTCACTGTTCCCCCGAGCACTGCCAGGAGTGACCAGGAATAATGGTCACAAGCTGGCAGAGGGTAGGTTTAGGTTAGATATCAGGAGGCACTACTTCACGGTCAGGGCGGCTAGGGTCTGGAACCAGCTTCCAAGAGAAGCGGTGCAGGCTCCTACCCTGGGGATCTTTAAGAGGAGGTTAGATGAACATCTTGCTGGGGTCGTTTGACCCCAGTATTCTTTCCTGCCATGACAGGGGGTCGGACTAGATGATCTGCTCAGGTCCCTTCCAGCCCTACAAACTATGAATCTATGAAACTATGATGCAAAAATGCAATTTTTTTCCCCACTAAAAAAATCCCTCATGTGTATTCCCTGGTGATGTGCCAAGCAGCACTTCAGAGGTGTGTCAATATTCTCCAGGGTTAGAGATCTCAGTATTTTTTGTACTGTGCTGCAAGTGTCAGAGACATTTAACAAATGAACACTTAACAGTGTTTTGGGGAAATGGAAACTGGTCCTTGTTAAAAAAAAATCATCTGCTTTCTTTGGAAGAGGGTTTCAGTGACCCAATTGGTTGTGGAGGGAACAGCTGAGATAACAGAGTAGTTACGGTCCAAGTGCAACAGACAATATAAACAGTCTCTTGGATTATCTGTAACTCACCAACTCTCACTAATAAAAAACAGTTCAAAGAAAAACAATCAGCTCCAGTGCCTGCTGTGAAAGAACACCTACCAGATTCCCCTGAGGGGGAAAAATCTTTTAAAAAACCAAAAATAAATAACACCCCCCCCAACTTTCAACTGCCATAAAAACCTGCTTCTCAAGTGCAGCTGGGACATTAAGGATAATTTCCTCCTTCCTTCCTCTGCATCCCACTTATAACGGTGTACTGTTGGAGCCAGTGTTGCTATATTTTTTAAAAAAGGATTCTGTTTAACTCATGTATTATACATAGAGGTGTAGCAGGGTAGCTCTGCACCCAGAGCAATTGTGAGGCATGGGGTAGTGCTGGCTCCTGCTGTGTAAGTGTGTCCAGCTGCCAAAGGCAGCACACAGGACTGCTGCCCCAGTTATCACCCCTCAGTTACAATACTGGTTATATGTATACGTCAGACCTGTGGTGGCCAACCCATGGCACACATGCCACAACTGACAAAGGCAGTGTTTAGCATGTGGGATCCAGGTGCCAAGTTAAAGGGGCACCAGCAACGAATATCGGGGCAGCACTCAGGGAGGCGAAAAACAGAAAGAACAGCAGCTGGGAGGAGGAAGGAGAAGCAGTCAGGGAGGGGAAGGGCATCAGAGCAACAGCTGGGAGGAGGAAAGAGGAGTCAGGGGTTGGTGTTGGGTTGAGAATTGGGTCCTGTGGATGCTGTAAGGGTAGGTGCCACCAAATTCAGTACTGTTATGTCCCAAAGACAGGATTCGGTTTTAGTGGTAAACAGTGCTGGCTTTACTCATACTTTGGACTTAATTTGTGGCACACTTGCCAAGAAGTTGGCCATCACTTCTTCAGATCATGGCTTGCAGAATGAAATATTCCCTGTCTGGGTACTTGCACGGTCCCCCTTATCAACATGAAGACAGCTTATCCTCAGCACCGCTGTACCACTGTGATTTAGGGAAACTTTTTCCCCTTTTTAAAAATAAAGACCTGAGACAGGGTAGTTTGAATGTCTCCTTGAACGGGCAGTGAGCAGAGAGGAGGGCAATAAGTTCAGAAGTTAACAGCTGTGTGTACAAGGACAGAGACTCCAAAGGGGAGTTTGTCCCACCTGTGGGGTTTTTTGTTTGTTTTTTTATCTTTCCTTCAATGTAAGCCTGCTGTGTCGGAGTACCAAAGGAAGAAGAAAACATTTTGTATGAGGTAGCACAGAAGAGGAAGAAGGAGCTAGTAGAAGAATCAGCAAGAAGGCTAGAGAATATAACAATGCAAAGGATACTGCCACAGCTCTCTCTCCTCTGCCTGTACCTAGGGGGTTTTGTCCAAGAAGAGCCGCTGACTGCTGAAGCTTCCACCTAGGTCCTGGTCTGGTTTTGTGGAGACAACAATCTGGACAACATGGACAACCAGGCAGGGAATGCTTGCAGTGAGAGAGATGCCTCCTGATGGATTCTCTCAGAGTACAGATGTTCCCCATGTGCCACCACAAAAAACTGAATGGCGGCACAAGTTGTGAGCAAACAGATACCCTAGCCCCTTGTCATACTCTGCCTTATAGGGGAGAACATTTATTTGTTAATTGTGTGCCACAGGACCTCTCTACAAGGGATTCCTACAGCACACCTATCAGGCTACCACACCAAAGGAAGTGATCTTTCATCACTGTTGAGGCCTCATCTGGAGTATTTTGTCCAGTTTTCAGCCCCACACTTCAAGAAATATGTGGACAGATTAGAGAGAATCCAATGAAGAGTGACAGAAATAATTTCAGACCTGGAAAACCTAGCTTTTTCAGAAAAGGCTGAAAGAACTAGGATTATTTAGATTGGAGAAGAGAACACTGAAGGAGGATTTGGCAGTAGTCTTCAAGTACCTGAATGGTGGTTATAGAGAGGATGAAGATAGACTGCTCTCCAGTGCCATAAGGGACAAGATTAGGAGCAAGAGTCTCAAGCTGCAACAAAGGAAATTTAGGTTGGATATAAGGATGATCATTCCCACCACGAAGGTGGTTTAGTGTTGGACAGGCTACCTAGAGAGGTTGTGGACTCTCCACCCTTGGAACTGACAAGAGACAGACACTTGATTGGGATGGTTTAGTGAGGGATGATTCTGCCTTGAGCTGGGCATGGGACTAGATGACCTCATGAGGCCCTTCTTGCTCTACTTTTCTATTCTATGATTACTTTCAGTAGTGAGAGCAAGGAAGGAGAAATCATCATACCATTCAATAACTTGTTTGAGGATAAACTAAAGCTTAAATAACAGACATTCTGATTAGAGACCTCAATGAAGTACTAAAAAAAATCATAGCTTCATTTTACCTTACATGCAAAGTGCCAGACTACAGTTGGCTTTTTCACAGATATGAAAGGTAGAATAGGGTACACTAAGCATCTCTTCTTTCCAGTACTTCTAGTGTGGATGAAAATGGAGTGAACAAAGAGTGAAGGAATGAAATGAGGGAGTGTAATTCACTCACAATGAAAGAGCAGTTCCCTTCTGATTATTGCAGAGGATGGGCAGCTGAACCTCTCCAAAGCTGGAGCAAGCACCAATTGAAATCATCTGAAATCATGAACCCATGAAGATGAAGATCAATTGAAATCATGAACCATGACGACTACAAACTTCTTCATGGTTTGTATGACCAGATTCTGGAATAGACTCCCAGCAGGGGTGGTGTAGACACCTACCCCAGAGATCTTCAGAAGGAGACTAAATGCTCACCTTCCTGGGGTTATCTAACCCCAGAAGTCTTTCCTGCCTAGAGCAGGGGGGGTGGGCCCAATGATTTCACAAGGTCCCTTCCAACCCTAAACTTCTGTGAATCTGTGAATCTAGACAAAAGGATCTCTCTCCATTAGAATCTCACAAGTGCTTGGTATCTGCTTGGCCACAGGGTGAAGTTTGTACAGTATTGCTTATGAAATGTAAGATCAGGCACATACTTCCTATAAGCCTCAGAATTCTGGAACATATTTAAAGATTCCTCTTGAGGGATATAGTTCTGCGCTGCCTCTAATATGGGTCTTTGTCTAGTAAGCACAACTGTGACTAAGGGCCTCCTCATATGTCCCATGGAAATAAAGGGCAATATTCTTACTGGGAACAGGAAGAAAGGCATTTGGAAATGTTAATGCTTGGAGAATAAAAGCTATTTGCCAGAAACTGTAAATGGAGGGATTATCAGTAAAAACAATACTTTTAAGCTCTATGAAAAATAAGTCCTGGATCACAGATATATACATGCTGCTACTTTCTTTTCAAGAAAATCTGTCCTACAACTTTCTTGATACCTTCAACTTCCACTAAAGTCAAGGCTCTTTGGTGCCTCAGAAGAGTGCTCAGTATCTTCAAAGATTGCTATCCACATTATATTTCCATTATATTTCAGTTATGGGAAGTGTGGTCACGCTTGAAGATATGCTACAAATACAGGTGGATCTAGACAAGCTGGCATGTTGGGCGAGTCAGAACCAGGTAAAGTTCAACATTGAGAAATGTTAAGTGCTCCATCTGGGGACAAACAACCCCCTACACACCTACAGGATTGGTGGCACCAAACTGACCAGCACCATGACCGAAAGGGACTTGGGGGTAATAATAGACCACTATATGACTATAAGCCGGCAGTGCAACGCTGTTGCCAGCAGAGCAAATAATACTCTGGCATGTATCCATCAGTGCATCTTCATCAAAATCAAGGAAGTAAGTTTTCTGCTCTACTCAGCATTGGTGAAACCCCAACTGGAGTACTGCATCCAGTTCTGGATGTCACACTTTAAAAAGACCATGGTAAAGCCTGAGAGAGTCCAGAGGAAGGCCACCTGTATGATCAGAGACTTGCACGGCAAGCCATACAAGGAAAGGCTGAAGGACCTGGGACTCTTCAGCCTGAAAAAGAGAAGGCTGAGAGGGAACTTGGTAGCAGCTTACCGCTACATCAGGGGAGTACATCAAGGGCTTGGTGAACAACTTGGGGAAAACCAGGGGTAATGGTCACAAACTCCTGGAAGACCATTTCAGGCTCAACATTAGGAAAAACTTCTTCAAAGTTAGTATCCAGACTGTGGAATAAGCTCCCTCCAGAGATGGTGCAATCGCCTACCCTGGAAATCTTTAAGAGGACCCCAGTTGCCTTTGCTGCCTGGTGCAGGGGGATGGACCCAATGATCTTCCAATGTCCCTTTCAGCCTTACAATCTATGAATCTATGAAACAAACTCCCTAACACGCCCAGTGCAATTTATAAGCTAACTGTTCAGGAGTCACAAAACTGTAAAAGATATACTGCCAAAAAAAACATATACCCAAACTACAGTGATAACTGTTCATCCTTATTTGTATGAAGGCACAAACATGTCTAAAGTATTCTTCAAATATTACTAGAATTTAGCACAATTAGTGTGCCAGCTTTGAAGTTGCCAGAGATATGAAATAAGGCATTATAACATGGCAAAACACAGTACAACATGTTCAACAAAACACAACACAAACATCTCTTTGTTCTTTATGTGTTACAGACCATTCCATAAAGCTCAAATCATGCTCTATCTGAGCTTGACAGGGCTTCAGAGTCAGGGAGGTTCAAAGGGTGGAGTTTGCTCCCTTATACACAGGAAAACTTTATCGTCTTGCAGAATGGGGACGGCCTCTGAACCCCACCTGAGGCTGAAGATGCGAGAAAACAAGTTCTATCTTCACGGGTGCAAGGGATAATCACACAGAAGGCTAGTCCTATATTTCAGGTGGTGTTCTCTAAACCTCCATGGCAGGAACAGAAAGCCAACACTGTTCACAACGGCACAGATGTTTCAGCTGACTTTAGGAAAGAAGCCAGGAGATCACCTACTTCTAGGTTCTCCTTAAGAGTTATGGGGCCTGAACCATGCAGTGCTGTATTCACATGCTTCAGAAGAAAAGAGCATGATGCTTATTCTCCATTCCTCATTTCCATAGTTTTTAATGTCCTTTACAGCTTTTTCCTTTTCTCTTTGCTCTTCTCCACACCGCAAATTGTAGCATAAGAACTCTACTACAGCAGGGCACTCAGATTGCTACTTTTCCAGGAATTTAAAGGAAACTATACACAGTTGATTTATTGGGGCTGAAATGATGTAAGGTTATAGGGAAGATAAAATGAAAATGAGTAGTCTCAGACTGTGACCATAATGCATGCATTCTGAAAGGAATTATTGAGTCAAAATAAAAAATAGCTAGCTATTGCAAGGGCAGCAGATCTTTTTAACTGTACATAAAGACAGGAAATATGTTATCAAACAAATACGTCTGCATTCAGGAGTTTCCGCTTCTTCAAACAAGAAGGGAACAAGCTGCTTGTTGGTGAAGAAGTCTTCAGTGTTCTGATTTTATATCAAAATACATCATCCACGTATATCATTCTAGGAATAAAAATACGTGGGGAAAAAATAAAGGACAGTACAGATACCATAGCTAAGACAGAAAGGCACAAATAACCAGCCAGAAGCATGTGTTGTTAAAAGGATATTTCAGTCTGTGGCATATAACCATGAAAAACTGATTATGGCTTCTCTCTCTAGCATGACTCAATCAAGTGCAGTTATGCATTAATAAACATTTAACCAAATTAGACTAAAATAGACAAAATAACATTTATATGTAAAAAAAACCAAAACAGCTAAACATTCCCTACTTTTCCATTGCCATATTATTGGACTGAAGAATAGGTTTAATTATCACTCACGGGGATTATGTGTAGATTTAAGGCCATCTGGGGTCTGGATCCAACATCTTGCCTCCTCATTCAATCATCCCTAACCAGCTGCTGCTGAAATATTCATCTCTCCCCTTCCCTTATTTTCTGAGTGCCCTTCCTTCCCCTAACTTAATTTGCTCAAGCATGATCAGCAGAGACAAGCACACTTGTGGAGGGAGGATGTGCTTCCTGGCTGCCTCATGATTATTGCTAGAAAGGGAGAAAGGAACAGAAACTAAAGGAATTATAGAGGAGAGGAGGGAAAAGAGGTGTAGTGAATTGAGGAATCTTTTGCTGCTTACTCCACAGAGATGCAAGCAGCAACATGTGCCTATACCTAGTGATAGCCATTTTACAGTCTGCTGCATCTCTTAATACTTCTCTTAGCAAAGAGTATGGTAGGGCTCTGCAACAGACTGGCTTCCCCTTCTGCCTAGTCTTGTTTTTCTCTGGTTCTGTGAGCAGCAGCTTTGTGGTGGTTAGTAAGGATAAGGAAGATTTCTCAGTCGGGGTGTTGTGGCACCCTGGGATGCCACGTGATCCTTTTAAGGGTGCTGCACAGTATCAGCACTGTTAGATATGCAACAACTTACATGATTCACAAAATAAGTCCAGAAATTCCAAATAGGACTCCATTGGATGAAAAACATTCTGATCTGTCATGGTCTTTTTGAATTCTTTGCAACAGAGAAATGATCTACAATTAATACAGAAAAATAAAGTAAGAACTAATATTTTCTGAGAGGCGACTTGAGTCTAATGAGGTTGAGAAACATTGGGTTAAGGCTACAATTAAGCGTGAGTATAGCATATATCCTTGCGCCAGCATTGTCCAGTCTGATGTCTGTCTTCCATTTGTAGCATAGAGAAACAATTCAACCGGCTCTCCATTTGGCTCCCAAACTCCTCCCTCCCTTGATCTTCATCTAGATTTATTATCTGGATGGTCAGATCTGCCCTGTTTCTTCTCTGTACTCAAAATGAGTGGAGATGGAGGACTATCACTCTCTGGATTTGGTTTCAAATTTGTTGCCCTGAACTGACAGACTTTAAAGAAGGTTCAACTCTTTAACAATTTTCACCACCTTGCTGCCTTCATTTTCAAGTAATTGGACTTGGCAACAGCCAAGTAACTGGACATAATGTGGTTAAATGTGACTTAAATATTTAGTACGTGAACAAATCAAATTTGAGTGGTAAATGCTCAATTTCAAGCCTTGAAGTGACTAGCCCTGGCCCTCTGATCAGGGGCCCTCAGTCCTCCCTACAGCAGGTGCTACTCACTCTCTCCCTCCTTCCCTCCACTGTCCTCCCTCCTCCTCTGGGCAGGCACTTGAGGTACTCCCTCCCCTATGGTGGGAGATGTTTACCAGAGGAAAACTCACTTCCTCTATCCCCACCTTCTCTCCTTCCCCTCACTTTGATATTGGCTGCCACCTTCCTCCTCCCCTATCGAAGGGAACTGGTGGACCTCAGTGAAGGTAGGTCTCAAGCACCTGCTCCCCCCACTCTAAAAGCCTGAGATTTGCTGAAATATATCATATGATAGATGCTCTTCAGAACATTCATGGTGCAAGAGAAATGGCATCCTTGTTGGAAATTAACATGGATAATACTGAGCTTTTTGTTTTAACTGCTGATTATTTCTTCTGTGATAATGTATGTTCGCAGAAAGTGCAAAATAATACGAAATAAATGCCTTCCCCTTTAAAAGAAATAAAAGAAAAGAAACATGAAAGTGCAAGCATAGTTCAGCTAAAAGAATAAAATGCTGAATAGGCACCTCCTCTGGTAAGTACTAAGTGCTAAATGACTGCACAGTACCCACCAGTAATGCACCATCCCACTGGTGCATGGGTCATTTTCAACCCTACTGTGCAGTAACAATGAGCTACTGAGCAACAAGTTACTGAGTAGCTCATTGCTACTGTGCAGTAGCAGCGGCATTACAGGTAGTGCCCACCAACGCTACATCACATAGTGAAAACTATGTCACCATAGCTTGTTACTACAATGGCGTAGCATCTCATGTATAAATGCCCACTATTACACTTCCCTCTTTTAATGTTCAGCTTAACTCTAACAGAAACACAGACCAGACTTTGGTCCTTCAGAACTTTATAGCCTTCCCTGAACTTCTAGACCTTGCATTTTAGGGTTACTATATGTAAAACAAGTAAATAAAACTCTTACTTAGCTTCAAAAACATGATTTATTGGTAAAAATTTTAATATTATAAAAGCCTTTGTCTGTCTGTCTGTCCATAATGCTTTATTCACACTCAGATTGGCTGATGGAAAAAAACAATCAGAATGTGAATACGGCATTTGGACAAGAGGTGGTGGTACACTGAAGTGCTGCCATGATAGTGGGGTCACGGAACGGAGCAGGGGAGTGAGATCCCCCTGCTCCCTGGAGGTGGCAGCAATGGAGTGAATGGAACGGGGGAGCAAAGCTCCTTGGAGGTGGCAGCAGCACAGGGGGTCGGGGGCAGGACACCGCAAGGGGGGTAAGGCCAGCAGTGTGGAGGAGGGAAAAAGCAGGCCCGAGGTAGGGGAGAAGCCGGTCCACCACAGCAGCCTAGGGTGGCAGCAGCAGTGGTGCAGGGGGTCAGGGACACCACAAGGGGGGGTAAGGCCAGCAGTGGAGGGGGAGGGGAAGAACAGGTGGGGGGAGAAGCTTTGTTTCTGTAAGTGTGACTTTTTGACAAACACACACTTTTAAACTTTGGTATGCATCATCAGAGACCTCCTTTTATTTTTCAGAGATGCTTTCTCAGTCTTCATAGCATGGAAGCCACAGAATGCTTGGGCCTGTGTCCCATGTGTTCACCAAAGCCTGAGGAGAATGGCAACCTCTCAGGTTCCCAATAAACCAAATGCTGTAGTATAAATGTGGAGGATATCAGTAAGAGGACAATTACAATAATATAATAGTTTTGTGGGGAAACAGGTACATATCAAATGTTTCCTTCCTATAAATACATCCACTTCAGTGGATTTACACCAGAGTCTCATTTGATCCCAGAATGACACAGAAGGCAAGGAAAAATATTGAGTAAGGTGGTATTGTAGTGACATACTACTCATGAACAATATCTAACCAGACAGAAATGTATAGAAATCAACAAAAAAGGGACGTTTCCTACTAGAACCTTTCATTTTAGATTTTCCTTATACTGGTACCCAGAGAACAGAACTTCTACAACTGGTTTAAAGCCTCCAAACATCAAATTGACAAGAATATGCTGTCTGTGGATGTAGACAAGTCATATCTATGACATTAAAATAGTAGATTGTGGGCATGTCTACATGTGCACTTTAATGCGCAGTAGTTTATTCTACTGCACATTAAAGAAGCATTGTAAAAACCATGCTAATATGCTGATGTGCAGTAGGACAGGCTACTGCACATTAAGCATTACCTAAAAAGCATGCACTTGCGCTAATGTACATTAGCGCAGCTTAATATACATTTATTTAGTACCTCATATTGGAGAGCCTATATTTAATGTGCACTAGTAACGGCACTTTAATGCACATGTAGACGTGCCCTTTAACATTGTAGAGTGATGTTATATCTTGCTGAAGTCAAGAGATACATCCTTATTCACCCTTTCTGTCTATATTATCCTGACAAAAACCAAGTTCACTTAACCTGATTTCTTTTTATGAATCTCTACTTCCTTATGGCATTATTCTCCTCAGAGTGCTCACAGACTGCTCATATTTTAATTTGTTCCCAGATTTTAAATATTATTTCTGCCTTGCAAAGCACAAGATTTGCTTTTTTTAAACTTTTAAAATTAGCTAATAAACTATTTAGAACTTGACTGTTATCTGTAAGAATTAAGTCTCACCATAACTTACGTAAAACAAAGGGACATTTTCAGTCCAGGGTTATTCTTTCTAACTCAGTAACAGTATCACAACTAATATCCAGGGATTTCAGATCTTCTACTGCTGTTGCATTTCATTCTGTTCCATTCAGGTTCTTATAACTTACTGATACCAGTGATATAGTTTCATAGTTAGTAGGGTCAGAAGGGACCTGAGCAGATCCTCAAGTCCGACCCCCTGCCATTTAGTGTGATGACCAAATTTCCTAGCGCGTCCTGCAGGGCCCCACATTACCCGTACCTTCTTTTTGCCCCCTATGTATTTAAAAAAGGACTTCTTGTTGTCCTTAATCCGGGAATCTAGTCCCAATTCTATCTCCACCTTGGCCTTCCTGACTGCCCCTCTGCATCCCCAAACAACCACAGTATAATCCTCCCTGGTGATGGCTCCTCCCTTCCATTGGTTGTATGCCTCCCTTTTAGCTAGGAGACACTCCCAGATGCTTTTGGTGAGCCACAGGAGCTTTTGCGCCCTCCTGCCCCCTTTGATCCATGTTGGGATGAAAGGGGGCAGGAGGGCACAAAAGCCCCTGTGGGCTTGGAGGATCGTCTCCTTAAGGAGTGACCACTTTTTTTGGACACCTGGCTCCCCTCCCCTCTGGGACCTTAGTGCTTCCCCGACTATTCTCCTTAGCTCGCTGAAGTCCGCCCTCCTGAAATCTAGGGCTGCTGCCTTGCTGCAGGCCTTTGCCACCTGGCCCTGGATGGTGAATTCCAGCAGGTGATGATCGCTGTCACCCAGGTGGTCGAGCACCTGCAGCCCCCTCATCAGGTCATTGCTGGTGGCCAGCACCAGGTCCAACAAGGAATCTCCCCTGGTGAGGCTATGCACCTCCTGGGTTATATGGAGGTCCTGCATTCTGGTTAGGAACCTACGTGAGCGGTCAGACCTGACTGATTGCTCTTCCCAGACCTGTCTGGAAAGTTCAGGTCACCCATGATGAACACATCCTTTGACCTAACTACTTCCATAAGCTGACTTAAGAATTCTAGCTCTTCCCTTTGGTTGGGTGGTCTATAGTAGGCGCTCACCATTAAATCTCTTTCCCCTCGACTGCCTTGTATTCTAACCCAGAGCACTTCAGAGTGCCCCTCCTCTAATTCTTTGCTAATTGATGAGGATATATATTCCTCCTTAATGTAGAGCACCATGCCCCCACCTTTCCTCCCTGCCCTATCCCTCCTGTACAGCCTACTTGTTGTCAAAGTCTAGTAGGCACCATATACTCTACCATGTCTTTCTTGTATTATTTGTCAACAAGGAAAAGAGAAAGGGACATATTTCTGGAAATATTCTTATCCACACTTGGGATTCGGCAAATATATCATATGAGCTTATTACTTGTGCTTTATGTCATCCATTATGTAGAAGGTAAGAGACAGTGATTAATTTTCATTTGCTGAAACAGATGCAATTCCCAGCAAAGTCACTGCATTAGTATCAACATTATTATTATTCAAAGGACATGAGATAGAAACAAGATACTTAAACTGATGTTTCAGCATTTCAGATTAAGTAATCTAGACCAATAGGTTGCTTGAATGACAGGCAGCAACAAATAATGGCAAAAGGTTACATATATCCATCCAGTTCTGACTGGTAGACTCAAGGCTTTAGAAATGAAACTAGAGAAATGACTAATGCTGGATGAAAATCTATTATCAGATCTTCACTGATTGGGAAACTATCATACTCAGGTCCTCAGCATTGGGAAAAAAAAAATCAACACCCCCCCACACACACAATTTTAAATCACTAGACAGAACAGCACTACACTTAATAATCTTTAAATTATATTTTATCAAAATAATGCTTAATTTATTTAATGAACAAAACCTGAAAAATGACAGTTACATAATTAGTACCAATTACTGACATTTTATGTAATATAAATATTGTTATAACGTTAATTTAGATGGAGAAAGATTTACATTTTTTTCAGTCACCTATACTTAGTAATTGGAATAACCAAGTTGCAAATTCATGCTTTCTTTCCCCCAGTATAGCATTTGTTCTTTTTTAAACATAGGTGGCCTTGGAGTCTTTTAGTGTGCAATACTTCCACAAGAGAAAGCTGAGGGGAGATCTAGTAGCCTGTTGCAAATAGTCAGAGGGGACTAGCAGGCACTGGGGGAGTCCCTGTTTCCCCGAGCACTACCAGGAATGACCAGGAATAACGGTCACAAGCTGGCAGAGGGTAGATTTAGGCTAGATATCAGGAGGCACTACTTCACGGTCAGGGCAGCTAGGATCTGGAATCAACTTCCAAGAGAAGTGGTGCTGGCTCCTACCCTGGGGGTCTTTAAGAGGAGGTTAGATGAACATCTTGCTGGGGTGGTTTGACCTCAGTATTCTTTCCTGCCATGGCAGGGGGTCGGACTAGATGATCTGCTCAGGTCCCTTCCAACCCTAGAAACTATGAAACTAAAACATGAGTCTGCTTGCTCTGGAGCGTAATTCAGTTTAATACAAGGATCCCTATGACAGTCCCCTCAGTGACAAAACCCCAGGGTGTCAGATGCTACCCAACCTACATGTGGGGTTTCTGTAAGGCAATTGGTCCCCCACTCTGCTGCATGAGTATGGCCAGGTGTAATGGGGCACCACAGCTGCTCCTCAGTCCCTGTTCAATAAACTATCCAGGCATCTGGGCTGACCTGGAAGAATGTCTGACCAGAAACCAGGCTCATTTAGCACTGAGAGTCCTCTTCCCTCTGAGCCTGACTCCCCTCTTCTATATCACTCCTGGTATTGGCTGCAAGCATACTGGGGTGGGGCCAACCCAGCCTAGCCCAGCAGCTCTCTTTAACATTCATAGAACACAGAGATTTGGGATCCTGTATCCCTCCACCCCAGACATACTTTACCATTAACCTTGACTTCTTTAACAAGCTCCACTCCCATGGCAGCAGTTTAAATCACACATATGTACTGAGGACCCCTTCAAATATGTCTATGGCTCCAACTGCCTGGAGTTGGGGGTCTGTCATCTTTTGCCAATATCACAGGGCACTGAGGTTTCAAGTGGTCAGTGGACCCACACTTGAAACATTCCCCAACACTCTCTTATTTGTGTCAAGAAAAAGAAATAGGAATCCAGTCAAATGATAACTAGACATAGATCTTGCCAACTGTGCCACTGGGGGTATGTACAGATGTTACAGGATTAGGTCAATGTCAATGCCAATTGGTACAGCTGTTTGGAGAGGATGGGGAAAGTGGGGGGGAGGTGATAAATCAGACTAAAAATGGCAGGCCTGATGTAAATGAGTTCACCTGAGAAGGTGAACTGACTTAGATCAGGAATGGGTTAGTCCAATCAAGCAGACATCTGCATAGGTTCAGAGGTTAGGCCTGGGGTTGGAAAAGCCCAGCTACCTGCCCCAGACTCAAGGTGGGGCTCTTCCTGCCTCCCATCCTCCACCCTAACAGGTCTTTTTTTTTTTTTAATCTCTGTTTCAAATTTAGATACCTAAACTCTGCTTTATACCCATTTAAGTGGCTCAAGAACCATTCTCAGTCCTTCCTCTGACCTATTACTTTCTTCAACTTTATGTGATATGACGGAAAGACAAGCCTGTGCATGAATAACCAGGGTGGGTAGCTAGGAGGACAACTCTAGTGTCCCAGGGTCTGCACTGCCTTGCAATAGCTTTCCAGGTACAATTCAAAGTTCTAGTTTTGAACTACAGGATTGGAAATGGTCTGGGCCCTATGTACCTTAGGGCCTACCTTTTCCATTAGGCCTTATCGTGATCCCAAAGATCAGTAATCTTCTATTGGTACCATCAGTCCAATAGATACCAGACATGTCACTGGCAAAAACATATGGGAGGTCATTCTTGCTATTCAGCTTTGTAACTTCCTCTCCCTTGTGGCCTGCCAGAGCCTGAGTCTGGACATCTTCCAGAAATGTTGTAAGACCTTCTTTTTTGGGCATGCATTTAGCAAGCCAAGATAGGCTGAGACTCTGTTTAAGGAGCTTTTCTTTCATATTCTATTATTTCACATGTTGCTTTTGCCCCTAACCCTTTGTTGGGAAGGGCAACATATAAATCTAAAAAATAAGGCACTGGAATAATGTTGTAGTTCTGATGGTCCAGAAAATGTGAGATGCAAGGATTTTTGTGGGGGATATCTTTTATTGAACTAAATGGATGGTTAGGATAGACTTAAACAGGGCATGTGCAAATGTTACATGTAGGTGTCCTTAACTAGGGTTAGGTTGACCTAAGTGCCAATCTGTACAAATGTTCAGGGAGGTTAGACTGAACAAAAAGTGGCCAGCCTGATCTAATGTAGTTCAGTTGAGGAGGTGAACTATATTAGATCAGGACTGGGTTAGCCTGCTATATTGAATGTCTGCACACATTTGGAGCGCAGCCCCAGTGCTGGGAAAGCCCAAGAATGGGTCTCAGCCCCAGGATTATGCTTTTTCTATTCCCATCTCCCCTCTGGCTGAGCTATTTTTCACGTCCCGACCCTCCCACCCTTGGACAGACAAGCCCCCTTGCATACCCACCAACCGTCCTCATGGACCTGCCAGCCAACCCCAGACCTGCTAGCCTTCCTAACTGAGTTAAATCGGGTTCCCAGCACTGCTCCCAGACCATGTACACCAGCAAACATGTCCACATGCCACTCCCAATCTATGATCACGCAGCTTAAAGTAAGCTGCGTGATCATAGATTGGATACAGCGAACATGTGGACATACCCACAAGCTTTTGAATGCAATGCATGCTTCTTCATTCATTCATCTTCATTCAGTGACCAAAGAAAGAATGCATTGCATTTGAAAGCCTACGTCCACCCCAACCATGCAGTTGGTCCAATAAAAGATACCACCCCAAAAATCCTTTCCTCTCTTAAATAAATAATACTTTTTGATAGCATTCAGGAAATTGTGATGCTTCCAAATACCTTCTGCTCTTGCCAAAAAATTGGCTTATGTGATATCAAAATTCTAATTCTCTAAAAAATGTTCTACAGTTTTTGGTGTCACTCCATCTTCTGTTAATGTATTATATCATAAGCATTTCTCTACACAAAATATTCTATGTAACAGGTATTCAAGTTGCTAATCTTTTCAAAAGGTTCAACCTCTCACTGTGTAAGCAATTTGTGCTTGCCTTTTATACTAACCAGAAGGGAACTGTGGAGCTAAATCAGAGTACCTGTGCCTCTAATTTCCAAATGTGCACTTACAATATATTGCAAAAAGACACAATTACTTCAAATTACTTTTCAATCCTGGGTGTAATTTGTGTTTGTGATTGTTTTTTGTGGGATAATATTGTTCCAGCATATAAAGTATTTAGGGCTTACTGAAAACATGGTCCTTACTAATAATTTTAAACTGTCTTTCTTTAAGATATTTACTAGGTTAAAAAGGAATGTTAGGGAAAGGAAAGACTGACTTTAGAAAGGATATGAATTGCAATTGAGTAATAGGGAACCAAGAGGAACAGATAAATATGAACAGGTTAAACCTCCAAACAACTGTTCTGCTTTCTCTGAAATAAAAACATCCCTTCTCTTAAATAAATACTTTCAAAATTCCAAAAAAAGGAGCATGCAACTTGAGAGTCAGCTGACAGGCACCTAGACAGATAGTCACGCTCAGTGTTGGAGTTCTATAGGGCTGAGTGAGCGGAGGTATGAGTATAGAGTAAAGCAATCAAAGAAAGCTTGCAGGCCTGACTGCTGCCTATGGAACAGTACAACAAACTACTTCAACTCCACATGAACTTTCACATAGCTGCACACCAGCAGACAATGATTTTCTTCCCTCCCCTGGTCCTTTCTGATCTAGCCAGGTGAAATATCCAAGTATTCCTTGTTAAAGCTTCAAGGCAAGATGCCTTAGTGTCAGATCAAAGATGCCTCAGACCGTGCCTTTCCCTTGGCTTCCAGAGCAAAGGAGCCAATTGAGGGAGGCAGATAATCTTCTTCCAAATATGGTCATTTCGAATGATATCAATATGGTGGTCTGAGCTTTTTTTCTTTCCCTGTAGAGCCTGTCTGAGAAAGGAGAATATAACCTCATTTCCTAATTATGTGGTCTGCCTTATTCTCTTTTTAGAAAGAAAGCCCAGCAGCCAGCTTCCTTACCCTAAACATGAAGCGTGTTTATGTGTAGTGCCCATCTCTGGACACTCACAAATATACACAGGCTGTCACGGATTGTAGTTAGTTGTCCTGGCATGTCAGTCAGACTTTTGGCTTTATAATTGTTCTTTATTTACTATGTCCCACCCCAACAGTGCAAGCCAGGCAGTTTCAGGGTGATGTTCAGGTTACCTTTAAAGCATCATAAAGGCCCTTAAAATGGGACCATTTACCCATTAACGTGTGTCAACCCATCCTGAGTAGCTGCTAAAGCTGCTTGTAGATATTATAAAAAATAAAGTAAGAGGCACTTTACCAGAAGAAGCAGAGTATTGCTTTGAACCAACTCCTCAATGTCTGTATAGATCACACATTTCAGTGGGGCTTTTTGGTGATTTTTTCTAAAGCTGAGTCTATCAGCTATTAGATAAAAGTGCCCAAAAAGCCCTACTAGAGCTCCTGATCCATACAGACATCAAGCAAGTCAGGTCAAACTAATGCGCTGCCTGTTCTGGGCACGTGTTCAGCTTGGCGTGGGAGGGCACAGAATTTAAAGTAAAGTGCCATTTTTGGGGGGGTGAGGGTGCTTAACTTCTGCAAGCAGCCTGAATGTCTTAAAGTGAAGCCCGCCTGGATGAGGATTATTTTTTAGCCATTCTACCCAGGTCAAGGTAAGGTATCACATCCTCTGCCTTTCTGTTGTTCTTTGTGTGAGGTATTAGGACCTACATTTCCCAAACTCCTAAAGGATGAAGCCTACATTTATTACGTCTTTATAAAGTTTTAATTATGTTTAATTACACTTCATGTGTACATGAGGAACTTTTTTGGCTCTTGGACCATATAAAGAATCTATTAATAATGTCTGTGATGAAAATTAACTTTCTTTTGCCCACCATTTAGGTACTTGATAGAATAGCTGAATAGTTTATTTGCAAATATACACATTTACATGCTGGAACATCTTATTCCACCATACACTAAAAGGTACCATACTAATTAACACTGTTTTCCTTGGAGAGAAAGACAAGTACAGATTCATCACTACTGTATTTAATCACAATTGAGTGGTGCTTTATATTTTCTAACTAGCCTAATTTAATAAAGTGCCTTAGTAAAGTTCAATTCTCCTTGCTGAATCCAACTCTCAGTTTATTTAAGCACTTTGTGTTGTTAATTTTGGTTCAGCAATAATTTCACTGGCAAGTCACTGCTTGGTTTATTTCTTACTCATTAAGTATTTCACATCAAATATATTCAAGCAGCATCTGTGTTCCCTTCATACACCAAGTCCCCAATTCTTAGAGTAGATCAAAGAAAAAGCTACAGCTCTAAACCTAAAGCAAGTTTACAGGCTAATCTTGTTGCTCTGAAATGGATTTTTTAAACCAGTATCTTGTTGATCTAAAGAGCCATCAGAAATCTCAAACTACTACAGCATTAGATGAAGCTTTAGAAAAGGAAGTGCATTGATTTCTATTCAAAGTACTAAATATAGGAATCTTAAGATACAGCACTTCCTTAAAGGCACATATCCTTGTTGCTCTTGCAGATCTTTTATGGGGATATACATATACATCTAAAAGATTTGACATAGGCAACAGGAACAGTGCACGGAGAAAACCAAAACCTGCCCAGCAAAGCCAAATGCATACCTGAAATTTTAGAGTTTTGAGAGGTAATATCTTTTATAAAATGTGGGGCTAATATTCTTAAAGACACACAATTCAATATCGGCACCAATATAAAGAAAATTGGCTGTATTGGAAATCGGCCTGATGCAGCTGACAACTTGGCCAATAAATGCCTGTTCCTGCACACAGCAGGCAGGCAGCAAGGAGTATAGCTTGGCAGCTTGGAGAGCTGCATGCAGCTGGTAAGTCCATTGTGGTGGAAGAGAAAGAGAGAGGGAAAAGATGTGGGGGGCAGATAAATACCAACTACGGTGAGGGAGGGAGTGGGGTAGGGGCTGAGGCAGGTGCTACCCAGCCAGGCACAATGGGGTGGGGAACAGGACAGAGCCACGGCTCATCTGGGGGGCGGGTAGGGGGGCAGGTGCATCGCACCCCCTGAATCTGCACAGGGAAGGATGGGTGGTTTGCAGCTGCAGGCTGGAACTGGAGCTGTGCCAGGCTCTTTTTGGCAGGAACTGGGCTTGGGGTGGGTGGCGGCAGTGTTCGGAGGGAGCTGCAGCCACCCCAAATTTTGTTGTAGCCCCCCCCCCCCACACACACTCCTAGTGCTGGCAACGCCTGCCTGGCACAGCCCTGGCTCACCCCCACTCCACCCATGAACCAGGAAGAGCTGGGACTGTGCTGTAGCATTGGGAGGAGTTAGGAGGGGCTACAGCAAAATTCAGGGTGCCTGCAGCCCCCTGCATAGCTCCCTCCCATCACCACTGCGACCTGCTCCAAGCCCAGCCCCCACCAAGAAGAGCCTGGCAAGAAGAGCTGGGCAAAGCCCTGGCTCCAGCCTGCAGCTGTAGCCCGCCCACCCCGCCCCACACAGTTCTGAGAGGTGCGCAACCTCCCCCCCACAAACCTTCTAGATGAGCCAAGGCTCAATCCTGTGCCCCACCCCACCTGGGCAGCATCTGACCCTGCCCCACTCCTTCCCTCACCACGAGGGACATTGATCACTCTCCCTGTGGGTCAGATAGAATGGCCACATTTTTCCCAGCCCCGATTTAAAGGAACAGAGAGAAAAAAGGGTGACTAGCACTGCCAGAATTACTTGTCCTGCCCACAGGTGTATGACTAGTGATATCCTATTGACTGTCACGATGACAGCACTGGAAGTACAAACTGTCTATTTTTTACAGGTGAGGCAAGAAGCATACCTCAACTAAACACTGTAGGCATCAAGTCTCAGAAAAGTATATAGCGGGATGCCACTTTAGGCAGCTTCCACACACAGCAGAGCCATAGCAGAAACTAACTGCTTTTTCATTTTTTGTACATGAGCTGGTTGGTTCATTTGTTGTCACTGCAAAAAGGGGAAAGCACTGTTATAGAAAAATGAGGGCACAAGGTCCATTACGTATAAAGATGCATATAATATGGAGGAATTTTGGTTTTTTGGTGAGTTTTTTTTCTCTGCACACATGACTGAGTGACAGTTGTCCTCCTGCTGGAGGAATGCTGATTATTCATGAGAAAGCAATACATTTTTCCAGCATTAGCCTGTACAAGTGAGGATTGCATATACTGAAGCTGCTTAGGATGAACTCTCATTTCCACAAAAGAGATTTGTTTTCATTTGCACATTTTTGGATGGCAGTTGTAAGGGGAAGGGGAAGGGAGATGTGAATTTTGCTAGGTTTAGGCAATTTTCACTAGATTTCTACCACTTTTCTAAGGTGTCCTCCCACTGTTCATAAATTCCAAGGGCAATTCAAAACCAACTACTTTTGGAAGCTCTATGGAAGATCTTATCAAAGTCTGGCTGCACAGGGAAGTGTATCACCATCCTAAGACTCCTTCCTATGCAGTGGCTCTACTATGAAGAACTTTGCCATTTGAACTTGCATAAAGAAGGGCTTCATGATCGCACCAATTTTGTTTTCCATCTTTCTTGTGGTCAACAAGATACTCATCCATAACTGTCTGCCACATGGCACCGGCATCAAGTACAGGATGGACAGTAACTTTCTCAATCTCTCCTGCCTCTATGCCAAAATCAAAGTTACTTCAGCCTCGATTGTGGAACTTCAATATGCCAATGATTATGCTGTCATTGCACATATGGAGGAGGACTTACAAATGGTCCTTAACTGCTTCTCTCAGTGCCTAAGGCTGACCCTTAACATTAGAAAAAGAAAGGTGCTTCTCCAGTTTGCTCTGGACCAGTAAACATCCCTGGAAAGATCCTCATTGATGGACAGAGGCTGGAGAATGTTGAACATTTTGCATACTTCAGCTGCGATTTCTCAAAGAAAGCCAACATCGACACGGAGGTGCAGTATAGAATCTGATGTGCCAGCTTTGACTGAATCATCATGTGTTCAATGATCACAACATCAGGACTCAAACAAAGCTCCCAACTCTTCTCTACAGCTGTGATGCTTGAATGATCTACAGAGACCACTTGAAAAGCCTGGAATGCCAGTGCCTGCACTATCTCTAGAAGATCCTTAGCATAAAGTGGGAAGATCATCATGTAAATACCAGTGTCCTCACTGATGCTAACACCACCAGTTTTGAAGCACTGATTATTCAACATCAGCTGTGGTGGGCAGGGCACAACTGTTATACTCCCAACTCAGCCAAGGAAAAAGGATACACAGGGGCCAAGGGAAATGCTTTGAGGACCCCCTCAAGGTGACCATTAAGAAGTGTGGAACTGACACCAAATTGGGACAAATGTGCCCAGGACAGAGCTACATGACAACGCCTTGTGAGAGAAGGTACATCTTACTTAAATGAAGACAGAAAAATGACAGAAAAAGAAGGAAAGGAAACAAGACCAAGAAAACTGTGGTCTGACCCTCCCCGTAGTGTTTGCCAGAGAGTCTGTGGCTCAAGGATTGGCCTTCTTAGCCATCAATGGACTCATTTAAAACTCTTTACTTGACCCATGGGAGTGAACATCCTCAACCGTAAGGGATCGCCACCACCACCACCAATTACTTTTGTCCTAACTCACCACGTGTCATCATAAAAAAATATACCT
Organism: Crocodylus siamensis; assembly: GCF_052110815.1. NCBI lineage: Eukaryota > Metazoa > Chordata > Crocodylia > Crocodylidae > Crocodylus > Crocodylus siamensis. The sequence goes on from NC_143399.1 coordinate 172,700,198, forward strand.
AAACCTAGAAAATGCTGTATACAAGAAGAATGATACAAAACTCTTCTGTTTTCACATTTTCTTGCTAAACAGGTTGCATTAATAAACATTTGGAAAACCACAGGTGTCAACTGGTTGGTAACACAACCTCCAGGAAACATTAGTCAGGCAGAACATCGGAAGTACCAGAGAGCTGAAAATGCTCTCGTAGAAGACTCTAAAGACTAGTTCCTTTACAAATCTCAGTATGCACCCCAGGGTGCTGAAGGAGCTGGCGAGCATCATAGCCCAGCCCCTGGCATGGATCTTTGAAAACTCCTGGTGCTCTGGTGTAGTGCCCGAAGACTGGAAGAAGGTCAATGTGGTGCTGATCTTCAAGAAAGGGAGGAGAGTGGATCCGGCTAACTACAGGCCCATTAGCCTGACTTCTATCCTGGAGAAGATCTTAGAAAAGTTTATTAAGGAGGCCATCCTTGATGGACTGGCCCAGGCTAACATCCTAAGGGATACCCAGCACGGGTTTGTTGCGGGTAGGTCTTGTTTGACCAATCTCATTTCCTCCTATGACCACGTGACCCATCACCTGGACAAGGGAGAAGAGGTCGATGTCATATATCTTGACTTCAAAAAAGCTTTTGATCTGGTATCCCATGATCACCTCTTGGCCAAACTGGCCAGTTGTGGCCTTGGCTCTACCACGATCCGCTGTCTGGGAAATTGGCTCCATGGTCGGACCCAGAGGGTTGTGACTGATGGCAGTCACTCATCGTGGTGCCCTGTGACCAGTGGGGTCCCTCAAGGCTCTGTCCTGGGACCCATACTGTTCAACATCTTCATTAACGATGTGGACATTGGAGTCAGGAGTGGACTGGCCAAGTTTGCCGATGACACCAAACTTTGGGGCAAAGCATCCACGCCAGAAGATAGGCGGGTGATCCAGGCTGACCTGGACAAGCTCAGCAAATGGGCAGACGAGAACCTCATGGTGTTTAACACTGAAAAATGCAAGGTTCTTCACCTTGGGAGGAAAAACCTGCAGCATCCTTATAGGCTCGGCAGTGCTACATTGGATAGCACTACAGAAGAAAGAGACTTGGGGGTCATCATTGACCACAAGATGAACATGAGCCTGCAATGCGATGCTGCGGCTAATAAAGTGACCAAAATGCTGGCTTGCATCCATAGATGCTTCTCGAGCAAATCCCAGGACGTCATTCTCCCCTTGTACTCGGCCTTGGTGAGGCCGCAGCTGGAGTACTGCGTCCAGTTTTGGGCTCCACAATTCAAAAAGGATGTGGAGAAGCTTGAGAGAGTCCAGAGGAGAGCCACGCGCATGATCAGAGGTCAGGAAAACAGATCTTACGATGACAGGCTGAGAGCCATGGGACTCTTTAGCCTGGAAAAGCGTAGGCTGAGGGGTGATCTGATGGCCACCTATAAGTTTATCAGGGGTGACCACCAGGATCTGGGGGAACATCTGTTCACCAGAGCACCCCGAGGGATGACGAGGTCGAACGGTCACAAACTCCTGCAAGACCGTTTCAGGCTGGACATAAGGAAGAATTTCTTTACTGTCTGAGCCCCCAAGATCTGGAACAGTCTGCCAGCGGAGGTGGTTCAAGCACCTACATTGAACACCTTCAAGAGTAAATTGGATGCTTATGTTGCTGGGATCCTATGACCCCAGCTGACTTCCTGCCCTTTGGGCAGGGGGCTGGACTCGATGATCTCCCGAGGTCCCTTCCAGCCCTGATGTCTATGAAATCTATGAAATCCACATCAACCTGCCAATGCATTTGACTATACTCTTCCTCTTGATACTCTCATTTTTCCTCACTTTGCTTCCATGTGTGAATCTTCTCTTTGTACTGTTCCTGACTATGTGCTCCACCCAGGACATTCTTTGCATGATTCTTCCATCTCCTCTCTAAGTTTTGGTGGAAGTCCATAGGGCTCTGTCCTTAGTCTCCTTTGTTTTCTCCCTCTACAACTTACCCATCCTATCTGCAAACAAAAATTAAAATACCACTGTCTATGCAGATGATTTTTGCACCTTGCTACTCAAGACTGGTCTCTTTCTGTCCAAACTAAAATCTCAGCCTGCCTCTGTGACATCTTCTCATGGATGCCCAACTATCAAGTTAAACTTGATATGGCTAACACACAGCTCTAAATTTTCCCTGATCACCTTTCTTTTCCTTCACTATGGACAACATTCCTTTCTGCTTATAACTCAGGTTCATAACCTGGGCATTATCTTTGACTTTTGACTTGCATCTTTCCTAGGTCCTCACACACAGACTATGTCAGAGGCTCATGAAATCTTTCAGCAAAACACCTTTAAGTTTTGACCTTTTCTATCCCTCCATGTAGGTAAAATTCTTGTCATCTATGCCTTGATAACTGAAACATATTTTTCTCTGATATTAACAAATATAATCTTGCCCCATTTATACCTATCCCGAGTCTGATTACAAAAGTAATTTTCCTAGCATGTTGTCTAGACAATGTCATTCCACTGTTTGTAAATGTCATTCCAAAACATCCCCCTCCTGTTTCACATCAAACCAACTGTCTTAATTTTCAAGCACTTCACAGTGTATTCCCATTCTCTCTCTCATCATTCTCATACACTACTGAAAGGCCCGCTGCCATCTCAGATCATTCCATGAGGGTAGCCTCCATTGCTATGCCTCCTGCTACCAAGGAAGGCAGCTCCCCCCGCCCCCCCTTCCAATCCAAAACACCCATAATGAAGACCATCACCTACAATTTTGACCAATATTGTCCCTTTGTTTCTTTATACACCATAATCCATATTATCTATTGCCCATTTAGGGCAAGAGCACATGATATAGTTACTACAAAGTATAAGAGTATGTCACCTGTTTTTCAGTAATTGCCTGCATGAGTACTGGCTCCATGACAGATGAAAGCTAAACTATGGTAGCTTAGCCTTCAGTGGAAGAGCCCCAGTAAGCACAGTCCAGCATGCAACTGGCCAGAATTGTTTTGGAAGTTCAGAACTGAATTTGTAGCCCTGATCATTGGAAAGCTTAATGAACATGCTCCAAGGTTCAGACTCCCTCAATTCCAAGTCTTCAATGAGAGTAACAGTGCTCACTTCTCACCTAAATCAAGTTTTTTGTAATAAACTTCACTGTTTACTTAACATACAAGCCATGACTTGGGATTCACATGAAAAGGTGGCATTGTGCACTAAACGAAAATGCAATGAGGCTTCAAAAATAAAAGATGAGACAATTTGATAGCGGAGACCAATCTGAGGTCATGTTAAGAGGGGCACTGGGAATCATGGAGCAGAGGAATGATGAGAGGGTAATAACTGGCAGAGCATAAAATTAGCTAGGAAATGAGGAGTGGATAAGGTTTTACTTGACACAGATATGCTAGCATGACTTTTTGCCATGCAAAGGAGAAGCAGCAGATTAAATGAAATGAAGCAGTGTAATGTGCTGATGTGACAATATACAGATGCAAAGTATATAAGAAATAAGCAAAAAAAGTGTGGGAAACTAAAGGACAGAGAAACCTGGTAGGCTCATTGATTTAAAATGTATTCTATATGGGAATAGGAGAAGCAAAAAGAGTGATACATCTCCTAGTATATCTACATTACTAATATACTGAATTTTAAAAAAATGGTGTAGAATATTTTGATGAGGATTCCAGGAATGAAAAATAAAGGCAATGCCACAGCAAGCACTGATAAAGGCCTCTAGGGCTGCAGGACAACAAAATTATACTTGGAAAGAGAAGGTCCATATATGCGAATGCAGGCAAGGAACAGCTCAGATCATCTCATCTGACTTGAGTTTGAAATAGGATAAGGCTCAAAGAAGAATATTTTTGGCTTCACATACAAAACTATTAAAAGACAGAGGCGATAACTTTAGTTCCTTTTCAGAAAGTCATTAAAAAACTGGAATTTAAGCGAAAGCAACAGAAAGGCTCAGGGAGCTCCTAGGATTGATTTATGAAAAAAAATTAAAAGTGCTAAATATATACAGTCTGACTAAGCAACTGCTAAAACAGGAGGATAGTGAGAGAGAGAGACATATCTATAAATATTTTAGGAGTGCAAACACCATGGGCATATCCTGCTCCAGTCCCTGAACAGACACAGAGGCTGAGTAGCTCAGAAATACTGCATGTTAAGTTTTAGTATTACACAATGGCAATGTGATTAAATTGAATTTTTTTGAGTCGGGGGGGAATATTTTTATTGACATTTGCTGTGGCTCCAACTGATGTTTTCTTGAAGTTTGAAAATGAAAAGTTTGAAAAAGGAATTGAAGAAAGGTGGGTAATTCTGACACTGTCACATGCCTGGGGAAGGTTGACAAAGGTATAAACAGTGATGCCCACAGTATTATCTTGTTCATCCCTTAATGTTGTGGCACGCTCCCAAGCACAAGAAAAGCCTCTGAGGCACTAGATGTTTTCAGTGGATTTTCCCGACTTTAAGAATTAAGAGAATAAACTCTCAGCAATATAAGACAATATAATAAATCAGTTCCTGAGAGATGAGAGATAGGAATCAAGGTGAACAGAATACAAGCGACCCTTGCCATTCACAGGGGATATGTTCTCATATCCCCTGTGAATGGCAAAATGTGCAAATAAGGCACTGCATTCATGAACTCAGTGCCACTGGCAACTGGGGAAGGGGGCACGGCTGCTCTGGCAACAGCAGGAGTGGGAGCCCAGCAGCGGCAAGCGTGGAGCTCCCAAGAAGCTCCTTTAAGTGTATTTAAGGAGCGTGTTCGACATTCGCAAATATTTGAAACCACAAATGCTGAACCTCTGAATAGTGAAGGTTTCTTGTATAAAATAAAAATCTACCAGCCATGGAGCCATTTGTGAATTTTGCACCCTTCCTTTCCTTTATTCCATAGACTATTACTATATCTTTCACTAAATTCATCTCTATTTTTAATCACAATTTGTATTATATTATTTACTTGACATTTGTAATAGGAGTTGCCTTGTTTCCCTATCACCTGCCATCTAATACTTCACTATTTCTTTTCTTCTCTAGGTTTCCAACACTCCTATTGTTATCCTGTACCATTTATCTTCCCTCCATCCCCATCTCTCTCATTATAAATAATAATGCCTGGCTCTTACAGCAGTAAATTTCAAAGCACTTTGCAGGTAAGGAAAATCTCTTTTCCCCATGTTATTGATGGTGAACCAGAGGCACAGAGTAGTGAAATTCCCCTCTCTTTCTTAGGGGCTAAGTACAGACAGTCAAAAACTCGAGGCTGAATTAATTCAGTCTTCACAGGTTAGTCTAAACTGCGTAGATTGAACCAATAAACAAGTGAGCAGACATTCACTCCTGATTCTGGAAATGCAGCCACATGCCTGCAATGGCGCAAGCCAGATGCCCGGGGAAGGGCACTAGAGCACACTCTGTTCTCAGCTGGAGCAGACAGCTTGGGCCAAGGCTAACCACCCACCCTGTGAGGGAGGTGCAAAGCATCCTGTGATGCTGGGGGACTGTACGTTAACTTGAATCTGGAGATAATCTGGGACAGAAGTTCAATAAACTGATTTAACCTAAACCAGTTAAGGCTGATTCTACATCCATCCAGGTTTAACTTTAACTACTTTCAGCCATTTTGAAAGCAGTTTGTGTGCGTTTATATGTAATTTCTGTCCCTATACTAAATGTCTCATATCGCCTTTTCTTCTTTCATCCTGGGGTCACAAGAGGGCTCCCTACCCATATCCACCTTTTTACCCCTTTAAAAATATTTTTCCATAAAGTTTCTCTCTTAAGTCTCATTTCTCTGTGTTCTAGCTCCAGTGCTTGGCTTGCAAGGTCACCACTTAGTCCACATTACCCTTCTCCTCCATCCAAGGTCCATTCAGGACTGCAGACAGCACTACTGCTACCTGTGAGAATACAGGTATCTGCTTCCTTTCATTTTTGAGAGGTGGCTGCTACTGGCCAGACTAAAATGACACAGTTGTATTGAAATAGTTAGAAATCAAGTAGCAACAGCATAAAGGCAAGAAAGGCCAGAAAGTGCATGCATTTTTGACAGACCCACCAGTTTGGGGTTTTAAGCAGCAATATGCACCTAGCTCTGGGGTGGGCAATTATTTTAGCTGGAGGGCCACTTAATGAGTTTTGGTGACATGTTGAGGGCCATAATGGTAGCCCCACCTCTTGATGGGTGCCCCAACCCCTGGTCGCCATATTGGGAACAGAATCCAGCCCCTTAACCCCTGACATTTGCCACCAGAACTCCCTGCCCTAGCTCCCAAAAATACTCCTTTTGGGAAGCAGGGGGAGTTGCCATCTTGGAACCAGAAAAAAAACCAAATCATAATACTAAAAGTCAAACATCTGCTATAACGTATTTTATTTCAAAAAATATTTTTGTCCTGATTTGTGTGCACTTGCATAGTCTATATACAGGTAATTGCATAATAGGTCAAAAATAATCTTACTCTTGTATATTGTGTGTGTGGGATGTGGCTGGGGGGTGAGGGTATGTGGATGGGGGGGTGTGGGGGGGTATGTGTGAGGGTTTGTGAGGGAGTGTGGCTGTGTGGTGGGTGTTGTAGGGCATGCTGGGAGGTGTGGGCATGTGTATATGTGAGGGGATTGTGGGCAGGATGTGGGTGTGTGTGAGGTTTGCCAGGCATGAGGGAGGGTGAGGAGTGTGGGGACTCCCCATGAACCCTCTCAGGGAGCCCCATTCCCTGCTTCCCAGCAGAGTCCCATGAGCTGCACATAGAATCAGGGAGCAAGGAAAGTAGCTGACTCCATTGTGCAGGACTTTCTCCCAGTGGCTTTTGAGTCCCCAGAGCTGCACAAGCCCCACAAAATAGAGACGGATCAGCCTGGCTCCACTCCATGCTGCCACATGCAGCTCCCAGTACTGCTGGGCAGCTACACCTATGTAGGCCATAAGCAACCCAAGGGCCTGCTGCCTGTTGCTGCTGCCACTGATGGTGGGGGCTGTGCACCGTGGTGAGGTATATGGGGGTGGTTCCCACACCCTTACAGCCTCCCTCACACCCCACACACACATACTCTGCCCACCTGAGCTCTGTGCTCCCACTGTCCTGCTGGGCATGGGCCGTAAGTTCCACACTCCTGCCAGCCCCACACTCCACATTCCCACCCAGCTGCAAATTCCCTACCTGGTGCCCAAAGCAAACACTGCAGCAGGGACAGGAGGAGCTGCTGGAGGTCATGGAAGCTGAGTAGATCCTGTGGCGGCTATAGCAGTGGCAGCAACAGCCCCATCCAGAATCTGTGCATGCTATCCAGGACTGGGGACAGGGTCCTCCTATGCATGAGGATGGAAGTGAAGCATGCAGGCTGGGTGGGGGTACAATTAATTGGTGGGCACCCGTGGGCCATATGAAACTGGCTGGCAGGCTGCATCCAGCCTGCAGGCCATATTTTGCCCACCCCAATCTAGCTTATTCCTTAAGACCACTGTAAATTTTACAAGGTGTTTGTTACTACGTTTATTCCCTGTCATGTAGGTAAATGACCAGCAAGGCATGATGAATGACTTCTAAAGGAGTCACCCGTGGCCAGAAGAGATTACAGAGACACAAACTAATGCCAGCAAGTGAATTGAGTGAAAATACCACCTTCCCACTTCCCGCAAAGGAAAAATTAAATTAAAAAATCACAGATTGTAAACTCTTGAGGATATAGTAACTGTCTTTTATATTGTACCTTCCAGGGGGTCCTAGTACCTCATGAAACAACAATAGAAGAGAGCAACGTTCCACCAGTGATTTTTTGCTGGTGGATGAGAGTCTGACTCTAAGAAAGTACCTTTTTGTTACTTGTCATTTATCCAGTTATTTTGTTTGAATCAATCAAAATATCAGTTGCTTTATTGAAATCTAAAATGTGATACATCGAATGCCTTTCCTTTCAACAATTTCTCATTTGTAGTTCCTTTAGGAAAGCTGTCAGATGCATTTTCCGTATCTTAATTTTCACCTGGGTTTTCTGCATATTATTATAAATCCTTTACAGAAGATTTTAGCTGTTGGCTCCTGTGATAATTTAGGAAATTGCTCTACGTACAATTTATGAGTTTTCACTGATGTTATGAAGTGGCTGAATTGCTGAATAGCTCAATACATGCAGAGTTAGTCATATGCTATCAAGACTGTCATGTCTCCCCTAATGCAGGAGTGAAGGAGAATTGTAAACCTTGATGAATACCCATTCACCTAGGACACTATTTTTCTCTAAACTCTCTGCAGTAGACTGGATTTGCAGGGAGAACAAAGAAGCCACATGTAATCAGTGGCTCTTTGGCTCTTTAGAAGAACAGAGTCTAAGAGAATTGGGGGAATTCTGAGACACAGGAAGCTTGAGTAGGAATGAGGAACAGAAGAATGTGTTAGCATAGCAGCAAGAGTACTTCTTGTACTATCGACTGTAAGGAGCAATTGGTTCTTGGAACACTTACAAAACCTGTGGGTCTGTTTGCTTCTGTGTGCCCTGTAAAGGTGAACCATGAAGCAGAGCTTTGGGTAAGAGTGTGTTTAAGCGCTACTACAGAGTCTGGGGGAATGGGTTCAGCACTGGTACAGGAAAATGGACAGGGAGCCTACGCTCAGGAAGCACATTACAGAGGTGCAGAAAAGAGCCAATGCTGCAGCCTACTCAGACCAAGAGAAGGCAACTGGTGCACAGGACCTGTGCAAGGCCCAAGCACAACAGGATGATGAGTGTCCAATAGGCAGAGCTGCATCAGGGCTATGGCAGCTCCCTTTTTATAAGCTTGAATAGTTTGTCGAAAATAGAATCAGGTTATTTGGTGGGGACTTGCATAGTTTTTCTTTCCTACCTTGCTTAACACCAGGGCGCAGACCAAATTTCACTATTCTAGCCATCAGGTCTCACATTTCTTTGCTTCTGCATTTTTGTCACATGGATTTTTCAATTTATATTTTTATTCAGATACCATGATTGCATTTTAGCAGCCTTATTCTGCTCTGTATATCTTCTGCTACTCCTTGCTGGAACCTTTGCTTCAGAAAAACCTTTGATTATATGCATAATTTTTTAATGCTTACATTTACCTTTAAGCAAATTTAAGAACTCTGCTGAATAACTACAAACTAAAGCACTTATTTAAAGGTATGTGCACCTATGTACTTTTCTGAATTGGGGCCTCAGTGTGGTAAAATGCAGAGTGGGCTCACACATCCAATAATACAGTCATTGTTTTAACACATAGGTTCTCTCTCTTTCACTCCCTCATTTGCCATTGCTTGAATGTTTGCATACAGTACATATTCATACCACTGCTTTTTGAACCTTCCATGCATTTCCTGAATAGGCTGTGCCTTTCTGTTAGAAAAGGTAACCTTCCTACTGAGAATTCTCTCCATGTACCAATCAAGTATAGAATTTTGAGACATCCTGGTTAATCAAGTCAATAAAGATCGTCTATGGTTTATGTACTTTGGGTCATACTTTGAGTCATTTTATTTTAAACTGGATATATTTATCTTAACCAGGACAAATATTTATAACAATAACAATTAATTTAATTTGCTGTCTTGTTCTACTTAAAACCTTTAAAAAATTATATATTTTCTTGCATTTCAAGGTTGATGCAATCTAATCATTTGCTTTGAACTGGAGCAATATATCAGTCTCAAATCACTGTGTTAAGATTCCTAAATTTCTACTCCTAAATGCCAATATACCAGACAAACTCTACCATGAAAAGCAAGACAATGTTCCTGGATTTTTAAATGCCATCCCTGATTACAGTTCTTAGCATTTGAGATCTAACCTTGCAATGCCTGCTCACCTGAAGAATTTTTATTCATGTAAAGCAGGAGCAGGCAAAATATGACTTGCAGGCCTGATCCAGCCCACGAACTAACTGAATCCAGCCTGTGGGCAGGCAGCCAGCAACTGACTGTATCTACCTCATGGCTGACCCTACAGCACTCCACACAGGGCAGAGCCCCAACTGCTCCCACCTGGGCAGCTCGCGCCTTGTTCCTGCTGGCCCCAACCCTTGCCCTGGCCCTGGCACTAGTACATGCACATATTCCCAGCAGGGCTGCTCCTGGTGCAGCCTCCAGGTACAGCTCAGCTCCCCCTGCCACCTCCTGCTCCTGCTGTGTCACTCTGGGCATCAGGTAATACAGGATAAGGTGACGGCTGTGAGGATGCATGCTGGGCACCACATGCCCAGCCAGGTCGGAGAAAACTGAAGCCAGGCAGCTTCTGTCCCAGTATGCAGAGCTCCAGCTTCAGGTCCCAACCACCTTCCCACTCCGCCTGGCTGGCGCGATGAGCAACCACCTGCTGGTGGATGAGTGGGTAGTAGGTAGCTGGAGCCCTGTGCAGTGGGGCAGGAGTCATCTGGCTGCAGCATCATCAGCCTCCTGCCCCCACCTGCTTAGCTGGGTATGTGGTGCCTGGCATGTGTCCCCACCACCACTGCCCTTCCCTGCACTACCTGCCACCCAGAGTGGAGCAGCAGAAGCCGGAGGAGGATGATCTGCAGGAGGCAGGGAAAGCCAGGCTGTACGTGGGCTACTGCAGCCACACCAGGAGCAGCACTGCCAGGGAGCTGCATATGTTGGTCAGGGCGAGGGTTGTTGGTGGGTGTGGGCTACCCCAGGTGGAAGTGGGCAGAGTACGGTCCCATGCAGAGCACCGTGGTGGCAGTCTCAGGCCAGATGGGGGGTGAACTACACCTGCACTGCACCACCTAAGCAAGCTCTGCTGCATGCAGCCCCTGCCTCCCACCCCACTCCCTCACCCACAGCCAGCTACCAGAACCTAGCACACGGCCAATCCCCACCCCACACATGCACACCCACCCTCCTCTGTCCCCAGCATGTCTCCCACCCCTCACACTCCATCCCCCCCACAATATATGAGTAAGACTTTATTCTGAGCTATTATGAAATCGCCTCTATATACTACTCAAAAATACATACATCAGGGAAAAATTTTTTTTTTAAATAAAATTAAAATAAGTTATAGCAGATGTTTGACTTTTAGTATATGATTTGGTTTTTATCTATTATTTGTTAAAATTATATCTTCTGAAAAATTTTGCATGTGTGGCTCTCACTAGCTCAACCAAACTCAAGTGGCCCACCAATCAAAATAATTGCCCACCTCAATGTAAAGCATCCTACTGAAAACTGATTAATATACTTTCGGCTGTTGTTACTGTTGGTTGGCTCAAACTGTCACTGGTATGATCAACATGGGCAATTATATATATACATACATATTTGTGCCCAGATGCACCAGAGATCTGGCACATTGGAGGAGACTCGATTAGTCGAGCCTGCTCCACATAGGAGCTGACACTCATGGCGCTGCATGGCTTGCAGTTGTATAAGCAATGAAATGCACATCAGCATGGAAAAAATAGCAGCAGTGCGCTTTTGACCTAAAACACCACCTATGTGTTTTAGTTCAAAAGTGGACCACCGCTACTTTATGCATGCTTTTCAAAGCACCCAGCATTGTGCCACTTACATATGTAAAAATGCCCCATATGTTTCTCTACTGAAAGTAATTAGCCACTATCATTAGAGACAAATCCTAAACCAGGAGAACAGTGATATGAATGGAAGGACTCTACTATCAAATGCAGTATTATGAAATTTTATGTTGCAAAAAAATGTGTTTGTGCTTGGAATTTCAGGGTAAAATAAAAAGCAAAGTTATAAACAGGTGCTGTTAAAAAACTTACTGTTGAAAGCCTGCAATAATTCAGAATGAGTCTTGAAATAAAGGGGTCTATTTTGACTGACATCCTTCACTTTCCAGTTCTGATTTCCATGTGCACCATATTATTATTGGACACTGGTTGTGTTCCAACTGCATCAGTGCTGTTTATTTTTATAGGGGTTCTAATTAACAAGTCTGTAATGCCTTTATTATTATTTGCTTTGGTGTAGAATAAAGGAACCCTAATTAAGGATTTTGCAACCCCAAAGTTCTTACAAGTTATATCTGCTAATGCTGACATTTAACATACCATATTGGATTGTCATTTGCAGTTTTGACCTTGAGTTTCTTTTTTTGCTATGTAAGCAGAAGACTCATTCTCTATATTTCACACTCCCACTCCCCCAAATTTCCATTACAAATACCATTCGTTGTTCTTGGTTCGTATAGCATTTCAAAAAAAGGGACTGTATGGCCTGTTCCCTTAAGAGTAGGCAGCCAGCCCTGCTGAGAAGCTGCAGCTGTGGGAAAGCAGCTGAAAAAGGTGCGCCTCACTGGGAGTTTAAAAACTGCAGAGAGAAGAGAAGGAAGGCAGCAAATTGTGAAGGAATAGATGAGACAGACAGTGTGGGCTGAACCACTGTCTGCAGAGAGTGGCCAGACTACTATGCAAAGGTCATAGCCACAGGGGACTTCTTCTCTCATTGCCTGAGATGGGATCACCAGGTGTTTTGGGTTTGATTTGGTTTGTTTGAGGACTTTGTTTATGGGTATTGACTGGCTGAGGAGCATCTTCGGGAGCAAAAACCCACCTGGATAAGTCCACAGGCAAGGCAACCTCTTTACAGGGAACCGCATTCTGATTGGTGTTTTGGGGAACTTCATGATAGCAAACAATAAGAAAATCATGATTTGTGATCATAAACTCATATTGCATACACACACCTGGAACCAGGATTAAGAATATTATTTTTGGTATGCCTTGACAGTTGGGTACTTGCAACATCAATATTTCTTTAAGATACGATAGTTAACTTGTATAGAATAATAAACAGAAGCAAAGAATGAGATGTTTCTATTCTACTTTTAAAGGCTTTGTGAATTTCCTGGAAACGAAATAAATGTATTGAGATTTGCTTTTCTGACCATACAAAACATTTTTCATTAATTTTGAAGAGAAACCTTCTTGAAACTGAATTTTTATTCCTTCATTCAAGTCTCTACTGAATAAACAATCCCACAAGGTACTTCATACAAGGCATAGGACAATCATTTAATTTAAAATTGGGTTAATTTACATGGGATAATATACAGGTTTAAGACTAGAGGATTTAGCCCATTCATTCCCAAAATGGTGGGAGGTTGATAGTATGTGGGAGGGGGCAGAAATTATCGTTTAGAGCCTTTAAACCATTTGAAATACTAGTGACCACTAAACTGGGCAACAATTAAAAAAAATTAAAATTAGTGACACAATATAAAGATAAAACTAAGTATGTGTCCAAGGGAAACATGAGGGAGGGTAGCTTGAGAGATTTTGTGCCTTTTCACCACAATATCTAATCCCAGTGAAGCACAGTATTATATGATCCTGTTATTATAAAAATGTTATCCAAATGCTTCTTCCACATTCACAGAAGTGGGTATGTGAAGATTTTATTTAGATTATTCAAATACTGAGCTGTCATGCAAGATCAAATACAACTGATATCTCCTATTATCTTCCACATTATTTCATATTTGTTATATGAAGGTACTTGAGAAAAATCTGGCCTGTAGGCTTCATAGCATGCTATTCTCATATTATTAACAGCACAGAAAGCAGTGTAATAATTACCCATTGATAATGCAGGATCTATAAGGTCAATGCAAAACAAGACAATGGATATCAAAAGACAGCACATAGATAGGTGTCATTTCTTTCCTATTCAAAGAAGGACCTTTGCTGTCTGTTACAACATAACTGTCAAACTATTTTTGAATATGTATAACTGTATGAACCAGGTCCCCTGGAACCTGATAGACTACTAGACTACTCCAAATTTACCAGGTATACAAAAATGAATAGCATTGTGTATCATGCATATATGTAACCTATGCAAATACTTATAGTAAGGAATAGTTATCATATTCACAAAAAGAGAAGGAGAAAGAGAGGTATATGGTCAAACATATGTTTGCGTGGAGTAGTTTCCATCATGGGGTATAATGTAGACTGCCTCCTTGTGGTACAGCCTGGATAACACTTAATAATCTACAATTTGGTGATGCTGAACTGTCTTTTGGACCTCATGGCCAGTGATCAAAAAGACAAATGAATATCAACAGATCTTCACAGAATTTTCAGACCTGTAACATTGGGACCAAACTCTGCATCTACCAATTCAATACTGAGGGGATAGCCATAGCCAAAAGTGAATATTTGTCCAAAATTTGGGGAGAAAACTTAATTGATGTTTCCCTTCAAGAATAACATACTGCCAATGATCATCAGCTACAAAATAAGGGGATAATCTCTGGATCCAAACTGGTTACATCTATTCATCATTCTACCTATGGTGTGGCAATTTATGTTAAAAATATCATTGACAAATATAAAGTCATACCAACAAGCTGCACTGAAGACATTTACATAGTATCAGTCCAAATTTCTCACATGACAATATTTGTGTACAAACCACACATGGTTGTATGACCAACCCCTGCCTTACCTCCTTTACATCACCCAAACATCATCCTAGGTTGATTTTAAAAGTCATAGAATCATGGAAAATTAGGGTTGGAAGGGACTTCAGGAGGTTCTCGTACAACTCCCTACTCAAAGCAGAAGCATGCCCAACTAGATCATCCAGCCAAAGCTTTGTCTAGCTGGGTCTTAAATACCTCCAAGGATGGCAATTTCATACCTCTCTGGCACTCGGGAGCCAGGAGCAGCAGGGAGAGGAAGGATCTAGGCACATGTGTGTCCCGCACGGACGTGTGCCCCTTTACCGGACCCGGAGCAGAGGTGAACACAGCAGCAGCAGAGGCAAACACAGCAGCAGTGGGGGCAGCAGCAGCTGAACCCCTAAGGTAAGTGAGGCAGAGGGACCAATGCAGCTGAGCTGGATCCAGAGGGGAAGCCCCCCAGATCCCTCTTAACTGAGCCGGTAGGGAGCCACACGTGAACAGAGAGTGCAAACAGGCGTGTTCTGTAAGAGTGTGCCAGCGTTTGCATCAGCGTTCGCGTCGACGGGCAAGCAGGAAGGGCCAGGAGGGAGACTCCTACTAGTGTGGGGCGAAGGCACCGCACTCAGCCAGAAACAGGCAGCAACTCCTAAGAAGAAGTTGACACGCAGTGCTGCCAGGGCCACTGCCCGGGGGGAGGGGGGGGGGCGCAGCCTTCCTGGGGCTTGTCTGAGGCCTCCACCCAGACAGAGCCCATGGGGGGGCTCGCGTCCCCCCACCCCCTGGCCTGTGGGAGTTGCTCAGCAAGGCCTGGGAGAGCAGGGATTGAGGACCCCCACATCTGTCCTGCAGGCACCCACCCTAGGGCCCTGGAGGCGTAGGTGAGGGAGCTCCAGGAGGAGGTTAGCAGGATGAGGGGAATCAAGGAGGCAGAGAAAGAAAATGACAGCTATTTTTTTTCCCTGCAGGGTTATGCACCCAAGGAAGAAGCACCTTGGGAAGTGCCCTCCACTGCAGAGTGGCAGACAGTCACCTCCAGAACCAGGGCTGCTTGTAACACAGCAGTACCAGTTCCTCCAGTCCAGCTGGAGAACAGGTACGAGGCCCTGGTAACTCTGGAGGAGAAGGAAGGAGAGAAGGAAACTGGGGAGGAGGCAACTCCACACTCTCCATGTTCCGAGCAGGCCGAAGGAGATAAGCAGGCCAGGAGGAAAAAGCGTCGAGTGATCGTCACACAGGTTCATTAGCGGCAGGTCCTGTCAGACCAACATGGTGACCTTATACGACCAGGTCACCAAATCATTAGATGCAGGGGAAGCAGCGGACATAGTTTTCTTGGACTTTTGGAAGGCCTTCGACACTGTCTCTCGTCCCGTTCTCATTAAGAAACTGGGGGACTGTGGTATCGAAACCCACACAGTCAATTGGGTCGCCAACTGGCTGGAGGGCCGCACCCAGAGAGTAGTGGTGGATGGGTCATTTTCAACCTGGAGGGATGTGGGCAGTGGGGTTCCGCAGGGCTCGGTCCTCGGGCTCGCACTGTTCAACATCTTCATCAGTGACTTGGACAAGGGAGTAAAAAGCACCCTGTTCAAATTTGCTGATGACACTAAGATGTGGACATGCTAGAAGGGAGGAATAGGCTGCAATCAGACCTAGACAGGTTACAAGGGTGGGTGGATGACAATAGGATGGGATTCAACACCGACAAATGCAAAGTGACGTACCTGGGGAGGAACAACCGGCACCATACCTACAGGTTGGGGAACTCCCTTCTCATCAGTACAGAGGTGGAAAAGGATCTTGGAGTTATCATTGACTCCAAGATGAACATGGGCCAGCAGTGTGGGGATGCAGTTAGAAAGGTCAACCATACCTTGTCATGCATCCACAGATGCATCTCAAGCAGGTCCAAGGAGGTGATGCTCCCCCTCTATGCAGCACTATAGTCAGGCCGCAGCCGGAGTACTGCATCCAGTTCTGGGCGCCGCACTTCAAGAGGGATGTGGACAACATGGTGAGGTCCAGAGGAGGGCCACTCGCATGATCAGGAAGAACCAGAGCAGGCCCTATGAGGAAAGGCTACGGGACCTGAATCTGTTCAGCCTCCACAAGAGAGGGCTGAGGGGGGATTTAGTGGCCTGTTACAAACTAGTGAGGGGGGATCAGCAGGCACTGGGGAAGTCTCTGTTCCCCCGAGCACTACCAGGAGTGGCCAGGAATAACAGTCACACAAGCTGGCAGAGGGTAGATTTAGGCTAGATATCAGGAGGTGCTACTTCACGGTCAGGGCAGCTAGGATCTGGAACCAACTTCCAAGAGAAGTGGTTCTGGCTCCTACCCTGGGGGTCTTTAAGAGGAAGCTAGATGTACACCTTGCTGGTGTCATTTGACCCCAGTACTCTTTCCTGCCATGGCAGGAGGTCGGACTAGATGATCTACTCGGGTCCCTTCCGACCCTAGAAACTATGAAACTATAACTTTTTCCAGTGTTTTACTACCCTCCTAGTGAGAAAATTCATCCAAATATCTAAACTAAACTTCTCTTGATGCAACTTGAGACAATTGCTCCTTGTTCTGTCATCTGCCACCACTGAGAACAGTCTAGCTCCATCCTCCTTCAAAACCCCCTTCAGTTAGTTGAAGGCTGCTATTAAATACCCTCTCTGTCTTCTCTTCTCTAGACTAAATAAACCCAGTTCCCTCAGCCTTTCCTCATAAGTCATGTCCCCCAAAGCCCTCACCATCTTTGTTGTCCCCGCTGGACTCTCTCCAATTTGTCCAGATCCTTTCTGTAGTGGGGGGCCCAAAACTAGTCAACACAGTCTATGGGGATATCACTGTGTCACAGGGTCAGACCAGGGGGAAGTCTCAGGCAGAGGCAGACTCCTGATCAAAGAAAAAAAAAAACCTGCTGCAGGGGCCCAGGGGAGCAAAGAGGCATGCCGCAGAAAACCGCCAAAGTGGTTTGTTAGTTGCACCCATCTCCAGCTGGGGCCGGGTGACACAACAAGGAGGCATCACCCAGTGAAGATAAAATTCAGCCCAGAAAGCATGGGAAAGGGGATGCTGAGGGATGGAGGACCAGCGGGGAACCACTGGATGGAGAGTGTCCTACCACCTCAAATTGGCATTGCAGCAGCTGCAGGAGCTGTAGAGGATCCCCGAGCTGGGGAAGTCCAGCAGGGAGGCCAGCAGCAGCAGTAGCAGTGGCAGAGGCAGCAGGAGCTGCAAAAGATCCCTGTGCCGGAGAAAACTGGCGGGGATAGAAGACGCCAGCAGGGAAGCCGGCAGTGGCAGCAGCAGAAACTACAGGGAATTCCCATGCCGGAGAACCCTGGTAGGGATCAAAAGAGCCAACAGGGAGAGCCAGCATGGGAGCACTAATAAGAGGCAAAGGGGGCTGCAGCCACAGGGCAGAGGTGGGTCCTGGATGGGAAGAAGGAGACCCCAGCTGGGGTGAAGGCATGGACCCTGAGGGTATGTTTACTTAGGGATGGTAGGGGACCAAGAGAATACAGGATGCTTCCTGTGATTCCCCCTGGTCCATTTTGCCCTTCTCCATCTCATTGTTCTTGTAGTTGGGGTATCAGTTTTGTTTTTCACGTCGGGTTGTTTCTGAGGCTTGGGGCTTTATGTTGGTGAAGGTATTTTGATTGTGTTTCCCTTTTTTGGGGTGTTCTATTTTAGTTCAGTTCCCTGTCTAGTGCAGGTTAGCGTAGCCCTCCATCCCAGGCCAGGGTAGCAGTGACCCCGGTCGAAGGTGGGAAAGAGACCACAAGAGAGCTCATGGAGGAACAGTGACATCTCCCATAGATAGTGCTGGGCATCGGAAGGGACATCTCCAAAGGCAGCGAGTCACCAGACCCTCTGGGTCCAGTCAGAGCCCTAGGTGAGGAAGGACGTGGGGACCAGGAAGATATCAACAGGGAATAGCCACTGAAGATCTGGAGGCCTATATAGAAGGTTGGTGTATGGCTGGGGTGTAGGGGAGGTTGGAGCCCTGGAGACATCCACTAAGACACATGTCCACTCTGGAGGCATCCTCAAAGGGGACCCCCTTCACTGAGAGACCATCCAAAGTCATGGCAAGCGAGTTTGGGGGACACCTCAAAGGTAATTCAGTACTCTCTGGGGTCTACACAAGGCTCCCTGGTGAACAAGGTCAGCTGCTCAGGCAAAGGTGGCTCGTGAGAAAGCCTTTGAGTGAAGACAAGCACACACCACAATGACCATGTAATAGTAACAGCTTTGCTAAGAGCAAAAGTTTTGCATGCTGATTCCATAGGAGGCTGGTGAAGCAGCACATAGCCTTCTGTTCTGTGAGAGTGACTGAACCATGAACCTAGATAGTAGAATGTTGTGATACAGTGGAATGTGGTAAACACCAGGTGCACTGGATCACGACTCGTTCCCATTTTCCTAGCTTGAGATAACATTGTTTACTTCAGACTATATAAGCTGTATATTCTTAAGTTACTACAGGTTCCTCCACTCTGGCAAGAGTCCTGATTTGCACGGAGCCCTGGCACAGGCTATCGCATCCCTGGGATCGGGACACTCCAGGGCCAGGAGAACCATGCGGTATAGCGGCTGCTGCCTAAGGTCTATGTGAGGTGACTGTCTTCTCTGCTCTGTTCTATCACCTACCCCTGCGAGTATCCTTAAATAAAGCTTTGCAAGGGTCAAAACAACCGTGAGTACGACCTTTGTTCAAGCATGGAGAATCTGCTGAACCCAGTAGTTCATTCCAAGATGGACGAAAAAGGGCTTAAACTACTAGATTGGATGGAGGGCGAGGACCTTGTATTAGTTTACAATGCAAAAGACAGAGCTACGTTCCACTCAGCCTGCTGGCAACAAGATTATATACCTGATTTGTGTTCCAAGATGCAGAACTGGGAAGAGCAGTCAGCCAGGTCTGACCGCTCATGTAGGTTCTTAGAGTGCAGGACCTCCATCTAACCCAGGAGGTGCACAGCCCCACCAGGGGAGATGCCTTGTTGGACCTAGTGCTGGCCACGGGTGATGACCTGGTGAGGGGGCTGCGGGTGCTCGACCACCTGGGCAACAGTGATCATCGCCTGCTGGAATTCACCATCCAGTGCAAGGTGGCAAAGGCCTGCAGTAAGGCAGCAACCCTAGATTTCAGGAGGGCAAACTTCAACATGTTAAGGAGGATAGTTGGGAAAGAGTTGAGGTCCCATAAGGGGAGGGGAGCCAGCTCTCCAAGGAGAGTGGTCACTCCTTAAGAAGACGATCCTCCAAGCCCAAAAGAAGGTAATCCCAATGAGGATCAAAGGGAGCAGGAGGGCACACAAGCCTCCATGGCTCACCAAAAGCATCTGGAAATGTCTCTTTGCTAAAAAGGAGGTGTACGCCCGATGGAAAGAAGGGGACATCACCAGGGATGACTGTACTGCAGTTGCTCGGGGATGTAGAGGGGCAGTCAGGAAGGCCAAGGCAGAGATGGAATTACGTCTAGCTTCCCAGATTAAGGACAATAAGAAGTCCTTCTTTAAATACACAGGGGGTAAAAAGAAGGTTCCGGGTAATGTGGGGCCCCTGCAGGACACGTTGGGAAATTTGGTCTTCACACCAGACGACAAAGCTAACATGTTTAATGATTTCTTTGCCTCCATCTTCCTAAGTAGGGACCAGAACAGTCACCTCCTTGCTGGGCTCCCCTCAGGGGTGGCAGACCTGGGCCAAGGTTTAGTGAGGAACTAGTTAGGGAACTTCTGGAGGGACTGGACGCATTCAAGTCAGCTGGTTCGGATGATCTCCACCCTAGAGTTCTAAAGGAACTGGCTGAGGTCATTGCAAGTCCCCTGGCACAACTTTATGAGCACTCTGGTGAGGTGGGCTCTGGTGAGGTACCGGAGGACTGGAAGAGGGCCAACGTGGTCCCCATCTTCAAAAAAGGCAGGAAGGAGGACCCGGGAAACTATAGGCCGGTTAGTCTTACCTCGATCCTAGGCAAGCTGTTTGAGAAAATTAGTCTGGCACACATCCACGAGGGGCCAGCAGGGGATTGCATGCTTAGGGGCAACCAGCACGGGTTCATCAGTGGCAGGTCCTGTCAGACCAACCTGGTGGCCTTTTACGATCAGATCACCAAATCATTAGATGCAGGGGTAGCAGTGGATATAGTCTTCCTGGACTTCCGAAAGGCTTTCGACACTGTCTCTCACCCCGTTCTCATTAAGAAACTGGGGGGCTGTGGTGTAGACACCCACACAGTCAAATGGGTCGCCAACTGGCTAGAGGGCTGCACCCAGAGGGTGGTAGTGGATGGGTCCTTCTCAACCTGGAAGGACGTGGGCAGTGGGGTTCCGCAGGGCTTGGTCCCCGGGCCCGCACTGTTCAACATCTTCATCAGTGACTTGGACGAGGGGGTAAAAAGCACCCTGTTCAAATTTGCTGATGACATTAAGATGTGGGGGGATGTGGGCACACTAGAAGGAAGCAATAGGCTACAATCGGACCTAGACAGGTTACAAGGGTGGGTGGATGAGAATAGGATGGGTTTCAACACAGACAAGTGCAAAGTGATGCACCTGGGGAGGAACAACTGGCACCATACCTACAGGCTGCGGAACTCCCCTCTTGTCAGCACAGAGGCGGAAAAGAATCTTGGAGTCATCATTGATGCCCAGATGAACATGGGCTGGCAGTGTGGGGATGCAGTCAGGAAGGCCAAACGTACCTTGTCATGCATCCACAGATGCATCTCAAGCAAGTCCAGGGAGGTGATCCTCCCCCTCTATGCAGCACTGGTCAGGCCACACCTGGAGTACTGCATCCAGTTCTGGGCGCCGCACTTCAAGAGAGATGTGGACAGCATCGAAAGGGTCCAGAGGAGGGTCACTCACATGATCAGGGGACAGCAGGGCAGGCCCTATGAGGAGGGGCTACGGGACCTGAACATGTTCAGCCTCCACAAGAGAAGGTTGAGGAGGGTTTTTGTGGCCTGTTATAAACTAGTCAGGGGGGGATCAGCAGGCACTGGGGGAGTCCCTGTTCCCCCCGAGCACTACCAGGAGTGACCAGGAATAACAGTCACAAGCTGGCAGAGGGTAGATTTAGGCCAGAAATCAGGAGGCGCTACTTCACGGTCAGGGCAGCTAGGATCTGGAACCAAGTTCCAAGAGAATTGGTGCAGGCTCCTACTCCCGGGTTCTTTAAGACAGGGCTAGACAATCACCTTGCTGGGGTTGTTTGACCCCAGTACTCTTTCCTGCCATGGCAGGGGGTCAGACTAGATGATCTGCAAGACCTCTTCAGGCTGGACATAAGGAAGAATTTCTTTACTGTCCGAGCCCCCAAGGTCTGGAACAGTCTGCCAGCGGAGGTGGTTCAAGCACCTACATTGAACACCTTCAAGAGTAAATTGGATGCTTACCTTGCTGGGATCCTATGACCCCAGCTGACTTCCTGCCCTTTGGGCAGGGGGCTGGACTCGATCTCTCAAGGTCCCTTCCAGCCCTGATGCCTATGAAATCTATTCAGGTCCCTTCTGACCCTAGAAACTATGAAACTATGAAACTCCTAACACAGCCCTCCTATACACTGCAAAGTTCTTGACAGCTTTCCACACAAGTCAACATAGGCCAATTTTATATACAGTTGGAATTTAAATTCCAATTGTCAAATCTGTTCCAAAGCCCAGGTGGAACTTTAATAAAGCTGATTGGATCTCTTTTGCTAAACAAACTAACTTTAATATAAGATGAATAAAGCACACAAGTGAAAATTATGTGAGACTTGTGGGTGTAATAAAATGAGTGGCTAAGAGATGTATCCCAAGAGGATTTAGAAAAAAGTTTCAACCATTGACCTTGGTTTTTAATCCAGGAGAAAAGTGAGATTTTTTTTTTTTTTAAAGAAATAGCTTAATTCTTCAGAATCAATAACTACTTGTCTAGGTAACAGCCTGACAAGCACACTTAACAGAGTCTACAGGATAGAACCTTCTCTCTTGAGCACTTTAGAAAGTTCACAGAAAAGAATCCTTTTGCTCTGAACTTTCCAAGCTCCAGAACACCTTTCCAAGCATCCTTCCTCCTGAACAGCTTTGAAGCCTATAGATTAGGCTTCCCACGTGCATTTAAATATGCAACACACACAAAACTAAGTCCTTACTATGTTATGAAATTTAGACCCCCTCTGCCTCACATTCCATTCAACAGAAATATTACCACTAACTTGAATGGGAACTGAATAGTGACCTTTAAATACTTAGAGTAAACTTTGTTGTCAGAGCATGAGATGACCTCACCAGAGACGACCCAAGCAGGGTGCAGGGTCTGGAGCCTATGTGGGGCCCCGCCCCTGGCCACAAGAAAGCTGGCAACAGATTTGGCAGCAAGGCGGGGGGGGAGGCAGGGTGTCAAGAAGCCGGACATGCCAGATTCGGCAGCAGGGGGGAGGGGTATCGGTTGGCCGGGCGGCCATGAAGCTGGCAGTAGTGCAGAGTCACCGCAGCCACTCCTCCTAGCTCCGCAGGACCCCCCAAGGGGGGGTGGTCACCCTGATTCCACCCCCAAGGACAGCTCTGCCCCTCACCCCCTCAGTAAGAGAAGAGTGAATCCACTATTACAAGTAGTCATGTCAAGGCGAGTGACACTGCTACCTGGCTTCTACCAGAACTTAAGTGATGGTTTCATCAACCCTGGCCATTCCCCACCACTTTGTGCTAGAGCACAGGGGTACTTTGATTTTGCATGCAACTTTACCCTTTGGAACAGAATGGGAATGTTATTATTATCATTTTAATGTTACTACTATTTTTTTTAGAGAATAATGGATACTTGCAGCTGATTAAACTCAATAACCAGTGACCATGGGTGGTAGGCTCTGTAAGAAAATTTCTGTAGTTTACATATTTTTGTGCATTTAAGACACAAATTTGTGCACCTTTTGTAAAAAGTAAAATATCTCAGCTATTTTTAAAATGGTCACATACATTTAATATAAGGCCACTGTGGCTGCTTCCTATTTTTTTTTACCTTACGAGTAGTTATATAATCCCACCTAAGCCTGTTCTTTTCTCATTATAAAGTCTGGATCTGACACATCTACAGAAAGAATGGTTGCAGAACATGGATAGTAGAAAGCTTGTCTGAAAAATTTAAAAAAAAAAAAAAATCTTTTCTGAAACAATTCTTGATCTCAAACCACCAGCAGCTCTACAATTTCCTGACGGAGTTGGGCTGATATTTCCTTAATTCCTTTTTAACATTTCACAGCCTATAGCTGTCTCCCAAAGATATATTAGCCCTCTACAAAGCCTATTATATATATGGCTTTCTGTAGCTTAAAACCCCCTTGAAAGCTAGATAGGATTTTATTCTCACAGAGATCCAAATGTTGCATAAACATCTTGAAGGCTTACTTAGAACACAGCCTGACCGGTTTCCAGGTCAAATATTTAAACTCTTTTTTCCACCATTGTATATTTGACAGCCCACTCATAGCATTATGGTCACCTATGACTGAGTGTTTTTTTCTAAAAGGCTATAATTGTTGTCTTCATCAAGTTATTGGAAAGCAATGAAAAAAGCTGCATTAGTCAAAGTGCCAGATTTCCATTTTAAATCCTCTGGCTGTTGACATAAAATGAGCATCACTGCAAAAGGTTAGCTAAGAAATCTCATAAAGATTGTTTAACTGCTAGAATACCAATGTAAAAGCAGTCCTGTTAATGCATCAGACTTGATACAGACTTATATTCAGCATGTAGAGATTAGGTCAAAATCAAATTATGAAATTATCAACAGATTGTCAAATTCTAGTTTTCCTCTTTTTACTTTAGGGGGATTGCACAGGTGTAAATGTGGGCGGAATTAACCCCCAAACTTATGCATAATGAAGCTTCTTATATTTCTATAGACCCAGATCCTGGACCTTTTAATAGGTCTCTGACACACATTACATATATTACCCAATTAGCAACACAGAATCATAGAAAATTAGGGTTAGAAGGGACCTCAGGAGGCCATCTACTCCAACGCCCCTGCTCATAGCAGGACAATCCTCCCAGTTAGAGTATCCCAGCCAAAGCTTTGTCCACCCAGGTCTTTAAAATCTCTAGGGATACAGATTCTACATCCACTGTGGGTAGCCTGTTCCAGTGCTTTATTACCCTCCTTGTGAAAACGTTTTTTCTAAATCTAACCTAACTTTCCCTTGTTGCAATTTGAAACCATTGATTTCATAGATTTCATAGACATCAGGGCTGGAAGGGACCTCGGGAGATCATCGAGTCCAGCCCCCTGCCCAAAGGGCAGGAAGTCAGCTGGGGTCATAGGATCCCAATTTACTCTTGAAGGTGTTCAATGTAGGTGCTTGAACCACCTCCGCTGGCAGACTGTTCCAGACCTTGGGGGCTTGGACAGTAAAGAAATTCTTCCTTATGTCCAGCCTGAAACGGTCTTGCAGGAGTTTGTGACCGTTCGACCTCGTCATCCCTCAGGGTGCTCTGGTGAACAGACGTTCCCCCAGATCCTGGTGGTCACCCCGATAAACTTATAGGTGGCCATCAGATCACCCCTCAGCCTGCGCTTTTCCAGGCTAAAGAGTCCCATGGCTCTCAGCCTGTCATCGTAAGATCTGTTTTCCTGACCTCTGATCATGCGCGTGGCTCTCCTCTGGACTCTCTCCAGCTTCTCCACATCCTTTTTGAATTGTGGAGCCCAAAACTGGACGCAGTACTCCAGCTGCGGCCTCACCAAGGCCGAGTACAAGGGGAGAATGACGTCCCGGGATTTGCTCGAGAAGCATCTATGGATGCAAGCCAGCGTTTTGGTCACTTTATTAGCCACAGCATCGCATTGCAGGCTCATGTTCATCTTGTGGTCAATGATGACCCCCAAGTCTCTTTCTTCTGTAGTGCTATCCAACGTAGCACTGCCGAGCCTATAAGGATGCTGCAGGTTTTTCCTCCCAAGGTGGAGAACCTTGCATTTTTCGGTGTTAAACACCATCAGGTTCTCATCTGCCCATTTGCTGAGCTTGTCCAGGTCAGCCTGGATCACCCGCCTATCTTCTGGCGTGGATGCTTTGCCCCAAAGTTTGGTGTCATCGGCAAACTTGGCCAGTCCACTCCTGACTCCAATGTCCACATCGTTAATGAAGATGTTGAACAGTATGGGTCCCAGGACAGAGCTTTGAGGGACCCAACTGGTCACAGGGCACCACGATGAGTGACTGCCATCAGTTACAACCCTCTGGGTCCGACCACGGAGCCAATTTCCCAGCCAGCAGATCGTGGTGGAGCCAAGGCCACAACTGCCCAGTTTGGCCAAGAGGTGATCATGGGATACCAGATCAAAAGCTTTTTTGAAGTCAAGATATATGACATGAATCTCATCTCCTTGTTCTGTCATCTGCCACCACTGAGAACAGTCTAGCTCCATCCTCTTTGAAACCACCTTAAGGTAGTTCTCTTCTCCAAACTAAATACTCTCAGATCCCTCAGCTTCTTCTCATAGGGCATGTTCCCCAGCCCTCTAACCATTTTCACTGCCCTTCACTAGACTCTCTCAAGTTTAGCCACACCATTTCTTTTGTGGGGGCCCAAAAGTGGACACAGTCCTCTTGATGTGGTCTCAGCAGTGGCAAATAATATCACTTCCCTTGATCTGCTGGCAACATTCCTAGTAATGCAGTCCAGTATGCTGTTAGCCTTCTTGGCAAAAAGGGCACACTGTTGGCTCATATTCTTCTTACTGTCCATCCCCAGGTCCTTTTCTGAAAGCTGCTGCTTAGCCAGTCAGTCCCCATGTGCTTGTGCATGGAATTCTTCACCCATAAGGACTTTTCACTTGTCCTTAACTGAACTTCATGACAGCTCTTTTGGCCCAATCCTCCAGTTTGTCTAGGTCTCTCTGAATCCTAATGGTACCAGCATATTTACTGCTCCCCACAGCTTGGTGTCATCCACAAACTTACTGAGGGTGCACGCCATCGCATCTTTCAGATCATTGATGAAGATATTGAACAAAACCAGCTCCAGGACCAACCCCTGAAACACCCCACTTGATACTGGCTGGCAACTAGATATTGAGCCATCAGTTACTACCCTTTAAGCCCAATGATCCAGACAGTTTTCTGTCCATTCCAGTCCATTCATCCAACCCATACTTCCTTAGCTTGCTTGTAAGAATTTGGTGGGAGACCATATAAAAAACCTTGCTAAAGTCAAGGTATAAAGGCTAGACCTCACAGCACTCTGCATGCCCAGGAGAGCAAGGACCATTCCTTTCTAGGACTCCTAAGATACAAGTCACTCCAAAGTGGGTAGGGAGAAGACAGTACTATGCATATTCTTCTGATTCAACTGGATCACAGAGCTGGTCAGCTGCCATGGCAGTGAGAAACCTGAACCTCAAAAAGGGGTTCAGATTAATGTGTGTGCCAATAATCTTGCAGATTACTGTATGCAACAGGCATTGATGGGAAGGATTGTGTCTACTGAGACACTGATTCTGGAATTCCATTTGTGGCTTTACTTCTTAATGTCCACCCAATATGTGCCAGTTCCTATTTGTCACAATTTGGCCACTAAGATATTTTTATTATTGGTCAATAGACTGCATACTGCCAATCCACAGTCCCACAACCTAAAATAGAAAACGGTAATGCAGCTGAAATCTATGGGCAATCATAGTGATGGAACTTTGTTTTTCAGTGGGTAATACACATAAATACAAAATATTTTGTGTCTAGCATTTCCACTCATTTCAGGCAAACCTTATTTTGCCATGCCTACTACTGTAATTTCTAGCATTAAAGATGAAAAATTAGGTGAAAATATTGCTGAAAACCTATATGCTACCTTCTGTATCATTTTAGCATTACTTAAAGGCCCTTGCATCCTCAATTGGCTCTTACACATCATATTTGAAAGGACCTTTCATTGCACTTCTCTTGTTTCAGAGACAAAGGAATAGCTGGTGCAGTCCCATACTAATATTTTTTAGCAGCACAGGCTTAATTAACATTAAAAGATCTTTTAACAAATTCATTCTTAGCAACAGTAAACATGTTGGTAACAATGAAGATGGAACACAGCGCAACATCATACTACAAAATTTTAACACTTTTTACCAAGCACACTAATAAAACCCAATACAGACTTTTGCCATTATCACATTTTGGCAATGTTGGTACTTGCTGAAATTTTAAGCATATATGAATGTGAACTCTGCAACTACAAAACTAGACTTACACAAAACTAGACTTTTAGAAAACAGAGCATTTTCAATATTTTACTTAGATCCAAACATGAAAAAATTTACACATATACTTAAATTTATGCATATGACTAGTCTCATTGAAGTGATGTACACAAAAGAAAAATCAGCATATATGGTTTAGAGTTGGGGAGATAGTCCATTTCTATTAACACAGTGGGTTTTGTGAGATACACTAGCAAAAGGAAAAAATACATATTTAAAAGAAAAAAATACATCTTTGAGCTAAAAGGTTAAAGTGTACAAACCTGGTCTTTCTAAAGCTGTCATAAATACAAATATTGTAAAACACAGAATGCTGAATCAAATAAACAATACTTCTCATAATGTAAAGATAAGCCTTGGGGAAACCTTGACCTCAAATTAGTGCAAGCCACATTAGAAAAAATGAAAAACAAGCAATATTTTTCTTTTTCTACTTCACCATTTCCATTGAGGGCGAGGAAAAATTAGAACAAATCTATTGACTACTAACAACAAAATACTTGTATTGTACTGGCTATTTAGTAGCAGGTTTAAGTTTTGTTAAACTATACATGGAAATTACCCATCAGACAGGGTTGCCAACCCAAGTCTCCCCCCCACCCCTTTTTTTTAACTAACATTCCACAAATATTTAACTGACATGACATGTTTTACATAATGTAAATGTAACCTTTATTCCAGGCCCTGGACAAAGTCTGGGTTCAAATTCATACTAACCACAGTAAAAACAAAAAAGCTAGGCTGTCAGTGAAATGCTTGCAAATTATTATTAAAAAAAATTCGTGGGTTGGCAACCCAGTTTGACTGCAGCAACTATTTTAAATTGTGTTGCTCCCCACCACAGGTGTCCCCTGCTGACCCTACACCATAAAGACCCATCCAGACCACCTCTCAAACCTGAAGCCCACTTATTTTCCCTCCCTCTCAACATGGCCACACAAAAACATGACCAACCCTGGGTTGCAGGACTATTCTCTGCCTACCTTAAACCCAGCAGTGTTACAGGCAGGTGACAGGACACAGAGACAACAGAGGCAACAGCAGAGCATGACTGAGTGAGAATGAGCTGTATGGGTGCTGGTGGGCTACAAAGCTCTGAGAGAATGCTACCTGCAGGTACTGCACTATCATTAACCCTCAAAGGGAATTTACAAAATACCTTTCACAGATGAGCCTATGAACTTCACTCCAATCTACTGGATTTCAAAAAATCATGGACTAAACATAGACATTGGATTTAGGACACATTATAACCTGCTTGACATCTGAATATCCAGGTAAACCCTCCACTTTTTACCAGCTATTCTCATTCCCTCCCCCATCCCCACCTCCATCTCATCTTCTGACTACAGCTACATTCATACCCTCTTCCACCCCCACCCGCCTGTCTTTTATCTATTGGCCACAACAATTTACTTTCTAGCTGACTGGCTTTCTTGCATATGTACTGGCCTCTGGCTGCTTTACCACTCCATCCAGGAAAAGCACAGACCATCTGCAGATGTTTCCTCAGCATGACAAAGGATGTTTGTGCCAAAAAGCTTCCTAAGAATTTTTCCAACTATTTGAGTTGGTCTAATAATAGATATCAGATTTACCCAAGGAACTTTGTCTGCACTCTCATTAAGACACCAGGTGGCACTGCTCTGCTCTGTCTCTCCTTCAACAGAGCTTCAATCAAACAACTGATTGTTTAATTTGTTTTGTTTTCTTCTCTTGCTTTGTTCTGTTTTTTCTTTTACAGACAAGTCCATTTTTTATGGAATTTACAGGCACGTGCTTGTTGCCTTGATTTTTATGGATTGTCTGTAAATTTACAGACAGTCGGCAGCCCTGCCATCAAGGAACAAAGAATACATCTTATTCACACAGGTTGCAATTATGCGACCGAGCACTTATTTTTCTTTTTTATACATTTTCCTAATTTGTTACTAAAATCTTGGCATTAGAAGGCCAATACTTACAAGAGAACTGTTAGAATAGTACTTGTAAAACCCTACTTCAGATTACATCAACTGAAAAGCTATAGAATTTTACTTACAAAACCATTTTCATAGTATTATCCTTCTGAAAAAACTCGCTTCCTGTAAGACAACAAACATTAACCATCACTAACTTGTTATTACATTAAAGAACAGGGTTGGATCAGAAGTTCAGCAATAAAAAAGCATTTAGCAATTAACTCCTTTGAAAGCACCCCACTGTACCAATCATCTTTATGTTTTATGCTTAGGATGGAAACACTTTTGTATGTGCATAAATGAGGCAGGAAAATCTCCCTCCCAAATACTGTTGACCATGTATTTGTATGGACCTCTCAAGAGATTGGGGGTCCTTGCTGAATATGTATATCCAGAGATCAACTTTGCTCTACCAAAACTATAAGAAAAGTGTCTGGAACAAGGAAAATCACATCACATGGTTTTTATACACCTAACAAAACCTTTTGATTTGGTTGGCAGAAATGGCATTTTCCAATTACTATAAAGAATTGGTTGCCCTCAATCTTCCTTAGTCTGATGCAGATTTTCCATAATAGTATGAAGGCTATAGTTCCTGTAATGGTGATCCATCTGAACACTTCGAAATTTGCAGCAGTATTAATCAGGCATGTGTTTTAACACTAGCATGCATTAGCATATTCTTCTCTCAGTTACTTCATCATGTTGTCTGTCTAGCACCAAAGGGCCATGTCTAGATAAGATGCTGGCTGCACAGTAGTAGTAGCATCACATGGTATGAAGTGGGGCATGATACTACTGTGAAGCAGTAATGAGCAACTGCATAGTCAGCATCACCAAAAAGCCATTCAGGGATGATACTGCACATTAGAGCTGTGAGAAGCTTCATAGTTTCATAGTTAGTAGGGTCGGAAGGGACCTGAGCAGATCATCATACCCGACCCCTGCCATGGCAGGAAAGAGTACTGGGGTCAAACAACCCCAGCAAGGTGACTGTCTAGCCTTGTCTTAAAGAACCCCGGGGTAGAAGCCAGCACCACTTCTCTTGGAACTTGGTTCCAGTTCCTAGCCACCCTGACAGTGGAGTAGCGCCTCCTGATGTCTAATCTGAATTTACCCTCTGCCAGCTTGTGACCGTTATTTCTAGTTACTCCTGCCTGGCAGTGCTTGGGGGAATAGGGACTCCCCCAATGCCTGCTGGTCCCCTCTGACTAGTTTGTAACAGGCCACTAGATCCCCCCGCAACCTTTTCTTGTGGAGGCTGAATAGGTTCAGGTCACATAGCCTCTCCTTGTAGGGGCTGCCCTGCTGTCCCAACAATGCAAGTGGCCCTCCTCTGGACCCTCTCCATGTTGTCCACATCCCTCTTGAAGTGCGGCACCCAGAACTGGACACAGTACTTCAGCTGTGGCCTGACCAGTGACGCATAGAGGGGGAGCATCAGCTCCTTGGACCTGCTTGAGATGCATCTGCGGATGCATGACAAGGTGTGGCTGGCCTTCCTGACGGCATCACCACACTGCCAGCCCATGTTCATCTTGGCATCAATGACGACTCCAAGATCCTTTTCTGCCTCTGCACTGATGAGAAGGGAGTTCCCCAGCCTGTAGGTATGGTGCTGGTTCTTCCTCCCCAGGTGCAGCACCTTGCACTTGTCAGTGTTGAATCCCATCCTATTCTCCTCCGCCCACCCCTGTAACCTGTCTAGGTCTGTCCGATTGCAGCCTATTCCTCCCTTCTAGTGCGCCCACATTGCCCCACATCTTAATGTCATCAGCAAATTTAAAAGGGGGGCTTTTAAGCCCCTCGTCCAAGTCACTGATGAAGATGTTGAACAGTGCGGGCCTGAGCACTGAGCCCTGGGGAACCCCACTGCCCACATCCCTCCAGGTTGAAAATGACCCATCCACCACCACTCTCTGGGTGCAGCCCTCCAGCCAGTTGGGTGGTGATTTGATCTGGATGAGATTCAGCTCAATTCAACGGCTGAATCTCTGAATCCAAACTGAATCAGGGGACCAATTAAATGTTTGAATCAATTTGAAGCTCTCCATATCTTCAGAAAAGATTCAGAGAGTTTGATTATGCGGGCAGTCCCTGGTGGCTGCAGGAGGGAGCTGGAGCCAGACTCAGAACTGGTAAGTACTAGGGGTAGGGGAAAGGGAGCTGTGGGAGGGCTCCATGGGGGGACCTCTGCTAGACCCCATCCCCTGCCTGCTCCCCCAGCCCCCCAACCCCTCTCCTCTCCCCCAGCACCCCCCCCATGGGTGCCCTGCCTGCCCCAGCTCCCAGTCATTTAAAGAAAGGCCCAAGTGCTTATGCGGTGCTATGAGGCAGAGGGCTGATCCCTGCTGCCCCCCACTGCCCCATTCTGCATGGGGGCTCTGCAAAAGCCTCCCACCTCCTCCACTCCCCCATGGCTGCCCTGCCTGATGTGGCTCTTGCCCTTTAAGAAAAAAAAATGGAGAAAACCCCCAGGACTCCCACTGCTGCAGTGGCCTCAGGGATTGAGGGGCTCATGCAGAGCCCCCCACATAGTGGGGCACAGTGGGGATCACCCCACCCTGGCAGGAACAATGAGTGGGGAGGTTTGGGGGGGTTTCTTAAAGGGCCAGAGCTGGGGCAGGTGGGGCATCCATGGGGGGGGCTGGAGGTGTGGGAGGGGTAGGGAGGCTCAAAAACAGCCCCTCATGCAGTGGGGGGCAGTGGGGGGGCAACGGAGATTGCCCCATCCTGCCGCCTGGCAGCGCCTGTTGTATTAGGGCTTTTTTTTTAACAAGTGCCAGGAGCTGGGGCAGGCCGGGCAGCCATTGCCAGGCTGGGGAGGATAAGCCTGGGTGATTTAGCCAAATTGATTAGGGACAGTGATTCAAATCACTGAATTGAATCACTGTCCCCCGAATTGGCCAAATCCAAAATTTAATCCAAAGTGAATACTAGCCATTTCACACAGGCGTACTGCCCAGTAATGCCAGTTACAGCACATTAATGCTGGGTACTGCATAGTCATTTATTATTTGTGTATACAAGTACTAAATGACTGTTCTGTAACAACTGTGCAGTCAGTGTCTCGTGTAGATGCAGCCAGTGTATATCTCTATGCAAGGTCAAATGGAAAACTCTTTTCAATATTGCTAGTTCAAGAGAAGAAACCATAGTCAAACACTGACTAATAAATGGTAAGAAGAATTCTTTATGCTGATGATATAATGCTCATCATATTCAGCAAAGATGAGCACAAAAACTTTGCAATAGGGTTATGTTCCTTTGTGATGAGTTTGGACTAAACACAGGGCTAAGAAAGAAAGTCATTATGATGCAAGGCAGCAGATCTCAACCAGGGTGCCATGACAGCTCCGAGTGCCTTGAGATGCTTTCATGATGGCCAAATGTAACTGCTCCATGTACCTCATGCACAGCTAGACCAGGCAGGTCTGTGGCATGTACATGTGCTCTGGGTTGCAGTAGGATTATCTGACAAATGTAAAGCAGTCAAGAGCACCTGGTCCTGTGACAACACTTCTTGGACCAACCCCATCATGTTCCTCTCAGAAACAGAGGTGTGCAGGGTGGGTGGAATTGTCTCATGCACCTCTGTTTCCTGCAGGAGCCTATTTCCTATTTCCAAGGAATAGGCAGCCATGGGGTTAGAGACTATCAGGGTCTATTGCCGTGCTCCCTGTTCTGAAACAGAGCAATAGGGCAGAGACATGATATAGGCAATGGGGGCACTGTGAAAGCAGCCAGAACAGCAGTTGCGAGCTGCTCAGAGGTATCAATCAGGCTCTGATCAGAAACTCCTGCAGGTGGCTGGGGAGCCACCTCACCAGAAGGGACAGGGCTTGGGGAGGGTTATAAATCCAGGGGCCAGATGCAGAAAGGCAGCCTAGCCCTGTTGCTGCCAGAGAGAGAAGTAACCTGAAGGGGAAAAGCTGCCTGAGGGACCTTGCACCAGAACAGAGTGGCAGAGCGGTGAAAGCCCAGGGTAGAGGCTGCTCCCAGAGTGAGTGCTGTTCTGACAAGGCGTGGGGGCAGGTTTCCCTCTTAAAGCAATAATAGCATACTTTTCCTTTTGTAGTGTTTGTTTGCCCAAATGGGCAGGTCTGTGTCCTATCTAGATGGCTTACTATTTGGTTAAGTTAAACTGGTGGATCAGAAGGGAATGTCAGGGAAGACAGGAGTTGCAGGGGCCCAAAGCCCAAGCAGGGTGAAACCGCAGCTGGAGAGCAGTGAGAAGCAAGGCCAGGGACCCACAGCTGAGAAAGGGCAAAAACAGAGCCCAGCAGGGCAGACAGGAGGCTAGAACCCAGGAGCCAGGTCGGGCACCATGGACCTAAGCTAAAGGGATCAGCAAGGGAAAATGGGCAGAGGCTGAGCTGAAGCCCTACAAGGGCATACAGGTTTGTAGTAGCCAGATACTGACTAGAAGATAAAGTGCCCCACCTGAGTGACAACTGGTAACACCTGCAAGGCATGGGTGTAACTGTATGGAAGTTCAGAGGTCACAGAATTAGCCTTTAACATGATTGTAGCACTGTGTGAGGGGGCCAAGACCCCGCGGGGCCCTGCCAGAGAGAGGAACCCCGGAGTTCCACCGCGCTTCCGGGCCCGGACCCGGAAGCCCGGCCGGGAACTTAATGTTTCCCGGAACCTGAACCGCGCCAGCGCGGGACTGGCGTGGGAAGATAAAAGGGAAACGCTTACCCCGAGCAGGGGAAGACGGAGGCTCCAGTCGGAGCCTGCTCCAGGAGCCGCGGAGCCGGGACCTGCAGAGCCGGGCGCGAAGGAGCCAGGAGCGGCAGAGCCACGTGCGGCGAGGCCGGGAGCCACGAGGCGGGAGTCGGCGGCAGCGGAGCCGGGAGCCGCGGATCCGGAGACGGTGAGTCCGGGAGCAGCGGAGCCGGGAGCCCCGCAGTGGGGGCCGGCGGCGGCGCAGCCGGCAGAGGCGGAGCCGGGAGCCCCGCAGCGGGGGCCGGCGGCGGCACAGCCAGCAGAGGCGGAGCCAGGAGCCGCGCGGCGGGAGACAGCGGCGACGTCCCGGAGGGCGGTGAAGCCCCACACGGCCCCAGAGGGACCCGCGAGACAGGAAACGGCGGAACCAGGGACTGCAGGAGCCCGCGACGACCCGAAGGTAACACAGGCACCGGCGGCCGCCGGGCTGAGGGCAACCGGGCAGGGGGCCACCGACGGGGGAAACCTTCTGCAGCGACTTCAGGACACGTGGTCGCGGAAGACGACCCGCGGGCGGGGAAGGCCGGCCGTGTAAGACCCGCTTGACGGGAGATTTAAGTACAGGGGTAGGGTAACCCCAGACTATAGGAGCCAGCGGCACCAGGGGGACTAGGTGCCGCGGGGACACCGGTGAGGGTCCGGCCGTGGGAGGAACCCCCCCCCCCCCCGCCGGACTGGGACTCTGACAAGGGAGCCCCTCACAGAGGCTCAACCCGGAGGACCGGGCGAGGGTGTAGGGGAGGAGGAGCCCTCAGGACCCCTGGACCTTGGAGGTACTGTACCCCACGTGGACCGCCAGCTTCCCGGCAAGGGTGAACCCCCATATTTTCCATCAAGTCGTGGCAGGCGAGAGCGGCGAAGCGGGACGGTCCAACGCGTACCCCTCCTCTCCAGGGGACATCCGGGGATCGGGGTCCCACGGTACGTGGCACACCCCCATCCCCTTACATACTGGAGCATAGACATGCCAGGAGGGTCCACCTAGTGCCAAAGGGGCAAGTTTGAGGCCTGTGGAGTTTGGAAGTAACTCATTGGTTATGAGTACTGATGAGGACTCACTCTGGGATCTTAGGGCAGCCTCTCTTTCCATCAATGTGACTAATTACAACACAGCATGGCTGGTGCAAGGGAAGGAAGGAGACCCAGAGAGCATGGGTAGGTGCAAGAGCTGTGCGGCCACCAGGGGGTGCCATGGCCATCCTGAGGCCTGGGCCTGCTACAGTATGTTGGTAGCTCTAGAAATTTTAGCAGCAAGCTAGAAGTTGACTGCTAAATTCTATTATCTAGGGTTAAATATATTAAATGACAACCTTATCTGTAATAATTAGGGACCTACCAAATTCATGGCAGAAGTCGGCTGTGCACAGCTCCTTTAATCTTGCAGGTTCCCCCATGCATCCTGCCCTGCCAGCTGGGGCCCTGCCACTCACTCCTGATCAACAGGGAAGCAAAAACTACAGTTTTATATATGGTGCTGGTTTTGCCTCCCAGCTGGTCAGCAATATGCAGCAGGGGAGGGGAGGGGATGGTGTGTAGGGGAACCTAGTCCCAGTAATAATCTTTACCTCTTTACTGGCTACAATTGTAATTATGGTTCAGTTCCATTTTGTACTGAAAACAGGAATTCAGCCTTTTTTGTATGCAAGTTATAGGTCTACTCACTTGTACTAATTAAGCACAGAATGGATTTTTTTGAAATTTACAAGCTGATGAATTAACCAAAATCAATTAAAAACTGAATCATTTAAAAAATAGCTTTGTCTAACGTTTCCTTGTCCTCAGTGATTGAAGCAATGGAATAATATAGACACTTTAAAAACTTTTCATATAGTTAAAAGTAGCATCAAGATGCATTTAAGGATTTCAAGGTGTATACGACTACCACTAATTAAAAAGGAAAAAATATTATTAGAACTGTTGTCTTTATTTCCAAACCATGTATTATAACCTCTGTTAGAATTATTCTTAAACCAAGTCTAACAAACCTAGGATATTCAGAGTTA
This sequence comes from Crocodylus siamensis, assembly GCF_052110815.1. Taxonomy (NCBI): domain Eukaryota; kingdom Metazoa; phylum Chordata; order Crocodylia; family Crocodylidae; genus Crocodylus; species Crocodylus siamensis. Next base: position 172,736,520 of record NC_143399.1, read on the forward strand.
AGGCAGGAATGTCATTCAGCAGTCATATGATTATGATTAAAATGTTTTAATGTTTGCAGTCCCACATTAGTGTAAACAGGTTTTCAAAAGCACATATATTTTTCCTCAAGGAATCATGATAGAGTTTCATGTGCCTTTAAATGTTTGATTATCTTTAAGTATAACCTTTTAACACCCCTTTATTTTTTTTATCTTTAAATTCTGAAGTTTTTGATTACCTTTGGGATTCAGGATAGAATCCACTGAGAAAATCCCTTTCCTGTAAGTGGCAATGGCTCTTTAATGGGCTGCAAGAATATTTGCCTGTTTCCTTCTGGCTGGCATTATTAGCACAGTTCTTTTGAGTTGGTTTAATTTGGTGGGAAGAGTTTGTGAAGCAGAAAAAAAAAATCACTCTGAGTTCAAGCCTCTGGAAAGGTCCTTTTAAGGCTGGCTATGAATTCCAGGGACAGAAAACATTTTTTTTCTAGACTGGAACACAATATCACTGCAGTACACATCACAAAGCACAAAAAGAACTAGATTGAGCCTAAGACTCTGAACCTGTTAGCTATTGCCTGTCATCAAGTTGAGGGAAAAAGCATCCCACATTGATCAGCTTATGAACAGAATGGTCCTTTACCTCAATTCCAGAAGCATATTTAACATCCATCTTATTACTTGATGGAAGTTACATCTGGGGAAAAAAAACCCAACCCCCCCCAAACAAAACTAAACTTAAGCTTTTCCATGGGCTGCAATAATAACAGAATTAGACACAATAATAATTGTAGTGTTATATAAGCTCTTCTTTCAATTGAGTTTTGTTTGAATGACATTTTAGGTTTGACAATTTTTTACATTTCTTTTCAAACAGCAGACAGATTTGGAAGGTGACATATAAAGTGCCATAGGGAAAGACATCATATACAAACAATGAACTATGCGAAGGAACAAACTTGAGTAAAATGTTTATATATGGAAACAAATGAAACTGGTAGAGACTAAATAGGAAAGAACCCACATTTAAACTGACCTGGAAATAGTGAAGACACAATCTGACAAATGAGTCATGTCATTTAAAATGGAGAAATTAAACACAATTTCTTAAATTTAAATACATTTAAGGCTCATGTCAACAAATAGCAAAAGGAATCTTTCAGTTTGATTTGATTAAAAAATGAAACAAACAAACAAGCAAACAAACAGAGTGTTAATACTGGACAATACTATCAGCTCAGAAAACAAAGAGAATGCTGGGATGTGTACATAGAGTAGGAGAGCTTAATTAGAAAGAAAGTTCATTTTGTCCCTTCATAAGTGGCTAATGGAAAACACCAAGATTAAAGTGATTATTTGAGAGTACTGAGGGCTGGTAAAGCACCTGCTTATAGTAATGGATTCCCTTTATGTCAGAAGAAGTAACATAATTCCTTTTTAGAATGAAGAGATTATATTCAGTTACTTCCACTGGCACCATCTAATTCTTCTCTGGGAGTATGAGTGATAATTTCACAGTATTATAGACAAATTATATTTCTTATGAACTTTACAACTACAATGCAAAATCAAATAGACTTCTGCTATGATGTCAAGTCCCCAGATACTGTATTATAGTGATGGACATGATATAAGAAATTTCATAGGCAAACAGAGACACACACAGATGATAGAATGATTACTGAATGATCCAATAATCACTAAATTATAAAACCTTATTTTAATATAGTTTAACTATTAATGTTACACATTGAATAAATGATATTAGAATAACAGAAATGGCAAAGGACCAAGTGTCAGGTTATAATGAGGATAGAAAAAAGTACATTTTGTAGTTACTGGTGTGTCTACACCAAAAGCTACTGTGCACTGTTGGTGCTATGACACACTACTGCACAGTGTTACTCAGCTACTGCATAGTTAATGTCTCATATAGACACGCCCACTGTAAATCCACACATGACAATACAGGTAGGATACTTATACTGGTCTAATTATTGTGGTATATGAAATCATCTTCTTCATCACCTTTGTGGCGGGTCAGTAAGGGGTGTTCCTGTGCTGAGCCACCCACCTCACTGCGCCTGACCACCTTCCAGGCTCCAAGTGCCTCCCTGGGGGTGCCTCAAGTCTGGCTGACCCCCTTCCTGGAGCACACCTGCTAGCCTGGGGGTAGAGCTGCCACCACCTAGGGATGGGCTTGATCCTGGCACTGCATCCCCAGGGAAACACAGACCTAATAGGCCTCAAGGGTACTCAACTCACTTCAAGAACGTGGGGTGCTTCCCTCAGTAAGAAGCACAAGTAGTGATGTCCCTTAGTCAGCTGAACCAAGGGGACCCCACGGCATAATCTAGACCTACTCCCAATAAGTCTCCCATGGAAGGTACAAAGGAGAACTTTACTGGTTACTAGGAATAGGGTTGGTATAGGGTACAGAGTTGAGTAGTATCAGAGAAATCCCATAGAGCAAACAGGGTGGCTGTAGTAGCCTTTGATCATGCATCTGAGTTACTGCAAACTATATATCTAGTGAGATCTCAGGTAGCTTACTCACAAGTATCATCCAGAGGCAGCTGGAGATTCCTTCTGGAGGCAGGCAGTTCCTTGATCATGAGTTCTGAGAGAGAGAGAGCAAGTTTCAGATGGTCCAGCTCTTCTTTCTCCCTGAGTTTTCCTTGTGGCTGCTGCCCCCTCCTCCTGCGCAGTCCTTAACTTATATAATACTTAATTTACATAGTCCTTATGACCTCATTTACTTGGTCCAATGGAGGCCAGCACCTATTGGCTGCCAGCCAACCAATTTGAAATGCATTGTATCCAGCTCAGGTTACCTAAAGAGATAGGGTAAGGTGTGTACCCTCTGCAGGGCCCATACTAACCAAATTGTCACAGAGAAGAGTTTTGGGGGAGAAACAGAGGTGGCCTTCTGCCACAGCCTCTTTCAGTTACACAACTATCCACCAATCCCTCTGAGTACAAGTTCATCACAAGTGTGATCAGATGACACTGGAGCCACCTCTATATGCTACAACCACACCACATTTAAGTATTAATCACAGCATAAATGGGCAGGGTTTTCCACGTGTACCTGAGGTAAGGTGTCATAAAATGGGAAATGAACCATAGAAATGTTCCATATGCAATGCAGAGCATTTCATGGCTGATTTGTATAGTGCCTTATATTTATCATGTTGCCAGTACCAGCAATCAGCTGATTGTCAGTCCCTGAACAGAGACTACACTAGGGTCTGGAACAGCCTGAGACTGACAATCAGCTGATTGTCAAGCCTGGCCAGAGCTGATAGGGCCTCCACAAGGACTTTAAAACCCAATGCCCAGCAGGTATGGATCAGAGGGAGATCAGAGGCTCCCAGTGGTAGCTTCTGTTCCCCTGTACCTGGAGTCCTGGACAGAGCTGTTTGACATGGGGTTTTAACAACCTGCTGGTCTGGACAGCCCCTGGTTCAAGACACATTATTGTATAGCTGGGACTGATAATCACCTGATTGTCTGTCCAAAAGCCTCAGGTTAACCAGACCCAGAGTTCTCTAGGCCAGGGACAACAATCATCTAATTGTCAGCTCTACCCCAGGACAGCACTGGGAACTCAAACCAGCTCTGGTATAGTTTGGGGACTGTTGACAATCAGTTGATTGTTGGCTCTGGCCTAGTTGACTGCTGATGAGTCCCAGACCAGCCCAGGCTGGTTCAAGTCCCCAATACAGAACTGGGGCCAGAACTTATCATTGGCCATACTGGGGCTGGTTTGAGACTTGACAGTCACCTAATTTGTTGACCCCAACCCAACTTACTGATGCAGGGGAAGTCTAGGATCATAATCCTGGGCTCCCCTGCATAGGCAAGTACTAATGGTGCATGTAGCATGGCAGGAATCACAATTGTTGATATCAAGGATAAGAGCCTATTACACCATTAGATGAAGGTGTTCCACTGGTATGGATTCCTTAACCTCTTGTTTATTGATTAAATACTCGTCTTAGTTAACAAATGTGGCCTGGAAGGCATTATTATGTCCAGGGGGTCCTTGGGTGGTCCCTTGTCCTAGGATTATTTTGTAGTTTGTTTTTTAAATGCAATGACTTTTTTAATGTAAAACGCATAAACAGTTATGGAAGCAGGCCCAAAACCTAAGAGTAAAAGTGCCCTCTTCTCTCCTTCAACTGATTGCCCAACCACTAGACTACAGTAACATGCTCCCTCTTGTGCTCTCTTCCTGATCCCATACGTTTCACATTCTTTTGTGTGTAATGGCTGAGCTTCAACATGAGGGATAGGGAGTTCCCCAACTCTCCTTGAACCACTACTCTCATGTTCAGGGCATTGTGCCTCAAGGTAAGAGCCACTGATTTAAATCCTCTCAAACTGGATGGCCTAGAATACAGTCTCCACTTCCTGTGCAAGTGCTCTAGCCACAAGATTTATGTAAACATAGTGGGCAGAATCACTACTATTTCTTTATCCAGTTGTGTTTTAAAAGGAAGACAGTCCTTCACAGCAATACTAAAAATAGTTATGGGCTATGGGCTACATCAGGAGACTACTCTACACTGAATCCTAATTGGAGGCATCACCCAGCAGACTTCAATCAGACACCTAAGATCTAGAGAGCGGTTCTGAAGCTCAGACACATTGTACATTCCTTACTACTGGCTACCTCTACCAGATTTGTGTGGTCTTTGAATCGCTTTTCTCAATTGTATCACTCTCTCCATAGATAGCAGACAAAACTCAGAAGTCTACTCCTGGGTTTCTACTCTGAGGGCCAAGTCCCTAAAAGTTAGGCATTGTAGTGCATAACTTGTAGGGACCTAAGTCTTCTTTTGGCTGTAGCCTCTATTCAACGTAATCAAGAGATTCTGCTCACTTCATTGACCTTGCTTCAAACTGGGGAGCTGTGGTGTAGACACCCACACAGTCAAATGGGTTGCCAACTGGCTGGTGGGCCGCACCCAGAGGGTGGTAGTGGATGGGTCCTTCTCAACCTGGAAGGACGTGGGCAGTGGGGTTCTGCAGGGCTCAGTCCTCAGGCCTGCACTGTTCAACATCTTCATCAGCGATTTGGATGAGGGGGTAAAAAGCACCCTGTTCAAATTTGCTGATGCCACTAAGATGTGGGGGGATGTGGGTACATTGGAAGGATGCAACAGGCTACAATCAGACCTAGACAGGTTACAAGAGTGGGCGGATGAGAATAGGATGGGTTTCAACACAGACATGTGCAAGGTGATGCACCTCGGGAGGAACAACCGGCACCATACCTACAGGTTGGGGAACTCCCCTCTCGTCAGCACAGAGGCGGAAAGGGATCTGGGGGTCATCATTGACTCCAGGATGAACATGGGCCGGCAGTGTGGAGAGGCAGTAAAGTCACTGTTTCCCCGAACACTGCCAGGAGTGACCAGGAATAACGGTCATAAGCTGGCAGAGGGTAGGCTTAGGTTAGATATCAGGAGGCGCTACTTCACAGTCAGGGCGGCTAGGGTCTGGAACCAGCTTCCAAGAGAAGTGGTGCAGGCTCCTACCCTGGGGGTATTTAAGAGGAGGTTAGATGAACATCTTGCTGGGGTCATTTGACCCCAGTACTCTTTCCTGCCATGGCAGGGGATCGGACTAGATGATCTGCTCAGGTCCCTTCCGACCCTACAAACTATGAATTCTGATAAGTAAATAAACTTTAAATGCCTTGTTTTCCCCTCCACCCCACCAAAAAGGTTGTTTAAATATATATTGGTGAGATTCAAGAATTCAGAGATCTAAAGTTAATTGTCCTGTTCTTTTTAACCTTAGAATTAATTGACATTGTTTTCAAAATCAGTTCATGATTTCTTATAAATCAAAGCCAATTTAAATTTTCCATTTGACTACACACTATTACATTACCTTTCCTGGATGGACAAGCAAAACAAGAACATGATTTGCATTATATCTCTGTAATAAATTATCTAAACCTTTGTGTTGCAGATCATTGCCTTTTTTCATACTTTTGACTCTCATGTGTTTATTGACTCAGATTAGATCTGATTACTTTTACTAGCTAAAAACTAATAAAGCTAGCAAAGATGCACTCAGGTATGTAGTGACATGTCTTTCTAATGCAACCCAAGTGAGAATCAGATTTCCAGCTCATAAAATCTGCTTCTGCTGTTGTTAGGAGCTTTCAGCTCAAGTCACTTGCAATAAGCAGAGGAGGATTAGAAATAGAGCTGCACAAATAATGGATTTTTTTTGGTTCACTGACCAAACAGACTAAAATCAGAAAAAAAGAAATGCTGGTTTGGATCAAATTGAAACATATTGTTTCCTGTATTTTTGGGCTCGCTTTCAGTAAAATAGAAATAAATAAATAAATAACACTGTGCATACAACAAATTTCAATTTTGTTTCATACTTAGGTGATTTAACTCTTTTGTTTAAGCTTTTCTCTTTCAACTTAGGTAATTTTTAAACACAAATTACCATTTTGAAACAGGACTATTAAAAGTATTGGTGTTGAAAATATCACAATGAAACATTTTAAACTTTGAAAAACAGACCATTTCCTTTTCCATAGCCCCTACTCCTCTCCTCCACCCATTTACGTATTTTGTTTGTTTGCTTTTGTTTTAACTATTTGCCAAATGTGACCCAAATGCTCAAATAATTTTGGTTCACTCAAGGCTCTATTTCTGGTGAATATACTGTTTACAAGTGAAGGAAATTCTTACATAATAAAGGGCTTAGTCTTTCAGTCTGTCTGTCCATAACGCTCTTGGAGCACTTTGACTGGTTAGTGAAACAACCAATCAGGGTGTGGAGTGCCACCATGATGGCAGGGACAGAGGGGACGGAGCGGGGGCCAGAGCCACAGGCCTCGTCCCCTGCCCCCCCACTCCTCGCAGGCAGCAGAGTACCACCATGATGGTGGGGATGGAGTGGGCATCATGGCAGTGCTTCACTGCCTCTGAGGAGCAGGGTTGAGGGGAGCAAGGCCAGTGGTGCTGGAGGCAGCGGCAGCACAGGGTGCTGGTGGAGGGGGATGGAGGGGATGGCAGAGCAAGCTTCACCCTCCCTCCTTCCCCCCAGCTCCTGGGAAGTGGCAAGAGCGCAAGGTGATGGGTGGCAGTGCTCCGTCCCCACCCATGCCCCCCACCCCCATCATTCTGGATGGGCAATTCGCTAGTAACTTTATAAGGGTCTCCAATACACCAGCTGAATTAAATTCATGTTTTACCATTGACTTCAATGGGAAAAGTAGCAGTCCCTTTTAGTTATCCATAAGGAAATGGCAAAGGAAAGGCTTATGTACATAATATTCATGTCACACCCAGGACTGCCAAAGAAATACATGACTTGTCCACATGCTCTGCTCAGAGCATGGCAAATCCCAAAACAAGACAATAAAGTCACTTTATTGAAAACTGCTGCACATATTATTAAACATATCTGAGACCAAAATCCTAAGAGCAGCCCTGGATATATGTTCAGGGCTGCTGTAAGGTAATTAAATAGCCTAACTTCTGGGATTTGGTGTGCTCTGAGTGGGAACTCATGGGTGGGTCATACTTCTCATTGGTAATCTAAGGATAGGATGTAGACAAGCCCATGTTTTTAGTCCTACAGCGTGGTTAGTATCTGTGTGGCCTCACACCAGAGCAGCAGCTCATGTGAGGCTGCCTCTAAATGAATAAGTGGGATACCATGAACAAATGTATCTTTGTTATATACAGTTTACATATAGTACTTTATAATATTCCTACAGTTTGGACAGGTTGTTATGGGAATGCTGCCCAATAACTTGAAGCAAAATTTGCTTAAAAGACATAATTTGGCTTATTTTCATGGGGAACCTACAAAAGACAACATAGGAACATATTTAAAATGTAGGGTTTGTGACTCAAGTTCACTCCAAATTACTGATACTTAGTGGACATGTCTACACATGGCACTATGTCACCATAGCAACAGGCTATGGCAATGTAGCATCCACAGGTGTCTACATGTGACCAGCAACTACTTTGCCATCATGACAAGCTTCCCCATTATAGCACTCCACTACGACAAGTAGCTACTAAAAATAACCATGCACTGTGCATGCAGCACAGTATGGGAAATTACTGCACCATGTTTTCTTACTTCCAAAAGGAAGTACTAAAGCACAGCACAGTAACAATGTCATCGTAGGGCAAAATGTAGATCCACCCTATGTGTAGGAAACACAAGAAGAGGAAATAATTTGAGAACCACTAAAAAATTTGGGGCTCAAAGGCTATTATAAATTCAGATTAGCTTGACCCTGGAATTATTCTATTTCTAAATATAAAGACTCCTGCTATGACTTACTTTTGCTTCTCTTTACTCTTCATTCATTTATATCCAATTCTATTTATTAATTTGAATTCATAGATTAAGATAATGCTGTTCAAATGAAAATACACATTGCTATTCAGTCCAAATTTTACATAAAAGGTGCTTTATATTCCAGACCAGTTTTCCTCCCTTTGTTTGAAGCAGGATACCAATCCTTCCCCAGCTTTAAACAAGCATGAGAGTGATGTTGCTGTGCAGTGAAGTACAACTATAGGACTAGAACCTTTTCAATCAATTGTTCTTATTTCTATTTCATGCCACACTAATAGAGTTGGCTTTTTTCAAATGTATAGCATTCCTATAAAGTAACTCAAACTGCAATGAAGAAATGGCTTCCGACACGGAAACAAAGATCCGATGTGTTAGAGACAATAAGATCCTAATTTTCAACCTGGTCAGGCAGAAAAAGTCATAAACAGAAAATGTGCATGCATTTACACACCTCATTTGTACATACAGTAACCATGATCGCATGCAAACAACCATTAGTATATCTGACTGATCACTTATGCAGCAAATATTTGGTGAAATGCCATTACATTAGCAATGCAAACTCATTTACGTCTTTGCATGCACAATTGCATGCCTGACCTTTTAGAAATCAGATCCTATTTTGCTATGATTCACACATTAGGTGAGTTTTATGTACTCTGGTGGAATCTCAATGATCTAGACTGTCTTACATCTATTTTACACATAATCACATGGACAGGATTTGTGCTATATAGCAGTAATTTTTTTGCTGTTACACAAATGGGTAGAAGGCCAGAAGAATGGCAAAAGAGGATAAGAACTGTACATACTTAAAAGAACACATAAGCAGCAAATCACAGAAAAAGCTTGGAGATATGTTAAAAAAAATACACCAGTTGCATGAGTTAAATTTTCCCCATGCAGCAAAAACATGTGATTCTGACACTTGAAGAGACAATAATAGAAGTTACACAGAGCCAGATCCAACAAAATCTTCATTCAGCTCCTGTAGAGGTGAAAGGTGTGCAAACCTTGAAAAAAGATCAATATTTTAGGGTTTGTGCAACTTTGCCAGAAATCAGCAGCATAAAAACCTGGAGTTTAGCCATCAGTTCTGTAGAACTGGGATAAATTCAGAAAATGAGGATTATGGGATTATGCAGGTAGACATAAAACCAAATTAGATAGAGTTCAATGGGGCAGCATGTATGAAACAATGACTTGATCATAAAAGGAGTAGACCTCCTGCAGCCCCCACTGTTCAAGTTACAAACAGGACTACAATGGGAGTGCAGGGTTTTCATCATTATTTCCAACCTGGCTGAAAAACAGGTTTAAATCCTGAACAAGAGTGTGGAGAAGCAGGGAGAGAAAATGATTGACAGAGAGGAGTGGTACACAATCCAGCCTGCAGAGGTCAATAGAAAGTTGATCACTGACACAGTAGACTGAATTTGTGACAGGCAGCAGCTAAATGTAGAGCAGCTTACGCAGAAAGGGAAAAGCAACCCTGGTTATACCACAGCTCTAAGAAACCCCAGGAAAGGTCAGAGAGACATTCCAAAGCAATCACAGTACACCAGCAGCAGAAAGTGGTGTGTGTATCCTGAGTACAACTACCATTACTTATTAAAACTGCATAAACATGATGATTAGAGGGAAATTATATTGCATTGCACTTTTGGGTGATCTGTATTAATAAAGACAAACCATATGGTTTTTCTATTTTCAATACATGCTTGATATATAATTATTATAACCGTTTCATAATCTCCTTGTAACATTTTTTCATGATTTCATAGATTCCATAGACATTTGGGCTGGAAGGGACCCTGGAGGATCATTGAGTCCAGCCCCCCTGTCCCAGGGGCAGGAAATCAGCAGGGATCATAGGATCCCAGCAAGATAACCATCCAAATGTGTCTTGAAGGCATTCAAAGTGGGTGCTTGAACCACCTCGGGTGGCAGTCTATTCCAAATCTTGGGGGCTTGGATAAAAAGCTGCTTGATCCAACAGCAGATTTTTTTCAGGAGAATAGGGTCTGCTGTGTGCTCAAGGGAAGGTTATCGATATTTAAGTTGAAACAGAGGGATCATTTTATCATACGTTCTCCTTTTAGTCACATTTTGCTGCTTCCATTAGAGCTGATTACATTAGTGGGACTTTCCACTTGACAAAAATCCAGAACATCCTCCTCCCCTCCCACACCCTCCACATCTCTTCTACAACTGTGTTTCAAAGTCCAGTTTTATGGCTAAGGAAACTTAAGCATCTCTTGCATAGCTGATATATTCCAATTGCTGCAATTTTGACTACTTTGGCACTTGCCCCCACTTTCTGACTAGCTTACACCCTATATACAATTAACACCACTATCAGAACTAGTGGGTTAGTTCACTCAGCTATTGCTGTAACACCTAATTCTCCTGTGACTCAGCCCATCCTTAGGCAAAACTCACATTGACCCCAAAAGGGGTCAAAAAAGTGTTTCGCCCCAGCAAATACTGTGAGATGGATCTATACATTTCATACCACATAATAAGCAATATGGCTTGTTAAAAAAAAAGTTAATGTTAAAAATATTCAAGGTTTTTTTCCCAACGCATTATCTCTTCAATACAAGGTCTTTTTTTCCCTTGTACTGGTATGTTTAAAAAACAAGATACAGAAAAGGTTATAAAATGCTAGAGTGGAAGAGCCCTAAATTTTGGTATTGATGATCAAATAGCTAGGAAAAATAATAGTGAAAAATCTACAACATATTGCTATTTGAAAGGAAAATTATGTTATTTAGACACCTGTTATTATAATAATCCTGAGTATCTGGCTGAGAGGAATACATCTAGACTACCTGTGTAAACATTTACTCATAATTACGATATTTTGTATTCAAATGTTAGTTCCTTTCCTGCTATTCATAATAACCATACAGTATGTTGGCAAAAGGTAAAACAGGCTGCACAGAATACCCAGAGAGAAATCTTATTAAACTTTAAGTTTAAATTGTCCACTAAGTGTTCAAGAGACATGGGGGGTTGAGGTTGGTGTTCACTTGTGTGACAGGGGGCCATCACAAGGCTAGTCCCAATATCAGCCTGCCCACCTGTCTAGGACAATCTGCCCACCTAACTCACCTGCAATACCTCTATTGAAATAAAATAGTTCTTCTTAGGCAGGAGGCTGCCCACTTAATGCCCTGATACCAAGGGTGTAATATACAGCTCCAACCAGTCCTACACCGTGTCCCATACTTCACAGGTGACATCCAAAATCACTCCCATGGCCCCATAACTGGGCTGCACTTGGCCTCTGGCCCAAATTTGGCCTCGGGTGTCTATAGATATGCCTTGGCCACATGCCTTCCCCACCCCACCCCAGGCCTCAACCTTTCTTCCCCCCGGGGCCTCAACTCCAGCCAGCCTATGCATAGTCCTTCAGGCCCGTTGGACCCTACTCTACACAGCCTCCAGCAGCCACTTCATCCCCTCACTGGAACACTACTCTACCTCCCCAAATGGGCTTCTGGACCTTATGCCCCTTAGGCCTCCAGTTACTCTAGGTGTCCCTTGGCCCTGTTGCAGGCCCCACTCAATGGGGCGGGACCCTGCCTGAGGCCCCACTCAGTGGGCCCACTCCCTAAGCCTTTCCCTTTCTTGGGGCACTCGCAAGGCAGTGGGGGCTGAGGCTCACCAGAGAAACATACTCACCTTTCATTAGGAAGGTACAGGTGTTCCATTTCCTGCAGCCTGGGCCACCACAGCCAGCCCCACCACACCATCCAACTCCAACCCCAGCAGGGTGCAGTTTTAAGTCATTCCCCAGGACCAGGAACCTCCTCCATCCACATAGTTCTTACCCTTGACCTCCAGCTGTTCTGGGAGCAGTACTCCAGCTGGGTGATGTTCATCCTTTGGCTCCCCAGTTGCAACTGACTGGCCCTACTGAGCCTGCTCAGATAAGCCTCCCTGAGCCCCCTCTTATACACATTCTGGCCTGGCCTCCTCCAATCAGGTAGCCTCCTGACTGCCACGTGACTGCCTGATTGGGCATGCTCCTAGCTGCAGCCTGGTCTGCAGCCTGCACAACCCCTTAAAATGGCAGGCACCCGAAGGTGCTCTACCACAACTTCTCTTTGGCACAAGTACCTTGGTTTTACTGTAAATATAGGTATTATTACAAGTACTAGCCTGTAACCATATGGAAATGCAATATAGCTGACATTTCACAGCCAGAGTGAGGGACCATCTCCCTCCTTGCCCTGTTTCTGGATCTACTACTGTGTCTGTCCAAGTACTTATATGGTCCCTAGCTTCACAAACAAGCTAAGGAAGTATGAGCTGGTTGGATAAATGGACTGTAGGGTAGACAGAAAACTGGATGGATCATCAGGCCCAGAGGGTAGTAGTCAATGGTTCCCTGTCTAGTTGGCAGCCTGTATCAAGTGGAGTGCACCAAGGGTGGGTCCTGGAGCAGTTTTGTTCAATATCGTCATCAGGGACCTGTAAGATGGCATAGAGTGCACCCTCTGCAAGTTTGCAGATGGCACCAACCTGGGGGCCATACTAGATATGCTGGAGGGTAGGGCTAGAACTCAGAGTGACCTAGACCAATTGGAGGATTGGGCCAGAAGGATTCTTATGAGGTTCAACAAGGACAAGTGCGAAGTCCTGCACTTAGAATGGAACTATCCCATGCACCAGTAGAGGCTGGGGGCTGATTGGCTGGGCAGCAGCTCTGCAGAAAAGGACCTGGGGATTACAGTGGACTGTAAGCTGAATAAGCCAACAGTATGCCCATGCTGCAAAGAAGGCTGATGGTATACTGGGTTGCATTACTAGGAGCACTGCCAACAGATCAAGGGAAGTGATTATTCCCCTCTATTCAGCACTGATGAGGCTACATCTGGAGTACTGTGCTCAGTTTTGGGGCCCCCACTACTGACATAATGTGGGCAAACTGGAGAAAGTCCAGTGGAGGGCAAAAAAATGTTTAGGGGGCTAGGGAACATGACTTCTGAGCAGAGTCTGAAGGAACTGGGCTTACTTAGTCTAGAAAAGAGAAGACCCAAAGGGGATTTAATAGCAGCCTTTAACTACCTGAAGGATAGTTCCAAAGAGGATGGTGCTAGAGTAGACTGTTCTCAGTGGTAGCAGATAAGGAGCAATGGTCTCAAGTTGCAGCAAGAGAAGTTTAGGTTAGATATTAGGAAAAACTCTCACTAGGAGGGTAGTAAAACACTGGAACAGATTACACAGAGAGGTTGTGGAATTTCCATCCTTGGAGGCTTTTAAGACCTGGCTAGACAAAGCCTTGGCTAGGATAATTTAGTTGGGGATGATCCTGCTTTGAACAAGGAGTTGGACTAAATGGCCTTCTGAGGTTCCTTCCAACCCTAATTTTCTATGATCCTGTCAACTTGTCATTCCTTATCATTTCCATGCAAGTCTTTCTAAGATGTTAGATCAACTAACAGGATGGAACACCTAAACATATTATGAAACACTGCACCACACTGATAAAAAATATTATAGAAGAATCATTTACAAAAAATGTGTTTCATTGCTCTTTAAACATATGTTAGGAGCTGCATTTTTCAAAACTGATCTATAAACCACATTTAAAAGATCATAATAATTAGCTGCCTTATCTATGGTAATCTAGAATTAGTTGTCATGTTTGCACAAAGCAAATTCTTCCAGATAGTTTCTAGACTACAGAGTCCAGTAAATTTGTACACTTTACCACCTGCAAGGAACAGCACAGCCAATTTAGCAAGGGACCATCTCAGCTAGCAATATGCAACAGGGCTCCTAATTAGATAGATTAGGTACAGAAGTTCAGTCAGTGACCTTATTTACTTTTTTCTTGGTTTATTAATAATTAATTGTAAATGCATCTTTCTGGCCAGAACAGATAAGTGTGTATAAACATTTCCATTTACAATCTTCTGTTTCAGGGGATTATAACTTCACCATAAAAATTTGTCTGGGGCTGAAATTTGGCATTCCGGGTTGTGGAAATGTGCAGATAAATATTTTAAACAGGAAATCTAACTATGTTTTTAAGAATGAATTTTAACCAATTTTACATATATACTTAAATTAAAAGGACAATATAACTAGTTGGTATTTACTACAGTTCCTCCATAATGGTATTACCACCATTTCCCTACATTTAAATCAGAAGTAATGTCAAAATCTAATGCTACTATGTAGTAACCATTAGTAACAATAAATTTACAGTTAGGAAGTATTTACTTTTTAATGATGACCTTAGACATTATTCATCACAAAATATATTTGACGTAGAGATTTAAATGTTAAGTTTCTGACTCTACCACTGTATTCACATTGAGTAACACCTTTCTCTGCAATGAGACAAGGTGTAAAAACATAAAGTACAATGTAAAGCACAGAGTAAAGATTCTGGAGCAGAAATAAGAAGCTTGAGTACTGTTGGCTTTATTACAAATGAATACTTATAATGGAAAACTGAAAGTTGTATCTCTGGCCATAGGGGCTAGGGACAGACATTCAAAAAGTCTGAGCCTGAATTTGATTCAATCATTGCAGATTAGTCTATCCTGGCTAGGCTAAATCAGTTTTGTAACCGGACAGACATCCCAGAAATGAAGGCATGTGCCTGCAGTGGCTCAGTCTACAAGCCACAGGGAGTGCTAGAGCAGCCCCCCCCTTCCTTCCACAGCATGGAGTTCAGGGAGGCATTGCCAGACTCTAGCAGGAGCTCCGATTAGCCCAGCAGGGAATTGATAACAGTGTTTATCACCCAATTAAGAAAACAGCAAAGGGCCATTATCAGCTACGTGTTGATTCAGCATAGACTTGAGCCAGCATCTGGTCTGCTAGGTAATACACAGACACCTCCTCAGCAAGGCAGAGGGGAAGGTGAAATTCCTGCTTATCAAGGAGTGGTGAGGGGAAGGGGGAAGCAGCCCACAGTCTCTGGAGCTCCAGCCAGGGAGCAGAGGGGAGGGGCCAGCCCTGCTGTGGAGCAGAGTGCCCCACCCAGCCCAGAGAGCATGCCTGGATGCTGGGGGAGTCTGATTTATCTTAAACCAGCAAGTGGTCTGGGACAGATATTGCATAAACTGGTTTGAGCCAAATCAGTTAAGTCTGATATTACATTTAACTAGGTTTTTCTTAAACCAGTATCAGCCATTTTCAAACAGGTTTATGCACACTGAACATCTGTTCTGTTACAGGCTTAAACCAGCTTCTGACCACTTAAACTGGTTTATGTGTAATGTCTTTCCTTAGCCAGGATGATAAAGAAACAGAAATTGAACACGGTTTATTTGATTTGAAATATTCTACTTTTTGTTGGCCATTTTTAAGAAATTTATGGCCAGAAAGTACATCTCTGCTTTGAGTGGAGCAAGCAAGATTTTGCTCTAAGTTGTCTCTCACTTACACCACTATATCACCATGCATATTAATATAAACTTCTTATTTATATGAAGGTGGGAGGAGAAGCAGACCCACTAAAACCTATTAACTATATGCCTATTTCAGTTACAATGCATGTAATTTATATTAAAAACTGAAGGTCTTTTAGAAATATGTTCTGACCCCAAGCTCTACAAGAAATGGTTGGCTGGATTTCAATGAAAATGTAAACGTTTCTAAAGGTCAACAATATGACAAAGTTGTTTCACTGATTAATTGAAGAGAAACACATGCAAAATAATAATTTTTCACCCAAAGATGAGATTATTTTAGAGATGACGCAAAATCCACTGTAAAAACCAATTCTATTTTGCAAAGAAAGTGCCAGATACAAAACAAATGCCCTACATTGAGAGTTTAATGCAAGTCCACAAATCAATATTCAAACTACAATAAGTTCACTAAGTAAAAAACAATAATAAAAATGTGTAATTTTGCTCCTCTGCACCTCATGAAGCTAATTCTTCAGGGTAGGTTTTGCTGAGGTTTTAGGCCCCTCTACATGTTACATTTAAGGCATGATTAACCAGTTAATCATGCCTTAAGTTGGGCCACAGCTACATGTTCAATCAATTAATGGCGTGATAAAACAAGCAATAAGCCAAAAAGTTATTCCACAAAAAATGTGTAATAACTGTGGCTCGTTATTCTCACCCCATTAATTGAACAGCTGATGGAGTTCCTACCCACACAAGTGCACCACAGGCTGTGAGCCCAGTCAGCTGATGGGGCTTGCAGTGCAGTGTTCCATGCGTTGGCCCCGCTGCAAGTGTCATCAGCTGACGGGTCTTGCAGCAGGGCCAGAGTTTCACGCGCTGGCCCCATTATGAGCCTCCTCAGCTGATGAGGTTGCCACCCATGGCAGCATGTGGAATGCTGCCCCCACTGCAAACCTCCTCAGATGTGAGGCTCGGTGACCTCAGGGCTCCCCCTGCACTGGCAAAAAGCACAATAGGATTTGATACTCAATCCCACAATCATGTCTCCTGTCATGCAGATACAGTATAGCAGGTGGTGTGATTGTGTGAATTACACATGTCAGCTGGGATCACAGGATCCCAGCAAGATAAGCATCCAAATTTCTCTTGAAGGTGTTCAATGTAGGTGCTTGAACCACCTCCGCTGGCAGACTGTTCCAGACCTTGCGGGCTCGGACAGTAAAGAAATTCTTCCTTATGTCCAGCCTGAAACGGTCTTGCAGGAGTTTATAACTGTTTGACCTCATCATCCCTTGGGGCGCTCTGGTGAACAAACGTTCCCCCAGATACTGGTGGTCACCCCTGATAAACTTATAGGTGGCCATCAGATCACCCCTGAGCCTGCACTTTTCCAGGCTAAAGACCGCCATAGCTCTCAGCCTGTCATCATAAGAGCCGTTTTCCTGACCTCTGATCATGCACGTGGCTCTTCTCTGGACTCTCTCAAGCTTCTCCACATCCTTTTTGAATTGTGGAGCCCAAAACTGGATGCAATACTCCAGCTGTAGCCTCACCAAGGCCAAGTACAAGGGGAGAAAGATGTCCCAGGATTTTCTTGAGAAGCATCTATGGATGCAAGCCAGCGTTTTGGTTGCTTTACTAGCCGCAGCATTGCATTGCAGGCTCATGTTCATCTTGTGGTCAATGATGACCCCCAAGTCTCTTTCTTCTGTAGCGCTAGCCAGCGTAGCACTGCCAAGCCTATAAGGATGCTGCAGGTTTTTCCTCCCAAGGTGGAGAACCTTGAATTTTTCAGTGTTAAATACAATCAGGTTCTCATCCGCCTGTTCACTGAGCCTGTCCAGGTCAGCCTGGATCACCCTCCTGTCTTCAGGTGTGGATGCTTTACCCCAGAGTTTGGTGTGTAGAAGTAATTGGCTTACTTGACTAGAAAAAAACAGACAAAGACCAGACGTGCTGATACTGCTTAATTCAAATGTTCTGAGATAAAGAATCCACATTCCTGCATTCCTTGGGTTATCTTGATATCTTGCCCTGTGCATTCCTGCATGCCTTGGGATAGCCCTAAGCATAGATAGTTGTTTAAGTAAACTTTCTAAGTTTCTGTGTAATTTACTATTGTTTTGTTTCTCCAAGGTGTATTTTTTTATCTCTTTCTCTAGAGTATATATCTCTTCAGTATATATACGCTTGTAAACTTAGAGAGTCTGAGAAATCCTTTGAAACAGACAAGTGGGTGATTCCTCTTGCTGTATGGAATTCTCCCTGTGATCACAGTATAGCCTTAAATAAAGAAAAGCTGGCTCTGTCAGTTCTGATTCAACCACAACGCGAATTTTGATTTCTTCCACAGGTGTCATCAGCAAACTTAGCCAGTCCACTTCTGACTCCAATGTCCACATCATTAATGAAGATGTTGAACAATATGGGTCCAAGGACAGAGCCTTGGGGGACCCCACTGGTGACAGGGCACCATGACAATTGACTTCCATCAATGACCACCCTCTGGATCCGACTACAGAGCCAATTTACCAGCCAGTGGATCATGGTGGACCCCAAGCCACAGTTGGCCAGTTTCACCAAGAGGTGATCATAGGATACCAGACCGAAGGCTTTTCTGAAGTCAAGATATATGACATCAGTCCCTTCTCCCTTGTCCAGGTGATAAGTCACATGGTCATCAAAGGAAATGAGATTGGTCAAGCAAACCTACCCGCAACAAACCCATGCTGGCTATCCCTCAGGATGCTGGTGTCGGCCAGACCATTAAGGATGGCCTCTTTAATAAACTTTTCTAAGACCTTCCCCAGGATAGAGGTGAGGCTGATGGGCCTATAGTTTGCCAGATCCACTTTCCTTCCTTTCTTGAAGATAGGCACCACATTGGCCTTCTTCCAGTCTTTGGGCACTACACCAGAGCACCAGGAGTTTTCAAAGATCTGTGCCAGGGGCTGAGCTATGATGCTCGGCAGTGCCTTGAGTATCCTGGGATTGTCAGGGCCAGCTGACTTGAAGGTATCCAGCCTCTCAAGGTGTTCCTTCACCTGGTCAGTATTGATGGAGGGCAGGGGATCCCCCTCACCCAGACCTCCCTGTCCTGTAGTGGGCATAGGTGTCCCTCCTCTCCCTCCTCAGCCCATACCCGAGGATTGAGAGGATTGAAGAAAACACCACCTGTGCCCTCAGACCCTTTAGCTCCGTTCCCAAATCTCTGTAGCACCTCATGACCCGGCTGGGAATGCTCTGAGCTGTGTCATTGGTGCCCACATGAATAACGAGCATAAGATAGTGGTCTGTGGGCTGGAAGAGCTTTGGGATCTTCTCTGCAATGTCTCGGATGCAGGCCCTTGGGAAGCAGCAGACTTCCTGGGTTAAGGGGTTGGGGAGGCAGATTACCCCTCAGTCCCCCTCAGGATGGAGTCTCCCACAACAAACATTTTGTGTTTTGTCTTGGGGAGAGTGGGGGTGGTAGCTATAGTTGAGCCCATGTTGCTTGCAGGAACTGGCAACTTAGCGGGCTCTGCTGGGGCTGCAAGAGATTTGTTCCTGTTGCTGAGCTCCAGCAAGGCAAAGGCCTTGGTGCGGTGGGCCTTAGGGCCCTTGACCACTTTGGCCCATCCACCTGACTGGACAGAATAGGAGGTCCCGGAATCCTCCCCTGTCCTGGAAGGAGACCGTGGTCTACCCTCCAGCTCCCAGAGGAGAAGGGCCTGGCAGTAGGAGTCTATCTCCTGCTCACAGTCCCTGATGGCAACAGTCTCTGGACTGTGGCCTGGAGCTCCTCCAGCTGGCATGCCAGAGACCCCAAAACAGAGCAGACCCCACATAAGATGGCCTGGGTAACTATGGCCTGTGCAGATAAGATGGCCTGGGTAACTAAGTTACATACATCACAATTCATAGCTACCAAGAAGACTGGGCTCAAGCAGTGGGTTATGTCCTTGGTAGGAAAAAAAAAAATCACAAACACACTGGGTGCTAAGTATTTGTCTTTGTGCACCTTCTAAACAGAAATATTACATAGCAAAAGTAGAACAGAGCTTACTGCTCTTCAAGCCAGCACCCAACCCTCAAAGATCTCAGGGACATTCAAACTTGTAGGTAGACAAGCTGGCCAAAATTATGATGCTAGCAGTCTATGGCCACTTTGCAACCAAAATGCAAGGAATCAATGGATAATCAGACCCATGGTGCAATCAGGGCTAACATTGCTAACAGGTATCAAGACCAGAAAACCTGACATTATTATATAATGCTATATTGTTTTGGTAAAACAAACTATACTCTTTTTGTATTAAGTTTTGTCTTTAGTTTCTCATTTTCTAAATTATTTTGGATCTGTATTTACATGTATCTACTGTTTGAAACATGGTGAATTTCACTTCTTTTTTTAATGCAGTGTTAAATAACTGACTCAAACTATACTTCAATTGCTTTGTGATTCTTAATTTAAAACAAAATAGACATTAACAATGCTTTCCTAAGATATAAAGCATGCATTCTTTCAATGATAAATTTCAGTTTTAAGCTTATCATATATTGCTATTTTCTACTCCAGGGAAAATATGGTCAATTTAATTAAGCTGATTTATTTTGTCAGCAATATCACAGGTCTAGCCTTGCTAAGCAAGAATTGAAAGTCTATCAGCAACTCAATACAATTATAAACCTTCTCTCTATATACAGGAAGCACCTGCGAACATTCTGCTGTCTCTTTGAAAAATAGCTGAGACTAACAGAGTGATAAGACTGCTATAAAAATAAGAATTTCTTTTCTTTGATTGGATTCAAGTTCTTAAGACTTTAAAACTTGAATCCAATCAGGAAAATCTTCACTTCTGAAGAAAATGCCTAGAGAAATACATTTCTCTATTAAGCCAAAGCAGTTTCAAATGTGAATGACGTGGCCAGAAATGTCCAATGGTATCAGTAATGTGATCAAATCTAGTCAATAGGATAGATTCAGGTGTCTAGTTTATGCAATAACATTCATGGAATGTTTAATTATGTTTATTTTATAGAAGTCCACACAGCCAGACAAGAGGATTGTTTTAAATCTTCATATGATGAGATAATGTTAGCCATTTTGCTTGGAAAAAGACACTGTCACTATACTTCAGGCCTTTTTGATTTCCACAGTAGGTTACCAACAACATTGCCCACACCAGGGTCCACACCTGAAATAACTCTGAAAATGTGGTTGGCTCCTTATTAAGTTGCATATGGCACCTGGGATTCAAAATCTCAGCTAGCTTCCAGTTCATTTCCAAGTGTAGACTCAGGCATCAATTTTGATCTGCACTGCTTTCTGTCATTGAAGTCCTGCTTAGCTTAGAAGTTGCCTCCTTCTTTGCCCTCTTCCTTAGCAAACAGTCTGAGCTGAAGTGTTCAAGATGCAATCCTTAATTTTAAATGTGAATTACAAAAAATTATGCTAGTGTAAGAGTAATGTTGTAGCCATAATAGTTCAGAAATTATGCAAGAGGCAAGGATTTCTTAGGATGACAGCTTTTGTTGGTCCAACTGGTTAGGGGTGCGGTGAAATCTCATCTTGTTAATAATATTTTACAAAACATAGCGTTGGACCAACTAAGAAATCCTTGCCTCTCTTTAAAAATACAAAAAGCACAATAATTCCTAATATGGCTCCCAGCAGGACCCCAGTACAGGACACCATGGGCATCCTTGCTGTATAAGGCTTCTTGTTTCTAGGACATGGATTCCTCTGTAGGCAGTGAGGACAATTGGACTGGACTTCACCCTCAAGTGCAGTGTTATTGGGGTTACCCTCCACCATTATCCTACTTACAGTGGGTTCCTTCTGCAGGCAAAAGTCAGACTACAATTCCTCCCCCCTCTTCACAGCAGCTTAGTTAAATATGCTCTATACAAAGCACTCCAGGTCATGTCACTCCCAGTAGCTGAAAGTTAATTCACTGTGCGTGACATCTTCTCAGCTATGGCATACTTACCAGCCCTTTCAGTTCATGTTCATGTACATGCTCATGAGAGTTCCCTTCTTTTTCATGCCACTCAAAGGCTTCAGGCTTGCCGCACATACTCTGTGCAAGATATCTATTTGCTGCTGTTACTGCAGCTGCTGTCAGCAACAGGCAGTATCTCTGCTTTGCTTTCTATGTTTCATGTCTAGTTTTCAAGTGGACTGTTACTTGATCTTCTTCCAAAGTGTGCCCTTGGGTTTGTGCTTTGAGCCTGTTGCTCATCCTTACACAGCCCTCTGCTTGAGCCTGATCCCCTCTGGAGTCATTCTCTTTCTTGTACCCCACACATCCTGGTGCCCTATACCGGCTAGATGATGAATTGCATTCCTACTGTCCCAGAATGACCTGCTAAATCCTAACCATTCAGCATTTGAGGGATGGGGCAGTATCACAGAGGACAGCCCCAGACAAACGGAGCATCCAGCGAGAATGAAGACTCAGCTCAGTGAGTCGGGAGTTAAAGGGGGGGAGGTGTGTCATAGAGCACGCAGGTGCCCTGCGCCTGAGAGCAGAAACAGCTCGGGAAAGAGCACTAGCAGCGAGGGAGGAAAACCAGCTGCTAGTTACTAGGGCAGCCAGAGTCACAGGTGCTGGTTGCTAGGACAACTGCTGGGGAGCCAGCTGACAGGAAGGGGCAGGACCTGGCACATATAAACCCCAGGCATGAGGCCAAGAGGGCAGTTCTCCACTGGCAGCCAAGAGAGAAGGAGATCAGCCAGTGAAGACAGAGGGGAAAAGCCTGACTGCATGAGCAGCCACTGACTGCTGCTACAGGTTGAAGCATTCCCTGGTAGGAATTAAATGTTGTTTTGGCCGGACGGTTTAGGTTTTTTTATGTTATAGCCCAGAGGCTTTGTGTTTTGTGTTTGCTGTTTATCTGGAGGACCAGGTGAGGCTATTAGGGGTTGGAGGAGGCCTCATAGGGGCTCCACAGCAGCGTGGGGACCCCGGCGCCAGAAAGGGTGCAGCACTTTGGGATGCACTGACCCCAGTCCCATGGCATGGGCATGGGGCAGCGAAAACCCCCAGAGTGAGGGGAGCCAGGAGAAGCCTCAGAGCAAGGGGCAGAGAGGAACCCCAGTGAGAGAGAGAAACAGAGAGAGGGCCATGAGAAGCCCCCAGAGCGAGGGGGCAGTGAGAAGCCCAGAGAGCGGTGGTGGTAGGAAGTCTCACCAAAAGGGGGCAGCAGAGCACCAGGAAGTTCTAGGATGAGACAGGGCGGTGGGAGCCCAGGGAAGTCATGAAGAGGGCCAAATTACAGCAAGGTCCAGGTTAAAACCACATCAGTACCATCTGCGAGGCTTGGGCTGCGGTGTAGTGGAAGAAAAAGAAGCCACAGATAGTGCCCCCTGGCCACCAGGGCAAATAATATGGGCAGTCTCCCGCTAATTATGTCAATTAATTAATCAATTAAGATCAAGGCATGGCAGGTGAGTAAGCAGGTGGTTGGCCCATAACAGGAGGGTGGAGTCACCAATAGAGAGGCTCCAGTAGAGATACTGCTGTCACAATGATGCATTGGCCAGGAATGTTCCATACAGCAGCATGCATCATAAGACACTGGTTTGCCTGTATGAAGAAAAGAGCCCTTGGGTCCATGCGGAGAAAGGAATGAGAAGAGATGCCAATCCCTGGTCCGGAGTCAGGGGATCAAGGTTTGGAGTGGCTATATCAAATGATGCAAGGCCTACTGGATCAAGCCGCAAGACAACAGACCCTGTTAGCCACCATGATCGAAAGCGCCTGACCCCGGCCAGCGATGGAGGTAGGAATGTGTGGCTACAGAGCCCGAGTTGACCCTGAGGTGGGAGACAAGCCACCCACACTGTTAGTAGAAGTAACAATAGAGGGGAAAAGAGTAGTAGCTGTACTGGACTCAGGCTCATGGCAGACGATGGCACGGAGTGACATGCTACTGGCAAGAGAGAGGGAAAGAGCGGATTGTGCGAGGGTGCAGTGTTGGTGCAGGGATGCCCTCAATTTCAACAAGATGAGGGTCACTCTATGAGTAGGCGATAAGACTCACCAGATGTTAGTGGGGGTCATGGAACATCTACCCTACCCAGTAGTACTGGGCTGCGACTGGCCTGAGTTGCTAAAAGATAGTCGGCGTGAGGCGCGAGGAGACCGTGGAGGGTTTCACAAGTGAAACTGGACAGTCTCTGCCTGAAGAGAAATCTGAATAAAGAGTGGATGTTGCCCATTTGTGGGAAGACGAACATTTTCAGCTGGAGCAGAGTCAGGAGACAGACTTTCAATGGGCGCTGCAGGAACACCTTGCCTAAAGAAACAATGATGTATTGAGACTAGAACTGATGAGGATAACCCCAAGGTTCGAGATAAGAAACAGCCTCCTATACCGGATTGAGCAAGGGAAGCCAGAAGGAGAGGAGGTCGTACAGCTGTTGGTCCCTTGGCGATATCGATGGGCCTTACTGAAGGTGGCTCATGAGCTCCCTATTGGTGGGCATCTGAGCCGGGACAAAAAAGAAGCATGCATTCGGGCATGGTTTTTTGGCCAGGATTTGTGCGGGAAGTAGCAAGATATTGCGCTTTGTGTCCCGTCTGCCAAAAAGTAACCCAAGGCAACCCCCAAAGTCTCCTTTAATTTCATCGACTCTGGTAGAGGTTCCCTTTGGGAGGGTGGCAGTGGACATTGTGGGGCCACTTCCCTGGAGTAGCACTTGGAACCAGTACATACTGGTGCTACTAGATTATGCGACTTGGTACCCGGAAGCGGTAACCGATGCGGACAGTGTCTGCACCAAAGGTGGCGAATGAGCTGTTGAAGATATTTTCCTGAGTAGGATTCCCTAAGGAACTACTGACCGATCAAGGAATGAACTTTACATCACGCGTGTTTGAGGAAGTGAGTAAAGCGTTGGGGATCAAACATCTGAAGACCGCCGTATATCACCCCCAAACGGACGGGCTTGTGGAACGTTTTAATCAGACACTGAAACAAATGCTAAAGAAGTTCATGGTTGAGAACCTGCAGAATTGGGACAAAATGATACCACCTTTGTTGTTTGCTGTAAGACAGGCACCCCAGGCCTCGACTGGGTTTTCACCTTTTGAGTTATTGTACAGCTGGCAACCAAGAGGGATCCTGGACCTAATTAAGGAGAGTTGGGAAGAACAGCAGAATAGAGACCAGAACATCATCCAATACGTGATCCAACTGCAGGAACGCCTTGAAGCGGCCTGGAATGTGGTGTTGGGAAATCTCAGAGAAGCCCAGCAATGACAAGTGAGACATTACAACTGAGGCACCTGGGAAAGGAAATTTGACGTGGGGGGCCACATGTTGGTTCTACTCCCAGACAGTGAAAGTAAGTTACTTGCCCAGTGGCAGGGACCCTACAAAGTCGTACACCAAGTGGGGCCTGTAGACTACAAGGTGTACCAGACAGGTAAGAAGAAAAAGAAACAAGTATACCACATCAATATGTTGAAGAAGTGAGAAGACCAGGAGTGTATGTATTTAGCCCCTCATCCCGAGAAGTTGGAATTGGGACCCACGTTAATGGAGGAAAGTGGGCCGGGGGATGTAGAACTGGCCCTGCGACTGTCAGAAGAACAGAGAAGACAGGCCACCAAGCTAGTCAAGGAGTATGAAGACCTGTTCCAGGGAACACCTGGGGAAGCTTGGGGCATGGTGCACCAGATAAAAACTCCTCCGGGACAGATAATACGTGAGAATTGGAGACGGATTCCCCAGCGACTCCAAGACCAGATAAAAACGGAGATTGCAATGATGCTAGAGAAGGGTATCATTTGTGAATCCCACAGCAACTGGCAGAACCCCATCGTGGCAGTACCTAAGCTCGATGGGAAAATACGCCTCTGTATCGATTACTGGAAGATGAATGCAGTGGCTAAGTTTGATGCCTATCCGATGCCCCGAGTGGACGAACTGGTGGAAAGCATCGGGCAAGCGTGCTACATTTCCACTTTAGACTGGACCAAAGGTTACTGGCAGGTCTGAGTGGCATCTGAAGATCAGAAAAAGACAGCATTCGCCACCCCCTGGGGTCTTTTTCAATTCCAGCGAATGCCGTTCAGGTTGCATGGAGCCATGGCCACATTCCAGCAGTCGACGGACAGAGTTTTGGCTCCCCATGGGGGTTACGCCACAGCATAGATTGATGACATTATTATATACACTGAGAACTGGGCTGAACACCTCACCACACTGAGAGCAGTACTGCGAGATTTAAGAAGGGCCAGGCTGACAGCCAACCCAAAGAAATGTACTGTAGGGAAAAAGGAAACTCAATACCTAGGGTTCCTAGTAGGAAGCAGGAAAGTGAGGCCTTTTTTGAGCAAGGTGGAGGCATTGTGGAGATTTCAAGCACCCCATACTAAAAAGCAAGTGAGGGCTTGCTTGGGGCTGGCCAGATATTATAGAAAGTTCATACTGCACTTCGCGGATATAGTTGTACCATTGATGGAGATGATAAGAGCAGGGGCTCCAACCAAAGTGGAATGGACGCCAGAGGCAGAAAAGGCATGCCAAGCGGTGAAGGAGGTGTTATGCCTACAACCAGTCTTATATTCTCCAGACTTTAATAAACCTTTCCTGGTGCAGACTGATGCATCAGATGTGGCTATCATAGCCACATTGGTACAAAGAGAAGGAGAAGAAGACCACGCTATAGCCTACATAAGTAGGAAATTACACCCACCGGAACAGAATTATGCCACGGTGGAGAAGGAATGTCTGGCAATTAAGTGGACTATTGAGACACTACAGTATTACTTGTTAGGGCTACGGTTCACCTTAGTCACCGATCATGCGTCCCTGCACTGGCTGCAGCGCATGAAGATGGATAACGCAAGACTGATTAGATGGGCCCTGAGTCTGCAACCATATTATTTTGAGGTAAAGCATCGCCCTGGAACCTAAAACGTAAACACCAATCTCTTCTCAAGACAATACGAGGAAGAAGTGGGGCCAGGAAAAGCAGGGGGATTCCAGAAAAGGGAGAAGGATAGAGGGGTGGCAGGAAGGTGGACTCCCAACAACTGCAGTAATGCACCAGCCGCCTCCATCAGGGGGGTACACCATGCCCAGAACTACCCACCCAAACATTTAAAATGTAGAAAGAAGATAGGCCTAAGTGGCGCCCTACCAAGGTTGGCTAATATGGCGGTACTATCTGTGGCAGGTAACTCCCAACAAATCCCACATGGTGTGCCTTCGGTAAAAGGTGAATAGGAGGTGCCTAAAAACCTCCACCTCCTGTACCTGAATTGCCAGGTGCCTGGAAAAAGGTTGAGAGGAGAGCCCCGGATGGATGGAGCACCCGGCGAGAATGAAGACTCAGCTCAGTGAGTCGGGAGTTAAAGGGGGGGAGGTGTGTCGCAGAGCACACAGGTGCCCTTCACCTGAGAGCAGAAACAGCTCAAGAGAGCACTAGCAGTGAAGGAGGAAAACCAGCTGCTAGTTACTAGGGCAGCCAGAGTCACAGGTGCTGGTTGCCAGGACAACCGCTGGGGAGCCAGCTGACAGGAAGGGGCAGGACCTGGCACATATAAACCCCAGGCATGAGGCCAAGAGGGCAGTTCTCCACTGGCAGCCAAGAGAGAAGGAGATCAGCCAGTGAAGACAGAGGGGAAAAGCCTGACTGCACGAGTAGCCACTGACTGCTCCTATGGGTTGGAGTGTTCCCCAGTAGGAATTAAATGTTGTTTTGGCCGGACAGTTTAGGTTTTTTTATGTTATAGCCCAGAGGCTTTGTGTTTTGTGTTTGCTGTTTATCTGGAGGACCAGGTGAGGCTATTAGGGGTTGGAGGAGGCCTCATAGGGGCTCCACAGCAGCGTGGGGACCCCGGCGCCAGAAAGGGCACGGCACTTTGGGATGCACTGACCCCAGCGCCAGGGCATGGGGCAGCAAGACCCCCCAGAGTGAGGGGGGCTGGGAGAAGCCTCAGAGCAAGGGGCAGAGAGGAACCCCAGTGAGAGAGAGAAACAGAGAGAGGGCCGTGAGGAGCCCCCAGAGCGAGGGGGCAGCGAGAAGCCCAGAGAGCGAAGGTGGTAGGAAGCCTCACCAAAAGGGGGCAGCAGAGCGCAAGGAAGGTCCAGGATGAGACACGGCAGCAGGAGCCCAGGGAAGTCACGAAGAGGGCCAAATTAAAGAAAGGTCCACTTTAAAACCACCTCAGTACCATCTGCGGGGCTTGGGCTGCGGTGTAGGGGAGGAAAAAGGAGCCGCAGATAGCACCCCCTGGCCACCAGGGCAAATAACATGGGCAGCCTCCTGCTAATTATATCAATTAATCAATCAATTAAGATCAAGGCATAGCAGGCGAGTAAGCAGGCGGCTGTCCCATAACAGGAGGGTGGTGTCACCAATAGAGAGGCTCCAGCAGAGATACTCCTGTCACAGGCAGGAAGAAATTACTTGTTACTGATCCAAAAATGTTATTACTGAAGTATTTCTATCTTTTCAGCAATTCCCAATTTCTTATCTCCAAAAATCTAATTTGGTGTGCATCATTTTTTCAAATCATTAATAAATATTAGAACAAAATCAACCCAACACCAAATGCCATGAAACCATTTGGATGCTTCCCTAGAAATCAGTATAACATCATTTACTGCTGACAATATATTCATAATCCTTGAGATTTAAAGAGAAGATGATATGAACTAACTCTCTATGTAACATTTTAAGAAACACATCCTCAAATATTCTATTAAAGTCTAGATATACTGCATATGCTCTATTTACTTCCTCCATTAATTTTATAATTTCAACTAGGTTTGTTCTGGTTTGTTGATTTCTTAAAAATCCATACCACTACTGGCTCAGTTGTGAACTTATGTAGCCTACAGTGTCCTTGTGATTTTTCTCTTAATATTTTTCTCAGTATTTTATTAGGGGCTGAGTTAGCCAACCACTGAAACTAGTATAGGGAGCTTGCTCCGTAGCAGTTATAGTGCCATTAAAAAATCTGAGAGCAACATCAACAAAACAGTAAACACCAGATTAGTTTATTTCAAACAACACTGAAGCCATAAAACAAATTAATTCAAAAGCACTAGTGGTTTGTGTCACCCAAACCTTTCAAGCAAGAAAACATATTAAACTCTTTGCTGACACGTCACTGTGCTAACTCTAGACCCTATAGTACTCTCTATGTGGTGTTTTACATACCAGATTGAGTATATTTTAAAAATAGCACTAGCAACATTCAAACTAACACACACTTTTGTTCAGATATAATATGTTCAAAACCAATGTGCAACAGCCAATGTTTCCCCTTGGCTACACTGTGCTTCTCATATTGCGCCCCTTCAAAGGGGTAGTACAGAATCTGTCCTCTGGGTCTGCGGTTATGGGACAGCTCCTGAGCTAGTGTAAATCTGAACAGCTGCCTCAGTTTCAATCTGTCAATAAGTACTATCCAATACATTTATGAAAAGCCAAGTATTTCATACTGGGGGAAACAACCAGACCCAGAAAATCTGTGGACATAAAGAGAAAAGTGTGATTTTAATGGAGACTATTGCTCTTAAGGTGTAAAACACAGGTTAGAGGTAAAGTTGGGTAATGATCTTCATTACAGCATTGGGAATTCTGTTAAGTTAAACTATAGCATCACCATGTCTAGGACCCACCATTTCCATTTATTTTGACTCTGTGTTTATAAGCTGATAAAAAGACAAACGTGTAATGAAAAAGTGCAATACCAATGAAGTTGGTAGTTGGCTAAAAGAAAATGCATGTTTCTGTGTTTATCAAATTTTAAGCTGGCAAGAAGTTTTTAAAACAGTAAAGGTCAATTTATGCTCCATTTCTTTTACCTAAATGATCTGAATGAGAGTAGCGAAGCAGAATCTCAACATTTGCTCATAATACCAAACTAAGGAGGTTTAGTATACAATAAAACAGAAACACACTCAGATTCAAAAGGCTTTAGACAAGACATGCACAGCAAAGGGCTAATGTAATATAATGCAAAAGAAAGTGCAACATAGATTGTAAGCCAAGGAAGTGAAATAGAAAACGCATAGAAGTGAACAATCATACATCATAAGGCCAGGAAGAAATCTCTAGACGTAAGTGTGAGAAAATCTTGGTAACTTTTAGTTCAGCATACAAATTCAAGAAGTAATGAAGTGTTGGCTTGTTTAAGCAGGAAGACAGAATATGAATCAAAAGATATGATGATGTTACAATATAAAGTACATGTCATATGTATTTTTCTGAACACCTCATCATAACAAGATTACTGTAGACCTAGAGAAGGTTATCGAGTAGGCTAAATCATATCAGGTCTCAGAATCAAGGCTATTATTTGGATAAACGAGTTGTGTTTATTCTCCGCAGGTAAGTGTAAGCTCAGATATGACCTAAATAAGACTCAATTAGGAAGAAGTTAATAAAAGATAGATGACTAAGCAGATACAGAACTGAAACTAAACCTTTGCAGGACAGGAGACCAAAACATACTGAAGGTACTTTGGCAGATGAAGACTAAGAGGTACATATAAAATGTGATGGCCTCTCTCCATCTCTCAGGTGTGCGCAATGAGGACTTGTTGTCCTACTCATATTTTACAAAACATAGTATTACATTATTGTGATACTGTGATGGTCTGAGTAAAAAAAAATGTAAAAATATGATTTGAAAAATAAGCAAAGGCTGATGTCTGCTTGGGAAAATAAACATGCCATTGCCTCTTTAACAGTTTTAAGAGAGGAAAGAACAGTGTTAGGCAGAAATGCAGACACAACGCCAGGCTAAATTTTTGGCAAATGAATATGACTGATTGGGAGAAAAAGTCACTGAGCACATAAACAAAAACAGGATAACTATGGCTTTTGGCCAAAGTGAGATAACAGATTGTGCAAGTGGAGAGAAACTGGGGGACAGTATGAAGGCAGGATGCTTCATGAGTGACTGGTGCCACTTGAATCTGGGAGGGAACCTGCAGAAGCCACCAACCCTATCGGGGGGCACCAGCCCTCCTGACAGCATCAGTGTTAGCCATTGAGGGGGCACCATGCACCCCCTACCAGTCACCTATGGGCTGCTTCATAGTCTGTTTCAGCCCTGAGCAACAATCCAATTCCAGGGAAGAACTGGCCCTTTATTTTCTAGAATGGCATGGTTTGGACTTTGGTCAAAACCTAATTAGAGGTTTCTAGCACACTATTTTGTACTGCAGTAAAATCATAGTTAAGGGCATTCCTAACAAGGATATAAATATCTTTATTTGATCCTCTTGAATCTAGCAGTTAAAAATAACCATGCCAAGCAGATCTAGTTCCTAAACAGAACTATCTTTCCTTCACATACATCTATATGATTGTGAAGGGATTCTTCAGTCTAAACAATAACTAGCATATATGCCTACTAGTAGGCTGTAGTTAATGCTAATACTTTAACATGATTGACCTTGCGTCTTATACCACCCCCCCCACACACACACACACTTTAAAAAAAGAAGTGTTTTTGTTTCTCACAGTCTTCATTTAAATCCAAAAATAACAACAGTAGAAACAGATATTGTTGTTCTTCCCAAGACAGAGTACATTTAAGAAATGTTTGTTCCTATGCAGGAAATCCATTAGCAAAGGGCCATATCATGGAAGTGAGTAGGCAGTCTCTCAAGGGAGTGAAAGTATCAGAGAATCATGAGAATTGGAGATAAAAGTAAAATTACTGCATCTTATAGAACTTAAATATTACAGCAGTGCCTATAGGTGTCCTGGAAATAAAAGGTATAGAAAAATATATCCACTACTATTGTACAATTTTAAAATTACATTAGAAAACACATGAGAGGGTGGCATGGGCACCTACAGGAGGCCTCAAATGCCTCTACACAAATGCTTGAAGCATGGGGAAAAAGCAGGAGGAACTCGCCCTCCCGCTAGCTAACAAAAACCCAGATCTAGTGGGGCTCGCAGAAACCTGGTGGGATTCTACCCACGACTGGGCAGTAGACATTGAGGAATACAGGCTATACAGCCAAGACAGAGCAGGGAAAAGGGTGGGGGGAGTGCTATATGTCCAAGAGCAATACATATCCTCAACGATCAGGTTGGGGTCAGAGGAGGGGCAAGATGAGGCACTCTGGGTAAGAATGCAAAGGGAGCATAGGGAAAGGGACTTAATAATGGGTGTCTACTATAGACCACCTCATCAGGGATGAGTCTGACCTGGAATTCTCAGGTCAGCTCACATAGGCTATAAAGTCAAGGGATGTGGTCATCATCGGTGACCTAAATTACCCAGACATCTGCTGGGAGGAGCAGTCAGCCAGGTCCGACCACTCATGTAGGTTCCTAGCCAGGATGCAGGACCTCCACCTAACCTAGGAGGTGCATAGTCTGACCAGGGGGGAAATGCCTTGCTGGACTTGGTCCTTGCCACAGGTGATGACTTGGCGAGGGGTCTGCGGGTAGTCAACCACCTGGGCAACAGCGATCCTCGCCTGCTGAAATTTACTATCCAGCTCATGGTGGTGAAAGCAAGCAGCAAAGCAGAGGTCCTCAACTTCAGGAGGGCCGACTTCCATAAGCTAAGAAGGTTAGTAGGAGAGGCATTGGGGTCTCAGAGCTTCAATGAGATGGGAGTCCAAGACAGGTGGTTGTTCCTCAAGGAGACGATACTCCAAGCTCAAACGGAGTCAGTCCCAATGCGCACCAAGGGGGGCAGGAATGCTAAGAAGCCCCCTGGCTCAGCAAAGGTATCCAGGGGTGCCTGAGGGCAAAAAAGGTGTACAAACAGTGGAAGCAAGGGGCTACCACCAAGGAGGATTACACCTTTGTTGCTTGGGACTGCAGGGAGGCTGTTAGGAAGACCAAGGCAGAGATGGAGCTAGGGCTAGCAACCAGAATTAAAGATAATAAAAAGTCCTTTTTCAAATACATAGGAAGTAAGAAGGCGGCACCAGGTAATGTGGGGCCCTACAGGACAGGCTTGGCAATCTGGTGATTGTGGCAAATGAAAAAGCTGACCTCTTTAAAGAATTCTTTGCCTCCATATTCCTGAACAGGGACCAGAAGATCTGCCCCACTAGAATTGTGGATGGACCCAGGGGAGACACCACCATGCCTAGGGTCACGGACAACCATTAGGGAACTTTTGGAGGGGCTGGACATGTTTAAATCAGTAGGTCCAGATGCTATTCACCCGAAGGAGCTGCAGGAATTAGCAGGGGTCATAGCAGGGCCCCTAGCATAGCTCTATGAGCGCTCGTGGGGCATTGGCCAAGTACCAGAGGATTGGAAAAAGGCCAATATGGTCCCATTTACAAGAAGGGGAGAAAGGAGGACTGCAGCAATTATAGGCCAGTCAGTTCTACCTCAGTCCTTGGGAAGACCTTTGAGAAAATTATCAAGGAGCACATCTGCAAGGGCCCAGCAGGGGAGGTAAAGCTCAGTGGCAACCAACATGGTTCATTGCCGGCAGATCCTGCTTGACTAACTTGGTTTCTTTTTATGATCAGGTCACAAAGTCCCTGGATGAAGGTGTTAGGGTGGATGTCATCTTCCTGAACTTTAAGAAGGCCTTTGACACAGTTTCCTACCATGTTCTCTTAAAAAAAACTAAGTGACTGCAGCATTGATGCCTACACAGTCAGATGAGCGGCAAATTGGCTAGATTGTTACAACCAGAGACCACCACGGGTCATTTTCAACCTGGAGGAATGTGGGCAGTGGAGTCCCCCAGGGCTCGGTCATGGGATTTGTACTGTTCAACATCTTTATCAGCAATCTAGATGCGGGTGTGGAATGTGCACTGTCCAAATTCACTGACAACACGAAGTTGTGGGGCAAGGTAGGCATGCTGGAGGGGAGGGACAGAATCCAGCTAGATCTAGACAAATTACAAAGGTGGGCAGATGAGAAAAGGATGGAATTCAATGCAGACAAGTGCAAGGTGCTGCATCTAGGGAGAAGGAACCAGCAACACACCTATAGGCTGGGGGACATCCTTCTTATCGACTTGGTGGCAGAGAGGGATCTTGGAGTCACTGTTGAATCCAGGATGAACACGAGCTGCCAATGCAAGGAAGCAGTCAGTATGGCTAACCACACGTTGTCGTACATCTACAGATGCACCACAGGCAGGTCCAGGGAGGTGATCCTTTCCCTCTACGCAGCATCAGTCAGGCCACGGTTGGAGTACTGCATCCAGTTCTGGGCACTGCACTTCAAGAGGGATGTGGCTAGCATTGAGAGGGTATAGAAGAGGTCCATTTGCATGGTTAAGGGGCAGCGGGCCAAGCCCTATGAAGAGAAGCTAAAGGGCCTGAACCTATTCAGCCTCCACAAGAGAAGGCCAAGAGGGGATCTGGTGGCCATTTATAAACTCATCAGGTGGGAACTGAGGGAGGCTTTGTTCCCCCCCAGGCACCACCCAGGTTTACTGGGAATAATGGCCACAAACTGTTACAGAGGAGGTTCAGGCTGGACATCAGGAGACATTACTTTACAGTTAGGGCTGCCAGGCTCTGGAATGGGCTCCCAAGTGAGGTGGTACTCTCTCCTACCTTGGGGGTCTTCAAGGGGAGGCTGGATAGATATTTGGCTGGGGTGATATGACCCCGGCACTCGTTCCTGCCCGGGGTAGGGAGTTGGACTTGATGATCTGTTTAGGTCTAAGCACTATGATGCTATGAAAAAAAAATCTTCTGGAAAAGGATGTCTAAGATTTTTTTTTAGTATAGCACTTGTCACTGGGTGTTGTCTACACAGAACAATGGCATATAGCCAGATTTCCAAGCTACCTACTAAGTAGTTTAGGAAGAGTGCGATGCTAATATCACCACAGTGCTTTGACCACCTGAGCTAGTTCATTCAAGTAGGCCAGGTAGACATACCTGCTGCCAGGAAGGTTTTCTTCAACCTGACTTAAATTGCCCTTTTAATAAATTACATTCCATTACACCAAGTCAGAGTGCCTTTGAAACATGTTAAATTTGGTGTTGGGACTAAATCAATGTGAAGAATTCAGCCATAGTGGTGATGCCTCCATGGTTACATCTTTTATAACTTTTAGACAACTGTATACAATTTAGTATTAATTATTGCTAGGTCACACTAAATACATTTAATTTGTTTCCCCTCTAATGTCAATTCATCTAGACCCTTAAATATTTCCACTGACAGTGCCCCTTGTGCTTTTCTATATTTTTGCCACTGAGTTGCCTGAACTGGATGCTGGACTGCAAGTGCATTATTATCAGAATCATGTAAAAGACTATGTGACACAGTACCTTTTATGTAATTGATATTTGCATTGGTTATGTAAGAAAGAAAAAAAGGAGTCAATTGCCAATGTGTGTTCTTTTTGCTAGTGTAGCAACAGTGCTGACAAAATGCATAACTATAGTCAGCATGTTTAAAGATCATGAAAAAAAAGCCTACCTATTCCACCTCTTGGTATAAAGTTCAGTCATATAGTCCCTCTGTTAAACATGTCACTGTATTAAGTTAGCCACCACTTTTAGGCTCATGAACTGCAAGTTTAATTTGTTCTCTTCAAGACTCAAGCCTGAAGAGTCTGCTGTACTTGCCTTAATCCTCATATTCCTTGCGCAGTGTGCTGCAGAGAATATAAGCCCGCTCTGTTTTAGTGCAAGTATGGGCATCTATGATCACATTAACTTAAAAACAGGGACCTACTTCCTCAAAGGTACATAGATGCTTAATTCCAATTTTTTTCTCCATGCCAACTGGGAATCTAAATAACATGGAGGATTTGGGCCTAAGTGTCCTCTTCACCACACAATAAATAAAAGTGTAAGACTAGGAGCCAGGCTTACGTGCATTCCCCTTGTTGGTCTGTTTTACAGCAAAGTAACTCCTATAGTTAATAGATAATTACATGCCAGAGCTCCTTGTCCTGCTCTTTCGTTCTTTCTTTTTTTAATTTGGAACTTCCTGATGCAAACCTGCTTTCCACACAATTATAGGGGTAGGCCCAAACTGACATTATATGCACAAATGGCAGTAATTCTCCATCTTAACATTGACAGATTTTGCTGACAACTGCAAATCAGAAGACACTATTTGTGCAACCTGGTTCATTCAACTTGTCCAGTGACCCGGAAACATTCCTCTGTAAATTTTCTTGATATTTTACCTGTGGTTCCTGGTCTAAATCAACAATATGTGAACTGTAACATTTAATTTGTGTTATAGTAAGACATATGGGATCTGTAACATGTATAAGATCTTAAATATGGGAAAGACTCCTCTACTAACTGTATTTAACAAGACAACTGGGTTGTTTGTTCTTGAAGTCCTTGGGTACCACCTTCATAGCAACGTAATGTAATTACTTGATTCCAAGATGAGGTTTTTTCCCCATGTTCCTCATTCAACATGGGGAAAAAAAGCTGGAATTGGGAATCAGACCACTTCACCTGGAAGCTGTGGAGAG
Source organism: Crocodylus siamensis (assembly GCF_052110815.1). Lineage (NCBI taxonomy): Eukaryota > Metazoa > Chordata > Crocodylia > Crocodylidae > Crocodylus > Crocodylus siamensis. The sequence continues at coordinate 172,772,662 of NC_143399.1, forward strand.
CAGCTGTGTAGAAAGCCCAGCTTGGCTGGGGACAGTGGCAGTAGCATACAAGTTCTTCCTTCCCTGCTCGGCACAACTCCCTCTTCCCCTCCCTACCCTCCATCTCCCCCAGTGTCAGGGACAAGACTGGATGGAGGAACCTGCACATTGCCACAGCTGCCTTTTCCAGTGCAAGACAGGAGCAGGTAGGAAGTAGCTCTGGAGCTCCCCCCATACCTGTTGCAGCTGGGAGCTGGACCACTCTAGCTGGGAACTGTGGGGACCAGCTGTGCAGGAAGCCTAGCTCAGCTGGGAACAATGGTGGTGGTGCATAGATTCCTCCTTCCCTGCCAGGTTCCCTGCCCAGCTACTCCCTTCAGGGTAGGACAAGAGTAGATCAGGAGTACCCCTGGGTCCTTCAGTGCCTGTGTCAGCAGGGGACACGGTCTGTATTAGATGGCTTCTCCTGGGGTGGGGGAGAGGGTGGGAAGGGAAGGGAACTAGGCAAGAAGCAGGAGTTGGAAGAACCTGAGCGCCTCCTGTCTCTGGCTGAGCCCCCTTCCCTGCACAGCTATTCCCTGAAACATGGGGAAGAAGTGGGCCAGAAGCAGCTGTGGGGCTCCCCCCTGTGCCTAGAGACAGCAATGGGGGAGGAGGCAAGCAGCAGGGGGGCAAGTGGTGGAGAAGACAAGCAGATGAGAGACAAAGGACCAGATGGCAGGAAGGCAGGCATAGAGGTATGACTCCAAGATCATAGAGCATAGAGATATGATGTTGGCAAGGAGATATGATTACTGTCTATTACAATATGAACACAGTAAACAATAGAGAGCAAAATGAACTATTTAAGTTAAAGGATAATCATGGCACAGGAATCAATGGTATGAACAAGCCATGAAATTAGGAGAAAGGTTCTAACCATCAAAGAGGTTCTGGAATAGCTTTACAATCAGATCAGTACAGGCAAAATAAATCTAACTTGCTTTAAGATGAGGCTTGATCAGTGTCCAAAAGAGTTTACATGATGTGGTTGCCTTTGATAGGAGGTGATTGGACACAATGACACATGAGATTCCTTTTCAGTTCTATAGAACTATATGGTAGATTTCCCATCAGTGAGAAGTATAAGAGGAGAAAAAAGTATGCCAGGGGCACAGCAAGGCAAGAGTCTACTACAACCCATTCAAAACTAGCACCAAGTCCTATAGGAGCTTGCATTAGTGGTCTGAGTCAATCCATCTCCCCCCATATCTTTAATTTGCATTCAGGATGGGTAATGGAGAATAAGGAATTTTGATGCAGGTATCTGTGAAAAAGATACCCAGGCCATGTGAAACAGAGAAAGTGGATAACAGCATTTGGAAGTAATCACTTTTGTCGGAAAGGAAGAAAAAGGAGTGAAGAAGAGAATTAGATCTCAAGTCAATGGAAAGAAAGAAAGTTTGTCAGACAACGGAGACATGTCTTCATTGCCTAAGGCAGTGGCGTACAACCTTCACTGGACCATGGATAATAACACTAAGCAAATAAGTATTTGCAGACAACATCATACCTTGTGCTTCCTGAAAAACCTGTAGAAACATACACATGGAAAATTTCCTCTGGCCTTGAGCAACATCAGAAGTTGCTCATCAGAAGTTTTTACAGGCAACATGATGCCTGTGAGCCACACTTGGGAACCACTGCTCTTAATAGCACAACTACCACAGAGATAGTCCTAATATAACATTTCCTTTCCATATCTCAGGTGAAAGTCTCAGTCCAATACATGGCACGTACTTATTGATATCTAAGCAGACTTAAATATGCTAGTGTTCATCTGTACTAAACAGCTACAGTGGTGTGAATAGGTAACAAACAAAAATTTAACTGGAGGTCTTGTAGATAATAACATTAAATTTTACCACTGAGCTAACAAGCTAAAGCTCTGTAATTCAGATTCTCTGGGTATTTGGCACAGAAAGGAACCTGTAACACACAAAATCTCTAGGAGATTACAAATATAGGAATAAATTGACAAAACCAAGCACCTATGCTTTTTTTTTTTTTTAAACAGATAAACATAAATTGTAACCAAACAGAAACTTAGCTAGAGATACACAAAGAGCATGTTTACATGTGCGCATTTACTGTGCAGTAACCAAAATTACTGTGTGGTACAGGCACATATCTACACGTCATGCAGGTATCAAATTTACGCCCAATTAGTTACTGCACAGTAATGCACATGTAGATACACTACTGCGCAGTAACCCAGGGGGCCTCCCTGCTGGTTCTGCCCAGAGAGGGGCCAGCCAGAGCCCAGCCCCAGGGCTTCTGGTTGGTCTCCTCTGCTGCTGCTGGCCTGGGCTGCTCTCTGGCAGCCCTTAGCCATAGAGTATAAACCCCAGAGCCATTTCTTGCCTTGGGACACATCACAGGCAGTCAGCAGGTGCTACTCTTGGTCCAGGAGCCCAGCAGGACCCATGTGCCCCCTGCACAGCCCACAGGCTGGGAGTGCCTGGGCTACCTCCCCTCTCAAGCTGCTCTCTGGACACAGGTGAATGCAGCAATGGACTGCAGCTGGCTGCATCCCTTGCCCAGCCCTGAGATGCCCCCAGGGCTGCTAGCCCTACTGGCTGTGCCACCAGAGCCAGCACCTGCTGCCTACTGCTGCTCACCCCACACCTCTGTCTCTTTGCAAGACCATGGTGAAGTCCAATCAAGACCCCCAACTCTCTTTCAGTCATGGTGCTAGAGAGCACAGCAGTGCCAACCCTCTAAGTATGCTGCTGTTCTTTCTCCCAAGGAAGCACCCTGCACTTCTCTACATTGAAGTCCATCAAGTTTTGGTCTGCCCACCTTGTGTGTTCAGATTGGCCTGTATCCCCAGCCTATCTTCTAGTGCAGGAGCGGGCAATTATTTTGTGCGGAGGGCTGCTTACCCAGTTTTGGCAAGGTGTCAAGGGCCGCATGGGTAGCCCCGTGCCATGACAGGTGCACCACCCTTTGACAGGTGCCCCATTACCTGGTCACCATCTTCAGACCAATGTCCCAGGGCCAGCACTGGTGGGGCCCAAAGTGGGGCACAGGCTGGCAGGGGTCTGTGGAGCCAGGCTGGGCTGCAGCAGCAGGGAGGGAGGAGCTGGCCCAGCTCCACAGAACCCCTGCCACCTGGGATCCTGCACTCCTGCCATCCTGCTCTGGGCCCCACTGGCACTGGCCCCATGTCCCCGCTGGCTCCCCACCTGCTCACACCCAGTGTCCCCCAGCTTCATGGTACAGGCCAGGGGCAGAGCACAGGCCCGACCCCCTGATCACCAGCAGGGAAGAGGCTGGTGCTGAGCCTGGAGAAAAGTGGCCCCTTGCCTGGCCCATGGCTGGTGCCCCACACTGCAGCTGCTCACAGCCTGCATAGGGCTGTCTGGAGTAGGCACAGGCAGCCACAGGGTGCAAGCGGCTCTGCTGGCCATGGGGCGGGTGAAGGGCCACTTTTCCCTGCACTCAGCACCAGCTTGTAACCCACCCCACTGCCAGTCTGGCACTAAGTCTGGGTTAGAAGGTGGTGCTGAGTGCAGGAGTGGTGGAAAAAGCAGTCTCCCCCTGCTCCATGCCCGGCGCCCCTCTCTGCCGCCACTCACAGCCCACCTGGGGCTGCCTGTGCCCGCTCCAGACAGCCCTGCGCGGGCTGTGAGCAGCTGCAGCAAGGAGCGCTGGCTATGGGGCGAGTGAATGGGCGCTTTTCTCCATGCAGGGAAGGAGGCCAGGGAAAAGCCAAGCGCGTGGGGGAAGAGGCCCCTCCCCTGCCCCATGGGTAGTGCCCCATGCTGCAGGCGCTCACATGCCTGTGCAGGGCTGTCTAGAGAGGACACAGGCAGCCCCAGTCAGGCTGCAAGCAGCTGCAGCATGGGGAACCGGGAGTAGGGCGGGGAGGGTCTGCTTTCCACCCCCACACTCCTTCCCCCACTCATAGCCGGAGGCGAGCGGGCTCGTGGTGGGAAGGGTTTAACTCCTCGCTTGCTGGGAGGAGGCCGCTGCCTGGTGCCGGGCCGGGTCAAGCCCCCACCCAGGACCCTACTTGGCCCAGCCCCCCAGGGAGCCACGCGACCAGAGCCGTGCGAACAGGCTGCGTAAACAGGCACTCGAGTTAGTGTGGAGTTTGCGCAGGGGAGGGCATGGGAGGGCACGAGACCCTGCCTGCGACCCCCCCAGCCATAGCCAGCCCACCAGAGGCATGACACGGATGGGCACGCACCGCACCTCGAGGCTCCCCTCGGGCTCTACGGCCCCTCCACTGGGCACCTCAGAGATGGCCACCCAGACGGAGCCCATGGTTCCGGGCCCCACGCAGACAGAGCCCCTGGCTCTTGGCTGCGGGGGCTGCCTGATCCTTTTTCAGGCCTGGGGCCTGGGAGCACGGCCACCTCCCCTTGCGGGGTCTGCTTCCTACTGGGGTCTCTGGTGTGCCAGCTGGAGGAGCTCCACAGCCCAGAGACTGCGTGCCATCAGGGACTGTGAGCAGGAGATAGACTCCTACTGCCAGGCCCTTCTCCCCCAGGAGCCACAGGGGAGAGCTCCGTCTCCCTCCGCGACTAAGGAGGACTCTGGAACCTCCCACTCTGCCCAGTCAGGGGCATGGACCAAGGTGGTCAAGGGCCTCAAGGCCCACTGCACCAAGGCCTCTGCCCCGCCGGAACTTAGAAACAGGTTCGCACCTCTTGCAGCCCCAGCAGAGCCCACGCAGTTGCCAGCTCCCGCAGGCAACCCAGGCTCGACCGCAGCTACTGGCCCTGCTCTCCCCAAGACAAAGCGTAAAGTGTTTGTTGCGGGAGACTCCATCCTGCGGGGCACAGAGGGGGCAATCTGCCGCCCCGACCCCTTAGCCCGGGAAGTCTGCTGCTTCCCGGGGGCCCACATCTGAGACATTGCGGAGAGGATCCCACAGCTCCTCCGGCCCACAGACCACTACCCCATGCTCCTTATTCATGTGGACACCAATGACACGGCTCGGAGCACCCCAGCCAGGTCATGAGGCGCTACAGGGAGTTGGGAGTGGGGCTTAGGGGTCTGGGAGCTCAGGTGGTGTTTTCGTCGATCCTCCCAGCCTCGGGCTATGGGCTGAGGAGGGAGAGGAGGATCCACACGGTGAACCAAAGACTGCGGCGCTGGTGTTATCGGGAAGGCTTGGGCTTCCATGACCACAGCCCGCTCTTTGGAGAGAGAGGCAGCGAGCTGCTGGGAAGAGATGGCCTCCACCTCTATCCCCTGGGGAGGAGGCTCTTCTCAGCCAGGCTGGCTGACCTGCTCCACCGGGCTTTAAACTAAGCCCTCTGGGGGATGGGGGGACTACTGCCCCTGCTGGCCCGCTGAACGGCCCTTGCAAAGCCAGCGGACCAAGGCACTTAAGGGAGCACACCCCTGCCCCAGCCCTGGCACAATCTGTGGGCAAGACAAGAGACCCCAAGGGCACACTTGCCTGCCTGTATACTAATGCCAGGAGCCTGGGCAACAAGCAGGAGGAGCTCATCCTCCTGCTCAGTGCAAAGAAATATGATGTCATTGGGATAACGGAGACCTGGCGGGACTCCAAACATGACTGGACCACGGGTATAGAGGGCTATACCCTATACAGGAGGGATCGTGTTGGCAAAAGGGGCGGGGGTGTAGCTCTCTATGTGAAGGAAAGCTACATGTCCCTGCAAGCTGACATTGGCGACTGGCATGGACAGCTAGAGACCCTCTGGGTAAAAATTCGTGGGGAATTCGGCACAGGGGACACAATGGTGGGAGTCTACTACAGACCTCCCACTCAAAGTCCTGAGCTTGACCAGGAGTTTGCCCGGGAACTGACTGAGGCCGCTTGCTCCAGGACCTTGGTTGTCATGGGTGACTTCAGTTACCCGGACATCTCGTGGGAAGATCACTCAGCTAAATCTGAGCGGGCGCAAAGCTTTCTCTCGTGCATGGATGACCTCTACCTGACTCAAGAAGTCTATGGGCCAATGAGAGGCAAAGCGCTGCTTGACCTGGTACTGGCTATGGGGGACGACCTAATCGGCGACCTAGTGATTCATGGGAAGTTGGGTGACAGCGACCACGAGCTGATCACCTTCACCATCCGCCGTAAAGCTGGCAAGTCAGTCAGCAACACAGAAGTCCTTGACTTCAGAAAAGCCGACTTTGACAAGCTCAAGAGGCTAGTCAGTCAGGCCCTCAGGGACCATGACCCCAGGGAGATGGGAGTTCAAGAAGAGTGGTTGCTTCTCAAGGAAGCGATCCTCAATGCACAAGCTAAATCTATTCCAACACGGAGGAAAGGCAACAAGAAGGCACAGCAGCCCTCCTGGCTCTCCAGAGACCTAGCGGATCTACTGTGGCTAAAAAGAAAAGCCTACAAAGGATGGAGGATGGGATTCACCTCCAAGGAGGATTACTCCGCGCTGGTCCAGTCCTGCAGGGACCAAACCAGGAAAGCCAAGGCTGCAACTGAACTCCAACTAGCTTCAGGCATCAAGGACAACAAAAAGTCCTTTTTCAGATATGTGGGGAGCCGGAGGAAAAGCAAGGGCAATGTTGGACCCCTGCTAAACCAGATGGGGCAACTGACAACTGACGCCCAGGAAAAAGCCAACCTATTAAATAGGTACTTTGCATCAGTCTTTCATCAGTCCCATGGGACACCCATACCTGCTATGGGACAGGGAGATCCGGGTGATGGGGATCCCCTACCTTCCATAAATGCTGACCTCGTGAAGGAACATCTTGAGAAGCTGGATACCTTCAAGTCAGCCGGCCCTGACAATCTGCACCCCAGGGTACTCAAGGAGCTGGGGAGCATCATAGCCCAGCCCCTGGCATGGATCTTTGAAAACTCCTGGAGCTCTGGTGTAGTGCCTGAAGACTGGAAGAAGGCCAATGTGGTGCCGTTCTTCAAGAAAGGGAGGAGAGTGGGTCTGGCTAACTACAGGCCCATTAGCCTGACTTCTATCCTGGGGAAGATCGTAGAAAAGTTTATTAAGGAGGCCAACCTTGATGGGCTGGCCCAGGCTAACATTCTAAGGGACAGCCAGCACGGGTTTGTTGCGGGTAGGTCTTGTTTGACCAATCTCATTTCCTTCTATGACCAGGTGACCTATCACCTGGACAAGGGAGAAGAGATTGATGTCATATATCTTGACTTCAAAAAAGCTTTTGATCTGGTATCCCATGATCACCTCTTGGCCAAACTGCCCAGTTGTGGCCTTGGCTCCACCACGATCTGCTGGCTGGGAAATTGGCTTCGTGGTCGGACCCAGAGGATTGTGATTGATGGCAGTCACTCATCATGGTGCCCTGTGACCAGTGGGGTCCCTCAAGGCTCTGTCCTGGGACCCATACTGTTCAACATCTTCATTTAACGATGTGGACAGTGGAGTCAGGAGTGGACTGGCCAAGTTCGCCAATGACACCAAACTTTGGGGCAAAGCATCCATGCCAGAAGATAGGCAGGTGATCCAGGCTGACCTGGACAAGCTCAGCAAATGGGCAGACGAGAACCTCATGTTGTTTAACACCGATAAATGCAAGGTTCTCCACCTTGGGAGGAAAAACCTGCAGCACCCTTATAGGCTCGGCAGTGCTACGTTGGTTAGCACTACAGAAGAAAGAGACTTGGGGGTCATCATTGACCACAAGATGAACAAGCCTGCAATGCGATGCTGCGGCTAGTAAAGCGACCAAAATGCTGGCGTGCATCCATAGATGCTTCTCGAGCAAATCCCGGGACGTCATTCTCCCCTTGTACTCAGCTGGAGTACTGCGTCCAGTTTTGGGCTCCACAATTCAAAAAGGATGTGGAGAAGCTTGAGAGAGTCCAGAGGAGAGCCACGCGCATGATCAGAGGTCAGGAAGACAGATCTTACGATGACAGGCTGAGAGCCACGGGACTCTTTAGCCTGGAAAAGCGCAGGCTCAGGGGTGATCTGATGGCCACCTATAAGTTTATCAGGGGTGAACACCAGGATCTGGGGGAACGTCTGTTCACCAGAGCGCCCCAAGGGATGACGAGGTCGAACGGTCACAAACTCCTGCAAGACCGTTTCAGGCTGGACATAAGGAAGAATTTCTTTACTGTCCGAGCCCCCAAGATCTGGAACAGTCTGCCAGCGGAGGTGGTTCAAGCACCTACATTGAACACCTTCAAGAGTAAATTGGATGCTTATGTTGCTGGGATCCTATGACCCCAGCTGACTTCCTGCCCTTTGGGCAGGGGACTGGACTCGATGATCTCCCGAGGTCCCTTCCAGCCCTAATGTCTATGAAATGTATGAAATCCCTGCCCAGGGTCCCCCCCCACTTACTGGAGCTTCCCGTGCCAGGACAGCCATGTGCTCCCAGCTGAGAAACCTTGACTGGAGCTTCCAGCTGGGGGGTGGAGCCAAATTGGCATCGCTGTTGTGGTAGCCTGCTGGGCTTCTCCTTGGCCCAACTGCCCTTGGTTCCTGTCATTTTTGAGAGGAACCAAAGGCAGAGAAATATTAATTTTCTACACTTTTTTAGGGGCTCTGTGGGCCAGATAGGATGGCCTCATGGGCTGCATCTGGCCCGCGACCCATACTTTGCCTACCCCTGTTCCACAGTGACTGCCTTCCCCATAGTTTGGTGTCATCTGACAACTTTGCCAGTCTGCATCTGATGCCCAAATCCAGATCATTAATGAAGATGGTGAAGAGTACTGACCTGAGTGCTGAGCCCTGAGGGACACCACTTGTCATCTTGCACCATGTTGATTCATTCCCATCAACTAGTACCCTTTGGGTCCGACCACAGAGCCAGCTTCCCAGCCATTGGACTGTGAGATGGTCAAGGCTACAGCTCCACGGCTAAACCGTGAGGACATCATGGGAGATTAAGTCAAAGGCTTTCTTGAAATTCAGATATATGACCAAGGGATCTCCCTTGTCCAGGCAATGCATCACCTGGCCATAGAAGATGATGAGGTTGGTCAGGCAAGACCTGCCACTAACAAAGCCATGTCGGCTGGCATTCAAAAGGTTGCCTTCTGTAAGCCTGTTGCTGATGTATCCCTGTTGCTGAGTTTGGTTTTTACTGTGAGTGGGTGGGTGGGTGATCTGGTGATCTGGATGGTGATGGGTCAGCACTGCTGGAGGAAGGGGGTGGGGGTCATGTCTGTTTCATAGTTTCATAGTTTCTAGGGTCGGAAGGGACCTGAACAGATCACCAAGTCTGACCCCCTGCCATGGCAGGAAAGAGTACTGGGGTCAAATGACCCCAGCAAGGTGTTCATCTAGCCTCCTCTTAAAGACCCCCAGGGTAGGAGCCAGCACCACTTCTCTTGAAAGTTGGTTCCAGATCTTAGCCACCCTGACAGTGAAGTAGTGCCTCCTGATGTCTAATCTGAATTTACCCTCTGCCAGCTTGTGACCATTATTTCTAGTCACTCCTGGTCGTGATTGGGGGAACAGGGACTCCCCCAATGCCTGCTGATCCCCTCTGACTAGTTGGTAACAGGCCACTAGATCCCCCCTCAGCCTTCTCTTGTGGAGGCTGAACAGGTTCAGGTCCCATAGCCACTCCTTGTAGGGCCTGCCCTGCTGCCCCCTGATCAGGCAAGTGACCCTCCTCTGGACCCTCTCCATGTTGTCCACATCCCTCCTGAAGTGCGGCGCCCAGAACTAAATGCAGTACTCCAGCTGTGGCCTGACCAGTGCCACATAGAGGGGGAGTATCACCTCTTTGGACCTGCTCGAGATGCATGTGTGGATGCATGACAAGGTGCGGTTGGCCTTCCTGACTGCACCCCCACACTGTTGGCCCAAGTTCATCTTGGCATCAGTGATGACTCCAAGATCCTTTTCTGCCTCTGTACTGACGAGAAGGGAGTTCCCCAGCCTGTAGGTATGGTGCTGGTTCTTCCTTCCCAGGTGCAGCACCTTGCACTTGTCTGTGTTGAATCCCATCCTATTCTCGTCTGCCCACCCCTGTAACCTGTCTAGGTCTGATTGTAGCGTATTCCTTCCTTCTAGTGTGCCCCCTACATCTTAGTGTCATCAGCAAATTTGAACAGGGTGCTTTTTACCCCCTCGTCGAAGTCGCTGATGAAGATGTTGAACAGTGCGGGCCCAAGGACCGAGCCCTGCGGAACCCCACTGCCCACGTCCTTCCAGGTTGAGAAGGACCCATCCACTACTACCCTCTGGGTGTGGCCCTCCAGCTAGTTTGCAACCCAATTGACTGTGTGGGCATCGATACAACAGCCCCCCAGTTTCTTAATGAGAACAGGGTGAGAGACAGTGTCGAATGCCTTCCAGAAGTCCAGGAAGACTATGTCCACTGCTACCCCTGCATCTAATGATCTGGTAATCTGATCATAGAAGGCCACCAGGTTGGTCTGACAGGACCTGCCACTGATGAACCCATGTTGGTTGCCCCTAAGCATGCAGTCCCCCGCTGGCCCCTCATGGATGTGTGCTAGCATAATTTTCTCAAACAGCTTGCCTAGGATCGAGGTAAGATTAACTGGCCTATAGTTTCCTGGGTCTTCCTTCAGATGCAGAGGACCATGTCTGTCAGCATGTCCTGGAGGATGCCACACTCCTCCAGGATGGCCTCCCCACTGGTGGTCTTGCCCACCCCAAATAAGTGCCCCACTTACTGCAGGCTGGAAGGCATGGCCCACTTTACCATGGTCAGGGCCAGGAGGGCATCAGTGGAGATGGCCAAGTGCATGGCCATGTCCTGCTGCTCCAGTTGGGGCTAGAGGTAGTGCAACAGGTCCTCAAATGTTACCTAGGTCATCCAGAATATGTCCAGCCACTGGTCATCATCCCACTCCTGCAGCAGAGCATGCTGCCATCAATCCCAGCAGGCACAGCATGCCCACCAGCAGTGGGGCTCCTAAGACAGCAGGGCAGCTCCAAGAACTCAGCAGTGGGGCTCCTGAGACAGCAGAGCAATGGTGAGGCTAAAAGGGGTGTCCTGGAGAGCATGGTCAGTGTGGCTAGCAGAAGCAACTGTGCAGTGGCATGAGCAATGGATGGCCATATACCTCTCATCCAGCAGGTAGTCAGAGCAGGTGGGGAAGCTGGGTGGTGCCAGGTAACCATGTGCCAGGCAGTGGTAGTGGCAGTGGATGAGGAGCACAGCCGCAGCAGTTCTAAGGTGCAGGAGAGCCTATCCGTGGGTGCCAGGGTCAGAAACAGGGTCAGCCATAGCTAAGAGATGCAGCTGAGGCACAAAGAGAGCTGGCATATGCATGTTGTGCCTCTGCCATGCTGTTCCTCTGGCACAGGAAGTGCCTGCTCAGAGGTCACAGTACAGAGAGTGAGCTTTTAAGATGGCTGCCAAGTGCTGGCAGCTGTCTCTGGCCTCAGCATAGCTGCCAAGAGCTGGCAGCCACGTGGCTGGAGGCTGGAGTTCCCCCTGGTGGCCACAGGGTCAAATGGCCAGCTGCTCTGACCTAGGACTAAATTTAGTTCCAGGTTCCCTGCATGTGTAGATGCCAGCCTATTCTCGCTTACTGAGCAGTAGGCCTGTGTGAAACACCATCATTTCGCCATTTTGAATGGAAACTGTTTTGTTTCATGATTTCATTTCAAAGCACTGTCTCATTTCGTTTAGTCGAAACTCTTTCACTGTTTCAACACATTTCCATGTTTCACCCATAGACTATAATGGGGAATCCTGAAAATGCCTACACCTTTGTTATTTCTTGCCTGATTTGGATGAAAATGCAGGGATGGTAGCCCCTCCTGAGGGCATGTATCCTGCCATGTTTCAAGGAGATAGGTGCAGAAGTTTCTGGGAAACTGTACTTCAAACTGTTCAAAACACAACCCCTGACACTTGCTGGTAAGGGCAGCCCCCTCTCATCTGGCACACAGATCTGGGGGCCCACACCCCCGTGAGGAGTCCAGCACAAACCGGCAGACCTCCCGGGGGTGCAAATCCCCAGATCTGTGCCCCAGATGAGAGAAGGCTGCCTCTGCCACCTGGAACTGGTGCTAGGTGCAGGCTGAACCTAGGCGGTAGCAGCAGTCTCCTCTCATCCATCACACAGATCCAGGGGCTCACACTCCTTGGGAGGAGTCCAGCACAGCATGGCAGCCCTCCCAGGAGTGCAAGCCCCCAGATCTGTGCACCAGATGAGAGGAGGCTCAGGCTGCTGCTGCCACCTGGGACAGGCAGCAGCAGCAATCTTCTCCAGTGCTGGACACAGCCCACAATCAGCACCAGTCAGTCCCGGGTGGAACAGGTAGTCTCCTCTCATCTGGGACACAGATTTAGGGGCTTGCACCCCTGGGAGGGCTGCCAGGATGTTCCAGACTCCTCCCGGGGGGTGCAAGCCCCTGGATCTCTATGTCGGTTGAGAGGAAGCTGCTGCCGCTTGGGACCAGCACCACCACTGAAGACAAGTAAGCCCAGCTTTGAAACTTTCAAAACATTTTGAGTGCCCTTGTTTCATTTCAAAGCAGTTTTGAAGCCTTTTGTTTTGTTTCAATTTCACTGTTTCAATCTCGAAATGCATTGAAACAGCTTCGGAACAAAACACCCAATGAAATTTTGTACAGTCCTACTGCACAGTAACTTACTGTGCCAGCATAAATGCACATGTAGACACACCCAAAAATTACAAATTGCAGTTCTTAAATATAAATAATAAATTCAAATCTTATTCCTAGATCGTTTAGGGAACAAATACTTTTGTTGGATTTATTACTTCCGATCAACATTTTGGCCACTTCAATCCAGGAAGATGGTTCAGATATGTTAAAACTGAATGCTGTTTAAATATTCAAAAGCTCTTTGATGACAAGTGCAATTGCATTCAAAAATAATTAAAAGCAAAGCTTCTTTCTATAACAAAAGATCTTTTCACATATTCTTAGTCTTCCTGCTCCATGTACTTAAACTTCCTTTGAGCAAGCTTCAAGCTTTATATATCAATTTCAAAGTGCAACAAGAGCAAAGTAGGCCATAAGCCACATGTGTAATAGGGTGGGTAAAGGAAAGCACAATAACAAACAATATCTGAACAACAGGTTAACTGCTTCTCATAGCTGCACTATACCCTCCACTTTCCAGCTCAAAAGGAATATTTACCTAACCTCCCATTAACTCTACTTTTTTAAAATACCTCTGCAATGATAAACCATTTTCTGAAATGAGTCTCCTTTCAGTCTGGGCATCTCTTGTATTGACATTATACAGATATGTTCTACATCAGTACATATGATGACTGCATCAGACTTAATGCTTCATTTGAACATGTGTCATATTTGTCTCAAATGTCCTGATTTGCATTTTGTTTTATAAGATCATAATGTAAATAAATCTGACATCATTTTATATTGCTATAACAATTTTTATATAGCAAATTACATTCTTGTTACATATAACATAAAGCCTATTTTGTTGGATCAGAATTATTCAATAAAACTAAGTAGGTTGAATCAGAAGTATTTGTATTATGCCAATAGGATTTACCAATTTAAAGTAAAATTCAGTCTGGCATAATTAAATCTCCAATTCCACTGGTTTCAAGTGGAATTGTACCTATTTTTCCTCACACTGAATTTGAACCAAAGACACAAATAGCTTCTCTTACTATATAGGATCTTGAAGAATGATTCTATTTTTAATTTATCTTATCCATTGAAATACATATTATCATACATTTCAAGTGTATACTGCAGTACTATAAACAAGATAACAAAGTACGTAAGGTAACTCCCTGCCACCTGCTTCTTACAAATCATAAACAATATAGTCTGGTCACGGTTCTGCTGGATGGGGTTAGGCAGAGGCCACATTCTACGTCTATGCATTTTTAGAAATAATAAATGTTATATCAAGATGACATAAGATGCATAGGTATAGGTAATTGTAGAAAAGATCCAATAGCTAACTATTTGAATTGAGAGATACTTTCTTGCAGCATCTTGACAAATGGGCAGTATACATCCACTGTCATAAGAGAATGACTATTATAAATTTAATATCACAAAAATACTACTGCAGTCAATAATTATTTGATAACATGCCCAAAGGACATAACTACCTCAAGTCATTAGTTGACTTGTGAGCATATATATCAGACATTAAAACAGCTCGGCTAAGTAGACACAGTCAAAAATCCCATGGCTGACTGATTCAGTATTCACAGGTTAGCCTAAGCTATGTAAATTGAACCTATAAGCAAGTAAACAGACATTAACTTTTGAAGAAATTCAGCCACATGCCGTGCCTCAAGCCAGCAGCTGTGAGGGGAGGGTGGAGTGCTATGGCATGTCTCTCTGCTAGGCTACAGCAGACAGTTTAGATTAAGACTAGTCTGCCCAACTTGCAAGGTTGGGGTTTGTGGGAGAGATGCAAAGCATCCTGGGATGCTGGGAAACTGTGAAGAATTTCCTTTATCTGGTTCAAATTTTTTGCCAGAAGAATTACTTGATTGCTGAATTATCTGTAGAAAGCGACTAGGACACAGGTTCAAGCATGGCCCAAATCAATGTTTCTCAACCTTTTTAGACTCAAGGCCCACCTTGTTAGACTTGAGATTCCCCTCAGAAAATGATAGCTCTTTGTTTTCACTCATTCATGGAGTAGAGAAAAGTAACAGTTTGATTTTCCTGTAGCAGAGAACTCAAAAACACACATCGGACTATTTTTAATATTACAGGTTCCTATCAGAAATCTCTGGGTGCAAACCGAAGTGCAGGTCTAAGCTGTAACTCAGAACATTTTCTGCAAAGCGTTTGGAGTTACAGCATTACCCCAGACCAAACAGAAGTTCACTGTTGGTTCCAAGGGGGAGAGGAATCTATTTGCAGGTTGGGAGCCTACAGCAAGTTCCCATAGAAATGGCCATGGCTGTCTGCCAGTGCTTGCTATTTTCAGAACAAGCAGAGGGAGCTTGTTCTTGGGGCTCCCCAGCTGGTGTTGAAGGGTAGGATGGGTAGACTGAAGCCCCCCACACCCCTGGGGGAGGTCTCCAATACACCCACCAACCCTCTGAGAAGGCTGAAAAACCCCAAGACTTAACTCCCTCCACTCCCTTTCCCCCCTCCCCTCTGTGTTTACATTATGAATCACATTTGCACAGCTATGGCACACTGCTTGAGAATCCCTAGCCTAAATGAAATCATTAAAATATCCACACTTCTATTTGTAAGGGGGAGTGTTTTGGGGCTTTTTTCTTTTTTCGGGGGAGGGGTTGCAATTTTCACCCAGTTTGAGGAAGTGCCATCATCTGTCAGAATACAATGTCTTTGAAGAAACTATGATACTACCTGGATCCTGTAGGATCCAGCACAGTTTAGGAATTTTGCAAACAGCAAAGATAACCTGTAATGATAATCACTCTTTCCAGTAAATAAAGGCCAGTACATTCTGATGAAGATATTACAAATGTCATCCTACTTTTGCTAACAGTATGGCATTCCTCTGATGGCCAATTTGGTAATCCACTCAGAAGCTAAGCTGAGTTGGACAAGATACAACTCAAGATACAATTTCTATGACAAGGCATCTCCCCTGGTGGGGCTGTGCACCTCTTTGTTTGCCTCCTCTCCCTCCTCCTTCAGGGCTGCCAGGGCCTCGGAGGCTTTCTTTGCCTCCATTTTCCTAAGCAGGGACCAGAACAGTCACCCCCTGCTGGGCCGACCTCAGGTCCCAGGGGAGGCACATCTAGGCCAAGGGTCAGTGAGGAGCTAGTTAGGGAACTTCTGGAGGGACTGGATGTATTTAAATCAGCTGGTCTGGACGATATCCACTCTAGAGTACTAAGGGAATTGGCTGAGGTCATTGCAAGACCCCTGGCGTGGCTTTACAAGCACTCATGGTGCTCTGGTGTGGTGCCAGAGGACTGGAAGAGGGCCAACATGGTTCCCATCTTCAAAAAAGGGAGGAAGGAGGACCTGGGAAACTATAGGCCAGTTCGTCTTACCTCGATCCTGGGTAAGCTTTTTGAGAGAATTATTTTGGCACATGTCCACAAGGGGCCAGCACGGGAGATTATGCTTAGGGGCAACCAACACGGGTTCATTAGAGGCAGGTCCTGTCAGACCAACCTGGTGGCCTTCTACGACCAGGTCACCAAATCCTTAGATGCAGGAGTAACAGAGGACATAGTCTTTCTGGACTTTCAGAAGGCCTTCGGCACTGTTTCGACACCCAGTCAGTTGGGTCGCCAACTGGCTGGAGGGCCGCACCCAGAGAGTGGTAGCAGATGGGTCATTTTCGACCTGGAAGGACGTGGGCAGTGGAGTTCCGCAGGGCTCGGTCCTTGGGCCCGCACTGTTCAGCACCTTCATCAATGACTTGGACAAGGGGGTAAAAAGCGCCCTGTTCAAATTTGCTGATGACACTAAGATGTGGGGGGATGTGGGTACGCTAGAAGGGAGGAATAGGCTACAATCAGACCTACACAGGTTACAAGGGTGGGCAGATGAGAATAGGACAGGATTCAACACTGACAAGTGCAAAGTGATGCACCTGGGGAAGAACCACCGGCACTATACCTACAGGCTGGGGAATTCCCTTCTTGACAATACAGAAGCAGAAAAGGATCTTGGAGTCATTATTGATGCCAAGATGAACATGGGCCGGCAGTGTGGGGATGCAGTCAGGAAGGCCAACCACACCTTGGCATGCATCCACAGATGCATCTCAAGCAGGTCCAAGGAGGTGATCCTCCCCCTCTATGTGGCACTGGTCAGGCTGCAGCTGGAGTATTGCGTCCAGTTCTGGGTGCCACACTTCAAGAGGGATGTGGACAGCATGGAGAGGGTCCAGAGGAGGGCCACTTGCATGATCGGGGGCAGCAGGGCAGGCCCTATGAGGAGAGGCTACATGACCGGAACCTGTTCAGCCTCCACAAGAGAAGGTTGAGGGGGGATCTAGTGGCCTGTTACAAACTAGTCAGAGGGGATCAGCAGGCATTGGGGGAGTCCCTGTTCCCCCGAGCACTACCAGGAATGACTAGGAATAATGGTCACAAGCTGACAGAGGGTAAATTCAGATTAGACATCAGGAGGAGCTACTTCACTGTCAGGGCGGCTAGGATCTGGAACCAACTTCCAAGAGAAGTGGTGCTGGCTCCTACCCTGGGGGTCTTTAAGAGGAGGCTAGATGAACACCTTGCTGGGGTCATTTGACCCCAGTACTCTTTCCTGCCATTGCAGGGGGTCAGACTTGATTATCTGCTTAGATCCCTTCCGACCATACTATGAAACTATGTTTTGCTCTTTGCCTTACCTTTCTATTCACTTCTGAGCCAAACTGAAGGTGTTGGTGATTAGCTACAAAGCCTTTGGTGGGTTAAGAGAAATCTGGCCCTTTAGGTACTGTCACTGTATTTAAGCCTTATGAAGGGAAATTCTAGAGAAAACCCTCCTTTGAAATGAAAATGTTTCTATAGTTGAAGTCCTTGTTTTTGGAATGCTCTGTCCATGACTGTTCACCAAAGTAGTAGTCTATTGAGTTTGACAGGTGGATTACCATTAGACCTTTTACTTTTTATCATAGTTTTATGCAGTTAATATACCTTAGCTTTGAAAATATATGCTAGGTTACTATGGAAACAAGTACATTTATAAAGGTAACTTACACTGTCTCTCTTAGTCAAGCCATACAATGTATGATGTTTTTCATCTAGGTAGGTGACATCAGGTGGACAAACACATTTGGATATAATATATATGGATAAAAGCGGCCAGATTTGTTGTTCTCATTTTGAATTTTAAAAAAAATCAGAAAAAATAACCCAAAATATTTAGAGTGTCTGTAACAGAGTCAAAATACTAAATATCATCAAGAAAGGAACACTTCTGAAAAAGAGATTGCAGTAAAAGGTTTTAACACCAAACTGTCCTAGGACAACAGTATATTTGGAACGTACTTTGGAACGTACAGCTGAAGTCATAGAAAGGTAACCTTGTGGTTATAAATTTATATTATTAGAAAATATATTCCACAAAAAAAAAAAGTAGAGGCAACAAGCCCAGAGAATCCAAATACTCTATTAAGAAACTGGGTGTATATTTTTATTATTTAACATTTAACCCTTGAAAAAGAAAATGGAACATAGCATGATATTTTTAAAGTTATTTAAGCCTATTTAGAATAATATCTTGTATATATCTATATCTATCTAACTATCTGTCTATATATATGTTTTACCTTTTTTAATTTCCTTTCTTATATAAAGCCACATGTTTCTACTGGCATTGCCACAGGTAGTAAAATAATATAGAGGAATCTGAAAATGTATAGAAGAGTATGACGGTCATTCTCATCCTGTGTTTGTACAGTACCTAGCACAATGAGATTCAGGGTCTCAACTACAGTGCCAAAGTCACACTAATACGAAATGGTAGCTCCAATCATGCTGCCCTTTGCTTCAAGACACTGCGATGATCCAAGAAGCTGAGATTTTGTGGGTGTTCAGTAGAGAACAAAAGGAGAGAAGCTGGGAAAATAAATTATGACATTAACAGGGAGATGGTTAGCTGCGTTAGCCTGATGACAGGGAGAATGCACAGTAGGGAAGCACCTAGTCTGATAGGTAGTATGTCCATCTGTTTGACCATATCCGAGCAAGTTTCTTGTGAAGACTGATTGCAGTCCATTTCATTCAGCTGAACAGGTGCCACACTGACCTACTGCCTGACTAGAAGAGAGGAGCTGTTAGAGGCTGCAAGTAAAAGGGCAATCAAAAAGTCAGATTGTGTTTGTCTTCAAACTCCTTTCCATACACTAACTGGGTGGTACTTTCCTACATAATAAACTAGCTAATTTCATTCCTGAAGTTGTCAGTAAAAGCTATACCTAGAGCTAAAGAAACAAAACAGTTCCATAGAACAATAAAAAGTAAGATCAATTCAACTTTGTGTGTGGTGTACGTATATACGTATTTAATTTATAGGTGTATACAATGTATGCATATGTATATGCATGTAGATATACTGTACTGAGAGTACACTCACAAAACAAAAAATGTAACAAATATGCAAGTACAGAATTACAAGTCTCATGCTCCGTAGGGTTGGCTTTACTGTAAGGGACCTACCAAATGTACAATTGAACAATTTTCATGGAAACTGAATTTGAGCAGGCTCCGCAAAAAAAGGCAGACTACAATTTTGTGGGGGCACTGCAAAAAAGTAACAAAAATATTATATTAATAACAAAAAAACTTACTGGCAAGCAGAGAAAAGGGTGGGAAGCCTTGGAGCACAGGGAGAAAGGAGGAAAAGAAGGAAAGGGAAGGGGGAGGAGGGCGCAAGGCTGGGCAGGATGCAGTGGGGTGGGGAGGGCAGGGCTGCAAGCATCAGGAAACACAGAAGCTGCAGGAAGTAGCCCCCCATTCTGCCCATGCTCCAAGACTGCAGGGCTTCCTGCCCTTTCTCTGCTTGCTGGTAAATTGGGGGGGGGTTTGGAGCAAGCCTGCCAAAATTGCGGAGCCTGCCACTTGGGGATGGCCCAAAACCGTGGCTTAATTACCATGATTAAGCCCAGGGAAGCCATTAATCCATGCTTAATAACACATGGATTAATGGTTTCCCAGGCTTAATCAGGGTAATTTAAACCTGGTTTCAGGCCATGTGGTAATCTGCAGGGAGAAGCAGGACTGCCAGGGCCCCTTGGCCAATCAGAAGTAGGTAGAGGGTGTGTGTGTGTGTGTGTAGGCAGGGAGGCACGGGGGAGAGGCAGGACTGCCAGGGCCCCCTGGCCAATCAGAGATAGGTAGAGAGTGAGAGTGAGAGTGAGAGTGAGAGTGAGAGTGAGAGTGAGAGTGAGAGTGAGTGTGAGTGTAGGTGGAGAGGCACGGGGGCAGGGGCAGGAACTTCCATGCTCAGCCCAAGAAAATGTCCACCAGCCCCAGGATCTGCCTGCAAAATTGGCTGACTGCTTCTTCAAATTTGGTAGGCCCCTAGTTATAGTATCTCTGTCACATAAAAGAGTCAAATTCTTTAGGTAAAATTCTAAATATGATCCTATTCTATTGAGATACTTCAAGGAGAAATATTTAGTAAAATATGGCAATTTCAGCTACCTGTCAGATTTACCATACCTTTACTTTAACATTTATGTTTGAATTTTGATATTAGTTAAATAAGTTGAAGATTAGGTTTTGCTTTAGCTTCTTTTTTCACAACATGAAATAGACATTTTGTTTTCTTTTCCTCCATCTTGCAAAGAAAGTCAATTTCCCCACATAATATTAACCATATTAAACAGTGAATCATAACTTCATGTCTTGTTGACATTTTGTGCTCTATCTAAAAACAGAATTTGTTAAACTATTTTCCATATTACAGAATTGTATGCAATACCTATATAATTTCTTAAGAAATCTTCAATGAAAGTGAATTCTCAGGCCTGTGCTACGCCAAAGACTGTTGTTAAGGAATGTATTGAAGAATGCTCAGCTTCTTATTTTTGTTATAACTAAAACTTAATCCCAAAAATCCTTGTGTGATGCGCATGAGGAGGGTAAAGTTATTTTTATCTAGTGCAAATGTGATTTGCAGCTACATGGGAATACAAGTAAAGTTAAGCATCAGGCATAAACCCCTTCATTGCACCAAAATGAGTCTCAGGCCTCTGGTACTCCCTTTATTATTCTCAAGAGCATTAGGTAAAAAAATGAGCAGGTTAAAGAAAAAAAAAGGCAAGGTTTTATAGGAGTGTGTTTGAAAACTTGGCAGGCAAAGAAGACTCCTCTGTTTGTGCAGCCTTTTTTGGAATTAACTCATAAATGACCATGAAAAAACTCTAGAGTACTGTCAGGTTTCACTGCACTCCACACTATTTACCTTCATGCTTCTACCAGGTAGTGTTGAACCCTAAGAACACAGCCCGGATGAGTACACACATGTCTCTTACCCCGTCTCAAACTCCTTTGAGGTGGGACAAGAGGCATGTGCAGGAACGAACAAATGTTCCCTGCACAGCAAACTTGCAGGGATCTAAAAAAAAGGAAACAAAAAAAAGCAGGGCAGGGCATGGTCCAAGATCATGCCCCGAGTTAACCAGAGGCTGGGTCCTCCAAGGAGACACTCTGGATGCCAAAGCGGCTCTATAGTTGACCCCTCACCATGGTGCTGAAACACATGGCTGGACAGGCTGCATGTTCAGCACCAGGGTTCCAGTGATGGTGACTAAGGGGTCAGGGGAGCTGGAAGAGAGTGGAGGGGAACATGGGGGGTCCCCCACCAGCCCTGTCTGTTCCCCCAGCTCCCCCACTCTCTGCCCTGCCCAGTCCCTCTCCCTACCAGCCCCCTGATCCCTGCCCAGCCCCTCCCCCTGCTAGCCCCCCTAACCCCTCTGATCCCTGCCCAACTGGGTCCTGCCACCCTCGGGGCCTCTCTGCCACCCAGCCAAGCTGGTCCCAGGGTGGCAGGACCCAGCACAGCATGTGGGGACTGTTCACACAGGTGCTGGCCCCAGGCTCTAGTTCCCCCTGGCTGCAGATCTGGGAGAAGCCAGGCAGGGTTATTTTGCCCCAAGCAGCACAATTTTCTCCACAACAAAGCGCATGTCTGAGCATATGTGCGGAGGGAAAAAGCCCTGGCTCAAATTTGCACCACTTCCATTTAAGCTGCTGCAAGTGCACGTGCTTGCATGGGTGGACGAGCCCTAAGAGGTGAGGAAAAGGAGGAATTTGCAATCTTCTAAGAGACTGTTTAATAGTTTTGACTTATTATTTGTATCTTCAGATCCAAATTTGTATCTTCAGATCTTACTTAGCACACCAAAAGTGCAACTATTCTATAGAACAGAGTTGCCATTTCAAAATATATGAACTCCTAGGTTTTTTAATCCAAATAGCCTTGTATTACATTCTATTACTAAAAAGAAAAGTTCACTTGTTGTTCATAATACTATTGCTAAAATATCCATGTGTAAGCTGATGAGCAGCAAACAGAGAAAGGTGGTTCTAGGATAAGCAGCTCAGGTGTGGGACTGCCTTAAAGAGGTTTTTCTCTGTGCTGATGACCAGGAATCCGGGTTTTCCATTTCCCACGGAAAAACAGAGAAAACCACGGATTTCCCCTTTTTATTAGAGCAAATACAGATTTCTTCTTTTAGCAGAGAATCGTGTGGACTTGGCTTTTGCAAACAGTCCTGCAGGCTGGCTGAGCTCCAGCCTGCAAAAGCTGTTTGCAAACAGGGTGGGAACCCTCCAGCCCTGGCCAGAGTGGGCAGGGCCTGAGGCTCTCACTGACCCACAGCTCCACTCAACTCAGTTCAGTCTCACTCTTCTCCTTGAGCCTGAGTTAAGTGGGGCTTTCAGGGGGCTGGGGGCCCTTCTAGGAGGACTGTGGGGGAGCCAGGATCTGGCCCCACCCCCACCCAAGCAGGCAGCAGCAGTGAGGGAGCCAGCTCAATGCCGCTTCTGCTGTTGGGGGCAGGAAGCTGCAGACTTGGGTGCCGGGCCCTATAGCCCTGTCAGCTGGGGCCCCTCACCAGCAGAGATGGGGGGCAGGAGCTGTGGGTGGTGAGAAGAGGCATGAGTGGGGGGGGCTGCTGCAGGGGCAGTGAGGTGCACCAGCAATATTGGGGGGGGTTGGGGGGCTGTGAGAGGCACCAGCAGGGCTTGAGGGGGCTTTGAGGACAGTGAGAGGCACAAGCAGGGCTGCGGGTGCTGCAGGGGACTTTTACTTTTAATAATGGATTGGAGGGGTGTCAGACAATTTGCAATTTTTTGTTGGAGAATTTGTCATTTTTTATTAGAGAAAATCAGGATCCCTGCTGGTGACTTGAAGTCGCTGATTGCTGCTAGTGTTTGCCTAGTGCCTGTTGTGTATTTGGCGTCCATGCTCCCCCCCGTGTTATTGCTTTCTCCCCCACTTCCTTTTTTCCCCTTCTCTTTTTTCCTTCTCTCTCTCTCTCTCTCTCTCTGTTCTTCTATTTTCTTCCCCCTTGGAGTGACTAAGTGACAGGGCTTGCTCTGGATGGAGCTAATTTAGGTAATTGAGGGGTGGAGTTAGGATAGGCAGCCTTACAAAAAGTCAGACCCTAGCAAACTGTGGGAGCAGTGAAGAGAGGGCAGCAAACAGAGGGGTTTGCCTGGGTGGTCATGGTAGAAGGGAGCCACAGCGCAAGATAATCTTTCTGTGTGCATGTGTATATGGGTGAGAATGTGGGCAAGGGCCCTGGTGTGCATGCTTGGCCTGTAGGTTCCTGTGATGTTTTCCTCCCCTCACCCCTCACTTTTTTATTGTTTTTACAGCATAGGTGTCCTCCAAAGAGCAAAGGAAGCAAAAATGGAATCTGGGACAGCTGTTGTGACTTGTGTGGGATGTGGCATGTTTGTGTTCCTCCCAGAGGGTCAGGAGCACTTCAAGTGTAAGCAGGTGTCTGCCTGGAGGAGAAGGTTCACAGATTGGTAGCACAGATATCCATGCTGCATTGCTTCCAGACAAGAGATATGAGAGGCTGGTACTGGACAGGCCAAAGGGCAATGAAGAAGTGGAGCATGTGACTACTTGAAGGAGGGCCCCCAGAACTGAAGAGGAGTAGACTGAAGTCAGCAACTGCTATCAAGCACTCTTCAGTGGGACTGCAGAGGAAGAGGCAAAGGAAAGAACAAACAGGCAGCAGGCAGAGGAGGCAGCAGCTGAAAGTGCAAGGCCTCAAGGTCAGAGGCTCCAGGACTACTGCACCATAAAGGGAGAAAAGAGTGGTGGTGGTTAGTGACTCCCTTCTTCAGGGAACAGAGGCACCAAGTTGTCATCCAGGTCTGAGGACAAAGGAAGTGTGCTGCCTATCTGGAGTCTGAATTCAGAATGTCACTGAGTGTCTGCCAAAACTCATCCATCCTTAGGTCCACTACCCATTACTGCTTGTCCATGTAGGCTTGAAAGAGACTTCCAGGAATGATACTGAACAGATCAGAGGTGACTACACAGCTCCTGGCAGAAGGATTAAGGAACTTGGAGCGCAAGTGGTATTCTCATCGATTCTTCTTGTGGGAGGCAGGTGTCCAGGCAAAGACTGCTATATACCAGAAATGAATGCGTGGCTGAAAGTGGTGTCAACGTGAAGGCTTCAACTTCTTTGATAACGGATGGATGCTCTTGAGAAGAGGGGAAGAACATCTTTGGGTGTCATGTGGCCAACCTAGTAAGGAAGTCTTTAAACTAGGTTCCATGAGGGATGGTAATCAAAACCTTCCATCACACAGTCCAGAGAAGAAAGAACTCAAAGAAGCAACTCAACTCTGGGGAAGGGACAGAGAGCTACAGGACTGCAGTAAGTGGCACAAAAGGGAAGCAAGAAGATCAAAATGCAGAATACATACAATGTATGTATACAAATGCAAGAAGTATGGGGAATGAACAAGGTGAGCTGGAAGCTACAGCCTGTGAAAAAAAACATGATCTGATTGGCATCACCAAGACCTGGTGGGACAACTCCTATGACTGGAATGCGTACATCAAGGATTATAGTCTGTTTCAGAAGGACAAGGTTGGGAGAAAAATTAGTGGGGTTGCCTTGTATATCAAAAATACACATACTTGTTCCCTGGTTCAGGAAAAAGGTGACAGCAAAGCAGAAAGCATTTGTGTAAAGATCCAATGTGAAAGATGTCGCATCAATATAATGGTGGGGATTTATAAGACAGCTATTCAGGAAGATGAGATGAATGAGACACTCTTCAAGCAGGTGACAAATCTATCCGAAAGTGACAAAATGGTACTGCTGGAAATTTTCAATTTTTGAGATGTCTGCTGTCAGAATAATGCAGCCAAACATAAAATATGAAGCCCGTTCCTAGATCATGTGAAGGACAACTTTTTCTTCCAGAAAGTGGAGGATACCATTAGAAGATAGTCCATCTTGGATCTTAACATGACCAA
This sequence comes from Crocodylus siamensis, assembly GCF_052110815.1. Taxonomy (NCBI): domain Eukaryota; kingdom Metazoa; phylum Chordata; order Crocodylia; family Crocodylidae; genus Crocodylus; species Crocodylus siamensis. The sequence continues at coordinate 172,797,486 of NC_143399.1, forward strand.
CAAGGAAAAACTGGTAGGGGCTATGAAGGTGATGGGTAACTTCGGATGAAGCAATCACTATACAATAGAATTCCAGCTCCTGAAAGGGAAAGCATGAGGACAGCAAAATTACGATGCTAGATTTAAAAAAAGGTGGATTTCATCCAACTCAAGGAGCTAATAGACATGGTGTCATGAGATGATGAATTGAAGGCCAAAGATGCCCAGGAGGGCTTGAAGCTTCTAAGAGGCCCAATACTGAAAGCCAAACAAGAAACTGTCCTGACAATAGAAGCCCAAAAAGAATCTGCCTACAGAAGGAGCTCCTAAAATGCCTCGTATGCAAAAGGAAAGCATACAATGGAAGAATGGGCAGATCACCAATGAAGCATGCTAGGAAATAGCATAAACCTGAAGAGAAAAAAAATCAGAAAGGCAAAGATAAAGAACAAGCTGCATCTGGCAAAGAAGTTTAAGGACAAGATGAAGAAAATAAGGACCAAGGAAGCTGTGAATTCTTTGTTAACAAGCCAGGGGGAATTCCTAACCAAAGATACAAAGAAGGTGGAACTACTCAACAGCTACTTTGCCTCAATCTTCCCCTGCCAAAATAAGGTGACAGAAACCTAATAGGTATTATCTGAACAAGGAAGGGGGCAAGATGAGGGAGGAAATAACAAAAAGATACTGCCAGAGAGATTTTTTTGAGTCTGAATGGAGTTAAGTCAGCAGGACCTGATGAGCTTCATCCCAGGGTCCTGAAGAAACTAGCAGAGGAGATCTCGGAGCTCTCGGCAATAATCTTCATGAAGTTTTGGGAGATGGGCCGGGTACCAGAGGACTAGAAAAGGGCCAACGTAATGCCCCTCTTTAAAAAAGGCAAGGAGGAGGATCCAGGGAACTATGGATTTGTTAGCTTCATTTCAATACCTGGGAAGTTACTGGAGTCTACCCTAAGGAAGGCCATTTGCAAGCATCTGGAAGAAGAAAGATTGGTTGCAAGCAGCCAGCAAGGATTTATGAAAAACACATTGCATGAAACAAACCTGATCTTTTTCAATGAGGTGGATATAGTGTATCTGGACTTTATCAAAGACTCCTGACAAGGTCCCAGATGACCTTCTCCTAAACAAACTGGAGGAAAATGAGCTAGATAAAACTACTACAAGGTGGGTAGAGAACAGACTCAATAGCCACAAGCAAGGGTTAATTATTAACAGATCCATGTCAGAATGGCAGGTGGTTTTTAGTAGAGTCCCACAAGGGTCTGTCCTCAGCCCAGTGCTGTTTAATACGTCTATTAATGATTTGGATGCTGGAATTTAAAAGTTTCTTGAGCAAGTTTGCAGACAGAATGAAACTGGGGAGGATTGTGAACATGTTGGAGGATGCAAGCACAATTCAGAAGGATCTCAACAGATTGGAAAGTTGGGCTAGAGCTAACAGGATGAAGTTCAAAGTGAATAAATGCAAGGTGCTATACCTCAGGAGGAATAATCAAAAACACAAATACAAAATGGGGGACACCTGGCTGGATGACATCTCTATGGAAAAGGACTTTGGAGTCCTGGTAGACCACAAACTCAATATAGGTCTGCAGTGTGATGTAGCCATACAAAAGGTGAATGTGGTTTTGGGATGCATCAATCAAAGTATTAGGTGCAAGACCCACGATATGAAGTACCTCTCACTAGACACTGGTTAGGCTTCTTCTGGAGTACTGTGTGCAGTTCTGGCTCCACATTTTAAAAAGGACATGGAGAAGTTAGAAAGGGTCCAGAGGCAAGTAACAAATATGGTCAAGGCTTGGAAGGCAAGTCATATGAGAAGAGGCTGATGGAGCTAGGCATGTTCAGCTTGTGGAAAAGGCACTTAAGAGGGGACATGATAGCAGTCTTCAAATACTTAAAGGGCTGCCGTAAAGAACAGGGAAAGCACCTTTGTTGTCTCGGTGCAGAGAGGAGGATGCAGAGCAATGACATGAAGTTACAGCAAAGCAGGTTTAGGCTGGATATCTGGGAAAAATTCTTCACTGTTAGAATAGTGAGGCAGTGGAAGAGACTGCCTGGAAAGTTGTGAAGAGGATGGACAACTACTGGCCAGGGATGATCTAGATGTAGCTATGCCTATATTCTACTATGGGTATTTCCAATGCTTCTAGGCATTACTGCTTGCTCCCACCACCCCTCCCCTCTTTCTTTTCTGTTATATGTGTCAGGGTGTATTTAAGCCTCTCCAAACATTTGGTGTTGGCTACAGCTAAGGCTGGTGACTTCAGCTGGGGTGTGCTGATTTTCTTGCTGGGAGAAAAGTCAGAGGTTCCTGGATAGAGGGTTTTGCCCCTCTGCTCAGGGTCAGACTGATCACCATATTTAGGGTCAGGCTGGAATTTTACCCTATGGTCAGATTGATACAGGCTGTGGGGGGTTCTGTATTCCTCTGCAGCAAGGGTTATGGCCCTCTCCTGGGGTTCTCTTAAGAATATACTGACAATTTTACAGAACCAGAACATTGGCTGCTGTGGTTTCACTGCTTTACCTATGGCCAGTTAAGGTATTAGGTTTACGTTGTGTCAGGGTTCAAGGTAGTCTTATGTAGAGCTTAGGTTATGGTTTTATGGAATGGTTTGGATAGGGATGATCCTGCCTCAGGCAGGGGATTGGACTAAATGACCTCTGGAGGTCCCTCCCAGCCCCACTAATGTATGATGTTAGGGTTTCGTCCACCTGAGCGTAGATGTTTGTTTCCCTGGGGACAAGTAGCAATGGCACATATGCTACTACTTGACCACAGGCAACACCCATGCCATGTGCACTCTGGTGTGTGGCAGTTACCCCAAGTAGGGTAGAAAAGGTTGAAACCATCAACTGTGTTTGGGGTCCTGGGGCCTCCTGGAGCTGCAGCCATGGCAGGAAACATGACCAGCAGCTGGAACATGGCTCTGGCTGGCCAGGCTCCAGTTTTGGGCAGTGTGTGCTGCTGCTACATGCACCCTGCTTTTTTTTCACATTGGGGTTTTTGACCACCTAGGATCTCCTAGGGTGAAACCCCCTTGGTCCCAGCTGCAAGGTAACAGTGCAGGGAATGCCTGCATGTGCAATGTGGTGCCATACATGGGTCTGCGACACCACATACCACATGTCCGCGCTCATCTGGACATGATCTATGACTCTATAGCATACTACGTGAGGTAACCAACCACAGAAATATTTTTAAAGTTTGAAAAGGAAGTGCTGTGTTTTAGATATGAATATTTCCTTTAAAAGGTCATATTTTGGGATAACCTTTACAGAAAGAAGTATTGGAATTCTAAAATAAACACATTTGAAGGAAAATGTACATCTCTTTGAAAGGAGATGCCCTGAAGTTTATATATCTTGCTGGCCCTTTAACTGATCATTTATATTAGATATTACTAGACCAGAGGTTCCAAAACTTTTTCTTATTGCATACCCTCCTCCAGATTTACCAGCTGCTTGCATACCCCTATCAGCATATGGTTTATATTTTAACCCCATAAATGCCAATTATTATAATAAAAATTAAAATCCACCATTACACGATTTCTCCCACATACCCCCTAGAGATATCTTGCTTACCCCCAGGGGTACACAACCCAAATTGGGAACCCCAGTACTAGACAACTGCAAAAATATATGAAAGAAAATATATGAAACTGAAATGAAATTTTTATTCTGTTTTTTTTTTTTTTTTTAAATTGCAACTTTACTCTGTGGAAAATAAATGGGCTTTCCATTTCTAACTGGAAAGGAATTTGTTAAAATGAATATTCTTCTATAACATTACCAGTCTATTAAATGTACTATACATTTGCGATGGACCCAAATGAGCAAATCTATGTGTAGAAATTATGGTTACTGCTCACACATACTGCATCATTTGGCCCACACTTAAGAAAACAGCTGTGAGGCTGAGTGTCTACAGCAGGACCCAAGTCCCTGGTCCCATAATTCTGGCAGTTGGGGGCCCACTCCAGCAGGGCTGGTAGAATTGTGGGGGGAGTGAGGGGCACCTGCAGAGTCAGGAGGACTGTGGGAGTGGGGGCTCATTTTAATCATGGATTGGGGGGGGGGGTTAATAAGAGAATTTGCATTTTTTTATCAGAGAATTTGTAGGTTTTTTAGCAGGGAAAACCAGCATCCCTGCTAATCACACACACACACACACACACGGCTATATTCAGCAGCAGGTGGCTACAGGCATGGGCGACTGGTGCCTCCTGAATCAGGGGGGCACTTGCCCCCCCCCCAGCAACCAGTCAGCGACTGGGGGGAGTCCCCCTGAAGCCGATCGTGCCGATGCAGAATTGCCAGCAGGAAACCCCCACCCCCTGGTCAGTGCAAATCAGCCATGGGAGGGCCACAGGGATTGCTTCTCCGGGCACCCCCATTCCACAGCCAGCACTCTCAGGGGAGACACCAGTGCTCTCGCCTGCCTCTCCTACCTGTCGCCTAAGTGGGGAATGCTGCTGTCAGGGGGTGCACCAGCGCTCTCAGGGGGTGCACATGAAACCCCTACACGTTGCCAGTGGCTACAGGTGACATTATAAAGGTACTATATTGAACTGATATAATAGTGGTTGAAATGCAACAAAACTAGAAAACTCATGTGCTAAGTACAACAATGTGTACATTCTAAGAAAAAGAAAGATCCATTTCTACAAAATGTAATACTTATTTGGTTGTATGATACTTAATAATTTACCTTAAATCTTACTTTGTGATAGATAGTGTAATATTTTAAATAAGCACCTGTAACAGCTGAAAATTGTGTCTAAGGCGCTTGCTGAACGCTGTAAGGATTAGACCAGGTGTTTCTTGTCATTTGTTCATGTATAAGCTGCATGTTGCTACTAAGAGGCTAATTAAAGTCAAAGATTAGTGAGGCCTTGTATGTAGTGAGGCCTAGTAAATTTAGCAAGGCCTTGTAGAAGTAGTAGTAGGCCTTGTGGCACAGTTAAAATTAACCCTATCAGAAGAAGGCAAAGGCTTGTACTGCTATTGGTCAGTCCTAAGGAAAGTTTGTAGTGGGAGAATCTGAATGGCTGTAAGTTATCAGCATAGCTCAAAAGTTATAAATTGGCTAGCACATTCAAAAATCATTAGAAGGAAGATGCAGCAGTGTGACAGAAGCTACCAATTTAAAATTAGCTGCTGACCTGGATTTGGCTGGGACAGCACCTACTTTAAAAGGCCAGTATTGATTTAAAGAAAATTCTGGAGGTGAGGGCTAATATGTTGTCCAACCAGCATGCTTCATATAAAGACAAGGTTAAGGTATTCCTACCCTTCCATCAGTCAGGAAGTCCCCATCAAAGTCTAAGTACAAACTCTACCCTAAAACAGTTCCTTAAATTTTCTTGAGGTATTTTCAGTATTTTATTTCTAGTCACTTTTGAAGAAAAACCAGTAAAACAAATCATGCTAGTACAATGATAAAATGTCAGTGAGCACAACAGAAGTTATATAACCATAAATCAGTTAATGGAAAACCGAACTACCCTCTACAAAACTGCTACACTGATTTACAAATGCATTCAGCTTCTGGATTCTTCAGTTCTAGATACAAGTTAACAGAATTATACCAAATATAGTATCTCACTAAACAAATCTTCTGAAGGTAAATATCATAAAGTTAGCTCAAGTGTCACATTTAGTCACTGTTCAAAGAAGAGAACTATATGCATTAGCTCTGGAAAAAAAATCAACACTGCAGTGTGCTTTTTAATTTTTATGTGACTATTAATTGTGTCATGGCACAAACTGTATAATAAAAAAATAGCTAAAACATTTCTTCTGCATAAAAAATTGAAGTTTCTATCTTGAAAGAACTTTTGCTTTAAACCTTGTTTGAGCCATAGAATAGGGAGCAGGGCCCTGTTAAAGTTTTCTGGGTCTCTTTGTAAATCATATAAAAGAAATGAGCTGAAGAGGCATCCTTGATTATTTTTTAAAGTGCTATTCATGATCAATGGATTCAGAAGTGTGCTTGGTCTTTCTATTATACTTCACCTGGCAGCCTCTGAATCCTAAATTGAAAGATTTCTTTACCAACAGTACAAGATGATAACTCAAGACACACTAATCAAAGCTTTTGTTTCTGAAGTATAAAAGGATATGAAGTTAAAAAGGGAGCTTCAGTGAATTCTTATGGACCATAGTGAGATTATGTGGTAGAATTCCTTCACAGAAGGAGAAAAGAAAAAACAAAGTATTAGTTCTATGCTGATGTTACAGTGCTTCTTCATTATGACAACACTGGCTTCATAACTGCTTAAATCAAACTTAAAGGGAACATGACTTTAGAAGGTACAACTTTATAACATGAAACAGATGTTTTATTTTGCTAGTAGAAACATAATATTGCTATCACAGTACAGGACAAAGTAGTTCCTGAATTACTGAAGGCAAACAATTAGAAAGTCACTTTTTCCAGAACAAAAGTCTTTCTTGCTTCATTTCTTAGAACAAAATCAGTATTTTAGGAACTGAAAAGACCTGTAGTATCAAAATATCAAGTCTAGACCTTGCATGACAAATTCTACTTGGAAAAAAAGGGGGAGATGACAAGATACTAAGCAGGCATATAAAAGTTCAAATCAGCCTGCTGAAGTTCAACTGGTTGAAGTTAAACTGGTTGATTTGCAAACAGCTTAACCTGCATATAAGTGCAAAGGGATGTCTGCATGCTCTGCAGACAGCCTGCAGTGGTAAAAGCAACCAGCCAAGGGGAACAAAAGTATGCACCCCAGCATGCTTTACAGGCTCTTCTGTCTGCTGGGATAAAGGTGAAAGAGGCACAAGGCATAAGTCAGAGCCAACTGGCTGGCACTCAAAGGACTTCACCTGCCCCACACCCCAAAATACCTCTTCCTCTCCCTCAGCTCCATCAGCCCACTCCTTACCCTGTGGCACCAGTTGTCAGATGTAGAAAATATCTTCACTCTTGCTCCCTAGCCTGTCAGGTAGGATCCATAGGGGAGCATCTGGGGGTCCACGAACAAGTGGCAGAGACAGACTGGTCAGTGTGCATGCAGAGGAGTTGGTCCAGTGTCTTCAGTCCCCATGGAGGATGGAAGCAGGAAGTGTCCTTGTAGGGGCATGGGTTTAGAGTCCCCAGCTGCCATAGGTGTGGAATCCCAGCAGCTTGGGGGTGGGACGGGCTGGACCAGGAAGAGGGGGTGGGTATGATCAAAGAAAAACAAACAAGGAGTGGGGGGAGGGGGGATGGTGGGGATTGGGAACAGGGAGTGAGGGAAGGGATGGGGGAAACCAGAAGGAAGGCATGTAGGGAGTGGAGAATCAAAATTAAAACAGAAAGTGAGGGGTGTAACAGGCGGCTGATCTCACTGTGGCCCACCCACCTGTTCTTGGCTAACCACCCGTGTTCTCGCCCGCCACGCCTTCTTGTTATATTTAATTGGTAGATGTTAACAAGAGGGAGGCTGCCCATTTTCTGCCCTGATGCCAGGGGGGACTACGTGCGGCTCCTTTCCTCTCCTACACTGCAACCCAAGGCTCACAGATGGCATCACAATGTTCTCACTATCACCAGCCCCTTGCTAGGCCCCAGAATCCTACTATTGAACCCCACCTGGATTCCTTCCCTCAGGTGGACTCTTCCACCGTCATACTGGGCAACATAGCTCCCTGAGCTGCTTCCCTTTGGGTGTGATCCCCCCAGAGGGACCTTAGGCTCTCTAGCCCTGGCCCACCTCCAGTCCAGTTGGAACCCTAGACCCTCGGCTCTTGGGCATTCCGGTCCTGGCCAGTCAGGGAAAGTTCAAACAGGCCCTGAGTCAATGGCCCTTACTCTTCTTCATGGGGTCCACCTTCCTCACCCTCCAACAAGGGGTAACCCACCTGGTTGCAGGGGTTAGGAGTTAAGGTGCCCTGACCCACCTTTCACCAGGGTGGTAACTGGCCTGGCATTTCCTGGGGGCTCCTGTGCCACTGAGAGCCCCACCAGGCCACCCACTCCCACCAGGGTGAAGTTTTAGGTTGTACCCAGGACCAGAAGCCTCCTATCCTTCCCCTACATCTCCTCCCTTACCTCCAGTTGATGTCAGCAGCCCTCCAGCAAGGCAATGTTGTTGCCTGGCCTCCAGAAGCTGAACTGTTCTGATTATATGGGCAGCCCTGAATCTAAAATGGTTGCCCTAATCAGGCACCTGCCAGCTGCTGCCTTCTAGCCCTTAAAGTGGCAGGCACAAACAGTGCCCTGCCACAGAGGGTCCCACCTGCACCAGGACCTGACACTTCCCCCCAGAAGGTCAAGGCCTAGTCCCTGCAGGCCAAGACACATCCTTCTGGGGGGCAATGTCAGGTCCTGGTGGGGGCAGGATCCCTGCAGAGTTAGGAGAGGGAAGATTGATCTGCCAGACCCTTCCCTTTCCTTCCCCCAAACTGCAAGATCTGGTGTCCCTGTGTCCAGGTAGGATCCATGGAGAGGGGTAGGGGGAGAAGAGGGAATCAGGCAAGGAGTGGGCTGGGCCATAAGGAGCGGGGTCCCCAATGGGGACCACAAGGGTGGGGGCAGGCCATGTTCAGTCAGAGAAGAGGAGGGATCAGGGGTCACCAGGAAGGCAGGGGAGGGGAAAAGGAGGGCTGGGTTTAAGGAAGCTTGAGGATGGTGCAAGATGGGGTCCAGTTGTGGTGGGTGGTTTTCCTCTACCAACACCATTTCAGGGGTCTGACAGATCCATAGACGCCTTTGGGCTGTGGAGCGGGGCTGGGCTTCTCTGACCCTGAGCAATTGGGGAAGGGGTGGTCTGTCATTCACAGTACAGCAGTAGAGCACAGCCAGAGTCACAGAGCATCTCCCTGGAAGCTGGTGGGAAGAAGGCATGCTCAGATGCCAGAGGGCCATGGCAGGGGGTCAGACTGGATGATCTGCTCACATCCTTTCTGACCCTACCAACGATGAAATTATGAAACTATGCCTCTCCAGTTGTTTGGGATTGTGTGCAAGCATTCATTCAAATCCTTGTACTCCAATCAGTTAGCACTTGAGCCTCATCCTATGTGGTGGAGGTTTCCATTGCATCAGCTATTTTTTAAATGACTGAAGTGCTGTGAACATTGTAGATGAAGCATTTTCAAACAATGGAATTTAGATTCTACTCATTGAAATTTAACATTTGTATACCCCCTAAGTTTACAATTTCTGGATGATACATGGTTTGATTTCTATGTTCTATATTCACCAGAGATCAAAAGGCCTCTAAAGACTGCTGATTTTCTTATGGTTATTACCTCATGTAAAGCACAGGTATACAGTAATCAAAGTACTTTGAAGTGTTTTGATGTGAAGCATTAAATTTCACAAGTGCATATTATTATTATTAAGGTGAAAAAGGATAGGAATCCTCTTCATTCCCATGAAGCAAACTGAACATATTCAATAATTGGATAATTGGATCAACTCAGGGCACCCTTAAGCCTTAACCCACTAACCATCTACTTTAATAATTTTATTTCATTCCTAGCAGTGGAACCTCAAGGATCTTTGTTTTGTATTCAAAAATCAAATATCCCATAAGTTCTTCGACCTGTCTTCCAACCTAACTACATCTAACTTCTTCTTTCCACTGCCCATAACTAGAGTTACTCTAGTTAGAAGGAAATACAAGCAGAGTGCAGACTGAATCCTAGGAGAAGCCTGCTCAAGCATCTGGTTCTTTGAGCGAATTCATAAGATTGGCCCAATCTCAGAGTCTACGTTTTAAATATTAGAAAGTTTCTTCTCATTCCCTGGTTAACTGAACCTACCTAACTTTGAGATGAGTCAACAGAAGATATTATCCTTCCAGTTTCTCAGATGGAGAGGCTGTTTAGCATGTTTTCCCTGGGCAGAGATAGAAATGTAGCTCCAGCATCTAAACTCATGGCACTGCACAAAGTGCCATAAATTAGACGAGTCCTCCCAACCCAAAAGACATTAGCTGTTGGGTTAGGAGGGTGGGGGAGTCAAGCTCCAAATTTAGAGCTAATCCAGGGAGACATATTGCATCTCTGCAGCCTCTTTCCCTAGCCCCACCCCCCTCTCCCAGCCCCCAGTGCTGTCTGAAAACGGGAGAGGGAGAAGGCAGGAGCGGCAGGTCCATTCTGGGGTTTCTCCAGCCTGCACTGGAGTGGAAGAATACATATTGGGAGGGCTCCAATCTACCCACTCCACCCCCAGCATCGGCTGGGCAACTCTTAGAATGAGTTCCCTGGTGTACCCATGCCAGCATCTGTGCACTGGACAGCCACTTCTCTTAAATCACCCTCTAATCCTCACCTGGCAGAATTTATTATAATATTCTTGGAACTAGGAGGTTACCCTTGGTTTTTCTCAAGTGCCTGGGACCCGCTCTCTTTTGTGGACTGCTGACAGGGTCTGTCTGCAGGGCTTCTCCTCCCCTACACCCTGCTCCCTTACTTCTGGTGGACAGATGGAGTCCGTGTTTCTCTTTCTCTCTTTTCTGTGTTCTGTTAGTTTAACTTCTGCCTTGAGTGCAACAAATGTATCACTTTCCCTTTAAGTAAACAAAATGAATGAAAGTCCCACCATCTGGTTTTCCCTCTAGTCCTTGGACCCCAAGAGGAAGGGAGTGTTCCCTCCTCAACTGCAGGTTTTGGTTTGCCTGCCTCTGCTCTCAGTCTGGTCCCCTCTTTCCACAACCTTTCCTGATGATCCTTTTCCACAGGGCCCTGAGAGGAAGCAACATGAGCATGGTGCTTGTCCCTCAGCTCCCTCACCCTCTCTTCCCCCCTTGCCTGTGTTCAGCAACTGGCTCTCATTCCCTGTTCCTATTTGTTGCCAAGGCAAGTCATCCTGGCAACTAGAGTTCATTAGGGGAGCCCAGGCACACCCAGGGAGTTGCAGGGGTGTTTGCTGTTGTTCACTTTTTTCTCTCCTATAATCTTGCTTTTCTATAATTGCCATCACATTCCCTTTGCACCCCCCAACCCCATTCTCAAAACAGTCGTGGGAGCAGAGCTGGGCTGCATCAGCCCAGCCCTTCTCCCAGCATGCACAAACACAAGTTAATGAAGGCACTTCACTTTGGAGAGCCTTCATCTAAGCCCTCACGTAATGAGGGTTGATTATCATGGGATCAGGCCCTCATAAGCACTCCACAGCCATTCGCTTGTGTTAGGGCACAGCTGTAGAGTACTTTCAGGGACTAGATTGGGTGAAAATTGTTACTTCTGTCCACAACCTCTGGGCCCTGGCAAAAAAAAAAAAAAAATATCAAATAAAACTAAACAAACAAACAAACAAACCCCTAAGCTCACATTATCTGTCTCTTGCTAATTCTGGTAAGAATCAATACAAATCCTTTTCTAACCTATTACTAAAATTACACAGTCAACTTGTCAAACAACCAAAAAGCATAGCACTCTAACCTGCCATAGGCAAAGCTGGGGAACACCAGCAGCCAGTGCCCTGATGCTGCACGGGTTGTTGAAATACACTTGAGAGATCCAAGGAACAGGAACACACTCCCTACTACAGAGGAAGGGAAAAATCCCCAAAGTCCATACCAAACTGACCATAGGGAAAAATTCCTTCCTGATCCTAAATGTGGCAACTGGTATGAACCCAAGCAGAAGGCCCAGTAACCTCTGAGTTTAAGTCCCAACAAGAGCACTGACACACCCCAGTCAAAATCCATAGTCTTGGCTGCAACCAACAGCCAGTGCTTTTGAGGAAGGCAAAAAACCCCAACCAAAAACAAAAAAACCCAACCAAACCTTGACACATACAGCAACAGGAGGGGAAAAATTCTTTCAGAAACCCATGCAGCACCCAGCAGAGCCCAGAAGCATGTAAAATACCCATACTATAGCACTGGCAAAACTATATGTCTAGCACTCGCACAGCATTGGCTGAAATCATCCTGGACAAATATTTATCCAACTTCTCCTTGAACACCTGCAGCATGCAGTTTCCACATCTTCCTGAAGCAGTCTATTCCACTGCCTCACTGTTCTAATAGTGAAGATTTTTTTTCCTGATATCAAGTCTAAACTTACTTTGATGCAAATTCAAACCATTGGTTTATGTCCTGCTATCTCCAGCAAGAGATGAAAGGAGTCCTTCAGATTCATAGATTCATATGTTTGAAGATTCATATGTCTGCTATCATGTCCCCTCTTTTTTCCACAAGCTAAGTCTGCTTATTTCCTTCAACCTCTCTTCCTATGGTTTGCCTTCCAAGCCCACTCATTTTTGTCACCTGCCTCTGAACCCCAACTCTTCCATGGTTTTTTTCAAATGCGGTTCCCAAAAGTTTTGGACTTCAAAAATGCAAATTTCAACAGGCTCCAGTCACTAGTACAGAAAGCACTGCAGGACCAGGGACAGAAGGTAAAGGGAATAAATGAAGAGTGGTTGTTCCTTAAGGACTTGATCCTTGAAGAACAAAGGAAGTCCATTCCCATGTGGAGAAAAGTTAGCAAGTGATGGGAAGCTCTCTTGGCTAAGCAGAGAAATCATGGTCCTTGTAAGAAAGAAGAAAGAGACATACAGACAATGGAAGCTTGGGACAGGCCCCACGGAGGACTATACAACAATGGCCTGCATTTGTAAGCATTAGATTAGAAAAGTAAGGCAGCGACTGATTTAAAATTAGTGACAGAAATCAAGGACAACAAGAAATCCTTCTTTAGGTACATAGGGAACAGGAGGAAAACAAATGGGAGTGTAGGTCCACTGCTCAACAGCTCAAGACAGCTGGTTACCGGCACTCAGGAGAAAACTGAATTCCTGAATAACTACTTTCACTTTGGTCTTTCACCGAGCCCAGGGGAAGATCACACCAGAGAGAGTACAGAATGAGGAGGGTAGAAATGACCATTTTTCCTACTATTGCCGTAGAACTGGTATGTGATCAGTTAAAAAATTAGACATCAGAGTGCTGAAGGAGCTGGCCAAAGGCATAACGGACCCCCTGGCAAAACTCTTCCAAAACTTGTGGAACTTCAGAGAGGTTCCTGAGGACTGGAAGAGGGCCAATGTTGTGCCTATCTTCAAAGAGAGAAGGTAGGACCTGGGTAACTATAAGCCAATTGGCTTAAATTCTATCCTAGGGAAAATCCTGGAAAAATTCATTAAGGCATCTATGTGCAATAGGCTTGCAGAAGGTAGTATTCTAAATGACATCCAGCATGACTTCATCATGGGCAGTCTCATCTTACCAACCTCATCTCCTTTTCTGATCAGGTAACTCACCATCTGGATAAGAGAGAGGAAGTTGACATGGTACACTTTGACTTCCAAAAAGCTTTTGCTTTGGTATCCCATGAAGTTCTCACAAGAAAATTGGAGGATTGTGGGCTTAACTGCAATACAGTTAAGTGGGTAGGAAGCTGGCTATGGGGTAGGACCCAGAGAGTCCTAATGAACGGATCTGTGTCATCTTGGCGAGAAGTGGCCAGTGGTGTCTCACAGAGGTCAGCACTTGGTACAGTACTATTCAACATAGATTACAAAGATTTCATAGACATTAGGGCTGGAAGGGACCTTGTGAGATCATCGGGTCAAGCCCCACCGGCCAAGGGGCAGGAAGTCAGCTGGGGTCAGATGACCCCAGCAAGATAAATATCTAAACACAACTTGAATGTGTCCAGAGTAGGTGCTTGCACCACTTCTGGGGGCAGCCCGTTCCAGACTCTGGAGACTCGGACAGTGAAGAAGTTTTTCCTTATGTCCAGTCTAAAACAGTCTTCCAGCAGTTTGTGACCATTGGAGCTAGTATTCCCTAGGGGAACTCTGGTGAACAGACATTCTCTTAGGTCCTGATGTGCACCCAGATGTACTTATAGGCTGCCACCAAGACCCCTCTGAGCCTACACTTTTCCAATCTGAAGAGTCCCATATCTCAGCCTCTCCTCATAAGGCCTGCTCTCTTGACCTGTAATCATGTGCGTGGCTCTCCTCTGGACTCTCTCAAGCTTCTCCACATCCTTTCTGAAGATTGGATCCCAGAATTGGATGCAGTACTCCAGCTGTGGCCTCACCAAAGCTGAGTAAAGCGGGAGAATGACATCTTGGGTCTTGTTTGAGATTAATCGGCAAATGCAAGCCAGGATTGTATTTGCTTTGCTGGCTGCAGCATCGCATTGGTGGCTTATATTCATCTTGTGGCCAATCACAACCCCCAAGTATTTTTCAGACATAGTGCTAGTGAGTGAAGTATTATCAAGCCTATAGGTATGGTGTGGATTCTTCCTCCTGAGGTGTATTACCTTGCATTTATCCATGTTGAAGATTATTGGGTTTTTGTCCACCCACTTTGCAAGTCTGTCTAATTCAGCTTGAATCCTCAGCCTATCCTCCAGTGTAACCGAGCTTCCCCACAGTTCAGAGTCATCTGCAAACTTAGCCAGTCTGCTTCTGACACCAAATCCAGATAGTTTATAAATATATTAAAGAGTACTAGTCCAAGTACTGAAACCTGAGGGGTGCACTGGTCACCATGTGCCATGTTGACTTGGTTCCATTGCCTATCAATCTCTGGGTCCAACCATGGGGCCAGTTCCCCAGCCACTGGACTGTGAGGTTGTCAAGGCCACAGTTCCCCAGTTTTGCCATAAGGACATTGTGGGAGACCAAGTCACAGGCTTTTTAAAAATCCAGGTATATGACATCAACCTCAACCCCCCATCCAGGTGACGCATCACCTGGTCATAGAAGGAGATGAGGTTGGTCAGGCATGACCTACCCAAAATAAAGCCATGCTGGCTTTCTCTCAGGATGGCAACTTCTGTCAGCCTGTTATTGATGAATTCTTTGACAATTTTCTTGAAGATCTTTCCAGGGATTGAAGTCAAACTGATTGGTCTGCAGTTCCCTGGATCTTCCTTCCTTTCTTGAAGATAAGCACCACGTTGGCCCTCTTCCAGTTGTCACAAACCTCACCCAAGTGCCACAAGTTTTTGAATATCCATGCCAATATCTGAGCTAAGATGTCAGCCAACTCTTTCAGCATTCTTGGGTGCATTTCAGCAGGGCCAGCTGACTTATGGATGTCCAGCCCTCAAGGTGCTCCCTCACAGTATCTTCACAAAATGAAAGCATATGGTCACCCATACCCTCGTAGTCCTATGTCTCGTCAGGGAGGGTGACCCCCTTGGGCTGGTGAAAAACTGACACAAAGTAATCATTAAGAAGATTAAGCTTTTTCCTGGGAGTCTGTTGTCAGCTGCCCTGTTTGATTCAGCAGGGGTCTAACGTTGCCCTTATTTTTCTTATTACTTCCTATCCATCTGAAAAAGGACTTTTTATTGTCCTTGATTCCCGTAGCCATCCTGAGTTTGGTTATGGCCTTGGCTTTTCTGGTCCATTCCCTACAGGTGTGGACCAGTGATACATAATCCTTCTTAGAGGTATTATCCATCTTCCAACTCTTATAGGCTTCTCTTTTAAAATTAAGGTGGTCCATGAGTTCCCTATTTGGCCAAGGGGATTTCCCAGCCCTATTACTCCTTTTCCTGTGGGTTGGAATGGACTTCCCTTCCTTGAGCTATTAGGATCACATCCTTAAGTAGCGACCACTCATCTTGGGCTCCCTTCCCTGTCAGATTATGATCTTTCAGGGCCTTGACAACCAACCTTCTGAGCTTTTGGAAGTCAGCCTTCCTGAAGTCAAGGATTACTGCATTGCTGACTGAACTGCTAGCTTTGCAATGGAAAACAAAGGTGATCAACTCATGATCACTGTTACCACAAGCTGACCTTTGATCCTCAGGTCGCTCACTAGATCATTCCCTGTGACCAGAACTAGATCAAGCAGCACCTCACCTCTTGTCAACCCATAGACTTCTTGAGTCAGATACAGCTTGTCAGTGCAGGTGAGGAAGCTACACAACCAATCAGATTTGACTGAATGCTCCTCCCATGAGGAGTCAGGGTGGTTCAAATCACCCATTACAACCATGCACCAAGAGTGTGCAGCCTCAGCTAGTTCCCTAGAGAATTTTTGGTTGAGCTCTTCCTCCTTGTTAGGTCTGTAATAGACTCCTAAAGTTACAGACTCTTTTACCACATTCTCCTCATATTTTGACCCAGAAGGTTTCGAGTTGTCCTTCTTAGGTGCCAATGTCAGCTAGTAGGGAAGTGTACTGTTTCTCGAGATAGAGAACTAACCCCCACCTTTCCTCTCAGCTCAGTCTCTCCCGTGCAAGGTATAGTTATCCATACCTGTAGTCCAGTCACAGGTGGAGTCCCACTAGGTCTCTGTTATCCCTATGAGATCATATTTATTATTGCTTAGCAGGAGGGCCAGTCCCTCCTCGTTGTTTCCCATGTTCCTGGCATTAGTGTATAGACAGCTAAGCCTGCTTGGAAGACCTAGGCTTCTCTGTACACTTATATAAGAGTCCTGTCCATGGCCTGGGGTAGGAGTAAGTTCAGCTGTATTTCCTGATCTGCTGATTATGTGTTTGACTCTTCCTGGGCTTGTTCTGATGGTTGTCTGTTGGTCCCCCAGAAAGCTTAGTTTAAAGCTCTGTCAAGCAGGACAACCAAACTGGTTGAAAAAAGCTTCTTTCCCACTGGGGTGAGGTGGAGGCCATCTCTTCCCAGCAGATCACTACCTCTCTCCCTGAGGTGTGGGCTGTGGTTGAAGAAGCTTTAGCCATCACAATGGCACCAGCATCTCAGTCTTCTGTTACCTCTTCAACACATCTTCTCCTGTTCCTGTGCCCTGTAACCAGGAGGATCAAAGAGAAAACCACCTGTGCCCCCAACCCTCTGAGCCCAACCCCCAGAGTCCTGTATTCACTCATACCCACCCAGAATTGCTCTGAACTGTGTCATTTGCACCCACATGGATTAGAAGCATAGGGTAATGGTCAGAAGGCTGAATAAGTTTTGGGATCCTCTCAGCTACATGCACCTGGGAGGCAGCAGATCACAATGTCTGTCCCCCTCAGGAGGCAGTCTCCCACAACAACAACTCTGTGTCTCTTCTTCATCAATGATTTGGATGCGAGGGTGAAGAGCTCACTGGCCAAGTTTGTGGATGACACCAAGTTATGGGGAAGCATGGTCACACTTGAAGATAGGCTGCAGATATAGGCAGACCTAGACAGGCTGGCAAGTTGGGCAGATCGGAACCAGATGAAGTTCAACGTTGAGAAATGTAAAGTGCTCCACCTGGGGACGAACAATTCTCTGCACACCTACAGGCTTGGCAATTCCAATCTGACCATCACTATGAATGAAAGGGACCTGGGACTAATAATAAACCACAGGATTAACATGAGTCGGCAGTGTGATGCCGTAACTAGCAGAGCTAATAATACCCTGGCCTTCATCAATCCATGCATCTCCAGCAAAAGCAAGGAAGTGATTCTTCCATTCTACTCAGCATTGTTAAGACTGCAACTGGAGTACTGTGTCCAATTCTGGGCACCGCACTTTAACAAGGACATGGTAAAGCTTGAGAGAGAGTCCAGAGAAGTGCCACCCATATGATCAGGGACTTGCAAGGCAAGCCATACGAAGAAAGTCTGGGGGACCTGGGACCCCTCAGCCTGAAAAAGAGAAGGCTGAGAGGGGACTTGGTAGCAGCTTAATGCTACACCAGGGGCATACATCAAGGGCTCAGTGCCCAACTGTTCACCAGGGCACTCTTGGGGAAAACTAGGAGTAATGGTCACAAACTCCTAGAAGACCATTTCAGGCTCAACATTAGGAAAAGTCTTCTTCATAGCTAGGGTGTCCAGAGTCTGGAATAAGCTCCAGAGATGGTGCAAGCTCCAAAGATGGTGCAATCGCCTACCCTGTAAATCTTCAGGAGGAGACTGGATGGTCACCTTGGTAGAGTCACCTGACCCCAGTTGTCTTTCCTGCTTGGTGCAGGGGGCTGGACTCTATGATCTTCCAGGGTCCCTTCCAGCCCTATAAGCTATGAATCTATGAAAAAAAACCCCACACACAATACTCTAGATGAGGCTTAGTCAGTGCCAAATAAGGAGGCACTATCACTTCCCATGTTTTGCATCTAATTCTCCTACTGATGCAGCCCAAAACTGCAGGTGCAGGTATACACACTGCAGGCTCAGATTGAACTTGTGATCTGCTAGGGCTTCTACATTCTTCTTCACAAAGCTGCCATCTAGCCAGGTGTCAGGTAGCTTAGAAACTTAGTTCAATATGTTTTGTTCTTTTGGTTTGCTCTCGCTTTATTGCTGTTTGATATTTTTTACATTGTAACGTTATTTTTATAAGAAATTAGAGGACTACTATTAATCTGTGCATTCCTTTCGTGTATACACTCCAACCGTTTGTTCATTCTGGCATATCTTCACTTATTAGTACTGTTACTGTTAACTGGTAACTGTTACTGTTACTGTTAACCTGGTAACTGTTTCATTTGAGAGCAATTTGTTGAGGTTGCTTCATATGCTTCAGTACAGTAACTACTACATGTATTCCAGACCCTGATCTCACTTCCCTTTCCTAAATGTGCCACATCTAGGATAAAACAGCTCTGTGCCTTGAAGTTCATTGTGTTCAGTCATCCATTCATCATGGCTACATATGCAACCTCTGTTCTATTGCTATCCATCACAATATATGTATAGGCATACATGTAGGTAGGTATACTTACTCTCATCCACAAACATCAATATAAAAGAAACTGCAAATCTCCCACATATATAGTAAATTGAATATTAAAAATGATAAGAGTGCTATATTGCCTGACATATCCTGAAAATATCACACACAGAGAAATAAATGAATGGCTGCGCAGCACAGCAGAACAAAGTGATTGCTGTTATCATTGTAATAATTATTTACAGAAAGCCACAAGTAAACATGGTTCTTTACAAAACGCTGAAACACCCAAGGCCCCTGCCCTGAAGCACTTAGAAAAAAAACAGTACAATTCAGTTGTAGTGCAAGACATAATAGTAATAATTCTAGTACTAAGAGAGGAACTATAGAGATTCTCAAAACAAATCAGCTTCAAACAGGAGGTTAAAGGAGAAGAGGGCACTTGGTTTTGAAAAGAGTTAGGGGAGGGTTTCAGCAGAAGAGGGACACATGAAAGAAAACAGGTATCCAAGAGCAAGAAGGAAAGAAAGGAACCAATTATGAAAAGAACTTTTTAACACTGGAAACATTAAATAGTTCATGCATTTCCCACAGGAAGGCATATATTATTTGAAGATGAAAACAACTCATAGCAGTTGACATTTAATAGGAAAAAGCATATTCTTGGCTCCCCTTTTCTGTTATTTATTTTCCATCACCACATCTGCCCAGGTTTATACAATGGCTCAATGGGCATGTCTATATATTCGATAGTACAATTTTCCTAATACACATTAAATTTAGTACCTCTAAAGTGAGATACTAAAATGCGCATTAGGCTGCCTACTGCACAACAGTGAAAGTGCACACTTAATGTCCAGTAGCCTATTTTTACTGTGCATTAGTGGCACACATTGAGATGTGCCCTGTGACTCTTCTCTCTGCAACACAATACCACGTAACTTGGAGTCACCTCAGGCATGGAGTCTGAAGCCTATGTAGTAAGGGGTCTGAACATTTTTTATTTATAGTTAGGGTATAATTCACAGCCATGCCAATGTCACTGTAAGACCAATGCACCCTTAAATCTAAGTCCTGTTTTGAGGTCTTCTGCAGTCTTCTGCCTTAGATTGGCCACTAACCAAATGTAAACTTGTTCCTAGAATAGCACTAATACACAAAGAAATTGAGCATCCAGGGAAGAAAGTGACCAATACTTGGGATTCTCAAAAAAGAAACAAACAAATATATTTTAGGTCCATTTTTGGATACATATGACCCTTTATCCACTACTTTTTCTCCCTCTCCCTAATGGTAGCTATGTGCTCACACAAGTAGATTTCTACATCAATGCAGGGATATAGCCAAGTGGCAGAGCTCAGGCTGTTTGAAAAAAAAGTAAGGATTTTTTATTCCTGCTTAAAAGACCCACAGTCCTTGGGTACCCAGGCAGGGACAGCACCTGTTTCTAAAGTAGATGGTAGGAAGCAAGATAGGAGTAAAGACAGAACTTTAAGACCAGATTCTATTCCACCTGCTACATGCCGAAATGGACTTAGGACTCTAAGCATGATCCTATACCCCATCTGACTCCCTGAAAAACAAAAGATAAAAGAGCTTCAGTTCTTCCTCAGTGGCCATGTCTACAAACAATGCTGACTAAGCAGTTCTTACTGCACAATCATTTAGCACTTGAATACCCAAATATTAAATGACTACAAAGTAACTGGCGTTACCATGCAGCAGTGTCCCCACACAGCTTCATGCTGATGCTGACTGTGCAGTAGCTCATTACAAGTACACAACAGCTAGTTACTACTGTGCAGTAGCATTGCGTCATGGTTTTTGCCCTGCAACGTTACTGCATGGAATTAACGAGATACTGCACAGCAGTAGTGAGCTACTGCACAGTAAAACATCTTGTGTAGACACAGCCAGTGCTGATTATAATTCAGTCTTAAGTCCAAGATGATAGTGCGCTAAAAAAGGTCAACATATTAACAGTTTTTCAGGGACTCAGCAAAGTGTTATGGAATTACATTTAGGTGATAACAGAAGGAATAATCTCCTCATAATAGGATGAGACAGTGGAGACAGGGATTCAAAAAGAACCACCCTGCTCCTCATGCACGGTGGAAAACATCCCTGTTAGAACAAAGGAATCCACTGACTAATGTGGAAAGGGATGTGCAGAGGGAGAGTAAAATCAAGAAAAAAAACATTCCTCTCTGAGAATCAGTTGGGATGAGGGAAGAAGTTGTTCTAATCTGTAACACCATAAGGAAAAATGGTGAAAGATGCTGGTGTGGCTAGGGAAGAGCATGTGTGTGTAGATCCTATCAAAACTATTTGATGCGTCAGGAACCAGAGAAAAATACAGCCCTTTCTGCACACTCATTCAAAGATGGGCATGCTATGCTGGTGGCTACCATCTGTTTTCCTTCAGATCATCACTTGGTCTATACCTCTTTAAGAGTTTTATTAAGCTATCAAATACCTTCCTGACCTCTGCAAGGAATTCTTGTTGACAGTGGAGTTAGCTTTATGAGGAAACATTTAAAGAAGCCATCCTGATATTCAGAAGACATAAACGTCATCCCAAATTAAACAGCAGCCACTATAAGCCACTCATTCATTGTCAGATACTGTGAGACAATATGCCAGGGGAATGGCAGGCTAATGCCTAAAGGCCTGATTTTTCCAAGGTCCCTTGTCCTCTAGCTCCAGTTAAAATCAAAAGGAACTGTAGTATTCACTCCTCCTAGAAATTGGGTGCTGGATATATAAAACATTTCATATAGCTGTCTAGACAGAGTAATACAACAGTGCAAAATATATACACACTACTTTAAAAGCAGCAGTGGGTTCCCTTTCTCTTCCTCTTAGTCTCAGGACCTGACAAGAGTAATACTTGAAGATCAAACCTGTGAAGTCCTAGGCAGGAGGATTTCTGACTTGATCAGTTGATCAGGGATACACTGATACACATTCAGGAGAGGAAATTAAATATGACAGTAGCAGATTTGGATCTGGAGAAAGCACATCATAGAGGGATCATGATTTTACATTTGAAGTGTTAAGAAAAGTGGGTTTCCCTGATAAATTGATAGGATAGCTAAAATGGTTATATAGAGAGGTGGAGGCAAGTGCTAATAAATGGACACCTGAGCAGAGCCTTTAAAATCAAAACAGGGGTAAGACGAGGGTGTTCATTGTCACCAATATTGTTTGTATGTGCAACAGAGCCACTGGCACAAAGAAAAAGGAAAGATAAAATTGTATACTGGGAGGGACAGAGGTAAAGTGTGCACTCTATATGGATGACACTAATATAGTGGTTAGAGACAAATTATCGATTGAAAGGGTGCTAAAACATACAACAGAGTATGGTGAAGTGACTAGGGCTAAATTGAACAAAATGAAAAGCACTATAATGAGAGTGGGGAACTGGAGGGATCTAGAGAAGCTTGGACTACAAGTAGTGAAGGGAGAGATCAAAACTTTAGGGATCTTAATCAAGGCAGAAAGGAAAGAAAATAAGGCATTAGCAAAGGTTACACTGTGGGTACAGCAAGTGTTATGGTTGTGGACAGGAAGGACACTGTCCTTTGCTAGAAAGGTGATGGCAGTTAAAGTGATGATCATTTTGTATACTGGAATTATGTTTCCACTGTCAGGGCAGCAGTTAGCAAAAGTACAAAGGGAAATGTGTGTTCTTTTGGAAAGCAATAAGAAAACGGCTAGCCAGAACAAAACTGTATAAAACGAGACAGACAGAGGGGATGGGGGAAGCTGGATATAAGGTTATTCGTTTGCACAAACTATACAAGTGTAGTGTGTAAAGTGGTAACAGAGGGAGAACGGACAGCAGCATGCTGTTGCTGATTTTTGATAGGTATGATCTTGAGAAGATGGAGAATATATGGGGGCTCTTGAAATAGGCCCAGTATATGGAAAGTAAGAAACGTTTGGGTGTTTAAGGGGCACACTGAAATACAGTGCCTGAAGCTAGGACTGTATAAACTGAGATCATCTTTTGAGTAAATATGGTAGCTATCAGATGCCAAACTATCTGAGCTGTATTATTTTATACAACCCAAGCTTCCCTTCATATAATTTAATTATCACATACATGTAAATTAATTATTCATTACTAAATGTAATTATAGCATACATTGAGATCTATTAGCATGTTCTATTTTAATATGGGAGCAAATCTTTCATCTTATGTATAAATGTGCATTTTGTATACAAGGTAATATGAACACACGTTTGTGCTTTGTTCAAAAGTTGTTCTGAGTTTGTCTTTATCTTCAGTAGTTGCTCAGATACCAAAGTCATGTTCACTCTGTTTTCATTAAAACTCAAGTTAGCTTCCTGGCTGTTGGCCACATGAAAAACTAGGCAATTTTCATTCTACTGTTGGATAAGGACTGTTTTAGATACTGAGGACAGGAGCTGAGTGTATTCTTTAGTATCAGATTATGCAACAACCCTCTGAAAAACAGCATACAGAATTGAGACCATTCAGGCTGCTATAGTTAATGATCTGTCAGCATTTCTATTTAAGCCTCTGTTTTCAAATGTCTCAAGTTTCGTGCACCATTTTCATTATTGTTCAGAAGGCTGAAGATAAGCAATTTTCTGATGATTTTGCACAAAACAGTTGCATACAGAATGACACTTTGGCTCCTCCACTCTGCCCCTAACAAGTAGT
Source organism: Crocodylus siamensis (assembly GCF_052110815.1). Lineage (NCBI taxonomy): Eukaryota > Metazoa > Chordata > Crocodylia > Crocodylidae > Crocodylus > Crocodylus siamensis. The sequence continues at coordinate 172,820,737 of NC_143399.1, forward strand.
TTCATAGTTTCTAGGGTCAAAAGGGACCTGAGCAGATCATCTAGTCCGACCCCCTGCCATGGCACGAAAGAATACTGGGGTCAAATGACCCCAGCAAGATGTGCATCTAACCTCCTCTTACAAACCCCCAGGGTAGGAGCCTGCACCACTTCTCTTGGAAGCTGGTTCCAGATCCTAGCCACCCTGACCGTGAAGTAGCGCCTCCTGATATCTAACCTAAACCTACCCTCTGCCAGCTTGTGACCGTTATTCCTGGTCACTCCTGGAGGTGCTCGGGGGAACAGTGACTTCCCCAGTGCCTGCTGATCCCCCCTGACTAGTATATAACAGGCCACTAGATCCCCCATCAGCCTTCTCTTTTGGAGGCTGAACAGGTTCAGGTCCCGTAGCCCCTCCTCATAGGGCCTGCCCTGTTGTCCCCTGATCATGCGAGTGGCCTTTCTCTGGACCCTCTACATGCTGTCGACATCCCTCTTGAAGTGAGGCACCCAGAACTGGACGCAGTACTCCAGCTGTGGCCTGACCAGTGCCGCATAGAGGGGGAGGATCAGCTCTTTGGACCTGCTCGAGATGCATCTGTGGATGCATGACAAGGTGCGGTTGGCCTTCCTAACTGCCTCCCCACACTGCCGGCCCACGTTCATCTTGGAGTCAATGATGACCCCAAGATCCTTTTCCACCTCCGTGCTGACAAGAAGGGAGTACCCTAACATGTAGGTATGGTGCCAGTTGTTCCTCCCGAGGTGCATCACCTTGCACTTGTCTGTGTTGAAACCCATCCTATTCTCATCTGCCCACCCTTGTAACCTGTCTAGGTCTGATTGTAGCCTGTTGCATCTTTCCAGTGTGCCCACATCCCCCCACATTTTAGTGTCATCAGCAAATTTGAACAGGGTGCTTTTTACCCCCTCGTCCAAATCACTGATGAAGATGTTGAACAGTGCGGGCCCGAGGACCGAGCCCTGGGGGACCCCACTGCCCACGTCCTTCCAGGTTGAGAAGGACCCATCCACTACCACCCTCTGTGTGTGGCCCTCCAGCCAGCTGGCGACCCATTTGACTGTGAGGGTGTCTACACCACAGCCCCCCAGTTTCTTAATGAGAACAGGGTGAGAGACAGTGTCAAAAGCCTTCCGGAAGTCCAGGAAGACTATATCCACTGCTACCCCTGCATCTAATGATCTGGTGATCTGATCGTAAAAGGCCACCAGGTTGGTCTGACAGGACCTGCCACTGATGAACCCGTGTTGGTTGCCCCTAAGCATGCAGTCCCCTGCTGGCCCCTCCTGGATGTGTGCCAGCATAATTTTCTCAAACAGCTTACCTAGGATCGAAGCGAGACTAACTGGCCTATAGTTTCCCGGGTCCTCCTTCCTGCCTTTTTTGAAGATGGGTACCACGTTGGCCCTCTTTCAGTCCTCCAGTACCTCACCAGAGCACCACGAGTGCTTGTAAAGTTGTGCCAGGGGACTTGCAATGACCTCAGCCAGTTCCTTTAGAACTTTAGGGTGGAGATCATCCGGGCCGGCTGACTTGAATACGTCCAACCCCTCCAGAAGCTCCCTAACTAAATTCTCACTAACCTGTGGTCCAGGTGTGCCTCCCCCGGGGCCGAAGCAGGGCCCAGCAGGGAGGTGGCTGTTCTGGTCCTACTTAGGAAGATGGAGGCAAAGAAATCGTTAAACATGTTAGCTTTGCCGTCTGGTGTGACGACCAAGTTTCCCATCACGTCCTGCAAGGGCCCCACATTACCCTTCTTTTTACCCCCTACGTATTTAAAAAAGGACTTCTTATTGTCCTTAATCTGGGAAGCTAGTCCCAGTTCCATCTCTGCCTTGGCCTTCCTAACTACCCCCCTACATCCCCGAGCAACTACAGAATAGTCCTCCCTGGTGATGACCCCTTCTTTTCATTGGGTGTAAGCCTCCTTTTTAGCAAGGAGACATTCCCGGATGCTTTTGGTGAGCCATGGAGGCTTGTGTGCTCTCCTGCTCCCTTTGATCCTCGTTGGGATTACCTTCCTTTGGGCTTGAAGGATCGTCTCCTTAAGGATCGACCACTCTCCTTGGACACCTGGCTCCCCTCCCCTCTGGGACATCAGCGCTTCTCCAACTATCCTCCTTAGCTCATTGAAGTCTGCCCTCCTAAAATCTAGGGCCGCTGCCTTACTGCATGCCTTGGCCACCTTGCGCTGGATGGTGAATTCCAGCAGGCAATGATCACCGTCGCCCAGGTGGTCGAGCACCCGCAGCCCCCTCACCAGGTCATCACCCATGGCCAGCACTAGGTCCAAGAAGGCATCTCCCCTGGTGGGGCTGTGCACCTCCTGGGTTAGATGGAGGTCCTGCACTCTGGCCAAGAACCTACATGAGCATTCAGACCTGGCTGACTGTTCTTCCTAGCAGATGTCCGGGAAATTGAAGTCCCCCATGACTACCACATCCTTAGCCTTCACTACCTCTGTGAGCTGACCCAAGAATTCCCGGTCAAGCTCTTCTCCCTGGTTGGGAGGTCTGTAGTAGACTCCCACCATTAAGTCTCTTTCCCCTCGACTGCCTTGTACTCTAACCCAAAGCACTTCAGAGTGCCCCTCCCCTGACTCCTTGCTAATTAACGAGGATGTGTATTCCCCCAGTAATTTCACTGGTAGTTAAAATGTAAGTTCCATTATTTCAGATTCTGCTGCTGTTCTGCCTCTGATCAAATGATAGAAATTAGAACAACAGCACATGGAATCAATGGTTACCCTAGTCCAGCATCCTTTCTGACAGCAGCCAATTCAAACAAGGGGTAAAAAAATGCCATGATGTACATCTATAGAATAATAGGACCTAAAAGATTTCTGGACCTTCGCACTTCCATTATGCCTTTGATGGAACAATACTACCTTAGATTTCTCTCCTTCATATATGAGATCTCCCCACACCTGCTCATACTCGCCAGGTATTGGTGTACAACACACTCTGCTCATATTTAAACTTCTAAATTATGGCCTTGTTTTATACACATACTGAAATCAAAAGAAAGGCTCCCTTTGGCTTCTGTAGACTTTGAGTCAATCTCTAGGTAACACCTTTTTCAAAAGGGATGAACATTCAGTACTTCCCACTGAAGTCCAAACTGCAGGGTCCTCAGTACTTTCAAAAGTGAAATCACTAAATTAAGAGCCTACACCCTGCTAAGCACCTAGTTTTAGGGAGCCATTAAAAAGAAAAAAAGAAAAATGCTGAAGTTGCAGTAATATTAGAGGAATTCTAGACAGTATGAATGGCTTTGTTTGGGAGTGTTGTAGATGCAGTGGTAGGCATACCTGTTTGTCACTGAATTGTTATATGGGCAGGAAGGACATAACTAGTTAAGCTTGTTACTGTATTCACTGAGGTCACTCAAACTTATTTTGCATAAAGACTGCTTTACCCTGGTGATACAAACAGGCTTTAAATCTGGCTTAATTTACAGCTGGAGAGCTTCCACTGGACAGAGAAATATTTGGGTGGCTTAAGGTAACTATAGTGGTTCCAGCCTCAGCCATTGCTGAAGAAGCAACAGGCAAAATTGCTCTGATTTACGAAAAAGATTAGAAGGGTACTTAGATAACTCCAGTATATGGAAAACATTAAAGTGGCTCAAATCTATCTCTGTGTTGGCTCTGTTGAATTCCACTGAGCTGTCCTTGCCTGTAGCTCAAGATCTAGAATTTGCCTCTGGTAAGTCTTACTTGCTATTCTACTCGTCCTGCAAATTTCAGTTTTATTTACTTTGTCCAGTGTAATAATAATGGGGATGAGATGAACACTGCAAGTTCTTCAGATTAGCTGTCAACCAAACTTACATTGTGCACAATTTGTTTCTATGCTTACTGATTGATGGGTGTGGACAAGGGTGGAGTAGTACCAGTCACATCAGCCTTCCTTGGTTTGGATGGTCTTTACACTTGCTGTCAGGATACTGCCAGTGGCACTGTACGGCTACTACTCCTAATAACCTAGTTAGCTGTAATAAAGAGACCACAGGCTTCAGTTCCTAGTAACAAAGACTCTTTGAGGTTTATTTGCAAATAATTTTGAGGTCAATTTCACATATGAATAGGGGCCTACCAAGCTTGCAATTTTTGCAGTTTCAGGCAGGCTCTGCAAAAACACACAGGTTCCCTGAAAAAAAAATTTACCAAAAAATAAAATGCTAGCTCCCTCTGAGGAGCCAGCAGTCCTTGTGGCCACTGTGACCCAGCTATGCAGCCGCTGGGGAGCAAGGGAGGAGCACAGTTTCCAGAACGGCAAGATGGCTGCTGCTCCCACTCCTCACCACTGATTGGCTGTGAGGGCTGTCTGTCATACAGTTCCACCCCTCACCACCAATCAGCAGTAAGGGGTAGGCCCACATGGTGAACAGCCCTTATAGCCAATCAGCAGCAAGGGGGGGTTCATATGACAGACAGCCCTTGCAGCCAGTCAGTGGTAAGGGGTGGGGCCACTGGGGCCTCTTGGCCAGAGGCATGGGGGACCTGCTGCACTCCGCCCACAAAATGGCTGCCAGCCTCATGATTTGCATGAGTTGGGTAGATCCCCTACTCATGAGAATCTCTGTTCTTGAATTGTTCACATGTATCCAATAGGAAGCTGAAGCCCTTCCAATGTTTGATCCAATTCAGATCTCAACTACAAACATGTTCTCCTCAAGTGATATAAATCCAAATCCTTCTTGATTTCTTAAATTAAAATGAATTCAGATGTTGGCTCATCTTTACTGCTAGATAAACCACAAATAGGGCCAAAGGAATCACCATACCACTTTTTAAAAAGTATTTTTGCAGCACTTAGATTTCTGCTTTTGTTTCGTTTTTTTCCCTCCTGAGCTGAGGGAACTCATGACATTTATCTTGTGTCCAAAAATTATTCTCAAGAGTCCAAAAATTATAGAAAAACTAATAAAAATAAATTAGTCCTGACTGCAAAACTAATGTATAGGAAACAGTTAAAATGGTTTCAGTGTTTATAGCTAGTGGGCTTCAATATATTTCAGTTCTTACAGCTAGAAGGGTTCTTCAATTTTATGTCTGCAGCCAGAATATAAAAAAGATAGCATGCCACGCCAAGATATCAAGTGCCTACTCAGAAAATGATTAATTTAAGATAAATAGATGCTGGCTTCAGCCACACTGATTGTATTTTGCATCCTGATGCAGCAGTGTCAGTGTTTCCACTCAGATGTTGTAAAACATATGCAGGAATCATTCTTTTCCACTCACAAACTACAATGCATCACCGATTTAATCTAGCTCTTCTGCACTCTGTGCTTGAACTTAATTTTACTTATGCCATCAACCTAATAGACAGAAAATGTTTCCTATTTATTTTAATACATAAACTTAAAACTCATGTTATTCTGATATCATCCCGTTTCAATTTTTTGTTTTGGTATCAACATACCATTTAACTCTACATTCTGCAGCGTAATGGAACTGCTTGAAACAAAGTATTAAATAAAATATACAGTGATTATATAATACACCTAATTGCAACTGCCAGCTACTTGACAATGATCTGGGCCCTGATAATATACATATTCAAAAAGCATAGCTACACTGTGGTGGTGGTGGTGGGTCTTTGCACCAAGTGGTCCTTATCCACTCTTCCACCCACTGCATGCACTCCTGACCCCAATAAACTTGAAACCCAGAAATTTTCCAGTGAAGCTGCCTCAGTCTTGTCCCTCCGCACCCATCTTGGAGCCCTCGGACTCTGGCAAGCGTAAGGGAGACAGGCCTTGAGTAGCCTCAGTGGTGCACTCCTGGGTTTGAAGTGTCTCAACAGGTTCAGATGATGGGATATGGCCTGGATGTGCTCAAAACCTTTGGAATTAGGACTAATTGCCACCACAGTGAAGCCTTTAGAGAACAGGAAGACTTCGCACAACCGTTGTCTAGGTCTAACCCAAAAATAAAGAATTCTATCTTATGAAAAATGGCAATTTTAGAACTGGATTTTGTTTGACATTCAAATAAAACTAAACAGTCAAAATATTAAAAGAAAAAAAAAATGTACTCCCAGTAGCCCCATGGCTGAGAAATGGTGGATCCAGGTTCAAGTCCAGAATAACAGCAGGCAAATGAAGTATCATGAACTTGCAATATTTTGGGAGTTCATGTAATATCATACATACACAGTTTCATGAAGCAGGTGTGCTGAAACAGTGTGTAGGCTGTATTTATAGCTAACATTAAGATGTGTTTAGTCCTATCACTGTTATGTCTGTATGAATTATAGTATCTAATATGAAAATGCATTCATATCTTTATAATATAGCTGGGATTGAGTAATATGGTAGTAATTAAATTAGGTTTGCACCTACAGGGATCAAAGCCTAAATGGCTGAAAGAAGTAATCACTGAGCATGCACATCCTGGATGGCTATGCATATCAAGTGCAGACATGAGTCCTAGCACGTGGGTTGTGGCCATCCCAGACAAGGATGAATTAACATTTTAAAAGTGGAGGATAGCAAGGCTAATACCTGGAAACAGTCTAATCAGACACCGGCATTTCTCACAGTGGAAAGAACAAGTAGAACTCTCTGGGGTAAGTGATAACCAAGGATATGGGATTAGCAATCTTTATGTCTGTTATTTCCTAGTTATAATTGGATCGGGCATCACACCTGACCTGTCAACTGGATGTCCAAAGGGAGAAAGTTATATGCTTAATATTCACATACTTCTTGAGAGGATAATTCAAAAGAAATGCAAATGGACAGATAAGATTGGCTATTTAAGGCATGCCTTGAGAGTTAATCATATTCTACAGATCCCAGGGCATAAAGATAACTAAGTCCCCCAGCCAGTGCTTGCAGAAAACTTTGATTTGGTCAGAAGTAGAGGCCACATTTTTAGGGACAAATATCAACCTTACTATTTTTTTCATATCTCTGTCTGTACCTCAATATATGGTTGCTGATTCTTGTGATTTCTCGTTTTGTAATAAACATTTTTACTAATTCTTACAATTCCTTGGTCTTTCATGCAGGGGAGATGACCTATAATTTCTAATCCAGCCAGACAAAAAGGTATAATTTATTAGCTGATAAAAACTCCTTTGCTATGAGTTCCCAAGGCCTGAACAAGTCCTAAGGTGTCCTGGGTTAAAGCAGGGACTTCCCCTTGGAATTCCTTCCTGACTCTGATAAATCTTTACCAACATAAGTTTTGTCCAAACTGCTATATAGTCACAAAAAGTTATGATATTGATGAATCAGCATTTACCAACAAGAGAACATTTTATTTAAAAATTCCTGACTCCTTTCTACCATCAGAAATAGATTTTTTTCTGGAGAAGGAAGCAATTTCTATTTCAAACATTCTGGATACTTTGAGACCCATAGGAACATCAAGTATCCATGGGAAGCACAGAGGTACACATTCAGAAGCCAAATCTTTCAGCAGCTTTCTTTGGAAGCATGTTCTCACACACACCACTAGCTGAATTTCCTTTGAGGGGTTTTCTGCTACAGAATCTGATGCTGTGAGATAGAGAGTTAATGGAACAAGGGTTGGTAATGAAATGGGAGGTGGAAAGGAAATGGGGATAGGGGAAGGGTGGTGAAATGAAGTCAGCCAGACACTGAAGGATAAAATAAAAAGAAGTTAAAAAATAAAAATAAATGAAAAGGAACTAAAATACATTGGGATTAGGGCATGGGGGGGTGCTGGTTTTGCTTCCTGGAGTGGCTGGGAGGTGGGAGCAGTGAGGGAAGGCACTTTCAGAAATGCTACTGCCCTACCCCAAAAAGAAAGCCTCAGATCATGGATACCAGATCCAGCGCCCTAGCTTGTTCCCCCCACAACTCCCACCTAGACCCATCCATGCCCCGCGATTTAACTAGTTGGCATGCAGCCTACATGCTGTTTCGACAGGGTTCCACCCCTAGGTGTGGGAAGGCCACACCCCTGGGCATGGGAAGGGGCAGGAGAGGGAATTTGGCTCAGTACTAGAACCACCCCCTGGGTAGTACATTTCACAAGATGGAAAGTTTCTCCACAGAGAATAGGAGGGTGGGGGGACTCTGCATCCTCGGATGCTGCAGGACTACAACTTGGGCAGCTCACCTGTGGGGAATAACTACACATTAATGGAATATGAGCTGGGTCAAATGGTTCAGAGATCAACCTCTCCTGGAGTGGCATCACCTAAAGTGTGCTTAAAACTAATTTCAGGTGTCACTGGGTGGGTTAAGAGCTTCAGGAGCCACCTAAAATTAATGAGCTACAAGGCCCTGACATGTAGCCATTTCAAAATATAATTTTGCTTTGGAACCTATTTCTTTCACGATCATTTCTATAGACAAGGTCAGGGAAGACTTGTCTAAGCTGTTTACAGGAATAAAACCATCTCTGGGTCAGGTTCTAAACCTGTTGTTGATACTGATGGGCAATTACTTATTCACATAATTCCATTGTAGTCAGTGGGTCAGTTAATCAACTGTTCAGTATCTCAGTAGTTCCAATAAAGTCTGTCTGAGACTGAGGAGATACTAATTTGTTTCCAGTCTGTATTCTGAACTAGTCATTTTCATTTTTTCCCCTGAAGTGGAACATATTTCTTGAGACAAATGTATGACAAGTGTAAATTGGTACAAGATTTTTTTTTTTTAATTTTATGGTAAGACAATACCAATAACATAGAATTAGAATCTCTGTTTTGACATAACTAGAAACCAGCAGTGCTCTAACAAAAAGAAAACTATTGTGAAGCTAAAAAGGTTACAGCTGCATTATATTTTAAGTCAGAATGGTCAGCTGGGATGTACCCTGGGGTACTGGAGGAGCTGGTTGAGAATTTCAGAGCTATTGGCTATCCTCCTTGAGAACTCATGGAGTTCAGGTGAGGTCCTGGATGACTGGAAGAGGCAAATATAATGCCCATCATAGATTCATGGATATTAGGGCTGGAAGGGACCTTGGAAGATCATCAAGTCCAGCACCCCGCCCAAAGGCAGGAAGTCAGCTGGGGTCATAGGATCCCAGCAAGATAAGCATCCAATTTTTTCTTGAAGGTATTCAATGTAGGTGCTTGAACCACTTCCGATGACAGACTATTCCAGACCTTGGGGGCTTGGACAGTAAAGAGATTCTTCCTTATGTCCAGCCTAAATGGTCTTGAAGTAGTTTATAACCATTCAACCTTGTCATCACCTGGGGTGCCCTGGTGAACAAACATTCCCCCAGGTCCTGGTGAACACCCCTGATAAACTTACAGGAGGCCATCAAATCACCCCTGACCCTGCGCTTTTCCAGGCTACAGAGCCCCATAGCTCTCAGCCTCTCAGTGTAGGGTCTGTTTTCCTGACCTCTGATCATATGTCTGACCCTTCTCTGGGCTCTCCACATCCTTTTTGAATTGTGGGGCCCAAAACTGGATGTAGTACTCCAGCTGCAGCCTCACCAAGGCCAAGTACAAGGGGAGAATGACATCCTGGGATTTGCTTGAGAAGCAGCTATGGATGCACGCCAGCATTTTGGTGGCTTTACTAGCCACAGCATTGAATTGAAGTCTCATGTTCATCTTGTGGTCAATGATGATCCCCAAGTCTCTTTGTTCCATAGTGCTAGCCAGCATAGCACTGCCAAGCCTATAAGGATGCTGCAGGTTTTTCTTCCCAAGGTGGAGAACCTTGCATTTTTCAGTGTTAAACACCATCAGGTTCTCATCCACCCATTTGCTGAGCCTTTCCAGGTCAGCCTGGATCACCCTCCTGTCTTCAGGTGTGGATGCTTTGCCCCAAAGTTTGGTGTCATCGGCGAACTTGGCCAGTCCACTCCTGATTCCAATGTCCACATCATTAATGAAGACGTTGAACAATATGGGTCCAAGGACAGAGCCTTGGGGGACCCCACTGGTCACATGGCACTATGACAATTGACTTCCATCAATTATCACTCTCTGGGTCTGACCATGGAGCCAATTTCCCAGCCAGCGTATTGTGGTGGACCCAAGGCCAAAATTGGCCAGTTTTGCCAAGAGGTGATTGTGGGATACCATCGCGAAGGCTTAAGAAGAGGTTAAGATGAGGTTCTCTATCCTTAAGAAGAGGAAAAAGGAGCGTACAGGGAGCTACAGACCAGTCAGTCTGACCTTAATACCTGAGAAGATCACAGAGCACAAAATACCTAGAACAGAACAAGGCGATCAGGAGAGAGAGAATAGATTCACCAAGAGCAAGTCAGTATCTTCATGAGTGCTTTGGATGAGGGTGTAGTTGTCCAAATTTGCAGATGACACCAAACTGTGGGGTATAGTAGACACACCAGAGGGTAGGGAGTGAACTCAGACAGACTGGGGAAGTGGGCAGATCAGAATAGGATGCAATTTAACAACAAGTGCAAAGTGCTCCACCTGGGGAGGAAGAATCACCAATACGCATATAGACTAGGAAGTGCCATTCTAAGTAGCACAGCAGTGGAAAGGGATCTCGGAGTCATAGTCAAAGCAAAAATAAACATGAGTCACCAGTGTGATGAGGTAATAAGTAAGCCTAACCACACTCTTTCTTGCATTAGTAGGTATATCATGAGCAGGTCCAGAGGGGTGATACTTCCCCTCTATGTGGCATTAGTGAGACTACAGCTGGAATACTGCATCCAGTCTTGGGCGCCATACTTCAAGAGGGATGTGGATAACCTGGAAAGGGTTCAGAGGAGCGCTACTCATATGGTTGAGGGCCTGTAGTTAAAATCCTATGAAAAACAGCCTGAGGGACCTGAATCTCTTCAGCCTCCGCAAGAAAAGGCCGAGAGGTGATCTTGTGGCTGTCTACAAGCTCACTGGGGGGTGGGGGTCAGCAGGAAATAGGGGATACTCTGTTTCCCAGGGCACCCCTTGGCGTTAACAGAAACAATGGCCATGAACTGAAAGGAAAGCAGATTTACATTGGACATCAGTAAAAAATTCTTCACGGTGAGTATTGCCAAAATATTGAATGGGTTTCCAAGAGAGGTGGTGCTTTCCCCTACACTGGAGGCATTTAAAAGGAGATTAGACAAGCACCTGACTGGGGTTACTTAACCCCAGCACTCTTTCCTGCCCAGAGCAGGGGTTCAGACTTGATCTAATATGTCCCTTTCAACACTAGAAATCTATGAAGGCAGGCCTGACCAATCTGATTTACTTGTGATATACCTTTACTTTAGCAAGGCTGTGGACACCGTTTCCCCCAACATTCGCATAATGAGATAAAGAAATACAGACTAGATGAAAGTACTGTATGCTAGATACATAACTGATTGGATGACTGTACTATTAGGTGGTTAGCTAGTTGGAAGGACATTAAAAAGAATTCCCCAGGAGTCTATCTTGTGTCCAGTATTGCTTAATATCTTCATTAATGATTTGGACAATGGGATCAAGTGCATCCTTAGCAAATTTGCGGATGACACCAAGTTGGGTGGACTTGCAGATACCCCAAAGGTTAGAACTAGGATTCAGAAGGACCTGGATAAACTGAAAAAATGCCCCACAATCAATAAGATGAGATTCAAAAAGGAAAAGTATGAAGTCCTGCTCTCGCAATCTGGAGGTTGCAGTAGACCATAAGCTGAATTTGAGCCAACAGTGTACTCTTATTATAAAAACGTTAATAGTATACTTGGCTGTATTAACAGGAATGTCACTTGCAAATCAAGGGAAGCAATTCTTCCATTTTTCAGCACTAGTGAGGTTTTACCTGAAATACTGCGTCCATTTTGGGCCCAACACTTCAAGAAGCTCATGGAGAATTTGTAAAAAGTCTAGCACAGAGCAATAAAAATTATTAGGGGCCTGGGGTCTAGCAAGACTTACGAGGAATGGCTGAAAGAACAGGAGTTATTTAATTTAGAGAAAAGAAAACTGAGGTAGGATAGTGGAAATCGGCTTTTTTTCCTGTGGCTGAAGGGAAAAGGACTAGGAGTAATGGCCACAAGCTACAGCAGGGAAAATTGACGTTGGAGATTAGGAGAAACTTTCTAACTAGAAGGGTAGTCAAAAATTGGAACAGGCTACCTAGAGAAACTATGGAACTTCCACCCTTGGAAATCTTCAAAAGCAAGTTGGACAGAAACTTGTCTGGGCTGGTTTAGTCAGGGATAAGCCTACCCTGAACAGGGGCTGGACTAGATGAGGTTGTGAGATCCCTTCCAACTCTACTTTCCTATGATCCTATGTAATTATTGACAGTAAGCGATACTTTTAAGGAAAGTGAGGGCAAAAAAGAGAACTTTAGAGCTGTCCTTACCCGACTCAAAATTATAAAAGTTTGAGGCTAGCCTCTCAGACTGCCTTGGTGTTATTGCATAATAGTATCAAAGTTTGTTTTAAAAAAAAAAAAAAAAAATCCAGGCACCAAAGATAAGTTCAACTGGTTCCTGGAAGAAAAAGTAAAAAAAAGCAATTTGTATTGATTAATCTAAGCTCTTGTTTAGTTCTAAGGGTTCGGAGCTTGTTTCAAGTTTCCACTGCAAGAAAGCCTCACAAAAGCAGATTCTCTCTTTTACTGAAGACACAACTTTTCAAAGGACAAAAAATGACGGCACTTTAAAGCAAAGACATAAAGCTAATGTATTCTGCTTTGGATTCACAAAGGGGTAGTATATGGAAGATAGAAGAGGCATGTGCAGTAGATTTAGGAACAGCACTGTTTGGGACCTGCACCTAACTAAGGTCTAGGTTAAACAAACATGACTTTAGAATTTTTTGTTTAAACTCTGAACATTTCTTGGAGAAGGATCTTAAAAGGATTTATGAATAACCTTGTTTTAATCGTGTAGCTAGAGACAAGTTTTGAACAATTAAGGATGAGTCACAGAAAAAGAATAATATAAACTGACCACATTCTTTAGTGACTTCCACAATTGTCGTGAATCTATACCATGTACTGTACAATAAACCACATAAGATGCCTTTGAACTGGCCTTAAAAAGGAAAGGAAGCTAGAAACCATGCCTGTTCAGCCAACTAAAAAAAAAAAAAAGGATCATATAACTTAGTATTGGGTATGTAGCTTCTTGTGAATGGTACAGAACTTTATATTACTTTTATTTAAAATTTTAGATGCCTGTGAAAGGTGCTGGGTATGCAGTCTTGAAAACTAAAATCCCTTCTGTATCCACAAAAGAAAAAAAAAAAAACAATTCATGCTGCATACTGCTATACCACAAAAATGGCCTAACCATGAGTTTTAACATTCACCCCTATGGATGAGAGGGCAGCTTAGTCCTTGTGCCCCTTATTTAGAGTGATTATATATCCCAGTTTGCCTGAGGCAATCCCAGATTTCAAAGGCCAGTCCCAGGCAAATGGTAAAAATTAAAAAATGGGAGTCCTGGAATTGCTGGACTGTCCCCCATGACCCTGCAAGGAGGCAGACTTGCCAGACTCCCTGGCAAATGGCCGTGGGTGATCCATAGATTGCTAAAGAACTAGTAAAGCTACTAGATAGAAAATATACAACCAAGACCTCATCTCACCTCTTACAGTGTTAGATCTACATAACCCTATTTATGTATCTGACATTACTCAATAATGTTATATCTTCTGTTCAATTTGAATCAGATCTCTGCCCCTTCTTTAGCAGTTTGCATTACCAGCAACATAGTGTGATCGAAGGATTTATTTTGAGCTAACATGCCCTGTATGCTCACTTGTCTTTTAGAGTGCCACGCCTATGCTTAGTGACGGCATTAGTATGGCATTGCTGTGAGCACTACTATCATTTCATGCACTTTTTCATTTGGGCATCTAAGATATTGTAATCAATAGTACTAGCTTCTTGGAGCCATAAACTCAAATGGTTTTGCCTTCTCTGTGTAAATGAACTGGGACGGTTGCACACAAGAGTGAAGTTTGACCTTCAAAATAATTCCATGGTAGATCTTTATGAAGTGCAAAACTATAAGAGGATCTTGAGCTTCAGCCTGCACTTACTTGTAAAGCAGCTATATTACTCCAGCTTTGTCCATCCTTCAACTGTGGGTAGAGTTATGGAAATAGCTTGTGGGTACTTAATCTTTCTAACTATGGCAAAAGTGGAGATGTGACAGTAGTCCTACAACTCTAACATTTTGACATAAGCACACGTCATAACTTTATATTCACCACTGTAATGTACTGCAACTCCAGAGACAGAAACCAGAGACTTGCTGCAAATATTCATAATACAAGATGTGTAAAACCACAGCTCTTTATACACCATACATAACTATTACCAAGCGGGTAGCAGGTAGGTTTAGCTTCATGTGGTTCATGGGCATGCCAAGACTAGCGAGTACGTGCCTGTTGTGGCATCTCAAAGCAGTTTGAGATGCCACAAGAAGTACGCTGGGAACAAAAAAATGTTCCGCTTGCTGACTCTAATTTTAATACCAGGCACCTGACCAGAGCATCTCCATGTGTGGGTGGGGAGCAATGTATGTGAGGGGGTGGGGGAGACTGCTCAGGAGAGGTAGATCCCCCACACTGTCCCCCCACAGCAGCAACAGAACTCCTGTGCCACAAACCTGTGGGGTTTGTGAGTGAGTTGGGAGTGCCCCCACAAACACAGCCCACCCACCCCCACATCCCTACTTACGAGGGACAAAGCCTGGGAACTATCCACTGCTGCCAGGCTTGCCCCACTTCTACTTGCTCCAACATGCTGCAGCAGGGGCATAGAAATGTTCTGGCCACATGTTAGTGTCTTTCCAGAGGACCCAGCCTCTGGTTACCCCTGGACATGCTGCAAGACCACTCCCTGTGCCACTTTTTCCCAGCATGTTTTTATTTCATACTGGAATTTTGCAGCCTGTTAGTTTTTTTGTTTTTAACTAGACTGGAAGGAGAGAAAAGAACACAATTCCGCCTGTTGAAAAAGACTCCAGCCCTACCCTCACCTCACCACCGTCCTCCAGAAGGGCCAAGGAAAAAGGATCCAACCCTTGTGGTTAAGGTGTTACCACCAAACATAAATTCAAGGAACCTATCAGGAAGACCTTGAATTTACAAGCTTTTAAAAATTTCCCAGTAGTAACAGGAAAACCTAGAGTATGAGTATCTAGAATGGAGGCTTTATCAATCATCTCCTGCGCCCAGATCCATAAACCCCCTTAGAGAATGTTTAAAGTAGCAAACACAAAAAACCCAAAGAAACAAAAAGAGAATACGGTGGAACTAAAAATGGCCTGAACCATGATGCCAGGGAGCTGCAGTGAAGAAACAAGCAAGAGCCAAAGCCAATGTGGAGATGCAAGAACCCTAGGAAGGTGGTCATGTGCCTCCATCTAATATCTCAGGATCTGTGGACTTGAGGGAGAAACATCCTTACCTCTGCATGTGTACTGCAAAAGCAAAATTCAAGAGAAATTCCACAATGCGAATAAAGTTTCTGTGCCATTACCTACCCATTTGCAGAAAAAGACATTGGTCTAAGCTCATATTATGATTTGTATTCTAGCATAGAAAATGTTTGGTTATTTTCTGAAACCTTTCAACAGAAGAAGGTGGTAAGACCCTGTAATTATCGCAGCCAACTGACAACAAAATGTCTGTCTTGATGCATACTCAAAGCCTGTCTGTTGTGCATTTAACCAGCCCTGTGATTAGTCGTTTTCCAATATTCCACCCTCAAGAACAATGGAGAGGTCTCTAGATAACTCACCTCTAAGGCTAGCCTGAAGCATATTCCTGCACTGAATTTCAAATTCAGCCTGTTTTTATCCATTAATGTTTTCATGACAAGTACTCCAGTCATTTAAGCTGACTTCAGCAACCTGCTGCTATTGATAACCATTAACATTGGGTCACAAAGAAGCAACATTTACTTACAGACTGCCAGCAGGCCAAAACTCTTATTAGTGATGGTCTGGGAATGCAACACTCAAGAAAATGAGTCATCTATGGGCATCTATTTTCATCACTCCACAAAATGCTGAACCAAATTTTGCTCTCATTTACCTACGGACATTGTAACTGTTATTTCACCAAAACTACAAACAAGTAAATGAGGGCAAAATATTGCATTTAAAGCTACAGGAAGCGACTAGAACGTAGAGTGTCCTTGACAGCACGGACAGCACAAAGTAACATTGCCCTGGTCAGATCCTGTATGCTAAAAAAGGTGTGTAACGCTCACTTCAGCAGACCAGTATAGGACACCACCTCATTTTTCCGTATTATACAAGATTTCAGTACAGTGGATCCATACTGCTCTGACTCACTAAGTCTTTGCTTTTGCCTACATTGAGCTTCTTCCCCTCCGTTCTTCTACATATAGAGGTCAGCTTGGTGGAATACAGAACAAGTGCTCCACATTCTGTCTACTCCCTGTGCAGCTGGAATGTAGTACTCCCAATGTACTAGGCCTTTAAACAACTCCTGAGCATGGAGAGGGTGTACGAGGTTCTGACTGCATATACACGACTGCTAGAACATACTGCTACTATAAATGACCAATTCTCTATCAGTCAGGTAGCAAACCTTGGTGGAGCAGCATCACCTCCAAAACAGTTGTCTCTGTAGGGAATTCTTCCAGGAATAAATGACAGCCAATACAGTGGATCCCAACACTCACAAGAACAATAAATTGTACTGTACTATCATAGGCCTTTGCTGGAAAAAAGATAGCATTTCTTCTGTATGAAAAAAAGAAAAAAAAAATCACAAATTTAGGAAACTCACAGGAATATGTAAAGATTAACCTGAAGCTTCACATTATTGAAGATTATTAGTGAAATGCTAATAAATTACCATTATTGATTTATTCTGACAGACTGATGTGGTCTGACAGAGAGGGAGGGAATTTCTAACTCCTGATATTTCAAAATATTATTATTATTACTATGATTTCAGCACTGGCTAGAGGCCCCAACCTGTACAGTTTCTCTTAGATACTGTATCGTCCTCATCACTAACAGTCTAAATCACCTGTAATCAGGTTGGTTAGCTGTTGCCTTGCAGGCTGGCTTTGCTCCCTATGGAGCTCCCTTAAAGTGGAAACATAATCCTTACACCAAGCAACTAAATAAGCCAGCGAACAAGTCTTTGGCTCTTCTATGGGCAGGAGGACAGATCTTTTGGCTCTGGCCAAGTATAGTAATGTGGCCTGACCCTGGTGACCTTCCCCCAGCAAACTGCTGTTTCACCCAATTGCCAACTTCTTCTCTGAGATTTTAAACTACTAGAGGGATATTTCCTCATTACCTAAATACCCACATGTGGGTTTTTTTTACCAGGACTGTCTTCTCCATCTTAAAGGGCCAGACTACCCTGTTTTATAGAGGAGGAAACAAGACATAAAGATTAAATCACTTGCTAAAGTCGGACAGGAGGTTTGTAGCAGCAATGGAAGATTAGCCAGATTTGCTGGGTCCCAACTTAATACCTTAGCCACAAAATATTTTTTTCTTGTTTCACTTAATGTTACCTAAGGAATGGGGAAAATCAGCTAAGTGTTTTCCTCATCTTCAAAATTAAGATATTACATAAGCCCATATCATCGAGAAATTCTGCAGTGCTGGGCAGTGGGGCTCTCAAGTGTTAGTCTAGGTAGGCTGCTTCCTGTATCAGAGGCAGTGAAGATCCATCTGCATAAATCTGCCTAAAATGTTGTTATTAACACTACATAGTGAGAGGGCCTATTAGCCAACCCAAGCTGCATAATTAGCCTACTCCAGGCACCACATGGACTTGTTTGAACTGTTTCCAGTTTAAGGAACAGCCCATACAGAGAGCAGTACCTCATACTTAAGGGCACCATTGCCCAGCACTGGAAGGATACCATGTAGACATGACCTGAGTTATCTACCTTAAAGAAACATAAAGGCTAGGGATAGAAGTTACACATAAACCAGTTTAGGTGATCAGAAACTGGTTTAAACCTGTAACAAAACAGAAGTTCAGTGCATATAAATGAGTTTCAAAATAGCTGAAACTGGTTTAAGATAAACCTGGTTGAATGCAGTATGAGACTTAACTGATTTGGGTCAAACCGGTTTATGAAACTTCTGTCCTAGACCCCAACTGGTTCAAGTTAAATCACAGTCCCCCAGCATGCTTTGCAGCCCTGGACTGGGCAGGGCTCTCTGCCCCAGAGAGCAGAGCTGGCCCCACCCCTCTGTTCCCTAGCTGGAGTAGTGAGGGTTGGCTGATTGGGGGGGGGGGGAAGGGGCAACCCCAGCTGGCGATTCAGCCCAGTTTGCTGAGGAAGGGAGTGGGGGAGAGGCCCACCCTCACCCCCAGCAAACCCTGGCTGGGTGCTGGGGCCAAGGGCCAGGGAAGAAGGTTAAGCACTCAACAGCACTATAACTTGCTGCTGGCTGCAACTGTGGACTACATATCCCAGAGGCACCTGGATGCAGGAAAAGGAAGTGATGAGCAACCCTGCAGAGTCCTACTGCTGTGATTTTGGTCTGCAAATCCCAGAAACCTCAGGGGTAGCAGGAAGAGGAAAGCGAACACACAGCCCATGATGGCTACGTGCCAGAGGGCTATGCTGCAGCACCCCCCAGCTGCTAGTGAGAGTCACTTCACGCATATGGCTGCATTTCCTGAATCACAAGTAAATGTCTATTCACTTCTATTTCACCTTAGTCTTTGCAGCTTAAACTAACCTACAAAAATCAGTTCAGCGTTGGGCTTTTTGACTGTCTGTACTTAGCCTATGAGGATAGAATGGTTAATGTTTGTAAAGCAATATGGAAAGTACTGTATAAATGCCAAGTATTATACTATGACTACTAGTAATAATCACACTTAGAACTTGTAAGTGCCTTTTATCTGAGTATCACAAAGCATTTTGCATAAATCAATTATTAATAACCTGTCAGATAAATAAGTATTATCTAACTTTCACAAATGATGAAACTGAGTATCACACAGGTTAAGTGAATTGCCCAAAGGCATCCAGGGAGACAGAAAAAGAGCTATAATAGAGATCAATTAAATGAGTCAAGACTTTTCAGTCTTGTGCTCTAACCACTAGGTCTGCACCCAATGTCTAGTTATCACTGTATTTTCATCTACCGTATCATTTTTTTGAGCTCTCTCCAATTGTCTCTTTAGTTTTTACTGTTTGTTCCCATCCACATAAATGGCAGAATTAAGGATGCCAAAATCTTCTCCCACCTGTCTTTATTTCTAGGACATGGCATGTATGTTAACTTTCAGGTTAAGAAATTAAACAAAATCTGTAATACATAAAACATAATTTTGGTAATCCATCTTGACCCCTTAACCAAAGTGTTATCTGGTTCTGCAAGTGGTGTATTCAATTTTAAGGAATTTTCATATTTTAATGTACCATATTTACTTGAATAGAAGATAAGCCTGATTATAAGACAACCCTCCATTAATTAGATTCTATACAGAGATTTGTGAAACTCTTCAGGAAGGATAGGCAGGGGAGAAGAGGAGGAGGAATTGCACTTTATGTAAAAGAGATGTATGATTGCTAAGAGCTCTAGTGTGAAACTGGAGATAGGCCTGTTTGAAACTCTTTGGGTTAGGGTCAAAGGAGACAGCAACAAGGGTAATGTCATGGTGGGGCTCTGCTATAAACCACCAAACCAGGAGAAAGTGGTGGATAAGGCTTTCTTCAAAAAAACTAGCAGAAGTTTCTCCGATCACAAGCCCTGGTTCACATGGGGGACTTCAAATCACCCTGACATCTGCTGGGAGAACAATACAGCAATGCGCAGAGTGCAGGCAATCCAGGAAGTTCTTGGAAATTATTGGGGACAACTTTCAAGTTGCAAGTACTGGAGCAGCCAGCTAGGATCCATGCTCTTCTTAACATACTTCTGACAAACAGGGAAAAATTGGTGGGGAGTGTACTAGAAGATGGTTGCTTCTACCCAAGTTGCCATGAGATGATTGAGTTCAAGATCCCAAAGAAAGGAAGGATGGAGAGTAGCAGAGTAAGGACACTGCACTTCAGATACCAGACTTCAACTTGCTCAGGGAACTCACGGGCAGGATCCCCTGGGAAGCCAGTCTGAAGGGGAGAGGAGTCCAGGAGAGCTGGCTATACTTCAAAGAAGACCTACTGAGAGTTCAAGAGAAAGCCATCCCAATGGGATCGAATGGAATGCACCCATGGGTGCTGAGGGAGTTGGCTAATGGGATTGCAGAGTCACTGAAAACTCATGATGATAGGAAGAGGTCCCAGATGATTGGCAAAGGGCAAACGTAGTACCCCATATTTAAGAAAGGGAAAAAAGAAGGATCCAGGGAACTACAGACCAGTCAGCCTCACCTCAGTCCCTGGAAAAATCATGGAGAAGATCCTCAAAAAATCCATTTTTAAGTACTTGGAAGACAAGAAAGGGATTAGGAAGAGTCAGCATGGATTCACCAAGGGCAAGTCATGCCTGACCAAATTGATTGCCTTCTATGGCAAGGTGACTGGCTCTGTGGATGTGGGGAGACCAGTGGATCCAGAGGATATGTTAAACCTTGATCTTTAACAAGACTTTTGATACAGGCTCCCACAACAGTCTTGCAGGCAAGCTAAGGAAGTACAGGCAGGATGAATGGACTGTAAAAGCTGGATAGAAAAACTGGCTGGAGCATCGGGCTCAGAACAATCAATGGCTCAATGTCTAGTTGGCAGCCAGTATCAAGTAGACTGCTCCACAGATCAGTTCTGGCACCAGTCCTGTTTAATGTCTTCATCAATAAACTGGAAGATGGCATAGAGTGCACCTTCAGCATATATGCAGATGACACCAAGCTGGGGGGAGCAGTTGATACACTGGAGGGTAGGTCGGGATTCAGAATGACCTAGACAAAGTGGAGGACTGTGCCAAAAAAAAAATCCCATGAGGTTCAACAAGGACAAATGCAAAGTCATGCATTTAGGATGGAGCAATCCCATGTACCAGTACGGGCTGGGCAGCAGCTAGGCAGAAAAGGACTTGGGGGTTATTGTCATAAGCTGAATATGAGCCAACAGTGTGCCCTTGTTGCCAAAAAGGCTAATGGCATACTGGGCTGCATTGGTACGTGTGCCACCAAGGAAGTGATTGTTCCCCTCTATTCAGTACTGGTGAGGCCGCATCTGGAGTACTGTGTTCAGTTTTGGGCCACCCACTACAAAAAGGATGTGGACAAATTAGAGAGAGTCTAGCAGATGGCAACAAAAATGGTGAGGGAGCTGGGGGACATGACTTTTGAGGAGAGGCTGATGGAACTGGGCTTATTTATTCTGGAGAAGAGAAGACTGAGGGGATTTAATAGCTGCCTTTAAAACTACATGAAAGGGGAGGAGGTGGAGGTTGAAAGAGGATAGGGCTAGACTGTTCTCAGCATACTGGCAGATGACAGAACAAGGAGCAATGGTCTCAAGTTGTAGAAAGGGAATTTTAGGTTAGACATTAGGGAGAGTTTTCTCATTAGAAGCGTAGTAAAACACTGGAACCAGTTACCCAGAAAGGTGGTGGAATCTCCATCCTTAGACGTTTTGAAGACTTGGCTACACAAAGCTTTGGCTGGAAAGATCTAGTTGGGGATGGTCCTGCTTTGAGCAGGGGGTTGGACTAGATGACCTCCTGAGGTCCCTACCCACCCTAATTTTCTATGATCAGCTAAAGACAGACAGAAAAACCTGTAGCAGAACATTTCAACCTCCTTGGACACTCCATCCCTGACCTCAGGATTGCTTTTCTCAGGCAAAAAGTTTTACGAAACTGTTTGAATGGGAAAATTTCAGAACAAGAAATCATCCACAAATTGGACTTTGTTAGATAAGGTTTAAACAAGGACTATGTAATTTTATCTCATGATTTGGATTAGCTTTTGTGGCTTGTTCCTACTGGTTTACCGCTCATTTGATTTTCTCTCCTAGCACTTTCCCCCTCCCTCCTCTTGCTCACCCTCCTCCCTTGTCTTTTGTACACTAATTTCTCCCTCGTTTTCATTTCCATGTTTTTCAAGTCCTTTCATAGCATTTGGTGAAGTGACCCTGAGTTCACAAAAGCTTGTGCTCTAAATATCTTAGTCTATGAAGGTGCATATATATCTACCCTACCTTCTGACTGACTTCAGACTAACATAGCTAACTACCTCTCAAAATTTAAGATAACCAGTGAAGTACTGATCCAACTTCTCTAATATATATTCTTTTTTGTATGCAGGTTTCCTAATTCTTTCTGGAATATGAACTCTTTACGAATCTAGACCTCTTATGATATTACAGAAATATCCTTGACTAAACATTTTTAATGTCCCATACAATTCAATTTTAGATATGATTTCCAAACCCTTCAAACAATGCTCTGGAATGCCTATTCAGCATTTTTATAGATAGATTCGTAGATGTTAGGGTTGCAAGGGACCTCTATAGATCATCAAGTCCGACCCCCTGCATAGGCAGGAAAGAGTGACGGGTTCAGATGACCCCAGCCAGATGCCCATCCAATCTCCTCTTGAAGACTCCCAGGGTAGGGGAGAGCACCACCTCCCTTGGGACCCCATTCCAGATTTTGGCCACTCTAACTGTGAAGGTGTTCCACCTAATGTCCAGTCTAGATCTACTCTCTGCTAGCTTATGGCCATTATTTCTTGTGACCCCCAGGGACACCTTGGTAAGTAGGGCCTCATCAATTCCCTTCTGCACCCCCATGATAAGTTTATAGGCAGTCACAAAGTTGCCTCTCAACCTTCTCTTGGAGGCCGAAGAGGTCCAGGTGCCCTAGCCTCTCCTCGTAGGGCTTGGCTTGCAAGCCCTTTACCATATGAATGGCCTTTCTCTGGACCCTCTCCAGGTTATCCATGTCCCTCTTGAAGTGTGGCGCCCAAAACTGCATGCAGTACTCCAACTGCGGTCTGACCATCATCCAATAGAGGGGAAGCATCACCTCCTTGGTTCTCTTTATCATGCATTGGCAGATGAATGACAAAGTGGCGTTACCTTTTCTGATGACTTCGTCACACTGATGACTCATGTTCATCTTGAAGTCCACTAGGACTCCCAGATCCCTTTCTGCTTCCGTGCTGCTGAGCAGGCCATTGCGTAAGCAGTAGGTGTGCTGGACATTTTTCCTCCCTAGGTGCATCAGTTTGCTTTTCTCCTTGTTAAATTGCAGACTACAGTTTTCTGCCCATTTGTCCAACCTGTCCCGGTCTGCCTGTAGTTGTTCCCTGCCCGCCGGTGTGTCCACTTCTCCCCACAGTTTTGTATCTTCCACAAACTGGGACAGAGCATCTTCACTCCTGCATCCAAGTCGCTGATGAAGAAATTGAAGAGCATCGGTCTAAGGACCGATCCCTGCAGGACCCAACTGCCCAATCTCTTCCAGGTTGATACTGACCCACCCACTACCACTCTCTAGGTACGACCTTCTAGCCAATTTGCCACCCACTAAACTGTGTAATCATCCAAGTCACAGCCTCTTAACTTGTTCACCAGTATGGGGTGGGATACCATATCAAAGGCCTTCCTGGAGTCTAAGTAAACGATGTCAACCCCTACTCCTTCATCCACGTGTTTTGTAACCTAGTCATAAAAAGACACCAGATTAGTCAGGCATGATCTTCCTGCTATGAACCCATGCTTGTTTCTCCTCAGCATAAATTTTTCCTGTTGGGCTTTCACATATATAAGCCTTAATAATCTTTTCAAAGACTTTGCCAAGGATGGAGGTGAGACTGACTGGCCTGTAGTTGCCTGGATCCCCCTTCCTTCCCTTCTTGAAAATAAGGACCACATTGGCCCTTTTCCAGTCCTTCGGGACCTGGACCATGCGCCATGAGTGCTCAAATATTCTTGCCAGTGTCTGTGCAATGACATCAGCCAGTGTCTTCAGTACCCTTGTATGGAGCTCATCCAGGCCTGCCAACTTAAAATGCATCCAGTCCTTCCAAGTGACTCTGCAACATCTCAGGGTCAACGCTGGGAAGATTTTTGCAGTAACAGTCTGGATGTACAAAAAATTATGTCTCAAATAGGTGTGCACCAATAAAGATTTTTTGGGGCACCAACAGTGGCCAATTTTTAACCAGCCATATCAGCCAATACCAATCTGATTGCCGATATGCAGCCCAGCAGCTTGGAGAGCAGCCCAGGGCAAGGGGCAGATCAAGGCCTCCATGGGGAGGGAGGAAGTAGGACTGGGGCGGGGCAGACACTGCATAGCTGGAGCAGGGCAGGGTGCAGAACAGAGCCACAGCTTATCTGGTGTCCGTGAAGGGGGCAGCTCCCACCTCTGTGCACATGCCCAGGGAAGGCATGAGGGGCAATGTGCCCCCCTGATCTGTGCATAGAGAAAGGGCAGGGTACTGCTGTGCACTCAGGACCAGGGCTGCACCAGGCTCTTCCTGGCAGGGGAAGCTGGGCCCAGGCAACGCTTGGGGAAAGTGGCAGCAGTGCTGGGGGGGAGGGGGGGCTACAGCTACCACAACATTTCCTGTAGGTCCCCTGTAGCTCCCCTCCTAGCACTGCCGCTGCCTGTCCTGAGCTGAGCCCAGGCCCAGAGCCTCCTGCCAAGAAGACATGAGCACAGCCCTGGTCCTGGCATGCAGTGGCAGCACGTCCTCATCCCATGCACAGACCAGGTAGCAAGTGCCCCCATGCCTCCCCTGGGAGTGCACACAGCAGCAGGAGCTGCCACCTGAATTCCCAGACAAGCCATGGCTCTGTCCCAAGCCCCACCCCACCCCTGCTGTGCAGCGCCTGCCCTTGCCCCAGACCCAGTCCCTCCCTTACTATGGGGCCTCTATCTCCCCCTCCCCCATGTCCCTTCGCCCCTACAGACTTACCAGCTGGATGCTTGTCTCCAAGCTGCCGGGCTGCGTTCCTCGCCACCTGCATGCTACAACATTTATGAGTGACATTATTGGCCACATCAGCAAAAAAAGCCAAATTGCCAATAATGTCAATTTTCCTTTTATCGGTGCCAATACAATATGCACCAACGTATCGGTGCACCCTTAGTCCCAAATACAGTCACAATCCCCAACTTACAAAAAAAAAATCTCTAAACATCTTTAGGCTCACCTCTAAATCACGTCTTGTTTTTTGTTAAGTAAACTCTGAGGGAGACTAATGCTAATTATTAATTAGCGATTTCTGGAGTACTGAATGTAATGATATGATAGTAATCATTGTGTCTAACTGATTTTTTTCAGTCAGAAAGTAATATTCAAGTCTGGAAAAACATTTGTTCTGTAGGCCAATAAATGAAGTCTTTAGAAGAAATTTAAATGTGTATTAAAAATAAATTAGAAGAGTATATTAAAACATATTTAATGTGTATAACATGACACCTAATGTATAGTCAGATTTTTATTTTGCTCGTTTTTGGGGGGGGGGGGGCGCTTCACCTTCACTGCATTGACTAAGCAGCCTGAAAATGTTTTTAAGTATTCAGCAGAAATCTAGAACTTCTAAGTTCCAGTCATAAATTACATTACAAACCCAATCCTACTTCTATTTATATCAAAAATGAAACTCTGATAGGCTTCAGCAAGAACAGGGTCGAGCTCTTCATTTGCACTATTCATCCCTAAGTGAGCAGAGTATAAAATTAATTTGATGTGTTAATTTTCCATTCTACAGTAATATTTATCTTAAATCCCTTCAGGGAGTACAAAGAGTTGAAACAGCAGCTAAGAATTCCTGCTTTATACTAGGCAAGAATCAAAGACATTCATTCATTTAGCAGTATAAAATTGATTGCCTTCACTATCTTCATCCATTCCTGTCTTGTGTGCCTTCAACCTCCAGTTGTCCACATTTAATTGCTGCAGGTCTGACACTACAACATCTACCAACTTTGTTTTGTCTGTCCTAGCGGCCTTCTCCCTTCAGGTACCCTCAGGTGTACTTATTTTAGTGTCCAGATCGCTTCCATTCTTTTGATGTGACCCAAACACTGTAAGCACTTGGACAAAAAGGAGGTGCTTAGGAACAGTTATAGCATGGATTCACCAAGGGCAAGTCATGCCCTACTATCCTGTTTGCCTTCTATGATGAGATGACCATAATGAGATAACAAGAGAAGAGCAGAAGACATAATATACTTTGCCTTTAGCAAGGCTTTTGATATGGTCTCCCATAATATTCTCACAAGCAAGCTAAGGAAGTACAGTTTGGATGAATGGACTATAAGGTGGACAGAAAACTGGCTGGACTGTTGGGTTCAGAGGGTAGCAGTCAATGGCTTGATGTATGGAGTCAATCCTAGGGCTGATTTTGTTCAATATAAATGACAAGGAAGATGGAATGGAGTGCACCCTTAGCAAGTTTGTGGATGATACTAAGCTGGAAGAAAGTGGATATGCTAGAGGATAGGACTAGGATTCAGAGAGACGTAAACAAACTGGAGGATTGGCCCAAAAGAAATGTCATGAGGTTCAATAAGGACAAGGACTGTACTTAGGACACAAAAAAAAAAAATTGCATGAACTGGTACAGGCTGGAGACCAACTGGCTAAGCAGCAGCAGCTCTGCAGAAAAGGACCTGGGGGTTACAGTGGACACTAAGCTGAACATGAGCCAATGGTGTGGCCTTGTTGCCAAGCAGGCTAATGGCATACTGGGCTGCATTAGTAGGAAGTGATTCTTTGCTTCTATTTGGCACTGGTGAGGCCACAGCTGGAGGACTCTGTCCAGTTTTGGGCCCCCAATACAGAAAGGATGTGGTCAAATTGGAGAGAGTCCAGCAGAGGCCAACAAAAATGGTTAAGGGACTGAAACACATGACTGATGAGGAGAGACCGAGAGAACTGGGCTTATTTAGTCTAGAGAAGGAAAGAAAGTGGGGATTTAATAGCAGCCTTGGACTACCTAAAGGGTGGTTTCAAAGAGGATGGAGCTAGACTGTTCTCAGTGGTGGCCGATCACAAAACAAGCAGCAGTGGTCTCAAGTTGCAACAATGGAAGTAGATATCAGGACGAACTTTCTCACTAGGAGGGTAGAAAAACACTGGAATAGGTTACCCAGAGAAGTTGTGGAATCTCCATCCCTGGAGGCTTGAAAGACCTGGGTAAGCAAAGCTTTGGCTGGAATTATATAGCTGGGGATGGTCCTGCTTTAAGCAAAGGGGTTGGACTACATGACTTCCTGAAGTCCCTTCCAACCCTAATTTTCTATGATGCCTGTGTCAAACCAAAGAATAAAAGCTATTATTAGCTACTCTAACTTACTATACCATTTTTTTTTTTTATGAGAACCTGAGATCCATATATAAAACTACAGAGGCAAGGGAATAGTCTTTCTACATTGTTTACTGGGTATAAATCCCATCCCTCCATCACAGTGCATAGGAAAAAAAGAGTTTCTCTTCTGCACGGTCCTCCACAGCCCACTATAGACCATTCAGAGCATCATGGATATTCTACCAATATTAACAAGTGATTTGAACTAAACTTTTCCCCACATAGCTGAGGACAAACTCTGCTTCCCAAGTTTGCAGCTGCTTTAAAGGTTTCAGCCATGGGAATGAAGAGTCTGTTTCTTTTCTCACTTCCACAACACTCTGTCCTGTCACTATAATCAAACAGAAAAGTAACAAACTTAAGCTACACTTAAGTTGACAGAAATGAACCTCATAGTCTTTCTTCCTTAGTTATAAGTATGCAAAAAGTACTGACAACACTTCACAGGCCTCAGATTGCATAACATAAATAGATGGGTCAAAACAAGGATCCTACAAATTGAGAAGTCAGAGCACCCCTGAGCTAATAGTTAGACAAATGTTTTCTTTTGTTCCCTTTCTCTCATATTCAGACTCGCATACAGATTACTCAGGTACCTCCTCAGAGCATGTCAACCATGTCCTAAAGGTGCAAGTGGAAAAGGCTTGCCAGAGACATCATGGTATAATGGCTCTCTGCTGCAAGAAGGCCTTGGTTGGCAGTAGGTTAGAATACTTTAAGGAGAATGACAAATATGGCTGTACCAGGTGGTGCACACTGATGCTATGGTTCCCATGGCTCGCTGCAGCTGTAGTCTAGTTTATTAGCTATCTCTAAAGCATGGACAAAAATGTACTGGCGCTCTGTGCCTGAGATTCCATTTCCTAAACAGTTTGTTCCTCTATGAATATTACTTTACAACTTGTGCCTCACTGTGTCACTTCATCCGTGCATTGTTATGCCCCATCTAGTGGCAGATGCCAAGTAACCTTATTTTGAAGACAAAAACTTTGTAACAGTTGCATGTTTGTATACTTGATTGTCTCTTTTTCCTTCCTCCTCCTCCTCTTTTCTCCTCCTCCTCCTTCCCCCAATTTTCCTTTGGTCCCATGTTCTTCCTTCCCTTCCGTATCCTCTTCCTTGGATAATTCTGCTATTCAGTACTGTACTGGGACTACAACCCAGGGACCTTTCTTCTAAATTAAAAATGGTTAAAAAAATCTGCTCAGACTGCTGCAAACTGTGGCACAGGTCCTCACAGCTTTCTGATATTCAACCGAGAGTCCTCCCTGAATTTCTGGAAGCCAATAACTGAAAGATAAAGACCATTTGCTGTCTGTGTCTTGTAATGCTTCCAGCATGGCAGCATAAACTTGCTTTGAAGTGAAAGTGCAAACAAGCAAGCAAGTAAAAAAGAGGCTTCTGTTGTACATCGAGTTGAGCCCACAGTATCTGGGACACTCCCTGTCACTTGTGGTGTCTGATCCCTTTAAGCAGGTTTGATGGTTTCACTGACTTTTGATTTATTATTCAGAATGACATGTTTCTAATTCATGTCCCCCTAGCAGTAAATTCAGAAGTTCAACTGCAAAAAAAAAAGAGTGAGGGCTGCATTTCAGAGCTGTGGAAGGCCCCCTGCCCCTGTACAATGAAGTGCTCAATGCATGAGTCCCTGGGTAGTAATATACTGACAGTAGGAAGATAAAGAGAGGAGCATGTAGAAATCAGAGCATTCATTGCTACGGAGACTCTCCAGTTCTACACAAAACGACTGTGATATGCTACTGCAGAACTAAAGCAGTCACAGACCTAAAGTTACTCTATGCCCTTAAAGAAAATGTCACTGGTACCACATGAAAAATGAGTGCTTAGCCCTCTATCCTATCAGAAGTGCTGGGCCCCTATATTTGGCCATTCAAATGTAGGATCCCATCTACAGTATCCTGGCTGCTATGTATTCTGTAAAAGAAACAAGCAGATGGGCAAGGTACATAAGATTAGAACTCTGGGGAAGAGAAGCCTAAAATAAGTAAAATAAAATAAAACTGGGGGCGGGGGGAAATCGATCATGTATTTTGATGACATTAGTTGTTATATTTCCAAAAAACATGAAGGTGGCAGTTGTGCCATATAGTAAACAAGTTACTTTCCTAGAACTTTAGCAGGCATAAATGTTAATATAATTAATATCAGCTGAGAAATTGCTAATAAGAAAAAAAAAGCCCTTCATATTTCCTTTGAAAACTAATCAAGAATTTAAATTTTTTAACTCTATTCTGCTTTCCCTATTCAAAGTTTCCATTGACTTTAACTGGAGCTTTGTCCTGATGATAAACTAAGACCTCCCTAATTATCTTTTTGATGGAAATAGGTTTTATTCCATCCAGCTATCCTGGATCTAGAAAGCAAACAGTGCTGGTATTACCATGAATAGGCAATGTCTGGTATATAACTCCACTCCACAATGAATAAAACAAGAACAATGCTTCTTAATGTACATCTATCTGTAGAAAGGAATTTTAAGTCAAACTATGTTCCAGGAAGAGTCTGCAAATCAGGGAACTGCTGAACAGCATGAAAAGTCTTCTGATGACTGAGCGAATATATGCTAAAGTATAATGGTACCACAGAGAAGACGGGAACAAAGCAGATTGCCAGGGAGAGCCAAAAATGCACTATATTTTTTCCTTAACTTACATTTTTTCTAATGAGAATTAATAATTAGGGCCTGGACAAATGACACAATTGCACCTCTGTAACCCACCTTAACGTCAGCGTAAATAAAGAACAGAGGCATTATGCTGCACAAACATATACTAGTGTAAATCACTAGAATTTGGGGCAGATTTACTTTGGGGGAAAGTCTCAATTACAGTATTATGTACTGTAGATGTGTACAGCAGCAACCGGGCACCTGGGCTTGTTACTGCATACAGGGGCAGTGATGACTTCCAGTTGCCATCAAATCAGAATAGCATAGTGGCAGCAAAAGCAAATTTTTTACCCTACCCCCATTGGTACCCAGAGTGGTTGCCCCTGTTACCCCACCCTAATTATTTACTGGATGTGCACTTTATGGAAACAGGCTTCCCACCACTAAGGGTTAAGGTGCTACTCTATTATCTAATGCAGCATCTACCCTAGAGTAACTAACCCTCTGTCTAGTCCAGATCCCAGTATAAGTTGCACTGTTTTATAAAACTGTATAAAATTACACTGAAGTTAACATGTCATGGGTCCAACACAGGGGTGGGCACAATATGGCCCAGAGGCCAAATCTGGCCCACCAAGATATTTTGTCCAGCCTGTGGCAGGTCCTTCAGCCCCACCCAGCCCAGGCATAGGGAGCAGTCCAGGCCATGATGCATTAAGCTGGACTTGCTTCTCAGCAGCCCCGGCAGTGGCAGCTCCTTCCAGCTGCCGCTGCCAGTCTCTACCACCACTGCCAGACCCAGCCCGCTGCCCGGGCACTCCAGCCCGTCCACTCTACACTCACCGCTGCGGTTCCAGGCAAAGTGCACAGGAAGTGCATCTTCAAGCAGGACACCACTTCCCACAGCCCTATCTCATCCACCCGGCCTTGCATCCTGCCCCCGCAGGTCCCTGCTTGTCTCCATAGAGACCCCAGGATTGCAGGATGGTGACAGCTTGGAGCCTGAGGCAGAACTGGGATCTGCTCCCTGCACGCCCCTGCCTACAGAACCGATGCGCATCACAGGGGCATACAAGGAGAAGATTGCAGCTCTTCCTTGTGTCCCAGCTGCGTATTGTCAGTGCCCCACAATCCTGATCCCAGCCCTGGCCCTGGCCCCAGCCCCAGCTGCCTGTCCCACTCCCAGCCGCCAATCCCCACCCGCCCATGGCCCCATCCCATCCTGGCCACTGCAGGAGTTTTGGTGAGCTGCTGCAGGCAGACAAGTGGTGCAGAGGGGAGCGGGGGCCCAGATAACTGCCCACCCCTGGACTCAAGTCTGTCAATTACTATGTGGTAGTTGTAAAGAAATGTAGCTGAGTGCCCCCTCTTGGCCACTCACATATTGCTGTCAGGGGATCTAGCCTCTGAATCCCGCAATGTTTTCCTCTTAACCAGGGGTGTCAAACTCACCTGAGGCCCTAAACCAAATTCAGACTGCAGGGGCAACAGGGATAGCCACTGCAGTGGCAGCAGGAGCAAGGGGCCCACAGGACACAGCAGTGAGGGGTTAGGGGACAACAAGGGCTCCAGAGACAGTGGGAGGTCTGAGGCTGGGGGTTCACTGGCAGTGACAGTGGGTATAGGGGAGGGATTCAGGGGCAGCAGTGCCAAGGCAAACTAGCCACTGATAGCTATAGCTACCATGACCAGAAGGCCCTGATTTCTGCAGTAGTCCACACTCTCCAAACTCCAGTGGTTACTAGTAGCCTGGCATTCCAGATACAGTGGCTCCACGGGCTGCATTACGCACCCCCGATCTAAAAGCAGCCTGGGCACTACCCTTCAATCCTGCAGCCTCTACCTTTCCGGGGTCTGTACCTCCCATTTAGCACCACCTCCTGAGAGCTCACAACCCAACTGCCTGTCCTCAAAGTCCAGTGATGACTCCTTAAACTGGCACCATAGCTTTGAACCTTTCTTTTCTGGTATCTCAAATGCTACCAGCTTTCTTGGTTACAGTTTAACTTTTCAGCAGGCACTTGAAAGTTATAAGCAAGGAGACAGACTTTGTACTGAGTTTCTAAGCACACCAACTCGTATATTTAAGAAATGAAACAAAAGAACAAAGGTGGGGGAGGAACCTTCCTGAACACAATTTTGTGATCAGGCTTCCCCTGGGAGTCCCTTGGGATGACCATGTTTCTCCTTGTTTCATCACGTTCCAGTACATGGAGCTGCCTGAGCTTGATCTACTGAAAATGGTGAGATAACCAAAGCTTCATCTGCTTTTTCATAAACTCTCAGTCCCTCTATCATGTTACTTGCTTATTAGCTTCCATTAGGTGTTCAGTATAAGCTTCCATTAGGAGTTCACTACCAAGGTGACCTCCCTGCTGACAACCCAATCTTCCTTGAAAGGAGCTCTCTTGTTTTGTAGAGCAATTACCTTTCAATGATACAACACTAAAGACAAAGCCCCTTCGTGGTTAGCCATGAGGCAGTACCCTTCAAGTGATTTAGTCCAAGGTGCAGAATAAAAATAAGACCAGTCTTAGAATCAAAATGGAAATTACTGTCCAATACAGACATAGTGTATGTGTCCAATACAGAATTCATAATCTCAAATATAACTTGTTTCCCCCCAATAGATTCCCCACAGTGTCACAGTAATATTGTAATTGTTGGTAAATGATTTAGATATCTGGATGTATGAAAGCACACTAATATGCACACAAGATTACACTTGTCTGTCCATCTGTCCTTCTGCTCTTTAATACATTTTACTTAGGTCCTTTTCCTTCAACCAGTGCATTCCTTATCTTGGTCATCTCATCTACTCACATACACTCAGCTAATGCAGTTATGCTGAGCAGTCCCAAATCCTGGTTTACCCACTGTCCAAATCAGAGATAACTTCCTAGCTTATCATCACTTCAACCTCAGAATGCATAATATTGACTTTTTCTTTCTTCTGCTTGTATTGCTGTGAGAAAACCACCATCACCTAAGATAACATCTATAAAACTTTGACTTCTTCCTTTTCTTTTCTCCTCCCCACCATGCCTGGCCTAACACTGACTTTTTTCCCCCCCTTCATCGTAACTTCAATAATCCTAATTTCCTCTATCTTCTGCAGCAACATTAGTCCATACTCCAGTAATTTCCCACTCCAATTATTCTCTCTCTCTTTGCTTCTCAACTTTGGCTTCCCCTACTTTTCCAAATAGAATTTAGGCTTCTCTTTACTTTCAAACATTCTACTATTACCCTTCCACAACATCTCTGTCCTTATTTTCTCCTAAAATTATGCCAAATGTATACACTTCACACTACTCCTTCTCTTACCTTAGAGCCAAATAATGCTCTCATTAAGTACTGCATCCAGACATTCACTGCAAATTATGGGCTGGCTCTGCTGCATCCATGGGCTTGTGTAAGTGATAGCAAAACTTAAGATGCTTAAATCATCAGTAGGGATTAGGCAACTTTGATCTTCTGGGCCTTAATATGCACTTACAGGAGGCATCACTTAATTTACAATTAACCTACCAATTAAAATATATTAAGTCTTTTTCTTCTCTTTGGTTATCTTCTGAAATAAACACTTTTGCAAGCCTACTAATAACAACTTCCATATGAGATAATTTGCTCACTGTCCTGTACTTTCAGATTGTAAGCAAGGATCTAGGGGTGCACCGATAGAGATTTTTGGGGCTGATAGCAATAGCCAATTTTTAAGGAGGCATATTGGCTGATACTAATCTGATTTCCGATACCAGCCTGGAGGTGAGGGAGGAGTGTGGCTGGGGCAATTGTTCCCCAGCTGGGGCAGGACAGGCATGGGATGGAGCCATGGCTCATCCAGTGGACATGGGGAGGGGGGAGGGATGGCTCCCACCACTGCACGCTGCTCATCTGGTGGCTCCCACCGCTGCTCCCACCACTCATCCGAGAAGGTATGAGGGGGACATCTTCCCCCAGATTTGCATGGGGTAGGGCACACTGGGAAAAGCCCCATGCAGCCCCAGCCCTGCCTTCCCCACCCCAACCAGCATCTCCTGGACAAGCAGTATGCAGCGGCAAGAGCCACCTCCCCCCTTCCCCCAACAAGCCATGGTTCCATCCTGCACCCACCCTGCCCTGGCTGGGCAGCGCTTGCCCAGCCCCTGTCCTAGCCCCACTCCTCAATGTCCCCATGGTGAGGGAGTTGCCCTCCATGCCCCTTCTCTCCCCCCTCCCCTTCCACCACACCAAACTTACCAACTGCACGCAGCTCTCCAAGCTACAAGGCTTTGCTCTTCACTGCCTACATGCTGCGCTGCAGCTGTGTGCACACACGGGCATTTATCAGCCAAATTAATCGGCCACATCAGACCGATTTCCAACATGATAAATTTTCTTTATAACAGTGTTAATCCAATATCGGACCAATGTATCCGTGCACCTCTACAAGGATCATCAGTTGACTATATCCTACCTATTGTTAAGCACTACGTACAGTTATGATGTTGTATGAATAAATAATAACCTCAGAACTTAGAGCTTATTCTGGTCTTAATATGCATGAATAATCAACATGTAGTAGCATCACCAAACAGAAAATTGACACCTTTATATTAATTCTGTGAGAACTGAATCCTACAATTTACTGTACAATATGTTGTAATCAGAAGCATAATTTCTAATTAAATTAGTCTGGTGACTAATGCTTGCTTATCTCACCATTATTAGCCAGACAACAAAAATATGAAATATAAACATAGTTAACGAAGTATATAAGATTCTAGAAAAGAATATATAATTTATTTTATACTGCATAAATGAGCATCAGTACTTTTTTATTGTAAGGAGACAGCTCCCAGCAGCTTTAAGTGTTTAATAGTTTTGGTGCATGGAGCCATAATGACTGGATCAGTTATTACTCACATTCAAAGACAATTAGGATCCACATAACTGCTTCAGACAAATAAAAGGCAAAAACTGTACCTGAACACACCAGATGATTCAAGGTTGGTAATGTTTCTAAATCATTCTTCCTGGCCACAGCCTACTAAACCTTGTTGCTATATTTCTTGCAAACAGGTTGAAATGAAATATTACTTAAATAAAATACATTTAAAAGTGATTACTAGTGAAAATATTCATGGGGGAAATGGTTTTTAATGACCCGACTCTCACAATCCAAATTGTAAAAATACCACACTACAAGCTCCTATATGATCCAGTGCTAATTCTGAAGAGTACTAGCAATTTACAAATGTTACATTAAGCATTACTGACAACTTTCTTTAATTAGAATAATTACACTTTCTGAAAACAGTTTAACTCAAAAGCACTGCAAAGTCTTGCAAATATCACCTTTTGTGACACTTTCATACACACTAACTAAAAATACTAAAGTTTGAATATGTCAAGGTGATGGTTAGAAAATGATATTTAGAGGTTTGCTTTAGGGAACTGGCTTGTAGGTAAAACAGATATACATTAGACCAATGGTCCAGGGGAATGGCAAGGGTTAACTGATTTCTAAAAGTCTATTTGTGACAAAGTTTCCTTCCAGGCCCAGTGTCTGAAGCCAGCAGACACACAGGCTGGGAAACTGCAGACATGTACCACACTTTTCCATAACATGAGATAAGATAGTATTAGATCACAGTGCCCACTCCAGAGCCCTTGGGATTTCTGGTTTTGGTAAACAGATCAAATTAGGAGGCCCAGTAAATAACCAAATTAAGATGTGTGCATGTGATGGGTTTGTTGCAACAAAGGAATACGCTGACAGGACAGAACATGGACAGTATAACAACCACAGGAAAACCAATCAACAATGCCCAGGAATAAAGTCATCAGAGCAGGAAAAGGATACAAAATGAGGGATTTCAGCAAAGGGTCCCCAAGCTGCTGACATGTGACGTTCAAGAAAGAACCTCAAGTGAAGCCTGCATACTGGCCAGACATACCTTTCCTCTGCGACAGCTCTAGGACTAGTAGATATAGAATTGTGTATTTGCTATCACTGTGTATCAATGAAGTTTGAAGATTATCAAAAGGAGAGGTCCGTGGTCAGTCTGAGGGTTTGGGTCTGCCCAGAACAAGGTATCTGGGTCATAAATCCAGTACCAAAGGTATGGCAGCTCTTGGTTGCAATAAGTCTATTGATTATTCTAAAGATGATGCCATGCAAGAACTTAGCAAAACAATCAATGCAGCTACAGCTAATAACATTAGGTGAGATACATTATAGGACTTTTAGTTTTCAGTAAAACTCTGGATGAATGTTAACCAATTTTTTCTGCTGGACTGCCAAATAAATAATAAATAAATATGTACCATAAAACAGTTACAGGTGCACCTCAAAAAAAATTTAAACTACCAGTCAAGACATAGACACTTGGCCAAATTCTGCTCCAAATTACATCATTCACTACATTATTCTTCCATAGGTAAAATGAAGGATAGAGCAAGGGTAGGCAATGCCTGGTAAGTGTGCCAGAGCATGACACACAAAAGCATTTTGCTTTGCACACAAGCCTCAGGGTAAAAGGTGCAGAAAGGCCAGATCTGCACTGCCACAATGAAGATTGGGCCCTTCACAACTCCCCTGCTGTCCACCCTGGCATGTGCACCAACTGCAGGCAACAAGCCAGGCCAGGGCTCCGCAGACCCCAGCGCACCTACTTGCAGTCTCCCCACTGCCTGCCATAAGCAACCTGGGCTCTGTGGTGGATAGAGGGGGCCTCCCCAGAGCCCAGACCAGCTGTGGCAGGCAGCTAGGAGGCTGTAAGCAGCTTCTCTGGGGATTGCAGAGCCTTGGCCCAAGGCTCTCACTCACTGCCAGCAGCTGGTGCATGCATGCCTTGGGTCAGATGACAGGTGAATTGCAAGGGGCCTGATCCTTGTTGTAGCAGCACAGCCCCTGCCCCTTCAATGCCATCCACCCCAAGGTGTGCATGCACCCACTGCTAGTGATGATCCAGACTAGGGTTGTCTGCCACAGCTAGCCCAGGCCCTGGGAAGGCCCTGCCATCTGCTATGAATCCTGGGCTCCTTGCAGCAGGTGGTGGGGAGGCTGCAAGCAAACAACTGTACCTCTGCATGGATGGCAGGGATGGGGCCCAGGTTGTGCTGCCACAACAAGGACTGGCCTCCTCATGACTCCCCTGCCATATTTCCCTAGCATGCCAACATCTTTCAAGTAGAGGTTGTGAGTGTTTTTGGCACTCTGTCCAAAAACTTTGTGACCCCTGGAATAGAGTTTCCCTAATAGGAAAGGATATACATATATTCCATCTACAAAGAAGTCACATTTTGTGTTTGTGTATAAACTATAGGTGCAGACAGAAATTACATTTGTCATGTGATCAGCCCCTTGAAAGAGCTCTACAGCCATGCCCTAACAGAACAGCACAGCTGCAGAGCAGTCTGATCACACAACAAATTAACCCTCAATATATGAGGTTCCAAATGAAAGCACTCCAAAGTGGAGCACCTTTATTAACTTACGTCTGCTTCAAGAGCTGGGTTGCTGCAGCCCAGCCCTGCCCCCAGTGTTGCCTCAGGATGGGAGGGGGGGGAGAAGAGAGAGGAGGGTGCTTGAGCTGATGTTTGCACAGCCTGCACTGGAATGGGGACAAATAGAATGGAGCCTGATGAGGCTAGGAGAAGCTGTAAGTCATAGTTTATCTCCCTGAATTAGCTCCAAACTGGAGCTTGATCCTCCACCATCCCAACCCAACAATTAACATCTGTTGAATTGGGAAGATTGGTCTAACATGGCACTTTCTGTGAAGTGCCATAAGTTAGACCAGAGAGCTGCACTTCTGTCTGCACCTTGTGTGAGGGGCAAGGATTTCTTAGGGTGGTATCTTTTATTGAACCAACTGCACACCTTGATTACATTAAGTTACAGACAAACAGATTTTTGTTCCCAATGGATTGCAATAATCTCTTGTTCTATCTTTTTTTTCTACTCTTCTTTTCCCACTATTCTTCCCTTTCTCCTAAATGTACACTCATGTGTTGACTTACATGTTTGTAAATACTCATCAGGCAAGATACCCATTTTTTCCATGTATCCTTTAAATCCATTTCATAATCACTTGAACGCCACCTGAACTGAGTGATCTCGCTTCATCCCACTTTTATACAGACAGGTTGTCCAGATATATGGGACTGGGTCGTAGACAGGTTTGCCTAGTGGTGAGGCTACTACAGGAGCCAAGAGAATAGTCTAAAATGAGCCAAGTCAGAGTCTGGGAGCCAATTTACCAGACCAAGGGGGATACCCTATATGCAGTCCAAAACACAGGGTCGCGGTTCAGGAGGCTGAGACCAATGCAAAACACAAGCAGGGTCAGGATCTAGGAATCAGATGCCAAGTTATCAGATCCTAGGGAATATCTACAAGCCAAAATCCACAAAAAGCCAGGCAGTGTCAGGAACCAGGAAAGCTGGCAAGCACAGGAACAGAGAGGTTTACCAAAGCAAACCCTAACCAGAACTGTTGGCTGGCCTCAAATACGTTACCACAGGTAGAGCTAAATGGAGAAGCTGCTGTCCCAGCAGCCAATCAGGAGGCCCAGATAGTGGCCACCTGGAGTCATTAGCCAGGTTAAGCCAGCTAGTCAAACCCCTAGGCAGTTGTGGCCTACTAAGCAAATTAGCCCAGGTCGGGCCACCGGCTAGGACCCTTGACACCAACTTAAATTGACAGAAAGCTATGTTCTCCCCCACTTCTGCAAAAAGTAAGAACTAAAACAAAGGAATATATTTTTTCTTGACAGCTAAATGTGTGGAGAGAACATCCTCACAGGCAGCCTGATTTTCAACATCCATCTTCTGAAAAGGGCAGGATACCAGTTAGGCATAATTGTGCTTATGGTGTGCAAAGATCCATGAAGAAGTCATACATGTGAGTAAAGGGTAAAGCTTTGCTGAATATATTACTAGGAAATTCAGTAAACTTCTGCCCTATTCTCCCAAAACCAGCACAATTGATGACAACTTGTTTGTTGTATCTGATGGTATAATAATCACAGATTTATTTTTCTAATGTATAAAACATGCCTTAGAAACATCTTAGGGTTTATACAAATATAAACACACCATTTTTCCTCTTATCTGTGTAGAAAAAAAAGACATATTTCATAAATATCCCGGAGACAGTCAGACCTCCCTACTCAAGAAAATACTTGAGCAGCATGATGCCCAATGCTCAATATATTTGGCTTCTACCAGTCTAGAAAATGAAATACATTTTAGAGTCAAGAGCCCTTCATGGAAAAAACCTTCAAAACATGCAAATCAAGGGGCACACCGAAGAGAGTTGGACCACACTGAAGTGACAACAAAAGAAGGTGGATCCAGTTGGCTTAATATATTTGGACTTTCAAAAAGCTTTTGACAAAGTCTCACACCAAAGACTTTAAACAAACAAAAAAAAAAATTGGTTGCTACAGGATTGAAGGGAAGGTTTTTTCATGGTCTGAGAGCTGGTTAAAAGGTAGGAAGCAAAGGGTAGGGCTAAGCGGTCACTTCTCGGGATGGAGAGAGGTCAGAAGTGGGGTACTGCGGGGACCTGTGCTAGGCTCAATTTTATTCAACATTTTCATCAATAATCTGGAAATTGGAGTGCACAGTGAAATCTCCAAATTTGCAGATTATGCCAAATTACTCTGGTTAGTCAGGTCTCAAACTGATGGAAAGAAGCTGCAGAAAGATCTCACCAAATTGACTGAGTGGGCAAAAAAATGGCAGATGAATCTCAGTGTTGATAAGAGTGAGGTAATGAACTTAAGGAAAAATGGGGGCACCCACTGAAATCAGTAAGAGTTAGTTTAAAACTAACTAAAGAAAGAGCTTGTTTATGTAACATTTAATTAACTTATGAAATTCATTGCCACAGGATGTGGTGGCAGGTAGCATAGCCAGGTTCAAAAGGGATTAGACAAATTCATAAATGCTAGATCTATCACCAGCTCTTGAGCAGAACAGTTGGATATATCAATTCAGTTCTCTTCAAGCAGTGGTGCTCAACCCTTTTCAACTAGTAGGCCAGATGAATGGGACACAGCTAATCTGTGGGTCATATCAAGCCTCACATGCCAGGATCATGCCCTGGAACCCAACATTACCCCTTCCTGCTCCAGTGCACGAGGACTGGTCCCCAGGCACCCGACCCTTCCTCCTCCCCCCGTGCACCAGGATTGGTCCCCAGCAGCCTGGCACTACCCCATACCATCAGGATTGGTCCCTGGGGGCATAGCATTGCCTCTTCCAGCTACAGTACACTGGCATTGGGTCCTGGCGCTGCCACCTCCCAGCCTCCCATACTGGAGTTGGGCCCTGGAACCCAACATCATCCCCACCTAGTCCTCTGTGCTGGGATCAGGTACCCAATCCAGCATGCAGGGCCAGGGGCTCCCCATGTATCCAGAAATTTGGCAAGGAGAGAGCAGTGCTACCTCTCTCCCACCACTAAATTTCCCAACCCATAAGGAGTCCCGGAGGCTAAGCGACACAGGGATATGGGTTGAGCAACCCTCCTCTAAAGTATCTACTCCTGCCTCTGTTGGAGACAGGCCTACTTGATGGGCCATGAGGTCATGGGCTTAGGCCTAACATGAGAAAACTAATAAGGGAGATCACTGGGTATAGATCAAATGATTTCTTGGGAAAACTAAAAAGAAAACAGGAATGGTAGTAAAGTTATAGGTTAATAACAAGGGAACTGGAAGGGAAAACCAAGCACAGCATACCAGCCAGCATCCAGCACACCCTGAATGAGTCAAGGGAGCCTGTGGATGCCAACCAGTGAAACTGCCTGGAGACATGAGCAGAGGAGTGACAAGAAGACAGCCCTACACTTGCCCAGGGTCCCCCCCAGTCACAGCCTCCTTCCCAGTATAGATGGCCAGCTTAGCCAAAGTCAGGAGGAGGTTCTGGGATGTGGTGGGGCCATGGACAGGAAATGTGTAACAAAAAAGGTGCAGAGAGAAGTGCAGCCAGAACTTCAGCAGGAAGTTATGAAGGAGGCAAAAGAGATGCTGCAGCCTGGAAGATCAGGTAGGCATATGGCAAGGTGTCCCTCAGCTGTCAAAAGGAGCAGCTGTTGGGGGTGTCCATAAAGTGTGCCAATAACATGCCCATGGGGATGGCTCCGTGGAGAAGCCACCAACTGAGATCCCTAGTGGTTCGTGGGATCAAGTTAGAATATAGACATGTTCACCAGAGATCTTTACCACCAACCTACCCTAGGATGTCTCATCGCTTCTTGTCAGGGTGGGATATAAGTACAAGAAGATGGATTATGTGGAGCACAAACATGTAGAGCTGGTGGCAATGGGCTGTTCAGAGGCAAACCAACATGGTATCCCCCAGCCCGCTAAGATGGTGGGGCAGGGAACACCATGGGGCCTGCCAAGCCAAGGGCCCCATGACAAGCTTCAGGGATCTGGAGGATACCGGGGAGTGGGGACTGTCTTCATGCAGGACCTTACTGTTATAAAAGAGAGGGTAGTACCTGGCAAGGCGGCCTCGACCTCTTAGAATAGATGACAGGGCACACACAATGTGGACAGCTGCATGCACCAAGCCAGCTCAGCAGGATCTGCCTACCACTGCTTGGCATAGTTCAGGTGGTCCCCGATATGGGTTAGGCTAGCCAGGACCATTCTCCAATGTGCCTTGAATACCTCTGTCACTGGCATCAGCTTCAGATTTTTCAGCAGGGACTTAGTGAGATCAGCAACCTAAACAACCATGTCTGGGGACCTGGAGGTAGAGACCAGCCTCCAGGCCTTGAGGAGGTCCTCGTAGAAATCCAGCTGCTCCTCCAGGTCCTGCTTGGGTAAACCTTGCAGATCATATGCTGCTGGTCGTATCAGAACCCTCAGAGACAGCGGAGGAAGGTGCAGCTGATCAGGCACCACTGTTGGAGACAGGATTTCTAACACATCAATGAATTTCATGACCCCAGGCACACCAAGGAAATTATAAGCCCCCATTAGTACTGGGGGCCACTAATGACATGTTACAAATTACTTGGGACAAATAATAATGAAAATAGGGACAGGAGTGGAGGTCAAAAGGTCATAACAAGTGCCATGGGGAGACTCCAAGCAGAGTATGCTGGACAGTGCCCAATGGCTCTCAAATGAGTTCAAGGAGCCAGTGGACACTACCCAGTAATACTCTACTTGGAGACGGGAACGAGAAAGGGCAAGAAAAGCAGCCCTGCAGTTCCCAGGGACCCTTCCAGACAGAGCTTCCTTCCTGGTTAGACACACGGCCAGCTTGGCCAGGGCCAGGAGAAGGTTGACCAGGAGATCCAAGGACTTGGTAGGACAGGGACAGGAAGCGCATAAATGAAAAGATGAGAGAAACAGTGCAGCTGGAACCTCAGCAACAGTTTCTGGAGAAGGCAGTGCAGGAGCTGAAACCTGGAGCATTCTAGGTATGCATGCACTGGGGTCTCTCTCTGCTCTCAAAAAGGGGCAGGTGTCAGGTGTCAAAAGGGGCAGATGTCATCTGTTAGCCATGCCAGATACACACCTGTGATGATGGCTCCATTGAGGAGCTACCAGCTGAAGTCCCCGGTGATTCGTAGGACCAAGGTGAAGTACAGACTCATCCACTGGAGACCCATGACCCTACCCTCTCCTAGAGTGTCCCACCACTTGTGGTCTGGATGGGACCCAAGGATGAGATGGTGGATGGTCTGAAGCACAAGCATGTAGACCTGGCAGTAGTAGGTGGTGCAAAAGTCTTCAGGTGAGTGCATGTGAGGGAGTCTTAATGGGTGTGGGGACCCTGCCCCGATGCTGCCTCTCACCCAGGGCTCCTCTGAGGCCTCCACCCAGACGGAGCCTTTGGGTGGGTCAGTGGCATCCAGGCTCCCTGCCTGCAGGGGTTGCCTGGTGGGTATTCAGGGGCCTGGGAGCAGCGGGATGGCCGGGAGTCCCCTCACCTGTCCCACATGTGCCCAGATTGAGGCCCTGGAGGGGCAGGCAAGGGAAATTCAGGCAGAGGTTAGCAGACTGCATGGGATCAGAGCCATTGAGGATGAGACTGATGGGTACTTCCACTCTTTGCAGGATCACTCAAATGACAGGATGGCAACACAAGAAGGATCCGACAGACGGAAGGAAAGACAGTCACCTCTAGTTCTAGATGATGCACAATTAGACCCTGCACTGCTGGAACAACAACTCCTCCAGTGCAGCTGGGGAACTGATTTGGGGCCCTGGCATTGCTGGTAGTGAGTGCAGCAATGGAGGCCGCACCCACCACACCCACAGCTACCACCAAGCAGGCTGCGCAGCAACAGAGCAACCAGAGAAGATGTCAGGTAATCGTAGTAGGCAACTCCCTGCTGAGAGGAACGGAGAGAGACATCTGCCACCCAGATCCCACAGCACTTCTGTCTCCCTGGGGCATGGATCCATGATGTCACAGAGAGGATCCCCAGGCTTGTCCAGCCCACAGATTACTACCCCATGAGAGAACAAATGACATGGCCAGGAGCAATCCAGGACTGCATCACGAGTGACTACAAGGCTCTGGGACCTGGGCTTAAAGAATCAGGGGCTGTTTTTTTTCTGTGCTCCCTGTTGTAAGCCACAGTCCAAGGAGGCAAGAATGCATCAGTTAGGTGAACCAGAGTCTTTGACAGTGGTGCCACTAAGGCAGCTTCGGCTTCTATGACCACGGTGCCCACTTCAAGGACAGGGGACTCCTGGGGAGAGATGGCATCCACCTCATGCAGAAAGTTAAGTCCCTTTTCTTGGCCAGGATGGCCGATCTCTTAATACTTTAAAACTAAGATTGCAGGGGGATTGGGAAACATTAACTGGACCCTACCTGGGGACCAATATACAGGAAAGCTCCATAGACAATGAAACTAAGCAAGCCACTCTTATGAGAGCTAAGAAAATAGCTCCCCTTCAATGCAACAGGCAGCCAGTGACTTCAGTAGAAGGTTTAAGTACCTGTACACCAATGACAGAAGCATGGGGAACAAGCAGGAGGAACTAGCCCTCCTGCTTTCCACTGGGCACTACGATCTAGTAGGGAACCACAG
This sequence comes from Crocodylus siamensis, assembly GCF_052110815.1. NCBI lineage: Eukaryota > Metazoa > Chordata > Crocodylia > Crocodylidae > Crocodylus > Crocodylus siamensis. Next base: position 172,864,587 of record NC_143399.1, read on the forward strand.
AGACCTGGTGGGACTCCTCTCACAACTACAGCATGTCCATAAAGGGTTACGCTCTTCACAGAGGGGATCGGGTAGGGAAGAGAGGTGGAGGTGTTGCCCTCTATGTAAAGGAGCAGTATACCTCCCTACAGCCTGATGTCGGCCCCAAAGAAGAACAGCTTAAAACTCTCTGGGTTTAAAAAGCTCTGGGGAAGGTGCGGTGAGAGAGACCTGACTGTAGGTGTATACTATGGGCCGTCTAACCAAGGAGAGGAACGTGATCTAGTGTTCTCCCATGAACCAATGGAAGCCGCACATGCACAGGACATGGTTGTCATGGGTGACTTCAACTATCCAGACATCTCCTGGGAGGAGATGCTTGGCCAGCTCGGATTGATCACGATCCTTCCTGAACAGCACCGAAGTACTTTGACTCAGGAGGTGCACAGGCCAACTAAAAGCAATGCACTTCTTGACCTGGTCCTGGACAAAGGGTGACCGACTTAAACATAGAGGGGAGCCTAGGTGATGGTGACCATGAACTCATTATGTTCATGGTCTGTTGCAAGGCTGACAAAAGAGATACCAAGCTCAAAGTCTTAGACTTCAAAAATGCAAATTTTAATAAGCTCAGATCACTAGTAGAGAATGCTCTGAGAGACAAAGCATCACAGGTAAAGGGAGCATGAGAAAAATGGTCGTTCCTTAAGGACACAATCCTTAAGGCTCAGAGAAAATCCATTCCCTTATAAAGAAAAAGTAGCAGAAGGGTCAAAAAACCCTCTTGGCTAAGCAGAGAAATTGCAGCCCTCCTACAGAAAAAGAAAGAGGTGTACAAACAATGGGAGCTTGGGACATCCTCCAAGAAAGACTATTTGACAATGGCCCACACTTGTAGAAACCAGATTAGGCAGGATAAGGCAGAAACAGAACTAAAACTAGCTATAAGAATCAAGAACAAGAAGTCCTTCTTTAGCTACATAAGGAGTAAAAGTAAAACTAATGGGAGTGTGGGGCTGCTGCTCAACGCCTCAGGATACCTGGTCACTACCACTCAGGAAAAAATGGAACTCCTAAATGACTACTTTGCCTCGGTCTTTCATGAGGCCAAGGGGAACAACACTCCAGGTAGAGCACAAAATAAGCAGGACAAGATTGCCACCATTCCCACCATTTCCATAGAATTAGTATACAATCAATTAAAGAAATTAGACACACAAAATCAGCAGGACTGGATGAACTTCACCCAAGAGTGCTGCAAGAGTTGGCCAAAGTAATCGCCGAGTCCCTGGCAAAGGCTTTTCAAAAATCATGGGCCTCTGGAGAAATCCCAGAGTGTTGTGCCCATCTTCAAGAAGGGGAAGCATTAGGAGCCAAGAAACTACAGGCCAATTAGCTTAACATCTATTCCAAGGAAAATCCTAGAAACATTCATCAAAGAGGCTATATGTAACAAACTTGCAGAAGGCACGATACTGAATGAATGGCTTCGTCACAGGCAGGTCTTGTCTGCTGACCAACCTAACTTCTTTCTATGATCAGATAACTCATCATCTGGGTGAGAGAAAAGTAGTTGAAATCATATACCTCAACTTCCAGAAAGCCTTTGACCTGGTATCCCATGAGGTACCAGTCAGAAAACTGGAAGATATCGGGCTCAACTAAGGGACCGTCAATTGGGTGTGAAACTGGTTGTGTGGTAGGATGCATAAAATCCAAATTAATGGATTGGTGTTGTCCTGGTGAGATCTGGGCAGTAGCATACCCCAGAGGTTGGTACTTGGCCTAGTGCTGTTCAACATCTTCATCAGTGACCTGGATGAGGGGGTGAAAAGCCCAGTAGCCAAGTTCCCAGACAATACCAAGATATGGGGTTCACAGACTCCCCCACAGATAGGCTGCAAATACAAGCAGACCTACACAAGCTGGAATGTTGGGAAAAACAGAACCAGATGAGGTTCAACATAGAGAAATGACAAGTGCTACATCTGGAAAGGAAGAACGCCCAACACACCTACAGGCTGGGCATCACTAACCTGACCAGCACTACAAATCAAAGGGATCGGGGGATAACAGTAGACCCCAGCATGAATATGAGCCAGCTTGCAACCCAGTAACTGATAGGGCCAATAAAACTCTGTCATGCATTAATTGATGCATCTCCAGTAAAAATCAAAAAAGCAATTCTCCTGCTTTACTCAACATCGGTGCGGCCACAGCTGGAGTACTGCATTCAGTTCTGGGTGCTGCACTTCAACAAGGATGCGCTAAAGCCCGAGAGGGTCCACCTGTATGATCAGGGACTTGCATGGCAAGTCATACAAGGAGAGGCTGAGAGATCTCAGGCTCTACAGCCTAATGAAAAGAAAGATGAGAAGGGAACTGATTACAGCTTACCACTATATCAGAGGCATACGTTAGGGGCTCAGTGAACAACTGTTCACCAGGGCGCTCTGGGAGAAAACTAGAAACAACAGCCACAAACTCCTGGAAGATAGTTTCAGGCTGAACATAAGGAAAAACTTCTTCACAATTCGGGTGTCCAGACTATGGAACAAGTGCCCTCTCCCCCCCCCCCCCCCAAGGTGGTGCAACCACCTACCCTAGAGGTCTTCAAGAGAAAACTGAATGGTCACCTAGCTCGGGTCACCCAGATGTCTTCCCTGTACATGCAGCGGGCTGGACCCAATGATCCTTCAAGGTCCCTTCCAGCCCTATGATTCTATGGAAGTAGGCCAGCTTGGTGTCCCATAGCCTGCTAAGATGGTGAGGCAGGGAGTGCCGTGGGGCCTGCCACAGGGTGGGGGGGAGACAGACATATTGGAACCCTCAAAGGCAGTGGAGGAAGGTGCAGCTGATCAGGCACCATTGTTAGAGACAGGCTACTGGGCTGAATGGACCATTGATATGACCCATTATAGCACTTCTCATGTTCTTATTGACATGTTATGTCCAACATCTCAGCTATCTTCAACTAGAGTTTGGGACGGGAAGGGAAGAGAAGGTCTATCAGGCCAACAGAAACTAAGCTATATAGGACATCATAGATCAAAGGCCACATATGGAACTGCCCTGGGAAGCCAATACTCTTGGAGAACTGACAAGACATAGCTCATTATATTAATACATTAATGCACTTGCTGCATCGCTTGAGTCATTTTCAAGGAAAGTGAAAAGGAGAGCACATCACAAAAATCCAACCTAGAAGCCACAAAGACACAGTTTATTCTACTAAGGATTAATTTGAAGGAAAAGTCACATCCACTTTGGCCCACAGATCACAATTTGATTTTTAAAGAAGGGAGAAAAACCTTTTCTCTTTAAAGAAGGAAAAACCCAGGAAACCATGGATTTCCCTTTGTAGGCCGGCAGAGTTCCAGCCTACAAGGGGCTGCTGGGGGTAACAGGAGGAGGGCAATCAAAGGCATACACGAATGTGGCTGGCAAGGCAATGTGGTGCAAAGAAGGTCCCATACCTTCCTGCAGGCAAGTCTATGGGGGGGGGCCATTGGTGACAAGTTGTGTCCCCCAAGACTTCTGCGCCCACAGCAGTGCACTGAGCTGCAGCCTGTCCAGATCAGCACCAGCACCAGGCAGAACCCACCTCCATGGCCCAGTGGGCAACACCAGGCACAGCAAGCCAGAAAGGCTCAGTGCTGCTGTCACCAGCACCACAACCAGGAGCACCACATCACCATGACCACCAAGGTAAGGGGCCACAGTAATGGCACAGAATTGTGACTCCTCCCTCCCCACCTCAAGGCAGTGTGCAAGGGACACATCACCTTGGCAGTCATAGCAGTGTGGTACTCCCAGCCATGGCAGCACCAAGCCTCCCCTCCCTGATCTGCCACCCTGCACTGGGTCCTGCCTGCTGGGCTGCAGAAGCAGCTCCTGTCTGGAGCTGGTCTAGACAGGATGCAAAATGTGTATTCCACTGTGGGCACAGAAATCTGGGGGGGCACAACTTCCCTCTCCCCTCCCCACATCCATTGTTCAAGCCATTGAGGAAGCTATGTACTGAGACATTTTCAGTGGCAGTCCTTTTATTCATGTTGTGTTTTTTAATTTATGCAATAGAAATACACAGTACTATATGGGCATTTAAAGGTAATAATTTGAAAGAAAATTTAATATGATAAAATAACGTAATATATACATACACACATATACATAAACAAACCCTTTATTATTTATATGTGATACAGGGGTAGCAGTTGACAGTCTTCCTGGACTTTCGGAAAGCCTTCGACACTGTCTCTCACCCTGCTCTCATTAAGAAACTGGAGGGCTGTGGTGTCGACACCTGCGCAGTCAAATGGGTCACCAACTGGCTGGAGGGCTGCACCCAGAGAGCGGTGGTGGATGGGTCCTTCTCAACCTGGAGGGATGTGGGCAGTGAGGTTCCCCAGGGCTCGGTCCTCAGGCCCGCACTGTTCAACATCTTCATCAGCAACTTGGATGAGGGGGTAAAAAGCCCTCGGTTCAAATATGCTTATGGCACGAAGATGTGGGGAGATGTGGGTATGCTAGAAGGAAGGAATAGGCTGCAATTGGACCTAGACAGGTTACAGGGGTGGGCGGAGGAGAATAGGATGGGATTCAACACTGACAAGTTCAAGGTGCTGCATCTGGGGAGGAAGAACCAGCACCATACCTACAGGCTGGGGAACTCCCTTCTCATCAGTGCAGAGGCAGAAAAGGATCTTGGAGTCATCATTGATGCCAAGACGAACATGGGCCGACAGTGCGGGAATGCAGACAGGAAGGCCAACCGCACCTTGGCATGCATCCACAGATGCATCTCAAGCAGATCCAAGGAGGTGATCCTCCCCCTCTATGTGGCACTGGTCAGGCTGCAGCTGGCGTACTGTGGTGTCCAGTTCTGGGCGCTGCACTTCAAGAGGGATGTGGACAACATGGAGAGGGGTCCAGAGGAGGGCCACTTGCATGATCGGGGCAGCAGGGAAGGCCCTACAAGGAAAGGCTACAGGACCTGAACCTGTTCAGGCTCCACAAGAGAAGGCTGAGGGGGGATCTACTTGCCTGTTACAAACTAGTCAGGGGGGACCAGCAGGCATTGGGGGAGTCCCTGTTCCCCCCAGCACTACCAGGAATGACCAGGAATAACGGTCACAAGCTGGCAGAGGGTAGATTTAGGCTAGATATCAAGAGCCGCTACTTCACTGTCAGGGCAGCTAGGTTCTTGAACTAACTTCCAAGCAAAGTAGTGCTGGCTCCTACCCTGGGGGTCTTTAAGAGGAGGCTTGACAATCATCTTGCTGGGGTCGTTTGACCCCAGTACTCTTTCCTGCCACGGCAGGGGGTCCGACTCAATGATCTGCTCAGGTCCCTTCCGACCCTAGAAACTATGAAATAAGTATAATATAATATTTTAGCAAGCAGTAAAAACTGATACCTTGTACAGCATATACCAAAGAATAATAATCCCAGGATATCGAAGGCACCACGGTGATATAAAGATCTTCAGCAGAAAATACTAATATAATATACGACCAGCAAATTCACATATTCAATACTTATTTTAATCCCATTTTCATGTTATAGGGTATGAATACAATTTCTGCATGAAAAGGCACTAGTTTGTGATTTTTCTATCGATTATTAATAACCACACATAAATTTATAACTCACTACAAGAAATAAAACTCCCCAAGATGTTTATTTTGTGAGTAAATCAGTCACCAGCATTGCTTAGCCTTCTCTTAAATTGGCTCTCAGCCACATAAAATAGCCAAAGATATATTTATCACTTCAGGAGAGGTTTGAAACCTTTATTAAAGCACTCTGTATACAGAATAGACCTTACTTGTGCTCACTAAAATTTACCTTACCTCATAAAGTTTTGTTTTCCTTTCTTTACACATGAATTAAGTGTAGAATTAATGCTATGAGAGACAGATGTCCCTTTCAGTCAGAATAGATAAAATTCAATCATTTTTTTAATCAGATTTTTTTATTTAAATCAGATTTTTATTTTTTGTAAAGATGCTTTAAAAAAAAAAAAACTAAGATATGTTAAATTTCAAAGATCCCATCATGAAATAGTATATAGTTAGAGGTTATAAACTCTATTTGAGACACTATACTCATGTAACCTTTTTAGAAAAGTTTTATAAATAAGTCACAACAGGCCATTGTCTACACCAGGGGCCCACTCTTATGGGGCTCCCAGAGGCTCATCCATAGATTAGTAAAGATTAAAGAAAACCACTCTAACCAATGGGACTCAGTGCTCAGTCTGGAAGATCCCATTAAGCATCTCTGTGATGCTTAGTTTCAGTTCTCAAACTGTGGATTTGTGTCTCCAGAAATAACACCCTTGTTAACAGCAGTATATGGAGATAAGACATAACCAGGGATCATGGTTTTCCCTTATAATCAAAAATTCTCTGATTAAAAAAACTACACAGCTTCTCTGATAAACCCCCCAAATCCATGATTAAGATGAAAGGCCTATATATGTATGTATCAGTTGAATACAATGTTTTCTTGACATATTTACAATTTTAAAGCAATCTAGAAGCTTACCAGTGCCTCAAATCACTACAATAAAATAAATTCTAAAGACCTATAAATTTTGGCATTTGATTTTGGGTTTTTTAGCATGGAAAATCAGAACTCCCCCTGCCCCCTTAGGGGCACCAGGTTCGTCCCTCACCAGGACACAGGTCCAGGCCACTCATTCCCAAGACACAGCCCCCCACCCCTGCTGGTGCCCCCCCCGCCGCCCCTCCAGCCCTGCCAGAGGTGGCCTCCAGCTGCAGGGCTACAGAGCCAGAGACCTGGGTTCGGAACCCCCTGCCCCTCACAGAAGGCAGCAGCAGTAATAGAGCACAGCATGGAGTCCAGTACCCAACCCCTGCTGCCTGCCTGCTGCAGGCTTGGGATGGGGCTGGCTCCCCTCTGTTGCATGCACTTCTGAGGAGGGCAGGGGAATCCCCCTGCCCTCCCAGATCAGTGCACAAGGTAGGGGTGAGTGCAGGCTGCTTGCTTCGGCTCCCCACCCTGCTGCCCTCCCCTAGGGGTGCTGCAGGGAACAGCAGGGCCATGTGGGGAAGCTTACTGCTGCTGCAAGCTAGATGCTGCCCTGGCAAGGCATCCCCTGTCCGCACAGCAGCAGTGGAAGGTGATGGTGTGGGATTCACGGGCTGGGGACACCTCACCAGCACAGCACAGCGCTTGCAGCAGTAACAGGCTTCCCCACATGGCTCTGCTGTTCCTTGCAGTGCAGGGTCACACCCACTGGGCTGCAATGGTCCCAGGGGAGAGCAGCAGGGGAGGGGAGAAGGAAGCCCAAGCCCGCAGCAGCCAGCTTGCACCCACCCTCTTCCCATGCACAGAGCCGGGGGGCACACATCCCCGCTAACCCTCTGGGAGTATGTGCAATGCTGGGGAGCCAGCCCCACCCTGGCTACCCAAACAAGCTGCCCGAGACCCCATCCTGCTCCCTGCCAGGGCCCTGCAGCCACACATTCTGCCCCCGGCCCCAAGCTCCACATACCACCCAGCTAGCCCCAGCCCAACTCCCAACTCCCTCCCTATAGGGGGCCTCAGTCCCTCCCCCTCACCGAACTTACCTGCAGGAGTTGCTGTTCAGGCTGCCTGGAGACTAATCTAATTCACAGTAACACATCACTGTCTACACATGTGCAGGACTTCCGCACATTAGTCTAAAGTGCCATTTGCTAGTACCAACACATACAGGTACTAGATAAATGTTGTATTAGCTAATGCACTGTAGAGCACATGTAGATGCTGACCAGGAGCAGCAGAGGGCCTGCTGCTGCCTGGCTAAGCCCCAATGCGGGGGAAGCTGTGCCCACTGCAAGGACAGCCATCTCCCTGCCAGGCAGGGATTAGGATGGGTCCCGATCCCCATGTGTCTGGGAAAGCTGTGTCAGCTGCAGGACCAGCTGTCTCCCCACCATGTGGGGCACCACCCGTCCCCATCCCAATCTCCACATAGCAGGAAGACAGCTCCCTCTAAAGCTGGCACAACTCTCCCCACTTGGCAGGAATTGGAACTGGACCCTGTGCCTTCTACCAGCCCCCAGGGAGCCTAGAGCTCCCCTGGCTGCTGCAAAGGGACAGAGTTAGGCAGGAGCAGCCCTCTACTGGGCTGTTTCTGTCAGGTGCAATTTGCTACCAACAAGGGAGCATGTGTAAGTGCATGTGTAGATGCACCCACTATTTGGTCCAAAGCTGTGCTGCCAAGCTCCTATGGCGAGACAGGGGCAGTGAAAAGTTTCCCCAGCTGTAACAAAGGCTTCCAGAGGTGGGGATTCTGGCACCTCCTCACTTATCATCCTGACTGGGTGTCCTGCTCTTCCTGCCCAAGTTAGACTACTGCTCAGACATAATGGGGGGCAAAGAGACCAAGTGGCCTGTTGAAACTATTAGAGGGAGGGAAGGTGAAAATCTCATAGTTTGGCATACACTCTGGGTTTCACAATAATAAAAGTGTACCTGAAAGAGGTCTAGAAGTTATGAAATCCTAAATGGGTCATTGAAATCCATGACAGCAAGACCCTACATTTTTTTTTACAAAGATTTTTTGTCTTTAATAATGTCATTCTGCTCTGCTAGACAATGGACAGAGGCAAAGGGAACCCTGGGGAGAAGCACTAGAGCTATTTCTCCCCCTCCTGAAACTTTTCTCCCATAAAACATCAGAAGTTACAGATTTTTACAGCTCATACATTTTAATTCTTAACCAGCTTTTAAAGTCCTGAGAAAATGACGGTAACTTTAGACTTCATTACTCAATTTTAAACCTCATGCAAAATAATTATTAAAAAACAACGTCCAAATTTTTTACTGAAAATGCCATTGAAAAATCTGTGACTAGCACTGTGTTAAGGTACTGAAGCTGTATAGCCTTAACATACATATTCACTGGGAGATAATTATATGAGTTCAATTTTTTAGCAGCCAGTCAGATCAGTGTTTTCATCCAGATCACATGCATCATTTAGGTGATTTATTTCATTTTTAAACCAAAAACCTCTTTTGTGAAAATATTCAGCTATCACACAGAATCTGGAAATAATTTGTTTCTTACATTTTATAATCTAGTTTCACTAGCCTTCCTTACATAATACAATCTAAGTGCAAAATTCATAATGCAGATTTACAGCCGATTATAACTGAGAATTTTCTGAAAAACATCAAATACATCTCTCCGGCTCAGTCTGAACAGAATATAGATAAAGTATGTCTGTTGACATAAATGCACTAAATCTGTATTGTGGAAAAAACATCAATTGAAAAATGAGTTGTTTCAGAACTATACGCAACCTTCTTGGCAATAATTCTATTTCCTTACTTAAGCCAGCTTGCCAATTATCATTATGTATAACTATGTCCCATAAGTATGGGACAAAATGTTGATGATGGTGTTTAGATTTCATACAGACAGAATGCACATACATTTAATCGAGTATAAGAGAACATCAAAAGGTTGTCATTTAATTGCTAATGTAGTTACAACTATCTTGCTACTGGATGCCAAGCAAGAAATATTGATCAGTGAACCCCATTTCAGGCATGTGCACATACATTGTGAAAAAATGTAGTTACTCATGTGCAATGGCTGAGTTCTCAAGAAAAGCAGTCATCCATACCAACATAAAAAGCATAAATAAATGAAGGATTGAAACCTGAATACCTAGATTGGATATTGCCATAACTGCTGCTGATATAATCTATGCAGAGTGCAATCATGAATCAAGTAATTTTAATAATGTGCACTCATATGTTTTATAAAGGTTTTAAAGGTTAACAGGAGAGGTTGCTGCATACTGCAAACTAGTGTTCGTAGTCAATTTGAATTCCAAAACGTAAAGGCTCTACTTTGTTGCTCTTCAGGAATGTTTGCATGCATGATCTTCTGAATATACATGTTTAGGAAATAACTGTTTATGGGAACTGTCTGTGGGAATTATTTATAAGCCAGAGTGAGCAAATCAGACTAAGGGATGCTAAAGTTGAGGCTGAAAGCTCTGGTTTTCTCCAGACTCACTTATGTACATCCAAGGTTTTCTGCCATTGACTTCACACTTTGGAGGGCAGAAATTGAAATTTAATGTATGTTATTATTGCTGCATCATTTTTAGCCGATTTAGGAAGGCATTACTATTTACAGTGGTGTCTGCTTTCTTGGGCTGCAAATGACCTTTTGGTTTGGGTCGTGCTTCTCACAAGGAAGGAACTGTGGACCTCCATGAGAGATATTGTCCAGCTAGGGGGTCTGGCTTATGAAGGGGAATGGTAAAATGAAGAACTCAAATAAAAAAAACTCTTCTGTGGTACTGAAGTGGTACTTTGAAACAGAAATATTTCACCTTGAAAACAAAAGAATTTTCATTTTCAATTTTGTTTTCAAGTCAGTTTTCTCCAGACAAAAGAAGCCCATAATCCAGCCAGTTCTTATAAGAAACTCAAAGATTTCCTACCAACAATGAAAAAAGTGACATTTTAAATTCTCAGTTACTTAAATTCTCTGAAAGAATCAGGTACAATGTAGTAGAAGGACTTCACAAAACTGCTTAAAAAAAGATGATGTGCCGAAACAAACTGTTCTATATTGGGTAGGGTGACCATATTATTTTTGAAGGAAATCCAGGGTGGGGGACACCGCATACACATGCCCCCAATCCTGTGGCTCTCAGAAGCCCTGATGTAAGAGTCGGTTTGGGGGCAGGACAGCATGGAGGTCCAAGGCCAGGCTCCATCCCCTACACACAGAGGCTGGACCCAGCTGGGAGCAGACCCTGTGCAGCAACCCCCAGGCTCCAACAGCCCACACTGCCTGGCCACACAGCACCTCCCCGCACCACCAGCAGCTGCAGCCTGAGCATGAGGCTGCCGGTGGCAAGAGGCCATCCCATCTTGCCCCGCACAGGTGCCCGAGTCCCAGTCCTGACCCCAGCCCCTGCCCCCGTCTCGCCCTCCCCACCTGCCATTCCCTTCCTCCCCCCGCATCCCCTCCTGGGAAGGAGGAACAGTGCTCAGCCCAGCCTGACCTCCAGCTTCCAGCCGCTACTCAGGAGGAGCTGGGCCAGGCATGTGCAGGCAGGGCAGTGCCACAAATCCAAGACTTTTGCTTTGATTTTAGCCAACTGGCCAGGCAGCCTATGATATCAGGACTCACTTGACCAGACTGGGACATATGGTCACCCTAATACTAGGAGAGTGTAAATATGCATGACTTGAAAGTGGAGATGGAAATGGATGGAAGGGCAGCAACCTCTGTGAATTATGAAGAAACGTATAAATGTTGCCCGATACAAAATAAAGAGAAACTGATCTATTTTTGAAACAAAGTATAGCCAAAGGACAATAAAAGGAGTAGGATGCTAGAAAGCCACTGTAAAACATAAATGCACCTGCTTATCATTACCATTAGTTGTGAGTGAAGGAAATGGCTCTTGGCGGATAACAAAGTTGACTAACGAAGATTATATTTGGTTCTAACACCATGTTGAATCCAGTAAAGGAATTAAAAGCAAAATATGAAGCTGTATGTAATAAACACAGAGGGTTAATAAAAGGCAAAACAACAAAGCTGCATGTAGCTAGAAGTGCATTATAAAATTTCTAAAGGCTCATTCTCTCTCTTACACTGTAGAAATTTATGGAAAGGCAATAAAAATTACTGCAAATGTAGAAAATAATTTTACCTGTGAAGTTTAGTAAGTGGCTGCATAAACGTTTATGCTTTCAAAAAGGGTGAAAGCATAGAATCTGTAGAAAATACACACAGCGTAAGTCAGCAGGACGAGCTGGAAAATCTCTGGCATGTGAAGTACCTGCAAGTAATAAGTGTAGAAGTACCTGGATGTGGGGGAGTGGCTTTCCTTAATTATTGCCCATATGCCTACAAAAGTGTACAGGTTTGCCAGAGTGCTGGAGGCTTTCTTTCAAATGTTTCTTTTTTTTCCCCCTGGTAGGTTGCCACAGTTTGGGTTCTGATCTCAAAGCAGCTCTCAGAGACTTCTTTTTTTTGTATAAAAGGATTGTAACTACTATTTCCCATTTTTCTTTTCTATTATCTCTCTCCACACCAATCCCTACCCCCCCCTTCTTTTTTGGAGGGGTATGCTTTTTTTTTTCCTTTTTTTTTTCCACAAAAGCTGAAGAGGAAACTCCCCACATTAACTTATCGCAGCTGTTGGTTTGCTGTTTATTCCCTTTCATTTTATTTTTATCAAAGTTTTTTTTCCTTCTTTGTGTCTGCAGTAAGTTTTCAAATGGTTTCCATGACAGAGGTGGCACCAGCCCCCTTGATTCTTTTTTCATTTGATGAGCTTTAGTTAAAGTGCCCCTACCACCATTTTGAAGTACGGAGATGCTGAATACACAAGACGCCGAAGCTGCTGGATCATGCTAATTAGTAGACTCAACTAATTACCATGTGTCAGAGGAGACATCCAGCATGTATGTAGGTGCCCATACTGGCTCTGGCCTGCCAACTACCTACTCATATATGCTTTTTCTCAGGGGACTGTCTGCCTTTAAGCAACCACTGTCTATTTTTCATTTCATACCTGTACCTTGTAGCACTTCTTGACCAGTAACTTGCTTTATCAATGAACCCCACAGCTGGCACTATGCTTGCTATAAATCTGTCCTTTCTGGGGGGTCATGAAAAAAACCTTTCCAGGGCTCAGTGTGATAAGCAGATCTGCATTTGGGTTCAGAACAGTTGAAGAGTTTCTTGGCCTTACTGCTTTAGACCTACTATGACCAATTGCATCTTTCTGGCGCGCACTTTTTTCTCACAAATACAATTTTTCTCTCCTTCCTGAGAAATTTTTGAAATTCCTGCTGTTGTTATCCTCTTATTAAAGGATGAAGTGCAGTGGAGGCTGCCCCACAGTCCTTCTGACATGTTAATTAGCATGGGGGTAGAGGGGGGGCACTCTGAGGTGCTCTGGGTTAGAGTAAAAGGCAGTCCAGGGGAGAGAGACTTAACGGTGGGAGTCTACTATAGACCTCCCAACCAGGGAGAAGAGCTCGACCTGGAATTCTTAGGTCAGCTTACAGAGGCAGTGAGGGCTAAGGATGTGGTCATCATGGGGGACCTAAACTTCCCAGACATCTGCTGGGAGGAGCAGTCAGCCAAGTCTGATCGCTCACGTCGGTTCTTAGCCAGACTGCAGGACCTCCATCTAACCCAGGAGGTGCACAGCCCCACCAGGGGAGACGCCTTGTTGGACCTAGTGCTGGCCACGGGTGATGACCTGGTGAGGGGGCTGCGGGTGATGGGCCACCTGGGAGACAGTGATCATCGCTTGCTGGAATTCACCATCCAGCGTAAGGTGGCAAAGGGCTGCAGCAAGGCAACAGCCCTAGACTTTAGGAGGGCTGACTTCAACAAGCTAAGGAGGATAGTTGGGGAAGCGCTGAGGACCCAGAGGGGAAGGGAATCAGATGTCGAAGGTGAGTGGTTGCTCCTTAAGGAGACGATCCTCCATGCCCAAAGGGAGGTAATCCCAACAAGGGTCAAAGGGAGCAGGAGGGCACATAAACCCCCATGGCTCACTAAGAGCATCCGGGAATGTCTCCTTGCTAAAAGGGAGGCATATACCCAATGGAGAGATGGGGTCATCGCCAAGAAGGACTATGTTATAGTCGCCCGAGGATGTAGGGGGGCAGTCAGGAGGGCCAAGGCAGAGTTGGAGATAGGACTAGCTTCCCGGATTAAGGACAATAAGAAGTCCTTCTTCAAATACATAGGGGGTAAAAAGAGGGTCCCGGGTAATGTGGGGCCCCTGCAGGACACGATGGGCAACTTAGTCATCACGCCAGATGACAAAGCTAACATATTTAACGATTTCTTTGCCTCTGTCTTCCTAAGTAGGGACCAGTTCAGCCACCTCCCTGCTGGGCCCCCCTCGGGCCCCGAGAGAGACACGCCTGGGCCAAGGGTTAGCGAGGAGTTAGTTAGGGTACTTCTGGAGAAGCTGGACGTGTTCAAGTCCGCTGGTCCGGACGATCTTCACCCTAGGGTTCTACAGGAACTGGCTGAGGTCATTGCGGGACCCCTGGCACGGCTCTATGAGCACTCGTGGTGCTCTGGCGAGGTGCCGGAGGACTGGAAGAGGGCCAATGTGGTCCCTATCTTCAAAAAGGGAAAAAAAGAGGACCCGGGAAATTACAGGCCAGTTAGTCTGACCTCAATCCCGGGTAAGCTCTTTGAAAAAATTATCCTGGCACACATCCAGGAGGGCCTTGCGGGGGAATGCATGCTCAGGGGCAACCAACATGGGTTTATCAGTGGCAGGTCTTGTCAGACCAACCTGGTGGCCTTTTACGATCAGGTCACCAAATCATTAGACGCAGGGGTTGCTGTGGATGTAGTCTTTTTGGACTTCCGGAAGGCTTTCGACACTGTCTCTCACCCTGTCCTCATCAAAAAGCTGAGAGACTGTGGTGTCGATGCCCACACGGTCAAATGGGTCGCCAACTGGTTGGAGGGCCGCACCCAGAGGGTGGTAGTGGATGGGTTCTTCTCGACCTGGAAGGATGTGGGCAGTGGGGTTCCGCAGGGCTCGGTCCTCGGGCCTGCACTGTTCAACATCTTCATCAGTGACTTGGATGAGGGGGTAGAAAGCACCCTGTTCAAGTTTGCTGATGACACTAAGATGTGGGGGGATGTGGGTGCACTAGAAGGGTGCAATAGGCTACAAGCTGACCTTGACAGGTTGCAACGGTGGGCGGATGAGAATAGGATGGGGTTTAACACTGATAAGTGCAAGGTGTTGCACATGGGGAGGAAGAACCGGCACCACACTTACAGGTTGGGGAACTCTCCTCTTGCCAGCACGGAGACGGAAAAGGATCTTGGAGTCGTCATTGACTCCACGATGAACATGGGCCGGCAGTGTGGGGAGGCAGTCAAGAAGGCCAATCGTACCCTATCATGCATCCACAGATGCATCTCGAGCAGGTCCAGGGAGGTGATCCTCCCCCTCTATGCGGCACTGGTCAGGCCGCAGCTGGAGTACTGCGTCCAGTTCTGGGCGCCACACTTCAAGAGGGACGTGGACAATATGGAAAGAGTTCAGAGGAGGGCCACTCGTATGATCAGGGGTCAGCAGGGCAGGCCTTATGAGGATAGGCTACGGGACCTGAACCTGTTTAGCCTCCACAAGAGAAGGCTAAGGGGGGACCTTGTGGCCTGCTACAAACTGGTCAGGGGGGATCAGCAGGTATTGGGGGAGTCCCTGTTCCCCCGTGCTCTGCCAGGAGTGACCAGGAATAACGGTCACAAACTGGCGGAGGGTAAGTTTAGATTAGATATTAGGAGGCGCTACTTCACAGTCAGGGTGGCTAGGGCCTGGAACCAGCTTCCAGGGGAAGTGGTGCAGGCTCCGAGCCTGGGGATTTTTAAAAGGAAGTTAGATGAGCACCTTGCCGGGGTCATCTGACCCCGGTGCTCTTTCCTGCTAAGGCAGGGGGTCGGACTAGATGATCTACCTAGGTCCCTTCCGACTCTAGCTACTATGAAACTATGAAACTATGAAACTATGTTAGTGACTCTGCAATGGGCCTTTGGCTGCATAGCACTGGGTCAAACATTTCTAAATACTGTTGTATTATTTTTATTACTACTGAAAAACCAATATTCATGCAAACTGCAACCTCTACATGCAGACTACAGATGCGCTTTCGAAAAAATTTTCTCCATATAGCTGAGAACTGCTTTTTCCCTTCGGTGAAATGAAGCCAATCTTAAAGTGTAACAGAGCAGCTGTTTAACAGCCTTATTACAAAATTGCTCAGGGAAGGAGGTGAAAAGAGTACAGTTTTCATATGTAACTGCAGGGAAATTTATAAAAGAAAAAGAATTAGTCAAGTTAGAGTTTGGCTAGGGCATTCAATTTAACTCTTCTATTTTTGCTAAAGCATGGAGGGATTGTTAATAACCATAAGTAAAAGAGACTTTGTTTTCCTCTCTCACCTGAAAAGCTGCAAGCAGCACAGTGCACCCTAGCAACATTGGCTCAGAAGCAATTCAGGAAGAAGAGAGCCATCTGCTGAACCCCCAGCACTACTTTCTGTAATCACCTCAATATTCCTTGGCAGTTTCATATCCAAGTACTTTTCAGGTCCAACTTTTCTGGGCTTGTAAAGTCTGACAGGTTACATTCATGAGAAGGTTTGGCCATAGGTCAATATTACAGCATATCAGGCACAGATATAAAACTATATATAGCACATGGATCAATGTCATCCAAGACCATAAAAAACTTCCCGAACGCAACACAACTCCTTCAGAAGAGCTAGATTTTGTATTTGGATCTTAATTCCATTTAGCTAAGAGACAGATAGAAACTACTCTTTCAGAAAACTTCCAACTTCTTCAGCATGAAAGGATCAAAAACAGGTTATTCCAAATAAAATCAGGAGAACTATAAGTGTTTTTAAGACAGATTCACTTCTTTTGATCACGGCACTTCCCTCCTTTGCCCAGACTACGTATTCTTTTCATAACAGTGGCATCATACTTTGGAGAGTATCCAGTGGGATCATGCAGTTGGACCCTCCTTTGATTCACAGTCCATCCAAAATTTAAAACCAACTTCCTGGAAGTGACAGCAGCATTTCTATTCAGTGGTGATGGAGTCAATTGACTTTATGGTTCATTATAATCTACCTGATATCTTCTAAACTCTTCATTCCACAGGTGTTAACAAACTTCTCTCCTTTAACATGTTTTGATGGTCAGCTGAACAAGCTAACCTTGCTTTTGCAAGTCTGCTGTCTGTCAGCAACTCCTGGTAACATAGTTCCTATTTCACAGTCCTGAATAATGTGTTTAACTCCAACTAAAACACATTAATTCAGGCATGGCAATAGCTTTCAGTGAAGCACTGGATGCACTGTCAAGATGCTCAAGAAGGCTAGATGTCTATGAATCTGAGAGAGATGTACATTTAATTCTTATAACTACAGGACCATTGAAACAACGGGGTTTTTTTTTGAGTTTTGCCTAGTTTCTTCCATTTTATGGATAATATATAATGTAGCAAATTAATATAAATTCACTGGAATGTACATTAGTTTTTGCTCATATCTAAAATCAAATAACATAGCCCTGGGCCACTAACTAATTAGTAAAGCCTCTAGTTCCTTTTTATCTTGATAAGAATCTGCATTGTGTTACATACAATGATGAACCACACCATCTGCACCCTGGTTTTCAAAATCCTAGATAAGCCCATGAACATATTCAAACCTAACTTTTCCTTATCTTGAAAATCTACTCTGTCCATAAACTGTCTGTCACCACCCCTAGAACATGCTCCACATGGGACACCACTGGTGTGCTTCCAAGTCAATTCTACCCTCAGAGATACCTTTATATCCTCTTACACACACACACACACACACACACACACACACACACACACACACACACGCACGCGCGCGCGTACTTGGAAGGCCTGACATGCCTCCATCACCAAGTGCGAAGGTAGAAAACCTTGATAGCTGACCTTTTCCTAGCACTTATGCAATAATATATCACCTTCCATAGGCGACTGGTAGGGGGTACACATGCCCCCACTGATGGGGCCAGTGCCCCCACAACAGTGGACACTGATGCTGTCGGTAGGGCTGGAGCTCCCCTCCCCCTCGACAGGGCTGCCACTGGTGGCGGCTTCTGCGAGTGCCCCCCAGATTCAGGAGGCACCAGTCACTCATGTCTCCTCCCTCCCCACTGACTTTGTGCACACCACATATGGTTTCCCACATGTTGTTCTCCTCACTTGTCCCACTGCCAAAGATACCTATACCCACATGGAAGAAGGACTGGACTTTCTCCTCTCTAAATGACAGCAAACTATACTAAATAAATACCATGAAAGCATCCCATGTGAGAAATCCTTGTTCATATAGCCATGAAATTTGATAAAGGTATTTAAAATATTCACTACTGTTCTTGTTTCTGAAAGCATAGCCTTAAGCCTACTGACATTTCATGGTCTGTTAATACAGAGCACTTTAGATATAGAAAGGTGCACATTATAGATTAAAGACCATGTAGGCTCATGCATGAGATACCCTGAACTGTATAAACATTGGATTGTTTTAATGGTACAAATTATAAGACCAAATATTCAACACTGTTTTCAAGTTCAACATAGAAAAAGACCACAATGAATAAACTGACATCTTTCAAATCGTATTTGGAGTTATTGAATAAAATCACAAGTACAGTATAACACAGACTACACAAAAATGTCACTTGTTCAAAACTTTCACAGGATTTATTTCTGAAAGGTAAATAAAACAATTAGATACTGTTTCCCAGCACTTAAAGAGGTCGATTCATGCCTTATACTCTGGCATGTAAGAGTTTTGTTTCTCTTAACAATATAATATATCCAGATGCCCTCTTCTATTCAATATTCTAAGTTTTATATAATTTGATGATCATTAAGGATGAGGTCTAGAGTGTTACAGTGGCATACACCTAAATTCTGCAGTCTTACTGCTTCCTATATGTAATGCTGATTGGATAGCTAGTTCAACAACTAATGATTTCACCTAACCAAGGTATTTGTATGTATCACCCTTGCAAGCTAGAACATAGATAACAAGAAGGGTTCAATCCTACGGATACTTCACTTACATGAGTAAACTCATTAAAGTAAATCAGAGTTTGTTGTGAGTCAAGTGAACTGGATCTGGTCTTGAATGTTCACAGATACATTTAGAGAGAGGCACTGCGATTCCAAAGAGAGAGTCAGATTCAATTTTTCACCTAACAGGAATTTACACAGAAAATGAGTAAACAAGAATTATTTCTGTATTAAGATTCAGAAATCAAATACTCTGAAGTCCAGAAATTCAAGACAGAAGTTGACTCCCAAGTTAACTCAATAGCGCATAAAATGTGCACCATGCAGTGTGCACTGGTAATATGAACAACAACACATTAGTATTTACAAATACCATAAAGAACAGTGCACCATTGAAAATGATACATATGCAATAAGACTCAGTAATAATCCCACAATAACCTTAATTCTCAAAATTCCTGGTAACAAGATACTTAATTTCTCCACCACAACCTTCCTTTAAAATATGTCATTACCATTTTATCCATTCAGGTCCTTGTTTTTCTATAATGAACAGAACACTTAACTACTTTGTTAAGATTACAGCCACCACTGGCAAATTTGGTGAAACCTACAAATTCCTTGAACTAGACCAGAACCACTAGTCAGTGCAAGTTAAGCACCCATTTAGTGATTTTGCTAATAAGAGTTCTCTTCAGACCAGCAGATCTTTATAAAATTCATTTATCAAGCACCTGTATTCCCACTGATCCATTTCCCAAGGTTTAATCAACACCCTTGCACAGCTTTAACAACTAGTCATTATAAAAAGAACAAGAAGTCACTCCTGTCTAGGAGACCTTTTCTCCCTTCCAAATATAGAATTTTCCCCTCACAATTATCCTGGATGAAGGCTCAAGGTTGACAAAACTGTCTTGCCTGGTTACCAGCATTCCTAGACATGCCATTTCATAACTCTCAAGGCCCACATCTCATGGCTCTGCAAATCTAAAAACTCGAGTTGTTACACCTATGTAGTGGAAAGCGTACACAAATCGGGTATTACACTGGGATTTCTCGGGTTTGAAACAGGTGTTGAGTATCCCGAGGCTCCCCCACACAAGAAAACTATAAGAAGATAGTTTCAATGTATTACTGTGTGTGTATACACAAGTTCATTTCAAGGTATTATATATGCACACAAACACACCTCTCTCACATTTCAGTAGTTTTATGTTTTAAGTCAGTCTCTGCTACTGACCCTTGGACACTTGGACTGATACTAACTAAGCACTTAAATTTATAGGCAGAAGATACGAGACCATTTTTAAACTACTTTTATAAATTCCCTTTTTAAAAAATACTAATTTTTTGAGAAATCCAGAAATTGCTGTTTACTGCATCTCCTTTCTTTGTCTGATATTTATATTCATGCAGAGACTTTCTAAACAATGTTATAGGATTACCTCAAGAAAATTAATGTATGCTAATGGCAAATTTGAAAAAGAGTTACATTTGTTTCTGTTGGTGCTTAGATTGGGAGGATTGGCAGCCTACCAATTACTCAGTGTCTCCGGCTGAAAGAAAGGGAAACTACTTTAAGGGGAGTTGGAACAATTATTTAAGGAACGTTTCCAATCTGAGCATTGACAATTAAATAAATGCAAGGAAAGTTCTGCTAAATACAAAATATTTACAGCTTCTTGCCACTTGAATAATGCAAAAGAACTCACTTTTCTCTTCAATACTTTGTACCTCTCTTTCTAACCTGACATGTCATTTCAAATATACCACAAATCTATTCTCATAGTCTTAATTCTATACTGCAGGTGTGCCCAAACCTCCTGTTAAGGACCAAAGATGTGCAAAACAAGCAGAACTGAGTCTACACATTACAACTCCAGCAAAGTGGTTTGGAAAACACATGATACAGATACTAGATAAGCTGCACTGTTCCTGAAAAGGAGGAGAAAAATCCATATGTTTACTTCTGTCTATTGTTTGGTACCTACACTTCTATATCGTTTAAGGGCACACAATGACGCAGACTTCATGGGCACACCGTCATAAGCAGATCTGAACTTCGAGCAATAATCTATCTTTACAAGACCGTGCCAAAGGCAGAGTTACTCAAAGTGCTGTGAGGTAGAATCAAATCCAACATATAGCAACAGAATGCATGTTTATAAAACCACTTAAGGCCGATCCAGCTACTCCCATTGACTTAAAAGGGTTTGGGATAAGCAGAGATCCTGAAGCAGCTCGAAACAACAATTAGTCTGCAGCCAATGCAAGGTAGGTGTTATTTACTATGTGATAAAACGAAAACCACGGAAATAGCATCCCCTCTACACCCCCAGGCACTGGCTCAGTGCCCGGTGAGGGTTTTAGTTATATGTTCAGTTGTTATTCAGATGACTCTTGATTTCTTGGATAGAAGGTAGGGACTTCGCGGCTTGGGAATGGCTCTGTGATGCACAGCAGGCACAGCCTGACCCTTTGCAAGTTGATAGGAGTTTTGCCAGCGCCAGCAAGGAGGCTAAGCTTTTCACTTGCAGCGAGGAAATGATCCCGAGCTCAGGTGACACGTTGCGAGGTGCAGGAGCACGGCGCTGCTGCGGCCCCTGGGCAATGCCCAGCCCCTTGGGCAGCCTGGGCCGGGAGAGCGGCCGCACCTCCTCCCTCCAGCAGCGGCCCCCGGGGACTCGCTCGCTCGCGCCCGCCCGCCGAGGAAGGCTGCTCAGCCGGGGCCCGGGCCGGGGCAGCCCCTGGCCGCCGCCCCACAGCCGAGCCGAGCCGAGCCGAGCCGAGCCAGGGCAGGGGCGCCCGCCCGAGCCGCGCGCGGCGGCGGCGGCACAAACTTTTCCAAGTGACCGGAGCAGCGGCGATGGCCCCAGCCCGGGCGCAGCCGCGGTCCCCGCCGCCCCGCCCCGCCCCGGGTGCGGAGCCACTTACCGGCGAGCGGGAGCCCCGGCGCAGCGGTCCCCGGAAGACTCCCTTGATGCCTCGGTAGTGGCCGTTGCTGAGGTGCCGGGAGCTGATGACCAGGTAGCACGCCATGCGGCCCCGCGCTGCCTGCGGCCGGGCCGCGCTCCGAGGCTGCCCCCGCGCTCAGCCGGCCCGGCCCGGGAGAGCGCCGCCGGCAGCGGGGCGCGCGGGGGGGCCGGCGGGCCGCATGCTGCTCCGCTCCGCTCCGCGCCGGGGAACCGCCGCCGCCGCCCGGCTCCGCGGCTCTCCCGGGCTGCCGCTGCCGCTGCTGCAGTCGGCGCCTCGCCTCGCCTCGCCTCGCCTCACCTTAGCTGGCGGGGAGGGGGGAGGCGGGCGAGGGGTGGGGATGGGGATGGGGATGGGGGCGCGCCGGAGCCAGCCCTGCGCCTGGCCGGGGAAGCGGCAGCAGGTGGGAGCCGAGCCGAGCCGAGCCGAGCCGCCGGGGAGGGGGCGCGTGGCACCGAGCGCGGCGGCTGCCTCCCCTCCCCTCCCCGCCCCGCCCCGCCCTGCCCTGCCCTGCCCTGCCCTGCCCAGCGCCCCCGCCCTGCGGCCGGAGCATCCTCCCTGCCTCGGCTGGCCCCGGTGCCGCGCCTGGGGGCACGGGGCCTCTCCCGGGAACCTCCCCGCTCAGGAGGGAAGAGGAAGGAAATCCCTGCCGGGGGAGGCAGCCCAAGCCCTCCCGGCTCCATTCTTTCCCGGAATCTCTCCGCCCTGACTGTCCGGGGGAGAAGATGCAGGATCAGCGCCTCTCCGCAGCCGGCGCTGATATCGGATTAATTGCAAAGGTTCCTGCTCATGCTGCCGCTATTGACTGGAAGCACAAATGCACCGGGGACCGCGGTGAAGGAGGCCAAGGCTGCATGCGTCGCCCACTTGATCAAACTCCGCCTGGGAAGGCAAGCTCCCCAACTTCGGGCCCCAGCGGCCCCCCTGGCGCAGGCAGCTGGGGTGAGGGAGTTTGCGACCTGAATCACTCGCTCAGCACTACAGGCAGGACATCCTTCCAGCACTAGGCAGCTAAAGCAGGTCCTTGTTTTGCAAGGGGAGACCCCCCCACACACACTCCTAGTCACCACCATCACCACCCCACACACACACTCACAGCCCCCCCATACACCCACACATTGATAGGCACCCCCCCACACACACACACACTGCACCCCTGAACTGTAACCACTGCAGCTGCTCCATTAAATTGGCTAAAAAAAGCCACAGCCTGTGAAGTTACCTGCAAACTAGACATTTCTGCAGGAGGCTGCCCTATATTTGCAGTCTCTAGCCTACAAAGTGCTTAGGCATTCCCTTTTCACACAGCCAATAAAACCTTTGTTTTCAAGTAGCTAGTGAATGAAGCTGGTCATCCAGACAAGTTCGAGTTTCAAACCCTGAAAAGTTATATTGCCATATGCAGATGGAGAAATAATTTTACACAAACCAATGAATGCTTTAATAACTCTGGTAACAACTCTAGATCAGAAGGTCCAAACAAATCAAATGTCAATTTCTGGCTAGCTCCACCAGCCTGTTTCCGAGAAAGTTATGTCTTGTGCAACCTTGATATTGAACACACACAAACTGTTCCTACAGTTTAAAATTTGAGCATACATGCCATCAGGAATCAAAATAAGGCTGAAGTTTATGAAAAAAGTGTGAAAGGCAGAATATTTAGAATCACCTATATATTTGGTATATAGTCACAATAATATTTTCCATTTATAGAGTATTTTTTTCCATCCTAAAGAAACCCTACGTGATTTTAAAAACTCTATAGACACACAGAACTATGGAAATGCAAGTATCCTGGAGTAGTATTGTCAGTAGCCAAAGCACACTGCAAATAGTGGGGGTGAGGAGAAATATGGGCCAAGGCCATAGGGACAAACAACATATTCGTGAACATTTTTTGCTCTATTAATATTTATACAAGGCAAACCAGAATCCGGGCTAAGTTGTGCTCAGGCAGAAATCTGTGACAACTGGCCTCAGCAGACTCAGAATGGACTCATTGTTTTTTAAGTCTGATTCAGCTCTGGAAAGTGACTTTATGTAAGTGGCACTACCTTAATCCAAACAGTCTGATTTCCATGGTAATTCTTTTTGTCTTTTGTAGGGTCTTTCTTTTTGTAATTTTTTTCTTTTGTAGTGTTTCTATGGCTTTGAAAGTTGTGAAAGCGAGCAGGAATTGATTGTGGCTCACTCTCCATCCATGGAATTGTTAACTAAGGGCCTTCTTACACCTCACGTTTTGAACATGCTAACTGCACTTGCAACATTAACATCTCAGTATTCAAGCAGTTCAGCAGAGGCTAAGTGCCACCATGGTGTACAGTTTGGCCTTTTCCAGCAAGGAGTATCTCCAGATCATATTAAGGATGTAAGAAAGTGCCATACTGGGTCAGGCCAATCGTTCATCTCACCCAGTATTCAGTGTCCAACAGTGGCAAAAATGAATGCTGGAGAGGCAT
This sequence comes from Crocodylus siamensis, assembly GCF_052110815.1. Classification (NCBI taxonomy): domain Eukaryota; kingdom Metazoa; phylum Chordata; order Crocodylia; family Crocodylidae; genus Crocodylus; species Crocodylus siamensis. The sequence goes on from NC_143399.1 coordinate 172,888,615, forward strand.
TCTACCTGGTTCAAGGAAAGCCTTGAACCAGGTATTGCTAGACTGATCAACCCCTATTCAGTACCCTCCCTGACATTTATTGATTTAGAGGTGCCAGAGGAAACATCTTCAGACATTCTGTTCAATAGTTATTAATAAATCTATCCAGGAAATTATCCAGTCTCTTTTTGAACCTGGCATTGCTATCTGCCTTCACCACCTCCTGTTTCCTAACATACTGAACTAACATCAGACTGCTCCACCGGAGGTGATAGTATCAAGAAGCTCCAGTATACTGGAGGGGCTGGAGAGCCCATGGAAGTGGTTTGTCAGGTTCCCACCCTCCTTACAGTGGAGCCTTGCCAGCGCAAGGCTCCAGTGTAGTAATGAGGCTGAAAGCTTGACAAACAGTTGGTTGCCAGTCTACCCCCTTTCTCCCACTACAGCCCTGTTGTGCAGGGGCTGGGAGCAAGCCTAGCAAAGTGCAGGAGTTAATCCCAGCCCCTGCACCACAAAGGAGCTAGTTCAAGGCTCCAGTGCAGGGGCTGGGACTGGCTCCTATGCTGTATTATTGTTGCTTCCAATCCCTATACCTCACTGTCTCAGCCTGGGGCTAGTACCCAAGCTGCTTCAAAACTCTCATGCAGTAATACACTCTATATTAATGTGTGACTTCTCAGAACACTTTTTAAGTTGCACTAATAGTTACTACAATCTAAATGTAACGTACTAAGTGTAACGTGTTATAAGGCTTGCTCTAACTGCAGCACCAAATTATTGCTTAACTTAATCTTCTGCCCCCTATCAACGATAATGGTGTTAAGGAAATAACTCAGGGTAGAATTTTGGCCTGTAGCTTGAATTTGATGTAGGACTAAGGTTGCAGATATGACAGTTAGGAAAAATCCGCCTTCTCACCTGGAAACAGAGAAAAATTAGCATTGGAAATCACTGGTTCTCTGTTATACAACAGTTGGTTTTCAGAGTAGGAAAGCAATTTAATTTCCCATCTGAATATCCCAGATGGAAGGTCAGTTCTTTCAACCTGCCAAAGACATGAAAAGCCCTATGTGTTATGAAATTGGTGCAATTCCATTCTGGAAAACAGAGGGATATATACCCCTTGCATACAGTGGAACTTTATTCTATACTAAAACTCCTTCTAGCATAGAATGAAGAAATGCTTAATGAGAAGCAAATACATAGATTTGCCATCCCTATTTAATAGGTACAACCTTGACACTATACAGAAGCTTCATGGCTTGGTAAAAGAGGGAGATAATTTTCTACAGCATATTTACTGAACTTCTGTGAATATTTGGCCCATATTGGACTTACTGATACTCATTTTATTTCGCTGGTAAGAATCATATGTTCAAGTGACCCTGCTGTATTTTGTAAAGCAGAAATCATTTTAGAAGAACAATAACTCAGGGGAATAGTAAGTATTGCTAACAGACAAATTTATAAACAACCTGGAGGACACAGTCTTGAGGAAATGAGATTAAGACCTGTCAAATGGAACGATTAGAGATTAATTATGACTCTCTGAACAGTATGTCATGGCTCTGGAGGCACTCTGCATTCCATTCATCAATCACAGGTAATCTAAAATTGATTCTTAATTATTTGCAAGGTCCTTCTACCACCTGGGCCTAATTCTTCACTACTTTTTACCTCATATACTGTAGTCATTTCCTTCTGTCCAAGTTGGGTGTAAAATACTGCCTTGCAGAGCCTCCACTCTGTGCTCCCTTTACAGAAATGTAATTGACTTCAAGAAGCAATTAAGTGGAGAATCAGGTCATCTGTCACAAAAAAAGATGGTTATTAGAATAATGAAAGGCTCACCAGGTCATATGTCCATTCAGTTTACACAGGTTTATATTATTATTACTAAGCCTATGTAGCATTTATTATCATGACATTACTTTATAACATTTGTTAATTTGTCATGATGGCTCCATGATGAAATACCCTGTAGAGAGAAAGCCCAGGTATTAGAAGCAGTCTCTTAAGAGGTCCTTTATCTCCATTTTGCCAAATCAGATCCTGAAATCTTCATTAAGTCAAAATTCTCACTGAAATCCATTGTGTCTGTGTAAGGTGAAGCCAGGACAGAAGTTTAGATCAACATTTGTAAACTTGGGTGCCCAAAATTTAAGTACCTAACCTAAAAAGGGCCTCATCTTCACTGCAAAGTTGCCTTGATTATAGTGGTGCTTTAAACTTGAGCTGCCAAGCCCATGTTAGCACAGCTTAAGTTGCTAATGTGTGCATTGTATTGTGGACACTGCTTGCTCCAGTCAAGGGTCACAAGTCAACAAATGCCTTTCCATTTTTCCCCCTCATTGGCCACGTCCACATGCGTGCGGACATTTAGTTCTCCAGGGACAACTAGCAGTGGCACACCTTGTACCTGGGGAACACCTGTGCTGCATGTGCTCTGGCGCACAGCAGGTTACCCCAGGTGGGGTAGCAGAGGCTTGGACCAGCAACTGTGCTGGCCGCAGCAGCTTTAGCTGGGGTCCTGGGAAGCTGTACCTGCACCGCTCCTGCAGCTGGGAATCTGGCCGGCAGTTGGAATGTGGCTCTGGCCAGTCAGACTCTGCTTGGTGGCGCACACACCCTCCATGTGTCACCCCACTTCTTTCTGCATGGGTTTTTTTGATCTCCCAGGGTCAAGCTGGCTCCCCCCGCAAATGGAGCAGCACAGGAAATGCCTGAATGCGTGGTATGTGGCGCCACAGACCTGCACATCCGCACTCATCTGGACAGGGCCACTTGTGTCCAGAAAGGACAAATATGTTTGTCCTAAAATTCACTGGGGCAAAATAAATCAACAGGTAAAAAAAGATGCCTAAGATATCACCTCAGAAATCTTAGAGCCATATCTAAATGAGAGTAATGCCCTGTGAACATTACAACTCAAATATTATTTTTGCAGTATGACCATTCTCACTCAAGATAGGCTGGTTTAAGAGTAGTTGAATACATTTATATAAAAAGCTATTAAACACTGAAGATGAAGACGTGCTCAAAGAAGTGGCATGATTTTCACAAGTATTGATTTTATAGTCTCTCCTAAAGGTGAAGGAGCTCAACACCTATGAAAGTCAGGGCATTTAAGGCACCTACAACATGAGTGCAGAGGCTGCTTGATGAGCACGAATTCCAGCACATCGGAGCAGACTTGATTAATTGAGTCTGCTGGAGCATGGCAATTACCATGCTCCAGCAGCCGTCTGCATCTTGCATATCAGCATCACTGCACTTAAAAACGGCAGCAGGGGTGCTTGAACTAAAGCTCATTCAACAAACTTTAGCTCAAATGCCCCGACCACCATTTTTAAGAATGTGGATGCTGATACACGAAACAGTGGTGTTTTAATAAGAACAGCTCTCAGACCCATTCTAATTCAAGCACCCCCACAACCTGAAGCACATGCAAAAGAACCATTAGGTACCAGAATACAGCCCAAATACAGTATTAGATATTTAACATCAAGCAGCTTAGCTCAGCAGTGTTGGCATAGGACCATAATTCTTAACCCAGGGTACCCTGCTATTCTTTCCCTGGGGTGCTTTGAGATTCTGTCAAGGGTGACATGGGTTTCCACACAATGTTAGCACTGTTAGGTATGCAAACATGATTCACAAGATAAAGCCAAAGCTTTCTTAGAGGAATCTATAGTTAAAAACTAGCTTTAAAAACCATTCTGACCTGTTCTAGTCTTTCTGAATTCTTTTTAACAGCAAAAACTTCTCTATTATTTTTCCGTGGTCAAAAAACAAGTGAAAAGTAAGAACTGGCATTTTTTGAGGCATATCTTGAGTCTAAAAACATTGAGAACCACTGGCATAGGATGTATGTTACCCACTGTCACAAAAGGATCAATTGTAAAGCATTAATATTCTTGAATTCCTCCAAACAGGTGTGTGCCTGGACAACTGGACAATAACTATTTTGCCTGTGTTTTAATGATCTATACTCTGTAGCCAATTCATAAAGGTTTGAGGCCATCTTCAAACATGATAGATAGATGAAATCATGATCCACTGAGGTCAAATGAGAATTTTGTCCCTTGTGCCCATAGGGCCAGGATTTCATTGGAGATTTCAAACCTATTGACTTTAAGCAGGGTAAGAAAAATCCTCATAGAAGCCTGGAATATGCTGCTATTTCATAAATAATATCAGATTGCATTATATAAAATGTAGCTTTCCTTATAAAAGTATCTTTTGTCCCTTTATAAAGCTCATTTGAGTCAGATATTAGACACAGTCACTGTTTCTATAGACGGCGTAAATTATGTTGATCCCATAAAATAGTCTGTTTTCTCTTCAGGAGTGTCACTTGCCTGTTTACATATCTTGTGAAGTGCTCTGCATCTTTACAGGGTCTTACAAATGTAACAACAATTAGGCATACTGAGAAGTTGGTATTTTCAATTTTTTTTTTCTGATTTCAGTGACTTGGTGGCAATTTCAAGTCTCCTATCTCTGAAGAGTTTTTACTTGAATCACAAAAATGTACCAGTTTTATTTCTCTCAAAATAAATATAAATAAAAGCTTCATTACATATTTGTTTTAATTTAAATACATTATTTTGCATTATTTTATTCTTTCTTCACTTTATTCCATTTGAAGTAAATACAACATTGCTTTAATCCCAAACTCTCCTTTTATCTCAACCAGAGCTAAATTCCTGGTGTGAATCACTTATTTAATCAGCTTCCCCAGTTAGCAAATGTCTGTTACCTATATATATATAAAATCTATATTATGTTCCCAAGGTAAAGTGATGTCATTGTTTCCATGCAACCAAAGGATTCAACAACATAGTTTATTTGCAGTGACTCAAAGATTATATACATATATGTTTGTGTATATTATTCTATATTATATATACACATATATAATATATTTATATGCAGTGATTTGTCTGACTTTATCTAAAGTGATAGTTTATCTGACATGATGCAATTTATATATTTATAAAATAAGATAATTATAATAATATATAAGTATATATAATAAGATTCAAATATTATAAAATAATTATATATTTATTATGTATTATCATATCTCTTATATACATATATCATATATAATAATTATGATAAGATTCAGAGAGTTATATTATATATTCAAAAGTTATCTGTATTATACAGATAACATTTGAATCACCACAGGTAAACTATGTTGTTGAATTCTTTGGTTCACATGGGATGGGAACAATGACATCACTTTACTTTGGGTGGAGCTTTTTGGAATTCATAAGTGCTGAATAATCTATTTACATTATATAGCTTGTAATGTGTTGCACAGCTGACAAAAGAGCATAATCTGACAGATGATCACACAAAAGCAGAACAATGATAGGCCCTAAAGTGCTTTTCTGTATTCCTTATAGCCCACAAATTCCACTGATTATGAGAAGGGTCAGATCTAGTGATTTATGGAACTGGACAAGTATCTAATTCACACTTCTGAACTCTAACACTGCTCTGACATAGAATATCTCTGGGGCCTTGGGCTACCTATCTGCACCAGTTTCCTAATCTTAAACAAAAGGGTAGCTAATACTTACTTCACTCACAAGGCAGTTGCAGAGATTAATCAATTGGATAAGAGTTATAATATAAAAAGTGCTAATTATCTAGATGACATCCAGTTAAATCAATCATTTCTTAAACAGTTCAAAAACTGAGCAGATAATCATCATTACCTTCAGAAAATGCTTCATAAATCCAGTCACACCATTTAATAGTTCTGTTATATAAATAGGACCCTAGGCTAGTATTATCAAAGGTTCACTATTTCCAGTGGATAATGGTGTCCAATGAGGTAATGATATTTTCCTTTTTCTATTAAAATTGGTATTCATTGGTTTCTCATTATTGTTGTTACCTGTGTTGTTTAGCTGAATTAGGAAATACTATAGAAAGAATAATATCGCGTAGCCAGTGGTGTGAAAATTATAGAGCATGGTTACAATTCAATTCTATTTTTATAGCAAATTCTTTTGCAGAAAGATGAGATGTGAAAGTGATGAAGATGTAGTAATGTTTTCATACACTTGCCAATTTATTATGTTTGCATAAATATTTAATACATCAATCTCTTTCTGAAGAAAGAACATGCTCTGCATTTCAACTCATCTCTTTTTATTACATTTGCCTAGTGCTAAATTCCACAAAGAAAATGTAATTATTTGATGGACATCTGTAAGAAAGGTAACTCAAGTTTTGACTTCTCATTGATCATCTTAATTCTGTTAAGACAGCCTCCATGTAATAGCAAAGCAAGTGTCTGTTGAGATACTGGATATTTAAAAACTAAATAAAGTTGCTTTATTGCATTACTGGCCATACGAAGAAGGAATTATAACTGAATATTAAGTGCAAAATAATGATACTAAAAATGATATTAAAGGAAAGGTGCAAATAGATGGAAATGTTTGTTTAAGCTGTTACCTCAGTCTTAGTTCAACTATATTATGCAGGAATATGTGGAAGTCCTGAAGGATGAATATCTTCTCTAGACCTCAGAGAGACTGAAAGATTAGACTTGGGCTACAATAACTCGAGTAGCCATGTTGAGAATCTCTGTTCTTTCATGCATGCATTTTTTTTTTAATGAGCATTCCAGGAACAACTATAAATCAGGGATACATGGCAGCCTGGGAGGCTCTGGTCAGATAATCCTACACTTTTAACAACCCAATTGAGACCCACAGGTCTTGGAACCAGAGTTCTCAGCCTGTCCTACAAGGGAATAAAACCTTCCCTCAGAATGGGATGAAGGCAATTTCACTCTTCTGATTTTTCACAGATAAGGACAAACTCTTCCTTCCTTCTTTGGAATAATAGGGCTGATTTTTTTATGTTATAAAAATCAGTTTGAAATACATCATATACTTCCACACCCTTAATATCCGCAGTATTGTCTACAGTGACGTTTACTGATCATTTTATCTTGACATTTTGTTATCAACCTTTTTGCTTCTCACTAGCACTGCCATAAGATGCCCACAAATTGTCAGCCTATAATATGTAAGTTTGTTTTGCTCCAAGTACAGTTTCCAGCTCTGGAGGGTGTTAATTGGATATAGAACTTTCACTGTCTACTGACAAATGTGAGTGAGTCCTTCTTAAAGGAGATGCCACCTGTTTATAAAGTGCAAGAGAAATCAACTCAGGAAAGGGAATGGGGAAGAGAATGGGGAAAAGAATGCTTAAGATAGCACCTAAGTGTTAGTAATACCATTGTCCTAAACACTGAACAGATATTCCAGCCAAAGGAAGTAAGGAATGGACCCAGAGACCATTTCTTTATGCTATGTAACATGGTAGCTCACCAAACCCTTCTTCCAAGAAGTCTGACAATTAACAAATAGCTATTTAATGTGAACAGGAAAATTAATAATTGAATTTCAAGACTATTAAACAGCCAATGACTGAATCTGATGCATGTGTCCCTTTTCCCTCAATCAGGAAGAAACTAAGGATTTTTAAAATCTGGAATCAATGTACATATGATTCTTTTTATTATCAAAAATGAAAAGGCTTTGAATTCTTTAACATTCCTAGACCTGCTTATTTCCCACTTTCATTTTTTCCTCTCTCTCCCCCTTTCCATTGGAAGGCTCCTCCCCGGTTCTGACAAGATATCTCTCCATTCCCCAACACATTTCCTCTTTAGCAATGGTAATCGAACTTGAAAGGGGAAGGGGGTGTTTTTGTTTTTTCAGAGGGGTAGGAGTGGCGATATTGGCAAATTTCAGTGGGGACTCTAAGACTGCTTTTCACTAAACTAAATATTAAGTCAGGTACCACTTAAACCACTATACAACCTGCAAAATCTCTTATCCAAATACTTCTTTGGAAGCATTTATTATGTACCAGCATAGGACCACAATGTCAAGTTATGCATGCGTCATGGTGCCAGCATTTTATCAGCTATCCTCACTGATACTTCAGAGACAACTTTTAAAGAGCCTTTACAAAGAGACATATCAAAGACAAGAGAAGTTTTAAGTTGGCAACAGTTTTGTCAGTTGATGTCCTATGGAATTTGATACTACTAATTGAACATGTGTACCTTGATATCATTAGCTGTCTGTGAAACAGTAGTGCTTTCAAGATTGACACCTAAATCCTTTCACGTAAGAAAAGAAGTCTTGTCTGCTATAAGGTGTGCCAAGGCTTATTTTTGTTCTTTGTGGTAAGAGGTAAATGGCTTTATATATACTTCAGATTCCATCCAAGTTAAATGAAATGCAGCTTTCATTCCATATTGCGAGGTAACTGCAACCTTATATGGCAGGATAACTGCAACGTATAATTATATATGAAAAAAAAGTTAAATAGTTTTGCAATGGCATTAGTTTCAGTGATGATCAAAAATGGGACAATAATTATGCAGTAAGATTAGAGGGTGAAATTTAGCTTGTGCAGAGAGCTTGCACAAGGATTGCACACTTCGTAAGTCTCACATCCACAAAAGAGGGTGTAAGTGGTACGTGGACTTTTGTTGGCCTTTGCAGAAGTGAATTTCACTCTAAATGTATTACATTGGCAACTTGCTTTATGGCCAAGAAATGTCACTATTCTTATAAGCAGAAATAAAACAGATACTTGGTTCAAATATAAATTCAGTCACTATTTTTACAGCCATTTTGTGTTCTAATTATAACAATCTAATTTGTAAACAACACATGCTGAGGTTTTGACAGTGAAGTTCTGATGAAACAAATTTTAATTACATACAGTTCTAATACAGTGAGCACTGCAGCATTTCTGTCATCTTTGAAATGGTAACAAAATGAAAAAAAAGTTTTTGAAATATGAGCATGAAGGTAATGAGATCAATAAATGTCAACTAGAAAAAGTAATCACAACTCTGGAGACTCACTAACCTTTCTACAAATTCCAGAAATAATAGACTAGCTTGGATGAGGAATTTTTTTAACAATGAGAAACAGATACAATTATAAGAGGAAAGAGACCCAAAGATTGCCTTTTAATACCAAAAACAATGCCTTTCCAAGTAAATATGACAAAATAATTGATTTTTTTTTTTGCTTCCCTCCTAAGGTATTCACCAACCTAGACTTGTGACTACAACTTTCTATTTCAAAATCAGAGTAAAATAAGGTTATACAGATAACATAGAAATAAGTAAGGAATACAGGCCTAACAATTTTTTTCGTATCAAGGGCCAGATTCAGCTCTCAAGGGAATTAAAAAAAGCTAAAAAAAAGTTAGCTGTCCTCCACAAAAATTCTAAGGGCCTCACACACTGCACGATTTGGTGCAATGTGCATTTTTATATACAAATCATTCACACTCTGCTTTAAAAGAAAATTGATTTAAAACTAGAGCTTATATTCTATGTTTTAATACCCATGGTATAATTTATTTAGGAGAAAAGATATTAAATATTCAGACTGTTAGATAAAATCTTATATAAAATGGCATAATAATAGTTTTTATTTTATTTAAACCTGCAAGTCACATTGTGGAAAAAATGTGAAAAGAACAGTATAATGAAGATGTGAAAAGAACAAGGGAATAAAACCTATGAAGAAAGCCAGGAACTACTACTTCAATGTTGGGGTATGCAATCTTCTGAAAACATTAAGGAAAAAAAATATTTGAATTTCACTTAAGAATTTTAGATTTTGGACAGATTTGAGGGAAATTGATGTATAATATGGTAGAGAATATATAGGAATGCATCTATAACATAGATAAGTTAAGTTAAAATCAACAGATGTTCTTTTCACTTCAACATAACCGAGACCAATCACAGGTAGCTGAAAAAAGTGGGAAGTGTGAGGCTAAAATATATCCTCCAAAAGCCTAAGGCAAATTTAAAATGTTTGCAAATCACAAACAAATGCAATTATATGTATAATAGCAATATTATATATATATTAATTATATGATATTAAAATGAATATATTATTAAATTATGTATACAATAGCATAATTGTAATAAGTGTCTATACTGTAATTGCATTTGTTTTTGACCTGTAAACAAATTAAATTGATCCCAGGCTTTTGGAGGGTATATTTTAGTTATACACACACAGCTATATAAAATAGGTATATATAAACAGTTTTGCAGGTAAAACTACTTACAAATGCTGCTGTCAATGTTAAGCCTTGGGACACTGACAGTTACATTCTGTCTGTAGTGGGCTAACCAGTAATAAGAGCATGATATGCACGCTGGTGATTATTAAAGAAATGTACACAGGAGCACACACAAATCACAAAAGTGCCATTTTCAGGTTTTCCAAAGGATTTTTTAAAGCTCTTTCTAGTATTCTATAGGTCTAATTTAAATGAAAGGAACAAGACCTTTTTTTAGGCCCTAGTCCCTCAAATTCTTACCATGTACCTAACACAAGTAATTCCATTGACTTCACTGGGAATTACCTTTGAGTGAAGATACATGTGTCCATAAAACTCTGCAGGGTTGTGGCTTTACACAGAGAAGAGGATTTGCAGCTTGTAGGCAACCTGAAATATATCAATAACTTCATGCTAGGGTAACCTCTTGTTTTCATTCTGGGACTTCAGCAAAGAAATATTATAGTAGTAGAGGAAATATACTCTGGAAATCTGCAACTATTCATTTAAGAGGTAAACACGGCAATTTTCCTCTATTTCTATTTACTTTTCATTTGGCTTTAAATGCTCATGGGCAGACTGCTCATATGTCCTCCTACAGATCTCACACTATGGAGTTCTAACACCTTCACTAATGGTAATAATTTCCCTATTTAATCTATTTCAGTAATGGTGTATTCAAATTTTCTTCAATAAACAGACCAAGCTTGTACCTATGACTGATAATCTCAAAAGTCCCCATTAATTACCACAGGATTGGGTTTAATATTAATTTTCAGAGTTTGCGCCCCAGAGTTAGTCCCCTATTTTATTCCACACAAATCCTGGACTGAAGTAACTTGTGAAGCATTTTCTCTTTTCCTCTGAATTTTAGATACATTGGTGAATAAAAGTTAATGTGCTTTTTCTGTGTTATTTACATAATGCAGGCCAGATCATGGTCCTAGCTATGGCTGGTTTAATGCCAACGCAGCAGCAAAAAGCAGCCCCTAATGCTAACTTAATTGACAAGGAGGGACTCTCCAAATGGTATAGAGCTGTTGAAGCACAAGAACAATTCAGCGAAAGGCAGGCAGCATGACCACTGCCTCTTTCTGAACTAACCGTTTCCAGCTTCAAGAGCAGACCCTGGGCTCCAGGGACAAGTGGGTGTAGCTTAAATTAGCAGTAAGACTGATCTTTATTGGGGATTTGGAAGTTACTGACATGTTAAATGAGGGAGAGGAAAATGTGTGGGTGCGCATGTGCATATGCATAGGTGGATAGGAAGGGACATAAAAACAATAAGAATGTCTCCGACCATTCCACCTGTGAAGAAAACAGTGGTGGTGTCCTGAAACATTTGAGGCAGAGTATAAGACAGGTGCTGTTTATAATGTAAGGTCTCCCATAAGTACTACAGACAATTTTTGGAGGATGAGCCTTTGTGGTCACAGAATAGAAACAAGCATTCTGGTTCCTGCATGTGTACATGCATTGCTGTGCCTAAGGTTTAAAAACAAAAAAACCCAAAAAACCCTTTGCATTCTGTGGTTGAACAAGGTTGACTGCATTTTGTTAATGAGCAACTGGTTAAGGTGCATTCGTCCTTATGAGAATTCCTACACACGCACAGATCTGCTCTCATCCTAGTGGCTTTTAACATTTGGTATTATTTTCTTCACTGGAGTCATTCTCTTGTGAGTCTGGACCATGCAGACTATATGAGCCATGACTTTTCAGACCTTTTGTATTCAGCATGCATGCACTGCTTTCTAGCTCCCACTCCCGCTTTCCTTATTATACCTTGCTACGTATGGGTGGATTTCATATAACTACAGTACTGTTTTGGGTATTGTAAAGAAGGTGCTCTTTCAAAAGGCCTTGGGCCAAATTGCCATATGCCTTGGTACAATGAATGTGTCTAAAACCAAGTTTATGACTCTAAAGATCACACATCTGAGAAAATTCATTCATCCCCAGACCTGCCAAAATGCCTGCAGTGAAACATATCATGGGCTAGATCTCTGACCAGCAACTGGTAGAAACAGCTCAGCTGAAACTAGGTTCATTATACCAGCTGTAGATCTGTTTCTAGCTATGTTTTATGCAGAACTATCTACATGGAAAAGAAAAGGTAACTAAGTGGGCAAGAAAAAGGCTACATACCTGTACTCAGCACGGATAGCTGTACATACAGATACCCTACCAAAACAAAAATAGAAAACAAAAACCTATGCCTAGACACTTTGGGCCAGACCCCTCCAAAAAAGAAATTAGACACCTGTTCTAAGAATGGCAATCACAAATCTGAGTTAGGTTCCTATGACACTCAGGATGCTGAGCAGAGGAGCCTAAACTAGTCAGTAGGAAACACCAAAGAAAGACGGGGGTGGATCTCAAATCTCAACTCACAGGTATAGGAGCCTCCTGACAACCCTAAGATAGTTACCTAAGAGATCAAGATTCACAACAAAAGGCTAGCACCTAAATTATTCTTTTGTGCAATACTGCTACTCGTCTTTGCATAATAGTCTAGTGGTAAGAGCACATACCCACAAAGTGTGAAACCTGAATTCAATACTCTTCTTGATCTGAAGAAGTTTAAATTGGTATCTCCCACTACCCAGGATACTACTGTAATCATCTGGCTAGAAGCAAGTCTCAGATAGGGCACTTTCCACCCCTTCTGTTGAAGATAAGATAGGATTCTGTTCAAAAAAGGTATGAAAGATTCATAGGGGTAGAGAAAAGCAAAGTGATAAGGACCCTTCCCTGGGAAGTAGTATCTTAGGCTCTACTCTTTAAATCATGCATTTTAGATTAAAATAACTTGATCAAATGCACTGGGTTCTGCTGTCTGCTACCAAGATTTATCATTGGCTACAGACACATGTTCCTCTTGCATGCTCCCCCTCTGGCCCCATGAAACTATTATCACTATCAAACTTTGGCTTTTGTTTCATTGGTAATTTGCGGGCAATATATTTGCCTACAAAGAGCAGCCTTAAATAGGTCACGGTAACTTCTGAGAAATATCGTTTTAGCGTAGGCTAACATGTAAAAGGTCTTCAAGCTATGCTCTGTTAGCAAAATGCATCCCTACTATGGTGCCATTGAACTAGATAGGTTAACATCATGGATGAATGTGGCCTGATTCTATTAGGAAAGAGGTTAGCACACAACAGGGTTTTTTTTAAGTAACTGAACTCGAGAAAGAGGTGCCCCTTACACTCTACCTGTGGCAGGCTGCCTGCTAATATAATGTATTACTAACAGAGAGTGGTTAGAGATGTCCTAGAGCTTTATATTTTTTTCCACCACTTAGTAGTGCTAGACAAAGTTTTGCTAAATGGATCCCTGCCATCCCTTATTAAACCTGGCCTTCCCCCAAATTAATACAAATTAATAGTGTCAATTTGTTACTATTTATAATCTTTTCCCCAAAACAGTATTGAGATACTAACAGACATAAGAAATAGTTTTCCTTAGCCCCAACGAACTCTTAATACATTCAAAACATAGCTATTAAAAAAAAATCAATGCTGGGTATAACCCTTTGTGCTACTCTGCAAGTCAAACCTTCTTCAAATCCTTTCATTGGCTCTCTCAGCTACTGTATTATGGATTTTCCATACAAGAGTCCAATTCTCTGCTACAGTATAAGGGGGAGGAGGAACTGTGTTGAGAAAATACTGAAGTTTAGGACATCTCTAACTATTCCCTGGTCACACATCATGTTGCTCTATCTGTAGTATCTTCCTGAATTACATTTATAATTTAACATATGTATTACCTTCTTCCAAAATAGAATTAGGCTACATTCTTTGGAAGTCTATCAGTGCTTCAGTCATCATAATAAAATTAATTCGAATTAATACCAAATTATTTTGGTATTTGATTTTGTGTTTTTTTATCATGGAGAAATCAGAGCTCCCCCTGCCTCCTTCATTCACCAGGATGCGAGTCCAGCTGTGTCTGTTCCCCGCCTCCCCACTGCTTTGTGGTGCTGAGCAGCCCAAATATGTGGTGTCTCCTGCCCCTTGACCCCTGCGTCCCACTTCCTCCAGCCCCAGGTAGCCTCTTAAAGACTGGAACTCTGCCAGCTTGCAAGAAGAAACCTGCCATTTCCTGGCTTTTTCCCCTTTAAAGGAGAAAATCCACATTCTTCCATGGCAAACAGAAAACCCAGACCTCTGGTCATTACTTAGTTGGGCTCAGAAAAGAGTGAAAAAAAATTTTCCCCACCCCAAACTCCTTCAATCTACATTTCAGATCTAGTTTACCCCTACTATTTCCTGCACAGCAGCTTCACCCCTTCGATAGTGGGTGCATCTGGAGGATACCATGATCAGATAAGAAATCCATACCATACTCCTGGCTTATCTTCCTTCCAGCAGAATGAGTCTACATTGTCCAAGGAATACATCTGAATACATCTGGCTCAGTTACCAGACCACCCTCTTGTGCAAATAAGCACGGGTTCTTCTGTTTGTGAGGAAAAAGGGAAGATATTGTACAGCTTCATTGTCTACCACAGTATTTTTCAACCCTGGTTCTGAGGCATCCTGGTGTGTCTTGAGATCCTCATGCCATGCAGTGTTAGCATTGTTAGGTGTGTAAATGATTTACAGGATAAACCCAGAGATTTCAAATAGAAATCCATAATGTTAGAACCATTCTGACCTGGTGTGGTCTTTCTGAGTTCTTTGCAAAAGAAACATCTCTGCATTATTTTTCCATAGTCAAAAAAAAGAATGAAAACTAAGAGCTGATATTTTCTGAAGGGCATCTTGAGTCTAGGGGGGGATGCCTTGAGTCTAACAAGGTTGAGAAACACTGATCTACCACATACCATTCTTTCTAGATTCAAAACACACTGCTTCAAAGCATCATGCCATCTATGAGAGCCTAAAGAGAAATGTTTATCAAAACAAAAAGATCCACTCCAAACTTAGACCAGCCTGAGTGTCCGACCTGTTTTGTACATGCAAATTAGAATGGCATGGGGACTAGTCTTCTTCTGGGTTCTGTAAGCACTGGCCATAACAATTCTCTGCTGGGATTCACCAGAGCTTCTTGTTTTATAATTCCCTTGCCCAGATAAAAAAAAAAACAACTATGCATTTTAAAAAGACAAAAATACAACCAGAGATAGATATGCATGCACATAGGCACATTAAAACTGTATTTGTGCTAATAGTCAGCTATGATACCTGAGAAGTTCTGCTTTGATGTTTTAGCTTTAAGAAAAATTCTTTAATATGGAAAGGGAATTATGGTAATTGAGAATGTCTGCTGTGACAGGTATTTATACCTCTTTAGAATTCCGTGGGCCTAAACACTGCTATTCATTTATAATATTAACTATCATTTATATAAGCATAGTGCCCCTAACTCCTTAGGGAAAGATGGGTTCCTTCGATTGCCAGCAAGAAAAAACGAAGCATGCATGGACAAAAAGGCCCGCCCCGCCTGAGAACTACAGAAACAGGACCTGAAAGAAGTTGCAGCAATGAAATAGCCTAAAGGACTGTGAGATTTGGTTCTAATCTGATTTGTATGATCATAATGTTTTCAGGACTACATTGTGGTCAGACAGTATTAAGGAAGATCTGTTTCTCAAGTTTGCCACAAGATGGAGGTACTGTAACTCTGAATCATTCATTAAGCAGCTAGGAAGATGGTGGGTGGTGTACAGA
This sequence comes from Crocodylus siamensis, assembly GCF_052110815.1. Taxonomy (NCBI): domain Eukaryota; kingdom Metazoa; phylum Chordata; order Crocodylia; family Crocodylidae; genus Crocodylus; species Crocodylus siamensis. The sequence continues at coordinate 172,904,421 of NC_143399.1, forward strand.
GGATGCTATAGGATTTTCTTGAAAAGAAAAAAACACCCTAAAATAATTGTGTGCGACAGTGCCAAGCTATTTTATTAACAGATTTCAAAGCAAGTGTATATATAGAAAGCCTTTGCCGATTCCAGTGTGCTACAAAGAATGTATGTAAAAATGCAGTAGCTTCAAAATTTGCATTTCTGGCAAAAGACTAAAATAACTAAGTTTGGTAATAACTAAATCTCAGCTCTACCAGTGTGGCTTGACACATTCTCTTTTGAGAGACAAGGAGAAGCAGTTGATACTGGTGTCCAATTGTTGGTGTTCTCCAGTCTTTGCATACTGTCCTTACCCAAGCTGATTTTTTTCTCCACAAAACTGTACGTATTGGCACTTAGCAATCCACACTCTCTCTGTGTTTTATACTACAAAGCTATTTGCCCAATGGTCAAAACTTCAAGCCATAAAGCAAACATCATGGATACTTTGCCTAAACTATCACTTGATTTTTTTTACGCCGGTCATAATATTATTCACTTGCCTAGGAGAAACTTAGTTGAAATGGATCAAATCCAGATATGCAGGGGTTAATAATCCTTTTTTAAAATCCAACACAGTAGGTTCTCGACAGGACCTGATCTTTTTTCCCAAAAGTCGGTCTGCCCGTGGACTCAATTCCTCTCTTTTATTCAACATCAGTGTAAACTCACTAGGGGAAAATCACTGAACTTCATGTACTATAATAAATATGCTAACAGCACTCACCCCTTCAAGAATGGATAACATCGCCTCTCTGTCATTCCACTTAATGGGAGGGATTTGAAACATGGATAAAATATTAGGATAAAATAGGGTGGATATTCTACCCTGCCTTCTGGATAGCTAGAAAAGGAAAAACATTTTAAACATAACTAACCAACGCAATACATTTTAAATATGAATATCAAGTATCTTGATACTTATGCTGTACATGCAAAATGATGAAATTGATACATTTCAAGATTTACTTACAAATGTTCTCAAAGACAGAAAAAGGGAAAATTAAGATTTATTCAGCTACAGGTCTCATGGACCTCACAGTCAAGGATTTGGGACCAAATCATTTTGGTGAGAGTGTCTCTCCATGACCAACTATATCAGTTGTATCTGAGGAGCACCAAGGAGAGTACCCACACATAGGAAATAGAGTAGTCTCAGTGGATGGTCATAGGCTTTGATTTTGTTTAAAGAATTTAAAAACCTCTAAGAACCCACTAAAAAATTCAACATTTTCAACAGACCTTCTCATCCTACTCCTATTAAAATAAAATGGACAACAACCAAGGTAACCCACAGGAAGCCCCAGGCAATTTCTACTCCATTAAAACAGATTAATGTTGATGTAATGCTTTAGCTATGCATTGGCTTAACAATGGTATAATGTTATAGAGAACTAAACATCTTTGTGCTTAGATTTATACAGTCTCATTCCCTGCTCAATACCCCAACAAGTGAACATAAGCAAGTCTTAAGCTAACAAAAATCATGACCTGAGGAGGGCAGAAGAGTCACAAGAATTAACAACCAGTAGAAGTGTAGGTTAAAGCAAGGCATATGTTACACCTTATGCCATATGCCTTTCATTTAAATATTACTGTGGGTGAAAATGTTAAAGTAATCCAGCTGAGAATGAGGTGGTGTAACTTAAACTCCTTTATGATTTGATCTTTAAACACATGTACCACTTGTGATCCGTTACTCCTAGAGTTCCATCTACAATTAATTGGTCAAGCAGTATAACCAAGCCACAATGCTTAGCTATATTTCTGTTTACATATAGTTGCTCAAGAGAAGGTTGTAGAAAAGAGTTGATCCTTTCTCCCCAAAACTGGTCCATCTGCAGTACTGCTGCCCTTCACATCCTCTTAGTTTTGTTGGTTGAATTTACTGTCAGTAATAATAAAAAATGACTATGCAGCAGACTGAAATGGAACAGGGACCAACTAATGTGGTAGGCCATTTGTAGATGATACAGAGGTTTACTTTGCCCCAAATTGAAGCAGTGGTTTTTGAAAAACACCACTTCAATTTAGAGAGAACCCCTGTGTTGTGTACACCTATATTGAAGCCTGACCCTTACCTGCCTCTCCAGCAGTGGGGAGGGGAGAGCAAGCCACTGGCAGGCAAAGCAGACCCTGAGCTATGTGTGTGTGTCTGTGTGTGTAAGACTGGTGGTTCCTTCCATGGCAGCAGTGCCCCCCTTTTCCCCCCAGGTAGCACCCATGCAGTCCAGGGGTCACCGCAGCTGCAGAGAGTAGCACCAGGCCCCCGTGCAGCTCAGGCAGGCAAGCAGGTTTGCAGGGGGGTAAGTTGGCTCGCTGCTTTTTTCACCCCCCCCCCTTTGTGGAGCCTGCCTTCCCCAGCTGTTGCCAGGATGCCTGCATGATCTGCCTGCAGACCCCCTGAGCCACACAGAGTGTGGTGCTTTCCTCCACAGCTGTAGAGTAGGAAACTAAAACTCCTTGGAGGTGTTTTACTTTGCAGCGCCCCAGTCATTTAAGGCACATTATGATGCCAAATGTGTTACAGGGCCTGGAATTAACACACAATACACACTAAGTTTTCAAACTCATGCAAACAGCAGCACCAAGGATAGGATGCAGTACAACAAGAACAAGTGCTGAGTGCTGCATGTAGGGCACAAAAAAACCCAGCACACCTACTGGCTGGGAAGTGACCCTCTCAGCAGCACAGAAGCAGAAAGGGATCTTGGAGTCTTAGTGGACTCCAAGATGAACATGAGTCGTCAGTGTGACAAAATCATCAGCAAAGCTAACCGCACTTTATCATGCATCAGCAGATGCATGACGAATAGGAACATGGAGGCGATACTGCCCCTCTACGCAACATTGGACAGACTGCAGTTGGAGTACTGAGTCCAGTTTTGGAGGCTGCACTTCAAGAAAGATGTTGATAGACTCGAGAGGGTCCAGAGGAAGGCCACTTGTATGATTAGGGGCTTACAGGACAAGCCTTATGAGGAGAGACTGAGGGACCTGGACCTGGACCTCTTCAGCCTCCACAACAGAAGGCTGAGAGGCGATCTTGTGGCTGCCTACAAATTCATTAGCAGGTCACAGCAAGGGTTCAGAGATGCTGTGTTCACCAGGATGCCTCTTGGGGTAACAAGGAACAATGGTCACAAACTGACAGCAGATATAGGCTAGATATCAGGAAAAACTTCACAGTAAGTGTGATCAAAATTTGGAATGGGCTTCCAAGGGAGATGGTGCTCCCCTCCTACCTTGGGGGTCTTTAAGAGAAGGCTGGATAGGCATCTGACTGGGGTCATCTGACCAACACGGGTTCATTAGAGGCAGGTCCTGTCTGACCAACCTGGTAGCCTTCTATGACCAGGTCACCAAATCCTTAGACGCAGGGGTAGCAGTGGACGTAGTCTTTCTGGACTTTAGGAAGGCCTTCAACACTGTCTCTCACCCCATTCTCATTAAAAAACTAGGAGACTGTGGTGTCGACACCTACACAGTCAAATGGGTTGCTAACTGGCTAGAGGGAGGCTTCCAGAGAGTGGTGGTGGATGGGTCATTTTCGACCTGGAGGGATGTGGGCAGTGGGGTTCCACAGGGCTCGGTCCTCAGGCCTGTACTGTTCAACATCTTCATCAGTGACTTGAACAAGGGGGTAAAAAGTACCCTGTTCAAATTTGCTGATGACACTAAGATGTGGGAGGATGTGGGCACACTAGAAGGGAGGAATAGGCTGCAATCTGACCTAGACAGGTTACAAGGGTGGGCGGATGAGAATAGGATGGGATTCAACAGTGACAAGTGCAAGGTGATGCACCTGGGGAGGAAGAACCAGCACCATACCTACAGGCTGGGGAACTCCCTTCTCGTCAGTGCCAAGGCAGAAAAGGATCTTGGAGTCATTATTGAGGCCAATATGAATCTGGGCCGACAGTGTGGGGATGCAGTCAGGAAGGCTAACTGCACCTTGTCATGCATCCACAGATGCATCTCAAGCAGATCCAAAGAGGTGATCCTCCCCCTCTATGTGGCACTGGTCAGGCCAGAGTCGGCGTACTGCATCCAGTACTGGGTGCTGCACTTCAAGAGGGATGTGGACAACATGGAGAGGGTTCAGAGGAGGGCCACTCACATGATCAGGGGGCAGCAGGGCAGGCCCTATAAGGAGAGGCTAAGGGACCTGAACCTGTTCAGCCTCCACAAGAGAAGGCTGATGGGGGATCTAGTGGCCTGTTACAAACTAGTCAGAGGGGACCAGCAGGCATTGTGGGAGTCCCTGTTCCCCCGTGCACTATCAGGAGTGACCAGGAATAATGGTCACAAGTTGGCAGAGGGTAGATTTAGGCTAGATATCAGGAAGCACTACTTCACTGTCAGGGAGGCTAGGATCTAGAACCAACTTCCAAGAGAAGTGGTGCTGGCTCCTACCCTGGGGGTCTTTAAGAGGAGGCTAGATGAATACCTTGCTGGGGTCGTTTGACCTCAGTACTTTTTCCTGCCATGGCAGGAGGTCGGACTTAATGATCTGTTGAGGTCCTTTCTAACCCTAGCATCTATGAAAACCGTTAAGGTGGTGCAAAAGGCATTTAACCCACTTTAAACCCTTTTTAAAGTGTCTTCTACAAATGGCCATAGAGGATAAGTACAGACATTTAAAAAGCCCAAACCTGAATTTATTCAATCTTTGCAGGTTAGTGTAACCTGTTTAGATTGAACCAGCAAGCAAGTGTACAGACATTCACTTTTGATTCCAGAAATATAGGCACATGCCTGCAGTTGCTCAAGCCAGAAGCCAGGGGTGGGGGGAGGGAGGAGAAGAGGTCAGTGCACTAGAACACACCCTCCCTTCCCTTCTACAGTGGCCACCAGGGGGAAGCTGAACTGAGGGAGGGCTCATGGCTAGGCCCTGGCAGCCCTAAGTATGATTAGGGAGGGACTTAAACCCCCATTCTGGCCTTCAGGAACCCTAGCCGGGGGGGAAGCACCCTTTGCCAGGTTTTGGCGAGGGTGGGGGAGGGAAAGGACTGTGGCCAGACCTTGGCCTCCAGGCAGACACCGGCCTGGCATGGTTCTGTAAGGCAAAAGGGGCAAGGAGGGGATTTATTCACACTCCCTCCCCTCTCTCTCCAGGACACCAGCTGGAGTATGCCTGGCCAGGAGGCAGCAGCCCCTGTCAGGGTACCTCCCCCTTCACTGGTTCAGGGGCAGGGATGTGGCCAGCAGCATGGCCCCCTGAGGCAAAGGGAGCAGGAAGGAGGTTTGTTCCCCCCTCCCCTTTCTCTCCTCTGCTCCTCCGGAGGACCCCAGCCAGGGTCTGCCTGGCCGGGGTGCAGCAGCCTGTCAGGGTCACTCCCCACTTGCTGCTTCAGCAGCAGGGGTATGGACATGGTCAAATGCTGGCTAGCATGACACCCTGAGGCGAATGGAACAGGGAGGGAGTTTATTCCCCGCTCCATTCCCTTTCCCACTGGGGGACCACAACTGGGGTCTGCCAGCCCTGGCCACTGCCTCCATCACTTGCACCCAGGTAGGCAGATCCCAGCTAGAGTTCCCCAGGGAGAGAGGAGAGAGGATGGAGAATAAACCCCCTCCGTGATCCCTTCACCTCAGGGAGCCATGCCAGCTGGCATCTGGCCACACCCCTGCCCCTGCCACTGGAGCAGCAAGGGAGGAGTGACTCTGGCAGGAGCTGCTGTGCCCCAGCCAGGCAGACCCCAGCTGAAGTCCTGGGGGGAGAGGGGCTGGTGTGTGGCCATGCCCCTGCCCCTGAAGTGGGAAGGGACCCTGACAGGAGCTGCTTCACCCCAGCCAGGAAGACCATGCCTGGGGTCCCCTGGGGGAGGGAGCAGAACAGGGAAAGAAACCCTATCCCTTCCCCCTTCACCTCAGGGGGCTATGCCCCTGCCCATTAAGTGATGAGGGGGAGGGACTCTGGCAGGGGCTGCTGCACCCTGGCCAGGCAGACCCTGGCTAGGGTCCTGGAAACCCCCTCCCTTCCCCCTTCACCTCAGGGGACCATGCCAGACCAGCATCTGGCCATGTTCCCACCCCTGCTCCAGCTAGAGAGCAGAGGGGCGGGACTAGCTCTGCTTCACTGGAGCACACAGCATGGCATAGCCTAGAGTTGCAACATGCTGGGAATCTGGGAGACTCTGATTTGACTAATATCATGAAAGGGTATGAGACAAAAGTTCAATAAACTGATTGAACCTCAGTCAGTGAAGTCTGATACTACATTCAGCCAGGTTTATCTTAAACCAGTTTCAGCCATTTTGAAACTTTTATTTATGCTGAACTTTTGTTCTTTACATTTAAACCAGTTTCTGATCACTTAAACAGGTTTAAGTAATCACTTAAACTTCTGCCCCTATCCCAGAGTGAGTATTAGGGGGAAAAACTCTATCACAGCAGAGGAGGGAGTATGGAAGTGGGGATGAAAAAAGTGAGAGAAAATGAAGAGGTTAGGAAAACCCAGAATATTAGGTGCTGTTACTATTTGCTGTTCCCTGACACTCAAAAAGGTTAGATACCAATAAATCCTAACTGATGGGTCTTGCAGTAGGACAATCCCGTTATTCTGCTAGTCCAGCCATCTTGGAGAACTCTTTTCTGACAACTGCAACATACAGTAGCATAAGGCCTAAACAAGTTTATTGTGTAGCTTTGACCCTTATATGTTTTATTTTCCATGCAGCAGGTATAGTAACAAGCAGGATTTCAAAGAGTGGTTTAGTGTGGTTTGCTGCAGTTGTTTGAAGAATTAGATAAAAGTTTAGATGTGCAATAGTAGTGGGATTATGCAAGAACAGAGGAACATAAATATAAGAACAGATCCTGAAAAGCATGCTGAAGTACAAAATTAATCTGGGTTGCTTGCATTGGCGACATGTAGGGGGGTTTATGTATTTAAGACAAATATTCATATGCATCAGGTTGAGTCCGAATCTTTCCAATTTCCAATTCTTAAGAACTCAAATTACAAAAAACTGTTAACTCCCTGCAACCATGGATTGGAATCAAGGTTAACAAATTATCTTTATGCCTTGTGATTAACTTAAGTGTGAGCGAGGCCTTAAATGTCTTCCTGCAGTTTTATGGAGTATATTCTCTGTCAGTATTCCCCACTATTCAGTATCAAAATGGAAAAAAAAAAAAAACTGTTTTGTTTCAAAAGAGCCCGAGATAGACATTTTGACTTTTCCAGAGCTCATTTTTTGATGAACAAATAAATATTTTCTGTGATCAGCACAAATCTCACTTGACCCCAAAGGGGCATTATTTAATTCATTAAGCTTTTCAGGAAATTTCACCTAGATCTAATGCAGAGTCTCAGCATGAGTCATCCAAATAAATTTTATCATTGTCATCATCAGCTATTTGTGCTACAGTTCACACCTATAATTTTCAATCCCTGACCACATAATTTCTGAAAAGAAATAGGCTTATTAGAAAGTTGCAAAGCTACAGTAAGGAAATTGTTTTATGTGCACATTATTTCAGAACTCAAACCTCTTAATAATAGCTCATCATTGAAAATGTGGAAACATTATTCATATTCTACCACAGTAGCAAAAGTGTGGGTATTTGGGATCAAAGTCTGTCATCAGTTACAGTGGTGTAATATCATTACGCTTATGCAAGTAAAATTTGGTCTACTCCCTCTACCAACTATGTTCATTCCAGCAAACAAGGTAGTAGTACGGCATTGAATCCATTTGCTATGCAATTCAGTAAAGACTTTGATTTAAAAAATCCTTGTTTAGAATCCTGTGTCTTTGAAACCTTGATATTAAAATTAGATTGTGTTCATAAAACTTCAGATTTTGTTCTCTCTGTAAGCAGAAATTATGGGACATGAACAAAGTAGAAGGAGTAGAAGGAGTCCAACAGACATGCAAGGTTAAGAAGAATGAAGTACAGAACAATAATGAAATCTAGGCACCCCAAAGTTACAGCTGATAGCAACTAGAAAAAAATATTGCATAGGCCTCCCAGTACTGCCTCCACAGAAACCTATTACATGTGACTAACTGCTTTGAAAAACTGCACTTGCATCAGTGAAGGGTCCTGGGGAACTACAGCACTGACTTATTGGAAATTAAAGAATCCCTTGGCACTCTTATGAAGGCTATTTGTTGATGATCTTATTAGAGATTTTTCTAACTCTTTTTTGGAGCTATTTATTAAAAAATATTCCAAGAATGTTTTTAATGCTTATGTTTCTTTAATAAGAGTAAAACCAATATTTCAGCACAAAGCCAATGTGCTGCTAAAGTTTTATTATTAACCTTAATACCTTTGGCTAGGTACAGATGTTACACATATTGTGTTTTAAGTGCATAGAAAGCGCTCTAAAGCCGTAACTGAACAGATGTTCATGGATTTTAGAGCGCTTTAAAAATGGCAGATCATGCTCTAAATTAATCCTCAGTGGATGAGGTATTAAACTAAAGCGCTTTCTTTCTGTTACAGCAGTTTATTGAATCCCATCGAGGGTTAATTTAGAGCATGATTGCCACCATCCCAGGTGGTGTTTGAACGGGCTATGCTCCAGCCTACAGCTTGTTTGCTCTGCCCCAGTACTGGGCTGGCCCCACCCCCTTGGCAGTCACTGATCTGAGTCAGTGACAGCATCCGATCCCAGCCCCACCTCCTTCCACCGGCCAGCTGTGGGCAGCAAGTAAAGGAGGGTTTCTCTCCTGGCCAGGGGGCTGTGGGGGAAAGGGATCTGGGCTCTTTGTTCCAGCAACTGTCCTTACCCTGCCAGGTGCCCAGACAGGAGGGCTGCAGAGGAAAGGGTCTGGGATCTGGCTGCAGTTGTCAAGACGTTTGGGTGCAAGGGGGGAGAGAGCCCACCTGCCACATGGACTCAGCCTGCCCCCACTCCAAGCCAACTCAGCCATGGTCCATGTGACACAGCGGCTCCTTTCCCCCACCCTCAGTTCCTGCACAGTCAAAAGCCGGGACTGGTAGTTTTGGGCTGCAGCTACCAGCTGCAGATGTCAAAAGGCTGCGGCAGAGGGGGAGGGAAACCACTACTGCATGGACCTGGCCCTACCTAAGACCCAGTCCAGCAATCTGGGGGATCTGCATGGCCTGGGGGCTCCATCCCTCCCCTACCCCAACCTCCTGACATCAGCAGCCAGCAGCTACAGCTTGAGACTGTCTGGTCCAGCTTTTGGCAGTGCTAGGAATTAGGGGGTGGGGGAAGGGAACCCCACTACCATGCTTATGTGGCTCTGCCCCCACCAAGACCTGACCTAGCAATCTGGGGGGGGGGGGCTGCATGGCATGGTTCTGAGCCCCCCCCCCACTGAACAGCAAAAGTCTGTTCAGTTCACTCCCGCTCTAACTTATAGCACGAAGTAAAGTGCTATAGTTAGAGTGCTTCTGCCAGGGGCTTTTTGAACATCTGTGATTAGTCTTAGTGACCAGAGGCCTAGTCAAGGAGCATACCCCTTGTGCAAGATGATTCAGCAACTGTTTGATTACCAAGATTAGATTCTGGTTTTACCCAAATTGACAATAAAATGGTATTATATAGACATGGATTTATTTACAATTTATAATGAGCTCTTTAAATTAAGTGTGTGTTTCACTGAACACCAGAGTATTTTGAAAACTTAATAGACACTGCCTTAATGAAGAAGAAAACTGCAGATGTACATTTTTCTGCTGAAATGGAGCCAAGTCTGATATAGAAATAATTTTGTCCTGTTGAATTATAATACACCACACTCATTTAAATTAGGAAACCTCCAGGTTCCTCTTTATGGAGACTATGGGTAATATAAATACTATATCAATTTCTTACTCTGTAATTGCAAGAGTAAGAGATGGTTATTAAAATATGTACAAACCAAGCCAGATATAAGAAAGTATCATTTAAAAACCCTCAACAATTAGAGATCTCAAAGCTAATGAGTTTGTTTTAGCTCTTTCCCTTCACTTCTGTCAGTTAAAAATATGAAGATAGATGTGTATGAAATAAATATGGCCTTTGCGTACTCTTACATAAAGATGGTAAAATCCAAGGTAAAGGCATTACATCCCCACCCCACCCCTGAACAAAACAGAAATAGAAAAGCATGTCTAGAACCAAAATTTAAATTTTGCAGTGCAATAGTCTACATCAACAAGTGACTGATTTTTCTAGTGAAAATTGAACTAGACCTGACCAGGTCAAGGATCTTGGAAGGTTTCCTTGAATGCCTATGTGAGAAAACTGATCTGTACTTTGTTAGCAATGTGAAGAGAAAATTATAATTTATAAATATTACTGGAGCAACTAAAAACTCAATTAAGGATCAGAACCCCTAGTGCTAGATTTCATACAGACAAAAGTAGAGAGGCCAAGAGCCGTGTCCTTCATTTGGTCACAGGCCCAGAATATTTCTGTCTCTGGTTCCAAGCTGAAAACATGGGAAGTTCACCAGAAAAGCAAGGAAAAAAGAAAAAAATGTGAATAAATGAAAACCAAAAACCAAAAAGGAGGCTTGCAAGAAGCCATTAAAATTAGGCCCCATTCCTCTTTGAGAACCTGAAAAAGTAGAAGTGTGCTCAGAAACATACCAGGCGATGTCTACCGCTTGTTAATAAGCAAAACTACGACACTGAGATACGTATTTAGACATTTGCATGTTGCTGACATCTTAGTTTGAGCATACTGCTGTCAAAATACATTTAATGACAGCATTCTTAAAAAAGGTTTATTTTTTTCTTATTTAAAATAATTTAGCATGTGCCATCAGCAATGTAACAACTCCTTTAATGATTTATTCCATGCCCTGCATTTGTAACTAGAAGTTGACAGAAAGGGATCACTCTGTAACAACTGTTGAAAGCATGTTTTATCTAAATAGCTCAACATGCAGAATGGACCAAAGGTAGTTAACAATATTTTACATCCCTCAAATGGCCAAAGAAATCTAGAGACAAAAGGAATATTAGAAAAAAACCCACAAAATACATTCACTTTGCTCTACAGCATGAAGCAGAATTTAAAGATGTATAATCATAAATCTGTCATTAAATAAAAGTAATCTTTAGTTTACAAATGCTACCCAATCTTTGTGTTTACATTGAAGGGCCTTGCACAACTTTCCATGTCTCTTATCGAAGGCACTTACAATATTTTGGGGGAGGTGGAAGAGAATGTACATGTCCAAGAATTGTCAATGAAGCCAGGTGTGTATACACATCATTAAATATTTGCTCCCAGACTTTGTAAGAAAGTTACATAGAAGAGCATGCTACCAAAGGAAGAACAGACCCCTTCTTTTTGAGCTGGAACTTTTTCTAGGCCCTCACATCCCAATTACATCTAATATCTTTTTTATTCGTCCTATATAATTTTCCTAGATCACAGAATCGTAGGAAAGTAAGGCTGGAATGGATGTCACAAGATCATCTAGTTCAGCTCCCTGCTCAGGGCAGGATCATCCCTGACTAAATCATCCCAGCCAAGTGTCTGTCTAACTTGCTCTTGAAAACTTCCAAAGACAGAGATTCCACAATTTCTCCAATTGGCCTGTTCCAATGCTTGACCACCCTCTGGCCCCTGGCAGACATTATGCTAAGATGCGATTAACCAGTTAATCACATCTTAAGTAGTAACTTGGCCATACAATGCAATTCACAGCATGATGAAAAAGCCATAAAGTTATTATATAAAAAATGTGTAATAACTTTGTGACAGGTTCCCATCATGCCTTAAATTGCATGTGTGGCCATGCTAATCAGGGCTCCCAGCTTTTGGGGCCCACTGGAGGCAGGTGCTTTGATGTGCCCCTGAGGCTGGAAGTCCTGATCTGCTACCACTCCCAGCTATGGGGGAAACACTGGAGCCCTTGACTCTGCTGCATCCCCTGGCCAGGAGCAAAGTGATCTGTGTTCCCATGCTCTGGGGCACAGTGGAGTTAAGGGCTCTGTTGTACCCTCACAGCTGGGAGCATCAGCTGATCTGTGCTCCCAGCCTCCGGAGCCCGAAGACTTTGAGTCTCCTGTACCCTAGAGCAGCATTTCCCAACTGGTGTGCCATGGCACACTGCTGTGCTATCAGGCATGTCCAGGTGTACTGCAGCATTTTGGGCTGTAACCATGCCCCCTGCCTGCCTGTAGCCATACCCCCACCATGCCCCCAGCCAGCCAGATGGAGAGCATGGCTCCAGCCAGTGATTCAAGCGCCGCACCACCTGCTCCCCACTGTTTTGCATTCAGCTGTGCACCATCACCACCCCTCCCACACTCCCCTTTAGGCCACTTGCCAATCGCCACCCCCTCCACAGTAGGCCACTTGCCACCCCCCCAGCCTCCACATTTAGCTGGTGTGCTGTGGGGTGGGAGAGGCCATGTAAGTGTGCCATATGGTGAAAAAGGTTGGGAAATGCTGCCCTAGAGGCTTGGAGCAGCAGGTGATTGAGGCTTCCACCATCAGGGGTGTGTGCTGTTTTCAAAAGACCAAGGGGTTAAGCTTATAGAACTGTGAAGTTTCATAGATTTCATAGACGTTAAGGCTGGAAGGGACCTCGGAAGATCATTGAGTCCAGCCCCTGCAGGGCAAGAAGTTAGCTGGGGTCAAAAGATCCCAGAAAGATAAATGTTCAAAAGTCTCTTAAAGGAGTCCAGAGTAAGTGCTTGCACCACCTCTGGCAGCAGTCTGTTCCAGGCCTTGGGGGCTCAGACAGTAAAGAAGTTCTTCCTTATGTCCAGTCTGAAATGGTCTTAGAGGAGTTTGTGACCATATGACCTTGTCATCCCTTGGGGAGCTCTGGTGAACAGGTGTTCCCCCAGATCCTGATGTACACCCCTTGCATACTTATAGGCAACCACCAGGTCCCCCCTTAGCCTGTGCTTTTCCAGGTTGAAGAGTCCCATAGCTCTCGGCCTCTCATCATAAGGCCTGTTTTCCTGCCCTCTGATCATGTGCGTGGCTCTCCTCTGCACTCTCTCAAGTTTCTCCACATCCTTTTTGAATTGTGGAGCCCAGAACTGGATGCAGTACTCCAGCTGTGGCCTCACCAAGGCTGAGTACAGCAGGAGGATGACATCCTGGGATTTGCTTGAGAAGCACCTACAGATACAAGCCAGAGTTTCACTCAATTTGCTGGCTGCAACATCACATTGGTGGCTTATATACATCTTATGGTCAATCATGACCCCCCAAGTCCCTTTCGGCCACGGTGCTAGCAAGCGTATCACTGGCAAGTCTAGAAGCATGTTGTGGGTTTTTCTTCCAAAGGTGGAGTACCTTGCATTTTTTGGTGTTGAAAGCCATCAGGTTTTCATCTGCTCATTTTCTGAGCCTGTCAATGTCAGCCTGGCTCACCATCCTGTCCTCCAGTGTGGACGCTTTACCCCAAAGTTTGGGGTCATCAGTGAACTTGGCCAATATCCACATTATCAATGAAGATGTTGAAGAGAATAGGCCCAAGGATGGAAACTTGAGGGACCCCACTGGTCACAGCACACCACGATGATTGACTTCCATGAACTACCATTCTTTGGGTTTGACCTCAGAGCCAATTCCCTAGCCAGTGGACTGTGATGGAGCTGAGGCTACAGTTGGCCAGTTTTTCTATGAAATGATCATGGAATACCAGGTTGAAAACATTATTAAAATCAAGATGTATGTTCTCAATCTCTTCTCTCTTTTCCAGGTAATATGTCACTTGGTCATAGAAGGAGTTGAAATTGGTCAGGCAAGACCAACCCACAACAAACCCATCCTAGCTATCCCTCAGGAAGTTGCCTTCAGCCAGTTTGTCAAGAATGGTCTCTTTGATGATTTTTTCCAGGAACTTCCCCAGGACAGAGGTCAGGCTGATGGGCCCGTAGTCCCCCGGATCTACTTTCCTCCCTTTCTTGAAGATAGGAACCACATTGGCCTTCTTCCAATCTTTGGACACTTCACCTGAGTGCCACGAGTTCTTGAAGATCTCGTGGCAAAGCTATGATGCTTGCCAGCTCCTTAAGTACCCTGCTGTGTAAGCTGTCTAAACCAGCTGCCTTGAAGGTGTCCAGCCTCTCAAAGTGTTCCTTCACATGGTCAACACTGATAAAAGGTAACAATTCTCCCTTGCCCTGGCTGTCCCATACCATATTGAATGGGACCATGCCTTGGGGCTGGTGAAAAACTGACACAAAATACCCATTAAGCAGGTTGGCTTTTTCCTGGGCGTCGGTTGTCAGTTGACCCATATGGTTTAGCAGGTCCAGTGTTACCCTGGGTTTTCCTCCAGCTCCCCACATATCTAAAAAGGGACTTTTTATTGTCCTTGATATTTGTAGCCAGTTGGAGTTCAATCACAGCCTTGGCTTTCCTGGTTCTTCCCTACAGGTCTGGACCAGTGAAGAGTATTCCTCCTTTGGGGTGGATCCAGCCTTCCATCCTTTATAGGACTTTCTTTTTAGATGCAAGAGGTCTGCTAGTTCCCTGCAGAGCCAATGGGGCTGCTGTGCCCTTTTGCTGCCTTTTCTCTGAGATGGGATAGACATTACTTGAGTTTCCAGGATTGCTGCCTCGAGGAGCAACCACTCTTTCTGAACTCCCCTCCCCTTTGGGTCAAGGTCCCTTAGGACCTCACCAACAAGCCTCCTGAGCTTGTCAAAGTCAGCTTTCCTGAAATCGAGGACTTCTGCTTTGCTGCCTGATTTGCCAGCTTTATGGTGGACGGTAAAGGTGATCAGCTCCCAGTCGCTGTCTCCCAGCTTCCCTTCAATTGTCAGGTCGCTGATGAAGTCACCCCCATTGTCAGTACCAGGTCAAGCAGTGCTTTACCTCTCATTGGTCCAAAGATTTCTCCAGTCAGATAGAGCTCATCCACACACAAGGAACCTTTGCGACCGTTTGGATATGGCCAAGTGCTCTTCCCACAAGATGTCAGGGTAGCTGAAATCTCCCATGACAACCATGCACCAGGAGCGCACAGCCTCAGCTAGTTCCCTGGTGAATTCCTGGTCAAGCTCTTGATCCTGGCTAGGAGGATTATAGTAGACTCCCACTATTGTGTCCCCGGTGCCTTCTTCACCACAGATTTTGACTCAGAGAGTCTCCAGTTGTCCTCCCCTGGTTGCTAATGTCAGCCTGCAGAGACGCATGTCTTCCCCGCCCCTTTTTTCCACACAATCTCTCCTGTCCAATGTATAGCCATCTATACCTGTGGCCCAGTCATAGGTGGAGTCCCACCAGGTCTCCGTTATCCCTATGTGATCATAATCCTTTTTGCTTAGCAGGAGAACCAGTTCCTCCTGTTTGTTCCCCATGCTCCTGGCATTGGTGTACAGGCACATAAATGTCCCATTGGGGGCCCTTGCCTTCCCTACGGAATTTGTTTATTCAGAGAGCAGCACTCAGCCTACTCTTCTGCAGTTTCCTTCAGTTCCCTTAGGCAATTCCTGGGGGAATGTAACAACTTATAAATAACACTCTTAAAGATATTCACACAGGGTGCTTCAGACATAAGGGCTCTGCTGAGCCCTGAGGGTGGGAGGTAGTGCTGTGCAAAATTTTGGCAGACGTTTAATTTTGGAGGCATTTCAGGCCATTTTGGCACCTGAAACACCAAATCTGAATTGAAATGGAAGGCTCCAAAACATCTCTGAAATGAAATGAGGCATCCAAAAGATTTCGGAAATGTTTCAGAAAATTTAGGACTTTTGGATCTGGGCTTGCAGGAAAACAGCTGTACGCTGCTGTCCTGCCACACAACTCAGCTCTGCAGGGAGCAAAGATCTGCGCTGGGGGTCTCCTTGCTGCCGCTGCCCACCCCGCTCTGATCCCTGCTGCATGACTTGGCTCCACAGGGAGCAGAGACCTGGGTCAGCACGGGGAGGGCAGCGGCATCCAGGAGACCCCCGGCGTGGATCTCTGCTCCCTGCAGAGCAGGTCACGTGGTCTGGTCTCCTCGCCACCACTGCCCGCCATGCTCAGCCCTATGTTGTCCTGCAGAGCTGAGTCACATGACAGGGACCAGCAGGCTTGCTGACCACTCTGAGCTGCTTCCCTGCCTCATGACCAGGTGTGACAGGGAGCAGAGAACCATGCAGGGGTCTCCTCACTTGTACGGATGGCAGTGGCCCTCCTCCTCCCATGGACAAGCCACCCACAGCCCTATCCTGCTCCCTGCTGGAGCCCCAAGCCTCTGGCCCTAAGCCCCGCCTGGCTGGGCGGTATGGCTGTGCAAAGCTTGCAGCCTGTTTAAAACAGATTTGGATGAGATTTGGCAGAGCGAAATCTCCAAAACAGATTCAGCTAAAACAAAATAGGACAGTGATCTATAGTAGCTAGGGTCAGGAGGGACCTGAACAGATCATCTAGCCTAACCCCCAAGAATTTCCCCCTGTTATTTCACTCGCACCAAATCACCCCAGTTAGGATGTGAACTTAGATCTCCCACACAGTGTGCAGAAACTTTACCACACAGCCACCAGTGCTGGTAAGAAAGCAGCTGCCCAGCCCTGGTGGGACATGAACCCACAATCCCCAGCTGAAACACTGAAAATGAATCCGAAACATGGAAATGAATCACTGTCCTCCAAAACAGCCAAATCCAAAACTGAATTGAAACACAGCCGTTTCACACAGCTTTACTGGGAGCTGCTATCACCTGATCTGTACTCGACTCCAGTACTTCCCCTGTACGCTGTGAATCAGGGATGAGCTGACTGGCTTCCTAACTGCCGGTGCAGGGAGAGCCCAGAATTATGGCAATATGGCACAATGGGGATTTAATCCCCCATCCCAATCTTACCTCCTACCATGCATGTGTAGCATGGCAAGAAGTACTATTTTTGCAACTTTAGGTCTCAGAGAAAAGTCCATCTCCATTGTCTCTGTAATCACCCTTCAGGTATTTGAAGTTTGATATCAAATCCCACCTCAGTCTTCTTTCCTCCAGACTAAATAACCCTAGTTCCCTTAGCCTTTCCACATATGCCTTGTGTCCAGCATCCCAATCAATATTTTTTGCTCTGCTCTAGACTTTTTCCATGCTGTCCACATCTTTCTTGAAGTTTGAAAAATCAAAACTGGACATAGTATTCCATGCTGAACAAAGCAGAAAAACTACTTTCCTTGATTTGCAAGCGACATTCCTGTTGATGCAACCCAGTATGCTGTTGGCTTTATTGCAACAAGAGCACATTATTGGCTCATATTTAGTTTTGGTCTATTGTAACCCCCAGGTCCTTCTCTACAATACTGCAGTCTTTCTAGTCATTCCTCAGTCCATATTTGTGCATGTAATTATTCTATTCCAACTTTTCCTTGTTGATTGATCTGATCTGATTGATTGCAGACCAGTCTCCAGTCTCTCCAGGAGATTCTGGATCCTGACCCTACCCTCCGGGGCATCTGCAATTCCATCCAACTTGGTGTTGTCCATAAATTCGCTAAGTATGCACTTAATCCCATTAAAGGAGATACTAAACAATAATAGACCCGGGACAGACCCCTGGAAAACCCCTCTTGATACTTCCTCCCAAGTAGACTTTGAACTATTGAGCATGATAATGCCAGTATGTATCCAGTAATGCAGAAGTTCCCAAACTGTAACAGATTGCACACCAATTTAAAATGATACAACCTTAAGTACCACCAGCAAATTTTTATCATATAAGGCAATTATAATAAAATCTGTTAATGTGTACCACTGACAGGTTGTCTGCATACCACTGGTGGTACATGTACCACAGATTGGGAAATGAGTAATGTATCATATGTTTAGTCCATATTTCCTTAACTTGTTAATGAGAATGTCATGAGAGACAGCATCAAAAGGCTTGCTAACGTAATGGTATGTCACATCCTCTGCTCTCCCTCCATCCATAGAGCCTGTCACCTTATCATAGAAAAAAATCATATTGGTGAGGCATGACTTGCTCATGCTGGCTCTTTCTGATCACCTTGTTCTCCTCTAGATGCTTCCCAATAAATTCCTTGAGAACCTGCTGCATATTAGATTCCAAGGTCAGGCTATCTGTAGTTCCCCGGATCCTCATCCTTCTCTTTCTTAAAGTGGAATTATGTTTACCATTTTTGCAGTCATACATGACCTTATCCAACCTCCATGAATTAGCCGAGGTAATTTTGTAGCCAATTCCTTTACTACCCAAAGGTGCATCCCATCTGTGCTTGCTGACTTGAAAGCATCCAGCTTTTCTAAGTACAGTAAAAGCTCTGTTATCTGGCATCCCCCTGGAATGGGGGATGCCGGATAACAAAATATGTTGGTTAATCAAGTGGCCCAGGCTGCTGCTTCTCCCGCCATGTCTGGGGTGTCCCTCTTCCCCTCCCGCAGCATCGCTGTCCCTCCTGCAGGCCCTGCGGGACAGGGAGGCGGGCTCCACACAGCCCTGTGCAATCCGTTATGCCCTGGGGTCATTGGGGCTCAGCAGCGCAGGCTGCTTTGCCTCGGGCCATGGGAGCTCAGAGAAACTGGAAATGCCGCACTGGGCACTTCCGGTTTCACTTCATCTTACAAGCTAACCTGTTCTGCCATTACTCTTGGCTGGTTGTCTCTTTCCCTATCCTTGCTGCCAATTGCACTCATCCAGTAGCTGCTCCTATTTGTGAAAACTGAAGTAAAAAAAGCTATTAGATACTTCAGCCTTCTCTGAACTAGACTGCCTTCTGCATTCAGTAAGGGACCTATGGTTTATTTGGTCTTCCTCTTCCTTGTAAAATCCTTTTTATTGTCTTTTATGTCCCTTGCTGGCTGCGTCTCAAATTAGTCTTTGGCCTTCCCGATTTTTTCCCTTATATACCTATGCAATACTCTTATACTCTTCCCTAGTGCTATGACTGAGTTTTCACATTTTATGCAATCCCCTTTTGAGTTTCAGCTCATTGAAGAAATTACTGTCTAGCCAGACTGGTTTTCTGTTATATTCCTTATTCTTCTATTGCATCAGGATAACTTGCTTCTGCACCCTTATAAGGGCCTCCTTAAAGTTTAGCAGCTCTCCTGAAATCCTTTCCCCCTCAGACTTGCCTCCCAGGAGATCCTGGCCACCAGTTCCCAGAGTTTGTTAGTCTTCTTTTCTGAACTCCATTGTCCTTATTGTTCTGCTCTCCTTCCTTCCTCCCCTTCATATCTTGAACTTTAATAATTTCTTGATCACTGTACCTTCCACCTTCACACAGTCTCAACCAATTATTTCCTGTTTGTGAGTATTAAGTCAAGAACAGCTTCCACCCCGCCCCCCCTACTTTGCCTCTCTACCATCTGTATCAAAAAAAGTTATCCCCAACACTCTCCGGGAGTTTGCTGGACTGTTTGTGCACTGCTCCGTTTTTTCCCCAGCAGATATTAAAGACTCCCCAGAGAACCAAGTCCTGTGTTTTGGGAGCCTCTGTCAGTTATTTAGATGTCACTCTATGGCTAGGAGCAGATGTTGTAATTGTCCCTGGACAAATTGTGCTTGTGTTTTCCCAGAACAGACATATCATGGGATCAGCATGTACATATATATCCCTTCTAATCAGGGATTAGTGAGCAGCTGAATTGAATGGCACTTTTCTGTCATTGATGGAATGATGCAAGCCTGAGATTTTTTCAGGCACATATTGCAATGTCCTGGGATAAACTTAGTACTTCTTAGCCTATGAACCTTTCTAGCATGTATCCCAGGACAACAGACATGGGCATATAAACAATCACATTGTGTCCCAGGATAAAAATGGTTTATCCCAAGACAAAAGTGACCTCTGTTTGTAGCCTAAGATACAATGTTTCTACCCATTCATCCAGTTAAACTCTTATTTGGTATCTTACCTTCTGTTACCATAAATCAATTTCTCACACTGACAAACTTAGTGCTTTGACCATGTTAGCCATCTCTTCACTTCTCTGTTGCTTGGATGGTATTTGTCTTCATTTAAGGCCCTTTATAGCCTTTCTCATTCACTATACCAATGAAGAGCCCCTGCCTCCACTATACAACCAGCCTCCATTGCACACTTGTTAAATAAGAATAAACAAATAGTTGATTTGTTTCAAGGACTGAAACAAAAAAGTGGAAAAAACTGTATTGACCACAAGCAGCTTCTTTTTTTTTTAAATTTCTTGCAAATAGGGGAAAGTCTACTTCGGGTAAAATTAAATCTTTCAGTCAATCCACAGAGTAGTAATATATTTCTGGATAAGAGCAAAGAAATAGATTCACAAGGAGCTATAGAGACCATTTAGAAAAATAGGAACAGATAGGTGCCATTATACCCAAACTGCTAAAAGAATACTCAACTGATAAAAGTAGACAAACGTGAACAGGCACTCTTCCACCACTCAGGAGAGGCTCTTAGCTACGGGGCTACAGCCTATGCAGAGACAGAACTATTAAGTTTGGCTCCCTACCAAATTTCCCTGCCAGGTGTGATAGATGGGTCACCAAGCCCTATAGAGCAATGGGAAGGGGAGCAGGAGGGGAAAGAAGGGTAGTGAGACTTACCTGCCCTGACTCCTACAGCCAGCAGCATAGAGCTGCTCCTACCTTGTTCATTCACCCAGGTCCTACAGCTGGGCAGCATGGGACTGTTCCTGACAGCAAAGACATGGGGTTGGGGGGAGCACCATTCTGGAGCCCTCTTTAAGTCAGTGCCCATGGATGATGGCCCTCTCACCCTCCTACTTATACTACTGTTTAAATGAGCAATGCTACAGCCTGGCAGTTGGGGACATTCTACAGTACCTTGCTGATTTCTGTTCAAATCTCCGCTCTGATATCTAGTGGAAAACGAGTGGGACCTGGGCATTTCCTGTCCCAAGTAAGAGAGTGTCCTTACTGCTGGGTTAGAGCATGCAAGACAGAAAGGGTAGCAGCGTGGGGCAACAACACTGTGCCCAAAAGTTTGTCTAATATCTCTCCGACCTATTCACTTGGCCTGACAAAAAAAGATATTACCAAAAGAAAAAAAAAAAGTCTTTTTCTTGCTTTATTTTGTATTCAGTCAAACTATTCACCATTTATCACTCAAATTCACATAGTTTCAGGTCACCTGAAAGTGCATTTGTGTCAAATAAACCATTAAGCAAAAATAAAATCTGCCAAGTTCTTCCAGATTTTCAGAGAGACTTCCATGTCTTCCCTCACTGTATCCATCACTTCTGGTCATTCTCTATAAACATCTACAAGCTTGCTTTGATATCTCCTTTCAAACACTACTGTAACCCAGGCAGTACTCCAGGAGGTACCCCCTCTCCAATTGAAGGGATCAGAGCAGGTGCACAAGCACTGTGGGAGGTGTAGGGACCCTCCTCCCCCTATAGAGCAGAGCCAGACCACCAATGGGGACTTAACCATATACCTTTTAATGAGAAAACAGTGCTGGTAACATAACCAGTATAAGCCAGGAAGTATAAGGGACACTACAACGCCCTGAGGGGGCAGGATTCGATAACGGTTACACACTTACAATCATAGACATATTCATCCAGTTGACAAAAGACAGAGTTAACAAAATATAAAACACAAAACAGCAGAACAAACAATACTGGTGGGCGAAATATAAAAGACACAAAATACAAAACATCAAATAACAAGGAATATAGGGCCTAGGTACCTGGAAGGGTTTGGGTTTTTTTTTTGAGGGGGGATGGGGGGGAAGAGGGGAAAAAACACAATGACCCCTTTCCACTGCAACAAGAATTTCTCCCTGTCACTTCACTCCTCCTGAGTCATCCCAGCTGGGACCTAAACTCAGATATCCCACATGGTAGGCAGAGACTCTACCACTCAGCCACCAATGCTAGTACTGCTCCAGGCTGCTAGGGGTCTTGATCTTCCCAGAGCCCGGCCTCATCTCGAGCTGCCCGGCCTCTAATTGGAGGAGCTGGAAGCAAAGCTGGAAACCTCTCAGGTCACTGCTCAGATCCTTGCTGGAGCTGGGGAGCCTCTTCTGCTGGCTGCAGCCTCTCATAGGGGATCCTGGAGCCCAGCAGGGAGCCTCTCCTGCCTGCTGCATGCTGCACTGCTGAGGGTCCAACCGCTGCCTGCAGGTCCCACTCCTTCAGGGCCTTCTGGGGCAATTGCTCCTGCCCTGCTGGCCCAGCTCTTTGAAGCTCCTTCTTTGTGGTCCTGCTGGTCTTCCCGAAGTCAGCTGTGCTGTCCCTTTTATCCCCTGCCTGGCGACCCAAGGGGCCAATCAGGGGACATGGAGGGTGAGTTTCTGGTGCCTGATTGGTGAGGAAAGGGAATTCCAAGCCCTCCAATCATCTTTTACCCTTTCAAAACCCCTGGGCCAAATCATTAGCAGCCAGCCCATCTCGCTACACTAAAAACTCTATGCTGTCCATGGCTAGGCTTCTCATGTGCTGCCTCTGATGCCAACCATTATCTTTTCTTTGTTTCTTGGCAGTTCCCAAAGTCTCTGTAGCCACCTCTCCTATCTTCAGGGCAGGGCCAATATGTTGTTCTACTTGTACAACACCAAGCACAACAGGTTCTGGCCCATGAGAAAGGCTCCTATATACTAGGGCAGTGCAAACACAAGTATCAAATCAGAGTGCATTGAATAACTCTGTGTTAATATAGCTGTAATCTGTTACACAAAACTATTCAGTATTTGTATCAGTGACCTAGAAATGGGAGTGCACAGTGAAATCTCCAAGTTTGCAGCTGTTACCAACTTATTCCAAGTACTCATATCTCAAACTGAAGGAGAAGAACTGGAGAAAGATCTCACAAAGCTAAGTTAGTAGGGAAAAATGGGAGATCATTTTCAGTGTTGACAAGAACAAGGTAATGCACACAGATAAAAAGTAACCTCAATTACCTTGTTTTCTTGCATATGACACACACCATTTCCCCAAAATTAGGGTGCATGTATAGACCAGAATAGAAGCACCATGCTTTCATTCCTGCTCCACAGTACAGCAGCTATGGCATCACTATCAAGGCAGCTGAAGGAGGAGTCAATTGACTTAATGGCTTGATGTTCCATTAATCAAGAGAACCTATCTTAGGGCAATTTTGCTATCTGCTATCTGTTCCTGGTCTCCTCCTATTTTACCAGCCTGGAGGCTCTATAGCTGTCTTCAAAATCATAGATCCACTTTTGGATACCAGTCCTCAGTAGCAGCAGGAGTTGCAACATTAGTTAAGTAGGCATGGGACAGTGAATTAGTTGAAGATTAGGCTCTGTCCTTGCTCAATGCAGTCATAACTTTGAAGATATTTTTTTCTTCATTCTTCCTTTCAGAAGACAAGGCATGTAATTAATCCCAGAGTATACTGTGCATGAGAAAACATGGTACATGAGCTCAATGTTGGGTTCTGACCTAGCTGTTATGATTTAGGAAAAAGACCTTGGAGGCACCATAGCCAGTTTTCTAAAAACATCAGTGTAATGGGCAGCAGTGAGCAAAAAAAAATGCCAATAAAATATTGAGGGGATTAAAAAGATTACTAAGGGGATTTAAAACAAAATGGAAAATATCATCCCCCTATACAAATCCATGGTGCATTCAAATTTTGAATGCTGTGGGAGGTTCTGGTCTCTGCTTCTTAAAAGGTAAGTAGAATTAGAAAAGGTAGAGAAGGGCAACCAAAATGGCAGCAGCTCCATCCCCCTGATCGTATCAAGAGTCTAAAAAGATCTTCAGTTTGCAAAGGAGAAGGGAATATGATAGACTTTTGTAAAATCATGAAGGATGGGACAAAGTGAATAGGCAACTATTCTTCACTAAGTCCTAGAACACTAAAATACTGTCAAGTGCAGTTAACTTGTGGAGCTTACTACCATAGGAAGTTGTAGAGATGGGTAATATAGCCAGGTTCCAAAAGGGACTAAACACATTCAGATGTATATCCTCTGGCATCTCTAACCAATGATGGTGGAAGTCAGGGAGGGTAATGAACAACAGATAGATCACTTTAGATATGCCCAGTTCAGTGCTCTCCCTCTCAAGCATCCACTGCTGTCATTGGGCTAGATGGACCATTGGTCTGCTCCAGGATGGCACTTATGTTCTTATTTAATACTAAAATTAAACCAGCATTAGCATATAACGTACTAATCCAATCTCCACTGGCTCCCCATGAAAACAAGAGCCTGAGGCCATCAGCTTGCATGTATATTCTGTGCCAAACATTGCATGGAGAAATTGTTTCTGTCCATGACCCTCATTTAGGTATAATGCAGCTCTACAGAAGCAGTTACTAGTGTATACAGTTTGTTTGTTTTAAACAGCGAAACCTTAAGTGCCAGATATATTTTGTGCTCACACTCTACCACCTGCAAACACAGAATTTCGTGTGTAGTTACTGCATCCAGGAGATTTGATGGCCACTCCTGTGCAAGTACAAATGGATCTTAAAAAAAATTGGCCTGTAGATGCTGTATAACCTCCTTCCCCAAAGTTCTTTCAAAGTTAGTCTCCACTGCCAACCTGTCATAGACAAGTTATCCTGTGTCTATTTGGTAAACTGTGTTTTTATCCCCAGTAGTGGCACCCAGACAGTCTGCCTCCAAAAATAGCATAGTCACAGGGTAACTGATCCTGCCAATCAGAATGAAGAAGAAATAACTGCATTATTTCTTAGTATAGCAGTGCAGCAAGCTTGAGGATGTCATCAGTCAGGAGAGAGCAAGGTTGACATAACTACGTAGACATAATTCTTATATAATAAAAGGGCTTAGTCTGTCCGTCTGTCTTTCTGTCTGTAATGCTCTTGGAGCACTCTGGTAAAGTGAAACATGCAGAGCAACACGATGACAGCAGGGTGGGAGTGGAGGGGTGAGACCAGCCCACCCCAGCCGTGCTCCTCAGAGGTGGCGGAGCACTGCCATGATGGTGGGAACAGAGGGGATGGAGCAGGGGGACCAGGCCAGTGTTGTTGCCTCACCTCCTCCCCAGCCATGCTCCTTGGAGGTGGCAGAGTGCTGCCATGATGGTGGAGATGGAAGGAATGGAGTGGGGTGGTGAGGCCTCACCCACCTGCTCCGCCCCTGCCATCATGGCTATGCTCCACCACCTCTGAGGAACAGGGTCAGGGGGTGGGGAAGAGACCAGCTGCACTGGAGGCAGAAGTGGTGTGGGGTGCTGGCAGAGGGGGGTGAAGAAGATGGCAGGGCAAGCTCCCCATCCCCGCTGTGTTCTTAGGAGGACAGTGTGGGATGGTGGGTAGTGGCGCTCTGTCCCCGCCTGCCCCCTCCCCCCATTATTCTTGACAGGCAATTCACTAGTTTTATAAAGATAATTGTTCAAGGCACTACAGAGACAATAGTACAGTCAGGTTTTCTCCCCTTTCAAACATTACCTAGACCTTTCAGCACTAGCAGTCTTTAGTCATGCTGTAACACATTCTTGTGTTCAGTTATGAAAACAGACAAGCAACATATCCAAACATGGGTGTAACAGGGGGCTCTGTCAGGCTCAGTCCACCACTGGACCACCCACCTGTTTCTGGGCTAACCACCCACCTCACTGTCCTGCCATGCCTTGTGTCATAATTGGTTCTCATTAAGTGGGAGGCTGCCCATTCTTGCCCCAGTGCCAAGGGGCACTATCACAGAGGCAATGCCTCACAGATGGCATTCAGATGACACATACTCCCAGCCTACAGCCAGACCAAGCTTAGCCCTTATTGTCAGGCCTTGTACATACAAATTCATACCGCTCTCCTCTCACTAGGGCCTCTCAAACTCCACCCCCTCTCACATGGTCTCTTTCACACATCAACAACTTATACCATCTTGCTCCCTCTCGGAGTAGGCCCCTTCAGCCATATGCTTTACACAGCACGCACCTTGGGTGGCAGACGTGAGGTCTTTTGGGCCTCTCCAATGACCCTCAATGGGGTAGTGGCTAGCCAATTACCCAACTGGGGCCAAGCTTGCCCTGACACCTCCCAGGGCAACTCTACACAAACTCTCTCACACACACTGGGCTCCCAGCCCTCTGGTTTTGTACTCACTGGGGCTCCACATCTTCTACCCCCTCACTAGGGCTCAGGTGACCATAGCCATGGCTGGCCCAACTGCTACCCACACTGATTTGGGAGCTAGAAATTACTGAGGTGCCCTGACCCACCTTCCACTAAGGTGGTAACTGGTCTGGTATTTTCCTGAAGGCTCTCATGCCACTGCGAGCCCCACCAGGCCACCCACTCCTAGCAGGGTGCAGTTTTAGATCATGCCCAGGACCAAGAGCTGCCTACCTGCTCATACAGCAGCTCAGCTAGGCAATATTTCTGTCGGCAGCAATCTTCTCTGTTTATATAGGCAGACAGTGTCTCAAAATGGCTGCTCCAATCAAGCAACTGCTGGCTGTTTGACTCAGTCCTTAAAGTGGCAGGCACCAATGGTGCCCTGCCACAATGGGAGCTGATCCCACTTGTGTAACCCTACCTTCAGCTTGTTGCCCCTGTTGATTAGGTCCATTACTTCTGAAATCCAAATCTAGGATGTGTGAATTCAAATCATCAACTCAGGAAAAAATTATATAAGGGCTACCTGCTACTCATTGTCAGTTAAGTGATATATAAAAAGGAGTCTAAACAATAGCTATATGAACTAACTATAGCTCTCTGTTAATCCTTATTGACTTCTAAAAGTTCTTCCTGGGATGGAAGAGCCTGGAAAAGCTACTGGCTATAGCAGTTAAAAAAAAAAAAAAAAGGAAATATAGTCTTTCAAAAAATTCCATGAGTGCAACCTCATGCTATAGAGTTGTATGGCATAGTTTACGATATAAGTATCAGAGCATTTCAAGAAAAGATAAAAATGTTACTAGCTTCCAAAACTGCTAAAAAGAACTTCACAACAATCATTCTTAATACCAAATTTTGAACAATTAAAGCTGAAAACAGCTGGTTAATTTCTATTAATTTTAAATATGATAACTCTTTTGTATAATGCCTACAGATGTCCTTTAAGGATACAGCTTGAAGGGCTGTACAGTCAGATTTTGTAAAAACCAAATTATTTTACACTATTTTACAAGCACCTTTAAAACAAAATAAAACAAAAAAGTTACACTAAACTTCAATCCCATATCTTAATTTGGTGGTAAATAATAGATCATTCTAGTTTTGTTCCTCAATGTAGGCTTTTTGTTTGCTTGTTTTTTTGGTCAGGGTAAAGGAGAGGTTTGGTGGTCCTGTTAAGGAGTAAATTACTATTCTAAAAGACAAACCTTGCTATTGTTAGTTAGAATAATAGTCCTGAAGAAGTAAAAACATTCAGGAATGAATAATACACATTGTATTATAAACACATTTCATAATTATTGTACCTATCAGAAAACAGATTGTTTTAAAAATGATCCTAAGTTTAAAATGTTCTACTTCATTGGATTAAGCATTTTTATTCCGTACCTGTTCAGATTAAATCCAAAGAGATAATTACAGAGCACAAAGACCCTTTCTCCAATTCAAGGGGGGAGTGTTTGGGGGGGGGGAATAATTTATTCATGAAAAACTGCAGAAGATGAAAAGACCAGCGTCTCAAAGGCAGCACTGTTGTAAAGAAACAGCATTGTGACTCAGCACATTGTGAAGCTAACTACAAATCTTTCCTCTCCCCCACACACACCAGACTGTAGTTTCACCTTTTATGCAGAGAAATTTTACATAATATAGCAGGTCAGAAAATGGGATTTCACTAGTGGGAAAATGTTGGGATTTAGTATTTTGCTAAAAGAGTAATATTTTTGGTTTTAGCAACCTTTTTTAGGCCAAAGCATTCAAGTTTTTCAGTTTGGGGAAAAACACATCATTCGGTTTATAGATACGTTCTGTAAAATTTTGTATGAGAGTGTGTGTGTGTGTGTGTGTGTGTGTGTGTGTGTGTGTGTGTGTAGAGGGGGAAACAAAATCCTAGAAACAAACAAAAAACATTTTTGTGGCAGAAAAGTCTTATAGAAAAAAATTTAGTCAGCCAGAGTACTTTTTTTTGACAAACATAATGTTGTCTGGAACAAAAGAATTCTGGATCTTCAGTGATCTTCAGTGATCTCAAGTCACTGTTTAATCTTCTATATTTGCAGTGTGTCCTAGGTCTAAAGTACTACTACTAAGTTAGTCCAGAATAGGTGTTTAAATTCAGAGCTATTCAAACCAACTGTTTAAACCTGGGCTTAATTTTAAACATATAAATCCCACTTACTTTATTTGTAAGTGGGAGCCTCCTGAAATCAATAGTTTTTCCATGACTTGCAAGGCCTTTGTGGCATGATCTTGATGCTAAATAGGGATGGACTTATTCCAGCTATGCATACACTTAGGAGTTTTGTTAAAGCCAGGATCTAGGATTGTAGATGTCACAAAACATTTTTAAAGAAAAAGTTAGAGGGCATATCTTCCATGGTCATAAAAATCAATAGCAATAGGTAAAGAAGGAAGCAAAACAAAGGTCCTAAAATTGAACTGAACAATTTGGAACAGATTAAATTAGGCTTGGCTGAAACCAAGCTGCTGATTTGGGCCTCCACCATCAACTGTTGTTTGTTTTAGGTTGGTGATCTGCTACAAAAACAAAGCATAACAAATGCACACTCTTTGGTATTTGGTGGAGGTACGTAAGGGTCTGAAGGTGATACATTATAACTAGATCAAGTTCATCATGGAAAATGTCTTAGTCTGGCTCGACTGTGAAATTGCCAGCATATATATGCACCCATACAATGAACCAGTACCACATTAAATCAGCCACAAAATCTGCTTCCCCAATACAAGTACAGGTACTGGAGGTTCAGAAATTAGACAGTAGGCCTCTGCAAAGCTTCGATCCCTGATTCAATTCAGCAGATTCAGCCTGATTTGGTGGCCAAATCTTTGAATCCGAATGAAATCAGAGGACCCTTTAATCTCTCTGAACTGAATTGGAACCCTCCAAATAGATTTGGAGAGATTTGGAAAGATTCGGAGATTCAGACCTAAACACAGTTTTAAATGTTTTTTCTACATACCTTTAGGTAGCAAGGGCTCATGAGTGCTGCAATGCTGGGCCACATGAAACATGGGGGACTCCCCAGCGTACTCAGCAGCAAACCCAGAAGCGGACCAGAAGCACTTCTAGTCCACTTCCGGGTCCAATAGAGAACATGCTGGGCCCTGCCCTATGCCCCCTGGCTCAGTGACTGGTGCTTCCTGAGTCTGTGGGGGGCACTTGGAGTCCCAAACTATCACCAAACTGGGGGGAAGGCAGGCCCTCGGCACAGTACCTGGCAGGTCCACTTCCAGGTTTGTCACTGAGCACATGGATACTCTATGAGCCCCAGCATTGCATAGAGTGTCCTCACCCCTGTGGGACACTCTATGTGCTCCAGCATCACAGCAATCATGAGCCATACCTGCTACCTCAAGGTATGTAGAAAAAACTTTTCAAGCTGTGTCTATGTCCAAATCGCTGATTCTCCAAATCAGCATTGAATCTTCAGAGTCAACCAAATCAAATCTAGGACAGTGATCCAAATCATATATTGAATCATGGTGCCTGATTTGGGGTGAGTCTGAATCCAAATTGAATAGGGCCTGCTTTGCACACCCCTCTTAGACAGCCCTTCTGGACTGTCTAAAAGAATATAATGTTGGACAGAAAAACAATTCTCTATTGGATTTGCATTTAGATAACTATTTGGAAGAAACTGATTTAATGTTTGTCAGCCCTTTGAACTGGGACAGTTAATCCCTAATACCTTCTTTCCATTGACTGTATGGTGGGCTCCAGTTTAGTGCATAGTGGGTGTGTCTACATAAGACACTAACTGTGCAGTACCCTAATAACACTGTGTAATAGTGTGCCAGGCAAAACCTGTCCTAATACGCTACTGTGCAGAAGTATTAGGCTACTGCGCAGTTAGCATCTGTAAAAACCCTGTGTTTCACCAAAAAAACCAAAACCTGTATTTCAACAGACCTAGGGGAAAGTCAAGCAAGATAAGGCTGATAGAGGACATGCTGGGAATGACAGCCTTCCCACTGTGGATGCTGAGTGGGTGCAATACCAACTAGAAAAGCTAGACATTTATAAGTTGGCAGGGCCAGATGGACGTCAGCTGAGAGCTGAAGGTCATCGCAGAACCCTTGGAAAATCTCTTTCAGAATTTGTGGCACACAGGAGAAACCCCTGAGGATTAGAAGAGGGCCAACATTGTGCCCATCTTTAAGAAGGGGAAGAGGGAAGACCCAGGCAACTATAGCCAATCAACCTAACCTCCATCCCAGGGAAAATCCTGGAAAAACTCATTAAAGAATCTATGTGTGATACACTCACAGAAGATAAGATTCTGAATGACAGCCAGCATGGCTTTTTTCATGGATAGGTTTTGTCTTACTAATCTCATCTCCTTCTACGACCAGGTCTCTCACCACCTGGACATGGGAGACAAGGTAGATGTTATGTACCTAGACTTCCAAATGGCTTTTGATCTAGTATCCCACGATAGCCTTGTGGAAAAACTGGAAGACTGTGGGCTCAGCTGCTCTACAGTTCAATGGGTAGGAAGCTGGCTATGAGGTAGGACCCAGAGAGTTCTCAAGAATGGATTTGTTTCATCCTGATGCAAAGTTGCCAGTGGAATCACTCAGGGGTCCGTGCTTGGCCTGGTGCTTTTCAACATCTTTATCAATGATTTGGATGGGGCAGTGAAAAGCTCACTGGCCAAGTTCGCAGACAACACCAAGTTATGGGGCAGTGTGGTCATGTCAGAAGATTGGTTGCAGATACAGGTGGACCTGGACAAACTCAAGAGTTGGGTAGACCAGAACCAGATGAGGTTTAACACTTCCAGGTGTAAGGTGCTCCATCTGCGGGCAAACAACCCTCAACATACGTACAAGGTCGGTGGTAACAGCTTGACTTGCACCATTGCCGAAAGGGACCTAAGGGAAATGATTGACCATCACATGAATATAAGCCATCAGTGTGAGGCAGTGGTCAGCAAGGCAAATAACATGCTGGCATGCATCAACCAATGCATCTCGTGTAAAGTTAAGGAAGCGATACTCCCACTGTACTCAGCACTTGTGAGACCATAGTTGGAGTACTGCATCCAGTTCTGGATGTGAAAAACTTGATAGGGTCCAGAGAAGAGCCACCCATATGATCAGGGAATTGCAAGGCAAGCCATATGGGGAAAGACTGAGGGACCTGGGCCTCTTTAGTCTAAAGAAGAGAAGGTTGAGAGGGGACTTGATAGCGGATAACTGCTATATCAGAGGAGTGGACCAGGAGCTCGGTGAACAACTGTTCACTAGGGCACCCTTGGGGAAGACCAGAACCAATGGATACAAGCTCCTGAAAGGCTGCTTCAGGCTTAATACCAGGAAAAACTCCTTCACGGTCAGGGTGTCCAGACTGTGGAATAAACTCCCTCCAGAGGTGGTTCAGTCATGTACCCTGGAGATTTTCAAGAGGAGACTGGACAGTCACCTCACTGGGGTGCAAACAACCCTCAACATACATACACCTCACTGGAGTCACTTGATCCCAGTTGTCTTCCCGCCTAAAGTGGGGGTGGGGCTGGACCCAGTAATCTGCAAGGTCCCTTCCAGCCCCTAACGATCTATGAATCTATGAACCCATGCACAGGTGCTACTGCACCGTAGTGCCAGTTACTGTGCATTGATTTAATTCATGGTTATCCAAGTACTAAACAATGCACAGTAACTATGGAGCATTAATGAATGTGTAGAAACACCCAGTGAAGTTAGGATAGCAGGGCTGAAGTTAATCTAACCCAAAGGTTGGCTCTACGGGTTGAATAAATGTAGGGTAGTACATACGTATTTTAATATAATGGGTGAGAAAACAGGATTATCCTGCTATTGTTTGAATATGTGGGAAGCAAGGTTTTTGAGGGGGTCATATCTTTAACTAGACCAACTATATATTTGGAATAAATATTAGACAAGCTTTTGGGAACAAAGTACCTTTCACCATACATGGAAATGAAGCAGGTACACCTTAAGCTAAATCTTTAGTTAAATAATGTCTTGCATATAGTCTCCCAGCTATACAGTTAAGCCAATAAAAGCTATTACTCATAAACACCCTTACCTGTCACATATTCCCTGGACCATTGAGACCACAACAACATTCCTACCATACTGTATCATTTGAATACTCAGTCCTAAAAACTTACTTCATCCCAGTATATAGTAAGTGTGTGTATCTGTGCCAAATTGCCAAAACTGAATTTTTGTTTCAAATAAATGAATGACAACAGAGAGGAAATTCAATACATTACTGTATACATCCCTTTCACAATTTCTTCCAAATATTAATGGTTTTCAGGTGAAAAATCTTTCAGGCTGAAATAGTATAAAACAAGTATTTAAAAAAATCTTAAGCTTCATTTATGTGTCAAAGGAGCTAATTAACAAAAAGACAATTTCATAAAGAGGCTGCTACTTGCTGATGTTTTAAAAGAAGGCATTTCAAAGTAGCCTATTTATTTTTCTAAAAGATGATTATGTTAAGAATGGATATATTTAGGCATACAATACAGTGAACACAACATAGATGATCCACAACATGGATGTGACAGTACAGTTGAAAGAATATATGCACTAGAAACATAGTTCTGCCCTGAAATAGTCACAACCATGCATAGGAAGGAATAAAGGCATTCATGTAGAAAAGCAGATCAGTGTAGCCTGTTTTTTCCATTTGTCTAAACTTTTTCTTAAATTTATAAACATACAAAATATTAAATAAAATGAATAAATTTCAGAGGAAAAATTCTTCATGAATTATGGATAAAGGATGGGATTTAGCAAGGCACTCGATTCTTGAAGGTTCCTTTGGGAATCCTAGCCTGGAATTTTTAACCAACATTTATTTATATTGTATGGCTGGCTACCTTATCTCATGGCCTTGTTTTATAGCTCTGATTGACTGGCCAAGACTCTCCAAAATAAAATGAAGAAGGAACAAAATAGTAAGATAAGTAACTAACTTCCATATACATTTTCTGAATTAAATTGTTTTTCTAAATTTTTAAGTAAGTTGAGATTCACAGATTTGATAGTTGGCCGGATAGTACCAAGTAAAACTATACATACCAGAAATCTGAACCCTGGGCTCAGATTCACAAGCAGATTCATTAATTGATTTTTACAATTCCATCAGATACAACGTACCATTTTCTAACATTTACAAGAGCCCGGCTTCTTTAATATGCACTCTATCATTTTGTGCTTCTACAGGTGCTTGAGAACCTCTTCCAAGCTGCTCTAACATTTTGTAAATATGTGTTTTGTTGTATTAGAAGTAATTATACTGTTGGCTTCCATACACATAAGAGACACTACCCTTAATCCAAAGTGTTAAAAAGTCTGAAAGTATAGAAAATTGAGAAATACTGCCCAGGCAGGGAAAGAAAAAGACTTTTTTCAATTAATAGGAATTATTAGCATGCACAACCATTCTGATTCTTTTTATAATCCTCAATACATGGAATTTCTCATTCTATCAATTAAAAAAAACAGTATTTTCTAACTGCCCACAGTGCTTTGGTAAGGTTTCAACTCTAAAGTCATAGACCACATGTAGCAATTGAAAACAGCAAGTGTAATGTCTAAGGTAGGATTACTTCATATGTAGTACTCCATTATTTTTGTGCCTTGGACCAAGACAACTGAAACAATAAACACAACCATAACGTCATCCTGGTTCAGGAGAGCACTTAAGAAAGTCTAAAAAATGTAAAACTTAAACATCTAGAAACTATCTAAGACCTTAGATTGTATAACAGTAAACAAGAGCATTGCATTTCAAAAGCTCTAAATGATTTAATCTACAGGAACAGCCACATGCAAAAAAATTCTTTCCATCTCTTTACTATTTAGGGGATCACACCCTGACCCTTTTTTAAAAAACCCAAACAGCTGTTTTTTACACTGTTCCCAGAAAGTAATCCTATTTGGCTTAGTTTGCAATAAAGTGTAGAAGGACTAGATTCCAGAGCCTGGAGTCTTCACAGAAAATGATCTGACATCCACCTTAACAAACAGTGGACATGAGCAGGGACATATTGACTTTAAAGGAATTGTAACTCAAATGCCTCTTCTGGCCACAACCAGTAAGGCTTAAGGAAACATTAATCTCTCATTGAGAGTTTCACTCAGTTCTGAAAAACAACAAGATCATGCAATTATATTAATTAAAATGCATGTTTCTAAACATAAATTTAACGTGCTGACATATGTTAATTGAGCTGTTAAAGACATCCAATAAAACTGTTTTGAACACTTTGAAGAAATCATCAATCTTTTTGGAACTCTTTTCTCCAATATCATCCAATCTACCTGCAAGTATTACACTATGTAATTTGTAATTCCACTCATACATAACTGTAAAAGATTAGTGAATCATAGAACTACTTCTAAGAATAGCTCTGCTAGCTTAATTAAATGGAATTTTTTTTGTAGGTTTGTTTTTACTCAACCTTATCCTCATGGTAAAGTGTAACCTGGGACTTCAAATAGCTTCAAAAAAGGATTATATTAAGCATTAAAGCCCTGATTCAGTAACATGTAAGCATGTGCCTAAGTCTCATTGAAGTTACTGCATAGTAAATATGAAACTACAGTAAGAACTGAAAGATTAGACAGATGCAATTTTCTAAAAAGGAGTTATTATATCTTGAGCAACTCAGTCAGTGTTTGTCAGAACTTTTGCATTTATATTCAGTAACATGCTTATTTGTGAATAACTTTTTAAGAATTAATAGAAAATGCTATTTTAAAAAGCAACACAAACAGAAAATTTAGTTTAAGAGGTTCTAGATGATACTGGGACATCTGGGGACCAACTCCGGGGCTAAGGACAGACATTCAAAAAGCCTGAGCCTGAATTGATTCAATCTTTGCAGGTTAGTCTAATCTGGCTAGGTTAAATCAATTTGTAACTGTCCAGACATCCCCTCTGGACTAAAAAAAATGCAGGTACATGCCTGCAATGGCTCAGGCTAGAAGCTGGGAGGAGGGGCATTAGAGTAGCCCTCCCTGCCTTTGTACAGTGCTGAGCTGAGGGAGGTGTAGCCAGGCCCCAGGGGAGGCTTTTGATAACGGAGCATTTATCAGCTTTGTTTATCAGCATCTAGCACCCCATCAGAAAACAAAGCCCCCGCTCATTAATTTCAGCTCTTCTTAAACAGCTTTTTCCAAAGGAAGAAATGCAGGGACATTACCAGCTGTCCTGTTGATTAGCTCCAAAAAGTCCTAAGTGGACACTGTCCTATCTGCCTTACATAAACATGTTTCAGCATTAGCTAGTATACCACACACTGGCTAGTCTATGCTGTGGGAGAGAGGAAGAAGGGATTCCTGCTTAAGCAGTGAGTGGTTGTGAGGGCACATGAGGAAGCCAGAAGACCCTGCCATGCCTGCAAGTTCCTGTCAGAGCTCCAGTCATGGAGCAGAGGGGAAGGGCCAGCCCTGCTGTAGAGCAGAGAGCCTCGTTCAGCTCAGAGACCGTGCTGGGGGAGTCTGATTTAACTTAAACCAGCAAGGGGTCTGGCACAGATATTCCATAATTCTGTTTGAACCAAATCAGTTAAGTCTGATACTACATTTAACCAGGTTTATCTCAAACCGAATTCAGCCATTTTCAAGCTGGTTTATATGTACTGAACATCTGTTCTGCTACAGGTTTAAACCAGTTTCTGATCACTTAAACCAGTTTATTTGTAATATCTGTCCCCAACCAAGGACATCTGGTTCTATATGAAGAGCTTCCTACTGTATAGGTCAGAAAGCCCTATTAGCTAAAGATGTAGCAGATTCAATCATCATGTATTCTGCTGTTACTTGAGGATAGAGAAAGCACAATGCTGAATCAGTGTGGGTTACAATAGAGCCTGAAAGATTATTTTTGTAACTGAAAAACATATTCAGATGTAAATGTTATTAACTACAAATCTCCCAGCTCCCCCAAATAAATCAGATTTTTCTAAATAATTTCCTGTATCTTTCTGACCCCAAAGTCTAGACTGAGCCAGGAAAATACATTTTAGACCCCCACATCCTGTTTTCCTATGCCAGATTCAATTTCTTTTTCCACTGACATACTTCTAACACTCACTTCAACTCTAGCCTGACCTCCATTCTTTCCCCTACATATACCCTTGCCATTATTCTAACCTCAAAAACATCCACTTTACTCCCTCACCTCTTCTCTTGCTACTTTGGCACAGCCCACTCCACCTTTAAAAAGATCAAGGGCATTTAAAGCTTATATTAATTAATTTATTTATTTATAATCTTAGTCTTTCCATGTTCCTAGTTTTAACAGGGAGTTTTTGATACCTTCATTTAACACTGCCTTCTTAAAGAACCAGCATGGCCTTTGACACTCCCAGATCAGGTGTGGAGGAGTAAGTGCTAGACTCTATACAGTACTTACTGTTTCTAATTGCTTCTGCAGGAGTAACTCAGTGACTCTTTATGAATGTGAATGTCAGAAACCCAAGGCATTCACCACACTGTTAAAAAGCTAGGACACTGTTTTAGAGCACTGGCAAATAATTTTCAAACAGAATACTGTGATTCTGAAAGGCTTAGGGTTGCAGATGATTATTTGTACCTCACTTAATCTGGGCACAGTTTAACAGTAAGTGCAGATGTTTCACTTAGATTGACCTAGCTAGGGTTTGGCTGATCTAAGTGCTGATCTGTACAGATGTTCGGAAAGGTGAGATTGGGCAAAAAATGGCTGACCCAATCTATTGTAGAAAGTGGAATAAATTAGGTCAGAAATAGGTTAGCCTAATCTAATCAACATTTGGAGTGTGGCTCCAGGACTGGGAAAGCCCAGCTATCTGTCCCAATACAGAGGCTGTGCTCTTCCTACCTCACTCCAACCCTGAGTGGGATATTTTTAGCCTCGATCCCTGCACTGCCAGATGGACAACCCCTCAGCCCTGATCCTGCCCACCCTCCCACCCACCCAACTTAGATCAAGTTTCTGGCACAACTCCTAGCACCAGCAAGTATCTGCACAAGCAGGACCCAACCTACAATCATGTGGCTTAAAGTAAGCCACATGATTATAGATTGGGTACTGGGAATGCATGAAAGCATGCCAAGATAGCAGCCAGTGACTGCTGACAAGTATTGAAATAGGGATGAACATAAGTTAGAATGCTCGAAAAAAGTCCTTTCAAATACTCTAGGCTAGGGACAGAAGTTACATGCTTGGTACGTCTCCATGTCACCATAAGGCACCGTTGCTACAGAAGCGTACTTTAGTACCTCCTTTTAGAAGTAGTGAAGTATGGTGCAATATGGGGGTTACTGCACTGTGCATGCACACACAATTAGATTTTGCCACTAAGTCACTGTAGTGGTGCACTATAACTAGGGAGCATGTTGCTATGGCAGTGTAACTGGTGATCATGTGTAGACCCGTGTGATCATTATGTTGCCATAGAACGCCATACGGCCACATCGCACATCGGTACATTGCCATAGGGCAACATGTATATATGCCCATAAACCAGCTTAAGTGATCAGAAACCTGTTTATACCTGTAACAGAACAGAACTTCAGTGTATTTAAGCTGTTTTCAAAATGACCAACACTGGTCTAAGATAAACCCGGCTGTATGTAGTATCAGACTTACTGATTTAAGTCAAATTGGTTTATGGAACTTCTCTCCCAGACCCCCTCCCAGTTCAAGCTAACTTACAGACCCTCAGCATCCCAGGATACTTTTCAGCCCTGGGCTGTGTTGGCACTGTATTTATGACCCAGATATCTTGTTCTGGGCAGGCCCAAACCCTTAGACCAGCCATACTTTTTATTTTATAATAGGTAAATGTTATTGACACACAGTGATAGCAGATAAGAATAATGCAAATAATTTTATATTTACCAGTTTTAAGGCTGTTACAGAGGGAACATACATTTGGCCAGTGTGCAAGCTTTACCTTTGCCTCTAAATACTATTTTCCATCCCTAGCCAGAGCCCTATCACTCCTCGGGCCAGCTGAGAAAGGGATGGGGGTCGGAGGGAACCCCATCACTGGACCCCAGCCAGCATCTCTTTGGTAGGAAGGAGTTTAAATCCCCCCCTGACCCATGCTGGACCCCAGCCCAGGTCTGCTGTGAGGGATGGGGGCAGAGGGAACCCCTCTGAGGCTTTTCCCTGCTCCCCACTTTAGCAGAGAGTGGGAAAAGCCTCGGAGGGTTTCCCACCCCCAGCCAAACAGACCCTAGCTGGGATCTAGCATGGGCCAGGGTGGAGGTTAATGCCCCCCTCCCCCCAATCCTCCTCAGCTAGCTGGGCTAGGCCAGGAAAGCCTGGCTATGCCCCTGATCTCCACTTGAGTAGGAAACCTCAGAGGACTTCTCTCCTCCCTTCCTCTTCCCTCCCCCACTCCCGCCAGCAGACCCTGGCCCACCCTGCCCCAACTAGGATTGGGGGGTGTGACTAGGGGAATCATTCCTGGCTCCAGGCAGGAACAGGGAGTAAAGCCTCTGCTTCAGGCTCTCCCCTTCTCTGCCTCATGGATGAGGCAGAACCCCCACCCCACCCCCACACACACGTGCACATGCACACACACATATTGGAAGGGTTTGGGGGGTTTGTTTTGGGCAGTCAATCAAAGATAAGCCCCACTTGGTTACATTTAGTTGCCTTCAGCACTGGCTGGCAGGCTAGGAAGCATGCTCCATGGCCCCACAGCTACTTGTATGGGCCACTGAAGGGGTCTGGCTGCCTTTCCGGTTTCAAAAGTGAGTGTTTGTTCACTTAATTCTAAGTTCAATCTACACAATTTAGACTAACCTGCAAAGATTGAATCCATTCATCCTGGGGCTTTTGGACTGTCTGTACTTAGCCCTAGTGTGAATCATAAATGGGAATGGGTTAACAACCAGCAAATTTTTTTGTGAGGAAACTTGTCTTTCAAAATGCAAACTCTGCAAACCAAACTTGAATTTAACCCAAAAAAAAAGGTGAAAGAGGAGGGGGGAAATAATTATCTAATACACACCTCTCTATAGCTTTACCTACCTAAGGAATAAGCAGAACCAAGAAATGCATTTATAGTAATATTTTAATTTGTTATTTTTTCTCCTACCATCTCCCCAACATACATTTTGGCTTAAATGCTGCATGAATCAGCAGCATGTTGCAAGCATCCAAAGAACATAATGCAATTTCAGGAGTATAATGGAAAGAATCAAATTTTATTTCAGTATCACCTAAAACTCACTGAAGAATTCACATTTTTATATTAAATGTATGGAACTGAAACCCTCCCCCACTTTTCTTAATGGTATTGATAAATTTTAATTAAAATAAGTGAATGCTCAAAGTAATACAAGCCACTTGCAAATGCCAACCAGTTTACGGAATGCGTTAGTCAGCAGCTGTCAAAAATAAAAATCAATGAAACTGGTCATTGTATATTAACCAGGGCACTATTCTGCTTCTGTATGGCAATGATAAATAATGTGAGTTATTGGAGCAGCCATCTATTAAATGCAGCAGAATAAACCATTACGCTTAAGGAATATGAACATATATAGCTAACACTAGCCAGCTTCAAGTATGGCAAAAACAGAACATCTGAAACACAGCCATATTAGTACTCATTATAGCTTATAACCATGTTATACACTAGAATAACTTAAAGATGGTGTTATGTTTCCAGCTTCCAGGTTTTATTGACATCTTGCCATTTTTTTCTGAACAGTTTGGAAATAGAAAAAAAATTGGAAACAACTTTAAGAACATGGAACCCAGAACATACATCAAAAACTTCTCATCATAGTTGAATTTTCTATGTGAATCTGAGAAAGAAGGAAGACTCATTATACCTACAACAAGCACACAGCTGCTTACATTCATCACTTCCTCGGTGCTCCCATCAAGCTGCAACTTGCTGCTTTATTGTCACAGAAACCAATTCTTATTTTGGAGGGCTATCTGCCCTCCTCTTTGGGAAGTGTATACTCCTCCAAACCCTGTCTCTTAATAGCCCCTATTACCATGTGTAACGATTAGACTTTGAGACAGAATTCCAAATCAAATCCCAAACTCTCTTTTATATATGGAAACCTTGACACCATCTGTTTTTCTTTGCCCTGCCTTCTCTTGTAGCCACAAAAGAGTTAGGGTATTTCCACAGACATGCAGTATTCCCTCCAATGTAGTATAGGTATCCCTCACCTGATTAGCATTATGGGTTGATCACCCAAATATTTCCTTGCTTCTCAGTTTAGTTTTGCAGCTGCAGTGAGCTCTGAACTCTACAGCTAAACATGGTGCAGGAGAGTTAATTATCCCTTGCCTAATACATATGTAAGAACTAGGGGGAAGGGGAAGGATCTGGCTTCAGATATTAGTTAAGAGTTCTGCTCCTCAACAGGTTTTTTGAGTGTGGGGGTTGCAGTTTCTAACACCCAAAAGAGCTTTTGTGTTTACTTCTGCACCAGGGCAGCCTATCTACAAATGTGGCGTCCCTAGGCACAAATATGGGACTTCAGCAATTCAGCTCTGATTCAAATATGTTCCACTGTAACTGGTCCTTATTCCAAAAGTATTTGTTTTTCCTTTGCAGATCATTGGCCTGAAAAAGTATGGCCAACCATACCAGGGTATTATACAGTCAACTTCTTTCATCTCACATCAAGTTCTTCCCACCTAATTCTCTTTTTTGTTGGGTTTGCTGTGTAACAGTACAGGTAGAATCTGCAAAAACCATACAAACTCTGACACTAAAGACAACTCTAAGATCTCTCATATGCTCTTCTGCTGCCTCTAAAATAGTACATACACAAAAATTATTAATCTTTAGAAACTACCATCGGGAAATACTGAAACATAAAATAGAACAATTACAATATACACACAAGCAAGATATGATGTTTGATAAGACTGTCTAATGTTGCTTTGTTTTCCTACCCTCTGCCTATTTGTCATTTGTCTCTAGAACATGGGGGCTAAGCCTGTGCAAAACACCATTTCATTTCAAGGTCCATTTCACCATTCACCATTTTGAAGGGACAATGTTTCATTTTGTCATTTCATTTTGAAGCACTGTCTTATTTCATTTTGTTGAAACTGTTTCGCTGTTTCAACTAGTTTCAACGTTTTGCCCATAGGCTATAATGGGGAATCATGAAAATTCCTAAAATGGTGTCATTTGTTGCCAGATTCAGATGAAAATTGCAGGGATGGTAGCCCCTTCTGAGGACACAAAGCCTGCCATGTTTCAAGGAGGTTTTTCTGAAACTGTGTCTCAAAGTCTTAAAAGCAAAATTTGCCAGCAGTAGCAGCCTCCTGTCATCCGGCAGACAAATCCTGGGGCTCGCACCCCCGAGAGGGCTGTGGGGTTGTGCCAAAATCTGCCTGGGGGTGCTGGGCCCTGGATCTGTGCTAAATGACAAGAGGTTGCTGCTGCTGCCTGGGACCAGCGCTGAGTGTAACCTGCACCCAGCGCTGGGGAAGACAGATGCTGCCATTGGCTCCAGGCAGCAGTGGCAGTCTCCTGTCATCCAGGCACAAATCCAAGGGCCCACACCCTGGGGAGGGCTGCGGGGCTGTGCCAGACTCCTCATGGGGGTACAGGCCCCGGATCTTAACCGAATAACGGGAGGCTGCTGCTGCCAACTGGGACCGGCACTGGGCACAGCCCACACCCAATGCTTGGCTCCATGGAGCTCAGCCCCACAGCAGCAGGAGGAGTGCAGGCCCAGCTCTGCCCACCTCTCGTCTCTGGGCTGCACTCCGATCGGCAACACTAGCCCCGTGGAGCACAGCCCAGAGATGGAAGGTGGGCAGAGCCAGTGCTGTGCTCCATGGGGCTGGCGGAGGCAATTGGAGTGCAGTCCAGTGGCAGGAGGTAGAGTGCAGAGCCAGCTCTGTCTGCCTCCTGCCACTGGGCTGCACTCCATGGGGCTGGCAGAGCCAATCAGAGCACAGCCCAGGGGTGGGAAGTGGACAGAGCAGGCACTGTGCTCTGATCAGCTCCACCAGCCCCATGGAGTGCAGCTCTGTCCACCTCCTGCTTCTGGGCTGCACTACGATCAGCTCCACCAGCCCTATGGAGCACATCCCAGTAGCAGGAGGTGGACAGAGCCAGGAATGTGCTCTA
This sequence comes from Crocodylus siamensis, assembly GCF_052110815.1. Lineage (NCBI taxonomy): Eukaryota > Metazoa > Chordata > Crocodylia > Crocodylidae > Crocodylus > Crocodylus siamensis. Next base: position 172,946,473 of record NC_143399.1, read on the forward strand.
TGGGGCTGGCGGAACCAATTGGAGTGCAGCCCACATTGGGAGGTGGCCTGAGCCGGCATGGAGCGCATCCCAGCAGTGGGAGGCAGGGAGCACCAGGGCTGCATTCCCTGCTGGGCTGAGCTACATGGTGCTGTGTAGCCACTCAGAGCACAGCCCTGGCTTTCCCCTGCCTCCCACCACCGGGCTGCTTTGAAACTCAAAACATTTTGAGTGCCCTCATTTTGTTTTGAAGTTGTTTCAATGCTTTTTGTTTCCTTTTGATTTTGCTGTTTCAAGCTCAAAACACATTGAAACAGCTTCGAAATGAGACTCTTGGCGAAATTTCACATAGCCCTAATGAGTGCCTTCCAGCAGTAACCTTGGCTCTGAGAATCATGCACTGTTTTTGAGTCTGCAGGGACACTAGAAAAAAATGGAATGAAAAAAGAGGTAATATGGCAAAAGGCATAAAATAATTCATCATATCAACAGTTTAAGTTGTGGCACTCTTTAGGAAGTAGAAAGAGGTTAAGATCACACAATACTGAAGAGCACACTGAATGTGCTTTCAGATTCAAAATTAAGGCATGTGTGACTTGACCAAGGTCACAGAAGTCAGTAAGAAAATAGAACAAAACTGATCTCATGACAATCATTTCAACTGTGTGTGATAATGTGCACATAATCAAATGAAAGAAATTTATTTGACTGTATTGTATCACGACCATGGTTACACCTATTTATTGCTGTACTTGTAATACTGCACTTGAAGCTGTTTAGGATTCCTGAGTAATGACTCTTTCATGCATGTTTCCTATAATGGTATATTTAATTTCTTTAAAATCCGTTTAGAATGATGTAGGCTTAATTTAACAAAATTTTGTGCTAACCATGTATGCTTTAATCATGCTGTCAGCTATCTGGGGAAAGTTAGCTGAAGCATGAAAATGACATTTAATATTTGATAGGAATCAGACTTTAAAAACCCCCAACAAACACTAGGCCTGTGCAAAGCAGCTAGTATTTGCTTCAGATTCAACTGATTTGGGGGACAGTGATTCGATTCGGTGATTCAAATCACTGTCCCAAATCGATTCAGTTGAATATGACTCTGATATATGGCTGCTGCTGAATCAGCTGAATCTCCAAATTGGCCCCATCCCCCACCCACTGTCCCAGCCCCATCATTGGTGCCCCACCCGGCCTCAGCTCCTGGCTCTTTGGGAAAAAAAGCCTGGCACTCACCGACTGCTTCCAGGCAGGGGAGGCAATCCCTGCTGGCCCCTACTGCCTCATGCCATGGGGAGGGCTCTGCCATAAGCCCCCCAACCCCTTCCAGCTCTCCCAACCCCCTGCCATGGCTGCCCCACCCGCCCCAGCTCCCAAGGTCTTAAAAAAAAAAAAAAAGCCCCCACTCACTGGATCCTGCCAGGTGGGTTGGGCAATCCCCATTGCCCCTCCACTACCCTGCACTGCGTGAGGGGCTCTGCCATGAGTCCCCCAGAAGCCCTGAAGCTGCTGCAACTGTTGGTGAGTGGGGGCTTTTTATTTTTTTTTCTTTTAAAGAACCGGGAGCTGGGGCCAGGTGGGGCACCCATGGTGGAGGCTGGGAGAGTGGGTGGGGGTTTGGAGGGCTTTTGGAAGAGCCCACCATGCTGTGGGGGGCAGTGGGGATCACCCCGCCCCACCTGGCAGCAGCCAGGGAATAGCGGCTTTTTTTAAAGAGCCAGGAGCTGGGGCCAGGCAGGGCAGCCACGGTGCGGGGGCTGGAAGAGTGGGCAGGGGTTGGGGGGCACTCAGAGTTGCTGGGGGAGCAGGCAGGGGATGGGGCCTGGTGGGGGTCCCCTCCCTTCTCCTCCACACCCCCCTGCCCCACCCCCTACCTATCAGCACGGAGCCTGGATCCAGATCCATGTGGCAGCAAGTAGGGACTGCCCAAATCACCGAAGATCTCTGAATCTTTTCTGAATTGATTCAGAGAGCTTTGAATCGATTTGGACCTTTTAATTGGTCTCCTGATTCAATTCAGATTCAGCTGCCAAATCGGGGGGAATCTCCTCTGAATTGAATCAGCACCCAAAATTTCACACAGCCCTGTCAGATACTATATTTTAAGATACTATTTAATGCCTCTTACTAAAATGATTTTATCACAGAAAACATTTTTTATTAAAAGATGTTTTTAAAAGTAGCAGTTGCTTGCCAAAATACATTTTAATAAATGTAGAAATTACTCAGATTATCACAAGTTGGTAAAATTAGCTGATGACTGAGAATTTATGCAACAGAAAATAAGAAAATTATTTATTGAATTTGACATGATCAAAATAAGAGATGGGATTTTATAAGAAATTATTTTAATTCTTTTTAATTTAGATGGAAGAAATTTCTTCCATTCCTGACTCCATGACTGTATTTGTTAACCTAGTCCTTCACTAGGGCAGATATTAATGCATCAATATAAGATATTCCAGATTTTTTTAACACACTTAAGAAAACAAAAATTACCAGAGGGATCAGCAACTCTGAAGCTGAATTTTTGATGGACTACCTCAAGCAGCATTTGCTTCTTGCATGACCCCATTAAGTCTACTTGCACTGCCTTTTAAGATGCTTGCTAAAGTGTTTCTGTAAGAGATACCAATTATAGTTGGGAGCTGGCCTACCTGGAATATTCAAATCTCAATCCAGAGCCAAATTCAAATTTCTCCATATTCACGAGAATAAGGATATGGCATTCCAGATCAGCCCATCTGGAACTCAGCATGGTGGATGGATTTCCATTCTAAATCAGGAACAAACTAAGTTCTAGTTTAGAGAGAGACTACGTGGGTCCCATTATTTTAAAAAGTCTAATTCAAAACTGACAGACTTATATCTGCTTTTTTAAATAATAGGTTTCTTTGAAAGTCTGAGCTCCATATTAAGGATGGAAAAGGACATCTGAACCTAGAGAAACATTTATCATAAATAACAACAGATGCCAATATGAAACATCACATAAATAATTGTAAAAGATAATAAGAAGGATTAAGGTTGAAAGTGTATTTCAGAGAAGTCCAACTAATTTACCATAACATTATTTTCCTACAAAAATGCTGTACCTTTCAAGTGCTAGAATCCCTGGAAGAAATCAATAAAGGAATTCAATCTCCTACTGACACCTACACCTGCTCTTTTCGCCCCCACCTGACTTGGCCTTTCTTTGGTTCTGAAATGGAAATAAGCACCTGTATACTGAAGATTATGTTTTAGGTGGGTAAAGATTCCACAACAGAACACAGCTTCATATGATCTCAGTAGGATGTGTTATGCACTAGAACTGTTCTAAGATTATAATATGACTGACTGATCTGGTTTCATAGTTTCATAGTTGGTAGGGTCGGAAGGGACCTGAGCAGATCAAGTCCGACCCCCTGCCATGGCAGGAAAGAGTACTGGGGTCAAACAACCCCGACAAGGTGTTCATCTAGCCTCCTTTTAAAGAACCCCCAGGGTAGGAGCCTGCACCACTTCTCTTGGAAGTTGGTTCCAGATCCTAGTCGCCCTGACAGTGAAGTAGCGCCTCCTGATGTCTAGTCTGAATCTCCCCTCTGCCAGCTTGTGACTGTTATTTCTAGTCACTCCTGGTAGTGCTCAGGGGAACAGGGCTCCCCCAGTGCCTGTTGGTCCCCCAGACTAGTTTGTAAATGGCAACCAGATCCTCCCTCAGCCTTCTCTTGTGGAGGCTGAACAGGTTCAGGTCCCTTAGCCTGTCCTCACTGCCTCCCCGATCATGCGAGTGACCCTCCTCTGCACCCTCTCCATGTTGTCCACATCCCTCCTGAAGTGCGGCACCCAGAACTGGACGCAATACTCCAGCTGCGGCCTGACCAGTGCCGCATAGAGGGGGAGGATCACCTCCTTGGATCTGCTTGAGATGCATCTGTGGATGCATGCCAAGGTGCGGTTGGCCTTCCTGACTGCATCCCCACACTGCTGGCCCATGTTCATTTTGGTATCAATAATGACTCCAAGATCCTTTTCTGCCTCTGCACTGATGAGAAGGGAGTTCCCCAGCCTGTAGGTATGCTGCTGCTTCTACCTCCCCAGGTGCAGCACCTTGCACTTGTCAGTGTTGAACCCCATCCTGTTCTCATCCACCCACCCCTATAACCTGTCCAAGTCCAATTGCAGCCTATTCCTTCCTTCTAGCATGCCCATTTCTCCCCACATCTTAGTGTCATCTGTGAATTTGAACAGGGAGCTTTTTTACACCCTTGTCCAAGTCGCTGATGAAGATGTTGAACAGTGCAGGCCCGAGGACTGAGCCCTGTGGAACCCCACTGCCCATGTCCCTCCAGGCTGAAAATGACCCATCCACCACCACTCTCTGGGTGCGGCCATCCAGCCAGTTGGTGACCCATTTGATTGTGTAGGTGTCGACACCACAGTCCCCAGTTTTTTAATGAGAACGGGGTGAGAGACAGTATCGAAGGCCTTCCAGAAAGACTACGTCCACTGCTACCCTTGAATCTAAGGATTTTGTGACCTGGTCATAGATAGCCACCAGGATGGCCTGACAGGACCTGCCTCTAATGAATCTATGTTGGTCACCCCTAAGCATAATCTCCCCTGCTGGCCCCTCATGGACATGTGCCAGGATAATTCTCTCAAAAAGTTTACCCAGGACCAAGGTAAAACTAACTGGCCTATAGTTTCCTGGGTCCTTCTTACTCCTTTTTTGAAAATGGGAACCATATTGGGCCTTTTCCAGTCCTCTGGCACAATGCCAGAGCATCATGAGTGCTCATGAAGCCGTGCCAGGAGTCCCGCAATGACCTCTGCTAATTCCCTCAGCACTCTGGGGTACAGATCGTCAGGACCTGCTTATTTACACACATCCAATCTCTCCAGAAGTTCCCTGACTAGGTCCTCACTGACCTCACTGGTTGATATTGATGATTGTGAGGATTACATGGCAATGGAAGTTAATGTAAACCTGCCAGTTTGTTTAATATCAGCTATTGGAGCAGTGTGTGAAGGTTGGGGATTTTTTTAGGGCTGTCAAATGATTAAAAACTTGGATCAGGATTAGTTGCACAATTAAAAAAATTAGTCACAATTAATCGCTATTTTAATTGCACCATTAAAACCTCAAAATTATGTGCAGAAAAACTCAAAATTATGCAAAATTATGCAGGTACTTTGTATGGTTGGGGTGGTGGTGGGGTATGTATATGTGGGGGAATTTAAAGGTGTATGGGGCTGTGGGTGCATGTGTGGGCTTTGGAGCCCGAGAAGCGAGAGTCCCCAAACATCCTAGTAGAATGCAGGATACTGTGGGTCAGGAGTGAGGGGCAGCAGCAGGGTTGGGGGCCTGTGGCCTGGGAGTGGGGGTGGGAGGACAGACACACATACACATACGCACACACACACCAGCAGGTAAGTCTGTGGAGGGGAAGAGATGGAGGAAGAGATAAGGGGAGGTGGGTGCAGATTGAGGCCCCCACGGGGAGGGAGGGAGTGAGGCAGGGTCTAGGGTGAATGGTGCCCTGCGGCCAGGGCAAGTCGTGCCACAGAGCCATGGGAAGCTCGTCCAGCTCATGCAGCTGCTTGGAGAACATTTCCAGGCTGCCCTGTGGTCCTTTGAGCTGCCATTGCTGTCCTGCTGGGTGGCCTGGAGGCAGTGAGGCAGAGCCCTGGCATGGGCTCCAAAACCATGTGCATGATTAACATGTTAAAAAAATTAACACAAGAACCAGTTAATGTGTTAATTGCACACATTAACTGCGATTAATTGACAGCCCTAGTTTTTTGGTTTGTTTGTTTTTCTGAATAAGGCCCCATTCCTGTGAGCATTTATGTTTGTTCTTAAAAGTTAAAAATAAGAGAAGCTTCATGAAACAAGCCACATGCAATAAGCTAAACCTGCTGCTTAAGTGCCTAGTTGAACTGGGATCTCATATATAGACAATGGAACATGCACAGCATTCTTTCTACTCCTTGAACTTAAAAAACGTCCCCTCTGCCCCCTCTTCCTCCTTTTGGAAAACCTCTCTCAGTCCTCTCCAGGCCTCAAGCTATTCTCCTTCCCTTGAGTATGTGGGGGCTTTTTTAGTGGGTGGGGAGTTTAATTGAGACCTGCTTTTCTTCAGACAAATTCTAACTCTTTACTGTGCCTTTGTAGGTCCTGCTGGGAGTCTTGCTGTTGGTCCAATGGTTTAAATTAATATTTAAATGTAGTACAAAACCACACTATTTTTATTTATCATTAATTATTCATTAAAAATACAGAATGAGCACACACAAATACCAATCTTGCCTCCTCATGTCCCTGAAATGCACAATACTGGAAACAAACTATAGTATAGATTTAAATCAGAGGATTAGAGAAACAAACATGAGCAGGAATCAATTATTTATGTTCCATTTTGTGTAAAATACTTAAACATTAATTGAGCCATAGACGATGATGCTAAATCATAGCAGCTGGATCACTTGCTTACAAAGCAGGAGAAACAAGTTGAAATCCCCTCAAGAGAAAATTGAACCCAGACCTCTCTTTCCCTTAGAATAAAATCCTAAACACTGGGTTACTAGATTAAAGAAGAATCATGACCTGTTGCTTAAGGCTAGCCTTTCATTTCCATTTCTTTGCCTTTTGTTAAATAAACCAAAACAGAACTGAAATATTCCATTAGATTCCTCTATTTTTTTTCATTTAATTGAAAACAATGAATTTTTCTTCAACTCGATCCAAGTCCAGTTTCATCGAACTTTTCTTTTTTTTTAAGCTTAGCTAGCTAAACCCTGCCGCCAAAATTTGTCCCACTAGTCCTTGTCTCTCCTCCTTAGGCTTGGTATATGAATTCCAGCCTTTTACCCTCATGACTCAGTCTCTTAGCGAGTTCTCCATCCCTCCCCTCTGCACCTCCAAACACATTTGCCACAGCTGTGGTCAGTTGACACCTTCACCCACACCATAGGCGACTGCTGATCCCCGATCACCTCTTGCAACTCCCCTCTCCCCCACCCTGCCCCCACCGCCAGCTTCTGCAGGCGGTCGCTGCTTGCCACCCCACCACTGCTGCCACTGATGCTGCCACCCACAAATTGTGCCCCCCCCCCAGTCTCAGGAGGCACCAGCTGTTCATGACCCACCCCTGATTTCCTTGAAAGTTTGTAGTTGCAGTATGCTATCCAGCCAATCCATTTCTCTCTCCAACTTTCTGCAATCCCAGTCTATCTCTCTCTCGCTCTCTTTTTCAGTCCCTTCCCCTACACATCTCTTCAGATAGCTTTCTTTCCAACTGAGTACTAGCAGAGAAGATTACTGAAACAACAGTCAGGAAAAGACAGATTCTCTTTCCAGCCCAGAAGAATACAGGAAATGTCCTTTTGACTTCCCATAACCTTAGGCTGGAACATGCCCTGATTCTTTGTGGATCATAGAATCATAAATAGGGCTAGAAGGTACCTCCAAAAGTCATCTAGTCTAAACCCCTGCCTGAAGCAGGACCATCCCTGTCCAAACCATCCTATACATACCCATTGTCTAACCTGTTAGCAAAAATATACAGTCAACCCTGACACAACCACAAGACGTAATACTCTCATCTCCCACAGGTAAGGCAGGGGGACCAAACCACATGGTCAATATACAGCTGCTGCAAAGTCTGTTAAAAAATGCTCAAGAGTTCCAAGAAAGAGGGCCAGAAGAAGGAATGCTTCCCCCTCCCCCTTCCTCCCCCCCAAGTCCTTACCAATCTGACCATGGGGCAAAAATTATTTTCTGAGCCCTAATATAGGAATCAGTCTGACCCTGAGCAGAGGGCAAGACCTTTTAGCTAAGAACTTCCCAGTTTAATTCCCAGCAGAAACACTGGCACACCCCAGCCAACCAGCTGGTGCAGATCCAGCCTGATAAGTGCTTTGAGTATGCTGAAACCTCACAGCTCCTCAGGATGGAATCTCCAGAAGCTGCCCCAAAAGTTTAAGAAGTCATAGTATGCTGTAAGTCAGAGATGGATAAAATACAGCCTGAGCCAGATCTGGCCCATGGGTGGATTTTGCCTAGCCTGTGGTGGGTCCCTCGGTTCTGCCTGGCCCAGGTGCAAGAAGTAGCCCATCCGTGGTGCATGGAGCTGTTTCTGCCACGCCCGAGCACACAGCAGGGACGGAGGCAATTGCTGCTGCACACTGGGCTTTGCTCCCAGGTGCAGCTGCCCCAGGAGCAGCCAATGCCAAGTGCCTGCCATCACTTGGTTGCACCGTCCCACTGCTTACCTGGCAGCAGGATGCACATGGCGGTGCCTGGCTCTTGGGGCAGCAGGGCTCAAAGCACAGCGTGCAGCAGCCTCCATCCTGTGCACAGATTGGGGGGGCACATGCCCCCTGGACCTCCACTTGCCCCACCACCCAGCCTGGCTGGGGGCCCACTCACCCCAGCCCCTGCTCCTGGCTGTGCCCCACTCCCTCCCTCATCACTGGGACCCCACTGATGGCCTTTTCCTCTCCCCCCCACCCCTGCCACGACAGACTTAACTACTGGGGGGAGGCACGCACACACATAACCCCCATCAAATAATTTTTACTCCCTCCGCCTATGGTCAGACTCCATTTCCTGGCAGCCCCAGTGGCAGCAGCTCCTTCCAGCTGATGCTGCCAGACCAAGCCCCACTGCTCAGGCACCTTGGCCCATCTGCTCCATACCCACCACCAGGGATGGGACCCATGCAGGCAGGGCACACAGATTTGGCATCTAGGATAGGGCTACAGGGTGGCAGGGAGCAATGTCTGGGAGCAGGACAGCAGGTGATTACCTAGGATCATAGGGTGGAGTTGCGGGGCAGTGACATTGCGGGACTGAGGCCTGGGGCACAACTGCAATCCACTGCCCACATGCCCCTGCAATGGGTGTGGGTTCCCTGGACAGGGGCATGCAGGGAGTCAAATGTGGCCCTGCCCTGGCTCCTTGGTATCACCAGCCCAAGATCCCAGCTCCAGATACAGTTTCTCACCTGCCCACATAGCTTCCAGCTGGTCTCCATGGAGACCCCAGGATTGCAGGGCCATGATGGGCTGGGGCTGGGGCTGGGGCAGAGCCCTGGTTCTGTGGGCAAGAACATGTGGAGAGTGCATCATGGCTCTGCCCCAGCCCCACACTGTCATTGCCCCATGATCCCAGGGTCTTTATGGAGACCAGCTGAGAGCAGGGCATGAGTGGGGGCAGGGAGCTGCATTCAGGGCCAGGGCTGGGATCTTGGGGTGGTGACAGCATGGGTCAGAGCTTCAATATGTTCCCTATATGCCCCTGCCTGCAGAAGCCATGCCTGTTACAGGGGCATGTGGGCAGTGCATTGTGGCTCTCCCCCATGCCCTGGCCCCATGCTGTCACCACCCCACAACCCGGCCCTGTGATCCCAGCCTTGCCTGGCAGCCTACTCCCAAACACCAGTCCCCACTCACCTGCAGCCCCATCCCACAAAGGGAAAGTTGGAGAGTTGTTGTGCTGGGAAGGCAGGGGTGGGGGGGAGGAGCCGTGCTGACCCAGCCCATGACAGCTCAGCAAAACTCCCTATGTGACCTGCAAACCCAAATAATTGCCCACCCCTGCTGTAAGTACAGCTTTCACAAAATTATAACTTGGCCAGATTTGGGTAGATTTTCATGAAAACAGAACCCCAACACACCCTGCCAAATGTCAAGTTCCTGATCCAAAGCATGAGGGTATTAGAGTATTATGCATTTAATTCATTTGATTTATATTAGAACTCCCTTCCACCACCTCCAGTCTCATTTTAAAGAAATGCCTTCTCTGTTATGACTGAAATTTTCCCAAATTGCATATGCCAGGTATCTGCCTCAGGCTATTTCAGCCCAAAGGGTTAAGAGTTTGGAAAAGTTATCAGATTGTGCTGAGCTGCTATTAATGAGAAAATGTCAGGTCAGCTTAATAGATGAGGGTAGGAGCCTGCAATATTCTAAATCATGCTGAAAAGGAAGTTGCTGCATTGAATCCACCAGAACAGATTTTGTGCCATGAATTTCTTGCCCAATGAAAGCAAAAGATAAATATGATTCAAAATTTTGGGATGATGCACATTAAATACTGCCTCCAACTGTAGGTCTTAACTATGGGGGTAGAATATTCACTTGCTCTGCATTTAAGTGGAAAGGAGTTTGCTGTTTAGAACCACTTGGAAAGGGGAGCCTGGATTTCTGCACCAGTGAACCATAATCAATAAGGGAACAGCCCAACCTAGAACAGCTTATAATCTTGTAGACAGGACACTTGTAAGTGATGGGAACTGGAGGTTCACATCTCCTTGAGCAGCAGAAAGTGAGCCTGTCTTTCCCAGGAGAAGTAGCTGACATCAGGACCTGCCATACATGTGCTCTGGTAGAGTTTCTTCAGGGTAGACTAGGCCAGTGTTTCTCAACCCGTGGGTTGCAAAAATATTTCAAAGGGTCATGAGCAAGTGCCAGAAAAACACACGAAAGTTTAGGTTTTGCCTTGCAGGCTGGATGGCATGGTGATCAGGCTGCCTGGCATTGTGCAGGAGACCCAGCCCAGGGCAGATGAGTCGCAGGTCTCCCCTCCTACTCCCTCCAGCCCAGGCCAGGCCAGACTTGCTCTGCTGCCGCCCAACTGAGCTGAAGCTGCTGCAGCCACCGCACTCTATCCCAAGAAGGCTGGGGGCAGCTGGGGGCCCCTTCAGCAGGGCTGAGAGGGACAGGAGACTGTGGGTTAGGAGTGAGGGGCCCCAGAATGGCACAGGGGGGAGGGGACTGTGGGTCAGGCACCAGCAGGGCCAGGGAGGTGTGGGTCAGGACAAGCCATCGATCTTGGCAAATAGGTCCCAGTACAAAAAAGATTGAGAATCACTGGACTAGGCCATACAGCCAGGACTTGGTTGACTTAAGCCCAAATGCCTAAGACTTAGCAAAGTAGAACACAGCCTAAAAAACAGACTGACTTTTTAAAGGCACTTAGGACTGCAAAAAAAATTACCAAGCACTGCTCAGAGAAAGGGGACTATTATGGCAACTGCAGCATGTGATGTTATCTTGCTGCTTTAGAGAAAAACTCTAAGAAGGACAAGCAGAGTGAAGTGTTTAAACTCCTTTATTACCATGCAGGGAGGCAGGAAAACAATGGTAGAACCCAGCTGCATACGCCTCAGTAGAGTAATTAAAAATAAAGCTTTTAGCTTCCAAAACGTTCCAAATACAAGGCAAACAACCTCTTTTCTTTCTGGGCAACTTTAACATTCCCGATTTTATTTGTTGAGCTTAGGCCAGGCCTGCAGGCTGATGGTAGGAGTTCTGCAAAACAGAAGTGAGCTGGCCACCCAAGCACTCCCAAAGCCCAGGCTTCACATTCACAGTATGCTAGTGGATAGGCATTAGAGAGCAAAAGGACGGGGATCTTCACCAGACCAACAAGTGACATTTGCAAACAACTCTCTCTAATGAAATACTAACTTTGTCCATAATCCCACAGCAGAAGGTCTAAAGCAAACTAGGAAAATTCATACTCTTTTTAAGTAAAATTATTTGGCAGGTTTTTGTAAACTATTTCAAAAAGTCACATAGCTCTTTTGTAGGGGTTATATGAGAGTTAAAGAATCAAATCAAATCAAGCTAATTGAACAGGCTTATTTCTAAAGATCTCATTAAGCTTAAAGATTGGTGTTTACTTATTTAAAATGTTTTGGTTTTATTATTAAAAACTCCATCAAATATCCAGAATACTTTTTTCCAGCCTTGAGTGTCTGGGAAGATTCAGCCATTACAAAGCAAGCCCAATTCTAAATTTATTAAAATCCCAACAGTGTTGAGTTTTTCTTTTGTATATAAACTTTGCTGTGAGTCAGGGAGGAAGGGGGTTGGGGAGGAGTGGGAGGAGTTATGTTTTAATTCAACACTTTGTTTCACTCTGAGAGTATGGGAGGACCTAACTATTAAAAAAAAAAATCAAAACCAAGAGATTTTTGCCTTTACTTTTTCATGTGATGTTGCTTCTATGAACAGGCACAGGCAAGCATATAGGTTATACACTTCAATTCATGGTATGTTATGCATTTAAGAGAATAGATTTGTCCATTCTTGCTTTCCAAAGAACCAGAAAACTGGCTAGCTACAATGTTAACTATATATGACCAATACTGTCCATTATTAAAGACTGAACAACTGCAGGACTTTATATTAACAATATTAGAAATCTGACATTTTTCCTTCCACACATACTGCATTTCATATTTCTTGTTTATGTTTGCAGGTTGTAATATTAACTCCTTAGCTGTAACCATTAAAACCAAGCTATAAAACAAAACCAGTTGAACGTGCCAACGAAGAGAAAATGGAAGGAAATAATTTAACCATGATTGTTCCTAAAAAGAGCAATAACTGTTACAGGAAAAAAAAAATGACAGAAGATATATATATGCTACTTCCAGTAAGACCACACATGTTGCCTCCCAACATACAGAGCTTTTATCATTGTATTTTATTTTTAATTTGCTAAATACAAGGCAGTTGCCTCAACATTTATCTCTTGGAGACTTTTGTAGATTGTTAAGAGTGGAGTTTTTTTGCCTCATTAATTGGACTCTAGTCCAGGGGGCAAAGAAGAAAAACTACAGTACCCTCCAAGCCACATAGTCACACCAGCTGTCACACAAGCTGCTGGCTGCTTAGCTGTCCAACAGTTCAACCTCAGAGAAAAACATTCTTGTTCCCTCTCCTGTTGTTGACAAGAGTGTAGCAAAGTCTGTTAGTTTTCCCTCCCTGCACTTTAATTACTACTCATCCACCCCTCGCTCTGATACCAAGGCAGACATTAATCAAGTACTTCCATCCCAGGTGAAATTGACATTTTCACGTTTTCTTGTCACCCCAAATATCAATACTGGGGGAGGCGAGACAGGCAGGGAAATTCTCCATGGAACAGAAATTAAGAATGTAAGAAATGCCATACTGGATCAGTTTGGGTCATCTAGGCCAATATCCTATTTGTAACAGTAGCAGAAGATAGATGCTTTAGATAGTGGTTCTCAACCTTTTTAAGGTCAGGGCACTTCTCCACAAGTTTTCAGAGTTTAGCAACACCCCATTTAAAAGCAATAAAAAGATGTTATAAACATAGTAATAATTAATATTATTAGTAAGTATTCATATTTATTTATTTGTAGTAATAATATTCATAATTACTACTAGTGTTACTAATCAATTGCATTTCTAGGTTACATTATAGTTTCATAGTTTGTAGGGTCAGAAAGGACCTGAGCAGATCATCAAGTCCAACCCCCTGCCATGGCAGGAAAGAGTACTGGGGTCAAATGACCCCGGCCAGGTGTTCATCCGGCCTTCTCTTAAAGACCCCCAGGGTAGGAGCCAACACCACTTCTTTTGGAAGTTGGTCCCAGATCCTAGCCGCCCTGACAGTGAAGTAGCACCTCCTGATGTCTAGTCTGAATTTACCCTCTGCCAGCTTGTGACTGTTACTTCTACTCACTTCTGGTACTTCCTGGGGGAACAGGGATCCCCCAATGCCTGCTGGTCCCCTCTGACTAGTTTGTAAATGGCGACTATATCCCCCCCAACCTTCTCTTGTGGAGGCTGAACAGGTTCAGATCCCTGAGTCTCTCCTCGTAGGGCCTGCCCTGCTGCCCCCTGACCATGTGAGTGGCCCTCCTCTGCACCTTCTCCACATTGTCCACATCCCTCCTGAAGTGTGGTGCCCAGAACTGGATTCAGTACTCCAGCTGTGGCCCAACCAGTGCCACATAGAGGGGGAGTATCACCTCCTCGGATCTGCTTGAGATGCATCTGTGGATGCATGACAAGGTACAGTTGGCCTTTCTGACTGCATCCCCACACTGTCGACCCATGTTCATCCTGGCATCAATGATGACTCCAAGATCCTTTTCTGCCTCTGCATTGATGTGAAGGGAGTTCCCCAGCCTGTAGGTACAGTGCTGGTTCTTCCTCCCCAGGTGCAGCACCTTGCACTTGTTGCTGTTGAATCCCATCCTATTCTCATCCACCCACCCCTGTAACCTGTTTAGGTCTGATTGCAGCCTATTCCTCCCTTCTAGGATACCCACATCCCCCCACATCTTAGTGTCATCAGCAAACTTGAACAGGGTGCTTTTTACCCCCTTGTCCAAGTCACTAATGATGTTGAACAGTGCGGGCCCGAGAACCAAGCCCTGTGGAACCCCACTGCCCACATCCCTCCAGGTCAAAATTGACCCGTCCACTACCACTCTCTGGATGTGGCCCTCAAGCCAGTTGGTGACCCATTTGACTGTGTAGGTGTTGACACCACAGTCCCCCAGTTTCTTAATGAGAACAGGGTGAGAGACAGTGTTGAAGGCCTTCCGAAAGTCCAGGAAGACTATGTCCACTGCTACCCCTGCATCTAAGGATTTGGTGACCTGGTCGCAGAAGGCCACCAGGTTGGTCTGACAGGATCTGCCTCTAATTAACCCATGTTGGTTGCCCCTAAGCATAATTTCCCCCTCTGGCCCCTCCTGGATGTGTGCCAGCATAATTTTCTTGAACAGCTTGCCTAGGATCGAGGTAAGACTAACTGGCTTATAGTTTCCCAGGTCCTCCTTCCTCCCCTTTTTGAAGATGGGAAACACATTGGCCCTCTTCCAGCTCTCTGGTACCACACCAGAGAACCACAGGTGCTTGTACAGCCATGTCAGGGGTCCTGCAATGACCTCAGCTAATTCCCTCAGCACTCTGGGGTGGAGATTCTCCAGACCAGCTGATCTGAATACATCCAGTCCCTTCAGAAGTTCCCTGACTAGTTCCTCACTAACCCTTGGCCTAGGTGTGCCTCCCCTGGGGTATAAGGGGGGCCCAGAGGCGGGCGGCTGTTCTGATCCCTGCTTAGGAAAATGGAGGCAAAGAAGTCATTGAATAGGTTAGCTTTGTCATCTGTTGTGATGAACAAATTTCCTAGCGTGTCTTGCAGGGGCCCCACGTTACCCGGTACCTTCTTTTTGCCCCCTATGTATTTAAAAAAGGACTTCTTGTTGTCCTTGATCTGGGAAGCTAGTCCCAGTTCCATCTCTGCCTTTGCCACCTTGCGCTGGATGGTGAAGTCCAGCAGGCAATGATCGCTATCACCCAGGTGGTTGAGCACCTGCAGCCCCCTCACCAGGTCATTGCCGGTGGTCAGCACCAGGTCCAACAAGGCATCTCCCCTGGTAGGGCTGTGCATCTCCTGAGTTAGATGCAGGAGGTGTATTATATATGTCAGTATAATAGCCACCTCTCCAAGCTGTTGTTCCCAGCTATGCCTGGCCACACACATGTTTGCTTCTACCACAGCACTTGGACTCTCTACACATTGGTCCAGGTCACCTTGGGAATCAGAGGGCCAATTTCTACTTTTAGTTATCCCAGAGTGATTCCTCTCCCAAACTCCAGTCTAAGGACCAAAACACACAAACTCCAGGGACACCCAACAGCAGAGATGAGGTGCCAGGCTGCACATGTCTGGCACTTGGGAGGTGCTGAGGAGGATGGAGGGGCAGGGAGATGTGCAACAGAACACCTATGACATAGGAGGGAGGCAGGGGGAAGGGGCCTGTGTCTAGTCTGTACCAGAAGGGCAGAGCAGCCCCTACTGCCACACTGTTCATCCAGGGAATTGCACACCAGGGCCCAGAGCCACCTGCTCCTGTGGCCCACAGGACTCTGGGATGTGTGAGGGGAGGAGGAAGCAACACTAAATTCCATGGACCAGAAACAAGGGTTGCCAACTTAAGAGAATTCTTTTAACTGACAATCCACAAACTGGGCTGAGTTTCATGGGGCTGCAAGCTGCTGGGAGCTGATCCCAGTGGTGGGAGGTGCTTCCCCCAGCTGGGCTCACTTCCCCTGGGCTGCGAGCCACTGGGAACTGAGTCCAATGGCAGGAAGTGCCTTCTGCCGCCAGGCTTAGTTCCCAGTGCTGGGAACTGAATCTGGAGGCAGGAGGCCCTTCCACCAACTGGGCTGAGTTCCTCAGCAACGGGTCCCAGGTGGAAGGAGCAGCCTCCTGTCATCCAGCAGGCAGATCAAGGCCCACACCCCGGGAGGTCTGCGGGGGCTCTGCTGGACTCCTCCCATGGGTGCAGGCCCTGATCTGCCTGCCGGATCACAGGACATTGCTCCCGCTCCTTGGCTCCTGCTTGTCAGCAGCTTGAGGTGCAGTTTCCCAGAAACCCCTGAACCTACCTCTTTGAAACTTGACAAGCTTCATGCCCTCAGAAGGGGCTACCATTCCTGCAAGTTTCATTGGAATCAGACAAGAAATGACAAAATTACAGGCTTTCATGCTTCCCCATTATAGTCTATGGGCGAAACGTTGAAACAGCGTTGAAACAGTGAAACCATTTCAGCAAAATGGAAGGGAACAGTGCTTTCAAAGTGAAACAAAACACTGTTCCATCAAAATGTTGAAATGCAAGTCAAAGCAGAATGCTGCTGTTTTGCACATCCCTGGTAATTTGCTGTAGGAATTTCTCCCTCCAAGTCCCACAGCAAGATCTCAGCCTCACCACCCTGCTCTGTCCTGCCTGGTGCCTCAATTAACCTGGGACTGCATGGTCCTGCCTACTTTAAAGGCAAATAGCCATTGCAGGCAATACAGGCTAGTGGGGAAAGGGGCTGCCAAGGCTCCTGTGAGCTACAAAGCCCTGAGAGAGAGAGTTCCCCACGCGATCCTGCTCTCCCACTAAGAAACAAGGTGGCATTACTCTGCTCTGTCTGACCTTCAACGCTTGCATTCAGCTTTATTCAGACAGTGGAGCTTCAATTACACTCACATTTTCTTAGTTTTTCATTGACATCTCTATTTTTATTTTTTAAACAGACAAGCATTTTTAGCCCTTTTTTTCGTTAAAAAAAAAAAGAATATACAAAGATCTCAAAAAAACCCAGTTAAGAATCACTGCTTTGTAGGGAGGGCATATATTGAATAGTATACCTTTAACATACTTTCCTGGGCATCAGCTATCATTGGTTTAAGGGTGTCAGAGGATACATCGCTGACTGTTCTATTTAATAGCTCTCAACTGATTTGTTGTCCTTTAATTTGTGTAATTCTTTTGCTGACCCCAGTTATAGTATCTGGCAAAAGTACAAAATTTCAAAAGTTTGGTTTGGAAATGTCAAAATGAAATATAATGTTTGGTTTGCAGCAGGCTGATATACAAGTTTCATTTATTAAACTGATCCTCTGTGCTTCATTCAAAGTCAGCTCAATGATAAACTGTATCACATCATGGGTGCTCTAGCTCAAAAGCCTGAGAGCCCCTATGGGTCAGGCTCCATACAGATTGATCAGTAGGAAATCACGGTATGCATCTGAAAATATAATACCTCCACAGAAAAATCCTATGGACTGCATTTTCCATCAGGAAACTATTCCAGTGGAGAATTTCCAACTAGCTCTATACAACTGGAAAATCCCAGGGAGGTGCTTAATGACTACAAAACAACTAAATAAGTAAGTGGCTTAATCTCTAGCCAGCATTGCAAATTGCAGATAACCCTCCATCCTATACTGGATGTTACACCAGTCTTAATTATAGGAAGTATACAGGTCTTTTAATTTATTTTGCTGTTCTTTACAAATACTGCCTTCCTCCAAAAAACAGATGTTTCCTGGCTCACCCAAAGGGCTCAATCATGATGGGCAAGATGGTAAAATATTTTCACTGATGATCTGTCATGCTGTTTTATATTTTTCTCCACATTCAAATTCATTATTTCTCTTCTGCTTGTTCTCCTTTCCAAGAGACACTTTCTTTGCATTCTTTGACATTAGAGCCTCTTTCTCTGCAGCAACTAAGATTCAGAGCCAGAAGGATGGAATTGAGATTTGCCTTGTAGCTTCAGAGATTGGGGATGGAAGTAAAAGAGAGATACTTCTCTTTGGGATGGCTAGAAGGTTTTAAAGGAAAGAATCAGAAGACAGAGAGCAATTTTAGTTTTCTACATCACTGGTTTCTTACAAAACATGCTATTTAGTATCGGTTGTTGGAGACACTGGAGCATCAATTATTTTTTAATACTAGTCACAGTTATTAAGACATTTTAAGTAAATATTTCTCTTGTCCAATAACATTTAAATAGACAACATAAAAGTTGCTTTTATTTTAATGGTCTTTATTTCTGAGCTACAAGGAAACAGAGTAATCTGGTCAACAACTCCTTAGAGTCAACATAGTGTACCATCACAAGGAAAGACAGTAAGTAGTTGTCCATTTTCACAGTATTTTATTTGAGAGTCAAACAACAACAAAAGACAAAAATACAACATTAAGGAGACAGTCCTGTTCTCAGTTAAGTTAATGATATGTCATTGACTAAGCTTCACCAGGAGCAGGATTAGGTTTTAATACAGAGCTGTGACTCTCTCATTATCTCATGGCCCCTCAAAATTTTAAGCAACAACAGAAATTGCTAGTCCCTCATTTAATGTTTTTCTCTCTGCAGATTTACCTGAAGGAGCTTGCAATAGCAGAGTGAATGCAATTTAATGTCAGATCCATGTTGAAAGCAGTTTACAGCCATATGATAAATGCTTAGGGCAGTTCTAAAGTGAATTTTTTCAATTTAAATTCTTATAAATCCTTCCCTTACCTGCCACCGTGCAGCTCCTATTTAATTCTCTGAGAGCCACATGGGTGCATTCAAGTACAGCATTTCAGCCACCAGAAGATGACTGACTGAAGGGCTGTTTTTGTTTGGTTTTGAACAAAAATAATACTTACCATTAAACTTGGGAGATAGACACAACCCTTGATACCAAGTCACTTGAGTTTTCAGAGAATGAGAGGGCAGAAGTTAACACCAGAAAGGTTGCCAATTTTTAATACTGGCCCAAACCCCCAAAACTCAATATTGCTGGATGTTAATTTTGCAGTCCTTCCCCATGGTGAACCAAAAGGGATTAACATGCTTGAACTGAACAGACAAGAAGTGAGCAGTTCTCT
The DNA here is from genome assembly GCF_052110815.1 of Crocodylus siamensis. Classification (NCBI taxonomy): domain Eukaryota; kingdom Metazoa; phylum Chordata; order Crocodylia; family Crocodylidae; genus Crocodylus; species Crocodylus siamensis. Next base: position 172,965,441 of record NC_143399.1, read on the forward strand.
GCAGTATATATTCTTTTGGTTCAAAAGTTCACATTTGCACAATAATTCCACCATAATTCCACCTGTTCTTCCTCAGTGTGGTAATAGTAATTTAGCAATAGCATGTCAAACCTGACCCTTGATGATAGCACATTAAAATTTCCCTGTTTCGAAATCTACCTTATTAAATGCTCTCTGTTACTATGGCATTGCAAGCTGTGCACATATGAACTTCGAAAGAACGCATTTTGAAACTTGTGATTCTGCAACACTTTGTTATACCAACAGGAATTTGACCATTACCTAAATAATAATAATAAATTTGTCACTTTAAAAAAGTCTATATCAGGATTATTCGCATGGGTGACATGGGGAAAAAAGGCATGATATTGCACTATGCGGCTTAGTGGGCCTACAAAAATGCTGGTATTCTCATCCCTGGGCTACTGCTAGCCTCAAAGTTTTTGCTCCCCCTCCACCTTTAGATCACCTTTGATCAGTTCTCTCCATATTGTAGGCTTCCAGTGACCCAGTTTTCCCCCAGAGACTTCCATTCCTGTTTATTTGCCTACAATAAAAGCTTTAGTCTCTAGGGCTTTTGATCAATAACATCACGATCTCTTACAGAAAAGAAAGACAGACTGTAACACTGGAGGTAAGTAATAAGAAATTTAAGTGATTCTGAAGCTAAAACCCTAAGCATAATTCAACGGCTACTTGCTCTGCTTTAAGGGCTTGTTGTGGCAGCACCAGCCCTGTAACACCAGTTTTGCCAACAGAGCTACGGCAGCTGAAACGGGCATACAGTATTTGGCAGCTTTGCAACATCATCTCACTGAATAGAAATCTCCCAGCAGAAGCCATCTTCTGTCAGCCCAGCATTATCCATAAAGTGCAATTTGGGAGCAAAGCCACGTCATCTAGAGCAGCTGTTCTCAACTAGCGAGTCAGAGGTTTCTATGGATATGCTACATAGGTGGTTTTGTTGCATGGTAGGTTTTGGCCAATACCAGACTGTCATGCTTGCTACATCTGGCATTGGAAGCAGCAGAGACTCCTTAGCTTGGCAGTGCAGGTGCCAAAGGGTGACCTTTCCATACCCCTAGCCAATGGAGCTATATCAGCCAGCAAAACCTTGAAGCTTAGACCAAGTCTTGAGGAATGAAAAGGTTACAAGAATAAGAAAAAAGCAACACAGTTAATAATCTTAACCATGCTGTTGTTGTAATGGTAATGCAAGTTTCTGTTTGCTTTGTGAGAAAACCTGAACAGGAATTGCTCTTCCATTATAACTTTAGAAAACAGCTAAATAGAAATCTATTTCCCGGCAGAGCAATATCAAACATTTATGCTTTTATGGCTCTGCTCACACAAGACAATGCAGAACAGCATTCCCACATTCAGCTCCATGAAAAAAAATGCTGTAACAGTTCAGTACAAACTGGCCTTGACACAAGAAATTAATGATCTCACTGTAATTAATAAAACATTCAATGAAAGCAAAAAGGGAAACAATTGTGGTTTAATATTATCATGATAAAAATCTCTGAATTTGCTCAATTCCTCAACTGTGGAAACCAGAATTTTAATTATGCAGACCATGCTAACCAAATAGATAAGTGCAGAAAAATGACACCATCTCTCTGTAAGCACTCAGGCCCCCATTTCTGAGAAGACTCATCTCTCTGCAGTACAGTCAGGTCACAAGGACTGGGGATTGAAAGCCATAAAAAAGAGTTTTCAATAGGTTTTCAGTAGAATGGATGTTAATGTTTATCACCCCACAAGAATGTTACTCACATACTTTAACGGGAAAGATAAAATGTTTGAGTACACTAACACGTACATAAGAGGCATCATAAATAAAAATACATTTCTCTTTTACCCTCACAATCATTGCCAATACAGCCTGGAGATTTAGGTACTTATCTGGCTCTTGAAAAGCTAAAATTTACCTTGAGTGTTCATTAAAAGAATATTCCTTTGTAACTCAGTGATCTTCTATAAAAAATGTCTATAAAAATCTGTTATATCCATGTTGTTTTGAAAAGCTTCTATCATAAGTCTTTTTTTCATAGATGTTAGGCACTGGAAGGGACCTTACAGATCATCATTTTGTAAGTAGACACCCAGCTAGATGCGCCCAATATGTGAGAAACCAAAAATATGGTTTCTATGGAGATTCTGATCATCCTCAAGCCAAAATTTGTTCCCATGATAGAATGGTACCCCCAGTCTATAGGCGAGTTGGAGATTCTCTCTCTCTCCCCAGGTGCAACACTTTGCATTATATCCTTGTTGAATTGCATCCTATTCTGATCTGCCCATTTCCCCAGTCTGTCCAAATCTGCCTGAATTCACGCCCTGCCCTCCAGTGTGTTTACTATGCCCCATAGTTTAGTGTCATCTATGAATTTGGACAAGGTGCTTTCAACACCTTTGTCCAAATCGCCAGTGAAGATATTAAACTGTACTGGTCCAAAGGACAGAGCCTTGGGGGATACCACTCTCCTCGCACACATTGAATGGGAGGGGACCTCATGTTGTTTTTGAGTAAATATAGTACATCATTTGAAAGGCAGGGCTGTGCCATGTTGAGAGATGTGGTAGGCAGAGCACTAAACTTTAGATTTTTCACTAAAATAAATCCATACATTTGTAGCCAACATGATCTATCATGTCTGAGCAAGTGTAGGAATTACTTTAATGTGTCAAACAGAAGGACAATTTAAGGGGAATTGGTTTTAAGTACTCCTCCTCCATTAAGGCCCAGCATGATCTTTCTTTATCTTTTATCCAATGCATGATTTGTTTTAATGTTGAATGATTCATGATTTAGTGTAACTTAACATTGGAAAGCAGGATCCTTTTTATTACTAAAGATAGATAATTTAGTAAGAGATAATTTAGACTTTTTTTCTGGTTCCCCCCAAATGATGTTCTGAAACTAGCAATTGCAAACTACAGACTATTTAAATACTTTGAATTAATATACAGTTTTGAGCTGGTTATCAATTCCCAGAAAGTGCATTTTCCCTGGAATTTCTGGGCACTTAAAGCTGCTTTTGGAAGTCAGGGCATATTACAGCTAATTATATAGTGTCCAATTTGACTGCCTAAAACAAGAGTCTCTATTTGCAAGCTATATGCCAGCTTTTGAGGTAGTACACAAGCCTGAGAGATTCTTGCCATGAAACTGGTGATGATATACATTCCTTACAAAAGAAAAAGCTGATGGACAAACATACTGCTTTAGAAGGGAAGAGATAGCTGCTGTTGAAGAATACACAGTAGCTGTTATGTGGCAAATCCTACATCTGCACAGGCCTGCAGCAATACAAGTGAGATAAATCACACTGTGGAAGGAAAGACCTGGGGAGGATAGAAAAGCTGAGCATGACCTGCTACTTACTGCAGATAGAGTGGAGAATACCAGTGGGGAACGGAGCTCCATGCTGCACTTTAGGAGCTATTGTTCCCTCTGGATTGGCTGAGGGCTCTCCTGAGGAAGCATTTCTGGCCCCAGAGAAGGGCAGCTGAGGGGAGACTCCAGTGCTGCTGGCCACAAGACACCAGAGGGCTCTCCTCCTTGTGGTGGCTTGCAGCACGAGGCAGGTGGCAGGCACGAGCAACAGGCACAGGTGAGCAGAGGATCACCAGACAATGTCAGTACTGAGGGCCAGGACATCAGAGCTGCCATCCTGACTGCAGAGGACCACTGCAACCAAAGAAGAGTCAAGTCAGAGGTGTTACCATTTGGGCTACAAGCCAGGGAAGGGCTGCCCAGCATGGAGACCCAGGGAGGGGGTTGGTCCTAGACAGAAGGACTAAGAACTGAGTTGATAAGAGAAGAAACCTGGAAGGTACTGACAGACTGAGCAACCAATCTTGGGTTGCAGAGACGGAAAGATTTACTTTCTCTATTATGGTTGATTGAGGCCTTCATTGATTGGTTTTATTGCGTTTAAGCCCAGGTGAAACTGCTCAAGTGAGAGACTAGCATGATGCACTGACCCTGAAAACACTGTCAGCCCCATTACACTAAGGAAAGGAAGGAAGAGTTTTTGTCCCTGGATAAGAACATCACACAACATCGAGGAAGTGGTAAGAGTGGGGTGTAGGGTAGGTGGAGCCCCATGAAAAAAACCCTGTGCCAGGCCTGAGGAATCGCCCAGCAGAACCAGCTCCCTAACAGAAGTTAAGGTCTAAGTCATGGCTGGTGAGAGAATAACACCAAATAGCATCTGGGGGATGGTGTGATAGCTTTCATCCTGCACTCATTCCTTGAGAGGACACCAGGCCAGAGGGTACCCAGTCCTTACAGCATCTACCCTGACACACCCTAGCATTAATTCTGCTTTATTCAGAATTAAAATTGGAGCTGTTTCACCACACTTGTATTACTGCAATCATGCAGACCTAACAGCTGAATTGTAACACCTTATATCAGTATCCTTTGGTATTGACTCAATTGTTGTGTCTTTCTGTACTTACTGATAGGCCTTTCCTGGGCTTACCTTCCCTGTTTCCCACACACCCACTTTTCTTCTTAATATTGGAAGTGCTTTAACAGAGTGGAATTTTTATTACTTAATACATACTGACATTGTCTTGCTACAATGACTATAGGCTAAATCCTGTTCCTATTGTCCCATTAGCCATCTCATTATGAAAACACTGCAGTGGCAGCTGTTAATTCAAGTAACTCATTTCAGGCTTATTTATTGTAACAATAATTTAAACTATGTTTCTTGTCTAGAATGCAACTGCATAATCCTTTTACAGCATGCCACTGATAAATAGTAATAGTTACTATATAGTAAATCTCTCATATTATCCCATGTCACTCACTGCAAGACAGAGAACTGGTGTATTAGCCAAACTCTAAAAGTCATTAAATTTAGCCTGTGGACAGGTTGTTAAAAATATCAGCTTAGTGTTCAGCAGCAGACAAAAAATAAAATAAAATGTTATGAATTAAGAAGGGAATTGCCAGCAGAACAGACGGTATCATTATACCCCTCTTTGTAAAACTATGGTGCATCCACATCTGGAATAATGTGTGTAATTTTGGTATTCCCAACCTTAAAAAAATTGATAGAAGAACTAGAAAAGATACAGAGAAGGGTAACATGGATGATTTGGGGGTATGGAGGGGCTTCTAACTAGGCTAAATAGACTTTTCAGCATAGAAGACAGATGTTTGGAGAAGAGGGGCAGGATAGAGGTTTACACAACATTAAATGGTACAGACAAAATAAATAGGGTTTTCTTATTTACCATCTCTCACAACATTAGAACTAGGGACATAAAATGAAACTATTAGGTAGTAGTTTTAAGCATAAGAAAAGTGAGTTCTTCTTTACACTGCCTGCAATTAACTAGTGGAATTCATTGCCACAAAAATATTATGGAGGCTAATAGTTCAATCCAGTTTGAAAGGAGATTCGACAAATTAATGAAGGAAAGGTCTATCAGGAAGTATTGAACATGGTAGATGGAGGTGCAGCCTTTGACCCAAATCTTCCAAAACACTGAAAGCTGGAAGCTTCAGTGGGAGGAGAGGAGAGGGTAGAAAATTCTAGTTATGTCTGTTCATCATGCCCCTCGGTATCCAGTCTCTGCCACTGTGTGAGAACAGGCTACTGGGCTACATGGAGACCATGGTCTGGCCCAGTAGGTAACAGTTCTTGTGATCTTTCAAAAGCCCAATTATGCATGAGGATCTGTCTACATGGTTTGTTGTGAATCAGCACCCAAATTTGACAGGACTTATCAAATCCTTTACTTGCGTCAAGAAATATTATCAAGTTCTTCATTATACTGTCAAATATTATTACCCATCACTCCAAAAACAATGGCATTTCAGTGGTGAAAGCAGCAAGTCCTCTACACAATTAATGCATTCATGTGTTACAGTTGGTTAAACTTAACTGAAGCTGGTGGATACACATATATCCTGAAAGATAGCAGTTTTGAAGTTATCGAGCTCACTTATGGACTAGATAGTTTGTCCTGTTTTGGTTATCACCTGCGCATAGCTAGTCAGAAACTAAAATCATGGCAGAGGTGTTTTACTGAAGATTTTCTGGTAGACGAAGGTAAAGCTCATGGAAAAAGGCAAAGGGGCAACCTAGAACAGTCACTGTGAAATCAATGGGAATGTCACCTGAAGTTGATGGAAGAGGCTTGAAACAATGAGCAAAGGAACTATTTGATTCCTACTGTATTGAGGAGAGAAGTAATTAGCTGAGTTAGTCTGAAGGCAGATAAAAGGCAGGGCAGGGTGGCACCTTTGGGTGCCTGTTCACGTGCCAAGAGGCTGCACCAATGTGCTGTAATTACAGCACATTGGAGCAGACTCAATTAATCAAGTCTGGTAGACTATGCCAATTAGTGCACTCCAGCCAGTCTCCGTGTCTCGTATATCAAAATCCCAGATCTTCAAAACGGCTCTAGGGGAACTCTAACTGAAGCTCATTCGACAAGCTTTAGCTAAAGCACCCTCGCCACCATTTTGAGATCTGGGAACAGTAACACAAGATGCAATTAGAGTGCCTCTCAGAGTTGCTCTAATTGAAGTGCCTTCACTTCCCCCCAGATCTTGTGTAAAAATATCCTTAGATTCTGACTTGCTTAGAAAGACAGAAATTTTCAGAGGCAACAGCTTACTCTACAAAAGCTTATACTAACCTACGCTACCACCTACAAAAGCTTATACCTTTCTGAACAAGTCAGTGTCTAAGGTTTTACCTTGTTCGGTCTTCTACTGTGTTGAGAAAAGCAGGACTTTATGCATTTTCCTTGTAAGCAGACCAAATTGCAAAGAGATTTCACTATTATCTTTTTCTTATTATTATGAGAACACCCTGAAAAATCCCTGAACTAGTAAATCATTTGGGTCTCAAAGATCATTTGGTGGGGCACGTCTACATGTGCAATTAATGCAACTGAATATACTCCAGCTCAATTTGAGCTAGAATAAACTAATCCTGATGTCACCTTTTACATGTGTGTTTAAGCACAGTAATTTATTGCACTGCCGGATACCACTTGTAAATCTGTTAGAACATTAGGTTAATAAAGTACTCAAGAACTGAGGAAATACCTAGTTTGCCTGCATTTACATTGACTGGTAGGCTTTGGATAAGACTTTCAGGGAACATCCACAGAACCTTCCTTCGTTCAAAATTTGACTGAAGTTTGATAAATAATTCATTGAACTTTTCTCAACAATGTAGTTACTCATATGCCACCCTCATTTTTTTAAAAAAACATAAAACACTATCTTTTCCTCACCAGAATCAGACATGTCAGAAAAAAAAATCTTGTTTTTGACACAAGCAAAGTATATCTGGTGAATTTTCTAAAAACATTATATTTTGGCCCCAGATCAAAAGTAAACTGTATATCCTGTTGCGTGTGAAATGTTTGCAGAAGTAGTAGTTCTGTCCTATAACTTGAGTGATTGCCCAAGAGATCAGTTTCAATGACACTGGCCAACTGAAACGAGATAGGGAATGCACTTGAAGGGATGCTACATACTTCTCAGGAGACTTTGAAAGGACAAGGTGTTTACATTTCTGACCAGGATAGTTAATATATAACTGTTTCTGGAAAAGACAAGCAAAAACCTCTGAGCACTTACACACCTTGAATACACTTTTCACACCTTGAATAAACAAGTCTTAATCTCCAGGCTGTCTGTATTTATAGGTGCAAGTAGTAACATCATTGTTTGCTTTTCTACAGTTACAAAACAACTTATACTTTATTCTAATGTTTTAGGATTTATTCAGGACACTGGGTGCACAAACCACTGAACGTCTCCTGCAGAGAGCAGGGAAGGTGCATTCACAGAGGGGCAGATTATAAAATCATAGACGTTAGGGTTGGAAGGGACTTGAATAGATCATGGAGTCCGACCCACCCCATAGGTCAGATGACCCCATCCAGATGCCTATCTAACCTCCTCTTGAAGACTCCCAGGATAGGGGACAGCACCACCTCCTTGGGAGCCCATTCCAAATTTTGGCCACTCTAACTGTGAAGAAGTTCTTCCTAATGTCCAATCTAAATCTTCTCTCTGCTAGCTTATGGTCGTTATTTCTTGTAACCCCCAGGGGCGCCTTGATGAGTAAAGCTTCACCAATTCCCTTCTGCTCCCCCATGATGAATTTATAGGCAGCCACAAGATCACCTCTCAACCTTCTCTTGCAGAGGCTGAAGAGGTCCAGGTGCCCTAGTCTCTCCTCATAGGACTTGGCCTGCAAGCCCTTAACCATATGAATGGCCCTTCTCTGGACCCTCTCCAGGTTATCCACATCCCTCTTAAGTGTGGCGCCCAAAACTGCGTGTAGTACTCCAACTGCGGTCTGACCAGTGCCCGAGGACAACAGCTGAGTGCCAAAGGGGAAGTATCACCTCCTCGGTTCTGTTTGTAATGCATCTGCTGATGCATGATAAAGTAGCATTAGCCTTGCCAATGACTTTGTCACACTGACGCCTCATGTTCATCTTGGAGTCTACTAGAACTATTGAGATCCCTTTCCACTTCTGTGCTGCTGAGCAGGTCATTTCCTAGGCAGTAGGTGTGCTGGACATTTTTCCACCCTAGGTGCAGCACTTTGCGTTTCTCCATGTTAAATCGCATTCTATTGTTTTCTGCCCATTTGTCTAACCTGTCCAGGTCTGCCTGTAGTTGCTCCCTGCCCTCTGGTGTGTCCACTTCTCTCCACAGTTTTGTATCATCTGCAAACTTGGACAGAGTACACTTCACTCCCTTGTCCAAATCACTGATGAAGACATTGAAGAGTATCGGTCCAAGAACCGAACCCTGCGGGACCCCACTGCCCATGTCCTTCCAGATCGATACCGACCCGTCCACCACCACTCTCTGGGTAAGACCTTCTAGCCAATTTGCCACCCACCAAACTGTGTAATCATCCAAGTCACAGCCTCTTAATTTGTTCACCAGTATGGGGTGGGATACCGTATCAAACGCCTTCCTGAAGTCTAAGTAAATGATGTCTACTCCTACACCCGCGTCCAGGTGCTTTGTAACCTGGTCATAAAAAAAGACTAGACTCGTCAGGCATGATCGACCTGCTACGAACCCATGCTGGCTTCCCCTCCGCATAATTTTTCCTGCTGGGCTCTTACATATGTGAGCCTTAATAATCTTTTCAAAGAGTTTGCCAAGGATGGAGGTGAGACTGACTGGCCTGTAGTTGCCTGGATCCTGCTTCCTCCCCTTCTTGAAAATAGGGACCATATTGACCCTTTTCCAGTCCTCCAGGACCTGGCCTATGCACCATGAGTGCTCAAATATTCTTGCCAGTGGCTGTGCAATGACATGAGCCAGTGCCTTCAGTACCCTCAGATGGAGCTCATCCGGGCCTGCTGACTTAAACACATCCAGTCCTTCCAAGTGACTCTGCAACATCTCAGGGTCAATGCTTGGTAGTCTGGCTCCCTGCTGTTGCCTCTCTTCAATCCCACTGTGAAACTTGTTTTGCCCCTCGTTTAGGAACACTGAGGCAAAGAACTCAGAGCCTTGTCCCCCCTGTCTGTCACCAATTGCTTTTGCCCATTCAGTAGTGGTCCTATACCACCCTGGACCTTTCTTTTACTCTCTATACATCTGAAAAACAATTTTTTGTTATCCTTAACTTGGGATGTCATCCTCAGCTCCATGGTAGCTTTGGCCTTTCTAACTGCCTCCCTACAACTGCAAGCTGAAGAGGCATACTCCTCTTTAGTAATTTCTCCCTGTTTCCACTGCTTATATCCCCCCCGCCCTTTGCCCTTAGGCTGCTCTGGATTTCTCTGGTCAGCCAAGGAAGCTTCTTGGCCCCTTCCCCCTTTTCTCCCACATCAGGATCATCTCCCTCTGTGCCCGAAGGAACGCTTCCTTAAGGCAGAGCCACCCTTCCTGGGCTCCCATCTCACCAAATCTCTTACTCTGCAGTGCATCGCTGACTAAACACCTGAGCTCACTGAAGTCACTCTTCATAAAGTCTAGCACTTCCACCCTACTAGTTAACTTTCCCACTCTACCCCTTATGGTGAATTCTATTATTTGGTGGTCACTGTCCCCCAGGTGACCACTGATCTGTAGGTCCCCTATCATGTCATCTTCTGTTGCCAATACCAGGTTCAGTATGGCATTCCCCTTAGTGGGACCATGTACCTCCTGTGCCAGGTGAAACCTGTGTGAACAGTGGGAATTTCCTGTCTGCATCTCCCAGCAGATGTCAGGGCAGTTCAGATCCTGCATGACTACTGCTTCTCTAGTCTTTATGTTCTCTGAGAGCTGCCTCAGGAGTTGCAAATCTAGTTCTTCCCCTTGGTTTGGGGGTCTGTAGCAGACCCCTACCACCAAATCCACCAAATTATGTCAGTGACCACTGGGAGACTCAATTACAGCATCCTCCAGACTCCCCTAGCTTTTATTGTGGTGGGACAGAAGAAGATTATCAAGAAGCCAAATTTAGCTCCCAACAGACCCTTACTCTATTGTTCCTAGTGAAAACTAGATACTGCAGCAAAAACAGACAAGAACAATGCAGAAAGTCCTAACGAGGGTGTAATATTAGCCTGACCAAAAACCCTGTGTGTTAACCTGGATATAACACAACAAACAAGGCTCTTCTGCTCTCCAAAACAGTCATGTTTTAATTCCAGCGTTTTACTTGTCTGTCATTCTTTTTCTTTTTAGAAAAGGGTGCTGGGCTCATCGGGGAAGGGAAAGATGAGGGAGGAGGAAGTCTTGGACCGCTAAACCAAGCAGCACTCACAAGTACAGCCCAGCCTAGACCAATGAGTGGAACATATACACAGGCAAGCAACAGAGGCCAGGACAATGCTGTGATTAGGGGGCCTGTACACACATCCACAGGAGGCCTCAAATGCCTCTACACAAACACTCGTAGTATAGAAAACAAGCAGGAAGAACCCTCCTGCTAGCTAACACCAACCCAGACATAGTGGGGCTCACTGAAACATGGTGGGACCCAATGCACGACTGGGCGGTGAATATCAAGGGCTATAGGCTGTACAGGAGGAACAGAACAGGGAGGAAAGGCAGGGGTGTGGCGCTCTACATTAAGGAGGAATACACATCCTCATCAGGTAGCACAGAGGTACACGGAAGTGCTCTGGATTAGAATACAAGGCAGTCGAGGGGAAAGAGACTTAACGGTGGTCCCAGTGGAAGGGCTGATTTGGTCCCTGCTCAGGAAAATGGAGGCAAAGAAATTGTTAAATAGGTTAGCTTCATCGTCTGGTGTGATTGATCAAATTTCCTAGCGTGTCTTGCCCCACATCACCCAGTACCTTCTTTTTGCCCACTATGTATTTAAAAAAGGACTTCTTGTTGTCCTTGATCTGGGAAGCTAGTCCCAGTTGATCTGGTGGGGGTCTACTACAGACCACCCAACCAAGGGGAAGAGCTAGACAAGGAATTCTTAAGTCAGCTCACGGAGGTGGTTAGGTCAAAGAACATGGTCATCATGGGTGACCTGAACTTTCCAGACATCTGCTGGGAAGAGCAGTCAGCCAGGTCTGACCGCTCACGTAGGTGCCTAGCCCAAATGCAGGACCTCCATCTAACCCAAGAGGTGCACAGCCCCACCAGGGGAGACGCCTTCTTGGACCTGGTGCTGGCCATGGGTGACAGCCTGGTGAGGGGGCTGCAGGTGCTCAACTATCTGGGCGACAGTCATCATCGCCTGCTGGAATTCACCATCCAGGGCAAGGTGGCAAAGGTCTGCAGCAAGGCAGCAGCCCTATATTTCAGGAGGGCGGACTTCAAAGAGCTAAGGAGAATAGTCAGGGAAGAACTGAGGTCCCGGAGGGGAGGGGAGTGGAGCCAAGTGTCCAAGAAAAGTGGTGGCTCCTTAAGGAGACGATCCTCCAAGCTTAAAGAGAGGTAATCCCAACATGGATCAAAGGGAGCAGGAGGGCGCAAAAGCCCCTATGGTTCACCAAAAGCATCTGGGAATGTCTTCTATCTAAAAGGGAGGTGTACACCCAATGGAAGGGAGGGGCCATCACCAGGGAGGACTATACCATGGTTGCTCGGGGCTGCAGGGGGGCGGTCAGGAAGGCCAAGGCGGAGATGGAACTGGGACTAGCTTCCCAGATCAAGGACAACAAGAAGTCCTTTTTTAAATACATAGGGGGCAAAAAGAAGGTACTGGGTGATGTGGGGCAAGACACGCTAGGAAATTTGATCAATCACACCAGACGATGAAGCTAACCTATTTAACAATTTCTTTGCCTCCATTTTCCTGAGCAGGGACCAGATCAGCCCTTCCACTGGGACCCCCTCAGGCCCCAGAGGAGGTGCACCCAGGCCGAGGGTCAATGAGGATCTAGTCAGGGAACTTCGGGAGGGACTGGATGTATTTAAACCAGCAGGTCCTGACGATCTTCATCCCAGAGTGCTGAGGGAACTAGCAGAGGTTATTGTGGGACCTCTGGCATGGCTTTATGAACACTCATGGTGCTCTAGCGATATGCCGGAGGACTGCAAAAGGGACAATGCGGTTCCCATGTTCAAAAAAGGGAGGAAGGAGGACCCAGGAAACTATAGGCCCGTTAGTCTTACCTCGGTCCTAGGTAAGCTTTTTGAGAGAATTATCCTGGCACATGTCCATAAGGGGCCAGCGGGGGAGACTATGTTTAGGGGTAACCAGCATGGATTCATTAGAGGCAGGTGCTATCAGACCAACCTGGTGGCATTCTATGAACAGGTCACCAAATCCCTGGATGCAGGTGTCACAGTGGATATAGTCTTTCTCGACTTTAGGAAGGCCTTCGACACGGTCTTTCACCCCATTCTCATTAAAAAACTAGGAGACCGTAGTGTCAATGCCTACAGTCAGATGGGTCACTAACTGGCTAAAGGGCCGCACCCAGAGCGTGGTGGTGGATGGGTCATTTTCGACCTGGAGGGATGTGGGCAGTGGGGTTCCGCAGGGCTCAGTCCTCAAGCCCACACTGTTCAACGACTTCATCAGTGACTTGGACAAAGGGGTAAAATGCACCCTGTTCAAATTTGCAGATGACACTAGGATGTGGGGGGATGTGGGCACACTAGAAGGAAGGAATAGGCTGCAGTCAGATCTGGACAGACTACAGGAGTGGGTGGATGAGAACAGGATGGGTTTCAACACTGACTAATACAAGGTACTGCACCTGGGGAGGAAGAACCAGAACCACACCATAAGACAAGGCTGAGGGGAGATCTAGTGGCCTGTTACAAACTAGTCAGAGGGGACCAGCAGCCATTGGGGGAGTCCCTGTTTCCCCGAGCACTACCAGGAGTGACTAGAAATAATGGTCACAAGCTGGCAGAGGGTAAATTCAGATTAGACATCAGGAGGCGCTACTTCACTGTCAGGGTGGCTAGGATCTGGAACCAACTTCCAAGCAAAGTGGTGCTGGCTCCTACCCTGGGGGTCTTTAAGACAAGGCTTGACAATCACCTTGCTGGGGTCATTTGACCTCAGTACTCTTTCTTGCCATGGCAGGGGTTGAGACTTGATGATCTGCTCAGGTCCCTTCCAACCCTACTAACTATGAAACTAAGAACTATCATATCTCACCTAGGATCTAAGGGTGACAATTACAAGCAATGGTATTGCCTAAGGGCCTTATTAAATGGTAATTTGGGGTGGCTCCTGGACCATCTGTACATTAACACCTTAAAGTAGTAGGCACTTGTTATGCAGCTCAAAGTTGTGTCACTCCAGGGCAGGATTATCTCTGATCCAAAGGACTCAACTCCTGTTTCATTAAGGTGTGGCCACTCCCCACAGATGAGCTGCCCAAACTGAAGTCCTTCAATATCCCAGAATCTCTCACACCCCCACCCACAGAGCAGGGATAGAAGTGTAGTGCCTGTAGTGGCAATTCACAACTACAGCTCCTAGTCCTGCCGCTGTCCAACAGATGTCTAGTGGCAAGTCACAGCTGGACAGGTGTGGGACAGTCAGAAAAGTTTCTACACTAAGGGTATGACTGCTTCAGGCTCTGAGCTTGCACTAACACCAATCAACCTTTGTGCAGCTCGCAGCTTAAGGTGTAGCAAGGCCCTTAAAAGAGTGACAAAGTAAGCACTGGCTTTTGATTAAGACATTACATATGGACAGAAATTATCGTACCTTTTCCTTACCCAGCTCCAAAGTTACACTGATACTAATGTAAGAATGGCTATAAACTAACTGTCTATTTGTTCAGGATGTTTACTTCATAGTTTCATAGATGGGAGTGTTGGAAGGGACCTGAGCAGATCATCAAGTCCGACCCGCTGCTGTGGCAGGAAAGAGTACTGGGGTCAAATGACCCCGGCCAGGTGTTTATCCAGCCTCTGTTTAAAGGCCACCAGGGTAGGATTCAGCACCACTTCTCTTGGAAGTTGGTTCCAGATCCTAGCTGCCCTGACGGTGAAGTAGCACCTCCTGATGTCTAATCTGAATCTACCCTCTGCCAGCTTGTGACCATTATTTCTTGTCACTCCTGATAGCGCTCAGGGGAATAGGGACACTCCCAATGCCTGCTGGTCCACCTGACTAGTTTGTAAATGGCCACAAGATCCCCCCTCAGCCTTCTCTTGTGGAGGCTGAACAGGTTCAGGTCCCTTAGCCTCTCCTTGTAGGGCCTGCCCTGCTGCCCCCTGATCATGCAAGTGGCCTCCTCTGGACCCCCTCCATGTTGTCCACATCCCTCTTCATGTGCGGCACCCAGAACTGGACGCAGTACTCCAGCTGTGGCCTGACCAGTGCCACATAGAGGGGGAGGATCACCTCCTTGGACCTGCTCAAGATGCATCTGTGGATGCATGACAAGGTACAGTTGGCCTTCCTGACTGCATCCCCACACTGCCGACCCATGTTCATCTTGGCATCAGTGATGACTCCAAGACCCTTTTCTGCCTCTGCAGTGATGACAATGGAGTTCCCCAGTGTGTAGGTATGGTGCTGGTTCTTCCTCCCCAGGTGCAGCACCTTGCACTTGTCAGTGTTGAAACCCATCCTATTCTCCTCTGCCCACCCCTGTAACCTGTCTAGGTCTGATTGCAGCCTATTCCTCCCTTCTAGGATACCCACATCCCCCCACATCTTAGTGTCATCAGCAAATTTGAACAGGGTGCTTTTTACCCCCTCGTCCAAGTCACTGATGAAGATGTTGAACAGTGTGGGCCTGAGGACCAAGCCCTGGGGGACCCCACTTCCCACATCCCTCCAGGTGGGAAATGACCCATCCACCACCACGCTCTGGGTGCGGCCATCCAGCCAGTTAGCAACCCAATTGACTGTGTAGGTTGACACCACAGTCCCCTAGTTTTTTTTAATGAGAATGGGGTGAGAGACAGTGTCGAAGGCCTTCCTAAAGTCCAGAAAGACTCTGTCCACTGCTCCCCCTGCATCTAAGGATTTTGTGACTTAGTCATAGAAGGCCACCAGGTTGGTCTGCACAGGACCTGCCTCTAACGAACCCACGTTGGTTGCCTCTAAGCATAACCTCCCCCACTGGCTCCTCATGGACATGCACCAGGATAATTCTCTCAAAAACCTTACCCAGGATTGAGGGTAAGACTAACCGGCCTATAGTTTCCCAGGTCCTCCTTCTTCCCTTTTTGAAGATGGGAACCATGATTTGGGGGGGTGTTGACCAGGTCCCTACTCAGAAAAATGGAGGCAAACAAATTGTTAAATAGGTTAGCTTTGTTGTCTGGTGCGACAACCAGATTTTCTAGCATGTCCTGCAGAGGCCGCACATTACCCGGTACCTTCTTTTTACCTGCTATGTATTTAAAAAAGGACTTCTTGTTGTCCTTGATCTGGGTAGCTAGTTCCAGTTCCATCTCTGCCTTGGCTTTCCTGACTGCCTCCCTACAGTCCTGAGCAACAGAGGTATAGTCCTTTCTGGTGATGGCCCCTCACTTCCAAGAGGTATACACCTCCTTTTTAGCTTGGAGACATTTCCAGATGCTTTTGGTGAGCCATGGGTGCCTTTGCACCCTCTTGCCTCCTGTGATCCATGTAAGGATTACCTCCTTTTGGGCTTGGAGGATTATCTCCTTAAGGAACCACCACTCTTCTTGGATACCCAACTCCCCCCCACTCCGGGACCTCAGTGTCTCCCCTACTAATCTCTTTACCTCATTGAAATCCACCCTCCTGAAGTCCAGGGCTGCTGCCTTGCTGCAGGCCTTTGCCACCTTGCACTGGATGATGAATTCCAGCAGGTGATGATTGCTGTCACCCAGGTGGTCAAACACCCACAGTCCTCCCACCAGGTCATCGCCTATGGCCAAAACCAGATCCAACAAGGCATCTCCCCTGGTGGAGCTGTGCACCTCCTGGGTTAGATGGAGGTCCTGTATCTCAGCTAGGAACCTATGTGAGCTGTCATACATGGCTGACTGCTCTTCCCAGTAGATGTCTGGAAAGTTTAGGTCACCATGACGACTACATCCTTTGACCTAACTGCCTCCGTGAGCTGACTTAAGAATTCCTGGTCCTGCTCTTCTCCTGTTTGGGTGGTCTGTAGTAGACCCCCCACCATTAAGTCCCTTTCTCCCTCACCTATTCTAACCCAGAGCACTTCAGTCTGCCCCTCCTCTGACCCAGTGCTACTCATTGAAGATGTGTATTGCTCCTTGACATAGAATTCCACACCCCCACCTTTCCTCCCTGTCCTCTCTCTCCTGTACAGCCTATAGTCCTTGATGTTCACCGCCCAGTCATGCGATGGGTCCCACCACGTTTCAGTGAGCCCCACTATGTCTGGGCTGGTGTTAGGTAGCAGGAGGGCAAGTTCCTCTTGCTTGTTCCACATACTGCAAGCATTAGTGTAGAGGCATTTGAGGCCTCCTGAAGATGCATGCACTCCCCCCCTAATCCCAGTACTACCTGGGTCTCTGTTACTGACCTGGGTATTTGTTCCACTCATCATTGGTCTAGTTTGGGCTGCTCTTGCAGGTGACGCTTGGTTTGGTGGTCCAAGACTTCCTCCACCCTCATCTTCTTCTTTCTCCAATGAGCCTAGTCTAAAGCCCACCAGAGGAGATCAGCCAACCTAGAAGAGAACACACGCTTACCTTTGGGGTAAAGGTGAAGCCCATTCCATCCAAGCATGTCTCTCATCCTGATGTGTGGGTCATTGTCTAAGAAGCCGAAGCCTGCCTCAAGACACCATTTCTGAAGCCTCAAGTTGACCTCACTGATGCAGGTCTCATGTCGTCTTCCACATCCGCTCACTGGTAGGACAGAAGAGAATACCACTTCCTGCAATAAAATATTTTTTGAATACTTCTCAGGTCCTGGAGCTCTGAATTATGCAGTCTTAGTAAGCCAGAGTCCCAATTATACCAGAGTAAATCGAGGTGTTCTACTTTCTGCCAGCAGAAGCCTATCCACCACTCCAGACCACCTGAGTGATTTGTTCTCCATTCTTTCTTGTCCCCAGCCCACTTGGAAATGCCCTCTATTCCTGCTGAGAGCTTCCCAAACAGGACATATCAGCTGCTGCTATAAGACAGCTTCATTTATGGTAGCTGTTTGCACTAAGGTATTTGAGCATTAAGTACACATTTAGTTAGACTGTTTTTATATCCCTTCTAACTTACTGACTGTCATTCACAGAAAACGGGGTTTTGTTCACACAAATGCTCACTGAAGTACAACTTTTTATGTGAATGCCTGTACTCACATGGAAAGAAGGGAATTCAGTCAAAGAAGTACAATTGTTACTTGGCACTATTTATCTCTTCTAATTCTTCCATTTAAAATGGTGAAGTGACCAATTCAAGAAAGCAAATAAATTAAAATATATGCCTGGGAATTAGATAGCCTACCACATATGACAAAAAACAAGCTAGATTCTGATTCCCTGATTCAGGAAGAGAATGTCTTAGTCCATCAGTAGCTCCATAGACCTAAGCAGGACAATATGGAGAGTAAGTTATAACCAGGGATCCAGGTTTTCCGTTCACCATGGAAAAACACTGTAAAACCCAGATTTTCTCTTCTAAAGGAGGAAAATGTGGGAAACAGTGGCTTTCCCCTTTCATAGATTTCATAGACATCAGAGCTGGAAGGGACCTTGAGAGATCTTTGAGTCCAGCCCCCTGCCCAAAGGGCAGGAAGTCAGCTGGGGTCATAGGAGCCCAGCAACATAAGCATCCACTTTACTCTTGAAGGTGTTCAATGTAGATGCTTGAACCACCTCCACTGGCAGACTGTTCCAGACCTTGGGGGCTAGGACAGTAAAGAAATTCTTCCTTATGTCCAGCCTGAAACGGTCTTGCAGGAGTTTGTGACCGTTCGACCTCGTCATCCCTTGGGGCGCTCTGGTGAACAAATGTTCCCCCAGATCCTGGTGGTCACCCCTGATAAACTTATAGGTGGCCATCAGATCACCCCTGAGCCTGCGCTTTTCCAGGCTAAAGAGTCCCATGTCTCTCAGCCTATCATCATAAGATCTGTTTTCCTGACCTCTGATCATGCACATGGCTCTCCTCTGGACTCTCTCAAGCTTCTCCACATCCTTTTTGAATTGTGGAGCCCAAAACTGGACACAGTACTCCAGCTGCGGCCTCACCAAGGCCGAGTACAAGGGGAGAATGACGTCCCGGGATTTGCTCGAGAAGCATCTATGGATGCAAGCCAGCGTTTTGGTCGCTTTATTAGCTGCAGGCTGGCAGAGTTCCAATTTGCACTGGGCTGGGGGAGAAGGAGAAGGGCAAATCAGGCAGGGGAAACCATGTGCATGTATGCACATACACGTTCACATGGCAGCCAGACAGCCTGCAGCACAGCTCCCCACACATAAGTCTGGAGGGGGGAGGGGGATTGAGGTCCCCATAGTGAGGAAGGAAGGGAGTTTGGCAGGGCTGGGGCTGGGGCTGCTGCCCAGTTCAGGCAGTGCATGGGGCTTGGGGCTCAGTGCCAGAATGCACAGCCACAGAGCCCAGGCAGGGAGCAGTTCAGAGCCTCAGGTTACCAACTCTGAATGAAGCTATTCCAGGAGATTTTTCTTCCCTCAACATGATGTAATGTCACAAATTGTACTGTTCAACCCATTCACGATATCAGTCTCTCAGATTGCTTTCAATAGTCACTGAGAGATTGATGCTGATTCCAGTAGACTCCTGGCCAATCCAGGAGGGTTGGCAACCCTAACGGAGCCACAGGCGGTTCATCCAGGGGCAGTGGGGGGCTGACTCTTTGCCACTGCATGTACCCCTAGGGGGATAGAAGGGACATGTGTCCCCCAGATTTGCATGTGGGGTGGGAGGTACAGGCTGCCTGCTGTGGACTCAGACTCCCCATCCTGCTGCTGTCCCCGCAAAGCCTGGCAGGTGGAACCTGAGGCAGCAGGACCCAGTGGAGTGGAGAAGTTTGGTGCTGCCACTGTGAGCCCCACATCGCTATGGCAAAGCCCTGCCTGCCCACCTGGGAGTACCAGGGGTGGAGGCACAGAGCTGTGCCCCTTGCTGCTGCTGAGCTTCTCCACCCTGCTCCACTCTACCCTGCCATGCTGGGTCCTGTCCCCTGGGCTGTGGAGGCCCCAGGGGGATGGCGGCAGAGCAGCTAGCCTCCTCCCAATGGGGGAGCTGGGCTCCCTGCTTCACTCCACTGCTGCAGCCACTGCCTCCCGTGGGTGGCAGCTGGGGTTCGGGCACTGCTGTGAGGGCAGAGGTATGTGGACCTAGGTCCCTGGCCAGCTAGGGGGTGCCCTCAGGCAAGGCTGGGGGAGGTGGGGCCTGTGGGTGTGGAGAGAAGGGCACCAGCAGGAGTGGGGGAGCTGTGGGTTGGGAGTGAGGGGCAATGTCATGGGCAGGGCACCGACATATCAGGTCCACTCAGTAACACAAATACACAAAGTAGTGGGGGGGGCGGTAACAGCAACTGGACCCACATCCTGATGAGTAAAAAGGGGTAAGGAGAGCTCTGATTTTCCATGATAAAAAACCCAAAAATCAAAGACCAAAATTTATAGGTATTTAGAATGTATTTAATTATAGTGACTGAGCCACTAGTAAGCTTCTAAGTTGCTTAAAAATTGTAAATGTGGACCAGACTGGAGGCCAGTCTGAGAGGGAAAGGAGTCCAGGAAAGCTGGTTATACTTTAAAGAAACCTAACAAGAGTACAGAAACAAATCATCGTGATGCATAGGAAGGCTAGCAAGTACAGCAGAAGACCAGCTTGGCTTAGCAAGGAACTCTTCAATGAGCTAAAATACAAAGGGAGCTTACAAGAAGTTGAAACTTGGACAAACAACTAGGGAAGAATATAAGAGCATTGCTCAGGCATGCAGGGATGAAGTCAGGAAGGCCAAAGCACAACTGGAGTTGCAGCTAGCAAGGGATGTGAAGGGTAACAAGAAGGGTTTCTACAAGTATGTCAGCAACAAGGGGAAGACCAGGGAAAGTGTGGGTCCCTTACTAAATGGGGATGGCAATCTAGTGACAGACGATGCAGAAAAGGCTGAAGTGCTCAATTTCTTTTTTACCTCAGTCTTCAGAGGAAGGTCAGCCCCCAGACTATTGTATCTGGCAGCACAGTTTGGGGAGGAGGTGAGCAGCTATGGCAAAAAAAAGCCCCAAAAAACAAGTTAGGGACTATTTAGAAGAGCTGAACATGTACAAGTCCATAGGGCTCAATGTGATATCTCTAGTGGTGGACTGACGGGGGTGGGAGGGCAGGACGGGCCACAGTCCCCGGGTGTCGGCATGGATGGGACACCAGCCAGCCCCTTCAGAGCTCTTATCACATGACATGGCTTTAAGTATTCCTACGAGAAGGACAGAGGGGTGGGGGATAGTGTGGCACAAATGCAAGCTCCCAGGTGCTGGAGACCCACAGTACATCACTGGATATTCCTGAGGGTGCTGAGAGACTTGGTCAATGTGATTGCAGACAGCTGCTGCCCATTATTTTTGAAAACACCAGGAGAGGTCTCAGACAACTGGAAAAGGGCAAATATAGTACCCATCTTAAGAAAGGGAAGAAAGAGGATCCAGGGAACTACAAACTAGCAAGCCTCACCAGAGTGCTGGAAAAGTCTTGGAGCAGGTCCTCAAGGAATCCTTTTCTAACCACTTGGAGGAGAAAAAGGAGATTAGGAATAGTCAGCCTGGATTCACCAAGGACAAGTCATGCCTGACCAACTTTATTGCCTTCTATGAACTGGCTCTGTGGATGCAGGGAAAGCAGTGGATGCGATACACCCTGACTTCAGCAATACTTTTGATATGGTCTCCCACAATATTCTCACAAGCAAGCTAAAGAAGTATGGGTTGGATGAATGGAGTGTATGGTGAACAGAAAACTGGTTGGATCATCTGGCTCAAAGGGCACTACTCGGTGGCTTGATGTCTGGTTGGCAGCCAGTATCAAGTGGACTGCTCCAGGGGTCAGTCCTGGGGGCAGTTTTGTTCAATATCTTCATTGACGATATGGAAGACAGGATGGAGTGCACCCTCAGCAAGTTTGCAGATGAAACTAAGCTGAGAGGAAATAGCAGATATACTGGAAGGTATGGTCAGGATTCAGAGAGACTTAGACAAATTGGAGGATTGGACCAGAAGAAATCTCATTAAGTTTGATAAGGACAAATGCAAAATTCTGCACATAGGATGAAACAATTCTATACACCAGTGGGCACTGATTCGTCTCCTACTTTGAGCAGCAATTCTGCAGAAAAGGACCTGGGGGGTTAGAGTGGACAATGCACTGATTATGGGTCAAGTGTGCCTTTATTGCCAAGAAGACTAACAGCATACTGGACTGCATTAGTAGATGTGTTGCCAGCAAATCCAGGGAAGCATTTCTTTCCCTCTATTAAGCACTGGTGAGGCCACATCTAGACTACTGTGTCCAGTTTTGCCCCCCCCCCACTATAGAAAGGATGTGGATAATTGGAGACAGCTCAGCAGAGGGCAATGAAAAGGCTAGAGGGCTGGGGAACATGACTTATGAGGAGAGGCTGAGGGAACTGGGTTTATTTCATTGGGAGAAGAGAAGACAGAGGGGACTTAATAGCAGCCCTCAGCTACCTGAATCTGAAATTAATCCTAAACTCAGACTGTAAAACAAACATTTTAGACATGCTGATGCCACCTTTGCAATAGTCCAACTGGTATTTTGTAGTGAAGGAAATATGGGTATCATTCACAAAAGAAAAGGGAGCACCCAGTTTGTTCTAGGGTAAATGATATTTGATACCACTCAAAATCCAGCCCTTGATTTTTCCTTCTATTGCATGTACTCAGAGCTCTTTTGTTATAAACCTGTTACTGATAGAGAAAGTGTTTCATATATGAAATACTGCTACTAAGAAACATGTCCTCAGCACCATGGATATGCTTCCCTAGCAATTGGGTCCTGAGAGATTATGCTCCTAATGCTGAAGAGGATTTAGGAAATAGAACCCCCCCCCTCTCCAACAGTGTAATTTAAGAAACAGATTGTAGTCCCTTCCTCTCAGGGTCTGACCTCTTCCACCACAGCCTTTAACCCTACTCTCAAGCCCTTCTCAAGCTCAAGCTCAGTTTCTAACCCTCCTGTTAAAGTCAGCCTTTTCTTCCCACCATGACTACAGCCCGTGGTGGGCCAGTAGGGGGCGCTCCTGCGTTGAGCCGCCCACCTCCCTACACCCGACCACCTTCCAGACTCCGAATGCCTCCCTAGGGGTGCCTTATGTTTGGCCGACCCCTCTCCTGGAGCACACTCTCTAGTCTGGGGGTAACTTCGCTGCCACCATCCCGAGAAGACACTGTCTCGGCCCTGTGTCCTCGGGGAAACACTGGCCTAATAGTCCGACGGGTACTCAACCCAGTACAGGCACTTGGGGCACTTCCCCAAGTCAAGGGGCAAGAAGTAAAGTCTCCCTTAGTCCACAGACCTAAGGGGTCTCTTAGGCATAATTTAGACCCACCCCTCAATAAGTCTCCCACACCAGTCAGAAAGGAGAACTTTATTGATTACAAGGGGTAGGGTAAACTAGGGTACAAGATTGAGCAATATCTTAGAAATCCTAAAGAGCAAACAGTGTGGCTGAGGTAGCCTTTTGATTACGCATCCGTGTTACTGCCAGCTAAATATCTAATCCGATTGAGTAGCTTACTCACAAGCATCTTCCAGAGTTCTCCAGTTTCCCTTCTGGAGTCTTGGGGTGAGAGAGAGAGCTAGGTCCAGATGGTAAGGCTTCTCTGTCTCCCCTGCTTTGCTGCTGCTTCACCCCATGGCCGAAGAGAGAGAGCCTCCTTCCCCCCCTCAACCTATATAGTCCCTGTGACCTCATTCACCTGGTCCAGTGGAGGTCAGCCCCAGTTGGCTGTCAGCCAACCAATTTGAAATGCATCACCAGTTGCCAGGCAGATTCCAGCTCCCCAGGTAGAAACCCCTCACCCAGGTGGCGGATGCCAGTCCCGTAGGCAGAGGGAGCAGGTTTCCCCCCCGCCCCCTCAGGAATGCAGCCAGCTCAAGTTACCTAAATAGGCCAAGGGTGCGGTCCCCTGTGTTCTGGGCCCACCCTAATCAAATGGTTGCAGCTCAGAGATTTTAGTCACAGTGTCACAGGGCAGAGATTTTGGGGAGAAACAAGGTGGCTTTCTGCCACACAGCCCATAAGAGGGAACCAGTATCCCTCTGCCTCCTCATTATAGACTCCCAAGCCACCAACTCTTACTAATAAGCTCATCCGCTCCCCATCAAGCAACCTGTTTTTCCTTTCTTTCTTAATGCTTCTTTCTCTCCATATAACCCAGCCTTCCAACCACCCATCTCCTAGGTGTCCTCCTATTCCATT
Organism: Crocodylus siamensis; assembly: GCF_052110815.1. Classification (NCBI taxonomy): domain Eukaryota; kingdom Metazoa; phylum Chordata; order Crocodylia; family Crocodylidae; genus Crocodylus; species Crocodylus siamensis. The sequence goes on from NC_143399.1 coordinate 172,989,251, forward strand.
CAGTGGAAACATACTTACCTAAAGGTTTCCCTTTGACAGAGTTCAAACTATTTTCTTCCTCTCCAGGAGCTCCCATTCACAGTGACATCCTCCCAGTCATTCAGCTTTTGAGGAAAAGAAGGAGCCAGCTAAGCCTGCTACAGGTGAAGCCAAGTCCCGCTCACAAAATAAGGTTATCTCACTCTAAAATAATCACTAGCAAGACACACACAATACAGTCTTGATTCTTTTATTCACACACACATTTGGCTTCTTGTAATTTTGGTTTGCTTTGGTTTGATTTCAAGTAACAATTTTAAAGTTATCTTTTACCATATTCTGTTTCTGACGAAATTAAATGAATTGCCATAGTTGGCATACTAGTTTTGGTATAGAAGACTGAGGTTTAATTATTGCTTTGAGCTATTAAAAGCATTCTTATTTTTGGTGAGCTATAACCCCATGTTGTGCTAAAATTCCCTCTCCACAATGCATAGCTCTAATCCCCTGCAGCAGCTAGATAACATTTCTGAAGTTGTTGAGATATTAAAGGGGTAGCAGTTTATTATAAAGCCACTTATATTTTGTCAGACTGCTAACAAGATTTGTGTTATCTGCACCATGCAACAGGACTGCTGCAGCAAAATTCATAATAACTTCTAACTATGCATGCCAAATCATTGCTGCAATGGCCAAAATTGGAAAGGAAACAGAAAATTTATATTAGTTACCCCCTTCATGAATAGGAAGCCAAGTTAACACTAATGATTTTTATACTAGGGTTTGATTAAATCCACACTACATCATCAGCCTATTGAACACTGAAATAATCACAAACCTTTAAAAATTGTATTAACTAAATTTTTGGAGTCAGAAGAGAATACATGGTACATGCACTTCTGGCTACTGAGATCACATTAGATTATGCTTTCTTACAAGCCATGCATATAGCAGTGCTATAAATATGCCAAAAATGACAGTTTAAAAGCATTCTCTTCTTACCCATCTTCCCTTTGGGCTGGATCATGAAAGATGTAATGTGCCCTCAACTTCCACTGTCTTCAACAGTAGTTCAAGGAACTTAGTACACTGCAGAATAAGGCCCTATATTGGACCATTATATAAAAACTGTCAGTGTCATTAGAACTCTTAAAGCTATATGCTGTGTGTCAACCTATTCTGAAACCACATCTACTACACTTAAAGGGCTTGATCCTACAAAATGCACTCAGAAAAGCATTTCAGCAAGTGCTGTATTGTAAGTCCGTGAGTAGTCCTGTTGATTCCAGTGGGACTGCATCCGGGTTCATAACACACTCATCAATTCGTAGGATTAAATCAAAAGGTGGGAAGATATTATTCCCCCCGTACTCCCTCCACTTTAAATTTTCTGTAGAAATTACTGAACAATCAACTCATGTCTAAGAAAAGCTGTGGGGGGCAATGAGAGAGAAGTTCAAGGAAATGTTATTAAGTTAAATATGTAACAACATCCTATCTATAGGGATTGAATCAAGGGCCTTTGGATCTAAAGACACAAGCTAATATAGCTTGAATTAAAGGATCAGGATCACAAGCAGTAGCAGATTCAGAAGCTTATCAGCATGATTTAGTAATAGACTTGTCCAGCCAAGAAAACTGCTCCCTAAGCTTCAGATACCTACAGATGCTCAACTCCACTTGTAATGGAACATCCATCACCTGAAGGTAATGAAACCACAGCCTCTGGGCCTGAACAGCACACGTCATTACTCTGCTTCAGCAGATAGTTCATTAGCTTGGAGATGGTAATGCTTTCATAAACCTCTGTATATTGGATCTAGCCAGTAGAGAGAAACAAAGAGCTACAGTATCATTGTGGAACTGCCTTTTCCTACAAAATATTTGGCTTCTTTCACGGGGATAGAACACAGATTTATTTCTGTAGTCCCTTCACTGTAGGAAAGGAAACAGGGAGCCAAATCCCGTAAACCTCAGTAAGGGCATTCAAACCTCCAGGACATGGTGCTCCCTTCCCCCTGTCCTTGGAGTTCTCGCTTGGCCCCTAAACACTGTCGTAGCCCACATCTTTTCACTCTCAAATCAAAGCCTTGCATGCAGAGTAAAAATTTGACAAGAAGATTTTTCATTAGCCTTTCCACCTAATCAGAGCTCAGATTAAATGGTGCTCCTGCACAAAGGATGTTGTAGGATCAGAATCAAGGAGCAGACACTTCCCTTCTGTATCTCCTGCACCTGATTTCTGTTGATGTCTGCTCCCCTCTGCCTTTCCCACCAGCTGTCTCTCAGGATACGTTAGAGAAAGAGTGAGAAAAAAAATGAAGCCTTGCAGGTTTGTAATGTACTTGCTGAAACTAAACAAAACTGCAAAGTCACTTGAACACGACTGGGCTCATGTTAACAAATTCCTTGCTGAGCATTTTATGATTGCAGTTTGAAGTGAAGTTGTTTTTGAATATAGTACTGATTTTTCATTTGCTAAAGGTAATGTCAGTGTCACTAAAAGTGCTCTGTGTTCATATGTTTTCATATGTTAATCTTCAAGTACTGAGCAATAACATACTGTAAATTTCCAAGTCCATGATTCTACTTATGTATTCTCATATGTGTTCCCTGTTAAAAAATACATGTTCAGCTAAAAGATTTTTCTACCAAAATAAAACCAAAGATATCAATTAAGATTTTTCTATCTCTAACTATAGCTATCACTTTGCCATTGTATACACTCTTTAAAAAAGGTTGTGGAAATTGCTTATTAATTTAATAAATACTGGTGACTTTTTGACTGATGTAATTAACTCAATAGTTTGATTTGAATTATTTAACTGCTAAATAAACACCATGAATAACATAATGTTGAAGAGAAATGAAAAATCTCTCTTTAGATGATAGCCAACACTTTTCTCTCCACTCAAATCAGACCTATAACTTTTTACAGATGAACCTCGCATGCTTGACCTCAAGGTCCCTCTTTCTTTTAAGACTGGAAGTGTTTCTAAGCTCTTGTCTCAACCATCTGCATTTATGTAGTTGTATTGGAGTTTCCTAGACATTTACCCATGCTGTGGAATACCAGTGGGAGATTCTTCGTTTTCCATAAAAAGGCAGTAGAAATTTTCAGAGAGACATCTTACACATCCCATCCTCAAGCAAAAGCACTCAAAATTTAGTACTGAAGTTCTGCTCAAGTTCTTTAATTCTTCCTCTCTCCTTAGTTTATATTAGAAACCTTGGTCAACTTTTTTAAGTAGTTTGATGTGATTGAGAAAACTGTATTTTGAATAAGGATTTAACCACACTAACACATTTTAGTACCTTACCTATACCAATACAGCTAATGCAGTACAATCCTCCCCTGGAGTTATGAAGTTAAAAAGGTATTTATACTAGTATAGCTATTCATATACAGAAAGCGGAATAAATATTTATAGTATGAAGGTGCCCACGTCAGTCAACTGTGCAGTATACTGGTGTAACTCAATAGGTAAAAAGGTCATGCTCAAAACCAACATGATTATACCAGCACACCTATCAAGTGCAAATAAGGTCCCTGATCTCTTTGGAACCAATGAAATATATAATGGGGTTGTGCTATTGAATACTCTTTATTGCAGGAGTGACAAATCATATTACCATAATGACATCTACAAGTAAGGTAACAGTAAATATGCTGAATTCATGCTTCTCACAGTTGTGTTGGGGAAGCTCAAACCTCCTTTAGTCCAAAGCAATCCCTTTAGGCAGACAGAACAGCTCCAGAGCTGCTCAAGTCACACAGTTCATCATCACTGAGGGTTTAACCCAGGATTAGTCCAGCCCTAGCACACACATTGACATTGCAAACATTTAGAGTCATACCCATGTTACCATATCCATGTGGGAGCTGCACCAACCTAAATGAGATTCTAGGACTTCTGGGCCCATCCCATGGCTCCTGGTGCTTTATAAATTGTGTTACTCTTTGAGTTGTTTTGCTTGAATTGTGATAGAACTTGACTGTCTATCTTAACCCATGTGTGGAAGTGTTCCTAACCTGCCAACTTAGTAAATAAAAGTATTATGGCTCACCACCATTTACCCTACTGTCCATGGCCTCTATTCCAACCCATAGGGAGACACAAATGCAGCTCATGATGGTACCTTTCTCCCAGTATGTACATGAATACAACTTTCATTTCAGCAAGAGGAGATTTCATAGATTTCATAGCCATTAGGGCTGGAAGGGACCTCGGGAGATCATCGAGTCCAGCCCCCTGCCCAAAGGGCAGGAAGTCAGCTGGGGTCATAGGATCCCAGCAACATAAGCATCCAATTTACTCTTGAAGGTGTTCAATGTAGGTGCTTGAACCACCTCTGCTGGCAGACTGTTCTAGACCTTGGGGGCTCAGACAGTAAAGAAATTCTTCCTTATGTCCAGCCTGAAACGGTCTTGCAGGAGTTTGTGACCGTTCGACCTTGTCATCCCTTGGGGCGCTCTGGTGAACAGACGTTCCCCCAGATCCTGGTGGTCACCCCTGATAAACTTATAGGTGGCCATCAGATCACCCCTGAGCCTGCGCTTTTCCAGGCTAAAGAGTCCCATGGCTCTCAGCCTGTCATCGTAAGATCTGTTTTCCTGACCTCTGATCATGCGCGTTGCTCTCCTCTGGACTCTCTCAAGCTTCTCCACATCCTTTTTGAATTGTGGAGCCCAAAACTGGACGCAGTACTCCAGCTGCGGCCTCACCAAGGCCGAGTACAAGGGGAGAATGACGTCCCAGGATTTGCTCGAGAAGCATTTATGGATGCACGCCAGCATTTTGGTCGCTTTACTAGCTGCAGCATCGCATTGCAGGCTCATGTTCATCTTGTGGTCAATGATGACCCCCAAGTCTCTTTCTTCTGTAGTGCTAACCAACGTAGCACTGCCGAGCCTATAAGGGTGCTGCAGGTTTTTCCTCCCAAGCTGGAGAACCTTGCATTTATCGGTGTTAAACACCATGAGGTTCTCGTCTGCCCATTTGCTGAGCTTGTCCAGGTCAGCCTGGATCACCCGCCTATCTTCTGGCGTGGATGCTTTGCCCCAAAGTTTGGTGTCATCGGCGAACTTGGCCAGTCCACTCCTGACTCCAATGTCCACATCGTTAATGAAGATGTTGAACAGGATGGGTCCCAGGACAGAGCCTTGAGGGACCCCACTGGTCACAGGGCACCATGATGAGTGACTGCCATCAATCACAACCCTCTGGGTCTGACCACAAAGCCAATTTCCCAGCCAGCGGATCGTGGTGGAGCCAAGGCCACAACTGGCCAGTTTGGCCAAGAGGTGATCATGGGATACCAGATCAAAACCTTTTTTGAAGTCAAGATATATGACATCAATCTCTTCTCCCTTGTCCAGGTGATAGGTCACCTGGTCATAGAAGGAAATGAGATTGGTCAAACAAGACCTACCCCCAACAAACCCGTGCTGGCTGTCCCTTAGAATGTTAGCCTGGGCCAGTCCCTCAAGGATGGCCTCCTTAATAAACTTTTCCAAGATCTTCCCCAGGATAGAAGTCAGGCTAATGGGCCTGTAGTTAGCCGGATCCACTCTCCTCCCTTTCTTGAAGATTGGCACCACATTGGCCTTCTTCCAGTCTTCGGGCACTACACCAGAGCGCCAGGAGTTTTCAAAGATCCGTGCCAGGGGCTGGGCTATGACGCTCGCCAGCTCCTTGAGTACCCTGGGGTGCAGGTTGTCAGGGCCAGCTGACTTGAAGGTATCCAGCTTCTCAAGGTGTTCCTTCACAAGGTCAGCATTGATGGAGGGTAGGGGATCCCCCTCACCCAGATTTCCTGTCCCATAGCAGGCATGGGCATCCCATGTGACTGATGAAAGACTGACGCAAAGTACCTATTTAATAGGTTGGCTTTTTCCTGGGCGTCAGTTGTCAGTTGCCCCATCTGGTTTAGCAGGGGTCCAACATTGCCCTTGCTTTTCCTCCAGCTCCCCACATATCTGAAAAAGGACTTTTTGTTGTCCTTGATGCCTGAAGCTAGTTGGAGTTCAGTTGCAGCCTTGGCTTTCCTGGTTTGGTCCCTGCAGGACCGGACCAGCGCGGAGTAATCCTCCTTGGAGGTGAATCCCGTCCTCCATCCTTTGTAGGCTTTCCTTTTTAGCCACAGTAGGTCCGCTAGGTCTCTGGAGAGCCAGCGGGGCTGCTGTGCCTTCTTGTTGCCTTTCCTCCGTGTTGGAATAGATTTAGCTTGTGCATTGAGGATCGCTTCCTTGAGAAGCAACCACTCTTCTTGAACTCCCATCTCCCTGGGGTCATGGTCCCTGAGGGCCTGACCGACTAGCCCCTTGAGCTTATCAAAGTCGGCCTTTCTGAAGTCAAGGACTTCTGTGTTGCTGACTGACTTGCCAGCTTTACGGCGGATGGTGAAGGTGATCAGCTCGTGGTCACTGTCACCCAACTTCCCATCAATCACTAGGTCGCCGATTAGGTCGTCTCCTGTAGCCAGTACCAGGTCAAGCAGCACTTTGCCTCTTGTTGGCCCATAGACCTCTTGGGTCAGGTAGAGGTCATCCACGCACGAGACAAAGCTTTGCGCCCGCTCAGATTTAGCTGAGTGATCTTCCCATGAGATGTCCGGGTAATTGAAGTCACCCATGACAACCAAGGTCCTGGAGCAAGTGGCCTCAGTCAGTTCCCGGGCAAACTCCTGGTCAAGCTTGGGACTTTGAGTGGGAGGTCTGTAGTAGACTCCCACCGTTGTGTCCCCTGTGCCGAATTCCCCACGAATTTTTACCCAGAGGGTCTCTAGCTGTCCATGCCGGTCGCCAATGTCAGCTTGCAGGGACATGTAGCTTTCCTTCACATAGAGAGCTACACCCCCGCCCCTTTTGTCAACACGATCCCTCCTGTATAGGGTATAGCCCTCTATACCCGTGGTCCAGTCATGGGTGGAGTCCCACCAGGTCTCCGTTATCCCAATGACATCATATTTCTTTGCACTGAGCAGGAGGACGAGCTCGTCCTGCTTGTTGCCCAGGCTCCTGGCATTAGTGTTCAGGCAGGCAAGTGTGCCTTTGGGGGCTCATGCCTTGCACACAGATTGTGCCAGGGCTGGGGCAGGGGTGGGCTCCCTTAAGTGCCCCCTTAAGTGCCTTGGTCCGCTGGCTTTGCAAGGGCCGTTCAGCAGGCCAGCAGGGGCAGTAGTCCCCCCATCCCCCAGCGGGCTTAGTTTAAAGCCTGGTGGAGCAGGTCAGCCAGCCTGGCTGAGAAGAGCCTCCTCCCCAGGGGAGAGAGGTGGAGGCCATCTCTTCCTAGCAGCTCGCTGCCTCTCTCTCCAAAGAGCGGGCTGTGGTCATGGAAGCCAAAGCCTTCCTGATAACACCAGCGTCACAGTCTTTGGTTCACCGTGTGGATCCTCTTCTCCCTCCTTAGCCCATAGCCCAAGACTGGGAGGATCAACGAAAACAATCGACGAGATCAATGCAGGGCATGAGAGACAATGAATACAATTTCAGCAGTGGCTTGTTGTCTTGAAAGACAGCAGAGTACTTTGCTTAGGAGACAATATTAGCTGCAAACATGGCAAAGTGAAAACAACTGATGCAGGGGCAAACGCAGGATGAAATATAATCAAGCGGAGGAGCATGATTCACCAGTACCATATATTTATTTCATGTTAATTTGTGATTTTATCAATATTTCTTTGCTTCCCAAACACGCAGACATATTGAGGACTTCTACAACAAAATATTTTATTATATTTCAACAACACAGGCAGTCTAGCTGCTACAACATAAAGAAAGTGCAGACCTCAAAAAGTGCAAACAAAAACAATACTCAAGCCAATTGGTGCAATGTTACTAGTAATGAAATTGCACATGATCAGTAAACCTGGATTCCTTCCACTGGACCTACGAGCAGTTAGAGCAAACAGGATATATCTTCCCATGTACAGTTCCATTCCTGGATTTTATTCATTGCTCATTCCCAATCCAGAAGAATCAATTGGCTGCATAACATTGCAGCATGCAAAGAAGTGTTTTGGAGGAACAGATACAGGTGTAGTCCAGACTGGCATACTGGCCAACTTGTCAAGCAGCTACTCGGATATTGCCCTCTACTGCTCTTGATCCCATAATCTAATCATCTCTGTCAAAAAAGTGTTTCTGCATCAACATACAGGTGTGAACTAAAACTTGGAAACACAAAGATGCTGAATGAAGATAAAAAACCTTATGGCCTACACAGAAATGCCTTTGCTATATTGATCCTAGAATTTTACCAACACCAGTGAAACTGTCAAAATGCCAGGGAACTGCGTTGGTATTTGCTCCAGTAGAATATTGTGGGGTAGAAGCCAACAGAAACATTTTGTTCACATTAAAATAAATACAACCATGCATCTGATTAGCTATTTTCTCAACCATGCATTAACAGCTAATCTTTACTAGTCAGCTTGCATTGTCACCCCCAAAGTTTTGACAAAATATTGTCACCCTTAAGCTGCATGGGGAGTTATAATAGATAAGAATAATTTTCTGCATGCAAGGCTGAGTGCAGATGTACTACCAGCAGCTCCCTTAATAAATGTATTCACTTGCAGAAGAAAACACTTAAAGATGTGGCTCCTACAAGCTTTCTAAGACTGAACTCATGACGTCCCTTTGTGCTGGCTGCTCATGTACATATATAGCTAGTGCAGGGACACTTACAGTGAAAGAATGACATAATGGGGCCTTATAGCTATGTCCTTGAAGAATGGTGACAGCTCTGGGATGGAAAGGCAGGCATGTGACAAAACCCAGAACAAGTTTGCAACATAGATCAAAAATCCTGAACCAGGCTGAATAGGCTGTTGAGCAGGATAGAGAGAGTGACAGCTAAAATGCAGGTATCCAGTCTGAATCAATCCACAATGTGACCATGGCAGTATTGCAGATAGCCAAACGTGGTGAAATACAAAATCCAAAGTTTAGAGCCAGAGCTGTCAACTGGGGGTACGTGTACCCCCGGAGGTAGTTGGGAAGGCCCTAGGAGATACAAACGGGTGGGCAGAGACAGTGCAGCACCACCCACTACCCCACATCGCTGCCTCTCAGGAGGGCCAGGGGGAGGGGAGGGGAGGAGAGGGGAGGCAGTGGCACTCCTCTGCTGGCCACACAGGTACCGCCTGGATGGACGGACCACAAAGGGGGAATCTCACATGTGGTGACTGCTGCCGCCACCCACCACCCCGCACTACTGCTGCTCCATAGCTAGCTGTGCGCCACTCCCTCCCCCTGCTCCGTGTCTGGCCACGCAACTCTCTTACCCCCCGCTCTGCATCTGGCCCCCGAGGGTACGTTTATTTTAAAAGGTTGAAAACCCCTGCTTTAGAGGGACTGCTGCTATGTCAAACTTGACCAAATATCAAGAATATTGACCAGGGATTGCATTAGGAAAAAGCAGCAGCAGCAGGTTCACAGTTCCAAAACCATTTTGCAGGTGCACTGAACTTAATGCCAACTCTGGTCACACAATGGGACTCAATATCCAGGTCACCTCTGACAATGCTTCAAAATATGAGACCACCTTGGAATGCATGTGGCCAGAGGCAGAGAAGAAGGGGAGGAGAGAGCAGATAACTAGAGATGCAGTGGAGGGAAGAAGAAACAAAGCCTTTCCTTTGGACATAATATCCCCATTACAGTAATAAGAGTGCTGATCCCTGACCATGATCAATTTCCCAGTATTGTAAAATCCCTAATAACAATAACGTGGGTGGTAGCTGTATCTTATACAACTGCTGTAGCAGCAGTTCCTTTACCTTGTCCTCTCCTGAGCATTCCCCCATTTCCTCCCCAAAGATGTCCTGGGACTTCAGAGGGGCTTTAAAGGGGGCCCCTACTCGAAAGCAGTTGACCATACTAAAAGCAGCATGCTCCTGCTTCTCTGATTTATCTGTGTCCAGTGTCTCTTGTACACACTCTGGGCTGTCAGTCTTCAGTCCTGTAATAACACTGTTTGATTTCAAACTTTGTGCTTGGAGTAGTATCAAGTACTCAGTCCAACTGTGTATAGAAAAGGCAGGTTGACATGGAGCTGTGAGACTGGCCATGGAGTCTTTTGACCGCAGGTACATAGCCTTCAGGTTTTTGATTCTTCTCCTCAGCGCTGAACTGATAAATCTTCTGCTCCGAGCCCTTGCGGACATTCTTATGGGCATAATGATTTTCAGGTTCATCACTGTAAATTGTGTCCTTTTCTTACTTTGCACTAGACTTGTCTGCCCAAGTCTTAACTTCACCCTGCCACCCCCACCAATTCTCAGAACACAGGGACAAGGATTTCCTGGATAGTTTCTCCATTCAAGGGTTGTTCAATAGTTGTGTAGAAATATAGCAGGTTGTGTGAAATGTTTGAACAGATAAATACCAAATCAGCTTAAGAACATGAGAAGTGCCATACTGATGGTTCATCTAGCTAAGTGATGTGTCTCCAGTAGTGGAAGGAGTGGATGCTTTAGAGGGAGAGCATATAAGCAAGGTATACCTAGTATGATCTATCTCTTGTCGTGCCCTCTCTGGCATCTAACATAATTTGTTTAGAGATGCCAGAGGAAACATCCCCGCCTGTTCTGTTTAACAGCAGTTAATGCATCTATCATTCATGACTTTGTCTAGTCTCTTTTTGAACCTGGCTATACTATCTGCCTCTATAACCTTCTGTAGTAATGAGTTCCACAAGTTAACTACGTTCTGTGTAAAAAGAATACTCCTTCTTGTTAGTTTTGAATCTGTCTCCTGCTAATTTCAGTGGGTGGCCTCTAGTTTCAGTATTCTAGGAGTTGGTCATACCCCGCTTTGGATGTGTGGGGCATAGGCAATGAGCTCTCTGGAATATCAGGGCATCTCCTGCTGATGCTATACATCTTCTTTGAGCGTGAAGCTCACTGGGTTACTTGGATGGGCTTTGGCTGGAACCCTTGCTTTGCTTCAGCTCCAGAGCCCATAGGGTGAATGTCACCATGGCTGCTCTGCTAACTTTTCTCTTGCTGCTGACTTCAGTAGGGGGAGGACAAGTAGGAGCAAGGAAGGGCAAATAGTGGCAGTGTTCACCCCCTGGGCTCTAGAACTGTGTGAAAGCAGGGGTCTGACCAGAAATTGTGCTGATCTGCTTGATCCACCCATGCCAGTGGCTTATCACAGTTTATCAGTTTGTTCTAAAACTCCTTCTGGTGTAATGTCAGTGTGATCTATATATGTGTGCGTGTGTGCGTGTGTGTGTGTGTGTGTGTGTGTGTGTGTGTGTGTATGCTTGCATGCTTCTATATATATGCTGGTCAGTGATCACCTGAGCAAAAGAGCCGAGTAACTAAAAAGGGAGGAAAATGTGGCCCCAGATGCATGGTGGAAAGGCACTGAAGAACTATGAGCACTCAAATCCTATAATCCAGGTTAGATCTATGAGTCTATGGGGAAAAAAAACCTGTGTTACCATGGTAGAAGTAGATAGGTCTCAGTCCAACTTAAAGATGAACCTGGACTCTAACACATATCCCCAACCTGAAGGCAGTAGCTGAAGAAAGAGCAGCATATGTAATATATTAGGATGTGTGCTTTTGACCCAGTATCTCACAAAATCTTGCTTGCAAATTTCAATCAGACAAATCTGAATATGAACCATGTCCCATGGATTACAAATTGACTGTTTATTTCCACCAAAAAAAAGTTTACTTCATTAACATGGAATAAATATACATAAAATACCAGAAATTTAAGAAGATTTTTTTTAAATGATAATGTATGTTACAGCCAGTTATTCTAACAATCTTTACTTTGGAGTGTCAGCCAGAAATCTTGGCATCATTAAACAAAACACTTAGGCATGTGTTCAAATCCTACTGACTTCAAATCAGAAACGCTATTTTATATGCACTTTCCACAATGGCTGTGGAAGATGCAATACTTTAGAGAATCTAGCCCCATGCTCCAGTAGATTCAAAGCCTAGTGAAGCAGTGAAGTTTCTTCCCTGATTTTAATGAAAAGATGTTTTTAATGCTTTTAAAGAAAATGTAATATGAAACGTGGATCAATACATTCACATTTTTTACTGAAATTCTATAATGCTAGAAATTCCCTTTTAAGTAAGGGACACTGCTATCTTCTGTTAACAGGGGGGCTGTTTAAAGGGAATTAATGATTCTGGAAAACAGAAAAAAGGAAGGGTTTGGGAAAAGAAAGATTCTAGGCTTTATAACTCTACTTCTGGTAGCTGTGAATGATCAGGTGCTAGCAAGCTTTCTGGATAAACAACAATTACTATTAGGTGTGTACGAAGCGGGCCATATTTGATTCAGATTCAGCCCAATTCAAGGGGCCAGTGATTCAATTTGTGGATTCGGATCACTGTTCCAATTCAATTCGGCCGAATCCTAATCTGAAGATTCGATGCCACTTCAGAAAATCACCGATTTGGCCATAGACACAGCTTTAAATGTTTTTTCTACATACCTTGAGGTGCCAGGCTGGTGAATACTAAGATGGTGGGACAGATGGAGCATGCCACAGGAGCACAGCCCCCCACCCCGTGCGCTTGGCAGCAGACCCCTCCCCATGGCCCCCTCCCGCTCAGCAATCGGCCCCAGGTGGACCCTGGGTGCTCCCCCCCCAGACCCAGGAGGCACCAGTTGCTGAGCCAGGGGGGCATGGGGAGGCCCCCCACACACTCCCTGGTGGACCCAGAAGTGAGCCAGAAATGTTTCTGGTCCACTTCCGGGTCCACTGCCAAGTGTACTGGGGAACCCCACCCGCACTCCCATGAGACACTCCATTTGCCCCAGTGTCTCCACAGTCATGAGCCACCTGGTACCTTGAAGTATGCAGAAAAAACATTTAAAGCTGTGTCTATGTCTGAATCATTGAATCTCTCCAAATTGATTCAAAGGGTTCCAGTTCGATTCGGAGAGATTAAAGGGTCTCCTGATTAGATTCAGATTCAGAGATTTGGCCGCCGAATTGGGCCAAATCTCTGCTGAATTGAATCAACAACTGAAGCTTCACACAGCCCTGACAACTATCCTGTATGTTTTCAGGATAGATAATGGAGGCTTTGCTGTAACTGAATGCAAACAAGAAGAGTAAGACCCCTAGCTTCCACATCCATTGAAAGAGAGAATTGGCTGATGCTCTTTAGACCCATGAAGACTAAGAAATCCCAGTTTAAATTGCTTGTTCTGAACTTGCATCAGTGAGTTCTCTTATCGGCTTTTAATGGACTATCTACCAAAGTCGGTTCCTAGGGTCACTGTTCATATATACAGATCTCTCCATGGTAGTGACAGTGGAGAGGGGATTCTTATGAGTTCAGATTACTAATGTCAAATGCCAAAAAAAAAAAAGAGGAAGGGGGTGGGGAGCAGAGAAACAAATAATGACAAAGGGAGCAGGGAAAGGAGTGATTGCATATTCCTGGGTGCCATTCTGTTCACATGCCAGCAGCAGCAACACATTGTTTTCCATGGTCATTTAAAACCTGTACTTTGTCTCATCAAGCACAAATTTTAAATAACACATCTTGAATGCAATAATGTTTGCCCATCATGTATGCATATTTCATTGTTTATTCATTGTAGAATAAGGTAGATAGATGGGCTGTGCTCACATCCATTTGAACATCACAGTTTTGACAAATCAATGAGATGAAGAGCTGCAAACTGGATGGGGGAACTTGGCAGTAATCCACTAAACAGCAAAAGTTATGTCATTCTTGAGGCAACTGAAGTGACAAGTGTGTACTTATTTTACTTGTCAACGTATGATAAGGCTGACATGAGCCATGCTCTCCTGTAAATGATTCTTCCACAGCAATAAAAAACCTATGGAATAGTTGCAGTAGGTAACAGTCAAGTTCAATTGCTTTGGGTAGCACAAGTTTACATAATGCTTATGTAACACATAAGCCACATTAACACATTGACATAGATGACAAATATCAGTACTCTGTAACCAATCTCTACAGCAGCCAGAAAGTAGAAGACATTGCACAGAATCATATTTCCTCTTACCAAGCTATAGGTGAATTAATGCTGTATCTAATTCTTGAAGCAGGATGCCCATTGATCTTGAAGGATGCAGCCATCACAGTGATGAACACTTGCTGCTTAGCATAATTTCATTATTATCTTTCATTAGTGTAATAATATGCATAGCTGTATCTTTCTCTTTTCCAACATCATCAAAAATATTTGGCTGGGGTTTTTTTCTTAGTTGCAATCCTTCCTACAGGAAATAAGTAGAGGAAAAATATAAAGCACTGTCTTCAAGAAACGTAAGACATGATTAGGAGTCAATTTCCAAAATAAAGGTGTAAGGCAAGATCCTAAAAAAGAAATTAGTTGCCTCAAACAGGATTTAGACAGACTTTAAGCATGTAAATCCAGACCTCCAATGCAAAAAACAAAGATCGCTGAAATGGAGGGAAAGCAAACAAAAGGGAAGAGAACTCTAATGCAGCAGGTAGGGTACCAACCTAGGGAGAAGGAGTTCTGGGTTTCTGTCTGTGATCCCAGGATTATTTCTGTTTTTACTCAAAGACTATTAAATATAGTATATATAAATAAATATACTATAGTACATAAGCGGTCTTGATTGTACAAATCAAAACCCTGGATTCCCTTCTACCTGAGTGCCCTACCATTAAGCTACAAAGTCAAGATCCCTCTTGCTTGCTCCCCTTCTAACACAAAGAATCATATTTCTTTCTGCAGGGTAGATTAACAGGTGGTGTGGAGTATGCCCCACCTAGTCTATCTTCCCAGCTGGTGGAAGTCTTTTCTGGAAAATATAAAACTTGGATGCCTCATCCTCACCTCCCACTTGTTTACTGAAGCGCTCTAAGAACAAAGCATTCAGCGCACAAGTCCAGAACTACAATCCAAAAACAATTAATTGGACCAGAAGGAGAGGAAACAAAAGAGAGCATGTGACAATCAGTGGGCATTAGCAGTGGCATCAAAGCTTTTTCCAGCAGCTGTCTTTTAAAGGGAAATAGAGTTCTACTCATTTTTTTGAAAATATACAGTATGTTTGGATGGCGTTTCTCAGATGCCAAACTTTCTTCATGCCCTGTGTAGGGAATCTAGGCACTTCCTTCCATGCTCTGGATTCCACTGTGGGGTCCAAGCACCTAAGTTAGTCATTGCAATGGTAGGTGCATTACATCCTTTATTTAATCTAGCCCATAGAGTATGCATCTCACAGAAATCCTAGATTGACCCTTATCACAATTCTTTTTCTCATCCCAGAAAAGTCTCTACGTTTATAATGATTATATTTTCTAATCAGTTAGTCACGCATAATGCAATTTGGAAGACATTTGCAATGACAAGTTAAATAATGTAATACTTGATATTAGAATTCAAATGATTCATAGCAAGGGTGCTCAACCCCCACCCGCAGTTCCACTTCATCCAGCCTCCAGGGCTCTCCATGGATCTTTTGGGAGCCCTTTGGGCTGTGGCCCTGAGTGCAAGGATGGGGACCTAGAGTCCAATCCTGGCCAGGCAGAGGGGGTGCATCCGCAGAGCGCACACAGTTATGTGGAGGTAGAGGCAACATAGGGCCCACAGAGCTAGCCAAAACCATGAACACCATTGATTTAGGGATCCTGCAGGTAGTAACTCCTATGCACAATGTTCCTGCAGCTCCTATCCTCTATCAAAAACCACAACATAATACAATACAAGTCAAGTGCAAGTGTGCCCTGGACTCCCTCTCAGTACTGTGGCTTTTGGCATTGGTACAACTACAGGCAGAAACATAATCAGTCAGAAGGTTATTGTAATTTATACTGTTTGCCTTCATCCATTAACTGGGCATAAAGATGACTTGGCCTAACCCTTTTTCTACCCAAAGCTCCTACACTGAGGGTGGGGTGGAAATATGAGCTACTGGAACAGATTTAAACCACCTATTGATGCTCCAGCTTGAAAGATCTGCAACAGCCAGTGTAATTACTTTTAGTCACCTGAACAGTCTTGCCAGTGTAAAGTACCCTTTCTCCTTTGAATATATTCACCATAGGCTAGGTGTGGAGCTGGGAGTAGTTTGGCAATGCTGTAGCTTTAATGCATAAGAAAATAAAGTACTTTTTTATTAAATTGTTTCCATGATTACTGCTATACATTATTACTTTAAACTAAACTTTTAGGGTAGTCCATAAAAGAAATGAAGGATTTAATGAATGACTCAAGATAATTACCTCCTATATTTAAGTTTTCCTTTGTATTAGTAACTCATTTTATTTAATATTTTTTAAACCCTTTCTGTTTGTTTCTGAATATTGCTCACATTTTTACCTAACAGATATATGTAATTTTTCCCATGGCACAAGTCTAGCGATTCTTTTAATTTGGCCCTAGGAATTTAAATATTTTCAATTTTTTGCACAAACTGTGTAAAAATTAACTTTTTTCCAAAAGTACTTCACTTCCTTGCTTACAATACAGATGTTTTTGTTTGTAAGGATATACTGAGTTCTAATGAAGATAGCTTCAAATGATATGAATCCTGCAATTAAAGCATTTATTTATTTTCATTAGCATGTTAGATGACTTGCAGACATTGCTTACAATGTAAGACTTGGTATTCTAGACTTGAAGGAAAAAATGCAGATCCAATAAGCTACAAATTTCAGATGAAAACAGATCTTAATTGCACTTGTTATTCTTTTCCATCCTATGCATTTTCACTAGTAAAAGTGGGGGGTGTCCCCTTTTTGTTTCTTTCTTCTCTCACTACCTACACAGCATACAAATCCAACATTTCACTCAAATAGCAAAAATTAAAAAAGAAAAAAAACCTAGTGTGTTAATTAAACATAATTTACCTCACAATGGTATGTTTACACAAAATGTTTACTACAGTTACCTAATTAACTCTGCAGTAAAGTCTCAGCATCTACACATGTGGCCCTACTAGGCTGCAGTTAAGTAATAAATGTCACCATAAGTTAGTACTTGTAAACCCAAGTACATCCTATGGTGGGGTTATTTAGTGCACCACAGTGCACATGTAGACACTGACAGGGCTGGCTGGGGCACAAGGGTGCTTCAGTGGAAGGGCTGCCTACTGGCTAACCCTGCACTAGAGCACTCTCATGCCCCAGCCAGCCCCTCAGGAGCACATCAAGCCAGGTCAGGGCAGACCCAGCCTGGCAGGCTGACCTCCTGGCCCCCTGCCAGCCAGGGCTGCTCCAACCTGGCTCAACATGCTGCAGTCCCAGGCGCATATGTAAATGCAGCACCTGGGAGCAATAAACTCCAGTGCAAACTTCACCAGAATGTATTCAGTCACATTAATAACACATGTAGATGCGTCCATTCTTATGGCAGTGTAGTTACCATTTAGAGTCTCAGTTCTTATTCATGAAGAGTTAAAGCAGATTTCAATTTCTTGCTTTGACTCAAAACCTTTCATTTAAGGTCATCACTCACAACAAAACTTTTGACGGAATTTTGCTTTGGCCACATTTCAGTTAGGGGATTTGTTACAAGAGAATGATATTTCCTGTTTCTAACATTGGGATGTTTTTCAATGAACCATTGATACAAAAATGGTTTTAATTTTTAATAGACTGTAAATATTAAATGCTTTTTGAAGACCATTAGTCTATAATAAAGTAGGATTAGACTAGTTTGCTAATTTCAAAACATAAATAAGAATAATAGCTAGGAAATGCCTATGATATTTGGAACCATGTTGTTAAGGGCTGTGGTTTCAAGAGGATGTTGGGTGTAGGTTCAAGTTCTCTGTGCAGAGATTAAATTTGAATCTGGTTCTGCCATATTCCAAGTGAGAGCTCTACCCATTAGGCCATTGGGAAAAATAGGAGTAACACTACTACTTTCTGTTTTTGAAAAAAAAGGGTAATTCAAGCAGCTAACTCCAGAAGTGGCTTCAAATTGCAAGTGGAAAGAAATGCCTTCTTAAAGCACATAGTAGGACACAAATCCTCTCTTACCTTTATGTGCTTTAAGTGGCACAGCTGTGTAAGTGCAGTTTTTGGAACTTACATGATTCCATTTCAATTGTGGTGGAATAGGATCACTTAGATATTACACAAATAACTGCCAAATGTAAAATAAAGGAGAAGGGTTGTCCTCCTATCTTTCAGCCTGATAGCCAAATGGTTAGGATACTTGCCCAATTAGCAAGACCTCAAATGTGGTAGAGCAGATCCAGAGGTGGCTCAATGGTGTGGTTGCATCCCCCTTTTCACCATGCTGCAGGAGAAGCAGCATTAGGGACTGGTTTTTTTAAGTTTCTGAAGCAGGTAGAAATTCCTCCCCCTCCTACCATCCCCACTCCCACTCCTAGCACCTACCCTGGTGCTCATCACCCTGTTCTCTTCACTCCTGTTCCCCCACACCCCCCAACCTCACCCACCATTGCAACAGTCCTCAGCTGATCCAGGGGCAGAGAATGCTCCAGAGCTGCTCTTGATCTGCTCCAGCTGGTCTATACAGGGCTCAACCAGGGATAGCAGCAGTGGTAGCAACCATTCTCTGCCATCCCAGGAACAGGTATAGGAATAGGTAACCCACACCTTACAGCTGCCATCGCTGCTGTCCCTAGCCGATACCAGATCTCCAGGCAGCCCAGTAGCATCAGGAAAAGAGTGACTTTGGAACTCTCCCTGTTCCTAAGACAGCCAGGGACAGTGGGGACCAGGCAGAGAAGCAGGCAGAGGAGTGGAGCAGAGGAGAAACTGAATGCAAAGGGACATTTTGTTGAGGATGGAGGGGAAGGAAGGAAGGGCCAAGAGTGGGGTTGAAGGTCGGATTCTTACCTGATTCTGGGACTTAATAGAAGTCCCTGGCATTGCTCCTGCAGCACTGTCTGCATGCCCAGGTCATGGGGGATAGGAAGCTGGAAACAGGGGTGCCAGCACCTCTGCAGCACCAGTTGCTGCTGCTGCACCTCTGAATCCATCCATGGGATGTAGCAGCAGGCTTGATCCTACATCTCTGACTTTCCAGAAAAGTGCATGAACCTCAAGGCCACAGGCTAGGCATTGCCCAAAGCACTCTTGAAGCTAGCCTTCTGGGTAGAAAGGAGGCAAAGATATGTGGGAGCCTAAGGAGGAAACCAAACCAGAGTTCATGAAGTGGGCACTGCCTTGAAAGCAAAAGGTCCTCATTGTGGGTCCCTGCCCTCCTTTTCAGTGTCTTGCATTACATTTTTGTTTGAGAAAATGGAGCAAGTTGTGGACTCATTCTCTTTCAGCAATAGTATGGGCCAGGGATAGAACCCACCTCACAATGAAACAGTCTCCTCTTGCCACCACTGTAACCCAGGTACACCCAAGGGTGTGCCTTATTCTCAGTTGGATGGGATGGGTAGGCAGGAGGGGGTGCTGTGAGAGGGATGCCAGAATTTCGAGCAGATCCATCTTTCCCCTATAGAGTTAGCCCAAGCCCAAAGTTCTTAACCATATACAATTTATTAAGTTATAATATATATAAACATAAAAATAAATATCATATAGATATATTTACACAGTGAAAATTAACCAATAACCAAGTTCAAACCCTAACTAACATTATTTACCCATCACAATAAAACAATTTCAGCAGCATCAACACAATGCAACATCACAATACAACACTTCAATACAAAATGTGAGGTGTAGACATGAACAATCTTAATATCATCTATTCCTTAATAGATGAAGGAATCTGCTGCTCCCTGGCTCCCAAGGCTCAGGTCTGTGCGCCACCCTGCACATCATGGGACCTGGCCACTTGCCGGGAGATGGGGCCTGAGCCTTCTCACTGCAGCCCCCAAGGTCCTTGCCCCATGTGCTGCGACACACACACTGTGTGGCCTTCTGGCCCTGCCGGGGTTGCAGGCTTGAGCTGCCGCTTGCAACTCCCAAAGCCTGGGCTCCATGCACTGAACTGCACATTGTGATGGGCCTCAGCGGTCTCCACTCCCAGGGCCAGGCCTCCCCACAGCGTCCCCATGTGCTGTCAACAGCCCAAGCGGTCCCCTCTAGTGGCAGCTTCAGGAGCCTTGAGCCTATTGTCTGCTGGGGGAGAGCTCCCCAGCTTTTCTTGGCTCCGCTCTTCTTGAGTCCCTCACCTCATCTGCTCAGCCTGCTGAGCATGCTCCCCTTTTATACACTTCAGGGGCTCTGCCCTGAAGTTCTCTGGACCTGGCTGGTGCAGTTCTGAGTCAGGTCCAGCTGCTCCTTGCCCCCTCCCTTCAGAAAAGGGCAGGGCATTGCTTCCCTTGTGCTGTCTCCAGATTAGTGGCCGGGCTCCACCAATCAGAGGCATATCCTTGATCCTGGGACTCAACCCAAGCTCCAAAAAGGTAAACCTGCTACATCACCTTCCTCCTGACACTGGGAATCGTCCCCCTTTTGAGTACCAGTGTGCCATTTTCCCAAAAAAGTGCTGGAGAGGGATCCAGGTAAAGCCTAGTCCAGTGGTCACCAACCAGTCTATCTTGATTGACTAGTCAATCGTAGAGCCTCTGACAGTCAATTTCAGTCTGTCAGGGACTCCACAATCAGGAGTGGCCGGACACACATGGCTGGGCTGAGCCATGCCCCCCAACGCCCAAGCCAGGCTGGGTGACTGGGATCAGAGCCTGGGCAGCTTGACCGGGAGGCAGAGCAGCGCAATGGTGGTAGATCCTGGGGTACCTTTTACTTCCAAAAAGGGAACTTCACCATAAAAAGCTTGGAAACCACTGGCCTAGTTCATGGTCTAGCACTCACAACACTTTTCTGCAGGATCAAGATCTCTCTGGGTTGGGAGAGACTAGAACCCTGGCCTCACTAAGGCCCTAACTACTAGGTTAAAAGGTAGGAGGGTCCTTCTCCTCCTCTGTTGCTAGTTATGGTTTTTCTCCAATTAAAATGTTTAATTTTACTAGGAGTAATATATTTACCTGGGTGGTTCTTTTCTTCCCTGGAGCTACACAGACATAGTATAGTCTTCTGGACATGCAAGGTAAGCATAACTACAACAGTACAAACAGACTCTAAACTCTGCTTAAGTATTGGATAGCACCCTAGGCTAACTAACTCAGAGGCATAGGACTGCAAAGGCAACAACCTACTCTGTCAGATGCTATGATTCCCAATGAAGTAGCTTGTTGCCTAGAAAAGCTCATGTCTCTCTGAACCAGTTAGTCTCCAAGGTGCCACCCTGCAGATCTTGCATTCAAATTATGGTGGCATTAACAATTTTGCTGGTTTTTAATCTTTTTTATTAAGAAAATACATGAAGGCACAAGAAGGGAAAGGAGAGATTCCTGACAAATGTAGTACTATGCAATGCCAATCAAGAGAAAAATAAAACTGTACACAAAGCAGAAGAAAATTCCTTGTGACATTACACTGAAGGGAGTGATAACAAAACTATAATTACATTATAGAGAGAGGTAAGTTTTCTATATTGAATGTGATAAGAATAAGACATTAAACCCTCACAGACAGATGACAGGAAATAAAATGAGGTTCACAGTAATCTAACATAATGTTAGGTTGCTGTTAGCGTACAAGATACTAGTTTATTGTCTAGGAAAAAAAGCTGAAGTGACCAAAGTGGAACTGGCAGTAAGTACTTCATATGATTCACTATCTAACCTTGGGTAAATCCTTTAGGAACTATTTTTCAAATTATCAGCCATGCAAATGCATGTGTAAAAAGGCTCTCAAATTTAGATGCCTTCATGATTATGTGTGCAAACTGTCATGTGAAAATGGTCAGCTGTGTGACTGATTGAGTTCAGTGGGGATTTGTCTAAGAAAGGATTGAATCAAAAGTAAAAATTGAGAAGCTTGCTCGTTGTTGTAATTTAATACAAATATGCAATCACTGCAGATCAGCAGGTTAAACAGACATAGCCAACTTTCATTTAAAACAATTCACATTTCTTATTGAACACCCTTTGACACAGGCTGTCTTGGATTCTTCCTGCTTTTAATTCCTTTTCAAAATAATTAAGGGTTTCATAATTCTCTTGCCAAAATGTATAAAGTTATTTTGTGGAAAAATGAAAGTGAGTGATGTAGTCACTGAAAAGGTAAATATAATCCTAGAGCTAAGTGAATGCATCTACACACGCGCTTAACGACACAGTAGACCTATTTGCTGTGGTATAAAGCATCAGGGTCTACATGTGTGACACTATTAGACTGCAGCAAACTAAATTTTGCTGCCATGCAACAGCGCAGTCAAGGACAGTAGTATCTTACAGCAGCAAAAATAACTGCACATAAACACACATGTAAATGCCGTTCCGCACGTATATTGTGCCCGATTAGCCTGGGCAACAGGGAGCCAGACCCTGCCATAGGGATCTACATGCTAAGGCAATCTCATGCCCCAGCCAGCCCCTCCACAGCCCAAGACCACCTCGCAAAATCTAAGGCTGACCTCCTGTGCCCCCTGCCAACCCAGCACTGCTCAAATTGCTGTGGTCCTGGGTTCAGTGTCTGTACATGAGCCCTGGACTACAGCAGTTTGAGCATCTACATATGCTATTAAGGCACCATAATAAATTCCAGTACAAACTGTGCTGGAGTTGATTATGTCACCTTAATGGCATGTGTAGATGCACCCACTGTCTCCATTTTAGCCCTAGGAGATAGGGAAGTATAATACTATTATATGCAGTAAGATCTCATATGGAATAGCAGTTTCAGTTCTGAAGAACTACCTAAAAACCCAAACAAAACAGCTGGAAGAAGTGCAAGAGGAAAGTTCCCATAATGATTAGGAGAGTAGTAAAATCTTTTTAGGATACTAAAAGGGTTTGGGGTTTTTTGGCCTGGCAAAACAGAAGATGAGAGAGTTGTGGGATAAACATCAGGAAAGGAAGAGAACTATTTAAGCTAAGGGCAATACTGGCACAAGAGCAAATGGATATAAACTCACTATGAAAAAAATTAGCTTGGAAATTGGAAGGTCTGTGAGCACTGGAGGTGAAAGGTTCTGGGAAAACCATCAAATAGAAGGCAGTGAGGGTAAAGAAAATAAGTGGTTTTATAACTGAGTTTATAAATATCAGTATGAAAGTATATGGTGCTGTTGCTTGCAATAGCTGTGAACGTGTCTCTATTGGACACAGAGGCCATGTCCAGATAAGCACGGGTATTTGGTTCCCCCGGGGAGAATTAGCAGCAAGAAACCTTGTGCTGCTGCTACTTGTCCCTGGGGAACACCTGTGCCACGCACCCTCTAGCAAGCAGCAGGTTACCCAAGGTGGCGCAGGGGAGGCTGAGGCCAGCACTGGGCTGGCCCCAGTAGCCTTACCTGGGGTCCTAGGGAGCTCCTGGGGCTGCAGCAGCAGCAATTCTACTGCACAGAACCTGGCCGGCAGCCAGAGTGTAACTCTGGCTGGCCAGGCTTCATTTTTGAGTGGCACACACTGCCCCTGCATGTGCTGCTCCACTTTTTTTTTGGATGGGTTTTTTTGGCATGGGATATCCCAAGGTAAAAAAAAACAACCCGTGCTGCTCCCTTGTAGTGCAGAAAACAGCTGAAAATATGGTGTGTTGCACCGCAGATGTGCCTGTGGCACCACACATGGCTGCACTCATCTGGACATGGCCAGAAAGTCCCTTCCAGTCCTATGTTCTTATGGGTAACTAAATTAGGCAGTAAGCTCTTTGTGGAGGGTATTTCTATTTGCTTTCTGTGTGTACAGCACCAAGCACAATGGGACACTTTCCTAATGGGAGCCTTTAGGCACTACTGAAATACAACTAACAATAAACAACATTAATTTACTTTATAGGGGAAAAATTATGTTGTCTGTAAGGAAAGTAGTCACATGTCAGAGCTAAACAGGCTGGGATAATAAGAGATTTTTTTTGCTAGCTTCAAACTGATGGTTTCCATTCAGGTACACAAATAACACCAGATAAACTGAACTATACTGTCTTCTTAATAGGCAAAGTTATTACTGACTCCTTTTGTAATTGAGCAGGCATAGGGTAAGCCTCCAGGGTGTCCAGAAGTCATTCGAACAATTATCTCTTTCAGTAAGATTTTGAAGTTAGCACTTGGAAGCTCCCTATTCTTATAGCATGCACCTGCATATTTTATTCTGCATGGCATTAATTTTATCCGTAAGTACAGTAGTCCATTTTCTTTAACAAGTTCTACCTCTAGGAGTAAATTGTCATTAACTGTGAATTCTAATCCCACAAATGTCTTTCTTTCAAGCATTTATTAGAGCTCAGTTGTAATCAGCGCATAGAATCACAGAGTTGGAAACCTTAAAAGATGATCTAGTTCAACTCTGCTTCATGCAGAATTACTCCTGTCTCAACTTTCTCTCATCTAACCTGAACTTAAAAATGCCCAATGATGGAGATTCCAAAATTGCTCTAAATAATCTGTCCTATTGCTCAATAGCCCTCAAAGTTAGAAAGTTCTTCCTAAGATCTAACCTAAATATACCTTGTTACAATTTCCATCCATTACTTCTTGTCCTGTCACCTGTAGACACAAATTGATTGCAGCCCTATTTATAATATACCTTTATTTCAAGACTATCCTCAAATCCTGCTCAGTCTTCTCTTCTCCAGATTTAACAATCCCAAATCTTCCAACATTTCTTCATCTGTCTTTTTTTCTAGACTTTTACAGAGTTTTACTGCACTCCTCTGGAATCTAATTTGCCCATATATTTCTTGAAGTTCAGTGCCCTAAACTAGTACAGTACTCCCAAATGAACCCACACTGGTGGAAAAATCATTTCCTGGGTTTTGCCTATGACATAATATTATTGTCAGCAATCCCTAGATTTAAGGATGGTCACTATCACAGCTCATTGATGGCTCTTGAGGTGACTTAAGAGTCCAGTCCTGAGTCTCAAATCCATCCACAGACATTGCAGCTCTTTCCACAGAGGACAGCACACTTCAGGCTGGAATTTCTCTTTTTTTTCTTTCTCCATGATCTCTTCTCTGCTTCAAGGGCAAAATGTTTTACCTTGAAGTAGGCTGCCACTTGTTTGAGGTTGTGGCACTATTGGATTCAGTTAGCAGCCAACTCCTCCCAGCTCTTGATGTCAGCATCCATTTTCTTGAGGTATGCTTTCAATACATCCTTGTGCCATAAGATATCAGGCTGCAACTAAGCTGGGGGTATACCACTTGTTCTGGGAGTTGAGTCAGGCATCCTCACACAGTAATGTTGGTACCATTGGCTTTAGCAAGGATGCTGGAATTTGTGTCACAGTCTTCCCAGATGACGCGGTGGATTTTCCAGAGGCATCATTGATGTTACCTCTTCAGGTTCTTGAGATGTTATTGGTATGTTAGCACTTGTATAACATACATATATATATATATATAATGGTGATTTTAATCATGGAACAATGTGGATAATTTGGGGTTGCTTTTTTTAAATTAAAAAATTGTGTTGTTTTTTTTTTTTATCAGAGAAAATCAGGTTCCCTGCTGGCCAGTCATCTCAGACAATGGCTAAAATCCCTCAACTGGTGTGATCTTTCAGTGTGTCTGAACCACTGGCTCTAAAATATAATAGGCAATCTGGAATAATATTTAGAATCAGTGGCAAAAAGGAAGAGACAGGAAAAATTAAAAGCTTGCATGTGATATAAGAAGTGGCAAAAACCCACTTACGGATAGGAAAATCTTGCACTCACCTGCCGACATAAGGTAAGTGCAATAATTTTTGGTTGGTAGCAAAACATCATTAGGTGTCATCATTGTCACAATCATGGCAGAAGTAGCTGGATAGCCTTTTTTTGTTTTAGGGTTGTGGAATTCAAGACCACTTTACAAAATTTTTAGACAGCTGCATAAAAGCTGATGGCATTTTATATGTGACACCATCTGTTTTTTATAGCTTTTCTTTCCTGGATAATTTTGTTCTAATTGATTTGCCCTGGGGAATGTATGTCTTTAATATTAAACTTATTAATAGAAAATCTTTTATTGCTATCTGTAATATAGCCAAATTACTCTTTGCTCTCCATTCATATATGACCTCTTTCTGATGAGAGGGTAAGAACCACTACAATTTTATAAAATAATTGCTAATGGTCAGATTTTTTTTAGCAGTGCTGATCACTCAAAGCTGCATTGCCTATACAGGGAATAGTGTGCAATTCTGAAAATCTATCCTTAAAGAGTGCTAATGCTGTTATTAAATCACAAT
The DNA here is from genome assembly GCF_052110815.1 of Crocodylus siamensis. Taxonomy (NCBI): domain Eukaryota; kingdom Metazoa; phylum Chordata; order Crocodylia; family Crocodylidae; genus Crocodylus; species Crocodylus siamensis. Next base: position 173,015,403 of record NC_143399.1, read on the forward strand.
AAATCTCTTTGGCTGCAAACTCTGTTGGAAGATCACTGACCTCGTTGTCATTATAAGCCTTCACTTTCAGCTCAGGAACCATTACTTTTGTCACAGTTGACATCATCTCATATTTCTGTCCTCAGAAACCATTGTTTGATTAGTACATTTTAATCAAACTTCACCAATATCTTCTAACCCTTGAAGTTGTGTCCAGGCTTTAAGACTCATGTCTCCACTAATTAACTATTCTAAATTTAGAAATAAAAATTAATTAGGAAATCCATTGTCTCTAAATAGATGACCTGATGATATGAAACTAATGGCATTGAGGATAAGATACAGCAAGGTACTGAGTTCGTACTTATGGGTGCTGCTTGACCTCAAGTCCCACCAGAGACAACAGAGTTTGAAGACACTCAGTATCTTGCAGGTTTGTAGTCTTAGATTGTCACATCAATTACCTACCTTCTCTCTAATTCTGACTGCTGTCACGTCACTTAGGAACAAGTAGCAGGGAAGATGGTGAACAAAAATGAGGGGAGGCAGAGCTATCTCTGTACTCTCTCTACCCATTGGTAAAGTAACTGCATGGGCACACTGAAGATACACCTATAGTAATGAAAGCCAAAGACGTGAAAGTAGTTCAATGTGGACATACTTAAGGTAGGTCTAAAATTAGCTTATGTACTACTATCAGCATATCTGAGGCCACAGATATGAAACTCAGGTTTACAAACCTGGATCAATATGCAGATGCTGACCTGCATTGAATTCCACAAATGTGCTATGCCTGCACTACCACTGACACCAGAACTAGACATAGTTAAAAGCTAGGAGAGATTGTCCACACAAACTGCTATCACACCTTTGGACCATGGTGTAGACATACTCAAAGAGAAGCTAGCTGTTCTATGAGAATGTGTAAGTGCAAATAGAGATCAGGAAAGGAATTCTGACTCTCCAAATCACATGTGTTATTTCATCTCTATACACCTGTGCAACCCCCTTCCTAAAAGTAGTTTGCAAAGTTGCGGTCTAGTCCAGAAAGATTATTTTAGTGATTATTTGTAATTACAGGAATCAACCGCACAATCTCTTAAAACAATCTCATACACCTAATCTCATAACATAACATAGCAAGGATTTTTCGTTTGGATGCAATCTCTATGCTGAAATGTATGAGAAAGATAAATTGACACTCACACTTAAATACATAAAAAATACTGCAAAGTTTGCTTTCATGCTAAAGAAGTTTTGAACTAGTTAATCAGTCACTCATCCATCTACATGTGGCCATTTCATAAAGAATCATTAGATGCTTTCTGTGTAACAGTAAAAAGCCTGCCAAATTCTGAGCTTCCCAACTGTGTAAGATTATTTTGCCACCAAGCTGTGCATCATAATTAGGCTACCATGTAGTACTAGATGACAGACAACACGTGCATCTATTAAATTATGTATGGTGGTCAAAACAATTGAAGGCAGTGAGGAACTTGGAAAGGATCTAAATAAATTGGAAAACAAATAGCTAAGGATCTTGTTACACCTTACACTGTGAGTTGCACAAATGTTAACCAGTGTTTCAGGCCACCAGGGGCCTAGAGGACTAAAAGGTAAGAATCCACCCCCCCACCCCCCCCATTCTGGGCTTTCCCCTTGACCTCAGGGCTCCATCCCCCCTACCCCCTTGGGGCTCCTTCTCCCCACTTACTTGTCAATGCCCAGGCTGTCTGTCCTATGGGAGCAGACAGAGAAGGGTTAACCTGCCTGCGTGGCCCTGCTGCTGGGCTGCTGCCTTCCCCAAGCTAAGCCCACCCAGAAAGCAGCGGCAGGGGCAATGGCTAGGTAGGCATGTTAACCTTTCCCTGCTTTCTCCCCCTCCCAGACAGCATGGGTATCCACAAGTAAGCAGGGGAGGGTGGCAAAGGCAGTAGGTTCAATCCAAGTCAGTGGTGGAGGGGGGTGGGGGTGTTCACACTAAGGCGTAGCCTACAGTGCCTACACCTTAGTGTAACATGAACTGGGTAACATGAATCAGAGATAATCCTGTCTTAGAGTAGCATAACTTTGAGCCACATAATGAGCACTTAAAACTACTTTCAAGTGATAATATGAAGACAATCCAAGTGTTCAAAACTGCAGGAGCTGCCCAGATTTACCATGTAACAAGGTCCTAAATAATAGCGGATTAAATTTAATGTAAATTTTAAACAATACATAAAAGAAGGACTAATCTGAAATTTCAGCACACTACAGTAGATGAGGTCCAATGAGAAAAGGATATAAGTGGCCACTGTAGATTGATATCATTTATGTACATTTCAAATGTCTGTTGAGGTGAAGAATACAGTATAAGCTGTCAACATAGAAAGGTCTAGGAGGAAGGGGGAATGGATGTAACACAAGGGTACTTATCTGTTTATGTGTTTTCTGCTGTAGAATGGATTCTTGCCTAAAGTCTTACTTTTCTCTGTATTTTAGAGTGCTATTTTCTATTTTTCTAGAACATTAAACATAATACATAACATGTCCATATATTTGACCTCCTTCTTTGACTTGCTTTTTGATAATTATTTTCTCCCTTAGTAACACCCAAATCTTTTCACTGTTATACATAAATAATGAAGTAATGGGAGCTTCACTGAGACCACAAGACTGGGAGAGCAATAAGTGGTAAAAACAGTTTGGACTTCCTTGTGACAAAGTCTTTTGTTCTGGGAACCTACAGGTGTAGGAACCTATTGTCCTACCCTAAGTACCTGTAAAGTACCAAGGTAACACTTCCTCTGTTTCCCCTCCTCCTCTACTGGGGCTAATTCAAGTTAACTGCTATTCCACCTGCATATGTAATGATTGTTCAGGGCCTATTTTGATGCTGAGTCAAAGCCCAGAATAATCAGCCCCCAGATAAACTTGTTGCTATTTTTACCCAGTGTCCCTTTGTTATTTCTAGAGCAGGGGTAAGCAACCCCTGGCATAAGTGCAGGAATGTGGCTCGTGAAGACATTTTGCTTGGCATGTGTGCCTTCGGGTGGATGGCAGAGGAGTGGCCAGAGCTACACTGCCACAATGAGGATTGGGCCCCTTGCAGCTCCCCCACCACCTGCCCCTGGCAAACAAACATCTTCTAAATTGAGGTTGTGGGTGTTTTTGGCATTCTGCCCAAAAACATTGCCAAACCCTGTTAGAGAGATTGTCTTCTTGCAAGACAATGATCATTAGGATATTAACTGGTTCCTACACAGTGGTCTAGACTCTAGAGAAAGCTCTGTGTAGCAAGTGAACTGCAAAGGACCTAGGCCTAAATCCTGAAAGCATTTTGGCACTTGAATATATCTGAGGTCTAAGTTCTGCTTCCCATTATTTGCAGAGGATGGCCCAGTGGCCCCAGTCCCACCACTGTCCTGTGGCTGCAGCCAGAGGGGGCAGGGCCCTTGTTGGGGGCAGCAGCCCCTATCATAATGTGGGGGAGCACATGCTCCTTCCCAGCAGGGGCACTGCACTAAGGGGTCAGCAGAGCTGCAGTGGGCTGCACGCAGCAGCATAAGGGTCCCAAGTGGACCAGAGCCCTGCAAGGCCCCTGCAGCGCTGTCACACTCTAAAGATTAAATGTCACACTCTACAGAGTGGCCCCTGATGGAAAGGGCCTCATGCTCCAGGAAGCCGTGATGGGTTCCTGCTCATCATGGTCACTCACTGCTCGATGCTCCAGCTGCTAGGTGGGGGTGGGGCTCAGCCCCCGCCACTTGGTCTGTGCTTGGGTCAAGCCCCCTCCTGGCAAGAAATGGTTTATTCAGCCGCTGGCCCTGCATACCTGCTGAGCAGCAGCCAGGCCAGGCTGGGCAGACCCCACTGAAGTGCCAGTGCCAGTGGCCAGTGGCTGAATAAGCCTCTTCCTGCCAGGTGGGGGCTTGCCCTGAGCACAGAGAGGCTGCTGGCACCACAGTGATGCATAAACTGTGGTTCGTTTCTCTGGAGGCTCGCAAAAAATCACAGACACACACTCAGCCGCCGGCATAAAAGGTTGTATTTGTTTGCAAACAAAGGTCAGAGCAGAGCCAGGTACTCAAATTACTCTGACCCCGCATTGGTATTTGCAAGTGGAATTTATCTTCTCTCTCCTGAGCACGTGTGCAGACACCGGAACTCTTACGGCTACTTCCGTTTCATACAAGCATACATGTAGTTACATCACTACATACATTGCATGTATAGTATAATTAGCTACTTAAGTATGCAGGGCGGAGAGGTAAATATGCATCAGCTAATTAAGCATGCTGAAAGACCACAACAGTTCACCAAAAGTTTACACTTCAAGGCTACAGTCAATTGAATTCCAGCTTCTGTATCAGCATGAGAAAGGCTAAGGCAGGAGCGGGGGAGAAACTGCAATCAGCATAAGAAAAACTAGGGAGAAGCTGGGGAGGAAGGAGCCTTGGGCAGTATTTCTTTCTTATCAGGTGCAAGATGCAAGCTGCGCATTTCTAACAACAGTGGGGTCTGCCCAGTGGGGTCGGAGCCAGCCCCCTCTCAGCAGGAGAAGGCATATTCAGTTGCTGGCAAGTGGCACCACAGCAGGGTCTGCCTGCTCTGGCCACAGCCACCACACAGCCCATGCTTGGGGCCAGCAGCTAAATAAGCCCTCTCTTGCTGGGTAGGGGCTTATCCCGAGCAGAAAGCGAGCAGCAGGGTACGGGTCTCGCCCCCCGCCCAGCAGCAACTGGAGTGGCGAGCAGTGACTGACAGGCAATGGCCCATCATGGCTTCCCAAAGTGTGCGCCCCTTCCTTGCCTTGACTGCTCTGCGGAGCATGGCAGCACTGTGGGGGGCTTGCAGGGCTCTGGCCCACTGGGGACCTGGGGACCCCGGTGCTGCCACATGCAGTGCCCCCGCCGGGAAGGAGTTCATGCTCCCCCACATTATGACAGGGGCTGCTGCCCTCAATAAGGGCCTTGCCCACTTCTGCTGCAGCCACAGGGAGGGGGCATCACCAGGCAGGGCCCCTGGGAGGGGGGCAGGGAGCACAGCAGTGAGAGCGAATGGATGCAGCTGCCAGTGGGGTTATCAGGGAGACGAACTCTCCTCCCTGCCCCCTCTGCCTCAGGGGCCACAGTGCCTCACAGCAGCAATGGGGGAGCAACTGGCAGACTTGGCTCAGGTCCCTGCCAGTGGGATAGAGAGGGGGAAATTAAACCCCTCCCTGCCCAGCCCCCTACCTCTGACTGTCCCTGCTCTGGCTGGGGAGAAGAGGGACGGGCCAGCCTGGCTGGGCTGGAGCAGACAGCCCATAGAGCATACCAGGATGCTGGAGGTCTCTGGTTTAACCTATACCAGCAAGGGATCTGGGACAGACATTGCATTAACTGGTTTGAGCCAAATCAGTTAAGTCCGATGCTACCTTCAACCAGGTTTATCTCAAACCAGTTTCAGCCATTTTCAAACTGGTTTATATGCACTGAACATCTGTTCTGTTACAGGTTTAAACCAGTTTCTGATCACTTAAACTGGTTTAAGTGTAATATCTGTCCCTAGCCCCAAAGTCTAAAATTCCTGGAAAAGCTCACTGAAGTCATAGGTAAAGATCAAATGTATAGCGGAGTTCAAAAATAAGTTAATGCTTGCTTGAATTATTTTCATGTTAGGTTAGCAGAACTGCACTTGAACCTTGAATTATGAAAGAGAGAGACTCCAGAAAATATTTCACATATTTGGACTTTTAGCTCTGGTCTTTTCATATTACTATGACTGATTTATCCTGAATGTATTGCATTTTAACAGCTGAGCACTTGGGAAAGTCTAAAACATATTGTGTACAAACCACAAGGACAAGAGGGAGAAATCATTGATGTCACTGCATACCTACAAACATATACTGCTTAAACCAGGAAGAGTTGAGAACAAAGAGAAAAGATAACAAAACTGTGATGAGTTCTTTCACTTCACACATAGTGTAAGTACTGATTTTTATTATTTTGTTGAAGGACACTTCAACAGTCAAAAGGATATTTAACTTCAAGAATGAGACCTGAATGTGATATGTATTTTATTTTTAATCTCTGCAGTCTAAATATCAATCATTCTGTGAGAGAAGATGAAAGAGAGAACAATGGAGCAAAAGGATATTGAAGATAAAACCTTTCACATATATTTGTGAATATACAATTTTGTAAATATTGATGGTTCTATGCAATAAAACCCTTTCCTATCAATTTGCCTCTAGGGAGTAAGGAAATTAAACCAGCCTTCAAAACCTTCTTAGCATTAATTGAATAATGAGATCCATTAATACACCCACTAAATTATTAAGTGAGTCTCATGCATATAACCACATTATCTCATATTTTCTTCATTCCTCCTTCTAGGTGTTGAAGCTTCTCAGAGTAATTGAACTCTCAGAACTAGTGAAGTCACCATTAGTAGCAGGTAATAATCCAAAGAAATGGATTTCAAGGGTAGGAAGTTCATCAGCATAAACTGCGCTCCTCTGGTAAAAGTATACAATTTGCCTTGCAGGTCCTACTGTTGCTAGGACAACACAGCACAGGCTTTGATCTGCCTAAGCAGAGCTGGCTATATAGGGCCACATCCCAATCTCTTTACTCATGCAAAATTTCTATTAACGTCAATGGTAATTTTTCCGAGCTAAGTTTTGGGTGGGGATTTTGAATTTGAGTTATGTCCTTGCCTTTTTAGTGCACCATCACCAATGAAACTTATAATAGGGAGAGACATATACCTTGCTGTGGACATCAGGTCTGCTTTCTGATGCATGTATCTGGTTTACCAAGGAGTCACAGAGGGGTTTTCCCTCAAATTGCAGGTTTTCAGAACTTCTAGGGGGAAAACAGACCAGTCTTTGCTTCGCTGTCCTTCTCAGGTCCTGCTAGGGAACTGTCAGAGCTGCTCTATGTGCAAATAGGATTTTCCCTTCCTCAGTGTCTGGAGCTGCAATACCTTTCCTCATTTCCTCCCCAGCTGTATGTTTAGATTTATGTCACTTTTGTGCCTGGTGATGGGAGGTAGATACTGACCTTCTTCTGGTTCCTCCTCCTCCAGTTCTGGGACTAAACATATATGTACGAACTTCTAACTCTCTGAGACCAGGCAACAAAATTGTTGAAAAGGGTCCTTTGTTGACCTCACTTAACACTAGGAAAGAGCGAGGGAGCAGTTCAGCTGGAGGAGGAGCTGAAGAAAGCAAGGGAATGTGGGATACTGGCAGGAGAATCTGTGCGCCGGCGTACACTGAAGGGGCACAACTGGAGTTGCAATATGCAGAAGGAGCAACTTAAATGATGGAATGACATGTGTGGCAGAGCACTTTCATTCGTGCAGTGGCCTCTAAATATTAGGCCTGTGCAAAGCGGCTAGTATTCGCTTCGGATTCAGACGATTCAGGGGACAGTGATTCAATTTGGCAATTAGAATCACTGTCCCAAATTGATTCAGCCAAATCTCTGAATCACCCAGGCCCATCCCCCACCCACTCTCCCAGCCGGGCAACAGCTTCCCTGCCCACCCCAGCTCCCGGCACTTTAGGAAAAAAAGCCCTGACTCGCTGGGTGCTGCTGCGCAAGGGAGCGATCCCCGCTGCCCCACGCTGCACAGGGAGCTCTGCCATGAGCTTCCTGACTCCCCCCCTGCTGCTCCAGGTCCCCAAGGCTGCCCTGCCCACCCCAGCTCTGGCCCTTTAAGAAAAAAAGCCCCAAAACTCCAGACTCACCAGATTGTGGCAGGCGGGGACAATCTCTGCTGCTCCCTGCCACATGGGGGGGCTCTGCACGAGACCCCAAAGCCCTGAAGCTGCTGCATTAGCTGGCGACTCCTGGGGTTTTTCTCAGTTTTTTTCTTCTTAAAAGGCCAGGAGCTGGGGCAGGTGGGGCAGCCATGGGGCGGCTGGGACAGTGGGGAAGGTCAGGGGGCTCGTGCAAAGCCCCCCATACAGCATGGGGCAGTGGGGGCAGCAGGGATAGCCCCCTCCACCCAGCAGTACCCAGTGATTGGGGCTTTTTTTTTAAAGCACCAGGAGCTGGTGTGGGCAGGGAGCCATGGGGGGACTGGGGGAGCAGGTGGAGGTTGTGGGGGACTGGGGGAGCAGGCAGGGGATGGGTCCTGGCAGGGGTTCCCCCCCATGGTCTGCTTCCCCCTCCTCCAGCCCCTACTTACCAGCTCCCAGTCTGGCCACAGTTCTCTGCTGCAGCCACTGGGAACTGCCCAAATCATCAAAGCTCTCCAAATCTTTTCCAAAGATTTTTCCAAGATTTGGAGACCTGCGAATCAATTCAGACCTTTTTATTGGTCCCCTGATTTGATTCAGATTTGGAGATTTGGCCACCAAATCAGGCCAAATCTCCTCCGAATCGAATCAGTACTTGAAGCTTCACACAGCCCTACTAAATATATAAGAGCCTGAATCTCTGTTCAAATGTTAGGGCTCCTACACTATCTAAAGTTGTGGTTCTCAACCTTTTTGGACTCAAGGCATGCATCACTAGACTCAAGCACACTTCCATAACTTTTGTGAATTGAGTGGCACCCAGTTTCAAAAACTAATTTATATATTATGGTGCTTACCTCCTTACAAAGGGGCTGAGCAGTAGGGCTGTTGTTTGAAGCGGGCAGTTGTTTGGAGGGACGGGACAGGCAACAAGACGACGGAGGCAAGGGAGCCGCAGCCCACGGGCAACGGCCTTCTGGGCTCCTCTGCGGAGAGGGAGGCAGGGTGGAACCGCTCTCCGTCCCGGGGGCCGCGCGGGCACATCCGCACGTGCCCGCCCTCCCTCAGCAGACCTCCCCGTGGCCGCCCGCACAGACCCCTCGAGACACATGAGTCTTTGAACCTCCGCGCCAGCACCACCCCGCCTGCCTCGCCGAGCGGGACGAGGCAAGGGGACGGAGCGCTAGGTACCTGGTAACCTTGGGGTGAAGGAGCATGGGGGGTCCACCACCGAGCGTAGAGAACCACTGTGCACCCTCCCAGCTCAGCAATCGGCTGCAGGGGGGACTCCAGGTGTCCCCCTGGACCCAGGAGGCACCAGTTGCTGAGCCAGGGAGTGGGATGATCCCTTGCGCCCTCCACAGCAGACCTGGAAGAGGACCAGAAGTACTTCAGAGAGATTAATGGGTCTCCTGATTCGATTTGGATTCAGAGATTCGGCCACCAAATCGAGCCAAATCTCCCCTGAATCGAATCAGTGACTGAAGCTTCGCAGAGCCCTACTGAGCAGTAGAGGTGGGGGATCATTTAGGGAGAGATAAGCTTGAGCTTGCCTTACCTGCTCATCTTGTCTGCTTAGTTTATCCGCTTATCTCCTCATACCTCATTGTCTCAAGTTCTTTACAGTGCGAGTGTCCAGGATCTGAAACAGGTTCCCCCCAGAGGTGCTGCAAGCACCTACTCTGGACTCTTTCAAAAGACACGTGGATGTTTTTCTTGCTGGGGTCATTTGATTGCACCTAACTACCTGCCTGTGGCAGGGGGGCTGGACTCAATGATTTCATGAGGTCCCTTCCAGCCCCTAATGTCTATGAAATCTATTAAATCATTTATCTCCTAACACCCTGTGGCACCCTTCAAAGGATCTGGCAGCATCCCAAGGTCCCCCACAACCTGGTTGAGAATCACTGATCTAGCCTAATTCATACTGCAGATAATCATTAGCACAATTATCAGTGGCCTGCTTCAACTTGGCATAAATTCTAGTGTTGCAAAGAGTGGTTTTGCCTATCTACTCTACAGCTCACACCAGCATAGTGTATAATTGGGGGAAAATCCTAGTTTCAAAAAGGCCAAATATCTATTAATTAAAATGTACTTGTTCTTGCAAAAAATGCTATAAGGTATCGGGGGACTGCACCCATATAACAGGGGAGACTTTGGTCCCTAGAATTAAACTTAGTCAATGTCTTTGGAAATAAATTTTGTGGACAGCTTTTATTACAGGCTCTGCAATACAAGTTCTTTGAATTTAGATTAAAACTACCCTAATTCTTTATACCAGTCAAATGTAATTGCATTTTGTACTTTATCATGCAAATAAGCACATTTTTCTAATAAGCACTGGGGGGGGAGGCTTCACAACTATTCAATTAAGCATTATAGCTGAGCACAAGTGGCATCTTGGCAAAAATTTCAGGGTGATATTATTTGGAACTTAATGTTGCAGAGCCTGTAATGTGCTCATTAACTCTTAACTTGCCACAGTAACCTATGATTTGTGCAAGCCACATTAGACTTTATAGAGACATGAAAAAAATCTATTGATATAGATATTCTCCACTCAACTTCTTTATACAGGTTTCCCTTTATTTATGTGGTACATGCGTTCCTGGAGAATGGCACATAAATCAAATTCTCATAAAGCGAACTCACTTTATAATGTAACAAATAGGGATAGGTTCCCATGGTGGTGAGGGAGGGAGGGAGGGAGTGAGGCTGGGACTAGGGAAGGGGTGAGGAGAGAGGTGCTGCTCCCAGGGCTGCACAAGGCAGCAAAGCAGAGGGAACAGAGCGGCACTCACCCTAGCCTTGGCTGCAGCAGCCCCAGGAGCAGCCAGCACCAGCTGCCTGCACCGGGGCATGGTGCAGCCCAGGAGCAGAGGTGAGTGGGGACAAGTAGAGCCCAGGCGTGGGGGGACAGGCAGAACCCAGTGGCTGCAGGCTGCTGGCACCAGTCACACCCGGGGCCATTGCAGCCAGGGCTGGGGTGAGTGGGGCCACAGTCCTTTCCCCTCCCCCCACAGACTTACATGCTTGGGCGGGGGGCCTTTATGCTCATCGCATAAAAGCAAATTTACCTTGCATATAACGAATTACGGACCTAAATATTCTCATCACATAATAGCACATTCGCATATAAAGAACCTGCATAAATCGAGGGAAATCTGTATTGGGTTCAATTATTTTCATTAACCGCACATCATTCTGTTCCCAGTTTGTGCTTACAAATTAAGTGAGACTATGAAATTCTGTGCTGAAAGCACCTTGAATATGGTAGGAAAATGCACATTATCAGGAGTAATCTCAGACGTAAACCTGTGTTATTTCTCCAGATTGGCATCTGTATAACACACAATTTGGTCCTGTTCTGGACACTCTAGAGCAACTGAACAGCCAACAATGAGAAGTAGCAGTGCAGAATGTAAGTCCAGCCAGGCTGTATTAAAAAGGTACCTCTGCTTTTTAATTTATATCTTCTACATGTGCTGGCCAGTAGAAATTTGACAGTGATGTATTCATTGGAAAGGAAAAATACTGAAACTATGACCTCTTTAGACTCAGTTCACTAACAGTATTGATTTCCTAATGGAATCTGAAGAGAATTTCAGTTGATTGACATCAAAGGGGAACAAAAATTGTCACTCTGCTCAGAAAAGAAAACTGAAGGACTGGTAATCTTACTTTGCAACTGCAGGGGATGTGCAGAAGGACAAAATCTCCATTGTTAATGATGTTCATTCCAAAAGTACTATTTATTCAGATGTCTGCAGAAACCGCCATAGTTTATATTTCTTTCTACATTATTGTTACTCTTTTTTTTATTCTGTGTTCATTATCTTAAAGGGAGCAGCAGAGATCCAATTATGTATAGGCTAGGAATGGTGTTAGCAGCTACAGGATAATTTTCCCAGCATTTCCTTAAGACTAGGATGTGAGGGTTCACCTTTTCTACCGCCAACAGGTATATTAGTTTCTGTGATGAATGAAATCATAATATCCCCAAGCTTCATTTTTCCCCATATTATAGGCCTCTGTGGAAAAGAAAGCTTTTTTTATATAACTCATTAATATTCTGGTAGTGTTAATGTGTGTCACCCCCAAAACGATTTGAAGTTAGGGTCCCAGGCCTGGCTCAAACAGATTCCCCAAGAGGAGATGTGGCCAAAAATGCCATTTTTCATGGGAAGTTATAAAAAAAAAGGGAGGTTTTCATCTTTTATTTTTTAAATTTCTTAAAAACATTTTTGAACTGAAAGATGCTTCATTTCCAAAACTAAAAAAGTCACTCTCTGTAAAAGGTTTCCAAAACAAAAAATTGTCACCAAAATCCAAACTGAAAACTAACTCTCTATTTTTTTTAAACCAAAAAGGAACTACTACTGGTTGGATCCATTTTTACAAAAAATAAATAAATAATGAAAATCTAGAAAAATGCAGTCAAAATGAAAATGGCCTGCAAAAGGATTTGCTTTAATAAAAAACTACTTTCCCTCCAAAAAACAGTTTAAGTGAAGAAAAAAAACTGATCAGCTCTATCTTGTACTGGCCAGTACTATGTTACTTCATAATCTGAAAACTGTAGATAGCTACAGGCACTAGTAGCTTGTGGGGGTGCAGAACTTGCTTCAAATTCTTATCAGCAGCAATAACTTCCACAGTTTGTTACTTATTTGCTGGAATAGCATGTTTTTAGAGACTTCAAATTCACTACAACTCGATTTTAACAGGTAAATAGCATTGGTCACCAATTTACTTTGAATTAACCTTATGTTCTTGCTAATCAAAGTAAAAGATGTTAGAACTAAAAAAGAAAAAAAAAAGGAAAAAGATTTCGTAAGCACCAATCCCTGCTTGGAATCTGTCAGACAGTCCAGCTTCAGAGAGAACTCTATACATGCTGGGACAAGCTTTTGGGAGTCTCACGAGTGTCATGTGTATACTTGTGCAGTGCTGCAACATAGTTGTAATTTCAGGCATTCATCATTAATGGGTGTCAGTGCTTTGATTTAAGGAGCGCCAGTAAAAATGAGCACATCTAAATTATACACAAAAAGATGACAACTAAAGGGAACTGTTAAGTTTATCACATTCATTTGTTTTCCTACCTCTAGCCCACCTCCAGTTAAATTACAAACAGAAGAAGGTTATCTGCGGCAGGTCTAGATTCTTGAGATATACTCAGTGGGAGTCCCTAACCAAGCCAACTAACTCTTCTCCTGGATTTCTGGTTTATTTACAAGGTGTTTTGGAGCGGGATTATAGGTGTCATGGTGATTTTTTCCGCCCAAGTTTTGCTGTAACCAAAAAAACCCCTGACTTGCAAAATCTTTGGTTGTAACCCCTACAGGAATTTCAGGGCCTTCTTAACAGTAATTTTAGGCACTTTCTGGGGGGTCTTAACCCCTTAATTAGTTGCATGTTAACACCTTTAAGTGGCTTAAAGCACTCTTATTGGCCGCATCTGCACAAGATGCTGACTGAGCAGTCGTTACTATGCTGTCATTTAGTAGCTGTATAAACAAGTACTAGGAATAACCAGAATTACTGCACGGTAGTGTTGCCAAACAACTTTTAGGTGACTCTGACTATGCAATAGCTTGTTACTACTGCACAGTAGCATCCTGTCATGCTTCCTGCCATGCAATGCTACTGGTCACCAGTAACAAGCTACTGCACAGTCAGCATTTTGTGTGAACGCAGCCAAAGGGGAGAGATACGAGCACCAGTGCTGGATGGTATCTCTGTTCTCCCTCCCCCCTCCCCTTCTTCTCTGCAGTTCAGGTTTTGCATGGGAGTACGGGTGTCTGGTGCCTCTTGAGTCAGTGACCGGGGCAGGGGTCCCCCAGTGGTTGATCCCACTGACCGGGGCAGGGGGGAGGGAGTCCCCCACGGCCAATCTCACTCACTATAAAAGTGGCCACGTCACTTCCAGAACTCCCATGGCCACTTCCAGAAGCGGCGCAGCTGCTTTTGCTGGTGGCCCCACTCCCCAGATGGTGCTTACAGGGGGGCACTGGTGCTCTCGCCTGTCCCCCCCACCCACCAGCTAAACAGGGAGCACAACCTGACAAGGGGTGCACCAGCACTCTTGGGGGGACCACATGCACCCCCACTTCCCCCCCATGCATCACCCCTGCATGGGAGTAGGACACTGGGCTTTGCCAGGTGCTGGGCATGGAGTGGGCACCCAGGCTGCTCTGATTGTGGGCTTCCCCCAAGTTGGAGAACGCCTGCCTCTTGGTTTACTAGGATCTGATCCTATGATCCTCTCCCAGGAAAGCCCCACCCCGGGGCAGCCAGATCCTGCTCCCTGCTTGCATGCTCTTGGCAATGCAGCTCCACCATCAGAGGTGGGAACCAGGTGGGAAGTGACCACCCTGTGCAGCCCCCTGCTGAGTCCATCAGCCCACTGTCTCCCCCTCCTCCCTTCAATCTAAAATGCTGCTGTCATGGTGGGCAAGGGAGAAGCAAAACAAAGAGAAGTAGGGCTAGAAGGGACCCCCTTGCTCACGAGCCCTCTACTGGCAAGCTGTAAGGTAGGTGGCCAGTCAGAGACGGTTTCTAGACAAAGGTGTTTCTGTTCCAACCTCCAAGCTAGCAGTAAGGCAGCCAAGATTCTTTGGGTAAAAGTTGTTGGTGTCACTGGGCATAACCCTAGGTAACTGAGAGGGATGGAAAACCATGAGTGTCGATGAAGCCCCTCTGCTCTAGGCCCAGGCGAGCCAGGGCCCCCCACCCCCGAACCTTTGTAACCCTTTCTTTGAACTTTTTATAACCTCCTGTAATACTGGAAAACAGGATGAGTAGCAGGCAAGCTGAAACTCCCTAAAAACTGTTATCTGTGGAATGCAAGAACACCGCTCAGAGAGAGAAGGGAGGAGGGAAAGGGGGATGAGGGGTGGCCAGCTAGTGGAAAACTACTGCAGAAAGTGACCAGGGTATAAACATACACTGTTGCAGGGCTAGGGGTGCAGGATTTGAGACAATACAGTCTCCCTGCTCCTTTTACTTGAGCTCAAATAAACTCTGTCTACTTCTCCCCGCAGTGTGTTTATTGGTGCGACGCACACCGGGCAACGAACCCAATTGTTGCCTCCCTCGGGCACCTTGTGCCGGCAACAGTTTTTGGCGCCCAATGTGGGGCTTGAGGCTAACATTTTGCCTTCCCCGGATCCCTCCTGGGGTCGACGACTTGCAGCAACAACCGACGCCCAGCACGCAACAGTGGTTTCATCAGGGGCCTCGGCGGAGACGTGGTTTGATTGACCCCGGAGGGCACAATGGTGCAACGCACTCAAATAGTGGAGAAGTGATTGTGGGTGACGGTGTGGAACCGGTCCCTCGGACAAGGTAGGATAAGCTCAGCAGTCTGAGCATTGCCTGTTAAGACCTAGGGACGCCCAGTGTCTCCCTGTAGGACCTAGGGATGCCCAGTGTCTCCCTGAAGTATGGGGCAGGGACAGAGTATGGTTGGCAGGGCACGGTGTACACCCTTAGAATGCATTCTGACTAATTGGAAACTGTTTAAGTCAGATCTAATGACTAAAAATAATCTTAAAAGGTTCTGTACAGTGGAATGGCCTCACTATCAACTGGAGGATCAGGAAAGGTGGCCTCCGTAAGGGTCAATTAACTATAATACAATCCTCCAATTACTCCTGTTTTGTCAGCGGACGGGTAAGTGGAATGAACATTTGTATGCGCAATTGTTTATGGCTTTACGAAATAAGACAGATATTTTGCAGAAGTGTAATTTGACTCCGACAGCATCAGTAGTTGTCAGTGTTGAGTCTCAGCATTCCCCCCCAACCTCTGTAATGCTAGAGTCGGTGTCCCCTTTGGCTTTAACACCTCCACCATATAAAGATCAGATGCCCCCGGTTCCAGAGATTCCTCCCTCAGTGGGATTTTACCCTTTACTTACTGAAACTATAATAGCCTGGCCTGGGGCAGATGGGCGTGTAGCCCAGACCATGCAAGTATACACCCATGTACCTTTTAATCCGGTGGACCTGGCGGTTTTTAAGGCACAGGCTGGAGAATTTTCAACTAACCCAAGTAAGTTTATCTCTGTCTTTGAGGGATGTTTAGCTAGTCACAAGCCTGATTGGGACGATTGTAATATCCTTATGTGAACCTTATCTGAAGTAGAGCGGAATCAAGTTATTTCCAAAGCAAGGGAGGAAGCACAGTGGAGGCATGAAAGGGATCCTGTCAATGTTCCTGGTCCCGCAGATGTGGTTCCCCTAGCAGACCCTAGATGGGACCCTAACAACCCTGTGGATCATACCCGTCTTACCTCTTACAAAAAAAGGAAGACTTAATGAGTATGTCTGTAGCACAAATCCTGGAGACTGCAAACAGGGCGTATACCCTCAGAAAGGAAGAAGAGGAAAAGAGACAAGTTAGAATGCTAGTAGCAGCAGTACAGGCTGGAGTCAGAGAAAGGCCACAAGAAGGTGGGAGAGGCAGAGGTATAAGGGGTCGTGGGCGCGGGCACCCTGGCCCACAAGAAAGACGCCTGGGACGGAACCAGTGTACCTTATGCCGGCAAGAGGGACACTGGAAGAATGAATGCCCAAAGAAAGGGAGAGACTGTACTCCTGTAATGACAGCTGAAGGACAGGAGTAGGGGTGTCAGGGAAATGGACCACCCCACCCCCAGAACCCTGAGTAAAAATGTGGGTGGGAAATTCAGAAATTGATTTTTTGGTACACTCCAGGGCAGCACGGACCACTGTAAATCAACCTCTTCAACTTCCTGTAGCAGACTCTCTCACCGTGGTGAGTGCCACGGGAAAAAAAGACTCAGTGCTCAGTGTATGCTCCTGCAGAATGTGCTCTGAGAAACCGGGCTCTTTCTCACAAATTGGTCTACCTTCCAGATTGCCCAACACCCCTACTAGGACGAGACCTGCTTTGTCGATTAGGTGCATCACTGCATTTTACCCAGGATGAAATAACCCTCACATTGCCCCCTGAAAATGCATGGATAATGACCCTCCCGATTGAACCCTCGGCTATGAACGCCCCCCCGGAGTGGAACCAGTGGGAAGACCAGGTATACCCTTTGGTGTGGGCAAGGGGGGTCCCCGGAAAGGCTACACACCAAACCCTCATTAATATCCAACTACTGCCGGGAAAAGGTCCGGTACGAATCAAGCAGTACCGAATCAAAAAGGAAGCCAAAGAGGGACTGCAGGAGACTATAGACTGTTTCCTAAAGTACGGCATACTGCGAGAGCGTCAGTCAGCCTGGAACACTCCCATCTTGCCTGTACTAAAGCCTGATGGCACATATCGACTGGTGCAGGACCTAAGGGCAGTTAACAAATGGGTTAAAACTATTCATCCCCTCGTCCCAAACCCGTATACCTTGCTGGCCTCCATAAGGGGGCAGTATACTCATTTCTCAGTTCTTGATTTGAAAGACACTTTCTTTACGATTCCAGTTGACACCCCCTCTCAGGAGATACTCTCTTTTGAATGGGAGGACAGAAAAAGGGTTAAGAAACAACTTTGTTGGACAGTATTAGCCCAGGGATTTAAGAACTCTCCTACCCTTTTCGGCCAGTCCTTAGCTAAAGACTTGGAGGAGTGGAATAATGAGCGTGAAGTTCTCTTGTTACAGTATGTGGATGATTTATTAATTGCTGCTATAGATTTAAACTCTTGCCTTAACACCACTGTAAGCCTCCTGAACTTTATTGGACTTCGAGGATATCGGGTGGCTCGAAATAAAGCTCAAATTGCTCTCCCCGAAGTACAATACCTGGGATTTCACATAAGACAGGGGGAGCGCTAGCTTTCAAGTGAGCGAAAGGAGGCTATATGCCAGGTTCCCACCCCAAGCAACCTTAAGCAGCTCAGGGCGTTTCTCAGCATGGCAGGTTTTTGTAGAATATGGATCCCTGAATTTGGACTATGGGCAAAACCACTATATGACTGTAAAAGGGGCAGACCATGACCCCTTTTATTGGACTTCAGAAGCCGACAAGGCATTTAAAATACTAAAAAGGAAACTAATGGAAGCCCCCGCCCTGGGCTTACCGGACCTTTCTAAACCTTTCCAATTGTATGTGCATGAATGAAAAGGGATGGCTCTGGGAGTGCTTACTCAATTGTTGGGGGTGTGGAAACGTCCCGTTGCTTATTTCTCCAAACAGCTTCATCCAGTTGCCATGGGATGGCCAGCGTGTTTACGAGCCGTTGCAGCAACTGCCCTAGTACTTGAGGAAGCTGAAAAGTTAACGCTGGGAGCAGTCGTGCAGCTGTATACCCCTCATATGGTCCAGGCTCTGCTAGACACGAAGGGGGGTCTCTGGCTCACCCAGGTTCGGGTGGCTTGGTACCAAGCTAAGCTGTTGGAGAACCCTGAAGTGACTCTGCAAACCTTCCCCTCCCTCAACCCGGCTAATGTCTTACCTGAAACGGAAGAACAAGAGCATGATTGTTTAGACATCATAAATGCACAGTACTCCAGCCATCCAGACCTACAGGATCAGCCACTTCTGAATGCTGATTGTGAGTGGTACACTGATGGCAGTAGCATTATTGTAGAAGGGCAAAGGAGGGCAGGTTATGCTGTTGTGACCCTCTATGATGTTGTTGAGGCCAAGTGTTTGCCCGCTGAAACATCTACTCAACTTGCTGAACTGGTGGCCCTGACCCGGGCACTAGAACTGTCAAAAGGGAAACGGGTCAACATCTATACCGACTCTAGGTATGCTTTTGGAGTACTGCATGCCCATGAGGGCCTATGGAAACAAAGGGGACTGCTGACAGCCCAAGACTCCCCAGTAGAGTATGGACCCCAAATTCTCCGACTCCTGGAAGCCGTTCAACTTCCCTCGGCAGTGGCAGTAATGCACTGTAAGGCTCATCAGAAAGAGGATCAAGACGTAGCCAGGGGTAACGCCCGGGAGGACAGAGAAGCTAAAAATGCTGCCACCCTGAGGACACCGAGACCTGCTGACACCTATATGCATGCCCTCATTCCATCAGTGGGGGAGCTCCTGGATCCCCAGTACTCGTACAAATCAAACCCTCAAGCGTCATCTATCAAAGATCTGCCAGGAGGCCTCTCTACGATGGCCCGATGCTTTGCCCCTTGCTCTGCTTCACATCCGTGCCCTCCCCAAGGGAAGATTAGGGCTTAGCCCCTTTGAGATTATGTTTGGAAGGGCATGGCCTATGAACGGGACGCCGGTTCTAGCAGGGGAGTGGGAAAAAGGATGTAATATTTTGTCATGGTATATGTGCTCTCTGTCTGCTGTTCTTTCTTCTCTCCATAGGTACACTAAAGACTTGCAGCCTCTTCCGCTGGATGCTCCAGTCTACTCATTACAGCCGGGGGATTCCATGCTCATTTGTACCTGGAAGGATGAGCCCCTCCAAGAGAAGTGGAAAGGACCTCACACTGTCCTACTAGTTTCCCACACAGCGGCAAAAGTCAACGGACACAAGAACTGGATTCATCACGAGACAGATTTGGCATGATCTTTCTCCCGTCGTATGGAGTGGGCCGGTTAGCCAAGCTGTGTCGTCAACTTTCTGCGTTTCTTACAAAATTTGCCAATGACACTTTAGCTATTGAAAAGAGCCTTAACTCCAAGATTTATCAACTTTGTTTATTATCTCTTCAAAACCGTCAGGCTCTAGATTATGTTTTAGCATCTCAGGGGGGGTATGTGCTCTAATTGGGAACAAATGTTGTACTTATATTCCAGAAAATTCCCAAGATATTAACAAACACATTTTGTAGGCCGAACAGGCTTTTAAGCAGTGGAAAAGTCAGGAACATAAACCCACTGTTTTCGATTCCCTCTGGAGCTGGTTGCCCAAACTCGGAGGCCTAGGAATGGGCATCCTTCACCTCCTGGTCACCGGTGTTGTGTTTAATTACCCTCCTCTTATTTGCGTGCTGTAATGCCCTCCTGCGCAAAGTCTGTGTATCCCCCTCCCCGAGCGCTTCACTATACCCCCGCATTGAAGATCCCAGTTCCCAAACACTTAATCATCTTTTATCTTCAGAATATGAGAATACTCAACAAAGTTTTGGCTGAGTTTTCTCAAAGGGAGGAGTTGTTGGTGTCACTGGGCATAACCCTAGGTAACTCAGAGGGATGGAAGACCACGAGTGTCGATGAAGCCCCTCTGCTCTAGGCCCAGGCGAGCCAGGCCCCCCCCCCCGAACCTTTGTAACCCTTTCTTTGAACTTTTTGTAACCTCCTGTAATACTGGAAAACAGGATGAGTAGCAGGCAAGCTGAAACTCCCTAAAAACTGTTATCTGTGGAATGCAAGAACACCGCTCAGAGAGAGAAGGGAGGAGGGAAAGGGGGATGAGGGGTGGCCAGCTAGTGGAAAACTACTGCAGAAAGTGACCAGGGTATAAATATACACTGTTGCAGGACTAGGGGCGCTGGATTTGAGACAATACAGTCTCCCTGCTCCTTTTACTTGAGCTCAAATAAACTCTGTCTACTTCTCCCCGCAGTGTGTTTATTGGCGAGACGCACACCGGGCAACAAACCCAATTGTTGCCTCCCTCGGGCACCCTGTGCCGGCAACAAAGTGATACCTTTTATTAGACCAAATAAACAGTTGGAAAAATTGTTCTCTGCAAGCTTTTGGGTACAAATACCCACTGCCTATGTCCTTAGATCAACATGGCTACAACCAACAACAAAGCTAGCACTAAGTCAATCAACATTTGTGTAGCTCATAGCTTTAGGTGTAATATTGTCCTTAACAGTAAAGTAATAGAATTAGGGAAGTTCTTCTGTCTGTAAAGTCCGTTTTCAGCAACTGTGTGGCTTTCTGTGAAGCCTGGAAAGATGCATGTATGCAGCCTGGTGTCTGTTACTCTGCAAGGGAGGCACTCTCAGATAAGCCTTTAGAAATTCAGTTTAGAACTCCAGCCCCATTCAGCCAGCTATAGGTCAGGGTTTCTTGCTTGAATCACCGCTAGATAACGTACATTGTATCCCAGGGTCTACCACTGGACCTCTATATGCTAACAGAGTGCAAACAAAGAAATAAATACTCCCTCCATCAAACTCCTCATAAGGCAGACAATCTTCATGCTCTAATACTGAGTCCCTAATGGAACATGTATCTTGTAGCCAAGTTCTCTTTACTGGAAACTTTTACTGCAGGTAGTACCCAACTGGTTGATTTGTCAGAACAATAAACTGAACAGAAGCCATGGCAGAAACCAAACTAGTAGTAACTTATACAGCAAAAGATTTCCATAAAGCTTCTAGTTTTGTGTGTGTGGTTTTTTAATCGCTATAACCCTTAGTTATTTAACCTTTGAGATTTTCTCTGATACACTAGCAGTTTCTTTCTTCTGCTTCAAAGTCTTAAGCTAGCACTCTAGCAAATAAAGAGGTTCATTTGAGGAACTAAGGTATTTCTTAGGGGCAGAAACATGAGGAAAGAGAGAACCTACATCATCATAATACTCTTTTCTTTAGAGCTTCATATCCAAGAGCCCCATTATGTGCAATGCATTCTGGTCGCTCCCCCTCATGCCCTTGACATGACCCTACCTTGCATAGGAGACTGAGGGGCTGATGAAGAGCTAGTTACATCAGTTTCATGTCAGCAGCACATTTTTCTATGCTATTGCAATCCTTTGCAACATATTAAAAAGCAGTTTGGTGGTCCCTTTATACCTCTCAGGTGAAAGTCTTAGCATGGGCCTGTATCTGGCCCTCACAGAATGCTTAGCATGATTTAAGCTTTGTGATTTCTTTAGGCTTTAATGGAAATCATTTGACTAAAACCCCATGCACAGCTTGAAAGTGCAGCTTGAAGTTTTCATTCATCTCCCTGTTCCTTTGTGACTATGACCACAGTCAGATTTAGAAACCCTGTGCTTGATTTTCTTCTTGCTAACACTTATATAAAACAACATTAATTCCAGTGGAGTTACTCTTAATTTGTACTGGTGTAACGAAGGGGAGAATAAGACCTCATTCTTCCAGATGTGAATGTCAAGCATACTAGACAACTGTGCAACTCAGCCCCACAACACTCTGTTTACTGCTGTTGTCAAATCTAGTAAGTAAGACTGACAGCACCAGGCAATACTCAGGGAGTCTGTGCTTTTAATTAGAAATAGTCCCACACTCTAATTTATTAAAACCTCTCCACAAATCTCTTTATTTGCAGTAATTGATGATTCCCTCCTGCCTAACTCATCTGGCATACAATCTGCATCACACCCAGGGAAAATCTGAAAGGCTTTTATCTGTCAACATAAAGTGCTTCATTGCAGTACAGTATGACAGGAAGGGTTTTCAAGTGAGAGGAAGTTTTAAGTTGGCATTTTACATCTATTTTTCATAGTGCTAAAATTATTCCTCTTAGTGATAAGTGTCACATTCTATAGCATCCAAAATATACATAGAGCTTTTTAAAAGTTAGACCTACCCTTATAAACCAAAGAGCATTTATAGACTTGCTCCAGGAGGTGTGTGGGGGGGTGCGTTTTAGTTAGCAAGCTGTGCTAATTAAAAGCATCCAAGCATCACATGTATCAGCACCCCTGCACTGAAAAAATGGTGGTGGGGCACTTTGAACTAAAGCTTGGTCAATGAGCTTTAGTTCAAAGCACCCTGCTGCCATTTTTCAGCGCAGGAACGCTGATGCACGTGATGCTGGAGGCTGCTGAAGCGCATTGATTTCTGCGATCTGATGCGCTGGATATACAGCACATCAAATCAGCCTCCCTGCATACGTGCAAGTGCCCAAAGAGTTCATGACTGATGGGCCTGATCCTGAAAAATTCTCTTATTCACATGAGTAATTCCTAGTACCTTAAGTAAACTTACTGAAGCAGGCAACTTATGTAAGTAAGCACTCCCTGAACCAAACATTAACACAGACTAGATAAATACATGAGAGTAAAGAAGTTTTTGTAGGACAAAATAAAGTCGGGGGGGGAGGGGGAATCTTCATTAAATAAATGTTTTTTCCAAGGATGATAGAAGAATCTAGTAGAAAGGTAAAAGATCGTTCCAAGCTTGCACCCAGTGTATGCAGAATGCATTACAGAAAGCACAAGTTTGGAGTAGGAATGGTATTAAGGGAGCTCCAAAGAGACTTAATTAGCAGCAGTATATGGAAGGAAGGAGACAGTAGAATGAGGCTACTCTGAGCTATAACAGAGGGAGAGATTATGTCTCTCTTTAAGATGAGAACAAAATACTGGAATTGAGAAAGAGAGACAGAATAAAATGATTTTGGAAGAGAGATAGAAATTGATGAGATGTGGAGAAACCACGAAGGTTACAACAGAACAGACAATTTCCCCTGCAGTATTGCAAGTTATTGTTAATAAGATAGAGTAGATTCCTTTGAAAAAAAATGCATGCATATTTGTAGCCTGGCCCTTACCAGACCTCCTCTTTCTGTCTGTATCTTAATCATACGAGGCACAGTGAATGGATGGGAATAGTTTTACCCTACAGTTATCTTTTTCATTTTGATTCACCTGAACAGCTGAAGCCCAGGTTCTTAAAGATATTTAAGCCCCTAACTTCCATGGACAGCAGTGAGAGTTAAAGTCAAAATATATTTGGGATGAAAGTGGAGGAGGAGGGAGATTGGTGGGTCTGTGGGGACAGTGGTTCATGGGTTTATGGGGGAAGGGGTTGCCCAGTCCAGAGGGAGTTGGATTAGTATAGTCCCAGGGCTAAGTGGCTGGGCCAGAGGCAGGCAATTATTTTGGGCAGAGGGCCACTTACTGAGTTTTGGCAAGCCATCAAGGGCCACATGACAGGCAGCCAGGGCAGATAAATATTAATTTTCTAAATTTTTTAGGGGCCCCGCAGGCCAGATGGAATGGTGTAGTGGGCCACATCTGGCCTGCGGGCCACATTTTGCCCACCCCTGGGCTGGGCGCTTTTATCCCTGGGGGTATGATGCAAATATATGGAGGAGTTCAAAAGATCAGGTTCGCCCTTTCCCAGATTAGGTTAACCTGATCTCGATTTAAGTTAGTGCACCTACTCAGGTGAAATAACCTGAGATCTGGCACATCATTTTCCCCTGATTTAACTCCTTTAAATGCCTGTATGTATCCACAGACTCTATGAAGAACCACATACATGAACTCTTCTGGGTGGAAAACTGCTCTGAACTAATAATCCACATTGTCTTGCCTGGTAACCAGTTCCTTTAACTAATGACTTTTTGCTTTGTTTTATTTTTAATATAACAGATTCATTTCAAGTAGTTCTCCTTTTCAGCCTTTTGTCTAGTTGCACTGTCAACTCCTGATAGAGGAAACTTGTTACTGGTTATGTTTGATTTAACAAGGGTGTTCGTAAGTTTTTCTGAGTAATTTGAGATTCCCCATTCCTGTAGTTCACACTGCTGCAATTTTAACTGTATTTGTATTAAAGTATTTGATGAGCATATTCCAGTTGCAAGCTTTAACCCTATTACACTTATTATGCCATCTCTGGCACTGGCTAAATGCATGAACTCTGGCAAGTCATTTAATCTCTCTGTGCCTCCATATCCCCATTTATAAAATAAGGATAATAGTAATTGAAAAATACTTTAAGATCTACCAATGGGAAAGACTAATGCTAGCTGCTATTTTATTGTTACAGAAAGTGTATCTTTTGCCATAGATGAGAAGAGAGATTATCATATAATCTTAGAAATTTAGGGTTGGAAGGGACCTCAAAGCAGGACCATTCCCAACTAGATCATTCCAACCAAGGCTTTCCCTAGCCAAGTCTTAAAAATGTCCAAGGATGGAGTATTTACAATGCTGTCTGGGTAGTGTTTTATAGGGCTGTGCTAAACTTCTCTGGCTGTTTCGTTTTGACACTGTTTTGACTCGTTTTGAGCTTGAAACAGCGAAATCAAAATGAAAAGGAGAGCTTCAAAACAACCTCAACAAAAAAAAAAGAGGGCAGTCGAAACATTTCAGAAGTTTTGAAACATTTTGAGTTTCAAAGCTGAAACTGAAGCTGAAGCTGGGCTTGCCTGCAGGGAAACAGAAAGTAAGGAGAGGGAGGGGGAAATGGGGGAAGTGGCAGAGAAGGACTGCTCTTATATTGATTTTGTAGCTGGCCAGTGACTGTGATCCTTCCCTGAGGTCCTGTCCAATGTCAGTGCTCTGGGGGAGGGATGGAAAAACAGCATAAAAGAAAGCATTGTTTAAACTGGCCTGCTTTCTGCCTTGGGGTCAGTTACTGAGCTGTTTTCCAGTACCTCAGCAGCATGAGACAACAAAGGCTACCATTCATTTCCTACTCACTAGCCTAGCAAAGGGGATTTCAGAATATCTTCTTTTCTTCCACACACTTTTATTGATTTATTTTCTCTTTTCAATGTTATAATTATATAGGATAGGATTACACAATAGAATGTAATTTATATAGGAAGGCAAATACATTTATATTTTATTTCTATACATTTAAAGCTTGCAGCATACATATATACACTATAGAGTTTATATAGGAAGGGAGATGCATTTGTTTTCTATACATACCGTGCAACACATACACATACATTATCAAATTTATATAGGAAGAGAGAGAGAATATATTTGTTTTTATACATTTATAGTTGGCACCACACACACATTATAGAAATTATATAGGAAGCAAGATATATTATCTTTGGTTTTCTACATTTAGAGTTTCTTCTCTGCACCCACCCACCCACACTATTAAATTTATATAGGAATGTGAATAAATGTATATATTTGTAGAAGAGCAAGACGTGAAACACACCATGAGGAGGGGTGGAAAGGCAGGTGGTGGCAAGCCTTCAGGGAGGGATGGAAGAGGGGGTAGAGGGAGAGGTGCAATTTCCTCCCCTCCCCCCACCAAACTGAGATGCAGGCTCTTTCCTCCAGCTAGAAGAGTGAGGCTTCCACAAGCAGGAAGGAGAAGGAAGCAGTGCCAGTGCAACTGCCTGTGCCTGAGACTGCATCCCGTCCATGAGCACCAGCCATAACCCCCGCCCACTACCACCATGACAACAAGCAACAGCAGCACTAGCATGACAGCCTCCTCCAGCCCCATTTCACTTCCCATGCTGAGCCTTCCAGTGCCAAAGGAAGAGCTGGAGCTGGATATGGATCTCAGTGCCCTAGCAAGAGAAATTCTGGAAAAGGAGGGGGAATCATCTAAGTTTGTGCTCCACACCCTACAAGTTTCCCCTAGAGCCAGGTCTCCTTCCCCAGAAGGCACTTCAAAGGAGGTTGACATAGAGGTGCAGACAAGCAGCTCAGCTGAGTCTGCTCCTCCTGTTGCTGTGCCTCTGCCTGCTGAGGAGGGGGATACTGCAGCAGCATCGATACATGCACCTGCACCCCAGAAAGGAGTGGGTAGTGTGGTCTGGGGTCATTTTGAGCTGGCAGATGATCTCACATATGCTCTCTACCTGCACTGCCAAGCCAAAAATCAGCCAGGGCAAGGGAACAAAACACATGAGCACCAGGGGGATGCTGATGCATCTCTGCAGGCACCACCCCCTTG